>NC_036453.1:28435212-29924809 GCF_002775205.1 Xiphophorus maculatus
TTTATTTTATCGTTTTATTAGCGAGGAGGAGCATGAATGGCAGCCAGTGCAGTTAGCGAAAGGTTGCGCAATCCCAGGTGAGGCTCTGCTCGCTGCTGCCTCACCAGCTTCTCTTCCGAGCATTTGAATGGGAAATTGCGAAAATTCAGCGATTTTGAGGAAAAAAATAATCAAAATTGGTTAAGCTAAATGAAAAATAAATACTTTATAGTACAAACCACAGGGTGAAAATAGCAATATAAATTATTTTATCATTACATATTATTTTTCCATGATGGCAAGTGAGGCTCTGCCTCACTCGCCTCCCCTGACCTCACCACTGGTTTTTACCCGTCAAATTATAATAATATTAACATAGGCTATATTTGGCCGCATTTTTATGCGTTTGGTTAATATTCACCCAGTTTAAGAAACCAGATCCCATGATACATAAAGCAGATAAAAGCATCAAACTTTTTGTCTGTAGTGACAAAAATCACTGTGGCCCCAATAACTTATAATAAATTAAATTAAAGATTCAACTTTCATTACCAGCACTTCACCTGCTGCGGTCTGAACAGGGGCGCCATACAGGGGGGAAAGTTATGACAATTCTAAGGGCCCCTGACCAACAGGGGGCCCTCCACAATTTATTTATTTATTTTTTGTTGATAGAAATTAACAAAAAAAAAAAATCGGGGCCGTGTCAATTACAAAATTAATCATATTGTCTTTTCGAAGATTGTTTTTAGCAGTAAAAATGAAATGTTCTCACTCCCAGACCAAAAAACACACATCCATATTTGCACTGAACCCTCCTGGATCTGCATGAAATAGTTTGTTCCTGCTTGGAGCTTGACGGTCACCGTGTTCAGCAGCAGTCAGTAGGAAACAAGAACGACTGTGTGGCGGTTACTATGCTGCTAAGAAAGATAATAGTCAGGTTTTCCACAAAAAAAGGAGAGAGAAAAAGGCAAGAGTGTCAATTTGTTGCCCAGTTTTTCTCCAAGAGAGGTGGATAGACTGTGTGAGATTCTCAACCATTTAGCATAGTTAGCTTAGCTACAGACTACTGTTTGCCTCCATTTCACTAGCATCTAATGAATTAAGGAAAAAAATCACCAAGATATTCATATATTTAACTTGTCCCTGTACCTTTTACCACTTAACAACAGATGAGTCAGACAGCAGCAGCTTTAGCCCACGTCCCTCCTGACCTGCCCTCTCCTTAGTGAAATTGAAGCTGCAGTATGTAACTTTTATAAAATAAAATTCACATATTTGTTAAAACTGTCATTATGTTGTGACAGTATGGTATGGAGATAATCTGTGAAAAATCTATTTCCTCTGCTTTCTCAAAGTGCTAAACAACCAGTCTGGCAGGAGAGTTTTAGTGCTGTCAATCACAATCTCATGTGGCTGCTCATCCTCCCTTCTGCTTGCTCTGTGCTATGCTGCAGCTAGCATAGCCTGTTGTAAATGCTTAGTCTAGTTACCAGTGACAGTAGATAAACGATTTTCCTGTAATGATATGATGTTTCTCCACCATTAGCACATTTAGTAGTGAGTGAATGAGGTTGATTGACAGCACTAAGACCCTCCTACTGGTTCTGATTGGTTGTTTTGGTCGGAGTTGCATTACTTTAGCCAGTAATAGTAGTTCAGGGATGAGGTGGAGGAGATTGATTGTTTTCACATATCTGTCTCGTAACAAACTGTCACAACATGGTGCCAGCTTTAACAAATATGGAGAAAACATATTTTTTGATTAAAGTTATATACTGCAGCTTGAATAAAATGCAACTACATAGCATTTTTTGAAAAATATGGATTGCTTTATGTGTATTTTGTATGTTGCCTATGACTGCTGGTCGTGGGGAGAGACATTTCAGTAATCTAAAACTAATTGAAAAAATTTAAGCAACCTACTTGCATACTGTATGCAGACTGTTGGATGTAAAATTCATGAGCAGTAAATATTGTGCTTGTACCAATATTGGACCAAAGAATCGCAGAGATGTCTGGCTACTGTGGAGACCGCCAGCCATCCTGTGCACACTGTCATCAAGAGCCAGGAAACCGGGGTCAGTGGGAGACTGAATAATGAGACAATAATGAGACAAAAATCGCCAGAGATCACCTGACTCTTATCATCTGGAAATTAAGCGGCTTTCTTCACTATTAAAGACATATTTGGCACCCAAAATGTATGTTTATGGTGGTGACTTTGTAAGAGAACGGGTACGTTACTCCTGTGAGTACATTTGAAGAAAACATCACCCGGCTTACGCACCGTTTGAAAGCGTCTGATTGCCTTGCCGGTTGACAAATGGTGCACACCCTTCTGGCTTCGCGTCCGCTCATTGACAGAGCAAGGTAGCCAATGGGAATTCGGCACTCAATGTTACACAGTTCTGTTGCGTTCACTGATCAGTATGAGCTTTTTGACTTGCACCTTTTAGAAATGCTAACATAATTTAAAATGCTGCAAAGATGAATACAAACATTCTTTGATAAAGGTGCAATTTAAACCCATGAGAACACATTGTTTAATTATTCCAGGATCAATTCTGGTTGGAGAATAAAACCAAACGTTTGGCAAAACGTTTATTTTCTTAACACCACTGAAATGCAGCACCAGCCCGGTAAAGTGGACAGGACAACATGGCTGCTGCTGCGTCCCGATACTACGGCGAAGGCGGCAGAGCGACAAAAAGACAGAAAACTGAAGAAGGCGGAATGACAACGGTGGGTTTTCACCGTTACCTTTGAAGCGAATGCATCAGTGAGCTGAACTATTATAGTTTTGCTTTGTCTTAGAAAGTATTTCAGCATTAAAAACGTTATAAATCGGGCGCTAGCTAAAACGAAAATGCTAGCAGGCATTAGCTTGCTTAGCTACTTCACACTTAGGAACGGAGTTTACGTCGGCGCGTGCCCGAAAAGCTGCTCAGCGGTTTCATTTAAACATCGTGTTGAAGCAGGACAGCTTAAATATTATATTCATGGGCAAAGAAAGACTCGTCAAAGAAATGACTAACGTCAGTTCTCATGAAAATAAAAGCTTGTCAGATGTTGGCCAAATTAGGACAAGCTTCAGAACCAAATAAGTGGGAGATTGTATCTCTCTGAGACAATAAAAAAAACATCTTTATATCCAATGCATAATCAATGAATGATTTTATTACCTATTTAATTTCAATACAACAAACGGCAATAATAATTTAAAATATCCATTGGATGCATTTTTAATCGTTCTTTACATAGAATCAGTTCTTGGTTGCAAAGGGATTTACCTCCTAAAGACAGAATTTTGCATTGTGAACCTACATGTTTTTAACATGAATGGATTCTGTCGGTTTCTTGGAAAGCGAGTCTGAATCTATAACTTAGTTCAAAATTATTCTTAAATATAAATTGTTGGCTGAAAGTTACTTCGGCTTTGAAAATATAGTGCTGATCAAATCTCTGAAATGGTCCAGGGAATGTTTCCTTCTTGTTCTCAGCTGATTTGTCTCTGGTTGGACCATCTTTGGGTCTGTTGAACAGGCTTGTTCCTCTTTTAGAGTAAACCACGAGGAATTTGTTTCAAAAGTCAGACTTGATTTTTTTTAGACTGGAAAGAGCAGTAAAATAACTGCCAAATGATACCAAGTTCATGTGTGTGGGAAAAAACGAAGACTGTCTTGAAAAGTTGCCATTGTAGTGTAGTTTATATACCTTGAATTTATAGTAAAAGATGCATAATTTCAAAATAAAAATATCTGGCATTGTCTTGAAATGTTTAGTTTTTAAAAAAAATAAAATCTCTACCTTTTAAGTAGCAAGAGTAAATTTTGCATATTGACTAGCTTTTATTCAACCTTATGCTGAATAAAAGCATAAAGTATGTAACTTTGTTTTATATTTTCACAAATGGAAACGGCAACAGAGAATGTTCTTCTTATAAACAAAGATTTTCTTTTTCTGCATAAACATCAGAATTCTGAATTCTGAAATTTAATTAAAAGCTATTTCCTAGTTTTGTGTAAAAATCAAACTTTGTGTGGCTAAATAAGCATGTGTTCACACATCAAATCATTTTATTTGAAAACTATTGATGTTGTTGACATAAAAAAAATCTGCTCCTCTTCACGTAAGTGGATTCTCAAAGCTTCAGCAGCATGCTAAGGCTTTGCTGCTGACATGAATGTGAGGGGGGGGGGGGGGAAACAGTTGATATTTTGCATCTGCTTACATTACAAAACTACATTGTTTTTGTGCCATTTAATTTAATTTTCTACATAAAATTGTCACAAAAACAAAACAGTTCTCCACACTGATTGCAGCTTTCTGGCTGATTACCAATCTTTAAAACCCCTGACCTGCTGATTCCATATTTTGATGGTTGATTTTCATCAGTATTATTTTCCTTTCTTAGGAAAATTATGAAGACCCTCACAAGCCGCTACCGTCTCCTGTGGTGCACATCAGGGGACTGGTGGATGGTGTGATGGAGGCTGACCTGGTGGAGGCGCTACAGGAGTTTGGGACAATTAGGTAATAATAATGTTCCTACATGTTAACTGGAGCCACAGATGTTTTTTTTACTTCCAAATTTAAGAAAGAAAAAAAAAACTAAACATTGTCACATTTAGAAATTATTCTTAATTATTCCAGCACTGTTTTATGTGATTTCTTGTCCCAGAAACATCTGCTTCATGAAGAGCATAGATGTAGTCTATTGAAAACTTTCAAATTCACAATTTCATTATTGCATAGTTTGGACAGTAAAGTGAAGCTTTTAGATTTGACCCCGAGTTAACAAAGAAAGATCAGAAATGCCTTTATCTGTGCTTATCTTTACGGGATGTTTGAAGCTTTAACACCTTGATGAAACAAGACTCCCACAGAGATTGTAAGTGCCTTTTTATTTATATTTTTTAGCTATGTTGTGATGATGCCGAAGAAGCGGCAGGCGCTGGTGGAGTATGAGGACATGAACGGCTCCTGTAATGCTGTGACTTACGCAGCTGAAAACCAGGTTTACATCGCGGGCCACCCCGCCTTCATCAACTACTCCACCAGTCAGAAAATTTCTCGGCCGGGAGACTCGGACGACACCCGGAGCGTCAACAACGTGCTGCTGCTCACAATCTTGAATCCCATCTATCCCATCACCACGGTAACTTGCATCCAGATCAGTATTTTTCGTAGGTTTAGTAGTATTTGGCGCTGTATGGCAAGTTAAAATTTTATTTAACTTTACAAATTCAGTCAGTCACAAACTGGCTTTTACTTGTAATCCATAATTAAAACAGTTAAAAGAATTATATTCTATTGTCCTTAGTTGTTTAAAACATTCCTTTGGTTTTCCACAGCAGTTTGTTGTAGTTCTACGTTTGAATCCCACACCACTGTTATGGCTGGAGATATTTGTTTCCTAAAACTTTCTGAACTGGCAGAATGAAAGTGAATATCTGGATTTTTGTTTTTATTTGAAATAGTTCAGTTTGACTTTTTACATTCCTTAATAGAGTTGAACTATAAATCATTTGTATATACATTTTGGTAAACTGTAGAATTGTAATTCATGCGTGAATTTTATGTCTATATATAGAAATTCACTTTGTATTTAATAAATAAATACATTGCAGCTTTTATTCAACAAATAAAAGCTGCTTTTTCAACAAAAGTGAAAATAGTTCATGTAGTAAATAACTACACACAGTTGGGCTTTGTGATGGATTTCTATAACGTCTTACTAGATGTTGTTCTATTTCTACTAAATGTTTGATTTAATATTCAGGGATTGAAAAACACTGTGTGTCAGAAAATGGCAAGGAAATCCTACAACTACCCCCTAAAATTATTCACATGCCCGGGTTCCAAGTGTTTCAACCAAGAGGTTTGGTTCTGATGGGAAATGAGACGACACCAAAACATGTTTCCATGCCAACAATGATTTCTCACTTAAGGTGATATGACATGTTTTTTTTTATCATGAGAGCCTTACTACCTAAACATGTTTGGTGTCCTACAGGATGTCCTCTACACTATTTGTAACAACTGCGGGCCTGTACAGAGGATCGTGATCTTCAGAAAGAATGGTGTTCAGGCTATGGTTGAATATCCTTTACAAACATCAACTTTTTTTTATTTGGCAACATTCTTTTATAAACTTTCCACAGCAGGGTAACATTGTGTTGTTACATCATATTTGAACGTCTCTTTAGGCCTTAACTTGAAGGTTCCACGTTTGATTCGGTCCAAAGTGCCCAGAGGGCCAAAGCCTCTTTGAATGGAGCGGATATCTACTCTGGCTGTTGCACTCTGAAAATTGAATATGCAAAGGTACGTATGTGTTACAAGCTGCGTTTCCATTGACCATATAACTGTGCAGTTTGACATTTTGCAAATAAATTCGCTGAATGGAAACACAGCAATTTTGAAAAATGATCTTGTTTTTAAAAAGTGTTGCCGATAGCATAAAGTGGTATTTTGGCCGCATTGAACATGGTATACTGCGCAAAACATGAAACACTTTCTTTGCATCACGCGATTAGCAGCCGCATGTTACTGTTGCCTCAAACCACAAAGAGGAAGACGGGAAGTAGTAAGAGGATCATGTTTTTTAACAACTTATTGCATGAAGCAAACTTATTCACGTAAGATTTTAATGGAAGCACCGCAATTGCTGCTTGTATTTTTTCGACATTGGCAGCATTTTGCCAAAGTTTTGCGCACATTTGTAATGGAAACACAGTTACTGCCTAACTGCCTCTTGCAACTGGTGAATAATGAGTTGCTAACCCAAAGTCTGATACTCTAATGCTCATGTTTGTTATTCCTTCCTGTCCAACAGCCCGCACGCCTTAACGTCTTCAAGAACGACCAAGACACATGGGATTACACCAACCCCAACCTAAGTGGCCAAGGTAACGTGTGTTCCCCAAACAATCCCTCTTCATTATTTTCCTCCTCTTCTTCTCTCATGTCACTACATAGGATGGTTG
The DNA here is from genome assembly GCF_002775205.1 of Xiphophorus maculatus. Lineage (NCBI taxonomy): Eukaryota > Metazoa > Chordata > Actinopteri > Cyprinodontiformes > Poeciliidae > Xiphophorus > Xiphophorus maculatus. The sequence continues at coordinate 28,442,187 of NC_036453.1, forward strand.
GGGGTTCCTCGCCTCGGGGGAGTATTGCCTTCGTTCACAAAGGATTGTCTCACCATGCAGATCAGCTTAGTGCTCAAAGGCAGTATTCCTACGATGCCTTCAGTCCTTATGTATTTTCTCACCACACAGCAGGTGAAAAGTAAGGGCATGAGGAGCTGCCTGGGGGCAGCGTGCATTATAGACTCATGCATGTGAAAAATATGGAGCACCTATTTTAGCAGTAGAAGATGCACCACATGTCACACAGGATCACAGTCCCTGTAGAGCATGTCACAGCTGCACTATCTCACGTCCTTGCTTACTTAAATCCAGGTAGCACAACTGAAAGCATCCTTTCAAGCATAGTGGAGATTTTGTAAAAAGTGAAAGTGAGACTTATTAATAAAGGCCCCATGAAATGATACTGCACCTCTCAAGTTTTAGCAGAATTAGAAAGTTCATCTTGGTTTGATACAATGTTGAAATAAAATAAAATTTTCACTCAAATAACTCTTAGTAATTCTAATTACTAGAATCCAAGGCCACGTATTTCATGGGGCCTTTAAAGGAAAATGTACAGTTTGTAGAAGACATGAGAAAGGAAAACCTTTGTAGGAGATGGAGATCAGTTTTGTGGACCTATTGGCAGGCCTGTCATGAAAAATTTTATTGGATGATAAATTGTCCCAGAAATTATTGCAACAAATGATAATCTTGTTTTGAGACCTTTTTCAAGTAATGCATTCATACTGGCTTTATAATGAAAGTTCTCCCTCTCAAAGACTAACAAAAGTTTAATTTTGTACAGAATACCTCACATTGGAAAGGAAAAATATTTTAAGTATCCAAAAGAACACAGACCAACCGAAAACAATAAAGAAGCAAATAAAAAACAAAAACAGAAAACACAAATAAAATAGGTTTAAAATTGCCCTTCAAAAAAATTAATAATCAGAATGGAAATTAATTGAGTTCTTTTGAATTTTTCCAGATGATTAATTGCATATCTTGCTTTTTTTTAATTCTTAGGACAAAAAGATCCAAAAAAAGTATCAGTTTTTCATATCAACAGCTTTGACTCAAACAAGAACATATCGAGGCTCATTCAGGTGTTTCTTACTGTGTCCTATTTTTGTGCTTCCTAACAACCCAGAGGTCCTCCTTGTGTCCTTACTCCATAACCTCATACAGGCTTTCCATGACTTTGCAAGCAAACACAGCGACCTTCACAGCTCCGACATATCAACAACAACAAATAATGCTCTATGGCACACATGGGGCACAGTGGGGCATCAAATACTGGAACACAACCTCAACTCAGTACTCCATCATCATCCACATCTCCACCAGCCGACCTGGGAGTCATGTCATGGTTTTTTTATGTTTATTTGGTTTTTTTTTCTTCGGTGGCGAAAAGTCGCCACACGTTCAGTTTAGAGGGACAGAAATAACTCCCCAGGTCGTCAAACAAAACACCTCGCATATCCACCACAGTCCGATGCTGATAGATTGATAAGCACCTCCGGCAGCTCCGTTACCGGCACAGCACATTTCATCTCCAGAAACCCCCTGAGGAGTCACAACACATTGGTGATGGGGGCAGGAGTCACACTCTTGGATTTTTTTTTTGTTTCTTTTTGGCCAAAATAAACCCCAAAACAAAACACAAGCACAGGGAGCAACAGAGGATTTCAGACACACTCAGTCCGGCCAGGGAACAGACGACTACACATACTGGGGCAGTTTGCTCTCTCAAATGACACTACACCTCATCTCTACCTCCCTCCGCCGAACACACGACCGCACATCGAGCTGAGTATCCAAGGCAACATGCAGCCGAGCCGCCACGACAGCACATCTTCATGCAGATATTCCAGACGACTCATTATCAAGCAGTAAATGCTTTCACTTTGCAAGAGGTGACAGCTTTCAAAGCAGATAAATAAAGCAAGTACCCATTTTTACATGAGAAGAAATACCCACAGTGGGGCCCTAACGAAGACACAACATCAGACACCTGTCAAGCATACAAGCACTGAGGCAAACAGATTCCAAATCCTTTTCCAAAGCTTTCCACAGTTATGGACTCTGGTGTTCTGTTTTCCCCTGTTCCTTATTCCCCTTTTTCCCCTCCTCTCTGTGCTGTTCTTGTGTTGTTTCTGCGTTTATTTATTTATTTTTGTAGTTTTTTTTTTTTTTTTTTTTTTTGCACTGGCCCATAGTGATGCCTCTAATGCCTCCCGTGTGATGCAGGTTTGGCTCATTGTGTCTGTGGACTGACAGCCTACTCTGAAAATGGTGCATTTGCCCTGCTTTGTGATCAGAGCACGGTAAGATGGAAATGAGCCTCTAATGGTAACTTTGAATACGCAGCGGCACCGATTGTAAAGTCAACACTGGAACCCCGTGGATGCACTTTTTGGTCTGGAGGTGGGATGCAAGGCTGGAAAGAAGCAACTAAAGACTGAGGAGGAGGATTGAGTTGAGGCTGGAGTCAGAGGTTGGAGGGTAGCATCCTTCCTGAAGACTGCCCCCTACCTGCCCACTGTGTCCTATGCTCCCTATGTGGTGCTGTAAGTACTTAATGAATGAATGAATGATCTAATGGTTCAATGTTTATGATCTACTACATGAATTCTGTTTCTGACTCTAGTTTACATTCGAAGATCTCTGGTATTCATGAACCATCTGTTATTTCTCACGATGTTCCTTTGATAAAAGGAAGTGATGCATTTATTTCTGACATCTGAACTACTGTGTTCTAGCTTTTCAATATGTTCAATGAAATCCTGGGACCTAACAATAAGTCATTAGCTGCTGTATAGTTAAAACAGTTGATATTGATTTAGAAGCATGCAATAACTGATAAAGCAGAACTTTATTTTGTAGTTGGGGAATTTTTAATATGCTATTACACTGCCATTAACATTTTAACCCATATAAGGTAATTTGTAAAGTCTTTACTTTCAGTTATTTTCATCTTTATAAATTAGAATATTGTTGAAAACCAAATTTATTTCTATAACTGAATCCAAAGGTGAAAAATCAAAAAATTCATTACTCATAAAGTGATATATTTCAAGTGTTTATTTCTGTTTGTGTTGTGATTTCTAGCAAATGAAAACTCAGCTCTTTGAAAAAGCCACAGAAGAAATTGGCTGTTTGGAGAGCTTCATTAAAGCATATTAAGAGGGAAAGTGAGGTAGTAAAGGGTGAACAAGCAACAGGGATAACTTCAAGTTTGGGAGAATAGTGAAGCAAAGCCCATTGAAGAGGTTTGGGGAAATTCACTGGAGGCATTATTCAACGGCCGCACACAAGTCAAAACATCAGAAGAGTTTATCAGGGCTAAGGAGGAGAAGAACGGAATCGTTGCTCAGTGGTCCAAAGTTCTCTACAGATGAAAATAACATTTTTGGATTTAGTTCAGAAATCATTATCTCAGAGTGAAGAGGGATGGAAGGCAACCTGCTTGAAGTTTCCACAGTCAGAGGTGGTTTGAGGTTCCATATCATCTGTGGTGGTGGTCCACTGGGGTTTATCAAGTCCACGGTCAACTCAGTCCTCTACCAGGAAATGCTGCCGACCAGCTTTATAGTACAATGTCAGTTCCCAGCAGAACATGGCACTGGCTCGCATATATCAATACCTGCCATAATAACCAAGGTGTCACCTTTGCTGACTAGCCAGAAAACTGTCTGGACCTGAACTCCACAGGGACTCTGTGGAGTATTGACAAGTGGAAGATAAAAGACTAGAACCGAAAATGAAGAAAGCAAACTGGGCTTCCTCAGCACCTCATCACAACCACAGGCCGATCACCTCCAAACTTTATTGAGGCAAAACAAGGACTGACCAAGTATAGAGTGCATATACCATGCATGGATATAGTTTTCAGTAGGCCCACTTCTTTGTTGGTATCTTGTTATTGCAGAGTCAAACCCACTTTGGTCTTCAGAACTGTCTTTTTGTCCAATTCTCTCTGAGATTGTGGTCCATATTGACATCATAGTTTTGTGTGAATTTTACTCCAGATTTGTAAACTCTCAGCAGCAATTAGCAAACACCCATTATACGAGCTCCTTCTCAGTGCAGCTCTGGTAAAAATCTTGATGGAGGGTTAATATGTAAATTCTGAAGGTGGAGTGTTGGAGGAAGAGTTATTAAAGAGGCAGAGGCCCAATTTCAAGTCTAGTGTAGTACTGTATGGTTAGCAGAAGGCAACCTGAGCCTTTGGTGTAAGCAGCAATCTAATCTCGTCTGGTTTTGCAACCAAATCAGAACCTGGCTTTCCAATTCTTTTTGTTTAAATCAATTTGTAATGATATATAGTTTTTTTTTTCTGTTAGTTTTTGGGATGAAAAGTTATTCTGTAAAGTGGCTTGAAAATAATACAGCTAAATTTAAATGTATGTCTAATTTGCACAGAGAAGCTCCTCTTAATACAAATGACTACAAATTTTTGTCAGAAGTTTTTATGAACATAACGATGATTAAACTTAAACATAATGCAGGAGGCATTCCTCCATTCTGCTAAATTTTCAAGTCAGAGCTCAAGTCCAAATGAAGTCATAAGTTTTTAGAGATTTCTTTTCTTTCTCTTTTTTTTTTTTAAACCAGACTAAATGTCAGGGTTTGATTTTTGAATGTGATGCTTTTTATTTTCTATTCTCGTGTGTTTTACTTCTGTCTCATCCGGGTTGTAAAAGCTGTTTTAGTTTCTAATAAAATGGCAGGAGCCGTTTGTGGCACTGAGCCGTACGATCTCTTTCTGATCTGTTACATTCACCTGTCTGTGCTGCTTTGATATCATTTTCTGGTGTGTTTAGTGTTACCAATTGAGTACGCTGTGTATTTGGATTTGACATGTGTATGTGTACTTGTACAGATGCAGATGGTGAAGGCAATTGGAACATATCACAAGGTGTGTTTGTGTTTATATCGGGATGATTAAGGACTCCATTTATTGAATGCTTTGAAAGCTACGGCCACTTCTAAATAAAAAAATCTCCATTATGTTCAGCCTAAATGAACAGACGAAGCCTGCCGAACCTTTTATTATATTTTATTTTGTTTTTTTAAGGGGCCAGCTTCCTCTGTTGCATGCACTTCACTAAGTTGTCTCATAGCATGCGATAGGCCAAGTGAAGCATCTGCGCTGCATGCAGCACAAGTTGTTTGATGGGAACATTTTGACCATTTTCAGATCCTAACGCCAACCCCAACAAGCGCCAGAGGCAGCCCGCTCTCCTGGGAGACCACCCACCTGATTATGGTATTTGTCTCTCTGAGAAATTGATGTGAAGTGTAGAACAATAGTTCCCACTGTAAAACCTCACTGTTGGCGTTTTCTTTTCCATCTGTACTACAGGAGGTCCACAAGGAGGATATCATAGCTATAACGACGACACGTACGGCCCCCCTCCTCCCCATCGCATGGGGATTGGGATGGGGGGCCGGGGCCGTGGGAGCCAGCGCTATGGTGCAGGATACGGGCCGCCTCCGCCCGAGTATGGCCCCCATGCCGACTCCCCGGTTCTTATGGTGTACGGCCTGGAGCCATCCAAGATCAATGCTGACAGAGTTTTTAACATCTTTTGTCTCTATGGCAACATCGAGAGGGTGAGTATAATGCTGCTTAGACCCTCCTGGGCTTTTATGGGACTTTTAAAAATAATTGCTTCAAATGGGCAGCATTGTGTAAAATCTACTTTTTTTGAGCTTTTCATCATGTTATTCTCTTATCAAAAACTGGAGGGTTGCCCTGATTCATTCATTCATATTTGAGAAATTATTTAATCTCCCGTGGCAACCATTCAGCTGTGCAAAACGCCTAGGTGGACTGAGCGCCACCTTCGAGGCACAGCTCCTCCTCGGAGCTGCAGTTTCCAAGCTTCCCACCCTCTGTGACTCCCCCCACTCAGCTCCTTCAGACTAGCCAGCAGCAATTGGCAAACACCTGGTGGAACTGCGCATCTGCTGAGTTTATTATACAAGCTACTTCTCAGTGCAATGCTGGTATAAACATTGATAAAGGGTTAATAGAGGGGCGATGTTGTGATGACATCCTGAAGGTGGAGTGTCAGAAAGAGCAGGAGTATTTAAAGAGACAGAAGCCCAATTTCAAGGTGATAAATTACAAAGTCACATTTCCTTTCAATTATATTTGATATATAAAGATTTTTGTAACAACTGAAGCTAACAGTTACTTGATTTTGTTATAAAAATGGCACCATGTTCCTCTAAAATACATAACACTGCCCCTTAATGAAAATGTAAGACACTTTACAGCATCACATAAATTCAAAGTAAATCATATGACTTTATCTAACAGAATTTATTTGAAAGAGAAGGCCAAAAATATTTTTGCTGCAAAATATGTTTAAGTATAAAGGGCAGGCTAGGAGATTATTTTTTTATTACAATGATAGTTACATTATGACAAAAGTTCACCTTGAACCTAGAATCAGCAACTGACTAGTGTCTTTTTATTTTTGTTACTTTTTTTTTGGTTTTATTCTCCCCATCTTCAGGTGAAGTTCATGAAAAGTAAACCTGGAGCAGCGATGGTAGAGATGGGAGACTGTTACTCTGTGGACCGAGCCATCAGTCACCTCAACAACACCTTCCTGTTTGGACAGAAGCTCAATGTTTGGTAAAAGCTGCTGCCCAGACACATTTCCACACTGGAGTGTAGATTAATTTTAAAACCTCTGGAAGTTGAGCAAAGAGTTGAAAGAGCAGATGCCTCTCTCTCTCCCTCTCTCCCTGCAGCGTGTCCAAGCAGCAGGCCATCGTACCAGGACAGAGCTACCAGTTAGAGGATAACACCAGCAGCTTTAAAGACTTCCATGGATCTCGGAACAACCGCTTCGCCTCCCCAGAGCAAGCGGCTAAAAACCGAATCCAGCACCCCAGCAACGTGCTGCACTTCTTCAACGCCCAGCCGGAGATCACAGAGGAGACCTTCTTCCAAGTGAGAAAAATCTCAAAACAGGAGTTCTCTCTGCTGAATAAAACGAGGCTAACGTTACGACTGCAGGTCGACGACTGCACTGACCGAGTCTGCGTTCTCTTCCCAGATATGCGAGGAACTGGGAATTAAAAGTCCTACGAGTATCAAGCTTTTTACTGGAAAGAGTGAGTATTGTTGCCTTCTGTAGGTCTGGGTTACATTTCAGTATTTAGTCTCTTCCAGCTAGTGGTGTGTGTTGACTGACCCTGCTGTGTGTGTTCCTTTTATATTGCTGTATTGGTTTTTGCCATGATCCTTGACAAAGGTTTTTTTGTTATTGTTTTGCTTCTAAATGTCAACATTTCTCCCATTTCCTCTTTTACAAGTTATATTGATAGACAAGAGACTAATTAGTGGTAAATTTTTGAGACATACAGTAAGTATCCTTTTAGTAAAAAGTGTTTCCATTGCAGTTTTGTGAAATAAACGAATTTCGATACGACCAAAAAAACCCTCCTCAACTTAGCGGCAAAATGTTTTAGCAAAAATTGGGAATTTTTTCAAAATGACAGTGTTTCCATTTTTATTAAGCCAATTTATTTTCAAAATATTAAATTGGGCAATTATATATGGTTAATGGAAATCAGCTAAAGCTCCTTAATTTAACCTTTAGTTTCTAGAGACAAAAATAAAACACAGCGAAGCTCAGAGAGTAAAGATTTTTATCTATAAAATAGTTTATTTGTAATGAAATTCAAACCCAACTTGGCTTTTGAAATTTTTTTCTGATTTCAAACCATCCACATCTCATTTATAGGTGAGCGCAGTTCGTCTGGGCTGCTGGAGTGGGAATCCATCAACGATGCCATGGAAGCGCTAGCCATGGTGAACCATTACCAGATGAAAAATCCCAGTAAGTTCTCTTTTCTCTTCATTCACCAAAATTCCCAGTTCAGTTCTACTCTACAGAGAGCTTTAATGTTGTTTTCCTTCTGTCTCCTAGGTGGGCCTTATCCTTACACACTCAAGCTGTGTTTCTCAACCACACACCCTTCCAACTAATCCACTCTCCTTCATTTCTATTGTTTTTTTGCAATAGATGGCACACTTATTTTGTCATGTTCTGTTGGAGCACTGTTGACTAAAACTAGGATTTATGTGCTTTTCAAAATCTATCTTAAATTATACCTTTTCCTGTTTGTATTCATTTTTACTTCAAGTGTTTGTTTCTTTTTTCAATGAGTTGTTAATTTTGTATATTCACAGTACTAAACTTGACCCCCACCCCAAGGTATCTGGTTTATAAATAAAGTGATGTTACCATAATGTAATGATTTCTGGTGTGTTCTTTAAATTAAAACTTTGATTTCTTTTGAACAACCAACAGTAGTTAACTGCAGTGTTGATAGTATAGAATAGGTAAAAGTAGAATGCGTTCATCCTTCTTTATTTATATTTATGTATGTATTTATGTGTGTATGTATGCACTAGCTACTGTATATCTATAGATCAGGCAAGAAAAAAAATCATAAACATGAAAGTTGTAAGTAAAGTGTATATATATATATATTGCAAAGTAATAATCAGTGATCATTTGACCAGTTCGCTGTTAGAATATAATGGTTTAAAGAAAGGAATCGCTAACTGTTCATGGGAAAATAAAAATTCCCATTGTATCATTACGCTGCAGTTGCTTATAATTTACATAAGATGGCGCCAGACACCAGCGCATTTGCTGCTTGGTCAGCTGACATCTGTATATCTGCGGTCATATTTTTGAGATTTCGTTGCATCAGTTGCTACCAATAAATGGAGAGTTCAAGGGCAAATAAGTTGCTAAATATAAAACACATCATGGATAAATAACTGGTTTTGAGCGCAATTAAATAAATCATTGCTGCGAACAAAGATTATTTGAAAAGAACTGCAGAAATTTCAGAATAAATTAACTTTTTATTTCCATTTTAGGTTTTATAAGTGGGTATGAACAATAGATCAATGGATATGTAGTGACAGTCAGACTTTTAAATGTAGAAATCATAGGCGTGATTATTATTCTGTGCTTTAATTAATGAGTTGTTTATTTTTTTACAGCACCACAGAGTTGCTGTGCGCGGCCGTGTCGACATCAGGTTCCTTAAAGCTGTGCCAATCTGGTCTTTCTGGCGCTTATTTAAAAAAATAAAGTAAAATAAATGAAACAGAAAGTCTACAGAAGGAATTGTTGGACAGATATAGAGTTGTTGGATATATCTAACCCAATAAAATAATTTCCCAGGCTTAATCATTATGAAATATAAATGAAATTGTCCTTGAGAGCCTTTTAAGACAACAAAACAACATACCATGTTTCCCCAACGTAATATAAAACATTAATGTTTACAAAAAAGAATATGTAGTGTCCTTAGCCTTTCAGCATACACAGCTTTCCTTTCTCAACAAATAAACCAACAACGTTGCACTGCTTCTTACAGTGACGTGCGGTTCATGGTTGGTGAGGCACTGACTTAATCAAAATCATAAGACTGTTATTGTTTACATACGGAAATTTCGCGCATGCGGACAACATTGAAGGGCAAAAAGACTATACTTTCACATGCCATCCATAGCCGCGCTGCCAAGGCAGAATAATTCCGTTAACTCAATGAAACTTAGAAATATAGATATTATTAATTTAGTACTATGCTGAACAGCAAAGGGGAAACCCGTTGAAGTACAACTCAAACCACCGTTTTCTCTCTCTGTATCGGCCAAGCTACACATAGACTCGTTGAGTGTATCAGCTATACGGTATCAGCAGCGCGCTGTCTCTTACTCTGCAGACGAGGAGTCACAATGTCTGGGATCATGAGCGCCCCCTGCCATGAGGCAAGAAAACTGCCTGCCTCACCTCGAGTCTGTCCTCTGCCGTTTCTGATCGCTCCTCAGCACACGACACAACAAACACTGCACATTATATCGATAAGCTAAATGATGGAAAATCAGTACATATATTAAATGTTTTTTAACCATTTATTGGCGACGTACAGACAGGAGGAGCATGCTCCCATAGAGTGGCAGCCAGTGCAGTTTAAAGAGGTGAGGCTCAGCTCGCTGCTGCCTCACCAGCTTCACTTCCGAGCATTTGTATGGGAAACTGCGAAAATTCAGCGATTTTGAAGAAAACAAATAATAAAAATTGGTTAACCTAAATGAAAAATAAATACTTTATAGTACAAAACACAGGGTGAAAATACCAATATAATTTATCTTATCATTTTATTATTATTCCATGATCCTGTCATCATTGCGCATATTTTCATTCTTCTTTCCAAGAGCGTTCTTTTAAAAAATTTCCTTCTGGTTCTTTCACGATCTCAAGCTGTCTCATCGTACAAACACAGGAAGTGCAGCATGTCACAAAACACACGAAGAAGAACTATACCGTTCTTCAAAATAAAAGCATACATTGACCACTAAGTGTCACTATTGGACCAAGGAAAAAGCAGGAAAATTCTAACCAACCTTACAACTCTTAGCCATTTACAGTATCCCGTCTCTTAATGTCAATTTGGTAGCATAACGTATTTTATTACTCAGTTTTAAACAGTTATGGTAGCCTAGGCTAGCTGCGCTGATAACATGCTAACCAACGTAAAAACAACAAGTAATGGTGGGTAACTATGGCAACCAGTGACAGTTTGAAAGCCCACTTACTCTTTCTGGAGTCAGGTTGCGCGCGCATGCGCCGTGTTAATACAAAATCCACCAGACAAGTCCGCTCTGAATATCAAACGAAACTGTGACATCACAATGTGACATCACAATATAACTCCAAAGGTAGAATTCTGACATCACCAGCTATATAAGCTCGTCACATCGATCTACTTTCATCACAGCCGTTTAGCAGCCGTTGTTGATACATTTCTCTTGAGAATTTATCTAGCAGTACACAGTAAGATTTTCAACCTAGTAAGATTTGTTTGGTGCACATTTCTTTTGCAGATTTACATCAAACTTGACGTGAAATCTTTACTAAGTTTCTACATAAGTGATTTTAGCTTACAACCTAACACAAGCAAAGTTTACAATGCAGTCCAACCAGCCTACAGTCGAAGAGGTTACATCCGACAACATTGTCGAGAAGGAAATAGAGCCACCCAAGACACCCAAACGCAAAAAGAAGAAGGTGTCATTTGCAGTCTGGTGGGAGCTGCACGCAACTGAGGAGCATAAAATGTCTGCTGAAAATATCGAACAGCAGGACGCCTCACTGGTGATCGAAAAAGAATCGATCGCCAAAGGACTGGAGACAGTGGATCAAAAAGGGGACAGCCAGCCACCTGAGATTGAGTCCAATGAGAAGAACCAGGTACCATTTAAAACCTGGTCGGAGGAACACGTCCCCATTGACCAAGAGATTTCTGCAGGAAAGATTGAAAAGCAGAACGATTCACTGATCAGTGAAGAAGAGTCCATTGCTGGAGTGCAGGAGACAATCAACATAGCAGAGAAGGAACAGCCCTCTAAGTCTAAGGAACAGCCACCAAAGACGAGGCGCAAAAAGGTTAAAATGATACCATTTCAAATGTGGTTAGAGAAACATGCCCCTGCTGATCTTAGGATTTCAGATGAAAATACTGGAATGGAAGATGTTTCACTGGATACCAAACAGGAATCGATTTCTGTGCAGAAGGAGACACCAGAGAAGGAACAGCCCTTTAAGTCTGGTGCTGAAAATGTTAAAAAGCAGGACACTTTTCTGCTTGAAGAAGAAGGTAATCAGGAAGATTCCTTAGAGAAGGAGATTTGCAAAGAGGAACCTGCAATTTCTACAACAGAACTGGTCACTGAAAAGAAATCCATCTCCAGTTCACAGGAGAAAGTGGATCAAAAAGGGGACAGCCAGCCACCAGAGATTGAGTCCAATGAGAAGAACCAGGTACCATTTAAAACCTGGTCGGAGGAACACGTCCCCATTGACCAAGAGATTTCCGCAGGAAATATTGAAAAGCAGAACGATTCGCTGATCAGTGAAAAAGAGTCCATTGCTGGAGTGCAGGAGACAATCAACATAGCAGAGAAGGAACAGCCCTCTAAGTCTAAGGAACAGCCACCAAACACGAGGAGCAAAAAGAATAAAATGATACCATTTCAAATCTGGTTAGAGAAACATGCCCCTGCTGATCTAAGGATTTCAGATGAAAGTAGTGGAATGGAAGATGTTACTCAGGTTACCAAACAGGAATCGATATCTGTGCAGAAGGAGACACCAGAGAAGGAACAGCCCTTTAAGTCTGGTGCTGAAAATGTTAAAAAGCAGGACACTTTTCTGCTTGAAGAAGAAGGTGATCAGGAAGATTCCTTAGAGAAGGAGATTTGCAAAGAGGAACCTGCAATTTCTACAGCAGAACTGGTCACTGAAAAGAAATCCATCTCCACATCACAGGAGAAAGTGGATCAAAAAGGGGACAGCCAGCCACCTGAGATTGAGTCCAATGAGAAGAACCAGGTACCATTTAAAACCTGGTCGGAGGAACACGTCCCCATTGACCAAGAGATTTCTGCAGGAAATAATGAACAGCAGAACGATTCGCTGATCAGTGAAAAAGAGTCCATTGCTGGAGTGCAGGAGACAATCAACATAGCAGAGAAGGAACAGCCCTCTAAGTCTAAGGAACAGCCACCAACGACAAGGCGCAAAAAGAATAAAATGATACCATTTCAAATCTGGTTAGAGAAACATGCCCCTGCTGATCTTAGGATTTCAGATGAAATTAGTGGAATGGAAGATGTTTCACTGGATACCAAACAGGAATCGATTTCTGTACAGAATGAGACACCAGAGAAGGAACAGCCCTTTAAGTCTGGTGCTGAAAATGTTAAAAAGCAGGACACTTTTCTGCTTGAAAAAGAAGGTGATCAGGAAGATTCCTTAGAGAAGGAGATTTGCAAAGAGGAACCTGCAATTTCTACAACAGAACTGGTCACTGAAAAGAAATCCATCTCCAGTTCACAGAAGAAAGTGGATCTAAAAGGGGAAAAACAAACAACAAAGACGAAGCGCATCAAGAAGACACCGCTGTTATGGAAATCTTTCCCAGAGCCAGATGCTTGCATAGATCTTACATTTTTTACAGAAAACAGTGACATCAATAATGGTCCTCTGCCGGAGAAACAAAATAATCAGGCAGCTTTGCCCGTCAGCGGAAAGAAGACGATTTGGAAAATGCTCCCCAACTCAGAACCTCGCATAGACATAAGTTTTATTGCTGAGAATATTGAAACTCAAAATGTTTCAATGCCGGAACAAGAACGTGATGAGGCAGCTTCCTTGGCAAAGGAAAGTTTTTCCAACAACAATGTGATTTCCACAACACAGCTATCCACCAGAAAGGATGAAAAAGGGGAGAAATGTACATCTACGGGTAAGCCCAAGGACAACAAGACAGAGAACTTAACTAAGGTTCCTGATAATCACACAGCAGAAAATGTTGAAGAAAAGAGTTTAACTGAAATTCAGAATTTGCCCCAATCATCTGAAAAGACAAAAAGTCAAGCAATGCGTACGTGTCTTGAAAAATCTAAGGAGTCTGAATTGGAATATATCGAAGTACAGAAATATTTAATGCAACAGCTTGATGAAATGTTCAATATAAATCAGAAACTAAATGCTAAACTTAAACAGCAGAAAGATCTGATGAGGAAAGGACTCGCAGAGAAAAGACAAAGAAAGAATTCAATGGTGTCTGTGCAAATTCAGACAGATTCACAAGATAGCCCAAAGCAGAAAACAGTGAGTTATCAATCTGCTTCAATACAAACTGAGATGGATATACAGGAAACCAGCTTTCCATTAAAACCAGTCCGTCAAACGACTTCAACGCAAACTGAGATGGATGGCCTGGAAACCAGATGTCAGTTGAAACCAGTTTATCAATCGATTTCAACACAAACTGAGTTCTTTTTATTGCAAAGACAACAGCCCTCTGAAACAAAACTGGATGGGCATCAAGATCCGCAGATCAAGTTATTGAAGAGATCTACAAGGAAGAACAGGACAGAGTCGACAATGAAAGCTGCCTCTGAACTGGAGACACTCAGTAATGAAAAGGTTTCTGGAGAAAAGAGTGAACAAGACATTTCAGTACCAGAAGTATTTGGGGATCAGGCAAATGAAACAGTCATCGCTAAACCACAGCAGGAGATAGAAGAAGAAAAGGTCTCCACAACACAACTAAATGGGGACCATGAAGATCAGAAAAAGCAAGTGAAAACATCTAAACGTAAAAACAAGAGAAAGGTAGCAATGAAAGCTGCCTGTGAACTGGAGACCTTCAATAATGAACAAGTTTCTGGAGAAAACATTGAACAAGAACTTTCAGTACTAGAAATAGTTGGGGATCAGAAAGCTACCATTATAAATGAGATTCATGAAAATGAAACGATCATCGGTAAACTACAGGAGGAGATCGAAGAAGAAACGGTCTCCATAGCACAACTAAATGGAGACCATGAAGATCAGAAAAAGCAATTGAAAACATCTAAACGTAAAAACAAGAGAAAGGCAACAAAGAGAGCTGTTCCTGAATTGGAAAACCTCAACAATGATCATGTTTCTGAAGACAACATTGAACAAGAAGAAGTTTCAATAGCGGAAATAGTTGGGGATCAGACAGCTACCATGATAAATGAGAATCACGCAAAGGAGACGGTCATCGGTAAACTACAGGAGGAGATTGAAGAAGAAACGGTCTCCATAACACAACTAAATAAGGACCAGCAAGATGAGAAAAAGCCATTGAGGAAATCTAAAAGAAAGAACAAGAAGGCAGCAATGAAAGCTGCCTGTGAATTGGAAAACCTCAACAATGAACAAGTTTCTGGAAAACACATTGAACAAGAACTTTCAGTACCAGAAATTGTTGCTGATCAGACAGCTACCATTATAAATGAGATTCACGAAAATGAAACAGTCATCGGTAAACTACAGGAGGAGATCGAAGAAGAAACGGTCTCCACAACACAACAAAACAAGGACCATGAAGATCAGAAAAAACAATTGAGGAAATCTAAAAGAAAGAACAAGAAGAAGGCAGCAATGAAAGCTGCCTGTGAATGGGAGACACTCAATAATGAAAACGTTTCTGGAATAAACAGTGAACATCCAGTAGTTTCTATACTAGAAACAGTTGGGGATCAGACAGCGTCCGTTAAAAATGAGATTAATACAGAAGAAACAGTGATCGCTAAAGTAAAGAAGATCACAGAAGAAGAAACAGCCTCTGAAACACATCAAACTGGGGACCAGCAAGATGAGAAACAGCCATCAAGGAAATCTAAATATAAGATCAGGAGAAGGGCAGCAATGAAAGCTGCCTCTGAATTGGAAAACCTCATTAATGAAAGATTTTTGGTAGAAAACACTCAACAAGAAGAAGTTTCAATGCCAGAAATAGTCGGGGATCAGACAGCCACCATTATTATTGAGATTCATAAAAATGAAACAGTGGTTGGTAAACTGCAGCAGATCACTGAAGAAACAACACAACAAAATGAGGATCAGCCAGAGGAGAAAAAACCATTGACTAAATCTAAATGTAAGAAAAAGAGAAACATGGCAATGAAACCTGAACTGGAAACTGTTGTTAACCTAATAGAGACGGATCAAAATTTTACCCAAAACACAAAGACACCAAAAGCTGATTTAGAAATAATACCAGAGATCCCACAGACAGCTTTTGAGCCAAAAGAGACAAAACCTTGCAAAGTTTCAGAGGATGTAACAGGTAAGGTTCCTGTAGTTTCCACAGAAGGGGAAAGTGGTCTAATGGAAAAACAGAGAACATCTCCACCACAGATAAACGTTACATTAAATAAAGATTTAATCCAAACAACATCTGAGGAATCAGAAACTCAAGCAGCAGAAGAGTCAACTGATCAGACCAATATCTCTGAACAAGAAGAGAACCCCATAAAAAAGATTCCACTGTGGAAACGTTTCATAAAAGCTTTATCTCCTACATCTCTGCGCAAGTTCAAGGACAGATGTAAAGTCCATCCAGCGTAGACATCACTTTATGTCTCCAGGATATCAGATTTAAAAGGGGGGTGGGGTCCTGTGTGGGTTGGGTGATTGGCGGTAATTGGAAAAAGAGCTACTGTTGTTGTTAATTGGACATTTCAATATTAAAAAGTCAGGACTGCACGGGGGGAAACGTCTCCCCGTGTAGGTGTGGGTTCACTCCGGGCGCTCCGGCTTCCCCCACGTTCAACAACATCAGTACTCATGTTCATCCATTGTAAGATTTTTATTTCTAATTCTAAACCAAAAATATAACAACGCAAGAAGTTGCAAGAAAAATTTGAAAACTATTAATCTTTCTGGGCAAGATCTAAATATATATAAGATCTAAATATATATATATACACATATATATAGCTATCGATCTATCTATCTAGATAGATAGATCTGTATCTCTCTCTCTATAAATGTATGTAAATCCATATATAGATATCTATATATATATCTACATATCGATATTGATACAATCTCTCTCTCTCCCTATATATATATATATATATATATATATATATATATATATATATATATATATATATATATATATATATATATATATACACTGCTAAAAAAAATAAAGGGAACACTTAAACAGGTGTTTAACACTTAAAGTGTTCCCTTTATTTTTTTGAGCAGTATCTATCTATCTATCTATCTATCTATCTATCTATCTATCTATCTATCTATCTATCTATCTATCTATCTATCTATCTATCTATCTATCTATCTATCTATCTATCTACCTACCTCTCTATATATAGAGAGGTAGATACAGTATATAGATGTAGATATGTAGACATGCATATATCTATCTACATAGATATCCCTCTCTCTCTCTCTATATATATATATATATAATCACATTATATCATTATGCTGCAGTTGCTTATAATTTACACAAGATGGCGCCAGACACCAGCTCATTTACTTGGTCAACTGACATCTGTATATCTGCGGTCATATTTTTGGGATTTCATGGCATCAGTTGCTACCAATAAATGGAAAGTTCAAGGGCAAGAAAGTTGCTAAATATAAAACACATCATGGATAAATAACTGGTTTTGAGGGCAATTGAATACATCATCATCAAGATTATTTGAGAAGAACCATGAAAAAATTTCAGAATAAATGAACTTTATTTCCATTTTAGTTTAAATAAGTGGGTATAAACAAGAGGTCAGTGGATATGTAGTGACAGTCAGACTTTTACATGTAGAAATCATAGGCGTGATTATTATTCTGAGCTTCAACTTAATGAAGCACCATTCATTTTACAATCCTTATTACCAGAAATGGTAAATTAATTTACATGTATTGGTTTTTCTTGGTTTCACCCAGCTTTTAAACATTCTGGACATGTTTTTTCTTGTATGGTTGAGCCAAGGGCCGGTCAAACTGTTAGCGTCAGACGAAGGAAATAATTCAGGAATTGTAGGCTGAGGGGCACCAAGACTGGGACATTCATCCATATATTATTTAGGGTGTATGTAAATATTTGAGCTTGTATTCATATTCATGACCTGTGTGGTCTAAGAAAAATCCACAATCAATTAAAACTTGGGCACCCAGGTCTTTTTTATTGTTGATATTACTTGGAAAAAAAATTGCTCACATAAATACTTTAAAGCTCAATGTTAATATGACATGCATGATGAGTGAATGGAAATGTCTGAGTTTACAATCATAATTTTAAAAAGTATACCCTCTATCATTTTTTTAAATTTAATGTATAATTAATGCAATGTGTAGCGAATAAAGTGAATAAAAAACAACACTGAATTGTCCAATTGTCCATTGCCCGTTTTTGAAGTGGAAAGCCACAGACTTTAGAGGGTGTATTTTCTTTTTACCATTTCTACAGGTACATGTGTTCCCACCCTGACTGTGACATGAAATACAGTTGCATGTATGAACCAAGTAGCTTGTTAATGATTGTGAGCAGCTCCATACGGTCTTGCAGCCCGAGAAAGTAATGAACTTCACATCTTTTAACTTTACCTTTAGTTATTTACTTTCATTTAGTCCCTGATTTAATCCAGTGAAATGCGTGTTGTGTTCATTTCAGGCAGATGGCAGCATTATGGACTGTGGAAGAGTTTGTCACTCTGAACGTTCAGAGTGACAAACTCTTCCACAGTCCATAATGCTGTCATCTGCCTGAAATGAATGTGAGTTTAATGGTTAGTCCAAACCTGCTTTTCTTGTGCTTTGTCTGTTCTCTGCTATTTTCCCACAGAATGTTTTGAAACATTCCGATGGAGTTCTGCAGCAATCAGCTGCGATTAGATTCCCATCATGGATCAAATAAGATGTATTCTTTTGGCAAAAGCCTTGGGCTTTTAAACAAGCCGTTTCTTTTTGATTATCATTAGCTACGAATGTTTCTTTTACATAATCACTGGTTAGAAAAAGTAGACAATCAAGTAGAAAACGGACAAACAGAAAAATGAGAGGAGGCAATGACAAAAGAAGGAGGGCTTGTATAATGAAACGACAAAACAAAATATCTACTTCTCTTGACAAAAACACGTTTAGTGGAAATGAAAAAGAAAATATATACATTTCTTGACGGAAACCCATGTGTAAGGACAAGGAAAAACTAAATATATATTTATGCTTTTATTTCTTATGTCAGTATTGGTCCTCCATAGCTTTGTGCAAGCAACATTTTACCAGTATCCTTGGCTTTATACGTGTGAGTGAAGACAATGACCAACTTTAAGTCTGGATGTGAACTATTAGCATTATTTTAATAATCAGAAATATATGTCTGCCTATACCCTTTAGGCATAATACAGTTAACTATAATCTAATATATTTAAAAGAAATTAATTTGTATTGTGACAAAGAGTCCTACTGACTAGAATAGTCACACGTTGTGTATATGTTTTAAACCATGGCAGCAGGAGTCAAACGGTGAGGCTGATGGATTCCTATTGGTAGTTACTGTCACAGTTCTGTGTCTGTAAGTGTGACCTTATGACTCTCTCAGAATCCTTGTATATGGCAATAGGCCTCCAGGCTGGAGAAGAGGATGTACAGGAACCAGAGTCCGAAGAAGAGCAGCGAGGTGAGGACCTTGGGAATCCTTGGACCCCCGAGTTCGCCTCCTATGGACGGCCTCCTGCGTAGCATCAGCACTCCCATGCTAAAGAACGCAAAAATAGTGAAAAGTGTGACCGAGAAGGCCAGGGAACCAGGGTCGACGCGGAAGACCTTCCCTTTCACTTCCCAGTACACCGCAGCCACGGACCAGGCCAGGCCAATGCCCAAAAACACATTGACTGCGTTGCTTCCTGTCACGTTTCCCACGGACGCGTCTGCATACTGGTCCTGAGTGGCAGCCACTTTACTGGCAAAAGTGTCTGAAAGGATGAAAAACATAGAGAGGTATTATTTAAGATCAATTAATTCGTTTTCTTTTGCTTTTCATGTGGAACACAATTAAGAACAGGCATTAAAGATTGTTCAATGAGATTCTGTCAAAATATTACAATTATTATACCCGCATAAATCCAGAGTGAAGTGAGCAATATGTTCCCTAGAACTGAATGATGGCAGCATGTTGAAGTAGATTGTTCTTTTTGTAGACTTTTGTTCTTATTTTTGTTGATTTGATTAGGGTATTTATTATTATTATTATTATTTTTGCTCCTCCCTTCTGTAACCGTGGCTTGTAACTTTTCACTTCAGAAATGCTGAACTATCAGGTCAAGTAACGTTTGCCAGAATGAGAGTGTATGTACCAGGAAGTGAAGTCCCCAGCGCCACAAAGACCACAGCAGTCACAGTGTCTCTGAGGCCAACAGTGCAGCCAAAATGCGACGCCAGGTCTCCGATGATGGCGGTTAGGAGGCCGATGACAGAGATGGACACAATGAAGCACGCCCAGCCGTTCCAGTACTCGGTGGGCGGGACAAAAGCAAATAAAATTTTCCAGAAAACGCAAAGTATGTGCATAAAATAGTCGAAGCAGTTGGGCGTTCTTTGCTCCTGTCCCTCCTCCTCATCATCATCACCTGTTTAAAGAAGACACAATGATGACTAAGAAGCTGGGAGCAAACAGACAATAAAATTAACCTTTACTAAAACAGAAAATAGTTGTGGTCTGATTACCCATTGTAGTTATAAATAAGTCATATATAAATATGTAAAGAATGAAAAAAAACCCCGTTGTATTCATTGGTAAAGTCCAAGTCTCCACTACTCCTAAATGTATGAAACATGGATACATCATTTCAAAAATGTTTCCCACATATTTACGATGTGAAAGTCAATTAAAAGTTCAATCCATTAGAAGGAAAATAAGAATTTGTAAAAAACAAGTTGTATAAGTAAACACATCCTGAAACTAATACCATTTCGAAGCACCTTTTGTTTCAATTGTCCACAATTTTGTCGCATTATAAAAACCTAGTATTTTAATTTGTGATTTTTTAATGAACAACATTCATTAGGTGATAGTGCACATTTTCTGTCAGGATACTAAAGTTAAAAAGAGTTTCAACACCAGTTAGCAGATGTCCTGGACACAAACAGTACATTTAGTGATGAAAACAGTATTCAAATATGCATGGATTTATCGGTTAAATATAACTGATACATACACAAAAACCCAAAACACTTTAAGTTCAAACTTCCGCTTACCTGCACTCACTGTGACTGCTTCAATGAACTGCTCTTTCCATGAGTGAGTCCCAATCACTTCTGCTAGATTTGTGTCTTGGAGGAGATGATCCACAGTGTTCTGGTGCAAGAAACGAAACAGGTTAGGAAATATTCATCATAACTCACATTGAGGTGAAAGCAACATATGGGTTTCCATTTCATCCTTTTGGGCCTAGTAGTTATATAGTTAACATAAAAAGCTGAGCAAACATGAATAAATCTGCTCCATTTATGTTCTACAGCTCACACAGCACACAGAAGCACCATACTGTGCAATTGAAATGAAACAGAACAGCTGAAACAGAGTACAGAAGCCTTGCAGAAGTAGTAAGTGAACCTTTCCACATGTTGCCACAGTATTAACATGTAGTTCAATGCACTTCATTTGGATTTCTTGTGACAGAAAGTAGTGTGGTGTTGTGAAGCAAACTAAACTGATTGACAGTTTTCAAACTGTATGTATACAGAGATTAAATTAAGCTCATAAAATGAATACTTTTGCAAGGCACTTTAGATAAAAGCAGGAATTTATTGTGGTAGCACAAACTGTAGGAACTGTACCTGGTCTATGACTCCATTGGGAGTCTGATGGATATAGAGAGAATCCCATTGTTAATGAAGCAAGACAGGCTGTCCTCTGAGACATTAAGCTTCACTTAGGTATTTTGTTAAGTACATGTTGTTTTAAGTCAGAATATTGACCCAAGATATGTAAAAATGTTATATATCTATGTAGTTAAATCTAAAGGAGAATAATCTTTTTCTATGAGGCGCACACCTTAAAATCACAGGCTTCTTTTATGATGACTTCTAGTCTGCTGTGCTCTCCTAGAATAGGTTTGCCCATCTCAGAAATCCTCCTGGCCTCTTCCTCCTCAGGAGTTGGGTTGCCTTTTATAGGGTACAAGCATTAATCCACTATATCATTAATAAAACAAACACACGTTAAACCTCTTCGTGCGGAAGCGTGAGGAACACAGCAAACAAAAACAATCCCACGTACCTGCACATACACGCGTAACACTGACAGGCACCTTTGTAGCATTAAAGTAGACTGGATTTCTAGGTTAATGTTGGAAGGGTTGGGGCAGGTATCTTGTTTGACAGAATTTTTATTATAAACTTTGCTCTTGATTTTCAGAGGTAATTGAACAGCCTGAGATGAAGGGACTGTTTAGTGGACACAAGCACTTTAAATCTTGGCCACCAACAAGAACTTCCTTTTTTGAGGTCCCTTAAAAATGTTCTTGCTGAGACGATAGGTCTACAAAAAACAACAACAGCAGCAATTTTCAGTTTGTTTAATTTTGAAGTAGAACCGTGTTCGAGTCAATGGCCAGATGCAATCTGCTGGGTTTCCTTAGGTAGAAACTTTCCAAGCTACTTTAAATAATGAACTGAGATTACTGTACTGTTTGATAATTAGAACTAACTGGAATGCATGTGTGATTGAACTGAAATAATTTTTTGCAAAGTTTTAGAGTTCTGTTGTTGTGAATTGGCACTACATAATTAAACGGAACTGAAATGCAACATTGTTGTTGATAGTTAAAGAGCAAAGATTAAACCGCTCTATCTGTGACCATCACAGTTTTACAATATTATAATACTTTTTAAAAGCTGCAAAGGTTGCCTTTAACACCCACATCTCAACTTGTACCCCAAACTCTTACCTTGGTTCAGTAGTAAAGCTACGAAGAGAAACAGACAATTACTCAATATAATAGACATTGAAATTGAAAAGAAAAAGAACTGGAATATATATATATATGTATATATATATATATATACACACACATATATATATATATTTATTTGGGATGCTCAATCCTAACAAACAGTTCCAACTTTACAGCTACTCTACTGCAAAATGACTATATTTTTCCCTCACAGTTCCTCCAGCATTCAACAGTGAGCTTACAGAAACAGTCACTACTTTCAGAAAAGCTGCAGAATGTGTTACACCGAGACAGTGATATTAAGTTACTGGCTCTGACGTGCTCAGGCAGCTCCGCACACGCACAGCTGAGCAGTGATCTTGGTGCTGTGTCAGTCTACTTAAGCTTTGCCCTTTTGGGTAAAAAGAAAAACTTATCTGTCTGCTTCACAGATTTTTAAACCACTTCAAGGCCACAGTTAGAAAATCACAGGTATGAAAGTGAAACTGCTTGTAGACTTACCAGAAATTCCTCTCTTCAGCCACTTGGGGTCTTCAAGCACAACAAAGAAGTTTTCCTGCTTTTCGTACTCCTCCACATTTAAAATGCATATCTGTAATGTCTGACTAGAAATGTTCAAGAACACAGATATTTATTTCATTAAAAGGCAAATTAAATACTTGTGTGAACACGACAGCAGTATAATATTATATATAAAAACAGTTTATTTTTATGTTCCAAATACGAGCCCACGCTATCATATCATTAAAAGAATCAACCTGTTGATGGACTGTTACAAAGACGCCCTTTACTATGTGTACAGTTTATCAATGTACTAACACAGCTTATGCAACCTAAAAATTTAATGTGAAAAAGATCTGCCAGTTTACATGCGGCGACTGAAGTTTCCCCCAACTAATCAGAGTCAGGATTATCCGTAGGTGTCAAGTCATCGGGTAATTCTGTCTAATAGGACCTCCTACAGTGCAGGTTGATAACCCACAGTCTCCTTTCAGAACGGTTCTAATGTCCCTTTCCTCAGAGCTCAAACCAGTTCAGACTTTAAATGGACACAGAACATCCAAACGTGTTCAGTCTGTGTGTCATTTAGGACAAAAGGAAAACTATTTAATATGAATGATAAGACATAAACAGTGTGAACAGCCCAGCAACACTAGATATTTTCTGAAAGATATGTTGAATAACCAAATAAATGTGAAAATATGACTTTATTTAAATCTCAACCTCACATTTTAACATTCCTGGTCTGTAGGAATGCGTTGAAGTTGAAAAAAATATATTTTTCAGAAGGATGCCTGTAAAGAGGTAGGAATACTTTTCTAAGTGTCAGTTGAAAAGGACAAGAATATGTGACTCTTGTTTAAATAAATAAATATGACAGAACTACAGCAGATAACTGGCCAGTGTATCTGAGCTCCCAGTGCTAACTACCATCAACCAATCAGAACCAGGAGGAGGGTCTTAGTGCTGTCAATCACAATATTGTGTGGCGCTGCTCGGCCCTGTCTACATACTGCGTCTCACCTTGTCTGTTCATTGGTGAATTCCACCTCCCCTCTGGCCTCCTCATAGTCCACTCCAGCCTTGGCACTACCATCCTCAGTATGGTACGGCACAGCCACTGTGCCCCTGGAGCCCGAGTTCCTCAACACTGTCACCGTCAGCATGCCAGTGCTCTCACTCACTCGCAGCACTTGCTGCCCAAAGGTAAAGATCCCAGCATGGTCATCGTCCAGTATGGTGACTGTGGCCAGAAGAGGTTCCACCAGTGTAGCCTTGGGCGGAGAACCGGTCCCTTCACTCCCTCCCTCCTCTAACCTCAGATTTTGAAGACGCACAAAGAAATGTTCATCCTCTTCAAACATGTCATCATCCAAAATCCCCACCTGCAGAGAAAGCAGTATTGTTCTGTTACTTTTCCCTCTGGACGCCAAGTGACGAATTAAACACAAACACAGGTCGACTGGCTCTGCTTTTAATTTATTGGGGACACAAAGCAAATAAAGAAACTGTTGCCACTAAAAATAAGATATATGTATCAGCTTTCAAACACAGATATAAGCCCAAACCTTTAAATTGGAATTTCATTGAAATATTTACTTATTTGAAACTCTAGTATGTAACTTTTATAAAACGTTTTTTACATATTTATTGAAACTGTCATTATGTTTTCACAGTATGGTATTAGACAGATAATCTGTGGAGCAATCGCCTCTGATTGTTGCGCAGGGTGTCTTTCTGATGAACACCCAACAATCAGAGTGGCAACATCAATAAGATTTGGATTTGAGTCAAGCTTCTCTTTCTGTTTGTAAAAAAAATGCATGTTTGCATATTTACACAATTAATATTTTATTTTTATTGCCCTTTCTATATAATTCTATCCAAAATGTCCTCACTGGGAGCAAAGTGAAATCAAAATCTAATGTCTTCATTGTGTGCACAAACTTGGCAAATAAAGCAGATTCTGATTACTCTAAGACTTTGAATAATGGTTTAAAAAGTTTCAGTGGAGAAGCAGGAAATACAAAAATAACTTAATAGACTTTAAGATATTTTTTTTACCTTGATCTCTTTTCGGGTTTCCCCTGGTTTGAATGTCAGAGTTCCCTCGTTGAACTCATAGTCTGATCCAGCGTTGGCAGATCCGTTTTCTGTACAGTAGTCTACATAGAACGTGTTTTGGCCTGTGCCTCCATCGAGAACCACCCACAGGGTCACAGAGCCACAGTTCTCTGTGCATTGGTACTGGACGCTTTCAAAACAGATATGTGAGCATGTCGCCTTGTCCAAATCCTGTCCCGACGCGCGCCGTTTCTGCTCTGCGGCGTGCTTCTTTAAAATGTTTCCAGCACCAATCATCCTCCGTGTTGCTTGGACACGATAAAAGGCACGACTCTTCTTCCGGTGGACCAGGGCAGAGTAGTTGGCCATCTCGATCAGCTCGTCCAGGTATTTATCTGGATGCTTCTCCTTCAGATCTTTCAAGATGCGGACTGCCTGTCCAAGGGAGGAAACAGGTTGTAAGTGAAAAATTGTAACAGAAGAGATCTGGGAGTTTCCTGGAGTCAAATAGAAAGAGTTTAATAACTGTACTTGAAGTTCTACTATAACCTTCTAGATAATGTTACCACCCACATGGTTGTATAAGAGCAAAATGAGAAGATTTACAGTGCTGTGCTAAAGTATTTGCCTCCTTGTTGATTTTTTAAAATGTTTTTTGGTGTGCTTATGCTTTCATGTCACGGTTTAGGTTTCAGATCATCAAGCTAACTTTGATGGCTGACATATGTCTCTCATATTTTATATGTTAATATGCTGTTTATTAAAATTTTCTCATGGCTCTAGCTACAACAAACAGAGCAGACTAGCATTTACTGAGACGTTACACCATCCCAGTTTCAATCTTGCCTCTTTCCGTGATCTACATGTCTTACCTCATCTTTGTTCTGGTCCAGCTCACTGCCTGTCTGCACAGACACAGTCACACTAGAGGAGTTTCCAGGGTCTGGACTGCCGTCTGACAGCTTTCTGTCCATGATAACATCAATGCGTGGGGGGGAATCGTCCCCCTCCATTTCCACTACAATCCCATGCCTCTTGTCGGCACGGTATCGCTTATGCATGTATTTGTAAAAGAGCAGGCGGCGGTCAGCGATCCAAGCCAACATCACACA
This sequence comes from Xiphophorus maculatus, assembly GCF_002775205.1. Taxonomy (NCBI): domain Eukaryota; kingdom Metazoa; phylum Chordata; class Actinopteri; order Cyprinodontiformes; family Poeciliidae; genus Xiphophorus; species Xiphophorus maculatus. Next base: position 28,468,206 of record NC_036453.1, read on the forward strand.
GATGGGAAAATACAGCAGTGTTACAACAGCTTCCCAAACCTGGACACACAGACAAGATGACCATTAGGTTATCTATACTGTAAATGTATTGTACTTATTCCTTATGTGAAGTCACATAATGTTTTACGTAATAGATCTACAGGGTGGACTATTTACAAAGAAAAATCTAACTCCACTCCTGTGATAACTACAATTATTTAATTTGTTCACATAATGACATTTTGTGTATAAGTTAGTGGTCATTACTCACATTTACAGTTGCTAGTTATGACCTTACGAAGTCCCCTTTTTTAGTTTTTTAAGCAGAGATTTTAAATTTTACACATTCTCATACCAAAAGACAGTGGATCTCTTCTACTGTTATTTATTTTCAATATTTTTTCAAATAATATCCAGCTTCAATCTGGTTTATTTTATCTTTTACTTGTTTACATAAGATGTACAAAAAATGCAATTTGACAACCAACAAAATATGTTAGTTCCTGGTGTATTATACTGAACTGAAAACAGAAAGTTACTGTTGCTGATTATTGCTCGTCACTCAAAAAAGAAAACAGGATATCCAACTTAAAAATAATTAGTTAAGGGGCGTGCCGTGGTGGCAGAAGGGTTAGCGCGACCCACATTCAGGCAAACGTAGCCTCGACGCGGCTGTCGCGGGTTCGACTCACGGACCCGACGACGTTTGCCGCATGTCTTCCCCCCTTTCCTGTCAGCCTACTTTGAAAAAAGGGACACTAGAGCCCACAAAAAGACCCCTTGTGGGGCGATAAAATTTTTTTTTATTAATTTCTCAGAAGTAATCAAATTAGGTGTATCTAGCTAAATATATTAAGTTTATTAAGATGTTATGTTAAACAAACAAAATTAAGTAAACTTAATTCATTTACATTGAACTAAATTTTTTTAAGTTGGAGCTCTTCTCCAACGTCGTTGTCCACACTCGGGACGCTCCTTGAAAAGGACTCATTGCTCATATATATTTTGTAAATATTGTATATATTACAAAATTTAAGCATAAGGAAATGAATAATTTATATCAAATCCTGTAATGTTTTATAATTCGGTGTGTTGATTTTGATGCAACTGTGTTCTGTCCTGATGTTCTGCTGCATCGGGACAGAATATCACAATTTTGACACGATGTCACTGTCTTGGGTTTTTATTTTAAGTGACAGGATCAACTGACTATCTATGAATAAAATTTCACTTGCTTTAAGAGTGCTCCCATGTAGTAAGATGATCGAAGCCAATGTAATGAGATGTACAAAAAAATTACTTTGTCAAATCAGTCAGTTTTACATTCAGTGAGTGAAATGTCTGCATTGGATATTTTGAGGCTGAGTTTGAGAAGTAGAGCTATTTGGTCATGACTGCCGAATCTGGGTTGCAGTTGAGGATAACGGCTAGAATGGAGACCTACTTCAACAATCCCTGGGGAGATGACGGCCAGAATGAGGTAGAGCCAAATGTATGCAAAGATGCTCCAGAAAGCTGTGATAAAAAACACTCGCAGGTGTTTGATCTTGCGAGACTGTCCATCTGGAATTACTGACACACACAGACCAATTATCACAAGCATGTTAAAGGCCGCACTGCCGACTATGGTGCCTGGGCCGAGCTCCCCAGCATTGAAGTTGTGTCCACACACCTGTACAAGGGAAACAAGAACAGAACATTGAACTTTTCTGAACCTTTGCAGTTGGTGCAAATATGTTTTAATGTTTTACAATAAATTTCAGAAAGTGGGTAGACTAGTTTACCCATAAGAGTAAACATTTTTTTAATCCAATTCATACACATATTTGTTTAAATAAGTAGAGAAATAGCATTTTTTACTCTTTTTAATGTAGATTGCACTTTCACAAGCAGCGGTGTTTGCTTGTGTTTATAGCAGATAGAAGAGAGTACCTCAATAACAGAGAGCAGGATCTCTGGTGCGGAGGAGCCCAGGGCCATGAGTGTCAGGTTGGACACGGTTTCATTCCAGATCCGCACGGTTTTCACCGTGGTTTCCCCATCAGGTTTGGTAATGGTCACCTCCTTCTCCTGATTTGTTCATTTCAGGATATCATATTTACATGAAACACAGAGAAATCTGGTGATTCATAGACACAATCACAGAGCACAGATTGGACGCTGTGCATAATGAGTCTAAATCTTAGGCTGACTTTAACAGGTTCTAAATATTAAAGAGAATGATGATACCTGAGATGTAATGACTTCTATGGATGCCATGAAGCGGTCTGCAATGATGGATACTCCAAGGAATATGTACATGAGAGAGAGGAAGTACACAATTGCCCTCCCTGCTTGTTCCCCAACTGGAGGGTCAAGAGGCTCCCAGACTGGCAGCAGAATGCCGGGTTTACACACCACGACACCTGCACATTTCTTCTTTTCAGACTCTGTGGAGTTGTCAGAGGACTGAGATTGTTCAGGCGCAGATGCTCGCTCCAGGACTTGAGGCCTGATGGAAATGCAGGGGTGGCACAGGAGGAGGAGGAAAAAGAAGACGAAGAAGAGTGGGCCGGGGTGAAAGAAAAGGAGCCCCATCGTATCCCTGAGTCAGATGGCACCTGGGGGTCAGAGTTCACTGGGGGGTGGCAGCTGGGTTGGTCCTAGAGAAACAGAGACATGACAAAAGAGCTCAACAGTTTATCAGCACAACTGAAGACTAAACAAACTTTAAGGTTTAATGAAATGTGAGATTCAGGTACTTTTTTTCCCTTTTGGATCGGCCAACGTCCAAATGTTGACAACTCTCTATAAAGTGTAAGAAAATGTCATCTATGTTGTACTTATTCAGCTTAACCGTCTGATCCAGGTAAAAAGTAAGGATTGGACAAGTGGACAAGGATTGGACAATAAGGGTACAGACATGTCACTTACAACAATCAGCATACATTATGCAGCATTTCAAACACGTATTTTTAGACTTTAATAAGTTTATATTACGGGTGCACCAATTGCAGTTTTCTAGCCGATTACGGATCTTTAAGAAAACTGACTTGCCGATTCTAGTTTTGGCTGATACCAATTTTTTTGTTGACTTTCTTGCTAGTTATAGCAAAAAAGTTGCTGAGATGGCAAAGGTGAGGTGACTATTTTAACTGCAAATTTGCAAACATGACCTGGCAGGCAGGTCTATCAGTCAAACCGCAATAGAGAACAGTGGTTGATTTTTATACTGTTGCTGACAAAGATAAATTGGTGGATGATATCGGCTTCACATAAGTATCGGCTGATCACCATTTCCCCAAATATTAAAGAAATCTGGGCCAATTTATTGGTGCATTCCTACTTTATATCTGTGTCTTTGACATTTCCAGTTCATCAATGAGCTGTGGACAATTTCTCTGGTTGAAAGAAAAACACCTGGGGACCAGCAACAGTGACAGCTGAACCACTGGCTTGGCCAACAATCTCCACAACGCTGTTTCAAGACGAGTATTTCCTTTTAATGCCTTCCCCCTCTACCACAATAACAGTCACATTTTCCTGTTGTGACTAAGTCTGACAGTAAAAAAAATAGCCCCTCTGTTGTCTGCCATTGAATTGTGGTGTTGAAGATCAAGTTTGTTTCTAGTTTTTGTATGCTACCATTGAAAAGCCAGAGATTGTCTGTGTATTTATTAGGCACAGTGATGGTGACTAAAAGGTATGTTAAATGTGTTGTAGAAAAATGCAGCACCTGTTTACCAAAGCCAAACAGCAAAGACCTGAACTGCTTAAACCTTCACAGTGCAGCTTGCATCAGAGAGTCAGAGGAAAATCTCAGAACATGAAAGCAGGTCTGAACCCGCAGTGTGATACATTTAAACACAATCCTATTTCTTTGGCTTCCATTTAATTTAACTACAGTTTGTTCACACATCAGCCATTAGATACAATACACATGTACAGTAAATATTTTTACCAAAACTAAATGTTTGAAAGGGTCACCCCAGGATAACTATTTAAAGATTCACTGGATTCATGAAGAAGAAACCATTATACCAAAAAGATACATTTACCTACACAAGCGTTTCTCAGGGTACTTATGAACATAAGTAGCTTCAGAGAAAACATGGTGAGGACTCAGATCCACATATAAGAGGGGCCCTTTAGCTTGTTTTCAACAGAAAATACAAAATTGAAGCTTTTGATAGTAAAGATGAACATTAGTGATTTATGACTTATGAGGGCACATCTGTTGCATAGATCAGTGGTCCCCAACCCCCGGACCGCGGATCGGTACCAATTGGTACCGGGCGCGTAAGAAATAATTAAATATTTCTGTTTTATGTATTATTTGAGTCTGCAGGATCTTTTATTTTGAAAATCCTTTAACCGGATTCTCTCGGTTACGTCTTGTGCGCCAACATTGAGCCCACAAGCAGCAAAATGAGTAAGAAACAGATCAGATGTCTTTGGAAAGTTTCTTTGCGAAGGGGAAAAGGCCTAGAGAAGAGACAGGAGACCGTTTTTTATCCCGGTAGATGATTCCCACATTCCAAGCTCTGCATGATATGCAGCTCGTTAATGAGGGAACGAAGCTTCAAACTGCTTCGCCACTAGAGACCAACCACCCTGTGCATAAGCAACACTTCAGGTGTCATTGTCTCTCATCACTCCCAGATGGGTCCGTCTCGTTGCAGAGAAATAAGCTCAGGGCTCCCATTAGTCGTTATCGTGAGTTAAAATTTTCACGAAAGTAAAATGTTCGTTTTTGTGGCGCATCTGTATCTTATTTTGAAGGGATATGTAAACGTTACCATAGCGACCAGAGTCAGAGAGTTAGGGCAGCGGTCGAGACGAGAGTAGAGGAGTGGAGCTTGTGAGTTTTAGGTCTGGTTCACACGGCACGATTTAAGGATTGTTGGCCGATTTTCCAAACGTCTGTGACCACAGAACCGATAAACGTCCAACAGGTTCGGTCGGTTCGTGTGTCCAGCCACACGGCAGGAGCAACACCCCACACACGAACCGATTCCAGTCACGAACATCCCGATTCCAGAAGAAAATCCCGTAAAACCCCCAACATACCAAACGTGAATTTAGAATAATCAAACACGGATGACGATGTAGAAGCAGCAGTGATAGTTTGTGGTCTCATTTAAACGATAAAAAACGTAACTAAAAGAAAAGGTGTTTGATAAAAGACGGCGGGAACAGCCGCTCTATTTCCAGCACTATTATTTTTTTTAGTGAGTTATGTTTTTTCGTAGTTAACATTTTTAACTGAATAAACATAACCACATATAATAAACATATATAAAAATGACCTTTACATATAGTAATAAACATTTTCATATATCACCTCTGATGTCCACCGGATTCTCAGTTGCCATGTCAACTGTTTGGAATTCCCCCCGTTCTTACGTCACCGCGCTTTCTGATTGGCTACGTGTCACATTTTAAAGGCTGCGTTCTCGCTCCCAATCAGGGAAAACCCCACAGGCTGCGATAAAAGGGCCAAAACAATGTTGAATATGCATATTCAACACACCACCACGTAACACACCACACACTGCAGGACGTTGTCAGATTGTCGTAAAGGGAAAATCGGGGCAAAGAAAAAAAAAAAAAAGGCTTTAACGGGAACACCAACATGCAGAAGCATTATCTGACGCCCCCCCACTCCCTGGCCGCAGCAAAATCGCCAAGTCTTGACCGGTCCGCGGTAATAAATAGGTTGGGGACCACTGACCTAAATCATAGAGTTTAACAGGCAGTTCAGCTCAAGACCCCCCCCCCCCACACACACACACACACACCAGGCTCATCTATTCACTTCCAGCTGTTCACCTGAATAATCATGGCTGACAAACAACAAAAGTTCATGACGCAAAATTTAAACTTCTGTTACATTATAAATACAGAAGAAATGTATCACAATAAATGATAAATAATTTGTAGTGATTATTAAATCACTAAAAATTGATTGCACATCATTATAAAGCAATGATAAATGCCAAACCCTATTCAGTATTCAGGAAAATCACAGCAAAACATGCTGTCCAAAGCTATGGCTTAGTGATTGATGCATAACAATGACAGCTGAGAAAGAGAGAGTCACCTTATTGCACCTGATATCATCATTGCACTACTTAATAAAATTAGCACTATAGTGTTATTTCCTAATGTTGTGCAGTCTTAATATTGACATAATTCACCTTAAGAAAAAAATTGCTAATGAGTACATTGATTTTTACTAGGTAAACAAATGTGTGAAGGGAATGGCAAACGCATTCTTAAATGTATAGAAGATGCTGAATGGTTCAAACAATACACTAAACACAATCAGTCTGAACATTATGGAGCAAAGCTGGTAGATCCTGGAAATGTTACCTAAACACAACACTTGAAAGATTCCAGAGTTTTGCTGCAGAGCTGCAGTCTTTATTCCACCGGACTAAAGTGTGCATTGAAACAGATACTTAGGTTTTGCATCTTTGATGCAGCTCGAGTTCAGCTAGCTCATTATAGAGTTGTGATTCAGAAACACAGCCCAGAGGGCCTGGTGCATCGCATTTCACTTTCCAAGGTCTGCTATGGTTACCACGGCCTCAGGCAGAGGGCCATTTTACACCTGCTGTAGTGTAGTGGGTTGGGTCGCTCCCCAATAAAATCCAATAAATGTTACGCTTTGAAAACAATACAACTCATAACCTAAGACATGTATACAGTAAAAATAGTTTAAAAAAGCAGATACAATGAAAATAATTAAATACAAAACTCATTTCAAGTATTATTGAAGTGTTTGATATTGAAACAATCAACTTGTTTTTTTATTTTTTTCAGTTTAGTGAAAAGCCAGAAACAAATTTTAAAGGGGAAGTATTATATATTTTCCATAGTACACATATAAAGCATAATCAAGTAATTGTGTTAACTTCAGTTGTTATAAAAATGCTATATATATTAAATTATAAAAAATTTGACTTGATAATTTAACACTTTGATTTTTGGGCCTCTCTTTAAAAACTCCAGCTCTTTCTGAAACTCCGCCTTCAGGACGTCATCACATTAGCCCTTTAACAATGTTTACACTAGTGTTGCACTCAGAAGTGGCTCACATAATAAGCTCAGCAGATGCATAGTTTCACCAGGTGTTTGCTAATTTCTGCTGACTAGTCTGAAGGAGCTGAGTGGGGGAGTCGCAGAGGAGAGGCGCTCGGTAATGTGGAAAATCAGAACCTTGGAAACTGCAGCTCCGAGGCGGCCATTGGCATTTTGCACAGCTGAATGGTTGCCACGGAGATTCAGTGATTTCTCTAAATGCATGAAAGAATCAAGGCAACACTCCAAGTATGTTTTTGATGAGGGAATAACATTATAACATGATGTAAAACTTATAAAAGCTGATTTTATATAAAACTGCCCTTTAAACACTTTTGTAATCAAATGAAACCTGAACAATAAGGAAAATCTATTCACCACCGGATTAAACATGTTACATCTTTACCATCAGAATGCTATCCTCAAACTCCACAGATGATCTTGGTATTTTATTAGACCTAAAGTATACCGGGGTAAAAAACAGATTTGTTTTGATAGATGACACCAGATTGCTCCTCAGAAATGACTGGCAGCAATCAGTAGAGCTCTGATGGAGAACAAGTGCGTGCTGATAAGATCCGGTACTGGAAGGGTTGGATGCATTATTGATAGATGCATCCATCTAAATACAGCAGGATATCTATTCCTTTTGCGTGACGTACAAGTACCTCGGCACATTTTTAGATGGTGGCTTTAACAGTTAGTTATTACAGAAATGCTCATCAGTTGGCTCTTTTTATAAATTATTTGAGACTGCTGCTGCCTCACCAAAACACATCAAACACAAATCAAATATTATTTTTTGTTGTCGTCCTGGAGATGGATGTTTTTCACAAACTTGAATACTGCTATTTCAGACTATATATATATATATATATATATAAAACCCAATAAAAACTGGTCAATGTAAATACCAATAAGTAAACAAATCAGGAGTAAGACTCACTCTCTGCTTACAAGTGTTTCATGCCTGGGAGGCAGGGGTCGCTGGACGGTGATAGCTGTTTGGTCCACTTTTCCTCTTCATGCACAGAGAACAGAGAGCTCATCTCCCCTTACTGCCTCTGTCACAGCCACTGTCTGTCAGCACCAGTGATAAGTGATTGTCTGGTTTATCTTACACTGATAGGAGTGCCAGCAGAAAGGAGTTAGCACCTTTCACAGTTTAATATTTCCTTCCTGTATGCAGACAGAGAGGTGCTGCAGGACGGGGGAGATTCCTTCATATGTTCAGATCACTCAGCTGTAAAGATGAGATAAATCATTCAGGTAATCAATAACAACAGCTCTATGTAGTCTGACTCACAGGAAGAATGGTGGGCAAACTCAACATCTTCTGGACATCGGATTAACATCCTTTTGTGGTTGTGCGTTTGACCGTAAATGCAGGCAGTGAATTGTAACATAGATCAACATGTTGTGTCAATCTGCTCTACTTCTAACATCAATGGATCAGCCAGTCAGACTTGTAAAATATTGGCATGAATAAAATGACACATCTTCCAGAAAAATGGAGGGAAATATATTCTAGAACTTATTGCAATTTGCTTATATTTTCATACATACTGATAAATAATATACTTTGTTTAGATATCTAAATAAACTTCCAGCAACGTATTGAAAACATGCCACATGCTGGTAAACCAGAACCAACTGTATTCGATGAACGAATTGAATTCTACTGTATGTTGTTTAACTTAGTTCACCTTTTCAGGGTGTAATCTGTTCTCACATGTAATCCCATGCCATTCTGTGTATCCATTTCAAAGCATGTCAATCAAAGCCTGTGTCAGCACCCTGATTGTAAGGTAACACACAATCGCATGCTTCTCAACAACTAAAACAGTCCCAATATTCAAATCATCAGTTTAAATACTGTGGATATTCCAGTTGTGCTGCCGCTAAAGCTCTGAGAAATCAGGGCAATTATTCAGGTATTATGGGGATGGGTCTCTGTGAATCAAGAGTTTTTTAATTCTAAGTTCTGTTGGGTTCTATTGAGAGGTATCCAAGAAATTAGTAGGTAATCAAAAGCAGATGATTTTCGGCTTAACTTGCCCCAATTGGGAAACAGATGGTCTGAAAATGGAAAATCTGTTCTTCTGACCAGTGAACGCACCACAGAGTAAGAGATAAAAGGTTATCCTGTAAACACTCTTCAGTGTGGAAGCTGTAAGAAGCTACAAGGTTTCCACTGTGGTGCATTTTCTGTTCATTCAGACAACTGCAACACAGAGCTGAATGCACCCTACCAGTGACACAGGAATACCACTGCATCATTTGTGATAACCATAAACGATGCAAATTTAATTCTATTTAGGCTTAGGTTCTAGAATTAAATCTATCCAGTTTTAATGGCAGCAGGAAGTAGTTGTTGCTGCTACCGCAAAACTGTGACAATGCAGCAAGTTTATTTTGTTTTGCCAAGATGAAGGCTCTTATAAGAGCAAAGATATCTACAGGTTGTAATCCATTGTTTCTACTAAAAGGATGGGGATTTATGTCTTTGTTCCTATTGTCTTCAAAAACAAAGAGGCAGTTATAATTTAAGACTAAAGGTGTAAGGCTCTGTGTGCACTTTGAACTCAAATACCAATGATTTATCAGGAAGAAATATGATATGGCTAAAAACAACCAAAGCAAACAATGGCAGGAAAGCTATAAGTTCATTCTAGGCTTGGTGGGCAGAGTATATTTAAAAACTTTGAACTGCACAAGATCGTCAGTAGTCTGAGAGTAATTGATGTACCTAAAGTGTTTAAAATGGCTGAAAATTAGTTTTTCTGTTTGACGTTCTTGTGAAGAGTCATCCAAATACAGTACAGACCAAAAGTTTGGACACAACTGTGTGTCCAAATTTTTGACCTGTACTCAATACAGACCAAACGTTTGGACACACTTTCTCATTGAATTCAATGAGAAGGTGTGTCCAAACTTTTGGTCTGTACTGTATATCTAGTTAAAATACTTCAGCCTTAATTCACTTTGGGAGGAAATTGGTCCAATCAGGCCAAATTGCTAAAACACCTCAATTACAAGAACAACCTCTGATCGGTTTACAGCCAAATCTAGGCTATTAGACTGTCTCAGTGTTCCATTTTCTGTCTGTTTGCCACTGAAGCAAAGAAAGGAAAAGGATCTGTCCCTTTAATAAATAACACAGGGCTTTGGCTCGCTACTGTTGGTCTGTCAAAGAACCAGATGAATCAGAGTGTAAGATAATCCATCTGGCCACACAGGCAGACACACAGACAGAGTGTGACCAAGCCAAATCAGTAACAAGGCATTAAATCTATCTGTTGGACCTTTTGTTGTCACAACTGAGTTTTCTGCATATTCTGAAATCTCAATTTTACTTTTTCCACAAAGGCTTTATGAACTACCCTCCCCACAATCTGTATGACCAACTAGCAACTAGAACTTGGAATATTTAGAAGACTTCATGGAGTGTGAAGACAATCATAACACTGCTATGGCTGTAGTACTCACATGGTATTTTCACACGTTATTGCCCCTTCAATGTTCAAAAATGCACTCCATGAAATCTGACTTAGCTTGAAATATTATAAAAGCAGGGTAACCAAAAGTGTGTGTAGACGTGAAAAGCTGGACAACAAATATCTCAAAAGACTTGCAACTGTAATGACAAAATAAAAAAGAAAAATTCTACGAAGTTTTAACTCTGGAGAGCTAAAGCCAAAAGAAACATCATACTTGTCAGGCTATTATTTATAAAATATCTTTTGAAAAACATACCATTTTCTACCACTTCAAGAATTTGCTTCCCAAACTTTATTTATGAACAAAAAGTTCCAAAGTTAAACAGTAGTTTAGGCAGCAGTTTAACTTACTTTTTGTTCATGAATAAGGTTATAGTGAGATGTGTAAAGCTGAATTTTACTTGAAGCCCTGAGAGGCACAGTGTGAAGCAAGTTCAACAAAGTTGTGTTTTATTATGCTTGAAAATTAAACAAAACCTAAAGCTTCACTCAGAGATAATGGGTGGTTATGATGTTGCTTTGCTAACTCTAACTCTGACTTGATGTGAGTTCATGTGAAAAATCTGGCTGACGTCTAAGAAATGGGCTTAATATATACGTTTCTTATTATTTAATTTTTGTGTCTGAAAAAAAATTTCTTTAAAAATATAGAGAATATATGAATATATAATATAATATATATAAAAAACTCTGAACAATTAACCTGCTTTGGGGGAGCATATTACGTTAACAGCCGTTGCCATGGTGATCTAACTACCAATTGAATCTTCTTCCATCCAGATATAAATGGAATGATGTTAAATGGAAATATTGGTGTGGAAAAACATTGTTAAATAGGTTTTATTTTTACTCTTTTTAGCCTAAAGTTATGTTTTTTCTTGATTTATTTTTTATAATAAAAAAGAGGTTATACAAAGTACGTAGATTAAAGTCTGTTAAAATGTCATCGTACCGAGTAGTTTCCATTGCATGAAATTTTCCAGAGCAACCTCTGCAAATGTTTAAGCAGGTTAAACATGTTACAGGGAGGCCTCCTTGCTGCTCACAGCATGCAGGACTGATGCATACAATGTGCTAAGGATCTAAAAAACCAACCAAGCAAAATCATACAAAATGGTAATATTTCAAAGAATAGACCCAGTGTGCTAACATTTATTGAAGAGAAACACAATCTGTGTGAGCAGAGAAACTATTATCTATGTAATTTCAACTTCTTTGAACCCATAAATATTAAATAAATACTAAGCAGAAATCAGTGTGTTCACAAGTCCTCATCTCTCCACTCCTGGTATTTCTACAGGGCTTTGGCGTACTCTTTATTTTATTCCTAAGCCAATGTTTTGTGAAGTAATAGTTTTTCCCTGTCAGGACTGGCTGTTATGAGTTAGGCTATGACTCTGCACTAAACCCAATGCTGCAATCAGACTATGGTTATCCATCTCTCGGAGCGCCTAACAATAAATTAACAACAGCAGCTCAACCAGTACCACAGAACAGTTAATTGCTTTCCGACATGTCAGCGCGCTGCCTCTGTTTCCACTGACTCAAAATCACCATCAATCTGCACAGCAGCAGTGCAGGCCTGGCTGAGCACAAGGCTTAGTTTACAGTGCAGTATGAACACTGTCGCAATGTTCAGTACCTCAGGTATGCTGATCTGTTTTCAGTGGCCATGTTTCAAATTTATCCTGCCTACAACAATGTACATGTACTCAGTGACTGATTCGCACAAGAAACAGCGCAAACAGTCTCAAAGACGCACAGTGTGACTGCAGCTCTCTGCGCAGCACTGACAGTTATGAAGTAGATGAAACAGGCCTAGATGCCAAACTAGTTCATCAAACTTGTCCTTTAGAATTGTGAGAAATGAAGAAATTTGTTAAAAGACATGTAGGATATTAGATACGCTTGACTATGAAATCTCAACTGTCCACAATACATCTGAGAAGAAGGAGAAGTTTCATGTTTTGATAATGTGTCCTATAGCTGCTTAAAAGTAATAAAGATGAGGGTGGAGTCAAAGAAGAAAATGAGAACAACAGTTCAAGAGGAAATTTTGGATAAAAGAGGGACGGTCACATCACGAGTTTGGCAGTATTTTTGATCTTTAAAACAAATAACTAATTAATATTTATCTATATCGTGTGGGAGTCCTGCTTGATCATAAGCATGATCAAGCTGGTGGCTTGATAACCTTCACAGCCACTACAGGTTGTTCCACAACTCTCTTGTGGAATATCCTGTTCACTCTAAGACTGAGTACTTTGGCTGAAAATACAATGTTTATTTCTTGATACGTTTTTCATCCATGTTGCCCAGCCCTAACCTTGTTACCAATAACTAACTCATGCCTACTCCAGATCGACATGTGTCTTATTCAGTACCTGAACAACCAGTGTTTTGGCAAGAGAGGGTGTACTTGGATTATTATGCCATTGCCGCTAGACAACTTGAAAACGGTCTCAAAACAACAATATTATTGTTTATTGCTATATCTCCTGGCACAATTTATTGCCCAGCAGAATTAGTTATCGTGACAGGCCTACTAATGCTGTGTGCATGAAGAGGAAAAAGAGGCCGTCATGATGCCATCGGTGGGTGACTTTGACAATGACACAGATTAAATTAAAGTCGAAACTGATACATATGCATTACGATGTCCAACCTACTTAGACTGACGTTGCATAAAACCTGGGTGGAAATCGTTCAGATGTGAGGGTGACACATTCAGCTGTCTACAGCTGAGATCGAGGCATTTCATTTCTGCCTCAAAGCTTTTGGTGAACCTGAGAACATCGCCAAGAACTTCAGAACATGAAACATTGCAGATTCAAAAGTGTTTTCACATTAGGCAGAAGTTGGTTTGGTTTACATTTTATAACAGAAAGATGATACAGGAAGTAGCAGAAACTTAAATGGTATATCAGATCAATTAAAGAGACAGTTGTTGGAATCTTCAGTGGCAGGAAGTAAGAAGTCAGCAGGCTTCTATTGCGTTACTCATTTAATTCTGATGAAAACTGGTCCCTTAGGACTCACTAAGTGATCCCCAACTCTTGTATCAGCAGTTGTAGAAAACTTAATTTTCTTGAGACTCCTCCACTTAAACCTCAGTGCTGAAGGAGGCCGCATGGGGTCAGAGGTGAGGCTCCCAGAGAGGGGTCGGGAGACGAGCGGCTGACAGCCAGGAGACAGCAGCTCCGCAGGTTTCCATTACCTGAGTCACTCTGGTCAGCCACCAGTGGCCCTGTCACCTTAGAAGGAGCAGCGTTCTCAACTTCACCATGAACCCAGACAGGGACACCTGTTATGCAATATTCAGTGTACTGCTCGAAACATCAACATCAGTGAGAATATGCAAAGTGATCTGACGATATCATATGAACAAACACCGTTCATGGTTCAGACATAAGCAATCAGTTGTTTCACTGTGCCTTTCTCCCATGTGATCATCAGTATGCAGTTGCCTTGGAAACGTAGCCACACACACCACAGATTTTCTCACGTCACAACCGCAAAATGTGGTGTATTTTATGGAGATGTTATGCCATAGACCACATGTGTCAAACTCCAGTCCTCAAGGGCCGCTGTCCTGCAACTTTTAGATGTGCCTTTGCTGCACCACACCTGAATAGAATAATTAGGTCATTAGCAAGGCTGTGGAGAACTGATCTACACAAGGAGGAGGTAATTAAGCCATTTCCTTCCAGCATTTCGTACCTGTGGCACATCTAAAAACTGCAGGACAGCGGCCCTCGAGGACTGGAGTTTGACACCCCTGCCATAGACCAACACATAGCAGATCTGTAAAGTTGAAGGAAAATGACACATTTTTTTATTGGGTCTGAGTCTGAAAAGTGCCATGAATTTGCATGCAGTCCCCTGAGTCAATACTTTGAAGAACCTTAAAGTCTCAAACAAATCTCTTTTGTGTATCTAGAGATTAAAATCTTTACCCATTCATTTTTGGATTAATACCTCAAATCTGAATGGAGATTTTGGTCAGACTGGATTGAAAGTCTAAATAATTTTCAAGTTTTGCCCCAAATTCTCAGTTAGATTTTTGGACTTTGACTAAGCCACTAATGAATAAATATGGTTTGATATAATTCACTGAATGGATCTCTGGCTGTATTTTCAAGGTTACATTCCTTCTGAGAGGCAAACCTCTGCCCTGTCTCAAGTCAGCCTCAAAGAGGCTTTTTTCCCATGATTTGTCTTTTTTTAACTTCACTCATCCTCCCATCAGTTCTGACCAACATCTCTACTCCAGCTGAAGAAATTGGTCCCATAGCACCATGACACCATTACCATGTTTCCATGTAAACTTCTCCACAACTTCCTCCCTGACTTATCTGCTATGTTCCTTGGTGTTTATGCTGTTGTTTGAGCTTTCAGAGATTAAATCACACACCAGGTAGCTTTTTGTTCTAAATAGGTGACTCCTCAAGACAATTTGGTCTTGATTTCAATTAGGGACACCATTGTAGAAGGGGTTAAAAAAAACACTGTTTCATTTCTGTGTAAAGATTTTGTAATCCACATGCTGTTTTCTTTTGACTTTGTGATGGCCTATGACATAAATTGCTAATGAAATATATTGAGGTTTGAGTTTCAAATACAAGGAAAAAAATTTTAAGTTATAAAAGTCACTAAATATTACCCAGCTTAAATACAGGTTTTTATTTTTATTGACTGTATGACATGCCCCAGGGGAAAATAGAAAGAGTAACAACCATATAAAATTACCTAATCACACCCTTTGGTCCATCACTGCCTCCTCTTGTCCAAAGTAGCACCAACTAAATGTTAACAAAATGCGTGGAGAAAATAAACAGAAAATAAACCTGGAATTCAGTGACAACAAAATAGACCCTTACTGATCTCGCCAACCCACCAGAGAGGCAGGACTTAACAATACATTACAGCAAAGTTTGTATTTTAACCTAAGCTATGCAATGTTAACTATCCTAAATCACCAAAAATTCAAAATCTCAGATAGATCACAGTTACAGGAAGGAACATCCAGAGTATATGTTCTCATGTTCTTGGCTATTGTCTTGGCAAGAAAGGCAAGGCAATCCAATTGACTGGGGATATAGGAGAGCCATCTGTAGGTCCTAACTTCCTGAAATTAAGCAGATGAAAGGATGGAGAGTCGGATCATCTGTACAGTTTTACAGATTCACTGTACATGAAACGTGAGAGAAATGTGAGGTGTAATGTGGCCCATTGCTCCATGAACAACGGTGTTTATACGATGCAGAAGCATGCTTGTACTTACACTGCAAACGCTTCTAGAATAACATTCTCTTACCATTGATGAAAACGAAATTTCACGTTTAAATGTAATCAGAGATAAAAAAACAAACAAACAAAAAAAAAAACGATCTTTTGTGTTTCGTACAGTGCAAACTGTTTTAATAGCTACACCTCATAACTTTGTCATCAATTAATCCATGAAGCGTAAGCAAAGACTCAATACAGTGATATCTTCAACTGGCAGATTAAAAAAAATAATAATAATAATAGTATAATAAAATAGGTATTCAAAATATTCTTTCAGCAATAAATAACAACATAAAACTATTATGCTCTATGCAGAAAAAAAATCTGAGTACAATTAAAAAGAGGAATAAAACTACAACTCAAGTGCAAATTTTAAAGAAATTCTTATTTTAAAAGTGATCCAAGGAAAACAGTCTGCCTAATCAGGTGTAATGCAACAGCAAGGGTTGGTATCTGTAGCCAACAGCACCTTTTCCATCAGTAACTCTCACATAGATGGGCATTCCTGTGGCTGATAAAGGTTACTGTGAGTAGTTAAGCATTTTTTAAATAAGTTACATCCCCAAAGGTCGAATCCAATTTAGCCTTTGAATGAGAGCTCTTTTTTGTTGTTGCTTTCAAAGAATAGTAGAAACATTTGATGAGCCTGAGATCAAAATCTAAAAGTGGACTGCATTTTTTCCACTTCCTTTAGATTTCTTAAAACGGTTTGATTTCAGAAATCTTTATTATGTTTTTAATATTAATAATTTTAAAGTGTAGAAACATCTTAGACCTGATCCTGCTTGAAAACATCAAGTTGAGTTAACTGTTTCACAAATAGCTTTTTTTTTCTTTCTCAAAAATAAAATATGTTTTAAAGAATGTGTCAGACTGAAAGAATAATTCACTTTTGAAAAGTATGAAAAATGACAGTACTACAAAGTTTAAGACAGGCCAAAAGTACCACTTAGATAATTTTGTTTAAACGTTATTTAGGTCACAGCTCTCCTGGAAACAATCTGAGCCAGAACAAGTGGAACTTAGTCCAGGTTTGACCTTTCCTTTCTTAGATGTTTAGATTATGAACTAGAACTGATCAAATCTAGTAAATGTTCATGATAACGGTGAAATAGCCCTCCACAAAAAAATTAAAAATGAGTCAAGAATTTGATGCTTAACATACAAACTAGTTGAGTGTGAATGCAAAATTTTAACCAACTGGTTTATTTTTCTGTTTTGTTCCAGCAAAATTAAAAAAAAAAAAAACTATTTATTTGTAATTTTCCATTGTGGAAAACAGAAAACAACTTATTTTCTCAATAAGGCCCTGAAAAACTTTTTTTTTCCAGACTGGGTGACCAAATAGTCTCTGTTCAGCAGCCGCCACTCCAGCCTCCTTCCCCCACGGTTCTTACCTTCAGCTTCGCGGCGTGGCTCCACCAAAAGCTGCCATAACTGATGGAAGTACTAAAAAAATATCACCCGGCTGAGCTCGTCCCCTGCTGAGACACGCCTGAACTCACACAGCCAGTTTTCGGGCTCCCTCTCATTGTCGTTAACCAACAGTGGCTGGAGATGCTGTGAGCGCACGCGGCAGATGTCGTGCTGCCTTCAGGGTCCGCTCGTGAGCTCCAACGTCGGACGCTTTTGAGGTTTAACAAGTGGCGAATATCGGTGCCTCTACCTGAAAATAACATCAGTGTGACTGCTTTCTGTCATTATTAATACGAACCAACGTATTAACCATCTGAACCGCTTTTCTTTCAGCAACATTACATGTAAATGGTGGTACAGACGGTCTAAAAAGTCTCTGTTGGTGCAAGTGAAGGCAGCACTAGCCGAGAACAGTTATCATCTGCACCGTTTGCTCGTTTTTGTGTTGAACAGACTGCCTCCTGTGGTCACAGTACTTTGTCAATGTTTACGATATGTTCCCATCGTTTCGCAATATTTAGCTTTAGATACCTTTACTCCACTTAGTAAAAGTAAAAATACGGTTTCATATGCGATATACTTAAAGCTGAAATTAGTTTTAAGTCACTCATGTGATTCAAAGTCAGAACAATAACTTTTAAATCATCTTACCAGGAATAGTTATAATTTAGTCAGTTGGTTAGTTATTTACTAATTACTGAATAGTTATGATTGGGCCAGATATAAAATAGAACAACTTTGAATTATTTGAATATAGTGTTAAAAATGAATAGTGCAAAACTCAGACATTAATGTCACTATTTGGTGTGTGTTACCAAATGATAGGTTTTTGCAAATAAATACTGCCAGTTTATGTACAAAAAAGCAGGTGGACGTTTGCAAACGTGTGCCAGATTCACTAAGAGAATCTAAGATCATTTCACAATAATACCGTTGTACCTAAAATTATTCAAAAAACGCTGCAAGTTAAGTTTACTGGCAAAATTCAAAACACATCACACAAAAACAGTTTAAATATTTGAAAAAAACTAAAGTGGTAAGGAGCTTAACAAACTTCAACACCAGACAGATCCTGCGATGAAGGTGATAGCAAGGAGGCTTTGGATCTTCTAAGACTTTGAACTGGTTACAAAAGAAAAAACGTACAAATTTGGTCAGAAATTATAAGATTTTAATTCCTGCAAAGACTTTTTTTTTTTGCCATAGATTGTTAATTTTAATATGCCATTGTTGCTAAAATGTAAATAAAACATTTTTCAGAACAAAATACCAGTGGAGACATGAAAAAAAAGCTAGTCAGCAGTTATAAGAAGTGTTTGACTGCTTTATATGAAAATATTCTCCAATAATAATTAAGCAGGGTAAAAATTATTTTTGAAATGTCATTTTATTTTATTTCTAAAATGTAATTAATAAACAGATTTTTTCCCCAAAAAACATTTCTTGTCTTTTTAAAATTTCGTTTTAATGTTTTTTGAAAGATGCTGGTCTGATTTCCTATTAGAAACACATTTCTTGGTTGAATAAAATGCATTTTAAATCTAAATCTGAAAGGGATCTGACTAATTCTGGACTCCAACTCAATCTTTTCTTTTATGGTAAACTGACTATATTTGCACTGTATCATATTAATCATTTCCGATGAATGGACATTAAAATTGAATTGCGTTGTTGGTATAAATTTAAATGACGTGGACTGAATCAAACTGAACCAAACTGAATCCCATATAACTTCTTTTGAAATGTTTGTAAAACTCCTTTATGTGACTAAACTAAATTGGCAGTATGAAAAACATTTGATTATCATCAGCCTCGTGTGGTTTTGCATTTTGAAACAAATGCTTTTGTTTAATTCATGGTTAGCGTGTCCACCCTGCACATCTATTTCATGTCAACTCAAACCAGTTTTCAACAATACAATGTTTTTATGAAGCCACAATAATGTGTTAGTTCCCCACAGGTAAATCCACCCAAGAACAAATGTAAAATGTGTCAAAAATTATTCCAAACTAACAATTGCACAAAGTAATAAGTCAATAGTAAGATTGATTGGTGTAGTGCAACATTTTATTATGTTCTTTCCAAAGCTGACCTAATTGAGCAGCTACTTTTCCGTTAGAAGCATAAGCCTATGAACTGCTTTTGAGTGGCTTCACAATGACAGAGCTGCCAGTGAAGCGTGTGGGGAAGAAGTCATTTAAGAAGCTGTTCTTCAGTCTGTGCTGGAAGTGGACGAACCTCACACCGGGTCCGTAGCTGGAGAACACGTGAGACACCTGCAGGCCAAAACAGGCAGTGAAAAATCCAGCCACAGGCGAATCAATGTAGAAATTGGAATGGACTAGAAAAAAGTTTAAAAAAATAAATAAATTGTACCTCCTTCCAGTTGTGGGAGTAAACACTCAGGTTCTCTGTGGGCTTAGCTGTGTGCTCTGAGATGACTGTTGTTTTGTCTGCAGCCAGCAGCTTTACATGCAGCTGGTAGATGTAGTCGTGCACCTGACTTTCCTCATACCTGATGACATGACACACATGACTCACAAGATGCACGACACCAATTATTAGTAAACCACTCTGTACACCTAATTAGGAGACTGGTTGTTGGTTTAATTAAAAGGGATCAATAAAGTATATTCTATAAATATTATTTTTAGAGTTGGGGTGGAGGTGAGTGCTCAGTGACCTACCAATCTTGAATGACTATTTCAGGCTGAAACTTATCCAGCAGCTCATCCCACAGTCCCTCTGCCTTCAGGTCCACAACCTGCTCCAAGGTGAACCAGCTGAGGGCAAGTGAAAAACGGCACAGCAGTGAATTCTGTGTACTGCTGTTTTTATTTTTTTTGTAGCTAATCCCACAGCTTAGTTTTAATAGTAGTGTGTATAGTATATTTAAAGATAATCCTTGTTAGTGTTCAGCAAAACCCACCTGTACTGCGGCAACGCACAGACCACAACGCCCTCTGGGATGCCGCTGGTGTCGTAAGGCAGGACCTCTGTGTTCGTGGTCCAGCCAGCAAAGTCACCTGAGATTTACAAAGATTAGTTTGCCGAAATTTACTGTTTTTTTGTTTGTTTGTTTTTTTTTTACAAAAAGAGGTTGATTAGCTCTGTCTCTCACCTTCGGGCTGAAAGCGGGGAGGTCCATGTGGAGGCACATCTGGGTACTCACGCTCAGGCGGAGGGGTGTCCTTACTAAACCCTGTAGGAAGAGGCAATGCACCGCTATGACCTCTGGAACCCCAATGAAAGAACCACAACACAAAACCAATGGTCCTATTCTTCTGGATAGGATTATTGGGTGTGTACAAATGTTAGGCATTAGTCAGGATCATCGATGAGGCAAGCTTTAAGACACACCTCAGCTTTGAAATGAGGAAGTTGCTAAGTTTCCAGCCCTTCGAACAAAATATTTTATTCACCGCAGTCACGCCTTATCCTTGTGTTACCACATTGTTTCTACAGGATTGTATGAATGCACCATTACAACCCCGAGCCTCAAATCATAGTGTTTACATTTCATCTGTGCTTTTAAAAAAGTCTGGAATGAAACTTTCAGAAATCTAATAGAATAATGTAACTCAAGACTGTTTTCTATCCCCACCTGGATACTAACTTGTTTTTTCCCCTTCATATTTTCTGAGAAAGTGGTTATCAGTGTGACCTGAGATCATAAAGAGCAGGAAAAGTTTATAGAGCTGAAATCTCAGAGAGTGAAACGGGCTTTGAAACTGAGAGAGATTTTACTCTGGACTGCTCCCTTCCCGGGAGGGAAGGATGTGTCACATCTGACCCAACAGGAAACTCCGACCCAACTTCGCATCTGTTACTTTGAAGAACTTTTCCTTCTGGTAGCTTTACGCCTTCTGATTCGGCCTGAATCTGTAAAACAGCTTCGGAACCAGCCCAGTAGCCTGCTGTGAATCATGACAGGACAGGACAGAAACTTGAGTGTGACAGTGACATGGTACCGATAGGAGCCGGGTTCTTCAGCAGGTTCCGTCCCAGCGGCTTGGCTTCATACACGGACTTCCAGTCCACAGCGTCGGGCATCGGGGCGCCCTGGAGACCCCACTGCGCCTCGCATTTCTGCTTCCACTCTGCGGCAGACATCGCGCGTGACAGGATCGCGCGTGACAAGCTCCGTGTAGTCTCGCGCTGCTCTGAGAGAAGCAGGAAGCGTAGTGTTGGTGCATCGGCAGCCCCACCCTGCTGTAGCAATGTAAACAGAGGACTCCCTCCGCCCTGCCGCCCCTTAAAGTCACAGCAGCGTAGACAGAGGAGAACCCAAAATACAAATCCGAACTAACTAGAGATGGAACTGCCGAGTCTTAAAGGGGAACCGAATCTTAAGGATGCGTTCACTTTAAAGAGCCGCTCAAAAGAGCTGTTCATTTGTGAAAATGTACACATTTCTAAGAACTAATATAGTTTTAAAAATAATTTAGAAAAACGTGTTTTTTATCAGTGAAATTCACAAAGAAATAGAATCACTGAAGTCAAATTAATATTCAAAAGGAGCAAAATAGAACCACTGTATATTCTTGCAACACATCTATAAACACAAACATAAGTCGAGCTACTCTCACTGGATATTTACCTGTTTTATTACTTGTCAACGCAAATAGCGATTCAGCCAATCACATTGCCGGATTCCCATGTACAGGAGGAATTGCTGAAGTTCAAACTGAGCATCGGAAAAGGGATGGCATTGACTTTAAGCCTATTGTTGGTGCCAGATGAGAAGGTCTGAATATCTCAGAAGCTGTAGATCTACCTTACTGGACACAGTTGTCCAAAAATAAAAGAAAAAAACATCAGCTTAAAAGAACAAGCTATAAATGAATCACTTGAACTCACTGAACCATTACAAAGAGACTCGGGATGGAGCAATTGGTCATACACCTGAAAAGAATCCAGTTGGAGTATATTATTAAAATGTCTATGATATTTCAGTGCTACTGGCTCTCTCTTTACTCACCTTTACTGCATCCAGAACCTTTGCCCCCACAGTATCACTCCAGGGTTGTAAGAGTCCTGAGAAAAACCTTTGGCCCATGTTGATTTTCTCAATGTGGACTGTTGAGTTGTAAGTAATACAGTTATCAGCAAAAATGAAGTTCTTCTCAGAATTAAGATAGTGGTGACAGAGTTAGACTCATGTGTGTACAGGGTCATAAGGGGCAAGAAGGTTTGTAGAGATATTTTGTGACTTACAATCCATTTTGAACTCATTTTGATCTGGAGGAACAGAACATAACACATGGCTTTAAAAGTTTTTTTAAAAAAAGGTTAGGAAAATCAGTAGGAGAAATATGAACATTTGATCGAGTCAAATAGTAAGAACGTTACTCCTCTTTGTTTCTGACAAGGCTGGAATAGAGACCTGCTTGTTGCAGTGTGCTGCAGACCACTAGATGGAGACATTTGTATAGCATTGCAGAAGGTGACTGCCCACCATCTGCCACTCAGGAAGTTTCCATAATCTGTGACACAATGAAACGGCGTCTCTCCTAATAGGCTGGGAAATAGAACCAGACAGTTAACTAAACTTAACCCAAAAAGTAAGGAAGTTTGTGTTTGGCTGATTATTTCTTTGTTGCGATATTTCCTGGTAATTAACCTAAAACGGTTGGGAGATCATTTTCTTTCCCCTCAAATGGTGAAACGTTTGTAAGAATGTTTTGTAAGAAACATACATTTGAGGGCTGAGCATCAGTGTTGAGTATGTGGCAATGCCAAACCTTTTTGTAAATTGTATTTGAACAAGCAGACTGTTGCAACTACATTAATTGTTTTTATTCTTAATTTATTGTGAGATCCACAGGGAATGGTGAATGTCATTGTTAAAGGCATAAAACAATATCAGCTAACTGAACATATTTCCTCAGGCCTTGACTTAGACGGATACTCTGGGTTTTCATGTTTCTCAATGACACCCACTTCAAATACCCAAGCTTGCGTCTTTTTATGCAACTTCTTCTTTTCTACTCTACTTCTTCACCAAACTTCCTCAAAATGTTAAAGACACATTGTACACTATGCTGTCATGGGAAGCAAAACAATAGACTAAACTAATATGAGTTCGCAGAAGCTAAAGACCAGTGAGTTAATGCAAAAGGCCTTAAAATAAGCATGGAGCACTATTGAGTAAGATTACTTTAAGAAACAATCAGAAGACCTAGCAGCTGGTTTAGAATTGCAGCCTGAGGTCTTTCTGCATGAAGTTTGCATGTTCTCTCTGTGTAAGCATGGGTTCTCTCTAAGTACTCCACATTCCTTCCACACTCCTAAAACAACTGCTAGGATAACTGTTACATTAATTGGTCCGTTAAATCATCCTTAGTGTGTGTGCATGGTTGTTTGTCCTGTGTGTCTCTGTGTTGCCCTATGATAAACTGGCCACCTGTCCAGGTCGTACCCTGAATTTTGGCCAATGACCAGGTGCCTACCTGGTGGAGGTAGGCACCAGTTCCCCATGACCCTGCATGGACAAGTGGGTATAAGCAATGGGTAGATGGACACTTGGCAGCCATATTGTGTTTGAGAGACTGTGTTGTCAAGAAACGTCTTGACTGTGGAAGCCTGACTTTAAAACGGATTCCTTTGTGTTTCACCTCAGTTGTAGCTGATTGTAAAATTAGAGCAGCTGAAGCACATTATAACTTGCTGTGATCCATGGTACCATAACATACTGAGATCCTACCAATTGTCAAACTGTTCATTCAGATGAAGTGATGCACATTTTCTATGCTAAAATAAAGCATTTTGTCATGCATTAGTTAGAGAGGGTAAAGCCCATCTAATCAGCATTAAACCTTGCATGGTTAACTTGTTAATGCTGTAGGAATGTCTGAATGAATGAATGAGGTAGAGGACATGCCCCATCCATTATTTGTGTATGAACTTTGGATTTGAGAGTGCGTTTGCAGAAAAACGTTTGCAGAGTTTGCGACCTGCTAAGTTGGAGCTAAGGCCCAGGCTGAGATGAATAGAATACTGAGTCGATGAAATTGAATCAGTCTCCTGCTTGGGTGGGGGTTGCTGTCCGACAGGGCGCACATGGAGCTAGCAAACCTTGTATAATTATAGCGTCGCCCCTGACCATGATGTGTATGCATGACTTAAGTTTTAGTGGGTGAAAACTTTGCACCATGACAACCCTGCAAAATCAAACTAATGGGATACACAGTTACAATCTAGTTTCAAACACTCGGTGGTGATGACAAAGCCTAAAACAGTCACATGACTTGGTGTCTTCTAGTCCTTGATGAACACATGCAAGAGAAAGTCTGTCTGCAAGAATTACCCCGTTGCTCTGTTTGATGTAAGTCTGTATGCCAGTTCTTCTCAGACAGGTGCTGCACTGACTGAGAGATTTAAATATAGTCTGTCATAAAGGCATTATTTATAGCCCCTTCGTACGTCATTTTTGTAGTTGCCCAGCACATAATGTATCCATGCTTGTCATGTTTTGATGAAATTCAGCTATAATGCCCTTTAAACAGTAGAAATGCATTGATACTTTTAACAAAGGCATTGAAATTACATAAATCCTTCTATTCCTGAACCACTTGAGCTAATTTGTTCTCACCTAGCAGTGAAGTGTAGCCCTGGGTGCAGCTGCAGCTTGACACCAAGCTATTCTGACACCGGTCAGGCAGTTGGCCAGGATTCCTTTCAAAGGGTCATGCTGCTTCAAGAAAGGGGTTCTGCAGGGTTATGAAGTGTTGCTCACTTCCTCTGAGAAAACGTAGCAGCCAATAAAACAAAAACCAAAGATTCAAGTATTTTCTGTTTCCGTTGCTTTGAATTCTATAACTTACCCTGAGTAAGTTAATCAAAATCATTTAAAACCTGCTGCTATATTGTACAACATGAGTAATTAGGTGAGTATTTCTGTCAGAGGTGGGGACTCGAGTCACATGACTTGGACTCGAGTCAGACTCGAGTCGTTAAAATCACGACTTGAGACTTGACTTGAAAAAATGCTCAAAGACTCGGACTTGACTTTGACTTTCATGCCGTTGACTTGGGACTTGACTCGACTTGAAGCTGTTTACTTGAAAAGACTTGATATTTTTTACTCAAAGTCTTAAAATTTAAAACACATTATTTATAAAGTGGCGTCATTAATTAATTTCACTCATTCCGTATCAATATGCGCAGACCGTCACTATGGTTTTCCTCTCTCCTTATGTATGTATGTGTACGTAGCTGCAGCACAACCAATCAAATTAACAGGATTTGGACGTTTAAAAAAACGCGGCAAAGCTACAGAGCTCAGGGAACGAAATACGAAATAACCGCTCGAATATGCTTCCGCGAGTAATTTCTTTTGGCTACGTAGGTTATGAACTTTCGACTAAAAAACGAACTGCAACTTGTAAAACATGCAAGAAGAGAATATCGGATGGAGATGCCACGACGTCCAACTTTGTCCGGCATTTGAAGCTTCACAAAGATCGGTAGGTGGCGCTTTTCTTTTGCTGTAAGATAGTTGACTTTAGCTAACTTCGTGTTAGCATGTGTACTCCGGGTTAAATTGGTGATGATTTACCATAAATCCGGTCCTTCAAATGCCTCCACAAATAATGTGCACCGTGTTAGCTCAGGAAGCCGGTGGATAGTGAGCGGGGCTCCGGAACAGAAAGCAGATTCTGGACCTGAACACAGGGAACAGAGTCTCTCTGTCCCATCATGATGATGAGCCGGGTCTAGTATCATCTAAGGATGGTTGGTGTATTTGAAGACATCTACGTTGGGAAATTATATTGACAATATATTGTTTTGACAGGTGAGAGAAAAGAGGAAAAAACTGCTGTTATGGTTCTTTGTATTGTGCTGTGGAAATGTCAGCATTTTCGTCTTTTTTTATTGAATATCAAGTTTAACAGAACTGGGCAATAAAGTGGTCCAATTTAAAAATGTTTTTTATACTTTGTGTTCAGCTACACATGTTCTATCATTTGAGATAAATACATATTTTAAAACTAACAAATGGTCTATTATTTGAATTTTATGTATATTTGCAAATTATAAAAAAAAAAAAAAAAAAAAAAACGACTCGAAATGACTTGAAATTAAAGGTTCCTGACTTGAGACTTGACTCGACTTTTGCCTGTCTTTACTTGAGACTTGACTCGGACTTGAGGACAAAGACTTGAGACTTACTTGAGACTTGCAACACAGTGACTTGGTCACACCTCTGATTTCTGTAACCTGTTGGGTGTTCCAGCGTACAAGTTGCAAGGATCGTATCACCCTCTTGTTGCATAACTGTCCAAGACTGGAATTATTCAATTGCTTTAAGTAAATGTTGGTGTCAAATTTGCTTGTGTCGGACAGTTCCCCTCCCTAGAAACCAAACCTTTAAACTCAATTTGAACGATGCTAACCGTTGCGGTACACATCTTGGAACAACTTTTTTTTCCAATCTTGGGAGTTTTTCTAACTTAAACAAACTCCCAAGCCTGAGGAAAAGTCCTTTTCTTTTTCCCTTGTGCTTAGGCTTGGAAGGTTGCAAAAGACTTCTTGAACAATGTATTTTGCACAGACAAAACCAAAGCTAAGATGCTTTGTAATAAGGTGCAGGAAGTCAGAACAAAAACTATTAACAACTCATATACATGGTGGTGGAGGGCTCATCATTTTGGTTCATTTTGCAGCTATAGTACTGACCCTTTTGCAATCTTTTACTCAACTCTTTCTAAATATAAGTAGATAATTAAATCCTGACCACAACAAAACATCTCAACAAGGCATTAAACCGTTCCAACTCTCTACTTGAAATGAGGTAGGATTTCAGCAGACCATTGACTAACTGAATAGTTCCTAATCGAAATGACATAAAAGAGGGTTTTAAAAAAGAGTGTGCCAAAGTTTCTCAACTAACATTTGAGAGACTGACATGCTCACTCAAATGATGGTGATTTCAGAATTTTGCAGCTAAATAGCATTTATTCCAAACATTTTGAATTTTCACCTTAGATTTTGATCCAAAACCACTTCAAAGAAGCTTTTGGTTTTCATATTGTAAAAATTAGACTATGCTAAGATTTTCTAAGCTTTTCCACATATAATGTGACATTTACTATGTGCGTTCAAGAAAAATATAGTAGACAAATAGATAAAAGCATAAGTACAAAAACCTACAAAGTGATACCTAGGTAAAGCACCTGAAATAAAGTCTAAGTGTCCATGTGATACTTCTTTGTTTGCTTTTTTTCGACTAAAGCCTACAGAGAGGTGAAAGACAATCTCAAAACAAACTCCTTCCAAACACAGCGTCAAGAAGTTGAAGACCCCTTGAATCAATGTCATTCCAAAATGTTTAACAAAGGTTTGAACGCTGCCAAAAATAAGCTTCATGAAACACAAAGGTCACAGCATTGTGATTTGTGGTTACTTTTCGTCTGATGGAACTGAGGTTTTGGCTGAGATGGACGAAAATATAATCAGGTCAATTTTGACCCAAGACTTTCAGGACAGGAAATCAAAAATTGATTGGGATTTAAAGTTCAGAGCAAAACCTTACAAAAAACCTATGAGGTCACGAGGACAGGCCCGAAGTCAAGAGATGCCCTCATTGTCTGATGGACTGTGAAAAGGTAGAGTGGTCAAGTCAAGACATGGGATGCAGATATTTAATCTTGTACATGCCAGATTATTTTTTATTTTATCTTAACATGTCAAGCTTTATTACGAAACCCAGCTAATTGTATATTGTCAGCTTAGCGCATGAAGTGGTTGCAGAAACCTGCTCTAACTTGGTAACCTTTGACTTTGTGCAGGACAGGCAGTGGACAGCTGGGTAACATGAGAAGAGGTTACTTGGGGAGTGTGTGGCCAAACGGCCCTGTCCGCTGCGCCTCCTGATACCGCCTGCGTCAAAAGCAGGAACAAGGAGAGAAGCTGACAAAATACCATCAGAGAAACAGTGAGAGTTGTTTTGTCTCAAGATCTTTGGCTGCGATGAAGTGTAAGCTTATGTGCCGGTTGTGTGCAGACGGGAGCAGCAATATCACAAGGAAGCAGAAGAAGCAGGTGTGAACCAAGCAGCTGCCTGTGAGAGGGCCGGGATATCCCACAAACACAGCTGCAGGAAAGACCCTGGGATCATCACAGTTTTAACTCTAAACTAGTGGTTCAGCACGTAAAGATTCTATTTGACAAAAAATGCTTGGCTAACTACATTTCCATAGAGCATTGCAATCTGTAAAGGAGTCCAAATGAAATTATTGTAAATAAATGGCAGACTGATTGCTTCAAAACAGAAGCAGATATTGGTGAAATCATTATCTTCTTGTATCAGCAAGAAATAAAAAACATTTCTTGCAACGGTGATGCTTTGTCAATGTTGGCAACAGTCAGGTAAGAGTACACTTTGATGATTGGCTACAGACGTGATGAGAAGAGCAGCAAATAAACTCTCTATGGCTTTAAATTAAAGAGCATCATAGACTGAAAGTTCATGGGTCAGTACTGTTTGAACAAATTTGGTGTATTTGCAGATAAAAGCTTGTAAATTCAATAAAATAATTTGATTGATCCTGAGTTGAACTCATCAACAGCATTCGGACTGGGTGCACTAAATTGTCTCTATCTTTGTTTTCTTGTTACAAAGGTTGTAACTCTTAAAAAATTAAAATAACGAATCAACTTTACTGCAGAATATGTTACATTTTCATCATAGCATTAATGAACCATTAATGTTCACTAATGAACATTAATGGTTAGGGTTAATGTAACCATTAATGGCAAATTCATCTGCCATCTTTTTACTATGGCAGATGAATTTGGTGTGAGCACCTAAATTTACTTCAGTACATGACGAAGGATGAAAAATCCTCATGTCAAGGAGGTTTAAATTGAATTAAGTTGACTTAAAATGAGCAAGCATTCGTCTGACAAATGCTGATCAAAGAATTTCAGGATCTCCTGTTTTAAAAAAAAAGATCTTTTAGTTAAAAAGTTGAGAGAAGCAGTCCCAGAAGGACAGCTTTCCCCAGATAAATACTTTATGCAAGTTCAGGCTAACTTAACTGTCTAAGCAATATTGGGCTGTACTTAGGGCTGCTTGATGGTGCAGCTGGTAACACTGGTGGCTTGCAGCAAGAAGGACCTGGGTTCATATCCCTGCCTGGGGTCTTTTGGCATGTAGCTTGCATGTTTGTAACTTCCTGGCGTCTGTCCAGATACTTCAGCTTCCTCTTGTAGTCCAAAGAAAATAGCTTGGGTAATTTGTTTCTCTAAACTGCCCTAAGCTGTGTGTGTGTGTGTGTACATTAGACATTTTGACAGACTGGTGACCAATGGAGATAAACTAGCCCCTCCAGTGATCCTGCCACTACAAACAGGTATACACAACAGAATGGAAGTCAATGTTGCAGCTGTGAAAACATTAAACAAAACATTGTTTATTATTTTCTGGCATTAAGACCACGTTTGAATAAGACAACCAGAAAAAACGTTGACATAAGAATTAGTTCTGGAATGCATTACTTAACACTGATTGCAGACTCTGAAAAACAGAATTTGTAGTTTGCGAAACCTTTACTTTGATTTTATCGATTTATTTATTTGCATCATCAAAATGAAATGATTTTTGTTTCTCATCTCACTCCAGTGAGCTGAATGCATTGTGACATGATAATAGACTTTGATTTTTGCCAGTTGCACTGTTTTACACTCATTGCAGCCATCTTGAATTTTAAGGTTGGAATTCAGTCTTTCAGAAGACATTCCAGTTAATTTGGAACTGGGAAATTCAGGTTTTTAGAAACAAAGTAAAAGTGTTTTTTAAGATTATTAGTCATCACTTTGATACCTCAGTGGGAGCAGCACTTAATGCCAAGTTGCCTACCAATCTGGATAAATAAGTCCAGTTGGGTTAATGTGGCCTTACTTTAGTCCTTTGAGTGGTCATAATGACTAGAAAACATAATAAATTCAACCCATTTACTGTTTAAACCCTGAAGCGTGAGAAGACGCCTTAAACACGTCACAAAGAAAGATTCTGTTACGTGGCAAATACTGTCGACAAGCCTTCACTACTCATCATCCCAGAAATCCAGAGAAGACTTTGTCTAATAAATAAACAGTGTTGCCAGGCAGCATCACTTATACATCTGCTATGCCCAAGTGAGAAGAAGACAAACTCTGTCTAATATTCACACCTAACACAAGGATCCCTGTTCTTCCTGGCACGCCTGGCAAACCACAAGCTTTTTCTTGCATCTTTGCTTGCTGACCGCCCCCCTGCTCCTCAACTATCGTATCATCTGCACCTCTAGCTGCATTACTCCATTACCCTTGCAGCCCCCTCACCCATCCTACTGGGGCTATGTATGGGTCCTTGTGGGAGGAGGGCCAGCTGTGGTAACCTTCTTGGATGGCAGTGTTGCAAAGGCGCCTCTTTCATAAACTGTTCAGAGTATCAGTTCAGAAACCAGCCAATGAAAGCTCAGCAGGCACTAAAATGGCCAAACGAATGGCAGACGTCTGCCCAGTATAAAAACAGGGAGCAGAGACCTCCAGAGCTGGGTGACCCCTTTTTTGGCTGTGGTGAACAGGATCTGATCCCAAGGACTGTTACCTCTGTTCTTG
The DNA here is from genome assembly GCF_002775205.1 of Xiphophorus maculatus. Classification (NCBI taxonomy): domain Eukaryota; kingdom Metazoa; phylum Chordata; class Actinopteri; order Cyprinodontiformes; family Poeciliidae; genus Xiphophorus; species Xiphophorus maculatus. The sequence continues at coordinate 28,499,063 of NC_036453.1, forward strand.
TCTTGTGAGCAGGTAATATATATATATATATATATATATAACCCAATAATATTTTGATGTTAAAGAAGGTCAAGACAAGGTAGAGATATATTTACTGCACGTGCCAAACATTTTACTAGCTCAAAATACCAGACCAAAATTTCCACAGCAAAGGAAGACTTTGAAACCAGATGGCTACAAAAATAGCAAGGGTAAAAGTTACAGTTAGTCTTTGTGGATGTGCAGAATATGTCTTCCTAAATTAATGTACGAGATTCTCCAATTTTCTGAATTTTGCCACTTAGCTATGTTTAGTAAAGCTGACTTGAGATAATACTTTGGGTCATTTAGGTCCTAGTAAAAGTGTTCTGCAGCTTTTCACTCTGCAGATATTTCTGTCATATTGAGAGTGCTCTCTCAATGAATGGGGAAGTGCATGTTTAATAAGCAACCTATAAACCAACAAACTGTTTTGGCAGCTTTTCTTCATGAGCGTTAATCTTACAAAATAACAACTAAACGTAAACAGTTATTACATTGAGTAAAATTTATTGCAGTGAACAACAACTAGAGAAATCAGAAGTAAAATTCAAAGTTAAGTGAATTTTTCTGGTGGGCGGGGTCTCGGAGTGGAAACGCGTCTCTAACTCGTTAAAATTCTATTTTAGGCTCACGACAATGACACCTGTGAGTAATACACTCACAGTCATCTGATCTGGTGCAACGGTGTTGTGTGTTTGCTTTCGTGTAGTGGTGTGAGATATGTTTTCAAAACTTTGTATTTTTGACTATAGATTATTAAGGTACTGCCTGTGCAGCGTGAGTACATAAAGGGTATACAGTCAGACGTACTCAGGCTAAAAATACCCAAAGATCAGGCGCTGTTCCCTCTACCCTCCATTTCAGTGTGACACCTGAGCCTGAGTCTGAGTGACACATGTTACCAGGATTCCACAGCAAGCGCCATTTAAATTTCGCAGCTGTTCCAGAGAATACCTAAATCCTAAATTATAATTCCATTTTCATCGAGCCAGATTATGTGTTCACTTATGATAGACCCAAGATGAAGGTTTGCGTTTCTATTTTTTAAAGAATGTTTTCCTCTCTTTCTAGTGTTAGAAAGCAATCATGCCTTTCGGAAACACCCACAACAACTTCAAACTCAACTACAAAGTTGAGGAGGAGTTCCCAGACCTGTCCAAGCACAACAACCACATGGCCAAGGTTCTGAACAAGGACATATATGCCAAGTTGAGGGACAAGCAGACACCAAGCGGTTACACTTTGGATGATGTGATCCAGACTGGTGTCGACAACCCTGGTGAGAAAAATGGAGATGCTAGTAGTCAAATATGATGGGACAGAACTAGTTCCATGCAAAGCTGCTGCAATCTAATTCACGCTCTCCTCCTGTACTTGCTCCTATACTTCAGGTCACCCCTTCATCATGACTGTTGGCTGCGTCGCTGGTGACGAGGAGTCCTATGAGGTTTTTAAGGAGCTTCTTGACCCTATCATCTCCGACCGTCATGGTGGATACAAGCCCACTGACAAGCACAAGACTGACCTCAACTTTGAGAACCTGAAGGTACCTGAAGCTCTATAGCAAAGTGGCTCTTAAAACAGATCTACATAGGAAATAACCTTATAAACTGCAACTTTTTCACTAGGGTGGTGATGACCTGGACCCCAACTATGTCCTGTCCAGCCGTGTCCGTACTGGTCGCAGCATCAAGGGATACACCCTGCCTCCCCACAACAGCCGTGGCGAGCGTAGAGCTATTGAGAAGCTGGCTGTTGAGGGTAAGCTATAATTAGTTTGAGAGAACTAGGAGAAAACCTAGACACAACTGTTTGGGTTGTGTCAAATGGTGAACCCAGATAGATACCTCAGAAGAAACATGTTCATGTCCTTGTTCTGTTCTTTTAATAATAATTAGCTGTCAGGTGGCCATGACCAAAACCTAGCACTGTCTCTCTTTGCTTAAGCTGTCCTGACACACCATCTGCCCCTACAGCTCTCACCAGCCTGGACGGTGAGTTCAAGGGAAAGTACTATCCCCTGAAGTCCATGACTGACGCCGAGCAGGAGCAGCTGATCAGCGATCACTTCCTGTTTGACAAGCCCGTCTCTCCCCTGCTGACCTGCGCTGGCATGGCCCGCGACTGGCCCGACGCCAGAGGCATCTGGTGAGCGTACCCAAATAACCTTGAGACTACACAAAACACTCACCGAAAACGTCCATGACTATTTCTACTTTTCTTCAATAGGAGTGATGAGGTGGGGCTTCATCCTGTAACTGGTGGGTTACTGGTTTGAACCCCTGCTCCATCTGTTTTAGTTGTTGTCTACTTGGGCACTTCAGCCACCTGGCCTGCTGGTGGTGGTCAGAGGGCCGGGTGGTAGCCTTGCCTCCATCAGACTTCCCCAGTAGTAGTTTACCACCATCAGTGGGTGACTGACTCAATGTAGTATAAGGCACTTTGGGGTCCTCTGAACTAGACAAAGTGCTTTACAAGTATAAGCCATTTACTATTTTATTCTGGTTTCCCTCCCCCCGTCTCCTCTTAGGCACAATGACGACAAGACCTTCTTGGTCTGGGTAAACGAGGAGGATCACCTGCGTGTCATCTCCATGCAGAAGGGTGGCAACATGAGGGAGGTCTTCAGGCGTTTCTGCGTTGGCCTGCAGAAGGTAGGTGATGAGAGGATATATATATATGAAAATAAATAATTTTGCCCTAACTATCTTTCCATGATTCAAAAGATTGAGGAGATCTTCAAGAAACACAACCATGGTTTCATGTGGAACGAGCATCTCGGCTACATCCTGACCTGCCCCTCCAACCTGGGTACCGGCCTGCGTGGTGGCGTCCACGTCAAGCTGCCCAAGCTGAGCACACATCCTAAATTTGAGGAGATCCTCACAAGGCTGCGCCTGCAGAAGCGTGGCACAGGTATTAACAGACCACATTACTTCAACTATTTGTAGATCAGTACTGGAGTAAGATCCTAAGAGAGTGCAGAGATCTGGTTTTCAGCCTCTCATTCCTTTCTGTCCTTCTTTAGGCGGTGTGGACACTGCATCTGTGGGTGGCGTGTTTGACATCTCCAATGCTGACCGTCTGGGCTCCTCTGAGGTGGATCAGGTCCAGCTGGTGGTTGACGGTGTCAAGCTCATGGTTGAGATGGAGAAGAAGCTCGAGAAGGGAGAGGCCATTGACGGCATGATCCCCGCCCAGAAGTAAAGAGGGACAATCTTCTTGTTTTCTTGTGACCATTCATGTGCAATCGAGCCAGCTGATGGGCGTGCAGAGAACAGCTGCTCTCCTAGAGACTTTGGCCTCTGCTAAACTCTTTCCTTCCTTCCAGCTTTTTTTTCTTTTCTCGATCATTTTGAGCTTTTTTTTTCACGTTCTCCCCAGACGGTTGGTTACATCCTGGGATCCACCTCCACTGAGCTGGGCTCTCCTGGCAGATGTGGCATCACCTACTTTTTGTAATAAAAAGTGATGATTAATAAACCTGTTCATACTGTTCAATAAAAAGTGCCCCATTATAAAATGTTCAGAGTACTTTTGTTTGCTGATTGGTTTCAGTCGGTTGGTTAGTATATCGTCTTTTTTTTTGCCAAACGTGATTTCCAAAATCACGTTTGGCAAAAAAAATGATATAGGCTATTATTTTAGGAAGGCGACAATATGTAAGTTTGTAGTGCCGACTTTAGCAGCTCTGCCTCCAACTCTAAAAAGCTGATTCTCCTAACCACTTTTCAGGATTTTACATTGTTGTTGATGTATTTTGGTCTAGCGTTGCTTCAGTTCATCTGGATAGTTCTCTTAAGGTCCCACTACTGCTTCTTAGTCAGACTTTTTTATGGTCGTACTGCTGTTGATTTGCTGCTATACTGGAATAATTATTACATAGATGACTAGGATTTAGTTGAGCTTCAGCTGTGGGACAGACAGGCTAAAATTTGACTATGCAATCCTCAATTAGACATATGAACTCATTGTCTGACACAAATATCACAATGGCCCTGCTTGACATTGAGCTTTTTAGCTTGTGCTGAACAAGGTACAGTGTGTTTTAGCCAAACACCTTTTTGTCTCTCTTGTTCAAAAGACACTGTCAGCTACAGTAAGGAAGTACAAGGACAGCTTGTAAAGCCACTTACCATTTTTCTGTTTAACATAATTTTCCAACAATGTCATGAGTGTAAATATTTTCTATACTACTCCGACCTGTGGAATTTGAGATTTAGCACTTTTTTGTGTCATTTCTTAGCATTACAGTTTGGCTTATCTTGCCCTCTGTATAATGTTGGGAAATTGCTTTAGCGACCGTCACTGCTGTTACTTTGCCAATATTTAACATACATATTTATCCAACTAGCAAACCTTTGATTTTTAAGGCAATCGGTAAAACTCAGTAATGACCCATTGATTACATGCTTTACTTAGCATGCAATTAATGCAACCAACTTTTCCTACACAAGCTTAGTGAAAAGGAACTTTTTTTTCTTTTTTACATCTTGATTATCCTGTTTGGCTTGTTTTGTGTAATAGTGGAATCTGTTGCATGTTTTGGTACATTTGAGGTGACTAAGGTCATTTTATAACCTCAAAATTAGATCATTATAACCACAAAACTTCTGATTTCATAGGTATGTTTCCAGGATTCTGACATGTTTTTAATGTAAAAGTTTCTCAGCACTTTACGTTAATTTTTAAATGCAAAACACTTAAGGTTACCTTAAATCAATAGCTTTTACGTCTACCTGACAGATAAGGACAGACGGACAGACAGAAATTAAGAGAACAAACACAAGGAAGCAAAGATAGAAAAAAAAGTAAGGAATAAAGCAAGGTATACATGACAAGGAAAGAATAGATACGAAGGGAAGAAACAACATAATGGTGAAAGGAAAGAAGTGATTACAGACAAAGAAGTATATTATATTATATTATATTATAAGTATATTATATTATATATTATATTATATTATATATTATATTATATATTATATATTGACACAAAGAAGGAATAAAGGAAAGACAAAGAAGGAAAAGAGACAAAAAAGGAATGGAAGTAAAACAGGATGACAGAGAGATGAGAGGCAGACAAAAGGATGACAGGACAGAAGAAAGGAAACACACAGAGAGAAAGAAGAAAGGGAACAAGAAAAGAACGAAGGACACAATGGAAATACTATAAAGGAATTAAGGGAAGGCAGATGAAAGGAAGTATTTTCTTTTTCCACATTTATTCTGACCTAGAAACTACTAAAAATCTAATTCCAGGCCAGGCGTTTCCAGACTGCGTGAGAATCCTGATTCTGTTGTGTAATGACTGTGCATGAGCACCAAATGGGAGCCAGTGGTCGGCTACGGGGGTAGGAAAGGAACAAACAATCCAAAACCAGGGAAAATACTCACATCAGACAATCTTTCAGACACAAGACACAAAAACAAAATGACAATAATGCCAACATCAGTGAATTTTATTCAACTTCAGCTCCTTGTTCTCTTCAGATACCACAACCACCCAGTCTCAGTTTACAATTTTGCTTCTGTGGGAAGAAATTTAACAGCAGAGCAGAGTCAGACTGTGACTATTCCTACGTTTGTTTTGCATATAACATCAGCTGTTCTGAAAATTCTTTTAGAAATGAAGTTGGTGTAAAATACTGAGCCAACTGGGCTTGTAATACTGTTCTGTTCCCAACAACCAGACCGGACTCTCTTCCTCAGAACTCCCATCAATAAATACTCCTTTAAAAAGTCTTCACAGTAATTCTTCACACTTCAAGACAATGTCACCCCATCTTAAACAATAACAGTGAGTTGTGTGACTCGAAGGAATAATCTTTTTTTTTTCCACACACATTTAAGATCACACACCAGTAGTATAGCTTTTCTATGGCTTGCTTGCAACTCTGGGCTTTTTAACCGCGTCATGGCATTAGCAGGATTTGTGTGAATTCAAGTTAAATCTCTATCGTCAAACAACGAGGTGGAAGAAAGTTACCGTATCTCACTGGAGCCCTTCTGTTTGTTTCTGTCAAAAGAGGGTAAGTTTAAGGGGGCAGGGGATGGAGCTTCATTGAGCAATTAGCTTGTACAAACTGATGGTGTCTGCGTTTCATAAAGCCTCCAATCCAAGATGTGCATCATAGTTCATTTTTCCCCATCATAATCCAAACTCTGAAGTCATGCAGGATTGCAGGTTGGTTTTGCTCCCCCATATCACTGACAGAAACAGTTTTAATCTAGAATTACTTCCCCTGTTCTAACTATAAATAAACCTTGAGCTCTAAGATATATACTATATTCATATATTTTATATACAGCCATCAACTGACTGATATAAATCCTGTTTTTTTAATGATATTATTCTAAAAAATAAATAAAGTACCTGTGCAAATATCCACAAATTGAAGTGTTTCACATTTAAGACATTGGCGCCCTCCAGTGACTAGTACTGGGCATGACCTAAACAGGTACACTGGAGGGAGCTGATTCAAGTCAAAGCAAAGTGCATTGAGGTCTATATTACCTAATGCTAATATACACCACAATGAAAACCGTCCAGGGAGAGGACAAGGACAGACTCCTGGCGTCCATGTTGGTGCGTGCTTCTCAACCTGAGGGGTGGGGGGACAGCAGGTCCCCTGTTGGACTCCCAGAAGCAGCACACACCAAACAGGACCGAGAAGATTCCACACGACATGACAGAGTGAAATACGGCTGATTGTTTCCCTGTGGGGGCGGTGGAGGGGGGATGAAGCCAAAACACTCACTGTGACTCATACAAAAAAGTTCTTGGTGAGTATGAAGGATCGATGAGTTTAAGTCGAGGAAGTTGGTGAAGTCCTGATGGGTGTGAACATGTGGGGGTGGAGGTGGGATGGGGTTGGTTAGTTTGGGTTACCATGATTAAAACCACAACTGAGAGAAAGTTTTAACAGTAAATCAGCAGCCAAACAATATGACCTCTGTAGTCTACGCAAATATCACAGTACATTGTTCACTAAAAACAGGGAGGGAGCATAGAAAGCTTTCTCAGTTTTTTGTTTTTTTTCCTTTTTTACATTAAATAAGTACTGTATGAAGGCGCTGGGGGGTGTTCACTTTAAAGGCAACTGGACTAACAAGAAGAAAACAGTATCCACATTGCCTCCATTGTGCCTGTCCAGGTACAGAACTCTCCCCTGATCTCCAGAGTCACCAATAATGGACTGAGCAGTTCTTGTACGGGGCTACAGGGGTAAAGAGGTGCACATTTGGGAGAGTACATGACCTCAGCATGTAAGGGTGAGGTGGAATGAGAGGTGCTGCTGCTTGGCTGATCCATGTTTTGGTGTTTCCCACCAACAAGAGATGATGAGCAAGGTGAGATCACATGGCACAGAATAGAGTCAACACAAGAGTTGCATTGCATTGATAGTACCGTAGAGTTGCAGTGTTGCTTGTTATTCTGCAGAGCATTGAAAGACTGTTTTGTAGGGGAAAGTTGGTGACATGGTTCTGGTTGAAAGATTCCAAACATCAATGCGCACCAAACATCCTCTCCCTCGTATCTGACATCGTGGGACTAACAGATCCAGAGAGGAATCCCAGACACCCCGCTCACCAGAAACACTCATCAGCTCATTCTGGGGAATCCCCGGGTCAGAAGGGAAACATAGTCCCTCCAGTTCTTTCTGGGTCGTTACTGGAAGACCTTCAGACAGAAACAGTCTGATCAAATACCCTAACCACTTAAGTCTCTACTCTCAGCTCCCCCTGGATGACAGAGTTCTTCAACCTATTTATAATGGAGAGCCTTCACGCTACAAAAGAAACTAATTTCAACTGTATTCAGAATCTGTCATTCTTTCCCTATTCAAACAGGTAAAATGTTGTTCTGTTACCTGAGGATTTTGAGCAAATGGATAGTGTCTGTATTCATAACCCTAAACCTAGATTTATCTGTTCCCACAATTTAGTAAAACACTGATATTGGTTTAAGCAAACAAATTCTGTTTACGAACAGATACAAATCATGATTTTAATTGAATAAAGTTGAAAAGTGGGACAAAACCTCATCTCTAAGCACAATAATGTTTAACTTCAAACCGTTTTCAAGTCACAGTGTCATTACTACAAACGTTTTACGTCGTAGTCTTTTGCGTCTTCAGTTTCATATAATTCCAGGAGGATTCCAGAAAGAGTCCCGGAACGACTGGAATTTTCTTGTGCGGCACCGAGTGGCGCTTCCCAAGCTGTTGCTGGGTCCTGATAGCTAGCTGGCTAAAGGAAGGGAATTCTTGTCAACAAACACAAAGCTTGTGCTGAAAGATATTTCCACTCAACCATCGCTTTTAATAAGGTAGCTGTGTTTGCAAACAGATCATAGCAACAAGCTTTGAGAGTTACCTTGCCTGTCAGTAAAAAAAAAGCCTGCTGGCACATTGCTACTGAGGCTAATTAATGAGTTGCTAACAGATTGCTAGACTTGGGTTTATTGTTTACTTATGAAGTACTACTAAGCAGAAGAAGGCCATTTCATATTTTAGCTTAGGTATGACACAATTTTATATGTTTAAATAATCTTTTAATACAGCCTTCTGGTTCTGATGGTTTATTTGACATTGACTTTAGATTTTATGACGCTTGTGGCTGGAATATTTTTAGTTTTTATTAGATTCTCAAGTACATGAAATAGTTTAGCACAGATTTTGCAACAATGACTTAACACTAACACTTTCCATATGTCAGGGAAGGGAACTAAATGTTATTGTAGCTATAATAGTAATATACCATTTTGATATTATTTTTGCAGAAATGATAATCTTATTTCTCTCTTTTTTTTAAAGCAATCATATTGGGCTAATACATTTTTGTGTTAATACTGTCGCTCTGTAAAGCTGAAGTATTTTGCTCACGGTTTTTGTGGGAACTGCATGGGAACCAATTTGACCAAAAATTATGTCTTTCATTTTTTACTTTCCAGTTGTGAAGAAAGTATTGATGTTTTTTTTATATATATATATAAAAGTAATTCGACCATGTTATGGATTTTTGTTTTAAGTCAGCAGTATTACAGTGATGATTACAAAAAGTTACAACGCTGTGAGAATCTCAGACAAAACAATGCCAACTGAATAGCTTTGCTCCACAAGTTCATGAACTTGGAAATCTCATTGGCTTTTTGGACTTAGAATACCTCCCTGATTGGCTATTGTTACTCCACGTTAGCCTCTGATTGGCCTTGACAGACACATCAACTCCCATTGACCTTAATCTGACGTAGTCATTGCCAGACTGTGCCCATGAGTCAATGCAATGCAACCCTTCGTCTTTGCCCATATGATCACAGAGTTGGACATGTTATCATGTAAGTGACTGTCCGTAAGTGATCAAAAGGGGGAAAATAGAATGAAACAGTACGTGTGACTGTCATATAAAAAGAGCTTAAAAAAGGACTTGGTGGTCAGTGAAGTCTGACAGCATAGGGATGTTTCTTTCTGTGGAGATGAGAGTGACAGTGGGTAAAAACAAGGACCAGAGCATAACAAAATAAAGAGTCATTATGGCTAAGAGTAGCAATAAAAAATATTCAACTAGAATCCATCTAATCCAGATCCAGTGGTTGCAGTAGCTCAGTGAAGAAGCTGGCTGAGCTGGGTGCGGTGATTGGGTGGACGTTGGGGTGCTTCGGTCAGCGTTACCTTACTGCTCAGGTGTGTGTGAGTCTATGTGTGTGTGCAGAGGGGGTATTCCTGAAAGGGTCCAGCCCCTTGCCCCCGTCTCTGTCCCCCCCCCATTACCTACTTGAATTCACTGGCGCACACACATAAACGCACAAAAACACACTCTCGATGCAAACACTCCCTCTGGCTCAAAGCTCAAGGTCCTTCGAGATTTGGGTAGCGATGTCCCGAAAAGCTAGCGGTGCCCCCCAGAGTCGCGTGTAGCGTACCCCATTAGACGTCTCGGAGGTGCCCGTGGATAGATGGCACACCTCGGCCTCGAAAGCCACGCGGCCCCCTGCCACGCCGTGGGTGCAGGAGAGCAGAAAGGGGCCGGAATGGTGGACCTGGCAGCCACATCCGAGCGCTGCCTCCCGCAGAGCCAGTACCACCTCCGCAGGGTCCCGCCGCCCACCACCTCTCAGATTCCAGCCACGTCCGACGGCCCGGGGCTCGGACGCTTTTTGATACCCAGGTAGATGGCAACTAGGGGAGGACAGTTCAAGCGTTAGAATCAATGCGACTAAATTTTGCACAAACAAGCGAGGGAGTTTGGACGATATTGTCTTTGATGTAACCATGCTTTACAACAAGAAATGCTAAAACCACAGATGGATTTTCTGCACAAGGAAAAAAAAACTTTTAAAAAGTATAATATTTATACAAAATTCAAATTCAGAACAAAGACATAATAAACCAACCATAAACGTGTATAATTTTTGTTCCAAGTATCGTGTTTCAAAGCAGACTGAGCTCACCTTGTGACCGCAAATCTCCTGATTCCCTCAGATTCATTTGTGACCCTGAAGGGCAGACAGACAGAGATAAGAACTAAATCCACCAGAGAACAATAAGCCTTTTAAATAATCCTCAGTTGTCAGATGAGATGGCATTCAGCAGTGGATACTGTACAGTGAAACCAAATGAGCTTCAAAACAAGCGAGTGATGTAAAGACCAGCTATCCTTGTCCTACAGAAACATCTATCTTCACTGTGGAAGTCACACTTCATACAGCATGCAGATACGAACTCAGCAATTTATGTTACCTCTGTGCAACTTATACATATCGATTATTTTGTTCCACAAAATGAAATCATAACACAACAACGCTACAGTTGATGCATGAGATGACATTCTAGAACCAGTTGGACCATGAAAGTAAAAATAATCATTGTCTGCATTCATGCTAAAAAAATATCAAAAAACCGAGCAGGCACCTAGAGACAGAAAGAAGAAAAGATTCACAAGCCATGCACACAACAAGCAGCACGTGAAGTCAGGCACCGGCGGAAAGAACTGAGTAAACTCCAGTGAGAGAAGCTGAACAGATGGGGGCAGCACAGGCAGACAAGAAAGAAGCAAGAGACATGGGAACTTACTAACTGTTTTTGATCCTTGTGGAAGAGTACAACCCGAGACTGATTTGTTTGAGCCCTGGCGCTTGGATGGGTCAAGGTTGACCCTGATGCCATAACGGGGTGGGGGGAGGAAGCAGAAGAAGATAAAGATGGAGAAAAAAAAAGAGGGTTAAGAGCAGGGAGTTGGGGGAGGGGCATAGAAGAGAGTGTATCTGAGTCACAGGCGAGCAAGTGGCGAAAAAGAGCGCAGCACAGGAGCTGATTGGCAGGGGTAAAGCTGAGGTTTGATAAGATTAGACATGTGTGATTATGACGACCAGGAGGGAGAGGGGAGCGCTGGATAATCCACGGCCACAGGAGGGCTTGCCAAAAGGCCAGAGTGGATCAAATGTTTGGATAAACATGAAGCCATACTCAGACTGCGCTCAAGCTGAAAGGAAAGGTTTCAGGAAGTCAGTGCTATAAGATAACATCCAACATTTCTGTTCCCCGGTCCAGATTTTAATCTATCTGCAACAACAAAGTGTAGTGCTGTATAAAGTAGAAAAATCCCTTGAATGCCACAAATGTTCATGTCTTTTATGGGAATTTTATTTGGGTGTTTTCCCACCAGATTCCATTGGGCTGGGAACCAAAACTGCAACATTTGTTACATTTGTCAGCTGGTGTGGTTCGCTTTCACACTGCACTGTCAAACAAACCAAACCTGTTTGTAAGAGCTGTCCCCCGCCCTCGCCTGTGGTGGCGCAGTACCAAGAACTATTGAACGCAAAAACCACTGAAGAAGACACGGAGCACAACTTCCTTCTTCACGAAACGTAAACAAAAATAAAGTGGCATCAAACTTTAACAGTTGTAGGATTTCTCTTTTGTTCTTGACAAAAGACCACGAGCCATTTCTCCTGCTAGCGCCAGACTTGCGCATTTGTTTTGGTTCTATTTACCCAGAATGCCCTGCTCTTTAGTTTGCCTGCTGCTATTGGAGCAATTTACATGCTGAAGTGAAAAATGTAAAGCTCTTGGAGGAACAGGATCAAGGCAAGCTGGTGAGGAGGTGTGAAGAGAAACCCATTGTTAGACAGCTCTAGTGGTCGATTTGCTTTTCTGTCAAACTGCAGAAACTGTTTCATGAAGAAGCTCAAAGTCAGCGAGTCAGGATGTAAAAGAAGACAATGGTTTTGGCTCTATCTCACCTCATATGAAAGCAGCAATGTCATAAACTCTTCCCATTGGTATTCAGAAGAGCAGAAGTTTCCCCTCTGAGCTACGTGTTATGCAGTACATATTCACCTGCGAGTGAGTTTGGAGGTCAGCTTGGTGAAGAGGTTGGAGGTCGCCCTGGTGCGTGCATGGGGCAGCGGGCTGGCATCGTGGTGGGACAGGGTGGGCGATGTGGGCGGGGCAGAGTAGACCGGTGGACCGCGATCCCTCAGCTGACCCCCGTGGAAGGTGCTGCGGATCGTGGATCCTCGTGTCAGGCGGCATCTGTCCGATGAGGAAGAGGAGGAAGCTGCGCCGGCTCCGGCCATGCTGAGCGTGGAGGGGGACGCTGTGGGCATGCGGTGGCCCAGAGAGCTGAAGGGGGGAAGAAGTAGAAGAAGAAGAAGAAGAAGAAGAAGAAACTGTGTCACATCACCCATGTTTTGGTGTGGCAGAGTCCATCTTATTTTCATATTTCTCTATTCCACACTGGATATTGAGGTTTGGTCCACACGCAGCCAAATAGCTGGGAAAACAAATACATTTTTATGCATTTTGGCCATTCAGCCGCACAAAAACAAGTTTAGTGTCACTAAAAATGATTATTTATAAAAACCCTGTATTTATGTTTGCGCGTAGATGGAGATTTAGGATCCCGTGCATCACAGACTCGGACAAATAACGCGCCACTATATTCACATGCTTCTCTTGATATGATTCCTAAACAAGATTGTGTTGTGCGCAATTAACATTATATTCTAATACGCGATTTAAAAGTAGTTCAACTTACATATTTTACAACACATTTGGACCTCCTGGTGCCATGTTTAATTCCTCCTGTCAGGAATTAAACAGCTGTTGTTTTGAAGAAATCCGATTGGTTAACACTACACTGCCCCCTATGGGTTTGGCATGTATTAAAAGAAGCTCAATGGGTGTATTTGTGCGGGTTATCTGAAACCGACCCCATGTGTACAGTGCTATTTTCTAAAAGATGTGGCGGAGGTATTAGTTTTTAAAAGGACTCCGCTATATGTGTACAAGGCCTGAAGTTATCATTGTTTACACAATAGCCTGTTTATCGCAACAATAACGCTCATACAACATTACAATGACATTCTCTCCCTTACAAAAGAATCTATCCCCATCAACCAAGAGCTAAGGATGTAGGCCAAAATCAGAATCTCACATGATCGAAACTGGCTTATAGTGATGCAATAAAAATTTTGTTTAAAAAAGCCAAAATGGAGCAACGCCAGCGAACTGTTTGTGACCGCTAGTATCAGCTCTTTGATGGCTATTTGAAGAAATCTTACATATAAATTTATTTGCAGGCTAAACAAGCCTAATTACAGAATTATCATAATGCTGACTAAGGTTAAATCCAGTGCAGTAAGATATAAATCTGTATTTTGGAAACATTGGTATGACTGCATCCTAAAAGGTTATTTAAAAGGGTATTTACGTATTTTCATGTACTCTTATTCTTTCTCTTTATTATTATTGATTGTTCTTTTATGTAAATTAGACTCAGGAGTCTGCAATAAAATCTGTCTAAAACATAAGATTTTGTTGCAGTTATGGTTGACATTTCATTCATTCATTTACTCAAGAAATTTGACGGAAATAGACAGCGTATCCATTACAGTCAACATATATTTCTTACTTTCCAGTTTTTTTTTTGTTTTTTTTTACTGTTTGAGGAGATGGGGCTCAGTCCTCCTTACCTGTTTTCTTTGCCGTTCTGCAGAAGAGAGTGCCTGTCAGCACCTGAGCGGTCTGTGCACACGTATGTATTCCGGCGTGTCATGGTGCTTCCCGGGATGTTATTCTACACAGAGATGAACAGTTCAAGTGACGTTAGGATTCCTCAGATGATAAAAGCTGTACAACTACTGAAAAATCCCAAAACTATGGCCACGATCCAATCTTCAGCTGTTGGCGAGAGAATTGTTTTGCATGAGAGACAACGACAATAACCTGCAGCCATGACCCCTCCGTGGCTCCTTCCACAATTTAACCACGTACAACTTCTGCCACCACTTCTGTGCACACATACTACATAAAGAAATTCATAAAGACACAAAGACTCCAGCACCTACATCTGTAACATCCATAGTTTACATAACCTGTGAGGTTCAGGCTTTAACTTTTCTATATTTTCCCCTCGCACTGGCAACACCCACCCTTCACTGTCTCTGATTGGCTTAGACCAGGATATGAGTCTGTTGTTGAACCAATATTCTTTACATGAATGACTGGTCTCATTGGCTGCCTTTCCATTAAAAATATGTGCAAAACGTTGTCAATATTTTGCTAATGTCGAAAAAGCGCAATTTTGCAATTGCAGTGTTTTATTTTTTTAAATAAAACATTGGAAAACTATGAGTTAGGAAAATGGTCCTTACAGTGTATCAAATACAACTACTCACACACACACACACCCACACCCACACATTGATACACCGATTTCCAGATTGGTGGAGAAAGTGGGGGCAGCATATCTGACCAACCAAAGCAGTGTCTGCCCTCTCCTTGTATTGACGACTGGCTCACTGACCGTGGTGGCAGTCATGTCTTTGCGGCGGTCTGGGATTTCAGACTTATTGGGGTTGTTGGCACTGCTGACCATCGGGCTGGAGGGAGGAAGGCTGTGGCTCCCCATTACGCTGCAGCTGGCTTTACGTGAAGGCATCCGGCCCTCCCGCAGCTCCCGGTCCCCGGTGCTGGTCGGGCTCCGCTTGGGGTGCATGACGGGCATGGAAGGCCCGCCTTTGTTGTGGAGGACAGCAGAGCACAGACACACAGAGACTCACATAAGTAATATTCTGTGGGCATGGTGATGAGACGGATCCCGAATAATGTGAATGTTTGCAAATGTGCTTGTGGTTTGCTGAAGATTGAATTTGTAACACAGAAATTCTTAAACGATACTGGCTGCTGTCGTTTAAAGCGATTGGTTAGAATATGAAATCATGGCAAGTTTAAGCCTCAGGATGAAACTACAGCAGAGAAGAGACTCACAGAAGTCGCTGTGTCGCCGTTGTCGGTGGTAGGTGGAGGCACTGCGCTGCGACTTGCTGTGGGAAGAGGAGGTGGAGGAGGAAGAGGAGCCAGTGGCTGAGGAGTGCTTGTTCGTCCCGTTGGTGATGGGGCTGGGTCGGACCCTCGCCAGAGACAGTGTACTAGCACTGCGAGCATCACTGCTTTCCTGTGACGCCCGGTAGAAGACAGAGAGGTGAACATCCAGGCAGAAGGAACAGCAGTTAGTTCGTTAGTCTATTTAGGACTAGCTGCACCAATACCACCACTGTTCTTACTTTGGTCCACACATAATTAATACATCACTAAAACAGTTTTCAGACTATAAATAAAAACAGGACAAAAAGAAGAAAAGTAGCTTCCTTCATGGTAGAGCACGGCCAACTGTTATTGATTGGTTAAAATCAGATCCAATCATTTAAAACTTCAACGTTCCTAAAACAAGCAGTCGTTTCTCAGTACCCGACAGTCCAGACCCTCTGGACGAAGCAAAGCGCAGAATTAGGGTCAGGTTTTTACCAGAAGCCATAACAGGAAACAGGAAGGCAGGTGGATGGAAATAGATTACAGTTAAGTTGGGAATTCAAACCTCTGGATGTTGCTGAATACACTTAAATTGAAAATTGTTTGCAGCTGGTCAGAAAACGTTGAGCTCCAGAAAGTATTCACAGCGATTCTACAGCAAAATATGATAAAAAAAATAGTTTAAAAACATCCCTCTTGTTCTCATTTTGTTGCAGCTTTAATACAATAATAGAATCTTTTTGTAGACCTTCATTTAGTGCAGTGACTCCCCTCTTTCACATACACACAACAGGGTGCCGCTTCTGCTGCAGATGAATAATTAATGCGTTCACAGAAGGAATTCTCCACTTAATTATACAGTGTAGTTAAAATAAAATCGATGCTTGGTTTAACAACCCAGCAAGCTAAGCTGCACTTTCTTTTTTTCTTCCAATGTATTTTGATTACAGGTACAGTAAAAACAAACAAAAATGTTAATAGTAAAGAAAACAAGTTATTATGAACAGTCATATTTTTAAAACAGATATCAGCAGAATAAAGAAATCAATAAATGGTGCTAGTTTTTTAGAAAATATTTGGTATTTGACCAGATTAGAAATTTAAGATGGCCTACGAAACCGGTTTTCAGAATGAGTATTGACCAATTTCTGACCCAAGGGGCCCTTTCTGAAGCAATTTCATGAAAATATAAATGCTCTAAAAAAATCGGCTGGGGACTGACTGGTTGAAAACTAAAAAAATAAAGTCAGTCTTTTTTCAGATTAGTGAATGCAACACGGTGTATGCTGCCAGATTGTGCTGGCAACAACACTCTTTGGTGTGGACGTTGTTCTTGCAGGATGAAGTTTCACTGTTGGCTAGTTTTAGCAACACTGATGGATTTAAAACGAAGTGAGAGGAAGCAGAGTGAAGAAGCTGTTCAGAATCTACAAAACGTCCGCACATTCAGCTTATTACTTATAAGGAAATCTAATAAATAAAACTGGACCGATATTAACACCCGATGTCTTTATCCGTCTTGTTGTTGTTTGTTTGGGTGAGACTGGTCATGTGACAGTGATAGCGATGCAGGATTACAGAGAGTTTAATTGAAGCAAAGTGGCAATGGAGAAGTCAGCGTTGTGGTCATTTTTTTAAGGGTGTTTAAATATTATGTATATAACACTGTAACATATCAGGTATCGGCCAAAACAACAAAAGTAATATTTTATATTAATATCAGCCCAAATTCTTAAATCAGCACATCCCTGGCTTTAATTCCTACAATTTGTAGCAAGTCCTTCAGGGGAAGTTCTGCAGTGTAACCAGTAAAAAGAGGCAGGAAGCAAACAGCCGACTCACGTCGCCTTTTCGACCCAGCAGCAGGTAGGTGGCGGTGACCTCGTTGTATTTCTGATTCAGGAGAGCGTCTTTGATTTCTTCAGGGGTGAAGCCCATCCCAACCATCACCTCTGAGCCACACACACAAGCAAGCAAAACCAACAGGTGAGAGAGGAGATCACCATGACAACAATCAGGCGGTTGAGATAAACCGAGCCGGCTGACCTATGCGAGTCGGGTCGCTGTAGTCCTCCACGGGCTCTATATGGGGCTTCAGGTCGTCCCCCTCGTACCCTGTATTTATCCATTTGTCCTTCATGACTTGCTGCGTGGACAGAAGCATCGACACACTTCAGTTTGAAGAGCAGTTCTACCGCCAATGCTCTTGCATGCGTGTCACTCCTCTTACCTCGAGCGTGCAGCGTTTGGCGGGGTTCAGCACCAGAAAACGGCGAAGGATGCCCTCGCAGTCGGTTGACATGTAAAAGGGCACACGATACTTTCCCCTCAGCACACGCTCTCTCAGCTCCTAATGGCCACAGGTGTCACATGTTTAACACAGCCACTCTTTAACTTTTGGTCTGTTATGGAATATGTCTGACTTAAGAGATTTATGGCAATGACTACTGAGAACTGCAGAACGAGTCTCTTTTTTTAACACCCACAGAAAAACCCTAAGATGCTGCGTTCGGGTGTCCTGTTACTATAGCAACTGGGATACAGCACAAACAAGCGATGGAAATATTGACTAACAAAATAAATCTTTTCTGATTTTGTTTACTGACTGAACCATTTGTAATTAAGATACATTCATTTCCTCCACAAGTTGAGTTGGTATTCAGGAATGGAATATATTCTGGCTCAATTAAAGCTGATCCTATTGAAAATATGCTTTTTGGGTGTTGTCACAAACAGAATGGAAATTTTATAAATTTCTATATTTTAGTGAGTCTCTGTTCAGAACAGTATTAACCCACTGAGGTGTGACCAGAGTGGGTATTTTAAATATGAACTAAAGACGATCACTGGGTCTAAGAAAAATGGAAAGAGTGCTGGAGGTTTGGACTTAGACATTTTCCAGAGTTTTGTGCCTCTGAAAAGCACAGGTTCACCAGTGGGTGGGAGTATTTCACCCCTTACATCCCAGCCAAGACAAGAGTGATTCTTGTCAGTCACTCCCGACAGCTCCCAGTGTGGACTGGGAATGTTCTCCACATCAGAACATATTCAGCAAATGTTTTTCCATGTCCCCTTTTGCGCATTAATTATTTTTTGTTGTTGTGGAGAAGTCAAAAGCCACTTCAAGCTAGTGAACAACATTATTTTGAATTTTGACATTTCCGTCAACCATTTCTTATATGACCCTTCAAAATGCAGATGAGAAAAAACCCCAGATAAAAACATGACTGGTGGGATTCCTGTCAATCTCATAGATTTTGTATTTTGTGGATGTATTTCCTATAAAATGTTTCTGCATTTATTGAAAACATTTATCCATCCTATTTATTTCCACCTCCAACACATTTTCTATCACAGCTCAACTTTTCTTTTTTGGTTGAAGAACATGTGCATTCTTACAGCGTTTGACAAATTGGGCTAAAGTAAATACTGCTCATATTTCCGATCCCCTGGGGAAAACGCACCTTTAGATTCTGGCCGTCGAACGGCAGAGAACCGCTGACCAGCGTGTAAAGAATGACTCCCAGGCTCCAGACGTCCACCTCAGGCCCGTCGTACTTCTTTCCCTGGAAAAGCTCAGGTGCGGCGTAGGGCGGGGAGCCACAGAACGTGTCCAGCTTGTTCCCCAGCGTGAACTCGTTGCTGAAGCCGAAATCAGCAATCTTGATGTTGGCGTCGGCGTCCAGCAGAAGGTTCTCCGCCTGAGATAATTCAGAGCAAGCGGAACGGTTGGACAGGAGGTGGAAAGCAGAGCAGAAAAGGGACACGTTATGCACATAGCAGCAACACGCTCAGGGAGAAAAGATGGATCAGTGTAGAGAACTAGTGGGTCAGGGGCGCGAAGAGGGGAATGGGAAACAGAGGACAGAAGAATAAATGAGTAGAAATGAAGAAAAAAAAAGGAGAGAGAGGAAACACACACTAGACAGATTGGTGGGTTAAGGGGGGGAGGGTTGCATCCCGGACATGACTCATGCTATATGTATGTCAAAGTGTGTTTAGGCTCTGGCTCCGACCTCTTTACTCAGCACTGCAATTAGGATGCTAAAGCACTGTTTTTAGAGACACAGATCAAGATCTCTCCCACATGCTTGACTTCCAAATTCTGAGAGGAAACGAAATCGTTCGAATCTCGGAAGGCTTCTCCAGGTCTATTATTAATTCCATTCATTTGCTCTTCCTCACCTTCAAATCTCTGTGGACGATGTTCTTGGTGTGGCAGTAGTGGACGGCAGAGACAATCTGTGGGGAGAGAAAAACAAAAAAACAGACTGAGCTGAAATACAGAGCAGTAAGAGTTAAAGGCAGCTGCACTGTAAGGACCGAGGTTATTGAAGTTGATTAAAACAAACAAAATAATGGAAACTGAAATTGAGAAAACATTTTTGTTAACTGCAATAAGTAAAAATAGTAATTAATGGGGTAAAGCTATAACTAAAAGGAACTATGTGATGCATTTATAAAACTAACTAAGACATACTGAAATTATAGACATAATATTGTTTGTTTTTGTGTTTATGTATCTATTTATTAGCCTTTCGAACTGATATGGAATCAATTTTTTTTTTAAATCACAGCACTCCATTCTTATCTACTGGTCTGCAAAATGACAACAGCAAAAGTTGGGATAAAACACCAGAGACAGTTGGTTGTTTAACAAACATTTTTTTGAAAATAGTTTCTTCAATTGATTATTCATTATCCAAACAATATATACGTAATCACAATACAATAGTTTGACCTTTTTGAATTCTGCACCTAAAAATGAGGCATGGAAAAACAAAAACTACTGCTATAACTAATAACTAACAAAACTAAACAATATTTACCTCATAATAACTCATGAAAAGTAGCAAACGTACTCTAAAAACGGATCAAAATTAACCAAATTAAACAAACAAAAAGTCACAATAAAATAAAACACAATTAAAAAACCCACAACCATTACAACCCAGGTAAGGACGACCTTTCCTACCTGTCGGAATTTGGCTCTGGCTTCGACCTCCTTCATCCTCCCATGTGACACGAGGTAGTCAAACACTTCGCCTGAGAGGTAGAGGGTCCGGGTTAGCAAACACAGCCAGAGGGATTCAAGTCATTTAATAGCGTGATTAAATATGGTAGATAAACAGAATGGAATTTATTCACTTTAATTTCTTGATTAATATTTAATAAACGGCAGCTTCCACCAGCTTTATTGTCCTCAAGGAGGCACGCTGCAACACATAGAAAACATAAAGACCTAAAAGATCCTTTAACTAAATGGATTTTCTTGCCAGGATTTTGATGAGAAGATCAATAGAGTTCTAACATCTGACCTCCTAATACAAAAAAACCAAACACCATCTTGAAACTATAAGTTTTTATGCATTATGGTTTTTGGGCCACATCTAGCTTTTCACAAAACCTTTGAAACATATCATTTAGCTTAATCTTTTTTTCTTTTTTTTAAATAAACAAGAATCTGGGAGAATCTGTGGTTTGATAAGATTTAAATGACATTAGAACTGGGTGAATACCAGATCGTATGTCAAAATCGTAGAAATACCATCCAGGCCAAACTACCCACCTCCACTGGCATACTCCATAACAAGGTAAAGGGTCTTCTCCGTCTCTATCACCTCAAACAGCTTCACTGTAGATAAAAATACAATTTAACACAATGTTAACAGTGCTGTCTTGTCACACACATACAAAGCAGCTGCAAATATTAAACCAATAAGGGACGAGAGATGGATGGGAGGAAGTTGTCTTACCTATGTTAGGGTGATTTAAGCCTTTCATTATTCGTACCTCCCGAAAAAGCTGAAAGACAAAAAGAGGAATAAATGATTATGATGATGAATGAGGTAAGGGTTTGAAGCTCAGCCTGAATGGCTCCAATAGCTCACCATACGTCTATTGGTACAGTTTATAATCCACCAGACACAAAGGAGTCTTCACTTCAAAAATCTGGGATCTGACTCGTCTCCAGCGGCGTTTGGTGTTTAAGATAATTATATAGCAATAACCTAAATAATTCTAATTTATATATATAGAATTTCAATTCACAACAAAAGTCATCTCAAGGCACTTCACATGGAAGTTAGATCCAAGGAGAGCAATTCTCAAAGCGAAGTCGACTTTGACAAGAGGGACAAGAGAGAACACTGTGACTCTCACCTCCATTGGCCATGCCAAAAATATATATTTTTTACAATTTTGTATAAAATTGCCCCAAGCAAAACGGTAGAGCTGCAGACGGACATCATGTTCGATTCCACAGATGATCAGCCTAAAAAACTCTTTTATGTCAGAAAATGAATAGAATGTGACCACCGTGTGATGGTGTGTGAACGTCTACGAAACTGTTTGTCATTTACTTACTAGATTGTAAAAGAAAATCCCACATTTCAGAAAGGAAGGGACAAATGTTTTTACCACTATATTTATGGGTTAATTCATGTAAATAAATGAGAGATTTTGCATTTTTCTGGCACTCCGATGTGTAATTTCTCCCTCTGTAGAGATCTTTTATAAAACAGTCAAGGACTATAAGGCAGCAAATGTGGAATTACAATTTGATCTAGGAAAAGCCTTTGAATTAACATTGCACAAAGCACTATCGGGCTGTGCTGGAAACAACACCCGGTGTAGAAGCTGTTACTGAGTGAAGAGTCTAAAAGAGCTGTTTTCAGTACCATCAGCTGCCTTTCCATTACAAATATGTGCAAAACTTTGTTGATATTCCACTATCAACAGAACAAAACAAACAAATTGCAAATGCAGTGATTAAATAAGAATAAATAAGTTAATGCAATATTTAAAGAACATGTCAAAATGTCTCATCCACGTACAACTTCCTGTTGTAAGTGGATGAGATGAACAAGACGAACGTTTCCAGAAGTAGCAACATTTGGTCGTTATTTACATGACTTATGTGATGTGAAAAATGTGTTTCCTTTGTAGTTTTAGGAAATACACTAATTTCATTCAGAAGAACAACCAATTTGCCCAAATATATGGTCAAGGTAAACACAGCTAGTGAGATGCTAAAAAGTAGTTATAGGGCTGCAAAAAATGAGAGAAAGCATGGCTTTTAGCAGGTGACAATAAAACTAAATAAAGTATAGTAAAACTGATCTTTTTGCGTCATGGAACATGTTGGGTTTAGAGATATTGGCGGCATTTTAGAAAGGTAAGGACGTACATTCTTAGATAACACAAACACTACTGTTTTAGCCATGCTAAGAGAGCTAATGCAAATACCAAATGATATAAACACTTCAAACTGTGAGCTCCACAGTCATTTTGTCTGTGGTTCAACAAACTAGTCGGTCTTTAATCTCTTTTTAACCAGACAGGAAGTGGATGAAACAAGACGAATCCCACCAACGGTTCCGTTATACAGACATGTGAGCAGTCGAAGTCTCAGGATGACCAGCTCACACAGACAACTCGACACCTAAAATAACCGCATCACATTTAGGATTTGTGAAGTCCTCCTCGTCGTTTAAACACGGCAACAACAACATGATGCCCACGCACAAATGTGCAAGTGAATGTGCAGCCAAGAATCCGACCGGTTTCTACTCCGTGTTGGAGGTCTGCTGTGTGGCACGGGGGGATTAAAACCAAGGCAGCTCCCCCTGATTTTATGTAAATAGCTGCATGTTTGCTGGACCAAAGAGCACGGCTGAAAACAGACAGCTCTAATCCGCGATAACAAGGAGGAAAAAGGGAGGAAAATGATGCCTGCTAAGCTATTCTACTCCCCGTCATTTCTCTGTTTCCCCCCTCCTCCATTCAGTTCTTCTAGCATCCTTCGCTAGCCTGATGTCACTGTTGCCATAGCAACCCAGGTATTAAGCTCTTCCCCAGCTGCGCTGGAGAGGAATCTTGGGATACGTAGTACTTGAAACCCTCATCCTGACCCATCCCGTCGGCTCTCCCTGCTCAGAAGCGGCGGGCGGACGGGATCGGATCTGTCAAAAGGAATCACAGCTTTGACAGCTCCTCCAGCGAGACGTTTGACCCTCGTTGCTGCTGATTAAATAGCGGCCCCGTAATGGCAGCGGATGTGCAAAGCAAAAGCTCTGTGGCGATGAGGCTCCTCCTGCAAATCCTGGCTAGAGTTCAAATCAAACAGATGGTGGCAAACTGCATTAAAAAGGGAGTCGTTGCGCCTATGTGTTTTGACTTAAAAACACGAAGTAATAGTGATAAAAAGAAATGGTTTGATTTGATTTCCAGTGTGTTTTATCCAGAGTTTTAGGAGAACAACACGGAAATCTCACGAGATTTAAAAGCTGCCTGATGGACAATAAGATTACATTTTCTCCATTTGCAGTTTCACTTCTTTCTTCATTGTTCTACGTATGATACAGCCATCCTGCTTTCTTTCTCCTCTCTACATATATTAGCACCCAGATTATGTTAATGTGGGCTCTGTCATGTCTTAGGCCCAAAGAATATTCCCCAGCCTAAAGACATGTTAAAGAAGTCCACTATTATTATTATTATTATTATTATTATTAATCTGGTCTGTAGAAACACAGCTGAAAACTAATCTAATGACAGTGTGGCAATAAACTCAACAGGAAATCAATTCATATGAATATTAGTCTGTTAATATTCAACATGAAATTCTGACAGATTCCAGCTGAAGAAGACTGTACTTTGTAATTTGGTTTAAAGAAATTTAAAGCTGTGTGCATGTTTTTCTTTACGGTATCATAAAATAGATTTCTTTCTTTTGTTTTTGTTTGTTTGTTTCTGTCAAACTGGAATTATCAGAGCCACTGTACATGAAGATCAAGCTCTACTTTAGTAGTTGGAGAATTGTAAAAAATATTACGTGGATTTGGTCAAACAGAGCCTAAAAGCTAAAGATTAGATTTGTTTTGCCTTTGACTTTTATATATATATATATATATATATATATATATATATATATATATATATATATATATATATATATATATATATGTATATTTTTTTTATCAAAACTAATCTTCTCCTTTCATAGCTTCTGTGATACCAGTGACCTTGTGCAGTTAGAGTATTATCCAGGGTTTAGCACATGCAGTAAATA
Organism: Xiphophorus maculatus; assembly: GCF_002775205.1. NCBI lineage: Eukaryota > Metazoa > Chordata > Actinopteri > Cyprinodontiformes > Poeciliidae > Xiphophorus > Xiphophorus maculatus. The sequence continues at coordinate 28,523,477 of NC_036453.1, forward strand.
TAAGAGCTTTTTGTTGTTTTGTAATCCAGATTCTTTACTCTTCACATGCATCATTTTACGTTAGAACATAAAGTGGATATTTTTAATCCATTGTCTGCGCTCTTCCTATAAATTCGATTTTACTTCTTTGAAACAGACAAATTTGCTTCAAAGCTGAAATTTTAAACCAACTTAAGCATTCACTTTTTCTCTAGAATGATTTCCACAGATTCTTCTGGACGTATTCGCTGCATAAGGATTAAATAAATAGGAAATAAAGTAACTTAACGGTCCCAGTTTTAAGAGGGTCTGTAAGCGGCCATGAACATGTTTAAAGGTGGAAATCTTTTAGTTCACAAGATTCTTCTTCACAGGAAGGAGGTGAAAAAAACAAAAATCTTCAGAGCCCTTTATGGCTAAACGTTGGTGACAGCCATACAAAAACACAATCAGCTCTGCAGGACGTCTGCATTCTTAGTCTCTTACATTTCCCCTTCAACTCTCACCCAACTGTGTTACATGCAGCTGCATGAAGTGATGCTGAGACATCTGGGAAGTAGGAAGTAAATATCTTAGGGTTCTTACGCATCTTCAAGTGAAAATACTTTTTTTTTTTCCTTTTTTTTCTCCGAAGAGTTGTTGCGGCGCTAGTGGCTCGTATTTTTTGTACAGTAGGCAGACAGGAAGGAGGGTGAGGGAGGACACGCGGTAAAGGTCGTCGGGACCGGGAGTCGAACCCGCGACGTCCGTGTCGAGGACTAAGGCCTCCAAACGTGGGGCGTGCTAACCCCCTGCGCCACCACAGCACGCCCCAAGTGAAAATACTTTTAAGGCAGGAAGGACACGAGACAGACAGACAGACAGATAGACAGACAGAATGAAAGAAAAGAGGAGAAAGAAAAGACAGAGGGGCAAAGTAAAGAAACGAAGGGATATTATGAGAATATGAGGAAAGACACAAAAAATGAGAAACTACACAAGAAAAAAGAAACAACACTTAGAAGAAAGGACGCAACTTTTAGTAAACAAAATAGGCAATAAAGTCTGGAACTACACAGATTTGTTTTCATGCTCTCATTTTGTTTCATACTTGTCCAGCATGAAACAAAATGAGAGCATTTCATTTCAGTAAATGGCATTTACTGACATGAAATCCCAGCCCCTTCCAGACTTGAGGAACCCTGTCCACTCGTCTCCATGTGTCTGGACATCCAGCAGAGGTTCTCCTGCTCGACATCTCCATGAGTCAGGCTGCAACGGCGGAGCTTGAGTCACCCCATTCCTGTCGCGACACTTCTCCCCTTTCCACGAAAACCGTGACAGATCCCGACACAAACACCTCTACAACACGTCCTTTTCCATTACCAGCAAACGCGTGTCTGAGGAAGACGTGGTAGGAAGACATGCACACAAACAGAGGGGAGCGTGAGCCGGGTGACCGCGGCCTCCGGGATGAGTCAGCCCCCCCTGAACTCTCTCTCTCTCTCAGGGCAGCGATTAGCCAAGAAAGAGACGGGAGATGATATGTGGAGCAGAGGTCTCCTCTTGCTCCCGTCCAAGCCCTAGCACCTGCCACGCAGCATCACATCCCATGATCCCCCTCTGCATCAGCATCAGCTGCTCTCCCTTCCTGCTGCTTTCTGCAGAGGGAGACAGTGGAGGAGGAGCCTGAACCTCTCACAGCCCTCTCCAATCACGAGTTACGTTTCCGTTGACCAGGGTAATTGCGCAATTTGACATTTTGAAAATAAATTTGCTACATGGAAACACAAGGATTTTGAAAAAAAAAAATAATTTTTTTGATTAAAAATGTTTGGGAGCTAGGATGAGGTGGTTTATTTCACAGAGCTGAAACGTTTTTTTCGCATGGTTGATCAATAACTGAATGTTGCCACACAAAGATGACAGAAAGTAGTAGAAGCATCTTGGCGCGGCGTATTTCTTAATGACAACATGTGAACAAACTTATTCACATGTGATTTTAAATGAGTTTCTCATTTAATGAAACCACCAAAGTTGTGAAATTGTGAGGAATAGTAGCTCCGTTACACTGGAAGTAGGCGCGTAACGCGCAAACATTTTTTTTGTTGCTTTTCTGCTAATGTCAAAAAGAGACCATTTTGCAATTGCAATATTTCCACTAAATGTGGAACGCAATTAAAATCACAGGTGAATAAGTTTGTTCATGAAATCAGTCACTAAAAAACATGTCGTCGTGGACCAAAGTCCAAGCTGTAAAACAAACTAACAGGAAAAAACATGGGAATGCAGAGAGCCAGAGCTGAACAAAAACAGAAATCCAGGGAAATATACACAAGGGTGCTGGTGGAGAAGAAACAGGACAATAACGAGAGGAACCAGTCAAGAGTGAGAGGAGGTGAGGTGAGTACTGGGAGAACAAATGCTGGAACAAAGGACCTGGACTGATTAGCTAACGGATTGCAGGTGTGAGGGAAGAGAGCAGAAGGCAGGCTGAGGAGAGAGAGAGACAGTGACACAGGGAGCGATGGAGAGAACACTGGGGACTTGGAAATGAATCTAATATTAAAGAATAACTAGACATAAGAAACATAATTAAACTAGAGTAACAAGTAAGAAATAATTAACTATAATAAAGTAGAATCACTAAGAAAGGACTGAAAATAATTAAAACATAAACGAGATTGATCTAATCAAAAAGGGAACTGAGGAAGAAAGACTTATAATGAAACTAGAGTCAATAAATCAAACCCCAAAAAATAACTCTGAGACCTCCTTCCATTTCCTTTTGTCTTCTTCATCTTTTGTGCCAGTAGCAACATCCGGTTGTTGATCATGTGACTCGTGTGATGGCAAAAAGAAACATTTCCACTGCAGTTTTGCTGAACACACTAATTTCGATGCAGCCGAAAAACCACCTCCTCCTTGCGCAAAACTTTTTTACAAAAAAAAAGTGTGTGTGTGTTGTTGTTTTTTTTTATTGTCGTGTTTCCATTAAGAGATCTATGTTTGTAATTCCAACTGGCACAATTTTCAGGTAAATGGAAATGCAGCTATTGGCAAAGTTTTGCGCACCTTTGTAATGGAAACGCAGCTAGAATGCCGAGCATAAAACACCGTAGAGGCACAACATCAGACAGGGCAGCCTGTGTTTTCTTTCCTTGCTCCTGAAAACATGGCACACATCGCTGCAGTAGCAACTCAGAAATACAGAGAAGGAAACTGACCTTTTGCAGACTGGTTGGGTTCAACTGGGTTTTGTCAATGATTTTTATTGCAACCTGTAAGAGACGAGGAAGAAGAAATTTTGATGAGGAAATATGAGCAAATTCTCGTACAACAGAATTATCCTGAACAGTAAACATAAAGCCAAAATATTTTTTCGCACATGTCATTTTGTTTCTGTGTATGTTCACTTAATCTGAATGTTTATGTCTCAGTAAAAATATAAATAAAAAAATCATCATCCTCCCACCACCATGCCTGACAGTTCACCAACTCATGTCTCCATATTATTTTTACAGTGAAAATTCAGCCACTTTCTACCCTCTAAACAACTTTTCACACTCTTTTTCTAATGCTCCTCTTGCTCCTGCTTAACATACAACATGCTAACTGAGAAATGAAAAAGTGGGAATTAAAGCTCTTGGGGTTTACAGCTTCTCTGGAGCGTCAAGTGGAGTGACTTCTGGGTAAATTTGCTGGAACATTCACTCCTAAGAAGATTGGCAACTGTCTTGAATGTTTTCCATTTCGTGACAAATCTTTCCCAATGCAAAGTGATGGACTCTAATTTGACCTGAAAACACCATTTAAACCAAGAAAATCTGGCCCTCCAAAAAAGATTTGCTAAGTCATGCGAACGCAAAGCCTGGTCTGGTGGATCATTAATTTCTGAACATAGAGGCTGACCTGGGATCGACTGAAACAGTCCAAGACAGCTCCTTTAACATTCATGGAGAAAAAGCAGATGCCTTTGAAAGACAGAACTGAAAATATGAGACTAGAAAAATAAGCAGTCTACAAAACATTGATAATGTTGAATATAGAGAAATCTAAAGTAAAACTAAAAATATTTTTCTCTGGTCTGTTACATTAAAGCTTTTATTATTTGTGCATTTTAACATTTGGTTCACTGTATTTATTTTATTACTTAGATTTTCATTTTTTTACATGTATTTTGGATTAAAGGGGCAGTATTATGTAGTTCTGGGCACATAGCACTGTTTTATAGCACAATATAGTAACTATATTAACTTTCATTGTTATGAAAATATATGAAATATGACTTAAAGAAAATTTTACTTCATAATTTAACACCTTGAGAATGTCTCTTTAAAAATTCCTGCTCTTTCTGAAACTGAGCCTTCAAAAAGTCATCACAACATTAATCCTCTATTAACCCTTTAACAACAATTTTACTAGCATTTCACTGAGATGTAGCTTGTATAAGGAGCTCAGCAGATGTGCAGTTCCAACAGGTGTCTGATAATTGCTGCTGGCTAGTCTGAAGGAGCTGAGTGGGGGAGAGGGCTGCTGTGTGAGGAAGAAACTTGGAAACTTCAGCTCTAAGGAAGAGCTACGTTTTGAAGGCGGCACTTGGTCCACCCAGGGGTTTTGCACAGCTGAATGGTTGCTTTGGGAGATTACAGGATTTCTCAAACATGCATAAAAGAATCAAAGCAACACTCCGGGTATGTTTACGATGAGGGAATAACATTATAACATGATGTAAAGCTCAAAAATGTTGATTTTATTTAATACTCTTTAAGATAACTACCTGACATGTAGCAACGTAAAAACAATGTATCAGTTATTTTTGAAAGCGTTTATTCCATATTGACCAGAATGGTTGTAATTAATCAATACTGTCAAAGAAAAAAAGAAAAAGGAGTGCTCTGAAATGATTGTCCACAAGAAAACAGGAAAAGCCCCAGCAGCACTGTGAAGTTACCAACTTCCCTCGCCCAGGAAACATCTCCATCAACAACATATTCAGAGGATACTCTTCCTGCTGCCCCTGGGGGTCTCTGCTGCCCCATGGCTCACCTCCCTGCCTGTCAGGATGTGGCGCGCCAGCTTGACTTTGGCAAAGTTTCCCTTGCCAATGGTCTTGAGCAGACGGTAGTTGCCGATGTGCGGCTGCTCGTCTGAGCAGGAGGCGATGGAGTTCCTGCACCGGGCACCGAGAGAGCGGCTGGACTGGCTCGTGGCCTTGTCTGCGCGGCTGGCACCGAGCGGCACATGCTGCAAGACAAGAGGGGAGCGTCAGGGAGAGGAGACAGGGTCAGCACCAGCATGACACGCTGCAGCAGCAGCATCATTTGGAGTCAGGCACTTTCAAATTTTTCCCCAAAAATCATTTTGTGGGGGAAATGTACTCTTAAATGTACACTGAACCGAATTAACAAAAGAGTAAAGAAAATCGATTTCTACGTTTCTGACCAGCATATCGGGCTGATTACCAAATCATAAAACGCTCTGCATATTTTGGTTTAGAGAAAAGTCACTTATCAAAGCATATGTGCGTACACACACCATTTGTGCACACAGCCAAGCTAACAGCTGAGGGCCCACTGGGCAGGCTGGCAGAATTACAAGGTTCAAGAAAAGAAGACGAAACTGTTTTCCAGACAGCTGCACAGATTTACAGATGTTTGAACACCCTGAAAAAGAAAAAACATAAGAGCATGTGAAATTGTTGTTTTTGCTAAGCAGATGCCTGTTTAGGGCTATAGGGGATAGCTGGGAGAGGTAAGCGTTGGTGGGTACATTCCTCCAGATGTTCAAAAACAAGTGAAGCTGAACTGAGCTTCATGTGACTACATGCCCCTTGTTTCTGGGTAAACAGCTGCTGTCCAGCACATGAGCTTGTTGTGTCTTTCTGTGGGCTCAGAATGGTCTTCTTCTGGGCTCCTGCTACTTGTTCACACCGTTTCTGTGGAGCGAGGTGCGGCTGTTGCTGGTGTTTGCAGAGGTCTCCACGGTTCTTTTGTCTCTTGATTGTTGACTAAAATAATAGTTGTGCAACGCTGATGATAAAAAGAATGAGTCACATTGTTTTTAATACGAAGATGCATGTGGGACGGCTGGGCGTTCAAAGGATACCGGAGGTGTGAAGTAGTTATCACTAGCTCTGCATTGGCAAAGGCTAATCTGTTGGTTGCAACACAAAAAACATGTAAGATTCACTTGTTGTACTGCTCTGTGGCTAGGCTAACTATTACCATTAGCACAAGCTAACAATGATTTTCTTCCCAATTTCACCATTTTACTATGCTTACTGGCCTGTGCTGCAAAATAACCAACAGTTTATAACTATAGCTTGCACTAAGTCTACTCACGTGGCAGCCATACTGGATTTTGAAACTTATCTGTGGCTGGGCTAATTATTACCGTTAGGAAAAGCTAATAATAAATTTCTCCACAATTTCATCCTTTTACCATATTTACTGATGTGTGTCATTGATTTAATGATATACAGTCAGACGAACCAAAAGTCTATAACCACAGTTTAAGTCCATTTGCACGGCAGCCATATTGGTTCTGATGTCAGGGTAAATAATACATAGCTGCAGATTCGCCACCTCTCTGAGGCATCTCCGTTCAAAACCAATCCTGATTCATGGAGGATTTACTTTCCAGTTAACAGTTGTGCAAAAGCAAACCTGCGCAAGTTTCCTTCCTTCGAATTTCCTTCAAATTATTGATATATATTTATAAATTATGAGAACACTTGCAGTCAAATGCTTCTTCTTAGGGTTAGCAACAAGCCTCAGGCGTTCTAAATGTATCTCCACCCGCAGAGATGGCTGCCATTATCTTTTTGTTGGCCCATTACAGATAAAACCCACCAAGAGACCTCTGACCTTCCAAATTTGAATTTTAACATCAGAGGTTGTTTCGGTTTGTTCCTTTGGACATGGAAACATGACATTCTGACTTTCAAGTGGTAAAGAAATATAAAATAAAATGATTTCTCACCAAGATATCAGAAGAGCAGGTCTGGCAAATACTCTTTCAAAAAGAGCAAGCGTACATTTTTTTCTTCTTCTGCTCTGACTGATTGTTATTATAGAGATTTCGCTACATTTTCAACAACATGAATGAAGCGACCATAAACTGACTTCACCACTGCTTCAGTTAAATTCCCTATAATGCTATGCTGCATCATTATCACTGTCACATGACCAGACAAATACCACATGCCCAATCTCCTTCCCTCTCTTTCCATAACAGCAACAAGATGGAAAAAAAAATACCGGTTGTTCATATCATCCCAGTTTAATTTATCGGACCAATGCCGATATGTTAAAAGATGACTAATATCAGCCGATACCAATGTCAATGTCAATATATCATTTGTTACGCTAATTTCCAGCGGAACAAACAAAGTAAACAACCATCTAACACAAACGGGTTAGAACTAGTTGATGAATTCACTCCTGTATGTGAATCCACCATGGGTAAAATACTGATTACTAATAACTATCTCACAGAACCTTGCTTCAGTAAACACATCTGAATTATTTGAAAATGGGCAATATCAGCAGACATAAACCCTCATACCTGGAACCTAAAGGGGCAAGAAGATAACATAACCCCTGGAACAGGTGCAAAGTGGCCAACAGGAGGAAAGAGTGGTTTATTGAAGCTTAGAGGTCTGTAGCCGAACAGGCCAACAATGCGATTCCAGAGGCTGCAGTTACACAACAATAACAAGCCCACAGCCCAATGCCCCACCTTCAGGACATGGTGCTTCTAGTCCTGCTCCCACCTCCCTACCTACAGCACAGCTTGGGAAGCTGGGGGGTGGAGTGTGAGGCACACATGGAGAGCAGCAGAGTTCCTGTCAGGCTTTTCACCTGAGCCATCATGGCACCAGTGTTATCTGCTCAATTCACTCATCTGACACAAAGACCTAATTATACAGAAGATCTGCACTCATCAGAGACAGATCAATGCTCAATAGATAGATAGATAGATAGATAGATAGATAGATAGATAGATAGATAGATAGATAGATAGATAGATAGATAGATAGATAGATAGATAGATAGATAGATAGATAGATAGATAGATGTGTTGTGTCTTTCCCGCAGGCCTCTCCTCTGTCCCCCTGTAGAATGTATGGCCTGTCTGACACCCACTGGCTGTAGGGCTGGGCGCTTTGTAGGCTGCGCAGCGACGGACTGCACATCATTTTACGCAGTAATCCCCTCCGCTTCGTACCAACAAGCCCACATATCCTCTACGCGTTTATATCTGGGCCTCCTGCACTCGTCCCACCCATCCGATTTCGAGAGAACACACACACACGCAGAGGAGAGGAGTTATAATGTGACATCAGTATCTCTCCACAGAGGTATATATACAGAGATGTGACGGCTGGTTTTCATCCTTTCTGCGCATATTCGCTCAGCGATATCGACTCAGGTTGCCATCAACTCGTCTCCCTGCACACACACCACATACACACGCACACACACACTCAAGGTTAGCACTTTCCCAAAGAGCAGCACGGTGGCCTCACATCCTGGGCCCCTTGATCTGTACAGAACGAGAAGAAACAGCACCGTGCATGCTCCCCTCCTCCTCCTCTTCCTCCCACCCTCCCCCCATGCGCATGGAAAAGAAAAAAAAAAAAAAAAAAAAAGCCCAGAATGCCAAAGGCCACACATAGCTCGGGGATGCACCACCTATCCTATCCCTCTGCATGCACACAAGCACAAACAGCGGCTGCACTTACATGATCTCCCGTGCTCCTGTCGTTTCCAGACTGTAATGCAGATCGAGACGACATGTTTTCCTTCTCTTTCTCTCTCTCCCCCCCCACACCTCCTCTTAATTTTCCTCTCCCCACCCCCCCAGCTCCCGAGCGACGTTCGCCGTGTATTTGCGCGGACGGTGTTTACAGGATCCACAGACAGAATGACATCCGCGGATGCGAGGCCCCACCGACCCGAGTCAATCTGCCTGCTCTCCCAGCGACCGAGCCGAGCTCCGGAGGAGACCTCTGCCTGTCATGGCAGCGATGGATATGTGGAGGAGAGGGAGAGAGGTGGTGGTGGTGGTGGTGGTGGTGGAGGGGGGTGTCCTCAAACAAGCTGCATTTTCCACCATGCACCTTGCAAAGATAGATGTCTTTAAAAAGAAAGAAAGAAAAAAACGAGAGGGTCGATCAGCGACGCAGCTCAGTGCAGAAGCCCTTGCATGCAAGGGAGGAGAGGAAGAAGTGGTGCTAAAATGCGGCGATGTTTGGCCGGAGCCCAGCGTCTCTGTGGCGACTCTCCACCCCCTGCCTCATTTCGCCACACAAAACAAACACGGCTCCGACTGGACCGCTGTCATCCCGTCGCTGTCATAACAGCCGCCGACGGAACGCTTCGCCCGGTCGCCGCGACGCCAGCGCGACCGCTGCAGAGACGGAAACACGGAGGCTTACGGTGCAGCGGCGGAGAGAGGGCCCAAATGTTCCCAATTCGCTATTCCAGCTCGATCAGATGCGCACAGATCCGTCGAGGCGGCAGCAATAAGCGACACACACGACTTCCGGTCCGAGGTTTGACAGTAAAAGACCAACCCACGGAACAGGAATACAATTACATTTGTTGTTTACTAGTCCACAGTGCCGACAGTGATGGTGTCAGAGGTGGGCAGATTGCCCCCCCCAAAAAAGTAAATAAATAAATAAATAAAGTATTCAAGTGAGAGCAGTACTACATCAATATATTTTTGCTCAAGTTAAAATAAAAGGTATTCCACGAAAAGTCTGCTTGGGTTCTGAGTAACTGATTGTAAGATCTGATTTGATATTTAAATGATTCACTAAAAAAGTTACTTTTAATGTAACTTAGATACTTTCCAAATCAAGTAATCGGTAATCTAACTAAGTTACTTTTCCAAGGAGTAATCAGTAATCCGATTAAAGTTTTTTTTTTCTTTTTTCGAAGTAACTATGCCATCACTGGTTATTTATCAAAGTTCAACAGAGCTAGGGAGATTTACGTTTTACATTTGCATTTTTAAAGAAATCTAAATTCTTAATCTATTGCTCTGGTGATGGCGAACATTCTCCTTTTCTTTTCATTGAAAAATAAATCTGCTATATTATGTTTCAAACATATTCACAAGCTCATTTTATATTTTATGCCAACTATCAATTTTCAAAACTTCCAAGTTCTTAACTTGGTTAAGAACTTTGACATAGTGGGGACATAGTGGTTCTACTGAATAAATAAATAAATAAAAAATAAATAAATACAATTATAGAAATGAAGCGTTTTATTTTGAAACTAAGATCCGTTGACTTCCTGTTCCGACCTGCTACTCATACATTACTTGATGCAGCTGAGATGCGCCACATCAGAGGCTGACAGGGCCAGGACAACAACACCCACTGCGAGTTTTCCCAGCGTGTATTTGTTCATTTTAATGAATCCAACGTCTCTGAAAAAATTTCCCGTGTGGAGAGTTTTCTCTGCCCGGCCCCGTGGTTCCTGCAGGATCCTCTGTTTTTCTAAGACCTGCTGTTGATGACAGGTGGCGTGGCATTGGCCTGCGTGAGGAGGGCTGGTTTCTGTGCGCGCGCCAAGGCTCTTCCCACTGTTAGAGCAACTCGTTTAAAACGACACACTTAAAACAGAAACCTGGAGATGAACCAGAACATTTAATTTTTGTACTATTTCCCTAGAAAAATGTTTGCAAATAAGCATTTAAGAGAAAATGTTAATAGCAATATGTAAATTACTCCTCTTGTGCAGTAAAGTTGTTTTTCTTTCTTTTTTGACAGTCGTAGCCTTCATTTAACAGGAACTGGACAGGGAGAGAAAGGGAAGACATGTAGCAAATGGCCCAAGGCTGGGAATCGAACTAGGGACAACTGCATTGAAGAGTATATGGATTGCCTACTCTTCCACTGAGCCATGTCAGACTCTTGAGTTTACTGCTACAAACAGAGCAGCTGACATGACAGGTCGAGGTCAGATTATACATTACAGGTGTGGAAACGTTTCTATCTGCATTGTAAATAAATGTTCTGGTTGAAGTTTGTGTATGTGTCCCACATAAAGTATGATCACCACTATACTGTTTTTACCTGGCCAGTGTCTGAGGGTTCAACCAGGACCTGTCTAAGACCAGCAGTTCGAGTGTAGTTGTGGTAGGAACACAGAAAGATTCCCTAAAACCAAATGCTTCCTTTGGTTCAGTCCAAATCTCTGTATCTAAAATCTGTTCTACGAAGACTGGAGGAGTATTTGTATTAAGAATTAAAAAGGAACTATGGTATTAGTTGTTTCTTTGTCGTACCCAGTGAGCAAGATTCATCATGGACTCTTCCAGAGACACAACCATTAACACTTATGTATTTACATTTCTTCACCAAATCAGTGCAAAGACAGAAAATTATCTCTATCCTCATGTTTATTGGCATCTAGCTGCTTTTAGATCTTTGAAGCTGTTGGTGGCGCTAGGCTCTGCTTCAAATACATGATCCCTTGTGGATGTTATGTTGCGTCTTTAAGACTGTTTTCCTACAGGTGAACTTTTAATAGAAATACTACTGGATGAAAAAAAGATGGCATGTATCATATCTGCCCAACTATGCCAATGCACATATTAGAAAGCACATCTAACTAAATGTGTTCCATCAAGGGAAAAACATCCCAGCCTCTCTGGGAACATTTGTTCTAGGTTTAGGGAGAGGAGGCTTAAAGTGATTGGAAAATTGTTGAACAGGTAGTGTAGATGTTTTATGGGTCATGGAACAACAAACCAGAGAGTTGATACTGCAGAGTTCTTAACATATGGGAGTTTAATTGTCTGGTTCACATGTGTTTTGAGGACCATAAGAAGGCTCAAGACTGTGTCCCTTCCTGTTGTGGGAGCATTGTGGGGACATGGAGTCCTGGAACTGTTTTTACAGAGTGTTTGGTATCAATAAAGCCAGAAGTATGTATTTTTTGCACAAAAATGTGGTGAAATTTGTTAGGAGTCTCAGATTTAACCAGATCAGATATTTAGCTGTATTAGTGGTGGTGTCGCCCTTGTGTGTTCTGGTCGAGAAGGCGCTGAGCCAAAAGGCAAAGACCTCATTTTACAGCTATTTATACTCTAGGCATTATCTATAGCCTTGAGATGTGGATAATGACTGAAAGAACAAGATTCTGGAATGATGTGAGTGACATTAACTTCCTCAGTAGGGCGCCTGGCGACAGCCTTCGTGACATGTCAAATAGCTCCATCATTTGGTCGGAGGTCAGACTTAGACCAATGCTTTTCAAATGTTTTCAGCTGAAGCTGCATCTGGTCAGGACGCCTCCTCAATGTCTTTTTTTTTTTTTTTTTTGGAGGTTATCCATTAAGATCCCACTCAGAGGAGACCCCAAGACAAAAGCAGAATTTGCCAGACTAGAGACTTCTTATCCCTTCTTTAGTGAAACTTCTTGAAAAACCCCAAGGAGAACTGGAGTGTCACTGGGTAGAGGGAAGTCTGGGTTTCCATTCCTGACCTGCTGCAAAGACAATAGATGGATGGTTTATCGGCAAAAAGAACAATGTTTCTTCTTTTTTAATGTCAGTGAAGAATTTTAGACATTGTACGTCGCTGATTTAATTATTTTGACATTAAGATAGTCTTGTCTTGAATTTCTGTGGAGTATGCTGGTGCTCAAAGCTTCATTTGTGCAATAATGTAACAACAATGATCACATTGTGATTCTTTGCCACCCTTTAAGCATGTTAAATTTTTGCCAGTCATTACTAATTAATTGGTGATGGTGTGAAACAGAACAGAGCAGTGATGGCGTCTCAAAGGTTCAATAATGGATGAAGTTTCAGATTAAGTTACGTATGTGACACCGTCAGTGCTGGCGTGACGATGGCGTGAAGCATTTCTCATATTTAGAATAGACTCAGTGTCTTCTTTTAAATATACTTTATCATGTGTTCTAGGATAAATAAAACATTAATCCTTCCATCTTGCTGCTTTAAATGTCAAGGAGCACATCCAAGAGAGGAGCATTATAAATCTCTTTCGACGTGAAGGTTGGCTGCTTTATGTAATTCTTCCAGAAAGCCACTAGAGGGAGACAGATCCCAGCTACTGCTGCGCCTTGTCAGACAATTTGGATCTGTGTAAAGAGAAACTCCGAGGTGTTGAAACACACATTCACTCATTTAAAGTAAACATTTCAACGGAACATCACCGAAGTTTATTGCTGCATCTTCTACTAAAACGTAATGCTGTCAGGGCTTACAACCCTTCACACAATCACTCTTATTCAAAAGACAAACCGATCTCTTTTAAAGTTTTTTTTAACTTTCATTCAGCTACAGTTTATCATCATGCACAAAGTCAGTATATCTGACCGCAGGGAGACCAAAGCAAAACATTCCCTCAGAGTCTTGGATAAACATACAGAAATCAGTCGGTTCATGTGTCAGAGGGTACATGAACCAACTATGAAACATGAAAGGGCAAATTTGCAGAAGTGGCAGGAGCGGACGTGGAGCCATATTAGCTTCAAACAGTTATCTCTCTGCTGATGAAGGACGATGCTGGGGGTGGACAGATTAGGGGCCCAGGAGTAGGTCAGAGAGGCAACAGGAGCAACTTTGTGATGTTTAGAGCTTTTGTATAAACTGAACTTAAACCTCACTTTTTAAATGTTACTTTTATTGTGTATCGATATTAACTTTATGTTGGAGTTTATTTACAATATGAGGATACAGATGCATGAATGCTTAAGATATATCTTTAAATACAACTTCTTTCTACAGCCGAAAAACATGACTGTTAGATTAACTGTGCTTCTCTCTCTCTCCTTTCCTTAGGTGTGAGCGTGCATGATTGTATGTCTGTGTTGTCCTGTGGTGGAATGGCGGCCTGTCCAGGCTGTACCTCACCAGCCACTGCTGGATGGATGGAGGTTTTACCACTTATTATCAGAATCTAACACAAACGTAGTCACAACGCTAGTTCACTTCCAGTTCACTTCCAGTTTATTTACAATTTATTTACATCAATGTGTATAAGTAAACTTCACAATCAATTCAATTCAGTTTATTTATATAATGCCAATTCACAACAAAAGTCATCTCAAGACACTTTACAAAAAAATTATTTTATACATACTTACTTTCCAACTGATCCTCGTTATCAAACAGTACAGAATGCTCCATTAATTGTTCAAAGTAGTTTAAAAAGTTTCCATCTAAGGGAACCCAGAGTTTTCACTGAGTCAATAACTAACATAGAACTTGCAATACAGGTGAACTATTGTTATTCAACTGCATATACATGCTATTGCACATCAACTCAACAAGTGCTGTTCAAAAATAATTTGGATTGGTATGAGAGACAAAATAATTCACATTGGGGATCCTAAGATCCATCACATGGTTTGTAGAAGTAAGCATATTTTAAATATTTTTTAAGAAAAAATCTGGTAGTCTGAGAAAGACAGATGTGGTCAAATAGTTTTGCAAAAATAAAAAATAAACCCATCTATTTATGTAGGAGCTGGTTTGGTGTGTGGATGTTATGGGTGGTTTTCCAGGAGAACAAAAAGACGGCGTACAAGTACAGGGAGTGAGTGGTTGTTGTTCTGCTTCCAAACTATGAAGCATTCATGACACGAATACCACAGAAGAAGAAAACTGAAAACTTTTAAGAGTTTTGCTAGCTGTCACATTATGGTTGATGATATTCCATCTTGATTCAACCAAGAAACACTCACACATTAAAGATTTTTATTCTCTGTCCCAGACCAGCAGCTCATAAATGTGAATACATGCATACGACTGCAATAGTCCAAGTACAACAGCTCAATCTGTTTCACGGTGATGTGTAAGTATTTACTTAGAATGGAATGCTTTTTGAGATCAATATTACAATTTAGACCAGTGAAAGGTTCAAAATGTTACCACTAATAGGTTCTGAGAAGCACTATGGAACTCTCAGTACAATATTGGGCCTTGTACAAATTTCAACAATAATTTGGAGTCTCGTCCCACAAAAACCGGTAGCGAATGAGAGAATCAGAGAATACCTCCCAACAAATAGGCAATAAATCACCGTAGTCACTTCAACCCAGAATTTGGGTGAAAATCCAACCCAGTTCTCTCGGGTGAACCTTTATCCCAGCAGTGTTGTGCTACATCGTCCCAAAACTGGGCTTGCAAGATAACCAGACTTGTTTTGTCTCAAAGTATTTGTAGAGTGCAAGTGTACCCTATTGTTCTGTTTACCTTTTGCAGGTTAGAGTTTAATATGGACCAAAGGCAGCTGGATGATATTTGGTAATGCTGGAAATAAATACAATGAACAGATTATGTAGCTGGTCAGCATAACCTGCCAGCAATGTGGAAACAAGCCAGCCTGCAATCAAATTCCACGAAGTAGATTCCAGGCTCCCTGTGGAGTCCGGTGCGCAGGGTCACACTCGTGTTTACCCTTTCCTTCACCTCCGTTTTGAAATCACACAAAGTGCCTTTTGGGGTCCAGTCAGTGCTGAGAGTTTACTCTGTATCTCACCTCAGAATTGGTTTTCCTGAAACACCTCTTCCTGATGGGGTACAGGACGCGTCGTGCTTACGTAAATAAGCGGGGGGAGCAGGCACAGCGAGCCAAAGGTGAGACCCTGCTGCCATATTTCATAAGAAGAACCATTGTTTTGTTCCAGACTTATTTCTTGCAATGCAAAGTAGTTTCCGTTCTTGCAAATGGCCCGAGCCAATAAATTTGTTGTTAGCGGCAGGAACAGACAACTTGCTGGCAGGTACAGAGAGGACTGCGACAAAACAAAGCCGGGGGAGGCTTCTTCAGAAAGCGGCTCTCGGTTAGAGTTTCTCGTTTTATATTGTTCACGCAGAGAAACTATAATGGACAGAAATGTGTGAACTTCACTGAAGCATTTTTAGACATTTTGAAATTCAAATGTTTCCTAAATTTTAGAGCAAAGAAAAAATAGAATGTTGCACAGATTCTCGTTTCATTGCTTAATCTGACCAGCCAAGGACTGCAGACATCAGATTATTATTATTATTTTTACTATTGTAGACAGAAAAAAAGAGTGAATTTCCACTAAAAACCTCTGAAATTTTCAACTTTTGAAATTTCTTTGTTTCTTCTAGAGAATCAAAGAAGAAACAAAGTAACATCAAAATTACTGTTTCTTCTAGCACATTTTCAACTTTCCAAACTCAGAATTGTCCTTTTTTTTCCAGACAATTTCTGAGATCAATCTCAAAAACTTTTGAGTTTTATGGCTGAAATTTGCTCTCCTCCTTTTTTTTTCTATCTACAATGGTCCTAATAGGCCGTCGTATTTTTTAAAAGAAGCTTGAACAAGCATGTTTGTTTTTGGGGTCTTACAACAACAGCCGTTCCTCCCAGAGAATGAAGGTGAGGCCTCTCAGACAGGTCATGGACTTCCCTCACAAATATACAGCCTTTAAGGATGTCCGTTTGAGCAGACTTCTTTTTCTGTAATAAAAGATCTGACAGTCTGGTCTCCGACTGTCATCCCCACTCTCTCCTCTTTCTCCTGCCTCTTATCTATTTTTAAACTCATGTTTGTGTAGGTTTTAGAAGGAGCTGCTGCCCCAACAAGAGACAAAGCACTCTTTCACTCTCTAAAGCAGAGAATGTCAGGGATGTGGTTTTTTTGGTTGTTGTTGTCTTTTGTTTTTTATGTCTGTGCACTTGAAATTATGCTCTTGATATAAAATGGTTGCATGATGAGTAAACATGAGAGGCCGCTGTCATGGAAAAAATGGATTAAAAAGTAATATGGTCCACACAACCCTCTTAAAACACTAGATGTAAAAAAAACTTTACAGAAAAAAAAATCATTTTAAAATGTTTTCACCCTTTGAGGTAACTTGTATTCTGTATAATTAATAATAATAATAAAAAGCTGCAGTACTCTGGTCGCATAATTGTGCATAACATTTGTGGAAGCACATTTTGATTGAATTTCAGTATTCAGGATTTTTTAGATAACAATCAGCATCCCACATTTTGACTTGGTAATGGTTACAGACTCTGTCTAGCAAACATTTTCTAAATCTACCAGATTGTGAGGATATTTTCAGTGTGAGTCCACACACAGACCCCACACATATAGTGTGTGGAGTGTTACTACATGTGTCCTGTTAGAAGAACCCTTAATGAACTGCTTGTTTTTTTGTTGCAGATATGAATGTACAGGTGAAACCAGATGTTTGCGTACACCAAATTTAAAAAGACATGCCTTTTTTCACTCACTGCATGAAATTAAATCAGACCAAACATCTCTAGTTTCAAGGTCATACCTGAGCTATGGTCCTACATCCAAAAGGAGTTGTAAAGGAAGTGCCTTGGACGCAGAGCAGGACCAAAAACCAGAGCAAGAAGGTAGAATCCTAAAGAGCAAGGATCATATTCCTGACTCCAACATCCCTCTGCCTACCTTGCTAACCTTACAGGCAAAATGAGATTTTAAAGGGGCAGTATTATGTAAAATCAACTTTTATGAGGTTTATATCCCCTCATCAACAACATATCTGGAGCGTTGCCTTGATTCTTCCATACATGTTTGAGAAATCGTTTAATCTCCCGTGGCAACCATTCAGCTGTGCAAAGCGCCTGGGTGGACCGAGCGCCGCCTTCAAGGCACAGCTCCTCATCTGACCTGCAGTTTCCAAGCTTTTGAGCTTCCGCCTCAGAGAGCAGCCCTCCCCCACTCAGCTCCTTCAGACTAGCCAGCATCCATTTGCAAACACCTGGTGGAACTGCACATCTGGTGAGCTCATTATAGGGGCTACTTCTCAATGCAATTTGAAGGTGTTGAATTGTGAAGTCAAATTTGATATTATGCAGCATTTTTATAACAACTGAAGATGGCATAGTTGTTTGATTGTGCTATAAAATGGCAATATGTACCTGGAAAACGCATAATACACAACACTGCCCCTTTAAACAGGAGCAGCAAAAGCAAAGCAGGTTGCTAATAACATATAGTGCCATCCAGGAATATTGTCTCTACTCCCCGGACACTGAGGTGTTAGCATCTCATTAGCATGTCATCATCAAAATGTCACACAGCATGACCATCCACAACGACTCTTTGAGATAGACAATAAGATTTATGTCATTCAGTTTCCCTTTGAGATAAAGTATTTCTGAATTGAATCGATTTGAATGAGCTGGACCGACAGGCATGATCGACAGAGCCAAGGTAAAGGTTTCGCCAACATGGGTTCAGGTTGTTTATCAGGGTATTGCATTGCTTCTGTTTTGCTGATCACACCTGAAGGTCAGAGGTCTCCTGTTCTCCGCCGTCCTGCTGTATCACAGCTCATGGGCGTTGACGGTCTGCTGTCTTGCTGCCACGAGGCCAGGTCTGCGAGGCCAAGGGATGTGCTCACATAAATACAGACAGTCAGAACCAAAAAAGCCTCCTCCTGTTTTTTTCTCACTATTATAGAGACGTCAAAATAGTTTAAACAAAGGAAAACAAATAACTCCACAGGTTGGGATGTTTATAGCATACATGGCATTAGGCCAGATAAAACTTGAGAAAAATATTTAGGTCCCTCCACCCAAATACAAATCAAATAAATCAACTCTCATGGAGGGACATATATGGTAAAACAAAACAAAAAATCTGATGCATGCCAGAGTTTCACTGATGTGTTTTAGTACAAAGGCCTTCTGATTTGGAGAAAGTTTACTTAAGATTAAGCGATGGCTTTTAACAAAGTTGAGCTTCCTCCAGTCTGCCCGCCTGAGGCCAGGATCCTGAGAAACGATCATTTAATGTGACTGCTGATAACGAAACAAACATGTTGACGTGTCCGGAGCGTAGCGGGCACACGGGAGGCAGGGCCCTGCTGCTCCACGCTGCTAAATAAAGATCCACTTGATGGATATACTCGGATAACATAAATCAGGATATCCCATCAGGAGTGACGAAGTGCACTATTGTTTTGGTTCAAGTGGGCAGCCATCCTGATAGACAGCACATTCTGAGCGCAGGGAGAGGACAGGAGGTTCTCCTTGTGGAAGCTTTCCCTGATGGGTCATGTCAGAGCTGGTTGTTTTCGGATTGTTACGCAATTGTTGTTAGCTAACAAGACGGCGCTTTGGTCTTTCCACGAGGAAGTTTCACATGCAATGTGATTCTCTGCTTCCGATATCAGGATTGATTTGCTGCCAGATTGCGATATTTTCGTTTGCAAGTTTTATTTAATTGTTTTTTTGCAGTTCCATTTGTATGTTTAATATTTAGACATTTGCAAGAGGCAGATATTCAAGCTTAATCTATTTTTTTAATTGCACTTATTCATTCTAGGGATACAACAGCACTGCAAAAACACAAAATCTTACCAAGTATTTTTGCTGAGCTTCTAGTGTAGATATCCGTATACACTTGAAATAAGGTAAAACTAACTTAAAATGGTATTTCAACAAGATATAGGAACTTGTTTTAATTCAATATTTTCTTAATACATAAAAAAAATACACAAAAAATCTGCCAGTGGAACTTGTAGTTTTTTTAAATTCGTGTTCTGCTGTTTGCTGTCTGCAGGTTCTCCCAATTTTTTGATCTTGCAAAAAAATTTCCATCAGTAGATGTTAGAAGCTGGTAGTGTTTATGTCTGTTGGACTTTAGTTTGCTTTCATCATTTTAGTTGTTACTTGTGGTTATTTTCAGTTTTTTCTTGTACATCACCTCAGTGCTTTACGTTATCTGTTCTTCAGAATGGCCTTTTATTGTGGGCAGTATAAGGTACACCTGTGCACTAATCATGACGTCAGATCAGCATCTTGATGTGGCACACCTGTGAGGTGGGATGGATTATCTCAGCAAAGCAGAAGTGCTCACTATCAAACATTTAGACAGATTTGTGGACAACATTTGAAAGAAATGGTAATATTGTTAATCTGGAATGAATTTTAGATCTTTTAGTCCATCTCATGAAAAATGGGAGCAAAAACAAAAGTGTTGCGTTTATATTTTTGTTGAGTGTATATGGTGGATTCCATCCAAAATCCATGTGCACAGAAAGAGGAAGAGGGCTAGTGAGAATCAGGACCACTATCCAAGATGAAACATTCAAGGACAGGTCCAAGAACAGATCAGGAAGATGGCCACAAGAATGAACCACTCAGAGTGTTCAAAAGACCCGTAAATGGTTTAAGTTTGATGTCGAGTACTACTGTTTGTATTACTTGATTTCTGTTCAGCGGTACTTTTGTCCCTTAAGGCATGCCGTAGTTAGGGCAGTGATGACGTCAGCACACTGCTGTAACCAAAGTTGCTGATATCTGGTTTGCAAGTTCGGTAGCTGAGCCGCTGTGCTAACACGTGGGAGAGATTTGCAAGAGATGTGTGTTTTCCTTAGAAGTGTGCGTCAATGATAAGTAAGTTGCAATATTTGAGTGTTTACTGCAGCTAATTGAGTGATTATGAAGTTTGTTCGTTTGCTATTATTTCACCTGTTGCTAAGTCCGAGTTATTATACCTTAGATGACCAAAGAAGGAAATATATAAAACCTAAATAATCTCAACCTCTAAATCACTATTAATAAACAAGCTAAGACAAGTTAACTAATAACCATGCCTCTGCGCCCGCTAAGTAGATATGTATGTTCAGCACAACGCTCTACAATACACACATATAGCAGCTAGCTTGGTGTAATGTGTAATGATAGGACACTTTGAACTTATTTTCTGTATTTTTGTTTATTCTAGGAAACCACACACACCCTCACCCAGACACACCGACACACACATTTATGCCCATCCATGTTCAATTGGATCAAGATCTGTAACACAGTTTGGAATACAGAACCGTTAAAGGATCCTGCCTTGTGTCTTCTTTATTCCATCTGTTGCACCTCATCCTTACATCTGGTCCTGAGCTGAATCTTGGCCTAAGTTGTGTTCTGGCCGACATTCCAGGTTGAGAGCAGTGATAAACACGAACTGCCATATACAATCCTTCAACCCTAGAGCAAACTCACCTACACAGAGAATGTCTCAGATGATGGAAACTGGAAGAAAAGGAGATGGAGGAATCAACCTGGGAATAAAAACCCCTTCGTTTGATGTACCAAACAAAGGGGCTGGGTACATCCCCTTCGTTTTGTACATCAAAGGGGATGTACCATAACTTATCAATTTTGGTAGGATATGACCAAATCCTACCAAAGAATTGAAAGAGCATACCTGAAAAACATCCCAGAAGCACTGATCATGACAGGACAGCAGATCTAGCACACCTGGCAAGATCCCAGGTGCAGGAAAAGAGGATCCAGACTAGAAGGAAAGAAATACACAGAAAGCCATGACCAAGTAGCTGGTATACAGTAGTGCACAGAAATTAAGTGGAAGTACGAAGTGGAGACCCCTAGGTCAAAGTGAAAATCACTTCCCAAGTCAGTGGAAAACAACCAAACTAAGATCCTGTGGGACTTCCACATACAAGCTAACAGAACAGTAATGACCAGCTAATGGTTGTCCATCACACTGTACAGCACTTTAGTTCTGTACATTTTCTACAAACTGGATAAGCAAGTGATCTGTAGAAGCTACTTAAGTCAAAGTAGTTTTGATCGCCAGTCTAGACTAAACAAGCCCTCTTGCTTAGAACTGCGCAACCTTTTGAGTACTTAATAATGCACTAAAAGCTGTATGAAAAACAAGCAGAAAAGAGTGGAAGCATTAAAAGTGCATGACAGTGTGAACAAAGCAGGGCACGGCTTGCTTCCGAAAACAAACACTGAATACAGCCTGATGGATTTTCCATTGCAGAGCAGTGTTAATGAGAGGAAGCAGGGGAGTGCTTCCCAGGGATTGCATTGTGATATCGTGCACCGTTTCACCTTCAGCAGTTTGATCGAGGGAAACCTCCAAGAGTTTGGCTAATCTGTCCTTCTCAGTCAGGGATGGTAAATCCCCGCTTGGGACATTTGGAAAACTGCCATATAGCATCCGCCAACTGCCTGCTATAAGAAAGGATGTTTGATAATGCCTTTAGATACAGTTCTGACTGAAAAACCAGCCTGCCAAACTTAACATTTAACCTATGCCAACTTTACTTAATGTGCTTCCTGTTCTAGTCCACAAATTCTTGGAACACATCAAAATAAAAACAAGTGCAGAGAGCAGTGAGAGGTCAGCGAGATGTAAAATCTGCTGGTGATTACAGGAAAAAGCCTAAGGGACAAGACTTGATATGTCAAATGAAACCCATTGTTATCTAGACGGTGGTGCACCTTCCTCTACCTGGCAGCTATGGAACCTGATGGAACCAGTTCAGTTTTATTTACATCATGCAAATTCATATCAACAATAATCTTCAAGGTACTTTGAAGTACAAACAAATCAATAGAAATTCATCGAATTCTATTCAGTTTATTCCAAGGATGAGGTGACAGTAGGGAGAAAGTTTACCAGCAGAACCAGGCTTCATTGGGCACAGATTGAAATTGAGAGGTAACTGCAACAAAACAGCAACATAAACATAGAGAACATTCTAATTCCACATGAATAGAGCCTACACAGCTTGTAGTCACCAGACACATTCCTGCTGTATGACGACAGTGCTGTTAAACAAGCATAGTGAGCAAGAATGGATTACTTCTCATGTAATGTATCACTCATGTAGAACTGAGATCTATACGAAATGGTTCCGTTTGCTAGGAACTGTTCCTTCTACAGCAACCAACAAATGACATAAGTGGCGCAACAGCATTATAGAAGGTTTTCAGAGCGACCAGTTAAATACTGGTTACACTTACACTTCTAAGCTGTTGACATCTATCTACTGTGAGGATTAATGGAGATATTCTGAAGGGTGTGGGAGGTGGGCTATTACTTGTTTCAGTTTGGCCTACAAAAGTAGGTTTGACTCTTTAAGCCCCCAGGCAGTTATACAAAACCATTGAAAGACAGATTTTTCTGATCCGTTTGATCAAACCTAATCAGTTTTTAACTATATCCAGACAACTATAAACAACTTTGCCAAGATGTCTTTTCACCTACTGCTTCTTAAGCCATATTTTCAATGCTTAAACATAAATAGTTTTTGTAGTTTAGTCCCCTCTCTGTCTAGGGGACTAGACACAGAGGATGCCTTGTAAACACTGAAGACAGCATTGCCACCAATTGATGGGAATTGATTCGGCTGTGGTGATTTTATCATGCAGTTGCCTGATATACTGTATGGGTTGCACAAATGTCATTGTTTACTGATGTCAGAACCAGTGGATGTGTTAGACCATGAATATTCTACCTTAGACAGACGAAACCAAGGTGGGACTGGGGTATTGTTATCCAAACATTGTATAACCCTAACCTATCTGGTCCTGCCACACAAGTTTTCAACTCTTTACAACCACCCTATGTCACCCTACAATGTGTTTCAGTACCTCTCAGTCTGTAGGATCAATCCAAAGGCTGACCAATGGAAGGTAGGGTTGGCTACATCATCTTTCATTGATATGTGCAATGCAGTGCCTTTATTATGTTGTCTGTTCACTAACATTCTCTAACAGACCTCTTAGGCCTTCAGATAACAGACTTGACTTAGATTAAATTACATACAGGTGGACTCTTAGATTTTTTAAGGTGTATCAAGGGAAATGGTGGTCAATACATAATGTATGCATGAAACTCTTCAGATTTCAACCTTTTTGTTCTTCCACTAAATGTTGGATTATCATATAGAAACCCAATAAAAAATAATCAACTTTGTGGTCATGATATGAAAACTGTTGAAGGATTTCAAAGAGGATGAATCCTTGTGTTTGGCCCCTTTACCTTCCAGTTTGTCATTTGAATTCAGATTCGAAGTGCTGACTTGGAGAGGTCAGTGTGCAGAATGAGCCCTAGTGAGGCAGGCCAGCTTTGTTCTGAACAGGCCACTAGCAGCGCAGACATGAAAAAGCTCCCCGGCTGAACCAGAGGGGAAGTTTCCTCCTGGTGCCAAATGTAAACTTGGCTCCAATAAAAGCATCCGCTGGCACCTCAGTGGACAACAGGAAATCTTTGTTTATCAAAAACTATCCCGTTGTTGGCCTCGGGGTCTATGACCCCTTTTGTTGTGGCAGAGCCCCTTAATTTAGGATCTGTTTACTGAAAAAAAAAGTCAGGCCCTTAAGATAAACAACAAAGACATAAAGTATGTGTGTATATATAGGCACTGCACAGATTGTGCGTCAGTCCGTCCGGCATTTATCTTTCTGTCAAAGTGCCTCTTGATGTGTATTGTTTCACATATGAGGGGTTCCAGACTGCAAACTCTCAAATAAAGATTGAAGCAGTAATTGAGGTATAACATATCTCTTTATTGTTCAGGAAAACAGAATACATAGAGTTCCATTAGACAGTATTCACACTCCTTTGCATTTCTTTTTTTTCTTTACACGTTTTTGCTGCTTTGTATTCTTATTCCAAAATCCATTTCATTGATTTACTTGAAAAAAACCCATAAAAATAAAATAAATATGGGCCCAAACAGTCCATAATCACAAACTGAAAACAAATTTTTAAACATTTCTTAAACTTATAAAAAACTCAGAATTGGGGGCAGGGGGAGCACTTACATCCTGGACTGATCACCAGTCATCAAAGTGCAGTGTGGAGACAAACAAAAGTAGCTACGTATGAATCCTAGCGACAATTTTGTGACTAATTAACCTAGCATGCACTGTGTGACTGTGTGAGCTCCACCTCCATCACCGGACTATGGCAAATAACAATGCTATGGAAAGTTACCAAATATAAATACATCTGCCAGCATCCAACAAACATTCCGAGATGGACTTAAAGAGATGGATGAATGTTGACCCTGCCTTTATCATCTTGCTCAACCAAAGTGACCAATCCCAGTTCAAGAGCCTTGGCGAACAAGAACCCAGCAGTCATTGAGGGACAGCTGCACTTTTGTCTTCTGGAAACAGGAGAAAAAGACAACCATAGTTAACGCACTCCCACAATCCAGCCTTTATGATAGAGTAGCTTAAAGGGAAAATGTGTTGGGTTTGAAATTTTGCTGGCCAAACCAAGAGAAACAAAATTTTCTTATGTGATGGCTTAAAATCTGAGTGGCATATCTTGAGAAAATCAGCCACGACTCTTTACTTGGTTGACACTGTCCATATTGTCAAGCATTGTAATGGCAGCCTCGTGCTCAGGAGATGCTTCTATGCAGTAGGAACCGATTGACATGGCTGCATGAAAGGGAGAGAGGGACTCTTCAAGAAAGAACCAAGACGCAGGTGTACAAAGCCTATAGAGAGACCCCAGATTTGAGACTTTAAACAGGGTCAAAGCTATCTCAATAAAACCTTAAACAATTGGTATATTTATGTTTGTACAGTGGACCCCTGCTGTTTTGTGAGTCAACGTTTGCAAATTGTCCTAAATTTCTGTGGGTCATATCTCTATAATTATCCATAGAAAATCTGCCTAATCACAGATTCTTTCATTGACCATGTCTAAAACATTCAAATGAAAGTGACATGCTCTTGGCATTTTCAAAGCAATCAATCCAGGACCGCCATTGTTTTTACCTTGGTGCTGATTGGCTGTATCCACAAGAGCAGATATAACAGAGACTTGATGTTAGCTTCTGTGGAAGTGTTGAGACAGTTTCCACTGTGTTTACCAAGGCATTATTAAGGTATTTCAGTGTTTTAATTTTAAAAATAGGCATTTTTAGAGGGGATCTCAAGTATTCACAGATTTTAGCCCCACTGTACCCATTATTTGTAAATGCTTGCATTTTCTAACATTTAAAAGATGCCTGAAAACTGGTTTTATTCATGTCATTATGAGTTGTTTTGTGTAAATTATTTAAAACTATCCTTAAGTCGAGATCTGAATAAGTCTGACAAATTGTGGAAAAAGTGGAGGAGTGTGAATACTTTCCGATGGTACAGTTTATCAACTGTGACGCAGGTCAGAGCATCTGAACCAAAAACAACCCAGACGTGTTTATTCTGCCCAGTCAATGGGCTTTTATTATGTTTCCGGCAATTAATCCATTTCATTCACAGTCAGAGTTCAATACATTTTCACACCATCTTGCTTTACAACAACAAAATCAATCCTCCAAGTTAAAGAGAACACTCTCTCCAAATTAAAGCAAAAACCATTTTTAGTTCTATTACCTTCCAGAAAAGTGCCATAAAGGGGGGTAAAAAACAACAACAACCTTGCCTTTGAAACAGCACAGTCTTCTTGGTCCACTTACACACACCTACCACTATACTTGCAAGCTTCATCTTGAGAAAGCTCAGAGTGTCTCTGTGATGCAGAGATCAGGGCTCTGTGGGGGCCAGCCCATCTGTCCAGGAATCTTAGTACTTTAAGTCACAGAAAAACAGTTCAGCTGCATTATGCAGAGTGAATTTAGGTCCCATTATAAAGCAGATGATGCTGATTTGTAGATATCTGAATATGACGAGGTTAATACACTGCAATATGTACTTTATACTGTATATATAGTCTAATGAATTTTGTAGAGTTACAGAAGAATAAAAAGCAACAAAGTACAACACAGATTGTTTTTCTTTGTCTTCTTCTCTACATGTAAAGATCAACACCAAGAACAAAAAACTGATTTCACAAACCTCAAAATCTCTTTCAGATTTTCTAAGGTAAAGATGGAGATATGTCAGCGAGCATGTACAATACCAGCAGTACCTGAGGTCAAGTTTTTTTTAGGAGACTGGTTACACTGTTTGGTATCAAAGGTTCATGTACATGTCATCAAGCTCCTACTCTTCTCTATGAAGCTTGTTTGCGTCTCCTGCTGTCTCAGCTGCTTGAGGTGTGGCATGCCGGGCGCTCATCCTGTGCCTGCGCCGTGGCCGGTGCTCCGAGAACCAGTTGGACACGGTCATGGCGAGGCGCAGGAGACCCAGGCTGATGCAGTGCACCTCCGACGTGATGGGGATGTCGGCAAAGAGAGCGCGCTCCCGTGAGATGAGGGCGCTGCTGCATTCGAAGTCTTTGACAACGTTAAGGATCTCCTGCCGCTCCGCCTGTCGTGTCATCCCCCTCACATTCAGCAGGGTGGAGACGTGCTTCTTCCTGTGAGGCGGAAAGAGGCATTGAGGAAGTTAGCCGGTAGGATGGCGTTAGTGTAAAACCATCACTGTTCGGTGTCGTCAATGTCTGTCATAAGTGTGAGTAACAGTCAAAACACCCTGACTCAAAGCATCTGTTTCTGGGAAGGAGCACCAGGAAACGCCACGCCACATTTGATTTGGACTCGTTCAGTTACGGTCAGGAACTTTCATTATTACCGTTAATGTCCTGTTTATTTTGGACTTTGATAATGTATTGTAATGTATTGGGATGGAAAAAGGATGGTCCATTCCAGTAAACCAACAATGGTTGTGTCTCCTGTGCTTTTTAGCATTGTCACCTGTCAGTTTTCTCCAAATTGAGCTCAGTCATTTCAGAAGCTTATCATTATGCTTTTCCTGCTCGGAAGCAAGCTTACAAACCTTTTGCTGTTGGAACGCCAGTGTTGTCAAACTTCAAGTTGACAACACTGTCAAGAAGGTGACGCTGATCAGTTGGATGAAAAAGAGCCTGATATCATGCCCCACATTATTCCGGTAGTGTTTTTTTTACAGAATTTTTTGGCACTATTCCTATTCATTTGACAGTAATCTGACAGGAAAGGTCCAGAAAGAAGGCAGGGAAAGACTTGTAACAAGGGAATCAAAATAGGAGTCAAAATCAGGACTGCCGCAGTTTACAGCTTCTATATGCCCACTCGAACCACATTGCCATGCAATGTCCTTTTGCCAGAATTTGCAGTGCCTCTTTGGTAAATTTCTTCTTTCTTTTTTTTTTACAATTCACACGGCCTGACAAACTCATCTAATTCTTCAGTCTTGTCACATGATTGCGACTAGACGACTTGCTACGTAAAAAGTCATTGCAGAGTAAAGAGTCGACAAGGTGACTAGTTGGTGCAACTCCTGATTTCAAAAATCTGGCCCTACTTATCACCCTCAGGTGATATGTAATTTAGTAGGATGTCCTAGGGCACAGGTGTCCTACTCCAGTCCTGGAGGGCCACTGCCCTGCAACCTTTAGATGTGCCTCTGCTGTACCACACCTGAATAGAATAATTAGGCCATTAGCAGGCCTCTACACAAGAAGGAGGTAATTAAGCCTTTTCATTCCAGTGTTTTGTACCTGTGGCATATCTAAAAACTGCAGGACAGCAGCGCTTGAGGACTGGAGTTTGACACCCCTGTCCTAGAGCAACCCAGGAACCACCATGGATCAAGTTAACTGGAGTGACCTTACCCAGGAGACCCAGGTTTTACAATGCCATGGACATAGTAAGAAGCTGATGCTCCAAAATCAACACCTTCAAGTTTGATGGAAATGTCTTGCTTCCACAAAAATACAAATCACATAGTTGTTAGTGAAAAGTCTGACAATCAAACAAGGCAATGATTGGGTTTTTTTGTCCACAAGGTCAAGAACAATATTTGTAGGTGTCAAAATGTGAGCACAGCAAGTTCAGGTATTCTGTGGCAGCTACTAAGTACTAGAGAAATAGATCCACCATAGCTAGATAATAAACTCAAAGAGTGGAAGAAGACGGATGACTACCTCTAAGGTCATCTTCACCTGAAATCAACAGTTGGTTGGAATGTAGCAACAGCTTGGTGTTACAACAGGACAAGAATCCCAAGCCCACATCAGAACTTATTCTAAAACCAATCTAAACATTAAGCTTTTGGAATGGCTTTGAACACTACTCCAATAAGAAACTTGCAGACTATGCTTAACAGCTGGGTCACTGCCAGGGAAGCAACCAGTCTGAATGAACTGCAAAAATATCCAACCAGGGTTACGCCAGCTGAATGGACAGTGGTCCAAGTAGGATGAAGCACACAATACTTAAGGAACACCTGGCCTCTTTGATGTATTAGATTTCTGTTATGTGGTAGTTTATAATAAACTCCCAGAAGGAAGTGACGGCTGAATGAGGAGTTTATGTCTGAAGTGCCATGTCTTATCCACTTCCACACCTCCTTCTTTTTTAAATTCTAATTGTGGCACCAGTCTGTCTCCTGCTGGGTGGCAGGAACAGGAAGTACTCGGCAGCAGCTTCCTGTCTATTCCTCGGAGACTTATACGTCACATGCTGATAAAGGTTGCCAACGGTCACCTGAGTCATAATCTGTGCAAACAAGCTGGAACTTCTCCTCGCGAACCCCCAGGGGCCTCTCTGTCTCATCCATTTTTAAACCAGGCCCTTGCTGATCTCCGAAAATAGTTTGTGTTAATATAGAAAAGTTTCCACAGCCCTTTTCCTTGTTTTGACCCATTGTTTTGATCCAAAGAAGAACAACAAAAAAATCATACATGTTTTGTTTTGCTTTTGTAATTTTAGTGTCAGCAAAGCCATGGTGAGAGTGTGTTTTTTAAGCACGAAATAATAAAGGGAGTTCAAATCCGGGTTGTGATCTCACCTTATATCGGGGAACTCCTTCACCAGGACAGCCACCTCCATCTGGATGGAGGGAGTGTCTTCCAGGAGGATGATGTCAGCTAGGTGGGAGATGATGCTGTCCAACCAAGATGCATTTGACTCCTGGAGCACAGAAAAGTGCATCTTTACAAACTCATTAAAGTGATCAGCTTGTTTTTTTTTTGGACTAAATTTGAATAGTGTTTTCGCCACGCTTCTTCAGCTTAAACATTTCCCTTTCAGAGGAAGCATGGAAAGCAGTCCAGAGAGAGCAACTTCAGAGGAAAAACAGATTAACGCCTCCTAAGGCCAGAGGTCAAACACTTAATTCACTGGTGAATAACAGATCTCCACCTCCGTCTTCCGAGTTTTTGTTTTACCCTCAAACGCTCAGGAAAAGAGGGATTAATTCCTTACTTCGGCATTCGGTAAAAAATAACAGCATCCCTTTTAGACAGCCATTAAAAAGTCATCCTCTTCCCCCCCTGCCCAAATGTTCCCAGTTTCCACAGAGGCTCCGTCCCCAGAAAGGCCATCAAGGCCAAGCCAGAGGCACATCAAAGCTGGCCAGCTGACAGGAACAGGAAGTTCCTTCCAAACACAGCAACTTCCTGTTGTCAGCCGAGGTGACGGACACTTGTTTGAACTCGCACCCAAAACGGGGGCAAATGCCACTGCGTCAAGCCCAGTTGTTGTACTCTCTCTTCCCTCCTTTGACATGTGCTAACGTAAGCCCGGTTCATCCATCTCCATCTTTGTGAAGGCAGCCATTTTTCAGGGCTGCCATCACTGAGACATGTTCTTTTCTTGTATAAACACTGTCTGACTTTTTCCTGACCCGGGAAGTTCAGAGGTCAATCTCCACTCACCATCACCCTTCTCCCTCGCCAGCTTGTTGTTTTGTTTTTAAGAATCCTCCCCCCTGGAATACCTTAACATTTCTCGTCTCCAAAGACGTAAACTTTACGCTGGTCATGGATACTTCCCCATGCTAAAGCGTTTCTTCCAAATCTAGCACGTGTCGTTTTGTGCGTGCACATCAAACTTACCAGATCTCTAAAGAGGCCTTTCAACTGCTTGGCCTCGTCTTGTAGTCGAAAAGCCATCCTCTTTCTCATCTTGGAGGAGGTGCAAATGATCCGTCCTCGCATAATGGCCCGGACGTACTCCACCAGGATCCGTCTATGCACCTCACCCACCAGTGTCTGCCGGTTTAGAAAAAGTAAGCAATGATCTGCTACATACACCATTCATTCAATTCTTTTAAAAAAAAGCCTTTAAAATATTTGTTCCCACTTCACAACAAGGTCGGTGAAGGTTTTGTACCTGATACGGAGGAGGATCCATCCTTTTGAACTTTTTGAAGTGCTGTTTAGTGCTGGCTTCAATGGCTTCAAAGGCTTCGGTGTTGTTCAGCCATTTCCTCTTCATCAGTTTGTCGAAGAAAGGCTGTAAACAACAGATCAGAAACACATTAACAAAGTGCAGCGTGATACATTTCTGCAACACACACACACACACACCCACCCCCACAGCTCTCTGAATGCTTTTTATAGCTACCTCATACATGTACAGCCAAGAAAAAAAAAGAAAGTACGCCCTCTTCCAGTTTTAGGGCTGCGTGTGGCAGGACAACGTGAAAATGATCTGATTTCCACCAAGCATGCAAAAATCAAAAACTACAAGCTTCTGTGGCCCACTTGCCTGGATTGGTGTTAACTGTTGTGAAATCATTATTTACCAGTGGAAGACATTTAATATAATTCCAAATCTTCCTAGAAGTGGACTTCTCGCTACATTCACAACAAGATCAGACTAAAATATACTCAGAGAATAAAAGGCACTGAGCATTTTATTCTTCCCGACAGATTTCTGTCTGGAAGCTAAAGCTTGGCCCAAAGTGGCTCATCAACACGACCTGATCCTAAACACACCAACAACTCTACAACAGAAAAGCTGAAGAAGAAAAGAATTAAGGTGTTGCCAGGGTACAGTCAAAGTCTAGACTTCGTCCTGATTGAAATAGTGAGGGACCTTAGGAGAACCGCATAAAACAAAATGACAAAAAAATAATAACAGAGCTATGATTGAAATATAGCAATGTGAGAGACTCAGAAATCATACAGAACATGATTACATTTAGTAATTGTTGATAAAAGTGACTCTGCAGGCCATTTGAATCATAGGGGGTACTTAGATTTTCACTTGCAACTTCAGGCCTGTATAAAGATCTTGTGTTTTGATCTTTATTAATGACAGTGTGGAATCTGATGTGTCCGTTTCTACATGTGAGATTTTTTTTTTCAAATGAAACCCACTGTAGATCAGTTCATTTTCTATATCCAGAACTGAAAAAGGAAGCACTTTCTTCTTACAATACTTTTTTTTTTAAAGTATTGTAAAAATACTTTTTTTACAAAGTGTTTTGTAAAATAAAAAAGTATTATCTTAGAACTGGTGATCTTAAAAAATGTAATCTCTTAGGGTTTATAATGAAATTCACAAAGCTAGCTATTGAAACTGAACATCCTGCTGGAATATTAAAATGTTTAGTAATGAGAATAAATTTTCCTGCTGACCCTGATGTTCTCAAACAGTCTTCCCGTCAGAACCCGCACTGACAGGTTGACGACTCTGTCCAGGGAAGAGCTGGCTCTCTGGGCTGACTCTTCGCTGCCCTGTGGGTCGCACTGCCTGCAACGCTCCACGAAGTTCCTGCAGCAAGTAGCACATTAAAGTTATTTACCGCAAACCTTCCCATCAGCAGTCAAGTAAATCATGTCACTATGGTTACAGTTGTACCTCAGGGGAGGGCAGCAGTTGACCAGCGCTATGGTCTTGGACACGTATCCGTCCCCTCTGTCTCCAAACTCTGCCTGTGTGTCGTGAAACATCTCCACCTTCCTCTGGAAGCTGGAAACATGGAAGGTTTGTGAGAAATTTCTGAATGAATGTCAACTAGAGAAGCTATGAACAGCAACAATCAGCCAAGAACCTTATAATAGACATATGTAAACAATTTTACAAATTGTGGAAATTGTCTGAGCTCTAAGCACAATGGGACTCGCCATGAAATAATAAACCCAATAGTAATGTGCAGATGTTTTACATCGTGGCTACATGTTGGGAGTTTTGGTTAACCACATGATCCTGTAATCGAATCTCAGTTGAGAACTGTCCTCGCGACCCTGTTACCGGGTCACCACTGTTACTTCCTTAGACCACTTCTTATAGAAAGTGACCACTGCAGACAATGAACAGCCCACAAGAACCGTTTGCTCATTTTTCCTGCTTCTAACACCTCATCTTCAAAGACACAATGTTCACTTGCTGCCTGGTATATTCCAACCACCATGATGAGGCACCATGATGATTAGATAAAAATGTGTTATTCACTTGACAGTGGTCATTATGTTATGCCTGATTGGTGCAAATGCCTTAGTTCTATTCCTAACATCAGACTAAAAATGTAGTTTCCTTAAAATCATGAAAACAAACCCATTAATGTTGAGTGTGAACTAAAATTAGAAGTGTTGTTCTGTTTGTGCTTTGTTTATAGCTTTAAAGTGATCTTACTGTTAATCCTGGTTCCCAAATTATATTTATTCTCATGATAAAACTTGTCATCCTGTATAAATGATCTAATCTAATTTCATGTTTGATGTGAACTCACTTGTAGAGGAAGTCAGCAAGCCCAATAAGACAACAGCGGGCAACTCTTGCACCTAAAAACTGGCTCACAGATGTGGATCTATCCAAATCCACCTTCAGCCTCTGGAAATGTCACAAATAAGGGTTAGAATTTACATTCTCAATCAGAAATTTGCAAGAAGGTTTGGGTAAAGATACCAAGATGCTACGCTGTACCTGGATCACTGAGCGCGCCAGGTTTGACTGATACTCCTCTATATGTAGAGTCTGGGCCCATCGCCTCTCCTCATCATCCAGAACCTGGATCAGCTCTGTTGTCACTTTATCCTGAAAAGAAAAAGGTTCCATGAAAATAAATCTTCCATCCAGCTTTTCATAAGAATATCTATAAAAAAAATAAATAAATCTTCCTCTTACCCTGACTATACTGATGCAGTCTTCCTCCAGCCTGTCCACTGTCTGTTGAGGAAGAATAGGCTCCAGTGTAGAGTAGTGTATGGCTGTACTGGTGCCAATGGTTCCTAAGACATCCCTATGGGAAAACAGACATTAACAAAAAGATGTATCACGGAAATTTAGGTATATCTTCATCAGACTGATGCATCCTGTAAAGACTGTTGTCACCAACCTGTTGTAGATGTTGTAAAACCAGTCTAACAGTGAGTACACATCTGTGATCTGCAGCGGCCCACTGGTGATGGTCCGGAGACGTTTGGCGATGGCCTGATGGTAACTTTCCACATACACCTGGAAGGCTGCAAATTCCTCTGGGTAAATGGACACAGCGTTTCTCCTGGCCGCGTCCAGGTCGTCCACCATCCGGCTCCTCAGACGCTCCAGATACGAGGCTAGCTGGCCTGCCTGAGTGTCTACCTGGTGAGGCAGGCTCCAGTCCGCAGCTTCTGCTACCGCCTGCCTCCACTTGGTCTTCAGCCGCCGAGGGCGCTGGCTGGGTTGGATGTTGGGACTCACTCGCTCTGTCTTGGACTCCTCTCTCAGAGCCCAGGCAGCATCGGCATGCTCCTCCTGTTGGATCACTAGCACCACTAGGCCAAGGTTAGGGCCAGCACTGGGTTGGCGGAGCGACTCTCTCACCACGTCCCACATCTCCTTCTGCAATGCTTCGTACAAGAGCTCCACATCCTTAGCCTTCCTCCTGCTAGAGTCTAGCGTTGCATTAGAGCTGAGAGCCTCGTCAAATGATGAAGATGACAAAAGATGGCTAATAGGTGGGGTGCTGGGACCTAAGGTAGAAGTAGGGGTGGATGCAGTTGTGGCTGGCAGCAAAGACAGGAGCTCACACTCTCGTTCCAACTCCAGAATGTGTGTGTCAGCCAAGAGAAGGTCTCTGTGGTTGACTAATTGTAGAATCTCCAGAACTGTTGGAATGCAACAAATAGAAAGCTAAGTTTAAGTGACAAGACTCAAAAGGATTCAGATAAAACGAGGAACATGCTTTTCTGTACTCATGATTATTGAGTATCTGTGCAAGTGTCTGAGCTACAGACTGGGTTATCTCTGCTCATTCTCTACATTCTTCTGTTCAAGCAATGCTCCCTGTGGAATAAGTTCCACAGGTTAAGCTTGTGGTTAAGCTTTTACAAGAAAGTGTGGTGGGAGGAAGTGCAATCATTTCCTGATCTGACAGTCAACTGATGAGAGACTCGGGAATCTGGGGACCTCTCAACCTAATCAGAGCGTTGTCTTAGACTCACAGGAAGCACACATAAACCTTGAACGGGAAGTTCTGAACTGATGCTGTTTCCTTGATTCTTACCTGACAGGGGCTCTCTGGTTTTGATCACCGGTTCCTCCTCTACCTCCTCCTCGTCGGCCTCTTGGGAAGCCTTGTCCGACATGGATTCCCTCTTGAGCTTGCCCAAGCTGATCCTAAGAAACGAGGGTCGCCTGGATCCCTCTGCCTCGCACTCTGTGCACAGGTCCCCACAGGGCAGGCTTTCCCTGCGCTCCTCCTTTCGGCGACCTGTGAAGCTGGAGCGCATCCACAGCAGCGACAACAGAACATGAATTAAGACCTCCTTAAGGACTGCTTAGTGCATTGCAAAACAGTATTTGCTGTTATGGTTGGAATGGCACTTATTTACACACATCTGCTAAAGTGTGGTGCTGCAGAGGATAGACTAATTCAATGAGCCAAGCAAGTAGACAACATGTCAGAAGAAAACAAAAGAGGTTCCATAGAGCCACCACAACAACATTACATCACACCTTTGAACTAAGCTTCATCTAGATGATGCTGAGACATTATTGGAACAATTTCTCAATTTTTCGTTTCTTCCATTACTTTTATTTTAAACTAAAGTACTTGCCCCTATTTCAAGCTTATCCAACATTTTTTGAACAGACCGACAAACGTATGTGTACCAATAAAGTAAGCCATATTGTTGTAAAGTCACACAATCACGACTCAAACAATATATTTTTTTGCAGTTTGTTCCCCATCCGACTCCCCTCAGCACCCCTTCCTCACCGAAGTAGGGTCATAATCCCCTCCGAGCCTCTTCGCAGCCCTTTCTTCTTCTCCTTCTCTGCTGGGAGTGTATTTGAGTCTCCATGGTTGTAGTGGGGAAAGCTGTTCCCCCACACATGTCGTCCTGATATGCGAAGACCCTTCCCCAGTTTTCCAAGGGTTTTGAGGGGTGACACTCCACAGATCCGCTCCAGAGTCCCCCGGAGCGGCTTCGCTTTGGGGTTCCCTGCCCCGTGCTTCT
Source organism: Xiphophorus maculatus (assembly GCF_002775205.1). Taxonomy (NCBI): domain Eukaryota; kingdom Metazoa; phylum Chordata; class Actinopteri; order Cyprinodontiformes; family Poeciliidae; genus Xiphophorus; species Xiphophorus maculatus. The sequence goes on from NC_036453.1 coordinate 28,559,326, forward strand.
CTGCGTTCACTTCGTTCTCTTCCTCTTCTCCATCCCGGCAGGACCTCAGCTGGAGGTTCCCCCTGACTTCCCCCATGAAGAGGCCCGTGTCGCCCCCATTCTTCTCGTCCTCGTCCAACTCCACATCCTCAAAGGGGTTGAGGTTCTTGTTCAGGTCCTTCAGGTCCTTTAGTTCCTTCAGCTCGTTGAGATCATTCAGGTCCCTCAGGTCCAAGTCCAGCCGAGGCAGGATCAGTTCACCGTTTACTCTAGGGAACTCATGACAGCTCTTGGATCTTCCTGGGAGCTTTTTTAGAATAGGCATGATTGCAGGTGATCCTTAAAAACAACTGCAAAACAAGAACATTTTAGATAAAGTCACATTGTTCAGTGGCACGACAACTACATCCAGGGTAAAGGTTAAAAAAAAAAGTTCAATCAGTTCATTTGTTTCTTTTAACTATTATTATTTTGACTATGATGTAAAATCCAAACACATTTTTGATGCTTTTGGACATTCTTTCGCAAGACAACAGTTTATATAATTGAAATCAAAAACTTTCTATTATAGAGTGCTTATGTAATGCTCCTCAATGCAGAAAATAGGAAACACAGCTATAAATTATTGCCATCTTATCTGACAAACGTTTTGAAAATATTTGTGTTGGACCACCTGCAGCTTTTGGAGAACAACCAACAAGAATGTTCTAGAAAGCGACTTACCCAAAGTGACGGGCCTGTTACTGCATTTTCTTTTGGACGATTAATAAAATGCGAATGTTTTTGTGAAAAAGTAAAATAATCATTCTCTGCAAAAACTCAATAATGTGTTATCCTGTGATCCTCAAAGAGAGCTTGATTTTTAAAGGCAAAAATATGTAAAGAGTTTTTCAGTAAAGTACATTTCCTGTGCCTACATTATGCTTACTAGCTGCTTATCCAGTGTCAGACTGGGTGTGAATTGTGCAGGTCCAACATGGACACAAACAACAATGCACACTCTTCCTCATACCCTCTGCCATTTTAGGATCACCTATAAACACGCATGTCTTTGGAATGCATGAGGAAGCCAGAGCAGCGGCGGGAAATCCACAAAGACTCAGGGAAAACATGCAAACTCAAAGGGGAAAAGCTTTAGCAATCCATTGGAATATTGCTAATCATAAACTACTAGACTCAGTGCTTCCACATGACCACCAATGCAATTGCAGTCACAGGTTGAGGACAAATAATTCAATATTTTCTGTAAGTTTGTGACTTTGGTCTCACACACGTGCGCACACCATCCCAAATCTTTAGAAATACAAAACATAAAATACAAATTATTACTACCAAATATTATTCCTTCAACTGTTCCTTATAAATGGGGTTCAGTTTCAATGCATCTAATGTTTTCTAGTAATTAATGCTATTTTTCAAAGGGAGTCATCTGATTGTTTGCAAGGCTCCACTTAAACAAACATACTGCTATGCGCATATACTGAATCCTATTGTTTCTTGTTTTTGTCTTTACTAGCAATAAACAAAGCATTCATAGCTCTAATACTAACAGGCTGACACAGACATGTTACTAAATGCACAGAGCTGTGTTATGAATGAACTCAGAGCTGTTGTTTACATTTTTTTGTTAACTCAGTCTGGAGCTCCCATAAGAATTATTCAGACTAAATAACTTTAGTTTTATAAATTTTTTGTAAAATAAATGGTAGCTAAAGGATTACACATACAAAAATATTAACTTTTTACCAAAAACAAATGTAAATCTACTGATATATTTTCGATCATCAGATTGGTTTTAAATTTTTATTTTATTCTGCCCAACAAGCTACCTCCCATATGCAGTGTGCATAATTTTACATACACATCTGAAGACTGGTTTCCAGGTCCAGATCTGGAAACATTTAAAATGTTTCTCAAGTAAGGTTGAAAAACATTTTAAGGCAGTACAATAAAGATCAAATAGGTGTATGATTTAGGATTCGAAATACAGAAACCTGAATCAGGATCATTATTGAGTGAAAAATCATTTGTTGGGATTACTCTTTATGGAGAGAAATCGTCCATGAAGAGTAAAAAAACAGCATTAACAGAGACACAAAACACAAACCAGGGCAGTGATTATAGTTGTTGTTTTGTTTACCTATTTTCATTATTCTTATCTTTGTAAAACAAAAAAACAATGCGAATGTCAATTTACAGATGTGTTAAAAATATATAAACGAGGTAAGTGAAAGACTTATAACAGCATTATAAACGATTCGGATCATCATCAGAGTAACACCTTAATTGAAAGGTCAGTTGTGTTGGTGGAGTCAGGAGAAAAGCATCTGGGACTTACCTGAACACTGCCTGTGCTGAGTTTCAGTTCAGTGTCATCTTTGAGAGTACTGGTCTTGTGAGCTGCCAGGCTGAGTGTGTGTGAGAGAGACTGATGAGTGCAAGAGCGTGTCTGAAAGTGCTGGGTGACTCAAGAGAGCAATGGGGCTGCCTGTGGCTTCCTGATGCTCTCTATTGTGGTGGAAGGTGATATGTTTTCCTGAGGAAAGACCCCTACCTCCCCCTCACCTACACCACTGAGCCCATCCTGCGCCCCCCACGCACACGCAGATACACACACCCGCACCCGAGGGACACTTCTAATTACACTAATTGCAGGAGCTGTCCAGTGGAGGGGGACAGGACATACCCCTTGCTCGTCTCTCTAAAATGGGGTTTTGTGTTTTTTGTGACAGCGGTCTTCTAGAGGGCAGAAAACAAAGAAAGAAAACAACAGCCTTGAGAAGAAATTCCATTCCTTCCTCATCAGCCGCTCATTAATCCCCAGTGGAAGATTTAGGTGGAAGATTTGAACTTTCATGACAGTCAACTCTGCTGCTGCTGCTGCTGCTGTTGTGATGCCCTGGCTTTACTGAACAGCTTTGAGCAGCAGCAGTATGGCTCTTCACTGCCACCCAATGTTCACACTGAGTTATGACAAGAGCTTATAACGCCAGGGCAGCCAATGTAAAGCCGAAACATCGTTATTATAAATACCATGCTAGCTAAAATGTTGCCTGTCTATTGAGTTTATGATTAACTGTTTGGTCAAACTGTGAATTATGAATATAGTAGTTAGCAGTAGCTTGTGCTAACTACTTATGTAGGATGCTACTGCTTAGCTAGGGTGAAATAAGCCATTAACACAAACTATTGACACTAACATTATTAAAAGGCAAATGGACTTAACTTATATAGCACTTTTCCAGTCATCTTGACCACTCAAAGCACTTTACACTAGAGTCACATTCACCCATTCGCAATCACAAACGCTCACACATTTATACACTGATACGAAGATCGGTAGGCAATTTGGGTGCTTTGCCCAGAGGCACATCGACATGTGGCTGGAATCGAACCTACAACATAGCATAACTTTACCCTTTTACCCTCTTGTTATTTAAATGTGTCAGAGGTTCAATAAGGTCATAGGTTGTTGCGTGTTTCAAGATGGCGGCCTGTGAAGAACTTAGAGGCTCTTTCTAGTCTCTTATAACCAATAAACCGAATCACAGTTTCAGCCTGATTAGACTCACAACCTTCATTCTCACAAAATGTGGTCTGAATGTTAGGTAGAGATAGGCCCAGGGAACTGGCCTCCATCTTTGTCTGGAGTTTCTGACATAAATCAGGCTGAATCGTTTTTTCTGCTTTGTTGTGTTTACTCTTAACATGTTTGCATCATTTTGAGTTAACAGGGCCTTTAACTTTAAGCTGTGTCATTTATTTACCTTTTCTAATGAAAGTTTGCTCAGTCCATCTGCGTTTACCTGGAGGTTCCTTCTCTCACTCATCCACAGTCCCCAAGTTTTCACACAGAACGGAGGGATTGTTTTCTTTAAACGACTCATTTCTATTTGGCATTTCGTGATCGACTAAATGTGACAGATTTGTGATGCAAAATTATTAACTGATATGTATAATTATTGTAACATTGAATCAAAATAAAACATTTTGTTTATACAGAAGAGTACATTTTGTGAACTGGATATATAGCTATATGCATATAAATATTTAAGCTACATACATATAGCTTCACAATAAATATCTTCTGAATGTGATTACTCACAGTATTAAAAAAAAATCTAGTTCTCACTGCTCTCTGCTGGACAGATTAAGTAATGTTCCGAATTAACTTCTATCCAGTCTGATGGCTTTGATAAATCTTTAGCAAGAAACTAATCTCATGTTATTATTTATCTGTTTATTTATTTGCTCTAATTGTTAGACATTATTGTAGTGAAGTTTATTAATGTAAGCTTGTACTTCCCTCCTTCTTCAGCTGTCCCTCGGCCAATTAAAATGCAGAAAATTAAGTTATGTTTTTTTCCTACTACATTCCAAAACCAATTTTACGTTTGTTTAGGTTTATTGTCCTGTTAGATCATTCAGTTGTTCTCAGGTCTTAACCTTCTAGCTGTTTCTAAAAGGTATAGTTAAATACCTTTCCAGTTCTTTTTCATTTTGCCATTTAATTTATGCAACGCACCCATAACTCTAGCAGCAAAACAACCCCATGCTGTGATAATACTCCATGCGTAAAAGCTGCTACTTAATCTCTTTACTGTTTTTGATTACAACACACTTTAACTATCAGTCGATATTGAAGGTATCGTTTGTTGAGCTCGGCCTGGTCTGCACCCTCTTAGTCCATGCTGATATAAAAACTGGTGCTCCAACATCCTCCCAGTTTATCATCTGATCAACACTGGTGGTTCCTGAGCAATGTAACCATCCAAGCCAATAATGAGTGTTTGTCTTTTTCAGGCAGGAAGTGTGATACTCTGGATGGACCGTTTCTCCAGCTCGTTTCCTAACTTCATAATGTTTTATTTAAAGAAATTACACAGAAGGAAACCAGTGATTTGGTTTAAATTAAATCAAATACAGAAATGATTTTATCAAGCAAATGCATTTTGTGGTGAGTGAAAGCTACAGGGATTATTGTGGAGTTGTCTCTAATCTTATTTGTTGCATGGCAGCGAACGCTGTTATGTCAACACTTGGAGAGATATTGTGAAATAAAAATATATAAATGCACTATCTACTGTAGTGATACAAATAAAACTCATTTTACTTAAACTGAAATACCATTTCCAGAAACATGCGCTCCCTTCTTTGACTGCTCTTCAGAGGCCTTGCAAACATGAAGCAAAACAAATAGCAAATAGTTGCATAAATTATTTTATTAAGTTGACTTTTTAACATTTCTATCCAGAGATGCATCATTGAAAAGCTACAACGTTTCAGTGATCACAAAGGCTTCATTCCCAGCGTCACATCATGTAGATACAGTTCAGTGAAATGCCTCCTAATGGATTTCTTGTTTTTGTCATACTTAAACATTTCAGATCACCAAAAACAAGTTTTAATATCAAACCAAGACCGAATCTGCAGAAAGCTTCCCAAATTTTTATGTCAATATGTAAGGCATCTCTAAGGCTACAGTTAGAGCAATAATCCATAGAACATCCAAAATTACTCCCAGAGCGTATCAACAACTCTTCCAAGAGAACATGAAAGAACCACATTCAAAGTGGTGCAGCACTCAACTGCTGTTAGACCTACAGTTCATGATCCAACAATAACAACTTAACCAGCCAAAAATGGCCAGAATGGGAGAGTTAAAAACCACTGCTGTACAAACATAGTTAGGATTAAGGGTGATTACTTCTAATACCAGATTTCTTTGGATAGATTTTGTTTTGTCCCATAAAAATGTTAACTGCATTTTGTGATCTGGTTATCTTTGTCTGATATTAAGATTTTTCTTGATGTTCGGAAATATCAAAGAAGTCAAAGTGAAAAAAACAACAACAAAGAAAAAAAACCCAGAAGAATCTGTAGGGGAGGAAATACTTTGCCAAAGCTCTAAATATGGAATGTTTTTCACATCATGATCAGTTAGATAGCTGCAAAATAGTTTAAATCACAACTTTCCATCTAACCAAAATAAATAAAGGATGGGGGTGGGGAGTTGTTTACCCCATTACTCTGAAATCTGTTCCTATTAGGAGTTCAAGGTCACTTTTTAACTACTCTTAAGTAAAATAGCTCATTTTTCATATTCAAATCCACATTGATCAAATTCAAACTTTTAAAGGCTGTTTCAAATCATAATTATGCACAAATCAGATATCTAGAATGTGCTTAATGTGATATTTAAACACCAATTAAGTATAACATTGTAATACTGATTATCTCATCATTATGGGTGAATTATGTTAGGCAGCACGGTGAACATTTTGTCCTTAGGATTTAGGTGAGTTTGACCTGTAAAGGTTGGATAACTGGGTCAGAAAATCTCCAGAACGACAGTTTTCGTTGGGTATTTCTGGTCCAAGGAAGGAACAGTGCAGAACCAGAGACAGTAGCTGAGAAACACTGAAGCATATGATGAGTAAAAGTTGACCCGCGTGGAAATGTAAGAGTAAACTGGTGAGTAAAAGGCGACTTCTGAGAGGAAGAGGCATTAAAGTCTGTAGAATTACAGCAGGACCAAACCAGTCAGGAATGATCCTAGACTTCCTACCATTTTCACTCATTCAACAATATTTTTCCACAAGTGACTTACTGTGTAATGATTCAGTAACAAACAGCACATAGAACAATAAGGCAGGGATGCAACTTAAGTTTATTTTCTATAATAATTCTTATAAATTATTCTGATGATTAATTGATTAATCAGGTTTTAAAAATTGGAACATTCTGCAGATTTTCCATTTAACCACTTAAGCATTTTTCACACACTATTAGAAATACATTACCAGATTCATATGAGCAAACAATTGAGTTCCGTTTCTGAATAAGAAAATGAACATTTTCTTGCTTAAAATGCAACAGCGTAGCATTCCTTTAGTGAACGGTTGGTCATTTGTAGCAAGGGATGCATCTAAAAATTGTTCTAATGTGTATATGTGAAAAGCTCAGCCCTTCCTGCTCAGGTTAGCATTAATACAGTGTATTTTTATATTAACTAGTCCATAATTGGATTATAAAATGTGCTTAATAGAATTATTTTAATTTTTTTTTTTTTAGATTTGAACCAAGTGAAGCTAAAGATGCCACTTGAAGTGTTTTGGATACAGACAAAAGTGGGGGTTTTTTGCCTCTTAAATGCAAAATTTACATATTTTTTGTACAATTGTGGCTTAATATCTGTTCTGAGTATTTTGTTCTTTCAGCATATGGCCTTTTTTTGAGTCTGTGTAGTCCAGTTAGCAATTAATAGACGACTAAATTGATGATTATTTCAACAATCGATTTATCACCATTACTCTGATGAATTGTTTCAGCTCTACAATCAGGCCACTGAGGATGAAACACAATCAGATCATTAAAAATAAGAAGACAACTAGATTACATCACTGCCATGTTCTTAAAAACTGGATCTGCACATTTTTAAACCTCAAGCTGATTTCTAAATGCGTACATGGTAAAGTTCTTCAAATGGATCAATGGATCAAAATGAACTCATTAGCAGCAGAATTAAAAAATACAGTCTGACTGGAATCAGCTCAAAATGGTCAAGTTCAGACCCGACTTCTTTGTGCCACTGAGTGACATCATCAGTAGCTGCGTTTCCATTAACCAATTAATTGTGCAAATTGGAATTGCAAAAATAGATTTGCCTAATAGAAAAGTGGCAGCTTTGGAAAAATTTGTTTTTTGGTGAAACGTTTCTGCGTTAGGATGAGGAGGATGACGGCCTGTTTTTTTTAATGGCGATGCGTATTCATGTGTGATTTTTAATTTCATTTCTTATTTAATGGAAATCCCTTGGTTGCCAAATTGTGTGGTTTTTTTTAATGATCAGAATAACAAAGTTTTGAGCACATCTGTGATGAAAATGGAGCTAGTTTTACCATTTAAAACAAATCTTTTGAAGAAACCCTTTGCAAAAATAAAGGATGAAACAGAAACTATAAGCATCTTTTTGATAACAGATAACACATCTGGCATAAATCCCCTGCAAATCACAGTTAAAATCATGGACTAAGTTGTGAACCAAAGTAGGAACCTGCTGGAGCATCTCTACCGGACTCAGGACACCAGATCGACTGGCTTAGCAGCAGGTAAAACATTAACTGGTAGTAGATTAGGTTTTGTTTGCCTCCTAACTCTGGCAGAATGAAGGTTTCTCTTTGCATTCCTTCATGCTTTAACTGAGAGCCGTTTGTGAAAAGAGTCACTACCTTTAACTCTCAGCAGGAGAGCCTTACATTTGAAATGCGTCAGTATATTTGTTGCTCTATCGATCCCTGAATTTTTTAGTCCAACACAGCCAACCTTGTGTGTCAGTTTGTCTACGCGCTGATCCGGTCCTTATCAGAGACTCTGGTTGTGGCCTCGCATCTGATGGAAGTGGTGCTGCGGGTTGTTGAACTGGTAGGGCTCGTGGCGGTGGAGGCTGTGGCAGATGACGGGATGCTCGATGCCTTCGCTCTGCAGATCCTCCTGCTTGTGGACCCCCACCAGCTTTGCCACCAGCTCCTTGATGAAGGTCTGAGGAAGAACACAGAACCCAGAGCCGTTCTCACACACAGATCCGCTGAAATTTTGCAATCGGGCACGTCATTCAAGTTTTGCTTTGCAACGTATACATTGACGTATACATTGACGTTTAAGGAGTGAAATTCGGTAACTGGTAGACAGTGTCTTCAGTATTTACATTATTTAAACACCATTGATGTATTTTATTGAGATTTTATGTAAACAACAAACATGAAGTAGAAGTTAAGGGTATGTGGTTTTCATAAACAACTGAGAAGTGTGATGTGGATTTGTACTATGAAAATACTTCTGAATGTTGTTGTAACTCATATCATCCAAGTATCAGCTTAGAAAGCTGTGCGGAAAGATGTTGGAGTTGGGGATATGATCCTGGCCGTGTCATCAATGGAAGAGCTGGTTTGAACTTCCTTCTTTTCTTTCTGCTCTGCCGTCGTAGTTCAGGTATTATTTCAGCTTTCTGGATGCTAATCAGCTGCTCCCAGTTGTAAAAACAAAACCTTGCTGCCATGGTTACACATCATAACAGGTGTTCGGAAGCAAAAGAGTGAAAGAAAAAAAAAATCACAACATCCAAAACCAGAGGGAAGAATTGTCTAAAAAAGCAATGCTTCAACCTAAAAAATATATGTGTATGACCAAAACTTTACCAAAAGAAAACATCAGAGCAAACATAACAGAGCCAGTCCAATGTGCTGCCATTCTAGAATATTTTATGTTATTCATCACCTTCTGCTCCACTAACCTTAAAAAAATCCAGTGCCCTTCTATGTTTCATAACTTGTATAAAATGTTCATCGGTGTGTAATATAATCTGCCTCAGACTTTTGTAGAAGGAAAAAAAGTTAATGGACAGGGCTGAGTTTTAAAATATCATCCAAAACTAAACATCTGTTCAATCCATCATCTAAAAAAGAACAACTGGAACTGGACCAGAACAAACCAAAACAGAATTTCTTTGCCCCACACTGAAACTCCTATGTTGCAGAAACACATCATCTGCATGGTAAAACATGGTGTTGGCAGCATCATTCTGCGGGGAAGTTTTCTATAAGATTTGAGACATTTGCAGCAGAAAAGTGACCCTAACCATACCACCAGAGTTGTCATAGAATTATATTAATAATATTCATATTTCTCCCTAACATTCTTGTCTTCACAACTACCATATGAAAATGTACGTTCCTTTAATAAAATGAGATCTGGTTTTCTCTTTCTCATTTTGGAGCAACTAGTTTAAAATTACAATCCATCTGGTATTACTCTTTATAATTTAATATATTTCCTATAAAGCCATACATTTCTTCTTTAATCTGAACAATACTGAAGGAACCCCACATGTTTGGCATCGTGATACATGTGGGTTCCTTGTAAATACACATGTTTGTGTATTTACAAGTATCTTGTAAATACAAGATATCTTTGTGTATCTTTCCTGTAATTTGGCAAATCCTGAATCAAATTGTGTCCATTTGAAACTTGCAGGATACGCATCACACATGACATGAGGAATGCTGCAGACTCAGATAACACTCAAAATGTTTTGTTTCTTTTAAAAAAATATGTTTTTAAAAGAAACAACAGTGCTCATAGAGAGAATGTTGAAATCAGCATATCAGATGTCCATGAAATGCTTTCATGGACATCTGATATCCATACACAGCAGGACGCTGTTAACATTCAACATTATGTCATTCTGGAGCTATGAATGTGTTTTGTGTCCCCGTGTTTATACTGTTTAACAGTCATAAATCACACTGACAGAAAAAGCAGGACGATGGCTTGGTAATGATGTCTGCTGCTTATCTTACTCTCTAGAACCTTAGGGTGACCCAATGTCAGACTTTCTGTCTTCTGAACCAATCAGATTTGATCAAGAGAAAGCAGGCTTCTAATACCACAACTCTGGGTCAATCCCCAAACAATTGTAACATTTAATTTAAACAGAAAGTCCTGGTATTCAGGCCCGTCCTAACCAGATGTCCAAACCCCGCCTGCCGGCTGTGTTTGCTCCAGCCTCTCCTCTGAGACTCTCCCCAAAAGTCTACAAACTCATCACCATTCCCCCAAGGGAGGGTCCGGCTCAGCTGCTCGGTTTGTGACCTTCTTGTTTCAGTCATTACCCACCACTCATGATAGTGGAGGTGGGAACATCAAATTGCACTCCCACTCAATTCTCCAGCAGCGTTCTCAAACCTGGTACACTCGGTTCGATTAGGGACCAAAATTTGCAACATTTGTTACATTTTCTGTTGGTGTGGTTTGCTTTCACGCTGCATTGTGTCAAACAAATCAAAGCCTTTGAAAAACGTGTTCCCCCCTCTCGCCTCTGGTGGCGCTCCACCAAGAACCACTAAAGGAAACAACTGTTGTTCTATCTGTTGATCTATAGATAGCCTCTTAAACCTTCCCATATCAATGGGCAACAGCATTTTTTTCTCCACTTCCTGTCATGATTTGAGTGGTGAAGTAGAGGCAGCAGACCCAGGGTAAGATGAATAAGATGGTTTAATAATGAAAGAAGTCCAGAAATCCAAAAAACATACAAAGTCCAGGCAGCACAAAGGAGCGGATGCAGAAGCTCGCCGGTACTGGACAAACGCGACGAGGAACAAAGAACACAGGTGGGGTTAAATACACAGAGGGTAATCGAGGAGACAAGAAACACCTGGGAACAATCAAGGGGCGACAGGACAATACGGAGACTAAGAGACACATAAACTCAAAATAAACACAGATACAGAACAGATCCTGACACTTCCATTGCTGTTGCCTTGTAAAACTCCAAAGATGGAGTCACTCGATTGTGACTCCATCTAATATTCTCAGGGATTATAAAACTCATGTGAGGATTAAGCTTTGCTAAATCTATTTATGTATGCAGGTTAAAAAAAACCAAATCGGTTCCGTTTACTGACGTAAATCAACACTGATTCTTTCAAGAACACAGGAAGGTCCAGAGACCGAATACGACGGTTATCAGAATTTAATGAACAAAAAGGCAACGTGGGACGTTGTCAACATAGCTGCTTTTTTTCTGCATTTGTCTGTTAAATAAGACAATCAGTCAAACTCTTCCTTTGATCTTCAGTCTGTTAGGGTAAAATGGAAGATTACAGCCTGCTGAGAAACAACATGCGTTGTGTTGTGGCAACGGACACAGGAGACAAGCAGCCAAGTTATTAATAAAATCCGACACTCGGCTGCCTTGTACATTACTCAAACTTTGAGTTTCTTGTGGATCCTCCTTCAGCCGGTGTGCAGATTTATACATTTACATAAAATGTAGAAAAAGAAAATATAACAAGCTGTTTTATGACCGTATAAACACATGGTCCTGTATCCTGCATGTTCATTTTATTTGATGGTACATAAACACCACAAATATTTAGAATTCTTTCCTCGTTTACTGTAAGCACAGTAAAAGTAAATTCAATTAAATGCACAGATGAATATCACTCTACTTCCAAACTGATTTTGAGACCAAACAGGGACTTCTTCTCGGAAGAAATAATATAATTAAAAAATTTTCTGAACAAAAAAAAAAAAAAAAATTTATCATCACATGGGATAGAAACATTTATAGTCATTTTATTTGTTTTTAGGCATGCCTCAATAATAAACCTGCCCTCAATACAAACAGCAGAAGCCGCGGTGTATCTGGAGGCATTTTCCAGTGACTGACGTTTAAACCAGGCCTGTACAAGAACAATGTTTGACTCAGGAAAGGTCAGTTGTTTCTGCGTTAAAATTGAGGCAAGAGAATACAGAAAGAAATTGTTGAGGAGCAAGATCAGAAATTAAATGCTCCAATTCAAGTTAGTGAGTTCGAAACTATGCACTGTGCCAAACGTGCGGAAAAGTGTATAAAATTAGTAACGATTCTTATTGAATCTCACCTCAGTGTTGTTGCTGCAGCTTTGGAGGAGTTCCTGTTAAAAAACAAAACAAAACAAATAACATCAAAGATTTACAATAAAAATTACACATTTATCCTCAGATTTGTGGCACTACGATGCTACAGTAATGTGTTGTTAAATCTACTAATGTGACTATTGGAGGAACTGTTAAATAATGCAAACTGTTTCTGAATAAACAAAGCCACCAAACACAGCAAATCACTAAAATATGTGACACGTCACGTCACCTTTAACTTCACGATTCGCTCCTCATCAGTACGAAGGTCAATCAAGTCGTCAATGTTCACCTCCTCCGGCATGTCGGCCTCCTGACGTCGTCAAATGTTTGCAAAACAGGACAAGGAGGAAAAGATGTATATGAGGGGCCGTTTAGGACAAAATTTACGTTTTGTCTCTCACACACTACCAAAAAGTCTCGCATACTCCAAAAAAGTAGCCACGCACACTCCAAAAAATTACGTTTTGTCTCTCACACACTACCAAAAACTCTCGCATACTCCAAAAAAATAGCCTCGCACACTCAAAAATTACTCACGCACATTCAAAAAATACTCAAATTGCGTATACACACTACTAAAATGTCACACACACACACACAAACGTTAACTTTCTCGCTCACATACACTACTACCAGCTCGCGCACATACACACAAACGTTAACTTTCTCGCACACATACACTGCTAACAGCTCGCACACACACAGACGTTTATCTCTCACATACACAAGACTAAAGTTGAACACACACACAGTACTAAGACTCGTTTTATGTATGTGTGAGAGCGAGACTTTTTATGAATGTGTGAGAGTTGTCACGGAAGAGGCGGGGCATAATTTTTGGATCAAACTGCGCATGCGTAGATCCTAAACTATAAGTTTCGATTGTTGACTCACTGTATGTTCTATTACTTAGTATATTTGTGCTTTTAAATATATATAGAACGTTTAACTTTCTTGTAGATTAAATGTGCTATAGAAATAAATGAATCTGATTGATTGATTAAAAATAGCAAAATTGCTGTAGTACAATCTGTCCACTGGGTGCCAGTATTACAGGAATTATTAACCGGCGCCAACTAGTGCCGAAGAAGAAAGAGTTTGCTATACCGAACATGGCTAACTCTAATTCGAAACGAGAGAGAATTGGTCAGGCAGCTGCCATTTTAAACACCGCTCCGGAACGTAACAGAGATGAGAGTTCTGAATCTACTGTAGCACTGCGGGCAGTCGTTGAATCGTTTAATGCGCCTGTCAAAGTGCTGGTTGCCTCCGGAGAAGATAGAATGGTGTTTAAAATGGCAGCTGCCTGACCAATTCTCTCTCGTTTCGAATTAGAGTTAAACATGTTTAATTATTCGAATTAAACACCATTCTATCTTCTCCGGAGGCAACCAGCACTTTGACAGGCGCATTAAACGATTCAACGACTGCCCGCAGTGCTACAGTAGATTCAGAACTCTCATCTCTGTTACGTTCCGGAGCGGTGTTTAAAATGGCAGCTGCCTGACCAATTCTCTCTCGTTTCGAATTAGAGTTAGCCATGTTCGGTATAGCAAACTCTTTCTTCTTCGGCACTAGTTGGCGCCGGTTAATAATTCCTGTAATACTGGCACCCAGTGGACAGATTGTACTACAGCAATTTTGCTATTTTTAATCAATCAATCAGATTCATTTATTTCTATAGCACATTTAATCTACAAGAAAGTTAAACGTTCTATATATATTTAAAAGCACAAATATACTAAGTAATAGAACATACAGTGAGTCAACAATCGAAACTTATAGTTTAGGATCTACGCATGCGCAGTTTGATCCAAAAATTATGCCCCGCCTCTTCCGTGACAACTCTCACACATTCAAAAAGAGTCTCGCTCTCACACATTCAAAAAGAGACTGACTCTCACACATTCATAAAAAGTCTCGCTCTCACACATACATAAAACGAGTCTTAGTACTGTGTGTGTGTTCAACTTTAGTCTTGTGTATGTGAGAGATAAACGTCTGTGTGTGTGCGAGCTGTTAGCAGTGTATGTGAGCGAGAAAGTTAACGTTTGTGTGTATGTGCGCGAGCTGGTAGTAGTGTATGTGTGCGAGCTGTTAGCAGTGTATGTGTGCGAGAAAGTTAACGTTTGTGTGTATGTGAGCGAGCTGATAGTAGTGTATGTGAGCGAGAAAGTTAACGTTTGTGTGTGTGTGTGTGACATTTTAGTAGTGTGTGTATACGCAATTTGAGTATTTTTTGAATGTGCGTGAGTAATTTTTGAGTGTGCGTGGCTATTTTTTTGAGTATGCGTGAGTTTTTGGTAGTGTGTGAGAGACAAAATGTAATTTCTTTGAGTATGCGAGAGTTTTTGGTAGTGTGTGAGAGACAAAACGTAATTTTTTGAGTGTGCGAGGCTATTTTTTTGGAGTATGCGAGAGTTTTTGGTAGTGTGTGAGAGACAAAACGTAATTTTTTGGAGTGTGCGTGGCTACTTTTTTGGAGTATGCGAGACTTTTTGGTAGTGTGTGAGAGACAAAACGTAAATTTTGTCCTAAACGGCCCCTCATAGATGTACGTCAAAGTGAAAGAAACATAGACGGAAAGAATGCAAACATAAAATTCTATTCGTTGCTCTTCCTGCCAACTGCAACACACATCAAAAAGCTTTTATGCTATTAAATATAACATTTCCAACTTTTGAATCATTCAAACTGCAAATGAAACTTTAATCACTTCTATGTTTCTGGACGTTTCTCAGATAAGACCTATTTTGCCTAAATGTTGCTAATGTAGCAAAATAAGACCGTGCTATCGTCATGTTTGTGCATGAGGGAAACGAAGGCCTTCACACACGGTGGAAGACAAATGTGATGTCCAGGTTAAAGTGAGGTTGTGATTATTGTAATATGTTCTGACATCATTCAGGCATTTAATTCATTAAACAAAACCTGCTAGTTAAATTACTTTCTTAAAGAAAATTAATTCATGTTTAACTATTTTCTATTCTTTGACAATATTTTCATGTTCTAAGGAATGAATGAGGACTTTCATCTGGATTTCCCCTCCCATCTATTGCACTGTACAAATTTATTTTAACTTTTGTCCCCTTCTTGGTTCGGGGGCGTTCAGTTTCTGCCTCAATAAGGTGAGTTTAAGTATCTAAGTGACGTGTTCACGAGTGAAGACGGTAAGACGGAGCTGAAGATAGATTTGATGAAAACTAAAAACAAGTTTGCATATATTTTAAATAAAGACAACTGATTCAATTTTACAGTGTATCCTTTGCGATGACGCCGATGAAGCGCAAAATCCGAAACACTTTGGCCAATCAATGCATTTGTTGTATAGATCTTTCTGTCAGAGCAGCAGGAACTTTGACCTTTGAACACATCTCTCTTGCTTGAGTCGACTGTCATTTTCTGAGAATCGGCTAAAGTCCTTGTACTGCAAACATCTGTAGACCCAGGAGGCGGAATAGTGAAGTTTGCATAATACTGTAACAAAGGCCTGTTCTGCTGAAACAAGCAGCCATTGTACAAGCAGAGAAGCCATCCATCCACACCACTGGACTGAGCTTCTCCATTTGATTGGGATCTTGGCACAAGCAGGACTGCAGTTCTACGGTACACCCAGTCTGTTCTTTGTGGACAAGATTATTTTTTATTTCTGCAATCAGCGACAATCTCAAACCTCTTTTTGCAAACAGAAACTACTTTTGCACTTTTAGCACACCAGGAAATCAATGCTCAGGCTGCAACGATTAAGGAATGCAGGTGCAAAACCTGTTTTGTTCTTTGCTTTATCACTAATCTAAATTCTGTTGCTTGAAAATCTAGTAAATCTGCTTTTGCAACACAAACCCATCGAGTTGCATCCAAAAACACCCATTTCTCTGCATCTAGTGATGTGCTCCATCCCCCTGTCACCATCTAGTACACACAGTTTACCTCCTGGGACACTCCTCTCCTCAGATTCCCTTCCTGTCCTCAGTAAACCCTCAGTTTGTTGTCCCATGATGTCCATGTAAGGACAGAAAGCCCCATGTCAGATACAGATCTATGAGAGGGACCCAGCCCTTATACACAGAGTCTGGCCATGTAAGGAGATGCAGCCCCCCCCCCCCCCTCCCCGTCTCCCCTCTGCCCTTTCAACACCTCAGAGACCACTAGAGCCTTGGGGACTCCCCAAGGCGCCTTAACCCCTTTTATAGCAACTTAATTCTTTAAAACTTATTTTAAGGGACTGCATATTGGATTTATTGCATTTCTGCACCAGTTCTAATCAAATAGCAAAGTGATAAAGAGGCAGCAGCATGCAGTGGAGCCAAAGCAGCCGCGGGACCCACCTGGCCCCTGTACAGCTGGTCCAGGCTCTCATCGATCCACTTCTCCAAGTCCAGCCGCCTCTGCAGCTCCTTCCTGTTGTACTTCACTGTGACCCGGGCGTGCCTCTTCGGGATGTGTCCGCTGAGCTCCAGATCTGATGAAACCGGCTCGTCGTTTTCTTCGGGCGGTGTCCCGCTGCCGTCAGTTGCCATCGCTGCTGTGAGCTTGCTCTCACTCGCTCCTCGCCTTTCTGCTTGGCTGGAGAGCGGAGCGCTGGGAGGCGCTGGGAGGCGACAGCAGCGGCTCTGCGGGCTGTCCGGATGTTTATGTGGGGGTGGGATAATTGTTTAGGTATTTGATTTTGTCTCGGTTTGGGGCTACTAACTCTGCCAGTTAGTAGCAGAGTTAGGGCTACTAACTCTACTAACTCTACTAGTAGTTAGTACGCACTGCCATTCCGTCCCTCCCCATCCATCTTCTAGCAGCAGGTAGATAACAAATGGTTTACATGTAGAATTCATGAGAAACGAAACTATTATTATGCCTTTTCTTTTTGTTTTAACAAAAACTACGAAGATAAATACTGATAAAAATGTCAAAAATATAAATAAGAACTAAAAACCTGAATGTGACTGTGACAGACTTTGAGCAAATATATTTCAGAGAAGTCGATGAGGTAAGAAATGCCCCGCTGAGAGTAATAATTTAAGCATTCTGGGAACAAAACATGCGTCCTGTGGTAGATTTTGAACTGCAAACAGGAAATGACAAGCACCTGTTCTTTTTTTTCAAATAAAAAAAAAAATTAATAGTATTGTATTTTCAAAAGAGTTTCAGGTTCTAATGGCCTTTATTAAATTGTACATAGACATAGGGAGAGGGGGGAGAAGGCGATGATGCAGCGAATGGTCACCTGGGCAACCGGAACCGACTTCCGTCTCTGTAAATGGTGCTCGCGCTCCACCAGCTGAGCATATGGCCCCCAAATAACCCCAATAACTACAACAAATACTTTTTTCCTCAAAATTGGTCACAAATTTAATTTGGAAAATAAACTTTTTCAATGAAAAGACTATGGAGAAATGACTGATGGATGAATTATTAATTAGAATGGACACTAACGCCCTAAAATGCACTTTTCTAAATACTCTGTCTGTACAAAATGTTACTTTTGTCCTCTACCAAGCAGACTATGCCTATTATAATCCCATGGTGCAATCCAAGGAGCTACAAATTGAACTGTTTTATATCAAATATTTTATTCCACATCACACACAACATGAACTTAAATAACATGAGTGAAAATATGCAACAGAACACAAACTTTGGCATGAACTTAAAATGGCACATGAGCGTAACGTGACCAATATTTGTATTCGGTAAGTCTTTTGAAGAAATGGCTCCAGTTAGCCTCACACATTTATCTTTGGGATATTTCACATATCCAGATGCAACAAACGTCAGTCTACACTCAGCATCATATAAATATATTTCTACATCTGCGACAATCAAAGTGAAGCCATAAACACAAGTTTTCAAATAAATAAATAATATAAAAAATAAGAGGGAAAAAATGATGGTGCTCACAATAAGGAAAAAATGATCAAAGGAAGATTGAAAAGCAAAAGAAAAGTGTTTTAAAAAAGGAAAACAAAGTGAATGTGTTGAAAATATATTGCTTCATCCTGCATTTGGTTTGTGTTGTAGGTCCTATCAGTGGCGGGTTACATTATTTGTCTCTTTGGGTCTTGAACACTAAAGAGCACAATCCTTTACAAGTCTCCAAAAGTCTTGTAAATCATCATTAGTTCATGTGTCAGAACGTAACTTTTTATATTGACATTTCTATCTGTTTATGTGTCTGCTCCTCTCTTCAAAAAGAGAGAAAAGCAACAAGTGCTAAAATGTTCTTTGCCCCTGTTTCAACGTGTGTGTTTTTGTCCTGGTTTCATCTCAGCCCGGGTGCAGAGCCCAGCATGGCATCGTCCCTCCACATGAAGTCCTGACGCTCCGCTCTGGCCAGGCTGCTCTCCACCGGGTTGTGTCTGTACCCGGGTCTGCCATCGGGACACAGCGTGAGGCTGAGGCGAGCTGTACTGTTGCTGATCTTGAAGAGGCTGTTAGGGCTGAGGAAAGCATCTCTCTCGCTGCCTCCCAGGTTGTTGACCGCCTCCAAGTCATTGTAGACCGCAATGTCGCTCAGCTGCTTCCTTCCCTCCATCCTCTTTCTTCTCCGCCTCAGGAAAAAGATGCCTGCGACCAGAACCAGCACCAGGACTGCCAGGAGGCAGGAGATGGTGACGGTGGTGGTGGAGGAGGGCTGGGAGGCTTGGCGCAAAGCGGGCTTGAAACTGGGTTGAAGTGTGAACTCGCAACTTGGACCCATGAAGCCCTTCGGACACTGGCATACAGGCCCAGTGAAGTGGGTGAAGCAAGTGCCTCCGTTTTGGCACGGACGAGCCCCGCAGGCATCAGAGCGGATGCTGCAGTTCTTGCCAGTGTACCCTAAGGTACAGGAGCAAGTGTAGTCATTCACACCATCCTGGCAGGTTCCAGCATTTTGGCAGGGATTTGAGGTGCAGTCGTCGATGTTGACCTGGCAGTTGGCACCGGTGAAACCTGGCTGACAGCGGCACAAGATACTCTGGCCGAGGTCCAAACAGTCACCACCTGAAGAAGAGTGAAACACTCAGCTCAGCATGCAGGAGTAAGGATGAACAAGATGATCATGCTTAATAAAAAGAAGCGTGCTCGTTCACTCGTCAGCCACAAGATGTCGCCAGAGAAGACTCTAACGGCGGAACTCACCGTTCAGACAAGGCCTGTTGCTGCAGCGGTCCAACTTCTTCTCACAGTTGGAGCCGGTGTAGCTGGGAGGGCAGCGGCATGTGTAGCCTCCTGTCATCGTCTCCACGCAGGTTCCGCCATTAAAGCAGGGACCGTCTGCGCAGGTCATGGCAATGATCTCACAGTTCTTTCCGTAGAACCCCTGTGGACAGGTGCAGGAGTAGTCGTTCTCCAGGTCCTGGAGACAGATTATAGATATTAATATTCTGCACTTGCTTTGAGTTCAGTCCGGTAGAAGATTAGCAGAGATCCCCTGGACAATAAGCCTTTGTGAGAGGCAGAGTGCCCATTTTCTTTTATGAATTAACTAAAAGTAATCTATACCTCAAGCAACAATGTTGGGGACCACTATGTGATATCTTAATCCCCTTGATCCACAAGCCAAATGAGACACCGCATCCCTGCAAAGCACACAGGTAGGGCCAATGGTTGTGGACACTTACATTGCAGCTGCCTCCGTTTTTGCAGGGGTTGCTGTCACACTCGTTGGTTTCCAGCTCACAATTGGTGCCTCCAAAGCCGGGCCGACACGTACAGGTGTAGCTGCCCTGACCCGTGTTGGTGCAGGTGGCCCCGTTGGCGCATGGCTTGTGGTTGGTGCAGTAGTTGAGGTCCTGGTCGCAGAAGAGGCCCCCCCAGCCCTCCTGACAGTTACACTGCCACGGCTGGCTGCACGTCCCATGGAGACAGCCTGGGTAACGCACGCATTCATTACAGGAGGGGCCCTGCCAGCCCATGCGGCATGTACAGCCCCCTGGGGCCTCGCAGTAGCCATGCTTCTCGCTGCAATCCGCCGAGCAGATGGCTGGAGAAAGAAAGGGAGGGGAGGAGGTGTGATTACAATGGGCACGCCTTCTCAAACACACACACATATACAGATCCTCCCCCCGGCCCCACTCTGCCAAGTCTGAACCCACCTTTGTCTCAAACTTCACTGTTGGTTAAGTATTAATCCAAGCAGCTGGCAGGCACACAGCCGAAGAAAGATGCTTTCTTTTATGTTCTTTCCATCACACACACACACACACACGCCCGCACCCCCGACCCCCCATCCCCCTCACACACACGCAGCCAAACTGTCACTGTCTCACACACAAACACACTGCCTCTCAAATCACCTTGAAAAATGTGTCTAAAGGGGGCCACAACTCTTTCTCTTATTGTAAGAGAACAAACGGCAGATGGGACATAATCACCATCATCATCATCACCACCATCATCATCATCAGACTGTACGAGCACAAAAGACCCATTGGCTCTGAAAACTCTGGAGTTTATCTTTAAGCACTAAAACTAAAAATACAAAATTTTCCCCCCGCAATATTCAGTCAATTTTGAGACAGACAGTTTGGTCTGTGTTTGAAAACAGGGCACAGCTTCTAGGTATTTTGCATAACTTTAGAACTTTAACTGCGTTTTGTGTCAGATTCAAAATGGTTAAATCATATGGAAGTTAAAAGACAAGTGAACATCTCGATGCTGGGATCAGAGCCAGCATGAGACATAAGCAAATAAAGCTGCTGCTCAGGATCCCCAGGCCAGTAGGGGCCCCCCAGGAGCACTTCACTTAATCACACAGCACCATTAACGGTGGCCAACTACACTCATGTGAAGCACATAGTTTTACAGTAGCAACTAGGTGAGCTAAGAGCTTTTAAATGTGCTTCAAAAGTTGCTTACCCTCAAATGTAAAAGTTTTACTTCCTCAGGAATTCAAATCAATTCATCTAGAAAGTGAATTATTAAATCACTGTAATTATTATTTTAATTATCAATTTGAATAATTAATATTTATAATATTATATTAATTGGAAAGGACAATCACTGATTACTGTATAATAATATGAACTGAAATGTGGGCCCCTTATGGCTCCGATTAATTTTTGGCCGCCTCTGCCTGGGAACTTCATCAGTAATCTCCACTCACGCTCAGAGCAGTAGTTTCCTTTCCAGCCCTCCAGGCAGATGCGGTTGCCCTCCTCGTCGCAGGTGTAGTGGCCCAGCGTGTCGTCCCTCGGCCTGCAGTAGTCCGCGCAGCCGTCCCCGAAGTAGTACTCGTCGCAGTAGACGTGGTAGGAGTAGCGCAGCTCGCTCTGCTCGCCGAAGTGCACGTCCTGGGACCAGTCCTCGCCGATAGCCAGCCTCCTCCTGGTCGCCAGGCGGCTCACCAGGTTATTTTGGTTGTCTGAGAACAAGAGATGCGATTCGTTTTTTTCTGGTGATAAATAAAGTCATGGAGTAAAAAAAAAAAGAGGAGGAAGAAAAAAGTCCACCTGTGTACTCTGTTGGAGATTCTGCGTTCCAGGCTTCGATGATCAATGAAAAAGTCCCCTGAAAAGCAAACAAAGTGTTTAATAATTCATATTCTAAAGATGATGGTGTTGGAGCTTGCACGTTATTATTGAACTATGAGCCATGATATCATTTCGCCCCTTTTCTTTAGATTTGATCGCAGAACTTTTGACTACGAAACCAAGCTGACAATCGATTAATTAAAGTAATCCGGCTATCTGCTCGGACAACTGAAATAAAAATAAGCTGAGGCGTCCATGAAATATGACAATCAACAAAGTGTTGAGCTATTTTGGCTTGGTCAAGTACCTTTAACTGTGTCCAACTACAATCACGTGGTGCAAGTAGGGCGTGGGTTGTAAAGCACTTTCTTCAGAAATCGGTATAAAGCTAAATTAAATTATATCTCATGTTTGAGTATTTGTGATTGCTTAATGATTCATGAACACTTTCATACAGGGAGAAAATAACGGATATGAAACTGTCAATAGCCAATAAACAATAAACAATATAGGTTGCAACAAATCTTTATTTATTGGAATGAACAAAATTGGAATGAACAATAATTTCATTTGGAATGAAAATTTTTAATTTTCATTCCAAAAGAAAATTGGAATGAATGAAATGGCGAGTGATATTTTATTATTATCATTATTATTATTATTATTATTATTATTATTATTATTATTATTATTATTATGTTTTTTTGTGATTTTTGTACTTACCGGCCACTTAAAGTGGAAGGGGACTCGGATGGGAGCGCTGCTGGAGATCGACGTGTGATCCGCCCGGATTACGTTCGTGTGGCCGGTGCCAAAGGTGCAGGGCGGCTCGGCTGAGATCACATCCTCCGGGTGTTTTAGGCAAATCCTGAAGAAGATGTGACAGTCTCTGTGTCTTCTGCAGATGCGCTGCGCCGTGTGGAAGGAGTGGATCTTCAACTCGAAGACACCGGAGGACCAAACCTGCGACAGGGCGACGGTGATCATCGTGAGGTATACGGTAAAATACATTGTAAGGAGGTTATTTAAGTGAAGGTAATACGAGTCAACTCACCACGTGCACCAAGGTCAAAGCCAAGAGATATATCAGGTGTGAATGCGCCATTGTATTCGGTGAAGTCCGGTTCCTTGGGTTCTAAATAGATGTTCGCAATAATATCCCAAAAATAACAGTAGACTTCGAAAGCGTTCAGTTTATAAAAAGTCAGATCTCTTTATAAAAAGTTTCATCCCCGTGGAGTGGGATATCCTTCCAGTGCTTCCAGTTCCCCTCTGGTGATCTCCCCTTGGGTCCCGTGAGGAAGCTGGCGCTCTCTTGGTTCGGTTCTGGTGCGTAAAGACGCAAAGGGCTTTTATAGCCGCGCGTCCCGCGCGTCGCGGCAAGGAGGTGGAGCGCGCGCAGACCTCAGGGGAACATCCTGACACACGGGGGGCTGCTCGGGGAATTAGGCAACCCACATTACATTTGGAGTGGAAATCTGAGGAATATTCATAAGAAGCTGGCGCGGAGCAGATACGCTCCCTCTACAGTTTTCTCATCACGTTAATTAGCCACGCAAAATCAAAGTGATGGAGGTGATCTGTCACCGTTCTGACGTTTCAACAGCAAATCAGTCGCGAGTCAGCAGAAAATATATATTTTTTTTAAAAAAAGTGAATTTAAAATGGAAAAATGTTCGAATGAAGCAGTTAAACTTAATTTTCTCTTTCAACCAATCGAATGTTGACAATCCTGTTCAGACTTCCAGGACGATCTCAGCTTTCAGTTTCCTAGTTTTATCAAACAACCACAACTTTCACTAAACTGACAGATCAAGAAGTTTTCTGAACTTAAGATATGAAAGCTATGGATTATGAGAGAAGGAAACCATGGATACAGTCGGCCCCAATCAACAGAAAGAGGGGGCCTTCCTTTTTCTTTATTCTCTTCTCTCTTTGCCCCCTTCTGTAATTGCTCCGACGCGTGTGCGGTGACAAAGGCTGGGCAGGTCCAGGATCAGACTTTATTAAAGCTTCTAGCAGTTATTCGGGCCTCCTCGGCTTGGTGAAGGGGCGCGACAGGGAGGGTGCGGGCCTTTGTTTGGAGCGCGAGCGAACAGCTGTATGGTAATAAACGGCACATGCTCGCGCTCGAGAGGCAGCTTCCTCCCTCTTGGCTATTGACTTACACGCGCGCGCGCGCACGTGCCTGAGCCTACAGACCACCAACAGCAGCAGCAGCAGGCTGCGCTCTCATTGGCTAAGGAGGAGTTGCGGTGGGCTGCGAGGTCCAGCACCTGTCGCAGGGATGCGGTAGAGTAAACACACCTGAACTGTTCTGCAAACACTGACCTGACGCGCCACCTGCGCCGCCAAGATGGCAGCTGATAAAAATCAAAAAGTTAATGTTTCACAAGAACAGTTTGAAATGTTAGCTGTGGTAAATAAATAAATAAAAGACACAAAGAAATCTGATCCCAATTATAAATAATTCTTTTAACATGTTTATTAGAGTGCAATCAGATTTCTGACATAAGTTGTGTTTTCTACCTTCTTTACAGTGTATGTATGTTTTGCTTTGTGTGGCGCCTGGGTGAGCGTGGGTGGGGGGTGGGGACCCATTAATATTACAATGAGTCAAAGGGGACGCGTGCCTGAAGTGGCCCCACCTCTCCTCCCACCCCCCACTCACAGCCTGACACGCTTCTCTGCAGAACAATAAAACCTCCATCACGCACACTTGTGAGGAAAGTTACAATAATTGCTGGGGATGTGAGAGAAGTGACACCTCAAACACGCCAAACTTTCAGGCTCCGTATGGAGCAAAATTCTGGGATGGATGCGGGACTAAAGGTCATTCAGGAATGCCAGGAAGTTCTCTGCACCCGGGTTGGCTGTGTGATATCTAAGCAGTAAGACGCAAAACAGTCCTTAAATGGCGACCCACTGTTAGAATGTGAAGAGTTTCACTGAATTGTCTCACTATCGACATTAAACTGCAATCACTTATTTTGTTGGAGTAATAACGCTGGAATAATGCTGTTACCTTTGACGTATACATGTTCTTTATACCCCATTCTAATACACCTTAAACATTTTCTTCCTCCATTTGTTTATTTCTTCAATGTCAGCATCACGAAAACGTCACATTTCCTCAGTTTCAGCTTCAAGCTTTTCAAAACCTCTTCATGTTTTTGACTGTATGGAGAGCAAAAAGTGCCAAATCACAATAAATAACTTATGAAGTCATTATTTAATTGTGTCATTAATTTTTTAAAACTGGAAACAAATGCAGAAATAATTAATTAAATAGAATGAATTTATTTAGTAGAATTAATTTTATGCACCTCGACTAAATGTATAGATTTAATTTTAAAAATTAAGTAACATTTCATGATTTAAATGGTTTTATGTTCATGTGCTGAAGTGCATCGTGGATTAATTTAGTCAACTTCACCCATCAGACTCAGAGGGCAGGATTAGGGCAGCTTCTACGGAGACCCTGACGCTGTTTCCAACGGCAAGCCAAGACAACTTCTTTCAAGTTTGCTGCGACTTTCAGGTCAATACCTGCATTGAAAACGTTTACTGTAATTTGGCACTCTTCTCTCTCCGTATAAACCATTCCATGACCAACTGTTTAGGAGATGGTGCACTGATTTTGGGTCAATTCAAAGGAAACTCTACATCATGTCAAGATGTCATTAGAGGTCAAAACTAAGAACTAAAAATAAATGTAACTTTGGCATTATGTAAAATCTTCAGAAAATATTCCGGCTACAATTGAATTCAATTACATGTGATTTTTTTTTCTCTTTATGAAAATATAAAACCACATATAATAACTAACAAGATAAAAATGATACAAGTGGTTTTTGTGTGTGATTTGTTTACAGGTATCTATCAGAGCAGACAGTGGAATGAAGTCGGTATGAATGAGTGAAGGGATGAACTTTCTTTTTTTCTATTACGCAGACACCTGTCAGACTTGACTTGCTTATTTACAAATGGGAAAGGAAGAATCTTCTTGAAGAGTGATGCAGAAAATCTAATCAATGCATTTATTCTGAACTTTGTTGTTCTCCATTGTCAGGATGTCTAAAGATTTCAGTACAACTTCAGCAGCGAGGGTCCCTGATGGGATCTGAGTGAAAAGATCTGTCCAGGCTTAACTTTTCCTTCATTGTTAAACTCAGATCAGAATTTAATGCACACTTTGCTCTCAGACAGCAGGTTTCCAGCGGTGCCTGGTACAAGAATGGGAGGCAGGTCTTTGAGTTAACAGACTCCTCTCCTGTGAAACCGGACCCGTGGTTTTCTCTGTGAGGCAGACACCCGGTCTACTTCAAAAGCTAAGATAACACAATAAGGTAGTATAATTATCCCAGCATGAAAAAAATAACAAAATCCACCACAAAAAGCTCTAAATGAATAAGATGAGCAAATACAAACGTCTGACTTCTACTGTAAATATTGATCATTTATAACACGCATGTCTTTATTCACAGTAAGTTGCTCAGAGGAGAAAGGTCATCGCTGTAGCTACGCTGTGATAGGCTCACGCTGCTGAGGACAAACTGACCACTTTCTACTCACTGTCTTCTTCTTCGACTGCTCTCCAATTTGCATTATTTGCTATCATTCTTCTTCTGTTTGACTGCGACGCAGTCAGTACTCAGTTTTTGACTCAGTGCAACATACTGGGTTTCCTGAAAACTTTTTGAACTCAATTAAATAATAAACTGATATTCATGGATTGTTTGATAAGATCAGCTGGAATGTATGTGTGACTGGATTGAAATGACTTGAGATTTGTTGTGAATTGGTGCCATATGCAGTGTCATTCTGACACTTGTAACACTTGTAGCTCTGAACCAAGGCATGCATGCCTGTGTGGTGCATATTTCCACAAGTCATAATTCTTCATCCCGATATGTATCACACTCACCATGAGCAGCGCATAAAAACACTAACTTTAAACGTGTGCTGCTCATGGTGAGTCGGTCTACAGTGTATCTGCTGCACGGCCATGGCTTTGTGCGAGGGGAGCAGATGGACACTGCTGCTGTTGTCTGCGTTACTTGCCGGAGTGTGACACGCGTGTGCCACGGGGCATGGGAACCTAAGAGGAGCCGTGTCATCCCCCCACTCTCCGGACCTCCCATCACTTTGAATGGCCGGCATCTGCCTCCTCCACAGCCGCACAGCAGCTTGGAGATCCTTCTCCCCAAGGACCCCGGGGCAGAATGAGAGGGGTATCTCCTGCAGATCTGACCCCCGCGGGCCCCGACAGAAGTCGGGCTGTTGTGACCGCTTCTGCAGGCTGGGCCGGCCGTCTGCCTGTGGGACAAAAGGAGGAGAGGAGTGGGTGTCTGGTGCGGGTGGTGGGTGCGGATGTAAAGACTCAAATAATTCATGCAGGCAATTTGGTTGATTGGTTTATCTCATTAAGATTCTGGATGCTTCCACTGACACAGAGGAAATGTTTGGTTTTGGTCAAAGTGGTGTGGGTGAGAAGGCCAGCATCTAAATTATTCTCAAACAATACCAGCGTGGGCACTGGAACTTTTACCTCTTTTCTGCCTTTAGCACATAAATAAATCTGTTCTAAACCCTTTTAGACCAGTAACATGTATTTCTTTTCCTCCAGGCTGTCTTAATTACACAATCACCTGAATATTTTTTTTATTCTTCCTATTAAAGCTAACAGTAAAAACAGCACAACAAGACTGCGGTTGCGTTTTCGCTACAAATGTGCGCAAATTTTTGTCGATATTCAACAAAACAAAACCCAACATTTTGCAATCGCAGCATTTCCATTAAATAAAAAAATGAAATTAAAATCACACGTCAATAAGTTTGTTCACGCAACAAGTCATTAAAAATCACGGCGACGACGTATATGAATATTCATAATTCAGCCAGTTTACCGACAAGCCTCTTATGCTTGGTAGCGGCTACTTATGCAGCGTTCCGGGGAAATCGCCGTAACCGATTTTCCAGAAGAACTGCAGTTTCCAAGCATCTGTGCTTCCACCTCACAGAGAAGCCCACCATCCTCTCTGCTCCTTCAGACTAGCCAGCATCAATTAGCAAACATCTGGTGGACCTGCGCATCTGCTGAGCTTATTATACAAACTATTATATTATTATAATACAAACTACTTATTAATCAAACTACTTCGGAGCCCAAAACTTTAAAGGGTCAGTAGAAGAACAATGTTGTTCTTCTTCCTGAAGTTCTAGAAAGAGCAGGAGGTTCTTAAAGAAACAGAGGCCCAATTTCAAGGTGCTAAATTATGCCTTGAAATTGTGTGTGTGTTAAATCCTATTTGATATATACTGCATTTTTATAACAACTGAAGAACACATAATTACTTGATTGTGCTATAAAATGGCACTATGTGTCCAGAAAATACATACTACTGCCCCTTTAAGGAGAAATAATCGTCTTTACAACAGTATATAAGAAGCTTTATTACAAGGATAAAATAATCGACCAGGCTTCAAGACCCTGTGCTTTGTGTGAAGTATGGTTACACTCACAAACTGCACATTTTTGAGTCTCCAGATGGTTTTGTTTGTCTCATGACTCACAGAGCAGCACAACTGAACATCATCCTACTGTGAAGCATTTTCTTTTAGCAACCACAATAAAGCCCTGGAAAATAACCATGTTGTTTCTTACTTCCTGTCTCTTTAAGAGAACATATATGCTGGTTTCTTGGCAGTTTTCTGTGAGGTCCAAAATGATTAACATTTTAGCAAATACGTTTCTTTTCCATTGTTTTGATCCTAAAACAATGAGGTAAGTAAATCTGAACTCACTGCCTGGACAGCAGACACATATTTACTCCGCTGCTGCTGCTGGGGCACTAAAGGAGCCGTAACAATAATTTAATCCCGTCCAAGTTGATTGCCTCGCTTTCAGTCCACCTTTCCGGGCTCTATCCTCCTGCAGCCCCAGTGGCAGATGGGATATGAAAGAGGGAGCTGGAGGAACGAGGGAATGGGAACAGGTGGGGGTGAAAACTGAAGAAATGAAAGGCCACAGGGGTCAGGAGGTCAGTAGGAAGGGGGACGAAACATACATGAGGACTTGTTGAGGAAAAGATCGATGGATCGATTTTTCCCCCTTTCATTGTGTGTCTAAAGCCTTCCACCTTTCACCATATGCGCTTTAGTCCTAAAGGAACGTAATAAAATGTAAGCAAGATGGGGGAGAAACAGTATCTCCGCTGAGCCATCTAACTTTATCTGGGTGGAACTAAAGAGAGTCTTTAATATTTGTTCTGTCAGCAACAGATTGTGTTTTATGATAACATAAAACAGGCCACAGAACTTCAGCATATAAAGGCATTTCAGTGTGAGCGGTTCGGGTTTTATTTTCAAAGCACAGTTCATTTTAATCTGAACAGAGTATGAGAGGTTGAATGGAGTGAAATACAGTTTTACAGGCAGTCCCAGCGAAGAAGGCCCTTTCAGAAAGGCTTTAGGCTCAGGTTTAAGGGCTGTGGAAAGAATTGAAGGTAAAAGACCTGCTCACAATGTGAATACAGCTGCCGTTTCAGGGCCCCTGTTCACACCCCCCACTGCCCAGACACTATAATGCAGCCTCCTGCCTCCGAGCCTGAGAGGAAACCCCAGCAGATTGTTGAACTTCTGCTAGAGACCCCCACTCCCTCCCCTGCTGCGGCACGCCGACCCAACCCTGACAGCTGTTTAACTAACAGAGGCAGAAGGGGCTGCAGATGGACAATGCAATTCGATTTAACTACGACTCTTTCTTTCCTGTGTGTGTGAGTTTGTTTGTAATACCTTGTGGGGACCATTTTCCTGGCATGTACTACGTTGTGGGGACCCGCTGCTCCTTGTGGGGACCAAAGCCTGGTCCTCACAGGTGAAACGTTGTTTTTGGGTCAGGGGTTAGATTTAGGACTGAGGTGTGAATTGAGTTTTGGTTAGGGTTAGGTATGTAATGGATAGGGTTGGGTTTAGGCTGTAGAAATTAATGGAAGTCAATGGAAAGTCCCCACAAAGATAGCCATGCAAACATGTGTCTGGGTATGTATGTGCGTGTGTGTGTGTGTGTGTGTGTAGGTGTGCGTGCGTGCGTGTGTGTGTGTGTGTGTGTGTGTGTGTGTGTGTGTGTGTGTGTGTGTGTGTGTGTGTGTGTGTGTGTGTGTGTGTGTGTGTGTGTGTGTGTGTGTGTGTGTGTGTGTGCGTGTGTGTGCGTGTGTGTGTATGTGTGTTTTCACTTTGTTTTCTGGTTTCTGCTCTGTTTTGATCACTCCAACCAAAGGTGGAGCATTTCCTATCAGTTTTACAAGCAGAAAGATTCAAAGTGTCCAAAAAAACTAAAATAAAATAAAATAATCAACTACAAACTGAACTGTAATACAACGATTTATTTTGCTGAGTTTTACATCTTTACAGAGAGTGTGAACCCAGGATTTGTTTTTCATGTTTTCTGTTATTTATTCAGACATTATTATGCGTCTCATCCTCTGAGAGAACAATATGAGTGCAGCTCAAGATAAGCTTCTTCGTTGAGCTGTTCAGTAAACAAAGACACACTCAGCTTGCTTCTGCTGCATGTTATCGCTCAATGTTTCAGCAAAAAGCTCGGAGATGTTGTTGCTTATGGCGTTACCATGGAAACCAGCATTCTGGTTTACATGGTAAAGCCATGGAAACCATGGCGTGGTTGACCAAATGATTGACCAAAAAGTCCATCATTTGAATTTCTCTCTTAAAATGCAACCCACTTCCTCCATTATTATTATTATTATTATTATTATTATTATTATTATTATTATAGTTACAGTTCTGATTACAGACGCTCTCAGTGAGTGCCAGCTGCCAGCTCTTACTCTCTAACTCTCTTAACGCGAGAGTAAGGGCTGATTTACTTGTTTGTTTGTTTATTTAATTCATTTACAGTTTAAAATGATCATGTTGACATAAACAAAAGTTTTGAATGAAATGGAGCAGCTGGAAGAAAAAATAAATCTTGTATGGTCTTTTCTAAAAAGTCAATTCACCATACCATAAGCAACCAATCAGCAATCAACCATCCATATAGGCAATGTATATATATATATATATATAATTTTATTTATTTAAATTGTTTTCATGTTTTACTTCATGGAATTCACAACAAATCTCATGGTATTCATATGAACCCCTCTGATATTTTAAGACCGGATGTGTTTTAATTGGATACGACTCTACTTTGGTCTTGGTGCCTCTTGGAATATCTATTAACTTTTCCCTTTAGGACCAATCGTTCTGGGTTTACACTAAATGAAACGGCAACAAAAGCCTTTATGGAGAAGCTTGCTCAAGGCACATGTGAACAAAGTTGCCCCTGACCAATCAGGAGCCTCCTATGAATGCTGAAATTTTAACTTAAACAATTGATAGATATATTTGATTATTCACAATGATAACACAATCAAACCTGATTTGAAGGTTAGATATAAGATTTAAAAGAATTGGCAAGCTTACTTAGCGTCATTGTTTGATTATTGTGTTACCATAGTTACAATATGATGGCCAGCGCTACTCACACGGTCAGAATAGGTTTCCCTAAAAAAGTTATTTTATTATTCAAAAAATTGTGTTGCAGGCTTAAAATTAGAGCAGTAAAAGTTGAACAGAACTCATATTGTCTGCAGTGTGAATACATAGTAGTCTTCTACTTCATTACATATCACATCTTTGTATGTAGTCTTGCGGTCTTTAACATCAGCGTTGAGCTGACTCGTCAGTCGTGCTTAATCATGTAACACATTCCAGAAGCTCAACATGACTGAGTCTAACAGCACAAGTTAAAACAGGATCGTTATTCCTCCGTGAATCTTTCCAACTTCAGCATCTCTGGTGAAAGAGAAGCTAAATCTGCTACAAGCAACAGATTTATGGCCTGACTTATCAAACTACATGAGGCCTTTTAGTGTAAATAAAGTTGTGTGTGTTAAACAGAAGCTGTGCTTCGGGTTTCATGTCAGCAAAGCTGAGCTGCAGCTCCCCCTACTGGCATATATCTGACATTATAAATCTGTCTGAAGGTCTGCACGTGATTCACACGTCTCCAAATCTATTGAGTACTTCTTCTTGCTCATCCTTACTCTGTATTTCATGTTGCATTTTGATAGAAAGGGTTGTGAAAGTTCTGTGTTGTGGACGGTTTTACCTGAGTGCAGCAACAGAAAGAGATCCAACAGGATTAGTTGGCGATAAATCCAAACTTGAGCTGCAGCTTCCCCGCTCCTTGTCATGAAGCAGCATGTCTCGGAGGCCCAGCTGTGTGGTTGGGTTCTAGGGATGAAACTCTCCGCAGGCAAAATGTCTGCGAAGAGAGAGTTTACAGCAAACTCTCTCATCGTGTTGAGAGCTTTCTTGTTAGCTTTGACCAGAAAATAACGCCAGTTCTGTGAATGTTTTAGATGTCCCTGTGTGTCAACACACCTGAAACGAACAAGAAGAAGAAAAAAAACAAGCGCTGGTTCAGTTTTCTACATGTTGGGTTTATTTCATATTCAAAAGAACTCATCGGAACCTTTCAATTCAAGTGTTTGTGTAATATAAAAAACAGACAGCCACAAACTCTTAACATATAGTTCTTTTCAATGCATCTAATACCAGCTTATTCGGCTCCAAGACATAAGGACCATATGATGGTCAGGTGCAGACGGCCACTCAACCATTACAGTACATGTGGTAATCTCTAGACACCGAGGCAAAGGAAGGTTACAGCAAAACAGCACACAAAATGACGAGAAGATTTTTCTTAAAAGAAATCAAGCTTTTCTCTTTTTTTTTTACCATTATCATGTTAAAGTAGAAGTTTCAAAAGAGGGGCTTAATTTAGAAAAACGAGGCAGGAGGAATCCCACCTTCAGTAGCAAATTAAAAAGAAAAAGAAAAACAAAACAAAACAAAAACTCTATGGTCCTATTTCTGTTTGTACCAATAAAGTTTCAAAATAAAGTACAGTAAGCAGACCTGCCAACCAACAGAACTTCATGTTCCTGCACCTGAGGGCCAAGCACAAAGTCAGTGTCGCGGCTCGCCAACCTCTCCGGGTCGTGTTATAAAGCCGGCCGTCCATTCAGTTTGTCATGCATGAGGGCGATGGCTCCGCCCGTGAAGTCTCTGAGCACCTGCACCGTCTCCCGCTGCAGCTGGAGCGACTCGCGCACAAACTCCTGCTGCGTCTCCGCCAGCTGCTGCACCGACTCGGCCAGCAGCTCCAGGGAGCGCGACACCGTCTCCAGCAGCATGTTGGTGGCGTGCTGCTCCTGCAGGCTCAGGGCGGCGTTCTGCAGCAGGCTGTCCCTGGAGTTGTGCGCCGGCGCAGGGAGCGTGACCGCTGGCGACGGAGCCGGAGCCGGGGCCAGGGCCGGAGCGCCGGCAGACATCGGTGGCTGGACGTGTTTATGAATGCCGTTGTTCACTTGGGGCACTTCGGCGGATTTTCCTGGCTGATTGGAGGGAAGCGCGTCTTCTCTCTGGTCGTCATCTGAATCTCCGAATGGGATTTCGGTATCTTGATTGCAAAGGAAACAAAAAAATGAGAGACGTTAGTCCTTTCATTAGCGGGAGATTATGAAAACATATTTGAATGTTGTCTAAATGTTTAAGAGAAGAGAGAAATCCTAATCACCTTCTGTTGGGGGGATCTCATACTGCATATCATAAGCTGGCTGTGATGAGTCCCCTAGAAGGTTTAAAGCAGCTGTCATGCATTTTAAAACAAGCAGCTGAAAATCCAATAACAAGTCCCATCTTCACAAAGAAGTAAAGTCATGGATAACAGTTATAGCAGTCACTGTTGAAGGTTTTGTGCTGACAGCTTGCCTTAAAGGGGCAGTATTATGCGTTCTCCAGACACATAGTGCCACTTTATAGCACAATCAAGTAACTCTGCTAACTTCAGCTATTATAAAAATGCTACATCTCATACATGGCTTTAAAGAAATGTTACTTCTCAATTTAATGCCTTGAAATTGGGCCTCTGTCTCTTTAAAAACTCCTGCTCTTTCTGAATCTCCGGCTTCAGGGAGTCATCGCAGCATCGCTGCTCTACCTTCACCGAGAAGCAGCTCATATATTGAACTCAGCAGACACCCAGCTTATTTGAGAATCCACAATAAACTATGGCTGAAACGATTAATCGTATTAACTGTATTGAAATAATCTACTAATTTGGTAATCAGATTAAAAAAAACAAAGCCATTTGCTGAAAGAACACACCCAGAGTAGTAAGCCAAAACTGTACAAATGTACACATTTTGTATTTGAAATAAAAAAAAAGGGAAACCTTTCTGTAAATATATTCTACCCAGAACTCAAGTGGCAATTTTAGCTTCAGTCGATTAAAATTTTGCAAATAGAAAAAAATCTATTCCTACTCCTTTTGCAATCCAATTATTAATCAGTTAATAGGAAAAATAATCACCAGATCAGCCCTAGACTGTAAAGCAATTATGTGTTTTGGCAGTAAAATATTACTTTTTTAATTTAAAAAACAAATAAAATTACTTGTCTAATTGAATGTTTTCATATATTTGCAAAGATGTATAAAAAAAGTGGTTAAATGAAAAATCTGCAAAATGTGCCAATTTTTTATCCGATTAGTCACTAGAATAATGAATTACTAAAATAATCACTAGATAATGACATGGAGAACAAGAAAACAGTAAACTGATCAGATTCCAAGGATCAAAATAACAAATATCGGTCACCATTAAACATAATAGAGAGATTTACAGAGACTAGAATCAAATACGCATAAATTAATTATATTTTAATTGTTGACTGCTCTCATAACTTTGATGTGTTGATAAAAGTCTCAACTTTTTTCAAATGCTTTAATCGTTCCTCAGATATATCATAGAAACGTTTTAAAAGTTTCCTGAAAATCTCAAATCACAAAGTGTTTGTGGGTCTGCCAAACCCTTCAGCCGTGACTTGAACACTTTCTGATGAAGGTGACGTGAAAAAGTTTGGACTTTTCTTTTGTTTTGTTTTTTTTTCCTGCATAAATGTAATCTTGTCCAGCTGAACTCCTCAGGTCGTTCATACCGTAGGA
Organism: Xiphophorus maculatus; assembly: GCF_002775205.1. Lineage (NCBI taxonomy): Eukaryota > Metazoa > Chordata > Actinopteri > Cyprinodontiformes > Poeciliidae > Xiphophorus > Xiphophorus maculatus. The sequence continues at coordinate 28,594,297 of NC_036453.1, forward strand.
AGTTGGTGGCGGCATGGACGACATGTCCCCCCCGCCGTTAGGAGAACTCTGCATTCCCATCATGTCCTCCTCTTCCATCTCCTCCTCTTCCTCGGGAACGTCGTCGTCGTCCCCCAGCGGACCGCACTCTCCAGTGCTCTGGTCGTCTTCGTCCATCTCCAGTATTTGAAGGACTATCTTTTCCGTCTGAGTGAGGTCTCGGGAGAGACGCGAGTTGAGTCCCCGGTTGGGCACGGTCCCCGACCTCATGGCCGCCACTTTGCGTTTGGTGTCGCACTTCAGGTCGGACCATTTTTTGATGACCTCTATGACCTCCCGTTGGCACTCCCCAATATCGTTGACGCGTGCCGTAATCTCCGCCCAGGTGCGCTTCTTTGAGTCGGTCGGTATTCCTCGGTTGAATTTGCCTTTGAAAAAGAGAAAAAAAATGGCAGATTCGCGTTAGCTTCGAAGCCGTTTCAGAACCTGAAAACACGCCCTCGTCACAAAATGGAGAACGCAAATACACACGTACCTACAACAACCGAACGGTTCTTCCTCACTTCATCCAGCAGGACGTGGACTTCACTGAAAGAAAAACGAGCTTTTCTCTTCTTGAAGCGGACAGCGCTGTCGTGGCTGTAGTACACCGGAGAAGACATCCTGTCCATCCAGTCCTAATAACTCCAGCTGCTGCTTGGCCTTTGTAAGGCTTCCCCAGCGGCTACAGTCTGCTGGACAGCCAACGAGAAGAAAATGCCAGAAAAGTGCATCCGCTTTGTGATTTATATAAAATTAGAAACCTTTAATGTGACATATTCTGAACAATTCACACTTAAAAAGAAACTATCAAATCTGTCTCTGGGTTTGGATGCATATGCTTCGACTCATTGTGACGATGAAACATTTCGATGCCCCTTGATCTTCAGCTTTCTAAGATACAGCTGAAAGTTTCTTACAAAAACTGACATCAACTTTGAACTGTTCATAATTTCAATCCCTGTTCCATCTGAGCAGATCCCAGAGCCTTTGCCTGCAAAGAGTTGTTTTTGTGCCACAGTTGCTCTGCAAGCATATGTCCAGACATGTGGTTACATACAGTGTGGGAAATCCCCGTACCTAAAAGCATCATTGTCCTGTTATGAAAGACTGTGGTAACAGAAGTATGGAAAAGGAATAGGGCCAATAAAAGAAAATCAATTCTGACCTTAATCACCCACCAGAAAGCTATTTCTCCTCCTGCACAACTCAAATCTCTGTCACTGGTTGCTCCAAAGTGTCAATCTTTATCAGAATTAATATTATGAGGTTAAAGTCAGAATTCTTTTCTTTTTTTTTATTATTGACGCTTATTGTCTTCCATACAAATCGATTTCTAATGTTGCGTTCCAGTTGCATTTCAAAGTCAGAAAAATCGATTGTAACATCCTCTGAAGTTGGAAGACTTCCCACTGGGAAAGTGGGAGCAACTCAAACTACAGTAAGCCACAGTTACGACTCGTCAGTCCAGCTTCGCGTTTCAATATGGCCGCTCCCCGAATCCACAGTAGTAAGCTGTGATGGAAACATCTTTAGTTCAAGAAACACTTGTAAGAGTGCGTATAAAGTCAATGCTACGTGTAGCTCCTACAACTCTACAGTTGACAACTACAAGTTGTGCTTGTTTATGGAATGTCAACTTTAAAATGATGCTCGTAAGAGTTATTGCGAACAATGTATGGGCGTCGCCATGTCGAAATCCCGACTTTTTAACCGGGACGTCGTTACTGCGGGTGCGACGTCAAACCAGCTCCGAGTTCTGACTTCCGAGGTAACCGGAACGCAGCATTAAAGGGGAAAGTTCTCCTTTGTATGCTTGTTGTAAACGACGCTCTTTAGTGTGAAAGGGGCAGTTTGTAGTCTTCGGATTCACTATAATGGTGGTAACTCAAAGGCGAACTAGCTAAAAAGATGCTTCAACATGGCTTACACACCATAGTCGGGTTATAGAACATTTCCCCCCATAAGACAGACACGTTTTTTCTCTTACAGGCTGCATGTTAAATTAAATGTCGTGTATATAGAGACCGTCATTTTTCGTAAAATAGCATAGAAACGGCTTGGTAACTGGATTGAAGGAGCAGAAACGGTTGGCTGGTTTTCAGGGCAGCTTTATGGAGCAACCATTCTGCAGAGCTGATTGATTTTCACCACAGAGCTGCAGTGATATATGGATGCACGGCAACCAGCCGGTGATTGCTTAAATGCTCAGTGAAAAAGCAAGCGGCTAACTAAATAAGCTTACATGCATTAATGGACAGCACAAATAAACCACGGGGGTGTTGAACATTGTCGTTAGCTCAGAACAATAGACGGTGTGTTTAAACGTGCGACATCCATCCAGACCTCGGGTTGGTTTCAAAAAAACGTCTTTATTTTTCGTGATTAGAAGCGCTGAGGCTTATTGAGCTTCTTTCAAAACAACAATAAATACCTAGCAGGCGTTCATTTTCTGTTGCACAACAACAACCCACGAAGCTAGCTCCCTGCACTGTAGGCTAGCTACCTTACCTGACAGCTAATGATGTAGTTTCCGCATGCAACCACAGTTTACACGTCGTATTCTTGTCGCAAGCATAACTGACTGAGCGATGGACTTACCTTCAAGATAAAGAAGGTACAATTTATTAAGAAACGTGAGGAAAAAACTTCCTTTTCTACTGGATAGGAAGTCAAGTTAGTCTGCATGACACTAACGTTGTATAAATTACTTCCGGTTAACATCAGCGGCTTCCAAAGTAAAGCTTTATGAAATTCTAACATAAACCCGACAATGTTATAGCATTTACTGTGAATTTGATGATATATACAGCCCCGTGTTTTTTTATTGTTCCTAATTATGTTTTTTTGTCCAGTAAAATCTATTTTATCCACTGCTTTGGAGTGTTATATTTTGAAGGAGCGCTCAGAATTCAACTAAGCTTCCTCTTGGCTATGAATAATCTGGGGGATTTTCATTCAAAATCAGTAGTATATTTGAAGTTTGTCAATGATGATAATTAAACTAAAGTACAGAAAATAAAAGGGAAAAAAATACCTAGATGAGCTATTGGCGACTTTTGATTCGCCAATAGCTCATCCCCAACAAAAAAGCTGCAACATGCAAACAATAAAAAGCATTTCAAACCTCACTGAACTGAAGGGGATGGGAATATTCTTAGGACGCTATTGCTAAAATACAGAGCAAGCAACATCAATACATCTTAGCACAGGAGTTCAAATTAAGTGTAAATTGCTGGTTGGAGGAAACGTGTTTAATTCTTCACTAGTGTTGCATGGATGACCAGGAAGAGGAAATGACATGCAGGCTAAGGAGTTGTTTTTGTTTTTTTTGGAAGCAAGTTAAATGGATTGTGGTGACTGAAAGAGATATTTACCCAGATTCTGCTCTTAAATGTTTTTTTTGTTCATTTTTATATAAACATCTAATTACAAAAAAGTTTCAACTGCCCATCATATTATAAACATTATATAAAAGTGAACCGAGTTCTAATTCAATAATGCTTATTTTGAAATTGTATAACTCTCAGTGGCTGAGCATGAGAATTCAATCTACAATGCACTCATCCACCATAAAGAAAGGAGACTATGAAATGCAAGTTTTATTCCAAACATGGCACAGGCATTTATTTGACATGAGCACATTCAGTAACAGTTAAATGAGCGGGATTCTAACTATGGCAACAACCTTTTAGCATGCATTAGAGGCACATAATTGACTCACATAATTCCTTGTGCTGAAAAAACCTGGTGCACATTTGACCACAGTTGTAAATGCGTAAAGTGAGAGGAAGCAGAAAGTAAGTATGCCATTAGTGAGCTATTCCAACCGAACTGACGTTTAAAACCCTGCGTACCAAGGCGTGCGATACTAGATTAGCTCACTTTAGAGGAAGGAAAATTAGAACATTGTATTTCACATTCAGAATGTGTTAGCTTTCACCAATTTCTTTCAACGCCTTACAGGTGCAGTATGTAAATTATGAAAAATGTTTACATATTTGTTAAAACTGTCACCATGGCATGACAGTACGTTATGAGAAAGATTGCTCTCCTCCCTGAGCTTCTATTGCTATCTGTGGTCAAGTAAAAAAAACAAAACAACCAATCAGAGCCAGGAGGAGTGTCTTAGCACTGTCAATCAGCATCGCATACTTGCTGCTGGCAGAGAAACAACTTCCCGTTACAGGAAAACTGTTTATCCAACATCGTTGGTGGCCATGCTAGCTAACATAAGCATTCACAACAGCATGTGCTAGCTTGCAGCATAATGGAGAGCGGTGGTACAGGGAGGAGTGGTAGACAGCACTGAGACCCTCCTCCAGGCTCTGATTGGTTGTTTTTAGATTGCACTGGGAGAAGACAGAGGAGCTTGATTTTTTTCACAGATTGTCTCATTCCTTACTATCATAACAGGACAGTTTCAGCAAATATTTACAATAAAAAGTTGAACTGTTGGACTAAAAAAGTCAATGGGTTAATGACGACATCGTTGTCTTCATAGTTAAAGGGTTTTAAGGTAAGTTTGGCATAGATTAAAAGATTTTAATTTCATCATCTCGCTGTTGTTGAACTACAAATTGGTGGTTACTGCACTTAAAGACGGTTTCGCAAATGCAGGGTTCTAAGAAATCTGAGTTTACACAAAAACCAGTGTTCTTACAGACCTGCATGCTGTACACATGGCCTCAGTAGTGGAAGTTGTTGGCTATTGTGCCAAGGGTGAGGTTCTACAGAGCATTTTTGGGAATTTGCCAGGTCAAGGTTGCGGTATTCATTCAACCGCTGAAGGAATACCCTCCCACACCCAGAATGGTCCAACAACATAAAGTAAAGCAGTGGCGGTAGACACGGGATTGTCACTCAGGCTGATACACGCCCAGGGAGCACAAAGAAGAATCCAAACAGGTGAAACTGGTAGAAATAAGCGGGCGACGCCGTCACTTCACCTTGCTCACTTATTTTCATCAACACAGCACCAGAGACGTGATAGAAAGCTTTTATGGATATGAAAAAGGAAATATGATTGAAAAAAAAAGTGCACAATTATCTTGCAAAATGTCAATTTTTCAAAGCATGACTGCCAACCCTCCACCAAAGGTCAGTCTCAGAACAATGCATTGCAGGTTTGACCTACATGTGTTACTTAGAGAAAAAAAACTGCATGCATGCGCTCCTAACTTCTGAGGAACACAGGAAGCTGTGGGGACGTCTAGATAAAATATTTTTGGATTGCTTAGATAAAGAGTGGAGTCATTTCAGAAAACCAGCCAGGGAGGAAGAGGGCAGCATCACCAGGACTCAGGAGTACATGGTCAACTGAAGCCACTGCAATGACAACAACCAACACGTAATGAAGTCACTGCAAAACTTGAATCCACTGATATTTTTGATTCGATTACCTCTTGAACATTCACTTTAATAGTCCCGTTTCTGTCTTTGTCCAGGGTTTGGAAGGCCCCTGCAGCAGATTAAATAAAGCTTCAACATGACGACTCATTGCCCCGATAAAGCCACTAAACAGTCAGACGAACGGCTCAGATCCACTTACGACACATCGCATCCAGCCTCACGAGGCAGCCGATGTAGTTGTCAAAGTCCATGTTGCCGCTTTCGTCGCTATACCTGCGGATGATCATCTGGAACAGCTGATCGTTGAGGGGGAACCCTGCAAAAGACGCACAGATTAAACCAGTCTGTTACCATGGCACTGCAGCGACACGACGAACGCACGGGAATCTCACATAAAGCCTCTGCTGTTCATTTGTTTTATATATTTTATGCATCAGCGTTGGTGAGCAGCACTGCACAAGCATGATCGACAGTGCTGAGACCCTCCTCCTGGCTCTGATTGGTTGTTTCTAGTTAGCACTGGAGCTCCATTTTTTTCCCCACAGATTGTCTCTTAAGATACACTTTTGGAGACATCTGCAGGGTGAAGCGTTTGTTCAAATTTCTTTGAAACATGAGTTCAGCAACATAAAATCAACTTGGCATATTCTCTACTGGATTTAGGTCTAGACTTTGACTAGGCCATTCTAAAATTAAAATCCTTAAATGCAAGGCCTTCCATTGCTGTATGCATAGGATCGTACTGGAAGCTGAACCTTCATAGTCAAATTTTATGAGCCTCTAACCGGTTTTGTTCTGGGGGTTCTCCAGTCAAAGTTTGGACTTGACTCTAGGGTTGTGGTCTGACCTTAAACAGATCATTCATTCTCAAAAGACAGATTGTTGCTATAATCAACTGCAACTGGTTGTTGCCACCCAGAGTGGAACAACCAGTTCTCCACAGAGCCAGGTTGCTTTGGATTTTTTTTCCCCCCGAATAAACTAAATTAACATTTAAAAAAAAAAAAACATCTTCATTTTGTGTTCATGAAAGTTATTTTCAAGTCTAAAAATTGTTACACATTTATGCCTCAAGAAGGGACGAAAAACAAAACAAAACAAAAAATCCCAAGACAGAGGAAAGCAATGAGGTGTATGCATGTTTTCATGTCACTATACGATAAGGAAGGAGAATCTCACCTGCAGCTTTGAACGCATTCGGCAGCTCATCTGCACCGATGACACCCGAGTGGTCTGCGTCATACTGCTTGTACACGCCCTAAACAGAAACAACGCAAATATTTAGAGCAGTTATGCCAGCGAAGTTCCCTGGTCAGTCGGCTCAACCTAGAAAGAGCAGAACCATCAAAAGATGTCTCGGAACCAAAACGGTAATTAGACGCAATTGCTTTAATCCAGACATATCTAGGAAATGCAGCCGTCTGTTCTGGTAGCTGGAATCATCTCAGCTCTGTATTCAAAACATATTTAAATTAATGATTTTGGCACGCCATTCATTCAAATCAGATGACAAAGTGCATCTCTGCTGCATTCCTTTGTGTCCAACAAGCTGTGCTGCACCGACCTGCCATTTCTTTACGTTGTTCCACAGGTGTTTGAATTCATGGAAGCCAAGTTTCCCGGTGCTGTCCGACTGAAACCGTGTTAAGGAAATCAAGTAAAAAGTCCAAACGTTCTCTAGCTTCAACCTTACTTCCTACCTTAAGACTTCTTATTAGTCCAAGTTGCATTTATAGAAAACAAACTACATCCATTAATATTTACAGATGACACGTGACAGAAAGGATACGTCCATGACAGCCACCATGCTCCTGCAGGATTCGATGCTGAAGCCATCCGTCTTCAGGTCTCCATCTAAAACAAGAGTAAATGATCGTTGGAAAAAAATCTTTTAAGGGACGGATTCTCTGACGCACAAATGAACTGTTCAGAACATCGTTACCACAGGGGTCTGAAAAGCTAAAGTGAACAAGAACATGAGAGAGATGAGAGCTTTGCATGCAACAAATGGAAGCGGCGCTTACGCTTTGAGATGATCCGGTTCAGGATGTTCATCAGCTCATTTGGGCTCACCTCCATGTCCTGTGAGAAACAGAAGGAGGCAGTGTTGTCAAGGTGTAACAAAGAAAAAAAAAAAGAAAATAAACGAGAAAGAAAGATGAGACGCTCACGTCTCCAGCGAGCTGCTGGAAGACTTTGCGGAACTGTTTCTCCTCGTCGTTTTCATGCTTCTCTGCGTAAACGGCTGGCTGGCGCGCAGGAGGCTGTGGGACGGAGACATGCCGCAGGTTAGAAATGTACCAATCGGGCAGCCAGAAATCGGCTCCCCTGATTGGCTCTGATCAGTGACCAGCAGGTCAAATACAGAATAATTATTTTCTTCACTTTGTGAGCTAAAACTCACAATTTCTATCTATAAACATTGTGTACTTTGAGTGAAAAAAAACCCAAAAAAAATAAAAATAAATTAGGCAAAGGTTTTGCACATTTTGATGCATAAACCTCTTCACCTTTATTAAAAAAAACCTACAACACATAATATTTTCTTTTATACATTAAAGTCCTTAAGAATGAGAAAAGACATGGAAATTGTTGTGGATGATTCACTCACAGGATTTGAAGGCGCAAACTGCTCAGGGTCAATGTTGCTGCAAAAAGACCAGAGATGAAGACGCCCATTAACACCGCAAACGGCGCTTAGATTTACATCACGCTTATGAATCGCTCAGATTCTCACCTGACAACGTCAACGATGCCACCGACAACTTTTTTGAGAAAGAACATCTTCTGTCAACAACAACAACAACAAAAAAAAGAACAGCAGATCATAAACTTAAGGCCTCGGTTGGGTTTGAAAACAAAGGAGTGAGCGAAGTAATCAATACAAGATGTAATTAAAGCCCCCCGACAAACTACATCAAATCAACTCTTGTGCTTGTTTGAACATTTTCGCTTTACAGAATGCCAACAGAACAGTAACGGGTTTGAGCTTCTCAGTCCCACCAGTTGGTCTTGTTGGTCACAACTAGAATTTCCTCTGCCTTCCTGATAGTAAATTAGCCACAGACACGCCCCGCAGCCCCCTTCAAACACTTCCTGTTATGGGAGCAAACACTACATCTCACGCACACGGAGGGGGGGAAAAATGCAACTAAACAAGCCACTTAAACACAAGTCAAATATGTACACGGTGTTACGTTTTGTTTGGGCTAAAAGTTAGGCATTGCCTGACTAGACGGTGCTTTTGAGCTAGCCAAAAATATCCTTCACGGAGGTTTACGTAACCGTCCACACTTAAAGGAAAAAAAGTTGCAAATGAGAAACTGTAAGTTTAAGACACAGTGTTCCGACGCAAAGCAGCTAATTAAGTTTAGCTTCAGCTAACGCACCAACTCCGAGGTCTTATTAAGGAAACCTGGAAAAACAGGAGTTAACAGCAGTAACCTCCGTGTTTAAGATGTGGTTACCGTGTGGCTGGGGAGGTTTACAAACTTGTCCTGTGTCCGAGCCTTTGCGTGACTTCCAACAATGTCAGTGAGAACCAAGATCCGTGAACACGCCTTAACTGACGCAGCAGGGATGAAAATAAGGGAGGAGACAGGAAACGCTCAAGGCAACTTCCGCTTTCCTTCTTACAAAATAAAATGCAGCAGAAACATCCAAATGTGAGCTGATATGACAACAAAAAATCCTTGAATCCTTGGGTCCTTGAACATTACCCAAGTTTCTTCAAAATTTTGTTGTAGATTCTGATGACTGTGAACAGGAATATTCTCGTGTAGCAGTGTGTATTGCTACACATCTGCAGAAGCCTCTGACTGAGGACACTTGTTGTATCACAGTCTGAAGGTTAGGGATACTCTTTAATTTTCTTGATTCTATGAATCCAGCTTGTTTAATAGCATTCTTGTATCAGAAGACACAGTTTGAATTTCCCCTTCTTTCTCTCCTCTTTATTCCTGCTTCGGATTCGCAGCACCACCTTTTCAACTCATCTGGGGTTTATGGGTGCAGTTAAGATGTCATTTGAACTTTTGTGATGTTAACCAGCTGCTCCCAGTTGTAAACCACCTGGTTGCCCTGGTTATGCATCATAACAAAAGCCCCAAAATGGAAAAAGTATCAACAAAAATCCTTCCAGCTGCACAGCATTCAAAACCAAAGAACACTGATCCAACATAGTGATAGTGTTTGTCAGAGAGGAAAAAGTTTTTAAAAAGAAAGAAAAAAACAAATTGACAAAGGCACTACATGCTGCCACATAGAAAAGCTCTTTTGTGTTGGTTCTTATTTTCTCTCTTTGCAGATTTTTTTTCAGGTTTTTTTTTAAACAGCTCCTCAGTCACCTCTTGTCTTGGGTTCTGAGCAGCTGGAAGGATTTTTGCTCCAACTTTTGCTCCAACTTTTCCAACAAAACAAACAAACAAACAAACAAACAAACAAACAAACAAACAAACAAACAATATATATATATATATATATATATTAGATCAAACTGAATGTCAGTGAATCCACACAGTCCTGAGAGTTTGGTGCTGCCGCTGAACTTTTGCTGCAGTTCACACGTGAACTTTGTTTGCGCGTGTAGGTGCTAAATTCAGCCGGTAGATGGAGCCAGAGAGCATCGGACAGGGCTGAGTTATGGCAGAAGGAGACATTCATCATCCGTATCCGCTATGTAAATATTTTGTGCAGCATGAATGCAGATGTACCCATACATTAACACACACGCCTGAAAACACGAGCATTTAAATATTTCAAATATTCTTATTCTTATTACGATTTGGATGCTGGAATGTAAAATTACAATTCAAAAGAAACAAACTCCATATATACTTTGCATTACTTTTTTTTTTTTTGACAAATAAAACAATCTTCCAAATGTACCAGAATTGGGAGTTCGTTAGTCTTGAGCAGTGGCATCACTTTCATCTCACGTTTTGAATCCCATCTCCAATAAAACAAACAAAAAACAAAAAAAAAATAAAACAAAACCAAAATATAATTCACCAGTATTTATCAGTCTGCTGCGTTTATCTAGATAAGTGTTCTGCCTTTCAGATTCACTAAAAGTCAAGCCTCTTGTGCTTTGAAAGAGAACAACTCTGTCTTTTAAATCATATATACATCCCCTCTTGACTCCTCTCGCTCGATGATGTGATGGTTGCATCCTCGTCTCCCATCTCTTGTTAAAACACCTCAAACTCCCCACAGAAACATGGCTGTCAGACAATGTTTTGCATATAAAATGACGATTGCTGCGGCTGGGATTTTCTTTCTTCATCCCAAATCTCACTTTTGGTTTTGTGGAACAACACAACCTCAAATATGAGCGTGCATGTCTGTTGCTATTGCAGTCTGCTTTTACAAAACAATGCACATGAGCAAATCCTCCAAACTGTGACACGTCCAGAATGTTTGTGCTAAAAAAAACAAAAAACATACAGCGTGCGACATGACGTCGAGCTGAAAGACATGATAATAGCTGACATGGAGAGAACAGTGATACGTTTCCCTCAGATCCCACTCCAGCTAAAATTACTCCATCCATGAAATAGAGGTATCCATGGTTACTTCAGGAGCCATGTTAAAGGGTGCCTCGGTGCATCTCTATTCTCCAGCACTTTCCACCTCTTCTCTCATTCATCACTCGAGAGAAATCGCCGAGCCACCTGAAGGTTTCCGACAGCCACAATTTGGCTTTTGCAAATGAGATCTGCAGAGAATAATCTCAGCGATGTTGATGAAGATGGAGCGGCTATTAGAGAGCTGTGAATTATGAATGCAAAGGACATTACATCTGCAGTCACCTGGCCGACTGTGAGACAGCAGAGCCCGTGTGGTTCGCTCCAGCAATTGGGGTGTGGGGTGGTATATAGTATAGGAGCATCACCAACCACCAACATGACATATTTGCAGTCTTCAGAACAACCTGTTACCTTGACAACGCAATTTTATCATTCAAGCCCACTGCTACCTTCTCCCACAGCAGGAATCAAATGTGCCTTAAACGTATACTGATGCAGGTTTTGTTTTTTTTTTTACTCCTCGTTTCAAGGGAGGACAGAGGACAAATCCTGACCCAGTGTTGCACAGTCAGAGTTCTGCAATTATTATTTATTTTTTTTTGTCCTTTAAAAGACTTCAGCTGTGTGTGTGTGTGTGTGTGCGTGTGTGCGTGGGTGTGTGTGTGCGTGTGTGTGTTTCTTTTTTTTCGTGGGAGGAAACTCATAAAACATTGAATCAGATAAGATTTTTGTCAGATTCTGAAAGGTAAACTAGATACTGAAGCTGATATTTCACTAAACCCCTAAAACGTGAGCAGCAGGGAGAATATTTATTTAAAAGAACAACTGAAAAAGCTTTTATAATGTTTGATATTATAAAACATTATAATATCCCATTTCAAATACAAAGCAGCATAATATTGTGAATTGGAAAGAAAATTGTGCATGGTTTCAGAAATGTTCTGGTTTTTTTTTTAAAGAAATTATGGTGTGCATTTGTACTAACTTCTTTCTGATACACATCACAAACAGCTGCCTTCACAAGAGAAAAACTAGAAATACATTTCATCTAAATGCACCGCAGTCTTAGATTCAAACTTGAATATTTATTTACCCCAAAACCCCTGGCCCCCAAAAAACAAAAAAAAGTTGTGGATCTGTTGTGAGGGACTATTATACAGTGAACTTGTTTGGAAAAGTGTCTAATTTCTCTCAGTCATGTGATTAGTCTGTCTAGTTTAGTATAGTTTAACTGTATATAACTATTACTAGTGCTGTTACACAAAAAATGTTAGTTGCTACATTTTTGAACCATCATAAATTAAATTGCAAATAACTGTTTACTTACCTCCTTATCTCCTTTCATGAAGATTTGTGTGTGTGCGTGGGTGTGTGTGTGCGTGGGTGTGTGTGTGCAGTAATCTGAGGTTACTTTTAATTATTATTACCTAACATCATATACATCAACCTGCCAATGGGAGTGGAGATGGAAATTATCCACTTGGCTATAATCTTATGTATTTGCATCTTTCTTTTTTTCCCAAAAAAAAAAAGACCTGGAAAGAATTAACAGCAACAAACAATTATAATGGCAGTTTCTGTCATCTACTGGCATGGAGTGCGGAACGGGACGTGAAATAAAAAAAGGGGCAGGCAAACTATTTTATATACTTCAATATTAGCTGATCTGTAGTCTCAGGCCTCGAGTTTTGACCCGTTAATCTATAGATTAAATGACATGAACAAACTCTGGTGGGGGTGGCTGGAAAACACTTAGGATTATAAAATTGCAAAGTAGCAAATAGTTCAACAGGTGCTGTCATTAACTAAACAACAGTCATCTCACGTTTGCTGCTGTTTATGGTCACTTTTCCATCCAGTTATATGAAAACACCAGTTTATATTTGCAATTTAATTATTCATTTCAATAGCTGTCATGCAGGGACATGCAAAGTTTTTTGTTTCCCAGTCCATGTGCCACTCTTTCTCTGATACAGGATTTCACAAGCAAACAGAAAGGAACTAAACAAAAATAAACAGATAGAAATAAATAATATATATAATGCTATAGATATTAATCGGAACTGGATATTCTGAGAGCCTGATTAATAAAAGATGTTTTCAGCACCTATTCCAGCCAGAACCTGTTTTTATTTCCTATCCTTCCTGTAAATCAGCATCAGAATTCAGATCCCACCGTTTTTCTTCTAGATAATATCATAATTGCAAAAGCAAAAACACCAAGGCCGTCGTCGTTTCTTTATAAATGCGCGATGCGCTCCTCATGGTTTGTGCAGCCGAGCTCAGAAGATTAGGAACGCATTCGATAATGAACAAGGTCAAACCGTGTGGGAGGAAGAGCTGGGTGCAGGATGGCTCATGGCTGTCAGTATGTGAGAGTCGTGTAGACAAACTTGAACTGGACCAGCTCAGCCACACTGGGAACATGCCCTGTTAGATTTCAACCCAAGCTTCCTACACAGAAGCACGCCTGTGGTTACAAACAAACATCTCTGGTTGCCAGAGGAAGGACTGAATTTTACTGAACATGTTTTAGCAAATCAGGCTGTTTAAATGTCAGTGAATTGAATTGACACATTTCTGATGGTTAGAGGATTTAAAACTCTATATGTATACATAAATGCAGGTTGTGTGACTAAAACTTAAGTATCCAGGGAAGATGCTTAGATTTACATGCTGTTTTGGCACAAAAGATGACTTAGAGTTGCTCAGTTTTGAGTGGAGCTTGGAGTGAGATGAGGACGTAGGGATTAGAGTAATTATGAAGTCATTTCCATTGTATTGTTGAAGCCAGATAAACCTTTTAGTCCTCACTGTCAGTCGCCATCACCACCATAATTTCCATTTGCTAAATGCTCCGAATAATAAGCAAGATCACGTTTTCTTCTGGACCCTTTTCAAATTCAGAGGTTTACATTGAGGTTGTTGTAGTAAACTAAAACTAGCGGGAAAATAAAAACTGAGATTGAGAACGCATTTTTGCATTTAACCGAAATAAATAACAACGGGAACAACTAGAACTACAGTAACTATGTTGTCTGTTTGTAAAACTAACTAAAACATAGTTAAAATATAGATATGATGCCCGTTGCGTTCATGTTTGTAAATTTATTTATTGTCCTTTCAAACTGACGTGAAATAGTTTTTTTTTACTCCCCCCCTTACATCAGCTGTCTGCTCCCCCTTGCAGCACAATGCTAGTTCACTAAATGCGACAGCAAAAGTCGGGAGAAAACACCAGTCAGTTGTATAATTGAATAAATTTTTTGTGAATAATATCTTCTGTTGAGTCTTCATTACCCACTCAATGGATACATAATCACAATACAATAATACCTTGACCTTTTTGAATTCAGCACATAAAATATTAACCAAAGTGTGAAACAACTAAACTACGACTATAACTAATAAAAACAAACTGGGACGTTTGAATTAGACAAACAAGTGGCTAATTCAGTTAGTTGAGTTTTATAAAAATAAACTACAATAAAAAACCCAAATCTATTATAACCCTAGCTTACATAGAGTAGGATTAGTAGATACATAGAGTATTTCTAAGTATCTGATATCATCTGAGTTGAATGAAGACACACCACTGAATGTATTTTAGGGCAACAACTCAACCACAAAGACACAGAACAATTTCATAAGTCTGGCTCATTCAAGGGTAAAAAATTGCAATGCCTATCTGCTTAAATATTTAAATATTTTATGGGACATACAAGTCCCATAGTGTCCTGGAGATGAAAAAAGCAACAGAGCTTTGTTGCTAGCCTCAGCTAGCTAGATACTAGCTGAGGCTACTAAGAGAGCGTTGTTATCCACCGTGAAAAGATTTCCAGCATGGGCTGAAGAGCCACTCTGATGGGAAGAAGACTTTACTCAGTTAGCAACGTAAAAAGACTGATTACAGTTTGTGAATGCACACAGTGCAGTTGCTGCAGATGGTTAGACACGTTACGTTCTTCCTCAGGTAGAAAACGTTTAACCAGCTTGAATAAAAAGGTGAACCTAACTGTATTGTTTGATAACCGGGATCATGTATGTCACTGACTCTGAGTCATGTACTCAGTACTGGTTCCAGTTTCCAGTCACTGTGACATTTCTGCACCCCGCATGTTAAGCAATCACACACAGTCTATGTGTGCCTGGTGACCTTCCGTCACTATTTGGACTGACTGTCGGTTGCTTCAGTAACTGCCTGTACTGATTATGAGGCCACACATGCCCTCCTGACACCTTTTCATGTCCACTCCTTACAAATCGATCCAGATGTAGCATCAGAGGCAGGCAATCTTCGTGTGAATGATGCTCATATCAGACGAGACACTGAATAATTCATGAGTGTGTTGGTTTTACTCTCAGTCATTCAGGTCATCTAAACTTTGAAACTAATTTCAACACTTTGTGCAAAAAGGTCCATCGGTGCCTTTTCTGTCTAAGGAAACTTTCTCGTTTTAATATTGACTGAATCATAACGACCACATTTTACCAGGATTTTATTGAGTCTGTTTTATCCTTTGCCATGGTGTCATGGTTCGGTGTATGAGCCAACAATGTAGGACAAGATACTTTTAAAAGCAGCATTTTTCCTACTGCTGTTTTTGAAATGAACAAACTGAAGTGACATTAACGCTTCAGTTTACTCTTCTATTTTATGCCCTTCTTTGATGTGAATTTGACTTGTGGAGGATTAAGCACCATTAAATGTGAAAGGTACTGGTTATGTTGATGTTCCAGCATCAACCAGTTTACAGATAAATAAGAAACTGTATTACTCACTCTGTAGAGGGAAGAAGTTATAACGTGTTTCTTCCTTCCTTCTTTCTGTGTTACTTTTACAATTATTAGTAGATTATTATTGTTATTTTACTATCATCATTATAAGCATTAGTTTTTAAAAAAAATTGTGTTTGTTATAGTATGATTATGAGGTGCTGATGGTGCATGTCCAGTTGCTATTTACAGTTGTCATTATAATTATTATCATAATTATTATTATTATGGGTCAGTACATTTTCCTGTCCTGTTTTGAGAGGTAACTTGTAATTATTTGTGTTTTTATGTACAGTAACTTATTTGTAAATAAATTGAACTGGCATATGAACACCACAACATGTTTTTAATTACAAATTTCTGATCATTAAGTTGGTTAGAGATATATTTCATTAAACTGAGATAAGGGGCAGGATTAAATTAGTGTGTTCAAACAGAGAAGTAAAACTAATGATTTTGTTCTTGGTTATGTATGCACTTATTTGTTTTGTTGATAAAAACCTGTTTTGAAATAAATAAGTAAATGCAAAACACATGTTTCTCCATTTTACGGTGTGTGTTTGCATGGATGTGCCTGCCTTGCATCTACCTTTGGGTATAAACAAAAGTAAGCTAACTAAAGCTAACCTAACCTAACTTTCTAAAATAGGAAAACCTACTAAAGTGAAAAAAAAGCCAACCAACTGAATGTCTGCCAGCATTGTTGGTCTCCATTGATCATCCCATTAATGTTAATTTTATTGCTACTAAATCTAGTCAGGCTAAGATTTATTGTGCCAGTATTGACTTGCAATTGCAACTATACCCAAACTGTTGCACTGGGGAAGGTTTCACCTTGATTAAGACAATAAAGGTTTATTAGTTTGTAGAACACGTTTATAAGAGGATAACCCAGTTGTAAAAGGCTTTTTTTTTTTTTTACATCAACATGTGTCTTTACACTGCAGGGTGTTGCTTGAGAGTTTGAAAGTCTGAGGAGGTCTTACTCAGAGATTTATGCTCTGCAGATGTAGTTCTTGGAGTTCTTCCCGTTATTACATTATGTTTGAGAGGATGGCATCAATGTTTTTGGGCTATATAATTTTTTAATCTCTAACTGGATCATTAAACTCTTAAAAAAAAAATAATAAATAAATAAAATTTGCCTCCAAGCTGAAATGAATGTACAAAATGGTCACTCTACCAAGTCGTTGACTGATACATTTTTGGAAATGTCTCAAACCTAACTCGGAGTGCAAATGCTTTTCCAGAGCAAGCTAAAGTTCTGTCTGATGAGTTGAGAAACTGGGCGAGCTGAAGCATCTAATCACCACTCAGGAGGTGATTAGACGCCTCAATCACAGAATCTCCACAGCTGCAGTTCTCGTGGTCTTACAGAGGTAAGAATAGAAAAACTATTAAAATTGTGCTAAACATATGGGCAGCTCAGCCTCATGATGTAGGTGGGAAGCAAAGCCCTGGCTGGTGCTGGTCCAGCTAATAAAAGAGTGAAGACAGCTCAGATTACAGGCGGGGTTTTTATGGGTCCAATTAGAAGAGAGCAGAAAATAATGTAGGGCAGTTTGTTGTATATCGCCGCGTACACAGCAGACAGGGTGGTCCGGGTAGCCATGCTTACTTTTAGCCGTGACTGTATCAGACGAGCTTAAGTGCTACGTGAAGCACGATAGGAAAACAGCATCTTGTTGTCTCATTATCTTCCAAAGTCTGTTTACCTGGAGGGGACGGGCGGCAGTCAGAGGGAAACCTCGGGCCTTTGCTGTTCAGAAAGACTCCGCGTTTACAAAGGAGCGTTTTAGTCTGAATAACATTATTTTGAGAGTTTTTAAATCAGGCTTCCCAAATGTTTCTTGAAATTATGTGCTAGAAAAAGGACAAGTGTAACTTGAGCAACTCTCGAAGTTTAAGTCACAGGTGTAAAACCCAAGGCCCGTGGACCAATTCCGGTCCGCCATAGCTATTCCTGTGGCCCTCTAGACACTACAGGACCACATAAATTGAATTTTAGCGTAACAGTTTTGTGCTCAAAGCATATAAAAACAATCCTTTACATACTGGTTAAAACTATTACTATGTTGTACAGTAACTGTATGGCATGAGACAGATGATCTGTAAAAAACTGTCTTCTCCCAGTGGCGACTACAAACAACCAATCAGAGCCAGGAGCAGGATCTTAGTGCTGTCAATCACAATCTCATGTGGCACTGCTCATCCCTTCACCTCTTTGCTCTCTAAGCTGCAGCTGGCAGAGGCTGTTGTGAATGCTCAGGCTAGTCAGCATGGCCACTGATGACGGCAGATAAACGGTTTTCCTGTAACAGTAGCATGTTTGCCATTTGCACAATTAGAAGCCTGTACATGAGGGTGATTGACAGTGCTAAGACCCACCTCCTGGCTCTGATTGGTCGTTTTTGGTCAGGAATAGTGCATTTCTTCAGATGGTAACAATAACTTAGGGAGCAAGTGAAGGTGATTGACTATTTCACATTTTATGTGTCATATTATGCTATAATGACATCATGAAAGTTTTAATAAATATGTAAAAAAAACAACATTCTTTACAAAAGTTACATGACGTAGCTTTAAATATTATTTTATGAAATTAAATCAGTTTTTATATGTACAGGACCAAATTACACTGATGTTAAAATTTTTTATATTTAAGCACTAATTGCCAGCAAATCTCCTATCTGACCTGCTTTAATGGGTAAATATTCACTTTATTAACTCATACGTTGACTATGGAACAAACTGTTTTTTAAATGCTTTAAATGTATTTATTCCATTTTGGAAATCTCTGTAGTATTTTTAAATGTCTTATTAGTTTCTAATTTCTTTAGGACATTTTTTTAGAGCCTATTAAAAATGTAACATGTAGTTTTAGCCAGACCAGACAACCTGTGGAGGAAAATAGAAACTCTCCTGGTGAGAAATTTGTCAAGAAATTTACAGAAGGTTTAGCTTATAAAGCATGACCCTGAGCTTTGAGCATCTCCTGCAGTTCTGCTTAAACTGTGATCTGAACAAGGATTGAGTATGAGCGACTGTGCGCCAAGGTGAAACACGGCCGTCCGCTGGCAGGACAGGAAAAGTTGAAATGGAAAAGAAAGAAAGCGATACGTCCTGTTTGTCACACAGGCGAACACAGCAAACATGTGGGAGAAGGTGCTGAGACCAAAGATAAACTTTCTGATCTAAATGCAAAATCTGTGGCAAAAAAACAACAAAAAAAATAACTGACCATACACATCCACCTGGGCAAATTAAAGATCCAAAATTGAGTGTACTGCAATTATTCTATTGTTTTGTAGTTTGGTTCAGTTGATCAATAAATTCTTAAATATAAAAAACACAAGAAAGGCTTCAAACTGTTGCCTTACTAAAAGGAAAACAATTTCCACGTTTAGGGTCATCAGTTGTTTTCTGTTTTGTTGGCCAAATTTTTACTCTTTTTGAGTTGGTGGACTGATCAAGCTCATTTTAAGGGCCACATCGGTTAGGATGGCCTAGTCAAAACAAACTGTAACTTCAGAGAGGCTGGTTTTACACATGTTTTCATGTTTTTAAACTAGTTTTCTGATTTATGTAAAAAAAAAAAAGAAGCAAAAAACCCGAAAAGCCATTGATGTTCTTCAGAATTATGAGCCATTTTGTGACCCCCAATAAATTCCATTAAACTTTTGGTTGTAACCAGGCCTGTCGCAATAAGCAACAAATTAACTTCTGGGACAATTTATGGTCCAGCGAAATTTGCCGTCGTGACGGGCAAAGGTGAGACGATGCAAAAATTGTGAAATGCATGTGAATCCTTTTCCCAAGGCACTGTATAAAAACCAGGTATAAAATAAATGTTTGCCATTTAGATTTTTGCCCTCTCCTTTTATTTCATGTCATGTCAGCAGCGACGGAGTCAGAGCGGCGTTGCATAAAACGTGTTGGTTGCTGCTGCGCAAGTCCGACCAACCTGAGGCCGAGGTGGAGGAAAAAAAGGAAGCAGAAGACAAGTGATGTTAAAATGAACATTTATAATGACTCTTTGTTGCCGTCGCAAAAATAATCTTTAAAAAACAATTCAATTATTAACACTGAAATGCTGACTTCACTGGTAGTCCACGAGTCATAGAACACAACTCACTGAATTTCTTTTACAAACACAGTACTACAGTTACATTAAATAGTCATTACCGTTAAATCTATTATGAGTGATGCTCAAAGAAACAAACAGAAATAATGACGAGTAATTAATCCTCTCATTCCCTCACCGTAGTAGCTGTTGTCTTTTTATAGAAAATATCCTGCTTCTGAGATGTTTCTGACCAAAGCAGAAAACAGACTGGCAGCATAACAATAATGGTACGTCAGCTCCAACATTGCACAAATAGGGTGATGTTTTTTTTTTTTTATGTTGTTTGTTTTTTTTCCTTTTATAGGGGAGCGGAACCGGGACGGGATCGTCCCGCAGATCCAACAGTTACGACGGCTGGCTGCCTTTTGGCTCAGTGTGGAATTATTTGGCACTCTTATTGACAAAAAGCTTTCTCATTTTGTTTTCCCCTTAAAATGGCACAAGAAGGCATTTTCTTTCCAAACCACGTTCAAGAGACTCGTATAAATGCTCTCAGAGAAAGCCCTTTAGGTAGTCTTACACTGCGGACCTTCACAGATTCTCCTCGTTTGTCACAACAGAAAAGACGGAATCGTTCTCGCTTGTAGTATCGAAGAGAAATATACCCAATGAACGAAACATCACTCTGCTCAAGCCGGAAATATTTGATCTTATGCTGTCAGTCCATTTTTGTCTGAGATGGAGTGAACGGAGGTTAAACATCAAAGCAAATCCCAAAACCTAAAGACATGAGAACTTTTGCAAAGTACAAATGTGCTTCCCTTACGTTGACACATAAGCAAGCGTTCAGTCAAAGGAAAAAAAACTAAACAAAACAGAACAGTCTTCCAGAGTTTGAGAGTTCAATCTCCACACACTCATGAGTTCTGAGGATGTAGAAGGTCAACAAAGTCCATGGGAGGTTCTGAGGGTCAAACACAGAAATGGCCTCATGTCTGGTTGGCAAAGAATCCATTTTTTTTCTTTTTTCTTTTCCCCCCCAGAAAAGCCTTAACCCGTTTAAAGGGTGGTCACAGTTGCAGGTTCTCGATGTAATGAAACAAGTCGTGGTATCGTGCAGACTGAGCAAGAGAGAGAGACTCAGGTAGAATTGGTTCAAAGGGAGGAGTGAGCAGCCGTAGCCAGTTTTGTAGCGTTTCAAAATCAGTCCTGGCCTTCTTGTGAAGGGGGATGAATGTCCAGAACACGTTTGGAGTGAAAATCAAAACCGACAAAAATCACCTTTGGAATGACGCTGCCAATTGGTCTGGCGCTCAGATGCGAAACACCCAATGATGAAACGGATAAATCATTGATACAAGCAGGCCTTAACCAATCACAGCTTTTCCTTTGTAGTTTTCCTCCGTTTGGGGCGGCAGAGTCGCTCTTCGTGTTGCTGGTGCCAAAGATGTCTCTCAGATCTGATTGTAACATCAGCTAAGATGTTTCACCCTTCACTTCAAATCTTCTGGCAAAACATGAAAAAAAAAACCCAAAACAAAACAAAAAAATCCTAATTTGAGATTTAAAACCAAAGTGGACGCGAGTGTAGAGATCAGTCCTCTGGGAATGTGGCAGAAAAGCCTTAGAGAGAGGAAACAGGTGCTACTTTTCTATTTTGTCTGAGATTCCAGCCCTTCCCGTCATTCTCGAGACCCAACACGGAAAAAGAAAAACAGAAAAACTTAAATCAGAACAAAGGATGACAACAACATGGTTGTGGAAAGCCAACACGGTTTGCCTCATTTCCCACCCACCCATCAATAAAGTGCATTTATGCAACACCAAACAAACAGGAAAATGTTGACAGCGAATCGGAAGTTGTGTTCGCATATCTGGTTCATGACTGCGGCCGTCTGAGGCCTACCTGACCGGAGCTGTTTAAACGCATTAACTTTACATGTAGTTGACATTCCTGCCGTGAATTTACATTAAAGACAGTTAGACATTCAACAAAACTCCTCAAAAAAAAATTAAAAAATTTTTTTTTTTAACAAAAATTAATCAAAAGAAAACAAGAAGAAATGAGTACATTCATTAGATTAGATCTGGGCTTTCAAGCTGTGATAAAATAAAATAAAAAAACACAAGGAGCCAATGCACTGAGTAACATTTTCACGTTTGCTTGTTTCACATTTGTAATCCTCCTCTGGATCTAAGAAAGGAAGAAAGAAAAAAATTATAAAAACAAAATCTTCTCAGATGATGTTAGAGAGATGAATTCGACCCATGAGAAATCCAATCTCAGATGCGTGTTCATGTTTGTGTCTTTTTTTTTTCTTTTCGGGCCAACATGACGATAATGAGCTCCCTCCCAACTCACAACATAAAGATAAACAGTTTTAACATGAGGTGAGTTCAACTCAAAGAGATATACATTTGACTGCATGCAGCGTTTATGTCTCTGAATGTTGCGAGACTCCTCGCAAAATTTTTTGACTTTTTTTTTTCCCATTTTTTTTTCCTCCATAATTTTACTTTGATACCATGCAATAGAAGACGTGCAAAAAGATAACACCGAACTCCACAAACACATCGTTTGATTGTTAATGGCTATGTTATGGATGCTTATAACATGTTATGCTTAGTCCATGCTGGCCTATAGAGACATTTGTGAGAAAACAGCGGTACTTAAGCCACAGGTCAAACGAACACACAAGGGATGCATGGAGTGTAAAACAACATGGATCCATAAAAATCACAATCTTTAACTCTTACTCTATGTACCTATGGGATAAAACAATGCACAAAAAAGTTCTTTGTCCTTTGTTTTCTTAAGTAATGTGTTTGATTATCTTTTCTTAACTTAAAAGATAAGTGTTTGATTGGCACTTGATCAGCACTTCTAAACAAGTTATTGATATCTAACATTTGATCGCACATCTACAAATTCAGAAGCTGCGGAGGTCTAGTTTGGCACAGGTCATACTATGGAGTCTATTATTTATTACTTTTACTATCTTACCAATACTGTATAGCCTTCTATACACCTCGGCTTAATGCTCCACCCCATCGGAGCACGTCTCTAATCAACAGACCAGACATCTTTTCCACTAAAATATTTTTGTATAGTTTACTTATCAAATAGCAGCATTTTCATAACTTACAAAAAGAAGTACATGTAAACCTATTCATTCAAAATCTTAGTAATTTCAAAGGTTCATACAACAGACATAAAACACAAAACAGGACAACATGCTACTATATTGCTTCCAATATTCTTAACATTTTTCTTACTGTCAAACTAAATCATCAGTGACAGAAATATGGACACCACCGCTCGATGATGAGGCATCATAATGCACAAACAAACTGCGAAGCTAATCTTAGTCAGGCTTAGTTGGCACTCTCATCATCCACACAAATATAACATAGTTTCACATTGTATTGACAACGCTGGACTGCATTTGGACTACAAACTAGAATAGCTACAATAAAGTACATATAGATCATATGACGTGACATATTGTATTCCACAGAAATGAGCTCTAGTCATTTTTCAGATAACAGGATATGCATAAAGGATGTCACTGTTTCGGCTTGAGGTCACAAACAAGTTCCCACGTTGCTCTCTCTCATGTGTCTTATGCATTCTGTCCGAAATATTTTGTTTAGAGCTCGAGCTCGGCCATCGGATTAATATTCATTCTGCCAAGATTTGCCTTTTAGTTTTGAAAAAAAAAAAAAATAAATAAACAAACAACAAACTAAAAATTTTTCCGTCCTTTTAAAAGGCCAAACCTATCCCCCAAATCTTCCTTCGTTCTTCCCGCTGAGGAAAAATTTGACACTTATGAGCTAACGTTTGCTGGTTGGTCTCAGTGGGTGTCACAGTTTTGGAGGCAGGTGTTTTCTGTGCATTTTTAGCCTTGTGAACTCTGCGGCCCGGGAAAACATTTTCATACCCCTACGACCCGTAGTGCATAACTCCCACCCACGGCACGTCCGACACATCGCCCATGAGACGACAAGACAAGAGGAAGGAGAAAGAGGGGGAGAATACAGGAGGGAAGGGGGTAGGAGGGAAAGAGGACAGACGGAGCGGCTTGGGGACGCAGGAGGAGTCTCAGAACGCAGACAGAGGACATGTAGGGGAACGAAAACATCGGGAGGAAGAGGAAAATTAATGAGAGGGAGAGGAAACAGATTTGGCACAATGTATGGATCAGAGAGTTCTGAAGGAGAAGCTCTCTGGAGTCCAACAGTCCAGTTGCATTGATAAAACACCCCCTTGTTTTGTGCTTTTATCTTATTATATGCTAAAATCTTGGGCAGTAAAAGGTTCTCTTATGCAATGATTTCACAGGTGGCCAGATTGTAGTTATGGATGACTGTGAGGCCTTCCAAGCACAGAGTGAAAGGAAGAGACTTGAGCTGGGAAGAAAGGCCCACTGCTTGTATTGCCACACAGAATGTTGACACACAAAGAGTTGCTTGAAAGTAGTTTGAAATCTGCTTACTTCTTTCTTTTTTTTTAACACACACACGATTTGTCAAAAAACAAAACGTCCATTCGTCAGATTCTCCTGAAAACTGGCAGCACCAACCCTCACAGCTTTGCATTAAGGAAGCTGATCATAGAGCTTGGGTTGATGGTGACTATATTGGAAATGTCCCTTAGAGCAACAGGGAGGTGGACGTACGAGAACCGGGGAGGTTTAGTTTGGGTCGGTAGGTGGGTAAATTTAGTAAAGGGAAAAAGTCAAAAGACGCAGGTGTAATAAATACGTGTGGAGAAATCCTCTCTGTTGGTACAGTCAGGCAGAGCCGGCCCAAGACCGTATGGGGCCCCAAGCAGAATTTCATTTGGGTCCCAATTCCAGTTAAGCCCGTCCACCAAGGCACCAATAACACCTCTTTAAACTGCCCAAGCTTGATTGTTTTCTTGTTCATTCTTTAGTAATAAGACAACAATTACTTCTTAATCACAGAGTGTGTTTCGCTCGACCTGCAAATTATTTACTTTATTCACATTATTTGTCTGTTAGGCACCAGCGTAGACAAAACCAGGACAAAGAAAAAATAGACAAAAAGACTAGAATCAAGACCACTGACTAGAACTTAATCATATTAATTCTGATTAAATGTAGATAAAATTGTGGGTAAAAAAATGACAATGCATTAATTGCGGATTTAAAAGTTCTCTTAAGTTTTTGGCACATTGGTAACACTGTTGCACACCCTCCAGCCCAGTAGGAGGCAGTGATGCACCTTAAGTCTAAAGTCAATGAACAGGACATGTCTGAGCTTGGTGAACAGTGATGGAGGTCTTGGCTTGGCTTGTTGGGCGGAAATGTTTTTTTTTTTGCAACACAAGGGCAGCTAAAATAAAAACATGGTTGTGTGCAACTTGCTGCCTACACCTAGACTTCAGAGCCAAGTAAAGCAAATCTATATCTGACCTGATCATTTAAAACATGTAGAAATCTACTCACTGATTCAGTCATAAGCCAAAATTAATTAGAATTGACAAACTTGCCAAGTATTGCTGATTAAAAAAATAGATTAATCAATATTAATTAGAAAATTTCCAATTAATTTGAATAATTGCATTCCACAACTACTGTTGGAATCAAATGAAGAACATTTCTCTCTACATGACTTCAATTACTACATTTGTCAGATCTTAAAAATAGATAAATTTTTTAAAGACAATATTTCATTTTAACTTTTAAAGAATTTAAAATTCTTTTAGAAATTGCTACTTAAAAACAAAATCTTCAGAGCAACGTTGAAGATAAACTTATGCTTTCTAAACACTGATATATATTTGACGCTTTGGGAAGTCAAGTGCTCTCTGGGGTCTCCTGCTGGCCTTGGAGCTCTAAGTAGTTTACTTATTTTATGCCCTTGGACAAAGGTTTGTTAACAAAACTTGGGATGGAGGCTAAATGCTAACTTTTTAAAAAAAAAATTTGACATGTCCTTGATATGCTAACCTAATAAAGACAACCGTAAAAGATGGTCATGTTTGGAGCGTTGGGCCGGCTCTGCAGATTGGTTTTGATCTTGTGACATAAATGTGCATATAAAGATGTATTCACACCCCTAGCAGGACAGACACACTTTACATTGTGGTCTAAATGCCTCACAGTGCAGTCTTTAGAGCCAGCAGACTCAGGATGAATGCTATGGATAGCAGCACACAGGAGGACGCAAGGTAATCTTGGAGTGCTTCAGACATTTGGCCTGCCACCGTCAAGACAAACAAGTGGCAAAAAAAGACAACAATCAAAAACATGTCATGTTTCATTATATGCTCCACTCGAGCATTAACGTACGTTGGGAACAATAATATTCTGCTTAGGTGAACTGCAGAAATTTCTCGTTTGTCGTCATGTCAATTAGGAAGCATTTCTCACAGAAAAGTGACTCCAAAACTACGTTTTCTGCTCCATGTTGGACTATTTGGTACCCTTACAGAAAAGGCAATAGTTTCTTTGTTCACAGATATAGGTTCTTACAGCTCTTCTTATCAAAAATGCTTTTGTAGTACTTTTGTTCTCTTTGCAAACTGCCACTGCTTTCAGGAAGTCTGAGTCTTTAGATAATTCTTGGGTGTTACAAATGTCTGGCTAAGGCAAAAAAGTATGTCTGGTGTTATCTACTGCAGGATGTTCGGCTTGTATTATAAAATAATGGACTTATATTAGAACAGCCGGACTGCTTTTATTCACAAAATTCTGAAATCAATCAATTGTCATTAGGTAAGAAGCCGGGTCAGATCCAGTGGGCTACCAATGGCTGGACGACACATCAGCTACTTCAAATCAAGTAAAAACTCAAGTTGTGGAAACGTTTGAATTCCACGGTACAGGAGGTACAAATCTAAGCCTATAGCACCAAGAAAGGGTTTGTCAACAACATATTTCTTTGTGTTTGTAGCAGTGGCTGAATATGAAATGATGTTCTAGTGTTTGTGCATTTGTGGGAGCGTTCTCTATGTGTCTGTGTTAAAATATAGATATACATTCCTGTGTGTCTCCTCTGTCCTCTCACATTGATTCTTCAACCCCTGAACTATACCTGCAGACGGCAAGCGCACAGTTCAGACTGGGTTTGAGTTATACATTTCTTTCACTGCAACACAATGTTTGATCCCTGGAAAGAAAAAAATAGCAACAGGCTAAAATTGTTTTTACATTCAGATCAACCTGCATTTACAGGTTTAAATAATCTACTTGTGTTTGAATGAGACTATGTCAATAAGTTAAAGGATGAAAATATAAGATACCCAAATTTTGTCATTTCAATTATGAAATGAGCTAGAATTCGACACACGTCAACATAGATGCGCTTTTGTTTGCTTGTAAAGAAATTATACTTGGATTGTTGCCCTAAATAGCTGAGATGAGCTCAGGTGCTTGTCATAAAACCTCTCCCCTGTTAACAATGCCTTCTGCATTGAACACAAAGAGCAAGGTTTATAAAACAGCTCGATTAGCTGGCCGGATCTTTATCTGATACGCTCAGCTCACCGGGAGCTGAGGTCTCAAACCGACGTAAATCCAACAAAAACAACAACAACAATAAAAAGAAGAACAAAATGAAAACAGTAATGAGGTTTTAGAGGAGGGTGAGACTCCGCAGCCTCACTCCTGAATCTGCAACTTGGCAGTGGACCAGTTCAGCTTACTCTGATCACCATTGTCAAAAGGACTTGACACAAACTTTTAAAAAACATCAGGACTTCTGTCCAAAAAACACACTCACAAATCACACACACTTATCTTGGTTGTCTCCCCCGCCTTCTCTGTAATTCTCTCGTTTGATACTGAAATATTGAACATATATTTGGACATTTCTTTTTTTCTATTCTTCTTGACTCTCTCAATTCCTTTCTATCTCTGTCTTCATCCTTTCCCTCTCTTGTCTTCGTTTTAGCCCACCTTCTGTGGGTTGGTAGCGCGCACGCCCTGCTCGTACGTGATCCGCTGGCTGATCAGATACTGCGCTGCTTGTGTAGCGGCCGGCGACCCTGTTATTGTAACTTTACGGTTCCGAGTACCTGGAATGAACTCTCCTTTTTTGGAGATCTGGATGCGGGCTCCTGTCAGCTCCTGGTACTCTACCAGTGTTTTCCCTCCTTTCCCCAAAATGGCACCCACCAGATTCTCGGGCACAGCAATTTCAACCACGTCCTTGGCTCCGTCTGCTAACTTTTCTGTTGCCAACAGGGAGGAAGCCATCAATGGGGATGAAGCATTTAGGTAACCATTGGAAGCTCCAGTAGCAGCTGCTAGTGAGCCCAGGGAGAACCCACCGAGGCCTGTAGCGGGGTGGCCGGCACTGCTGGAGGCATCATTAGCGTAGGAGGCTAATAGGTTAGCTGCAGCAGCAGCAGCTGGGTTGGCACTAGCTGCCACTGCAGCGAGGACTCCAGAGGCAGCTGCGGGGTTGAGACCCAGGCCCAGGGTGTTAGTGTTGTAGCCGTAGCTGGCCAGTGTATTCAGGGCTGAGGTGATGGCCAGCAGATCGTTGCCAGAGAAACTGGACATGGCGGCAGGGAAGGCACCCATTCCTGTCAATCCGGCCTGACCCAGAAGGCTGGAGGCAGTGGCAGCTGCTGCGGCTGCGTTGGGCAGCACCTCGGCTGTGTTGGCGTAAGGGGAGCCGGTGGGGTTGGAGTTGGCCACT
This sequence comes from Xiphophorus maculatus, assembly GCF_002775205.1. NCBI lineage: Eukaryota > Metazoa > Chordata > Actinopteri > Cyprinodontiformes > Poeciliidae > Xiphophorus > Xiphophorus maculatus. Next base: position 28,622,713 of record NC_036453.1, read on the forward strand.
GGGCCCGAGACGTTGGAGTAGCTGATATTCAGGCAACTGCTGCTCTGAGGGTCCTCCTGGATTTTCTGTACAATGATTTCCACAGCCTTACGGTTCTGTTCTGGTTCTCCACTGATGGTCACCACCCGCTCCTGCAAGTTGATGCCCTCCGGCTTCTGAGAGAGCTGCACCCAAGCTCCCGACTGCTCCATCACCGCTTTCACTGTGGCACCACCCTTGCCAATGATCAGCCCAGCGGTACTATTGGGTACAATCAATTTGGCCTGCAGAGAAATAGAAAGATTGTGGTAGCAAAAGCAAGAAATATGAGGAAGATTGCACAGCATTAATGGTAAACAGATAAGAGGAGTTTCTCTAACTGAGTCAGAGTACTACACCAGCCCTCACTCTACTCAGCAGTTTGTTAATCCCTGGGGTTTAGGCTGCAGCTGCCACACGGCCACATGGTTCTGTCTAGCTATGGAAGACTGCAGGTAAAAATAACCCCATACACTCACATTTTCCTGACCCTACCACACTGTAGGTCACAGACCACAGAACAAGTACGATAGGTAGCAACCAAAGTGTTCAGGACCTGCTTCACACCTTAATACTCCTATTTGTTAGAGATATTAAGTATTGAAACCCTTGGAAAAGGACAGCTGCTTTAAAAACTTCATTTGTGTTCCCAAACTAAACTATAGACAACTACTGTATTGGAGATACCAGATTAGGTTCGCAACTGTTTATTTCTTTTGAAGGATCTAGTTGCTAACTCAACAGACTCTTACCTGTTTAACGCGGTCAGGGTTAACCGTCGTCTGTGGTTGCAATATGCTGACAGGTTCTGGTTTCTGGGCACTCTGGGGCATCTCGCGGACTTTCTCCGCAATGAAGTTGTGGACACTATTGAGGGCTTCGACAGTACCCTGTATCAGACAGACTCTTTCAGTTGTTCCTGTGATAAAAAAGGCAGAAGAGGACAAACATGATCAATGGGCAACAATTACAGTCCTCTGAGTGGATACTTGGCAAGCAGATTTGAGGGCTTTGCTTGTGGCTAAACTAAGATCTACATTTATAATAAGTCTTGGATATAATGAATGGTTCTCTACGTTAAATGGAGCTATTCTTCACTCTCTCAATTTACACAATCAACTGAGAAACAGCTGAAAGAGTGAACACTGCTTAGTTAGCGAGCCACGGGGGGGCGAAGGATTCCTCTTCGATGATGTAACACTTACAGTGCTGTAATCCTGAGCCTGTCCTTGCCTTGCAGCGTTAATAGACTAAACACACATTTGTTCTTCCTCCAGGCTTCTTTCTACGCCCACATTGACGACCCAACTGGCATTCTGTTGCCATGGTAAAGTACCCAAGCCTTGGAAACAGGTGATGCAACACTAAGTCTTTTATACTGGCTTGCACAATTTTTACAACACTCTCCTTTTTATGTATCCATCTTGCTCTTGGCAACATTTGCCTGTCCTTTGGAAGAATGGAGGACGTCTACAGATTTTTTTTGTGTGTGTGTGTGTGTGTGTGTGTGCGTGTGTGTGTGTCGACTTGACATATATCTGTGCGCAACCCGAGAGAAAAGTTTGGATCCCTACTCTGAGTACAATATGCAAAAAGACTACCTGATGAGATGATATTTAACAGGTCTGCTGTACAAGTCTGCGTCTATCGTCTACCAATTTACATGCACTCAGGACAGCCTAAAATGAATAGGGAGAAAATGCATTTGTCAGATTTAATTTGTGTTATGCTACAGAAATGTTGAATAATGGATGTGGACAGACTGTTGGTCAGTTTAAGCATCACAAGAACTGAGAAGAAATTCTCTGTTCTCTGAAATTGGAAACAACACAAGGCGTATTTGAGTTTATTTCCTCGTTCTGTTCTAGATGGCAAGAAGAACATTATATTTCTTAAAATAATCCTTCCTGTAGGATCTGTGGAGAGTCTTTTCTATTGCTTTCTCTCACATAGTGAGAGTAGACTTGATTTTCAATATGCCGGCTCACTGGGAGCTTAGGACTCCTTACCAAAGAAACATTTATCACAGAGGAAATTAATAGCCAATTTAAACACAACATCCTCAGCAACACCAATGAATACGCTGTGTACAATAATTATCTGGCAAATGGTTACCTTGGAGAAATCAATAGGCATGACTGAACACACCCACGAGTCACTCTGCAATGGCAAAGTTTTCAAACTTTTCTAACTTCTTGTGGCAGAGCGTCAGTGATAATGTTGGCTGTAATATAAGCAAAAAATGGAGATCTGTTTTCCGTCGCATTAGCAAAAATAGACACATACTGTATAAAAACTGTCTGAGGTTAAGTCAGACTGAACTTTTCCTGTTTTAGCTTTGTAAGGGTCACCAAACTTATTTCTGTTTCTAAAGGCCTGAATGTTGAGAGAGAGGATGACACAAAATATATTTCTGGGAAACTAATTCCCTACAGGAAGGATTATAATATGAAATATATATTATATATTTCCTTAGCTTTTGGAAGAATTTGGGTAAAATATTTTGGATTTCACTCCATAAGCTTTTCACAACAGTTTACTGGAATATTGGCCCATTCCTCCAGGCAGAAGTTGTGCAATTAGTCAAGTTTGTAGGTTACCTTCTTGGCACACATTTTTTCAACTCTTCTCCACAAATTTTCTGTGGGATTGAGATCAGGACTCTTGCACAACCACTCCTAAACATTGACTTTGATGTCTTTGAAACTAATTTGCTGTTTTGCTTAAGGTCGTTGGATATTTGCAAGACTCATATATGCTCAAGCTTGACTTGATGGCTTACGATGGTGCTTCATTATTTCCATCCATGATGTTCTTTCATCATGGAGTCATGTGTTTTATGAAATACACAAGTGCTTTTTGAAGTAAAATACACGTAACATGATGATGCCGTCCTCGTACTTCATACTATTCTTAGGTTTTCTTAGTCAAACACTTCAAAACTCTGTTCTTAAATACATTTGCAAAATGTAATCTGATGTTTTACGTAGCTTTTGAAGCAATAGCTTCCTGTTGCCCCATATCAATGCAGGACTCATAATAACTCTTATCAGCATCAACCAGCATCTTCATAAGATATTTTGCATTTGTTTTGGGGTTGATATTCACATATTGCACTAAAACATACGTATACCTGGGACACAGAATCCATCTCCTTCCTAAACAGTTTGACATTCCCATGATCTTTCCGCTGTAATCCTGTATAATGCGGGTGGACACGGCATATTCAGGCAAGTAAATACCTGGATATAACTGTCGTGTTCCTCACTGCTGTTTTATTTAAGTGTAGAATTTCAGTTAAGCGTAGCTTCTATATCCAGAAGCAAACACAAGCGAGTTAAAATAAATCCAGAATACTTACTGACTGCCACAATATTTTTTTTGTTTGTGTTCTAGCGTTCTTTTGGAGCTTTATGAAACAAGCAGACTTGCACACTTTGACATATATCTGCCTTTCTGTCACTACAAGTAAAAATTGGGGACTTTCAATTTCATCCTCTAAATGAAACACAGGAAGCTCTTTAAATCTGGCCTTTTCTTTAACATCAACCTGTTAAACATGGTAAGGGTTCTAGGTTTTAAAGTGCTAAAGGAAAGTATGGATGCTATATTTTCGGAAAATGAATGGAGTTTGATCCATTGTCTATACGCGCTTGTCCTTGCAGGGTTGAGCAGAATGTGTCTATTCTCATTGGTGGTTGGGCGAGAGGTACACCCTTGAAAGGTGACCAGTCCATCACAAAGAAAGAGACACACAGAACTATGCTTGTACTCTCATATCTAAGGGCAATTTACACAGACCAATTAACCTGGCATGTTTTTGGACAATGGGACGAGCCAGAGTACCAGGAAAGAACTCATGAAAGCATAAGAACACGCAAACTCCATGCAGAAAGACCCCAGGCTAGGATTTGAACCCAGAACCTACTTGCTGCAAGGCACCAGTGCTACTAACTGTTCCATCATGCAGGCTGTTTATATTAAAGGAATTACTGCAGAAAATGGTAAAACAAGATATATACTTGTTTAAGAGTATATATGGAGGCCTTTTACAGCCTCCATTATTGTAGGTAAAAACAAAATGCACAAAGTCGGCCTCTCTCCATGCTGCCTTAGATGCAGAAGAATATGAATTGGGTCATCTTCAGCTAAGCAGAACACACTTAGAAGATGCATAGCCCTGAGTAATCTTGCTTATTGCTTTTTCCTCGGTTTTCCAACACTAAATGCTGAGTGAGGAAGTTGCTTTGCTTGGAACAGTAATTTTGAGTTACACATCTACGCAACCCAAAGGCTTTCAAAGACTGACATTACATCTCCCCGACAGCAAAGGTGTTTAAATGCTGAAGCAGAGACCTCTTGCTGTTGATGAGACAAAGAGGACATGAAACTCTCTGGATCTCACAATAATCTCTGTCCGCTTTTTCACTTCCTGAAATGTTTGCATCAGCTTTTGCCTTGCTTTTGTCTGCAACAGTGAGGAGTTTTGTGGTGATAGGTGTGCGCGCATTGAGTCCTGCTCAGAGTTTGCTCGTCCTACTGCTGTCATGAGGGGAGAAAAAAAATGTGTCAGGGCCCCAGAGAGCACACATCTCTAGCTTTCCCCACAAGACCGAAGCCTCTCACGTTCTCCATCTTGATAACAAAGTGCAAAAGTTCCAGCACTTCTCAGGCAGCTGGCAGACAGTTTTTGAGATGAAAATCTAGCACAGAATGAGCTTTGTTTGATTTATTAGGACTGTTCACACTGCCACACATAAAATACCTCCATAATTACTGTCAACACATCAGCAGCTTTCCGATGATATTATCCCCGCTACAAACTGAGCTGAAACATTTTTATTGCAAATGTCAAAGCTGAATATATTTATCATGTCACATTGTTGCCATATGGGATGTCTGTAAAATGTAAGCAGTCACTTCAAAACGTGAGACCTTATTGTAATCTTCCATTTTCACAAAGCTAACCAGAAACAGTTGTGGATTACATCACATCCCAGCCAGAGGTTCAGACAATCCGTGTGACCTTGTATGAAAATCAAGCATATAACAGCATGTTCACCGTGAACATTTGCCATCATGTGGTTTAGTGAGATAGGTCTCTAAAGCACAGATGGATTTGCTTTATGTCAAATGTTTTCCTCCATAAATGGTAAGGAAATTGTCAAAGTTCCACTTTGGAGGACTTTGATCCTCCAGGACAGATAATAACGATGTCTGGTCAAGAAGTGCACCAGCCTGGTAAAAACCAGCCTCCTGTTCTACGCTTTGCTTCTTACAGGCACAACAAACTTCAGAAAATGGCACCACACCACAGAGGTGTAAGACTCCAACAACAAAGCCAAATACATAATTTTGTTTCTCTTGGTTTTTTTAAATAACTTTATTAGTGATTAGCGCTATTAGGGCTGCTAGCATCACTAGTAGCAGCAGTCTCTCCTCTCCAGGTCTTGAAATTTTCCTTTCAAGACTTTTTTGTCTTATAAGCAAACTAATATTTCCAGATCCTGCATATTCCATGATAGACAGAGGAAAGCACAAAAGCAAAAGCAACTTTCTGTAATACAGATAAGCTTCTGGTTGTCTGGTGAAGCTCCATGTAGCTCATCTGTCACTCAAGTTATCACTGTGCAAAACCTTCTACCTTCTAAATGTTTGGCCTAAACATAAAGCAGTTAAAACTTCTCCACAGCAAGCCATGCAGTGCAGCAAACTGTTCATTCAGTTATGTAAACTCACTTAAATGAAGCTGTTCTTCCTACCGATGCTCGTCGGTAGCTGCTCTTTCAGACTGCTACAACAGAGAGCCAGACTTTGACGGCTTCTCATCCCTTCGCCATTTTAAACCTTTGTAGTTTTGGTCATTTTGTACCTGACTTTTTCAGGTACAGAAGAGAGCTGTCTTCCACATTATGTCAAGTCATCAATTCATTCTTGTTTTTGGAGATTCCATTGAATTTGCAAAAGATGAGTTAGCCCAGAGGAGATCCCAGAAAGGCTGAAAATCTTAGAGCATAGCTGCTTTCTTTTATGGTGTGAAACATGGAGGGAGTTCTATCAGCATTCTGGAAAACTCAGAGTTAAGGTAGGAATGTAGATTCCCTTGGGAATACGCACAGAGACTGATGTTGGTGACAGTAGAATATGCCCACTGTGCTAATTGCTTTATTAGGACATGTTAAATGTTAACATGCTAACATTTAAAAACTTCAAATCATAATGCCATTGTTTTAAATGAATTAAACACAATTTAACAGTGACTCCTCCCCCCCACACAGTGGATCATCACCTCTGCTCCTTGTATAAATAATCAGTGACCTCTTGTGGCAGGAGGGCTAGAATAAAAGAATGTTGACTGCTGTTAATTAGTTTCCCAGAACAAACAGAAATGAGTTAAATAGACACCAGCAGGTCAAAGTTTTGACAAAAACAGGGATCAGAAATCGGCCACAGATCTCTGATGCATCTCTACTGCAAGAATACAACTGTTTTTGTTTATGCCTGAACTACTTCTGAATGCTATGTGAGTTAATGTTTCTGACTTGGAACACAGAACAAGAGTTAAGGTATATTCAGTGAGTGTGATTGAAATTTTCTCACAACACCAAACTGGAATTCAACCTGATGATTTAATTCCAACATGAGAAGCAAGAAGTTCCTCAGTACAATATGGCTGCAGGACATATAAAACACAGATTTAGTAATTATCCGTTTTTACTGTAGCTCTTACTTTTATTTCTTGCTAAAGCAGTCAACCCGGAGAGTATTGTGCTGTCTTTATCTGTAAATATATTGGCTTAGCTTTGGTTTGTCCAAAAAGTTGAGAAATATCTTGCTATGGATTTGTGTTGCTAACAGCCAGCTCACTGATTACAAATGCTAGCAAATCCCACAGGCTTCCTGACATGGTTAAGCAGAGTATGATGTCACTCTGTGACCTGGGTTTCAACTTCTTCTGCAAAGCAAACATAGTAAAACCCGGTAAATAAAGCTGTATTCTTTACTAAACGATCACTTCCCCACATCTTTTCTTCCTCCTTCAGCAAAGCAGCTAATCGTAAATGAGCCTTCCTGAATGTCTTAATGGGAAACAGGACTAAAGCAGCAAAAGTCAAGATGTTCGAACTTCAGGTTTAAATTAATGTCTGTTTCTAGCTCCACCATTATAAAATCTTTTCAGAAATGTTCTGTTATAACGTCGTCAGGTCGAAGCTGAATAATTTCCCAGGGGGATTACAGCTGCCTCTGCTTAAGCCTGTCACAATGATATCATTTTTAGTAGACAATTAATTGTCGTGCAAATTATTGCAATTAAAGATTCAATTATCTTTCTTGGAAGTCACTGTTATAGTAAAAGCCAACTAATAATTTATTGATTTACCTCACACTTATGGGAAATAACTGCATCATTTAAAATATTATATTTCTTGCCTTTGAGACTTTGTGTGTGTGTGTGTGTGTGGGGGGGGGGGGGGGGTCTACAAGATGGCGTCATTGAAAAGGCAAAATATAGAAGTAGTCAATTTTTGGTTATTTAACCTGCCTGTTGCTATGCAAAGACAAGAGTTAATATGCGATATTAATATTCTGCCAATTATTATTTCAGAAACATTGGTGTTGTGTTGCTCTAATCAGCAGACCTTTACAAATATCAAGAACTAAACAAATCCCAGCAGTTGTTGCCGTGTTGAGTACAGCATCAGGCTCATACGCCAGGTCAGCAGACAGTCAATAGTAACATCTTCAACAAGATGTTAGCGTATATCAGATGAACAATAGAACGATGAACATCATAACAACTGTTTTAGATCAAAGTTGAGCCGTGATTCACCAGAGAGGCCCAGACAAATGTGGGGAAGTAAAAGCTCGAGTTTCAGTCCGTTGACAATCCCACCCATGATGTCATCTTAGAAGGGATACTGCCCTGAAATCAGCATCGAGACATGAAATGTTTGGAAAAGCTCTTGTATCTGTGCTTGCTGACATTTCTAAATAGCTTTCCTTTTACTCTGTTTTCTTTCACAGAACTTCACTGTTTAATTAAGTGTTTTTTATGACATTCCAACAGAGTGTTATGCTGCAAACAGTGTGTGCATGTATTTGGCTGGTGGCAAGCTGCAGAAGGCAAAAGGCCGAAGTTTTGTTTCTATGTTTAAGTCCAAACGGAGAACTCCCACCTTTTTGCAGCTACTTAAATATGCGCATGTGTGTTAGTAGGTGTGTGTAGGCGCCTGCATGAGCAAAACGCAAAGTGCAAGTGGGTGAATGCGTAGTGTGTCATGTTTATCATATCTCTAGCAACTCAACAATGCACCACAGAACATGGGCTCAAGCCAGATAATGAGAAGAAATCAAAATCAGCAGCTAGGTGCAGAAACCATGCAGAAAAAAAAAAAAAAAAAGAAGAAATAGATTAAAAATGAAGCATGACATCATCGCACTTGGCCCAAACTCTCCTAACTACCAGGAACCAAATCTAAGCACAACAATGATCGGCAAGGAGGAAAGAGGAAACTTGGCGTGTGTTCGAGCAGCTTGAATACAGCTGGGAGAGGCTATTTCTGGGCCTGCCCCTTGTCCCCTTACTCTCCTGCAATCATGCATCATCCACTCCCTTCATTCTGTCCACTCATCCATCTCAGTAACTGCAGGACCCAGTTGTACACTTCCCCATTATGACATTCAATTCAGGTTTGATTTCTTCTGCCGGGCGGCTGGGCGATACAAGGAGGGTGGGAGGCTAACTGTGAGCCGTCACGGAGAGATTTCAGGACAAAATGGCTGCATTGCTTATTGACCCTTGATTGGTTCGGTCTGCTGTCATGAGTGTGATTGTTCTGTGGTCTGAACTCGGTGGAACATTGTTAGAATGTTTTGTTTTAAGGCCGGAGATGCACCCATCCGATTGGAATATGTTCCTTTGATAATCGTTAATCAGCAGAATGTTTATATATAATTAGTGGTGGAACTCGGTTAAAAATTGTCTGAGTTAATTACAGACCCTGTAATTATACGCATTCTAATAAAAAACTATACATCAACAAAATAAGCAACATTTTCAATTCAAAAACCCTTTTTGCTGCTAAATTATTGAGTTAATACACATGTGAGCTCCACAACAAAGATATTAAATGTTCTTAATCTGTTATCTAGGTTATTCAACTATCAGATTGGTGCAAAGTGCTATTATAACCATTCAGCAATCAGGGTTTTCTGGAATCTCTGCTCATTCATTGACAAATTCTTTGAAAAGACCCTTATTTAGAAAAGTGGACGCTGACATTAGCGTTGGGGACGTCTGTGCTGCTGCAACATGTTTAGCATCGAGATGCTATTTTAGGCTTGAAGAGCTTCGCTGGTGGGCTCAATGGTTTTAGCACAACTTGCACAAAACAACAGTTGTTTCCAGCATCTCATCAGATCGCTACATTGTTGTGCGTCGCTGTTGTTTGCGGATGTCGCTTTTGTGTCACATTAACAGGATGTACCAGAAACACACAAATAGAAAGATTCTGGCATGAACTTTTGCATATTAAAACTAAATGCTAATAATTTAAAACTATCTAATTAATGAACTGAAATGAATGCATTGAGGTGGCGGACTGATAAAGACAGAACTCTCACACTGTCCAGTCTGTTAAGACACCAAATAACAGCATGTATTTTGATGCACTTTTTAAAGTTTAATAAAAAAAATTAATCAGATAATGGTGAAGGAAATGTGTTTGTGGGATTCTCTTGTATTAGTTAATATTCTGTTGCATTTAAATTCACCTTTAAAAATACCTGAACCATGTATTTTTCTTAAATGCTGCATATTGATGTAAACTGAGTGGTGGTCTCTCATGTTCTTGGTCACTCTTTGACTAGACTTTGGCTTTAGCCTCCAAGTAATCTGTATTTATACAAAACAAAAAGAGCTATTGGCTGCGAGTAAGATTCTAACACTTTAACAGAAACTCATTTTAAAAACCCAGAACTATCCTTGAAACTCTTAAATTTGTAATGTTTTGTCATCACAGACCTTTCAATCTGTCGATACTTGAAACAAAAAAAAGTTTCGGCTGCACCAACTTCCACAAAGCGGGGCTTTACTGTACAACAGCAGCTGCTTCGTTTTACTTGTGTGGGCCAGAGTAACCACCCAATCAAATTCCTGCCAGCACCCTCTCCCTGAACTCCTCTTCTCACTCATCACAATAATGAGTTAGGGGGGATGGTGGCGAGCAGGTGGTGGCCTATGAACACATTCATGGTTTAAAGTGAGAAAAAAAGATACATATGACTCGTTTTATGTGTTCGGTATCTGCAGAACATTCCCTCAAACATAGCTGTCCTCCCATGCACGCAGCGCCCTTCATCATGGCTAGCAGAAACAGGGTGTAAGATAAATTTTTAGAAAAATATTTGCAAGCACAAGCCCTTCTTGTCCTGCCCTCAGTGATTCCTTACTGCAGTTCACTTGAAGAGATAACACACAAGAACAGGGCAGATCTAACTTATATTCTATGGTTTTTTTTAATCCAACATTTACTGTTATATTCTTTTCCTCCAAATGTTACTATGCAGTGGGGATGGGCCAATGTATATAATTTCCTATTGTTCTGACAGTAAAAAGTAATTTTAGAGAAATTAAAGAGAAAGTGCCACAGCTAAATTCATGAAGCTGTACACTGCCAGTCAGCTCTCTGATAGGAGGCAGCTACAGTTTTCCCTTGCTTCCGATACAGACAAATTACTTTGTTTGTGAATTATTATGGTCACAAATAACACAAATAGTGGACATTAAGTGAGTCATGTTCAGTAAATTAGATTCAACATTCGGATGAGACCAATTTGTCAGATTAAAAGTACCTCTTGAAAATAATATCCTTCAAGCAGGTATTAAACATACTTTTTATTAAGTCCACAATTCTATTAAAAATGTTTGGGTTTTTTTCCAATGTAATATTCTAATTTCAAACTCATGGTTTTTATTATCTGTAAGTGAAAAATCATTATTACAACCAAAAATAAGAGCTGTCAAACACCCATCTGGGTGTAATTAATCTATATAATATGTTTCACTGAGTAATAAAGCTCCTAAAATAAATAGACTTTTCAAAACTATTCTAATTTATTGAACAGGTCTGTCTCTATCGCAACAACATATTTACTAAGGTTCCAGAATGTTTATTAAATTTAAAGGATAGTCTTATTTTTAATGTAATAATTAATGTGCTATTTGTTTTTAATGGGAATAATTGCCGTTTTCCTGTTTTATATCATATGGTTAGAATCTCATACCAGCCCATTCCTACTACAGAGGCTCAGTGAAGTCATTTATAACTCAGATTGTATTCTGGGAAACAGTGTTTTTCTGCCTTTGTGACCCAATAGCAGTAGCAAATTCAAAATATGAAAACATCTGGATTATCACCTGAATAAATAGTTCATTTTTGAGCATGTTAACAAATTACAACTGCTTATTTCTTACTTTAAGCACCAATCTTGCTTTCTAAAAGTACCTTTAGTTGATAAAATGTCTACAACAACATAAGGATTATTTGCTCATATTGGTTCTACGGAGAACATCTGGACCTAATAAGCAGAGAGACGCCTAGCACCTGTTATTTGCAGCCGGCTCACAAACCTCCTCTGAAGCATGAAGGACAAAGCGGCAGGCTCCTCTATGAATCAAGCGTTTGGTGTTTGGATGGTAAGATGTATCGGCGCTGACCTCCACGCTGACAGGGGTCACTGAGCTGCATGTGCAACGTTCTCCTATTGCCATATTTGAGCGATACTCTTTGGTAAAATGAATGCGTACACCTCTGCATATCCAAACGGGGACAATTATTTTAAGGGAGAAGTGCACGACAGCAGCCAGGTATAGACTTTTGTGGGGATTATCAGGCAGCTTTTGAAATAAAATCTGCAACCTTTCTGGGAAATTATTAAAGTTGATTATGTAAAATAAACTTCTTTGAGCTTTAAGTCATGTTATAATGTTATTCCCTCATCAACACCCGGAGTGTTGCTTTGATTCTTTCATGCATGTTTGAGAAGTCTTTTAACCTCCCATAGCAAAACGCCTGGTTGGACCGAGAGCTGCCTTCAAGATGCAGCTCCTCCTTTTATTTATTCAGTTGCAGTTTCCAAGCTTCCAATCTTTCGCCTCACAGAGAATCCTTTCCTCCTGACTCCCCCACTCAGCTCCTTCAGACTAGCCAGCAGCAATTAGCAAACACCTGCTGGAAATGTGCATCTGCTGAGCTCTTTGTACGAGCTACTTCTCAGGGAAATGCTGGTAAAAAAGTTTTTTAAAGGTTCATAGAGGAGCAATGTTGGGATGGCATCTTGAAGGCAGAGTTTCAGACAGAGCAGAAGTTTTTAAAGAGGCAGAGGCCCAATTTCAAGGCATTAAATTACAAAGTCAAAGGTTTTAAGTCATATTTGTTTCTGTTTTATATATATATATTTATATATATATATATATATATATATATATATATATATATATATATATATATATAGTTGCTGCTTACTGCCAGTCAACAGGCTGGAGGACTGCTCCTGAACTTCTCCCTTCCTAACAGCAAACACAGTTCTGAGATATTTCTGGTTGCAAAATACACAAACAATCCTGGTGAGGTACAAGAGGCACATGTATGAGGCTGCCGACTGCAGGCTTTCTACCTCACTGAGAAGCCCAATTAATTATCTAGTAACATCAGCTTGTTATGCTTCTGTCACTCTATCGAAAATGTTTTTTGTGTGGGTGTGTGTGTGTCTAATTTTAGCGGGTCTTAATTACAGCTTTCAGCTTCAGTAGTCAATGTATCAAACTCTAAATACCTTTATAGAGATGACTGTTATCAGTAATAATCAAATGGTAACGCCACCTAAGGAACAGTTGTTGTTTTTCTGTTTTAAATAAAAACTATGTTTTACATTTTGTTTTTGTTTGAGTAGAACATATGAGTGTTTTTGGTTGAATGTAGCAGTGGTACATCATCCCCCTCCCCCACTTGTTGCGGTGAGCTGTCAGCTCATATCTCCAAAGCTTTATCTCGTTTAAAGAAAAATCAGGTTGGCTAATATTTCAACTCCTGACACGACTCCATCTTGTAAAACGTTCTTGAACACATGCTAGCAACAAACATAGTCTGTCTGTAAAATATCCAACCACCTGCAGGCTAACGATGAGGTACATGTGCAGCCTTCCAGGTTCACTTTATAAAATCAAGGTCCATTACTTGAACTGATGGCAGACCAAGGTTTATGATACTCCAGACAGAGTTTTCTCTGGCTGCATGGAGCATAGAGCAATGCCGTGCTGCCCCTCCCGCACCTCTTGCTGCACATTACCAATAAAGGTGTCCACTAGGGCTGAAACAATTCCTCAAATGATTCGAATACCTCGATTATTAAAATTCCTCGAGGAAAATGTATCTGCCTCGAAGCTTCGTTAAATTATGTTTTATTATTTAGCGCACCGGGTTCTGGCCGGGACATTATTTGCGTTGCGCAGAGCTCTGACTTCCACCTTTGACTTGTTAACGAAAGTAAGTGTTATCATAAAGTCCAATTTTCAAGTTCATAATGGGGATTTTATTGATAAATGATAATGTCCGAATTTTCGTTGTTTTCGGGGGACCAGTAAGAATCCTTAAAATGACTGGCGCGATGCCTGGAGTACGGCAGCTTTTCTCCTCCGGGAGCTGCTGGTTGAAAGCGAACGGCGGGAAGAGCGCTGCAGGAGTATTTATACAGGTGAGCGGATAGACTTAACAGGGCGGACGGCTGAGTAGTTGAAGGTTACAATGTAAGTGTAGCTTTACGGACGAACCGCACAATACATTTCATATTATCCAGGTCTGAACAAATGGGTGGTGGAAATCATTGTGGCGGCACATGGCTGGTAGATGAGTTTCTGAGCGTGACGAACGAAGGTGACGTAAATATCCCGTTTCTCCTCTGCCCCCGTTCTTACTTTCGTCCCCTGGTCTACCGGTTCCTAGACTTGCGTTAGTCTTCCCCCTGGTCTATTTCCTGCTCTCCATCCTCACTCCAGGCGACATTTCCCGTATTCTCAAACCCAAAGCTTGACAGATATGGGGCAAGGTGAGAATTCATCCATTAAACTGACTGAAGATGAGTACATAAACTAAAAGCTCGATCAGAAACATTTTGTGAGCCTCCCTCTTTATTATTAAATTGAACATAATTTCAGATTTTTGTATTACTTCAGGTTAACTTAGAAAGTGAGCTATTATAGTTACAGGTTAGTTTACTAAACTATAGAAAGATAACTGTTAGGGATGCTCAAAAATGAAAAACTGGACTGATATTGATATCCGATAGAAACACCGGTGTTATGCCAGATTTACCAATATTGTTTTTTTAATAAATTGTTTTATTGATTACTCGATTAGTCGTAAGAATAATCAATAGATTACTTGATTACTAAGATATTCATTTACAACAGTCATAGTGTCCACATTTTTTCCTGACATGGAAAAACATAAAAAAAGATGGCGGCTTAAAAATATTTGTAGACATGTACAAAAACGTAAGTGTGTGCAAAGTAAAGAATTGCCACCTATCACTATTACTAAGACAATGCTATTTTATATCTGCTGACTGGTTAAACAAATAGATAACTCAGCTAAATAATTTTAGCTATGTCAGCTAACAATATTAGCTTGATATTTTTGTTTTACCTCATAAAAAGCAGTAATAAGAAGAAAAAGTGAAATAGTTGTGATATGGGGCTGCATGATTCAAATCCCAGCATGCATGGAGTTTGTGGGTTCTCTGCTCCGACTGTTCAAAAACATAAATATTGTCTGTAATAAAAAGTCAAATTTAACATCATACATTAGCGCAAATATAAAAATTCCCTACAAACATTTCTAAATTGGCACCACAAAATCTGTAATTTTGATTGCAAAAAACACAAAAAAAAAATATCACAAACTCCTGGAGGAACAGCGATTTATTGATATTTTAACAATTGAATTGGTTTTAACAATATATTGTGGCACAACTGGCCCTTTAAGAACATTCAGATATTTGATTTGGCTCAAAATAAAAATGACTGACAGCCCTGATCTAAAGTAATCATACTTGAAGAATCTTTTACCATACAAAGTTCAGATGTCATTTTCGCAACATTAGCCAAAGAATTCGCGTTCCTCCTTTCCAAGTAAGGCAATTACATGTAAGCTGTAATTTTTCTGAAGGGTTGAACAACTGGTTCAGCTGAAATAATTACTTCTCCACCTATTCTTCCAGAACAGATCACTAAATGACACCAACATAGCGTCGGTATATCTGTTATTTCACCTGAGGGCAACATACGCGCATCTCTTCTGTCACCACCATATGGCAACCAAGTCAAACTCTGTCAGATCTTCCAGAATGACAGCTTGCTATATTAAAGCCTGTTATTGTTATTCTATAATGTCTGTTAAAGCTCAGAAGGATTTCGCAACACAGCGGTGGCTGGAAGAAGTTAGAAACATCAATATGTAATGAGAGAGAGAAGTGAAACTCAGCTCCAGACTTTCAATCAGTCTCCTTCATTTAGCTCAGATGCTAGAAAAACGCCCCGGCGCCACAACGAACTGTCACCAGTGGAAGCAAGGAGAGCGGGATGAAGCGGCCTGTCAGATTCCCCCTGAGCAGCTGATTAGAAGTCAAATTAACCAACCTCTGCTGTGGGTCCGGTAATGTTACCGCAGTAGCTCAGAGAGCCGCCATTTTGAAAGCGACACATATTTGCTTCAAGGTTCCATCAGGTCAGATCGCAATTGCAAATTCTTGGAATGACACCAACACGTTGAGTTGACACCAGATTAGTAGAGAGCAGACGTGCTTTGGAGAAGCAACGCATCCAGATCCGGTTTTATTCTCGAAGATGCTTGAGTTCACAGTGTGGATAGAAAATATTGCTGAGAAGCTAAACGGGGGAATAAAAAAAAAAAAGAACATATACCCTTTTTTGCCAAAGCATCTCTCGCCCAGCTGCCTAATGATGTTTATGAGCCGTTCTGATTTGTCAGTCTGATTGAGTGAGTGAGTGAGTGTCCCTTCTTACCGGGGTAGAAGTCTTTGGATTTGGACAGCTTAATGGTGGCACCCGTCTCTTTCTGCAGTTGTACGATGGTCTGGCCACCCTTGCCAATTATAGAGCCGGCTGCATAGCTGGGGATCAGCACCTTCAGGAAGTACTCACCCTCCTCTGGGGGAAAGACACACAAAGTGGGAAAAAGGCCACATCATGTACAGCAGCACTACACATCATATACGACATACATATGTATGTATATATATATTTATATATATACATATATATATATATATATGCATATATATAAATGACCTCAAAAAGCAAAATATTAAAGAAATAAATTATAAAAACATAACATCATTAATATGTGTTTAAGATAGAGCAAGGAGAAAGGTTGGTAATATATTTTTGCTAATATTTTTCTGAAGGGGAAACATTTTCAGGTATTTTGGGTAGGAATATTTGTAGCTTTCACATTCTATTAGCGATTGGAGGCATGTTCTGTGTCCTGGCCCAGATTTTCATGTAGAGTAAATGATGACCTCCTTTCCAGTTTGCAGAGGTCTAATTTTAACCATTTTCAAGGAGTTTTAGCAACACTCTGAATAAATACCCGTCAATGCTCGGTGTCAAATAATCCTGCTTCACGCTGGAAATGCCAGAAATCAAAACAAGTCAAAATGTAAGGAAAGAAAAAAAAAAAAGAACCTCAAGACGCAGACTATCAGGACAAAACACAATCACATCCAACTCTTCATCCAAGCAGCTCATGAATAGCCACAAAGAATTATCCGTTGTAATTAACCGATGTGTGGAGAACATATGGGAAGCAATCCTGCAGATTTGTTCAAAGGGTATAGAGCCAAAATGGTTTAAATCTCCTCCATTTTGGAGGGGCTTTTGTGGTTTAAAGTGGCTTTTAGTAGTCACTGATTGACAGAGTGTCACTGTGCAGCAGAATGTGTTTCTCCTCTTAGCTTGGTAGAGCTCGATTTTCTGCAGTTCTACTTAGAAATCAGTCAAAACCAAGAAAGCCCTCATGGCACTAAGTGCAAACTGCGACGGAGCAATCAGCCACATTTGGTGCTTGTGCCCGTGCGTTATTGATTGACCTGACAACGTTGTGATGATGTCACGGTGAACATTTGACACAGGTGCACACTTGAACTTAAGCACGGGCACAAACAATCTCCTCTGCATGCTGATATGGATGCAATGACGTCATGTTCGATCCCTCTCAACTGCCAATAGGGGTGACGTCAGTAGAACGGGGCAGGGATGTTACAAAGCGCCGTAAAAGCTTTCTGGCCACGGTTCTTCTACCTTTCTCTAAAGTGTGCCGTCAGACTGTCAGCCGTCGCAGCCTGTCACCGTGTTTTGTACTTTGTTGAAGACATGGAACGCGGAGATGCAACCTGCGTGCTGAAGACATGGAGGACGGGGCGGTGGGGAGGGGGGCTGCAGGTGGACTGAGACCAACCTGTTGCCTCGATAATACACTCATTAGATTGAGATGTGAATGAACATGGCACTGTGACATAGGGGAATTTCACAGCCCACAGGGTAGCTCTTCCTCTTGTTGCATTAATATGCCCCTCATGTTCCATTCAGACGTAGGCTCGGTTTGCTCAACATCACTCGTAACCAATGACTCTGACAAACATCCACATATTTGGTGCCATTATTAGTGGTGGAATTTTTAGTTTGGCTCTATTAAAACTCACTAATCTCAATTTCACAATTAAAAAAAACACCACATTTTCGGAATATTTCAAGTGAGGATAAAAGCTGACGTATCTTTTAAGTAGAAAAAGAAAAACGATTAGATTCAATGCTCTTTATTCTCCATCTCCTTTTTGGATATCTGAATCTTGTGCAGGGTTGCAGTCAGCTCTCTGCTTTTCTGTTAACGTGAAACACAAAATGACCTTGATGGAAAAAATAAAATAACACCGTTGCCAAAAACCTCCCGAGCCACTAAACTACCTACCGCCTGATAACCAACAGCATGCCAGTAGAAAAACATTTCACAGAATGATTTCTTTTTACTGGATCCTAATATTCCGAGACCTGTTGTTGTCAGACGAGCCCAAACCCACTGCGTAACTTTCTGCTCATCTTCAGCCGGGAGTGAACCCAGCAGGGGAGAAAGCCGCTAAGATTCCCCTCTTGTCGCCCTCACAGCCACGTTTGGTGTCATTAGTCAATAATTAATTCCATCCCAGTGTCTGAGATCACAGTAACAGGTTTTAATGGCGTCATGTGGTAGAGTAAACATGGCAATCTGTCGCCAGGGAACGGGAGCAGTGGGGCACATTGGGAGGTTGAGCCAGTGGGGTGTTAGTTCAAACCCTTGCTTCCAGTACTGGAAGGATGGCTTGGAGGAGAGACATGGTCTCTGAGCCAAATGCGTTTAGTTAAGTCACTCAAGGGGGGTGGGTCAGGAGGAAATGCCTTGTGACCGTCCTCCCCTCCTTCTCACAACCCTTCCAAGTACCCTTTCTGCATTTCAATGGACCAACCTGCTCCTGACGGGGGAGCAAGGACGATGGAACAAAAATGAGCCGCAACGAACAAATCCGCCTTACGATGTATGAAAGTACTCATGGTGCAGCGTGATGGATAAATTCAACAAGTCAGACAATCAGAGTTTGAAGCTTACCCATTCTGAGATCTGCTGCTTCTCAAGTCCTCTGTCAGATCGCCATCAATGCCAGGGCGCAATCTCTAAAGGGGCTCCTGACATTAGCCTAGGCATAGGTGCAACGGTAGTGTTGAGGAATGCGGCCAGTCGACCTTTTTTTTCACCGAGGTCTTATTCATCAGTGGGGTGCAGAAAAAGAGATTTCACCGCAGCATCCGAGCCATGCCTGCAGCTGGCCCGAGCCTCAATTGTCTGAGAAAATGCTAATGCAGGCTCTGAGTGTTTTCAGTGAAAGACGGCACGCATTGTTCAAGCCTGCATCGGTTTGAAGGGGGGGGGGTCTTCCCTGCCGCATCACCCTTTTCACTGCTCTCATCCATATTCATCGAGTGGCCTGTCCGTCTGCAGCAGCACGCAGGACTGGCAGCCAGCGCCGCCAATGGCCGGCCTCCTCTCCTCAGGACGTCACGTTCCCACCCCCTCCGACGCCGGTCCCCAAAAAATTGAATTTTCTCCCCTACTCCGCCTCTTTTGACGCAGCACTATAAAGTACGGCAGTCCATTCACTCACTCTTTTCAGAGAAAAGTGACAAAGGTGAAGTGGCTGAAGGAGCGGACGGCAGCGTCGGACGAGGAGCTTCGCACAATGACCTTCAGTAGAAGCAGGAGAGGTGCATGGAGAACATAGCCAGATGATGGAGGAGGTGGAGGAGGAGTGATCGGAGACGGCGCGCTTTACGCCACCCACCCTCCTTTCCTCTTTTCCCCCACCCCCAATCCCTGAGACGGCCATGTTTGAGAGGGCGGAGGGGCTCATCAACCATTGCAAATGGCAGTGCCGCAGAATGGTGGAGGGGGGTGATGAAGCCAATCACTACGCCTATAAATCTTACACCGAGAGGTATCTTAAGTGACCGAATGAGTGTTGAAAACTGCAGTGTGCTTGTGTGCAAGTACCTGTTAGTGGACACGGGGGTCCAGCTTCATTTAACGGCGCATTCCAGGAAACCTGCACACAATGAACTCTCTCCCTCCTGGATGTTGATCAGTTTGATCAAACTCTAACATTTTTCCTTTATTTTTTATTTATTTATTTTTTTGCTGTTGAAACAAGCCACTTCCAGATGATTCTAGCAGAGAGATGCTCCACTATATAGCCTCAGCTTCCCTGTAGACTCCACTGACTCTCAGGGTCTATCTGGCTCCTCTTTTCTCTCCGTCTCCTCATTACTTTCGCTTCCTCCTATTCTCTGTTTCGCTGCCACCTGGCAAATTCACAGTCCGCTCACGTCACATCGCTCTGCAAGGGCACCTGTGTCCTTCCCTCCAAATAAAAAAAAAATCTAATAAATAAATAAACAAATAAAAACACGGTTCACATTCCTGTGCCAGCCTTTCCATTAGCAACATAACAAGATCGTAACCCCCCCCAGCAAACAACCTTTTGGAAGACGTGTGCTTGCCAACAACGTGGGTTCACAGTATGGATAATTTAGAAAGAAAAAGAGTGAATGAAAGATTGCTCATTTTGAGGAGAGAAGGGCGTAGCTGATAAAAGAGTAGTCATTTCCCTCATTCAGTGTCCATGGCTCCTAATGCACAGCGAGGGGGGGCTCTCGGCTTTGAAAGAGCCAAGGCTTTCTTCTCTTTGTTGTAACTGCCAGTCATGTTAATGATCAGTTGGGTTGGAATAACGTGATCAATATCAGACGTAGTCTTGGGGCTGGTGATTACAGGGGTGGCTGAGGATTAGCAGGCTGTCTAACACTGTTGTCAGACAGGCTGCAGAAGAGACAATACAAAGATCACTGGATGAAAATGATTTGCTTTTCTGCATTTGTTTTAATTTTTCCCTCAATATCAAATTCCAGTAAATAATTACGCATTTCAGAAATGGCTTTGAGGCTGTTCTGCATACCTCCTTGCTGTACTGTTAACCTTAGTCTATACGCAAATCATAAATTTAGGCAACCACCTGAAACATGAATTAGCTTAGATGTTAAAAGAGAGCAGGATAAAGTTCCACCAATTTCTGGCACTTGAGCACAAGAAATACATTTCCTGATCAATAAATAGCAAGATGAAGTAAAATAAATACTAATCAATGTCAATTTAAATAGTTTTTAGAAATTTGAATCTATTCCAAATTTATATTCCAACTAATGTCCACCCATCGTCCTGACTGGCTTCTCAGAGGGGCTGCAGCAGACAGTGGGCACAGGGGTGGGGGGAGCTGGCTATAGACAGGGTTTCAGTCTGTCACAGCGCAATGCAGGGACATACAAGACAACCATTCACACCTAGGGGCAACTTAGACTTACAAGATTTTGGATAACAGAAGGAAACTGGAGTACCTGGGAAAAATGTATATAAGCACCAAATTTCTTCTGTAGGTTGAATATCAAATTACATTTTTTCCCCCAGTTTTAGTGTCAGCTACAGCTGTGATTTATTGCTATTCTGATTTTGACACGTCAAGTAATGCACGTGCTGTATAGGCATGGCGGTGGCACAGGGGTGAAACGTGCAACCCATGTACGAAGGCCTCAGAACGACACATTCGTCACGGGTTTGAGTCCAGGCCCGCTGACCTTTGCCGCATGTATTCCCCTCTCTCACAGTCCACTTTCCTGACAACTACCTCTCAAATAGAGGCCACTAGAGCCAAAAAAATCCTTCAAAATAATTAATATGATACAAATATAACAATCTGATAGCTGGTTGACTAGTCAGGTCGCCATCTCTGATCCTGTAACTGACATGATGCTCCATAATGACTGACTGTGATTTATGTGACTGAAAACATGTTTAAACACCCACTTTCTTGTAAATGAGCAAGTCTAGTCTTTTCCTTCTGCCAGCTGACTGACAGTGCGCAGCAATAGCTGGGGAGGTGGCAACAGTCAGAGAAATCTTGAAACTTTCTATAGCAAACATTAAATAGTAGGAATGGTAAGGTGGAACATTTTTTTTGTTTTATCTTTTAATACCTATTAGGCACAATAACTGGACAGGACACAGGAAGGAGAGAAAGGGGAACCCAGGACAGCCGCGTCGAGGACTACAGCCTCTGCTCTACTGACTGAGCCACCCAGCGTCACAATGGCAGTTTTGAAACAGTAGCTTCATAAAATATGAATATGTGGGTAACTAAGCCATTCCTCTTCCCCTACATACATTTCAAAGACACACACAGCGGGGTAGGTGATGCTAAGCTGGTAGGAGATGTCAATAACTAGAGTTGTCTGATGTTTTGACTCGGAACATCTCTGATATACGTAAATAAAAATGGATGGTCTTCTGATGGACTAGCGAACCTTCCAGAGTGTACCTGTTGTCCCTCAGTGTCCCCTGGGACAGGTGCCAGGCTCCTTGACCTATCCTGTATTACTTAAGATATAAAAACCCTGTTCTTGAAGCTGCTCTTTCCCCAGAGTCACTACATCACAATTATCCAGCATCAGATTGTGAAATTATGGAAGTGGCAGCCATAAAAAGCCAATAACATATGTGCGAATTGAAACGTTCGTCAAGCTCCTCCAACACTCGCATCAGCCGGTAATTGAATGAGAAAATCCGAGCCAGGTGTTGGTGCTTGCAGGCAAACGGTGAAAAACTCCCTCCGAGAAGCAGGAACGTCACATTAGTTCTTCTTCTGCAGCTGTTTTCGAGGTGTTAATGGATGACATATGGGGTTTGGAAATGTTCTAAAACACTGCCTGGTGCCGTCAGGGCTCCCTTCGTGCCTTGCTGAAATTTCATTTCTGAGGAGCAGTGAAGTGCAGAAAGGATGCGCTCACGCTGTCAGAAAATATGATATAATGCTGCTGTCACCGAATGAGGTGCTGCTGGTGCACAAAGGGAGAAATCTTAGTAACATATGGTGAAAAAAAACAACAACAAAAAAAACAGTGTTTCTCTGCAGACATCTAATTAACCTTAAGTTGTTGAGTAAGTGTTCGCTGTGAGCTGCGGAGCATAACAGCCCTACGCCGGAGTAAGACGTACAGTAGCTGGAATCAGCCATCATCCTCTGACTGCGGCTCTCTAACATCTTGCAGAAAAATCAGGACTCATGCAGTGGTTCTTCGTCACCACTAAACCCAACCGTTATCTGACAGTGCAGCAAATAATTCCCCATTTTTAATATCCTATGTTTATCTTGTAACACGTCTTCTCTTACATCTTTTTTAACAAGCATTCCAAGATTTCTGATTGGAATTTTACCCTCCAGCCTGATTGGCCTCATCAGCAAACCTATAAATAACCGTGGTTAGATAGAGATCTGCACTACGACCGGCGATGAGTGTTCACCCTGGAGGCTTGTATGAATTTTACCTATTGGTTTTCCTGTTTAGCTACCTTATGATTTAAGTTTAACATTTTGAGAGAGCCACAGCACTAAGAGCAACACTGAAACACACAAAAACAAGGATCCACCAGACCTCCGCTGTTCCTCATCAATGTTCATAGAAAAACATCCAGAAAGAAGCTCATTTGGTGATGGATGAACATAGTTGTTTAGCAATTATATTCATAGAGTAACGGAATAACAACCAGGACAGATGCTGACAGGAGCAGAGATGCTCCTAGAAATGGTCTGGTAACCAGAATATTTTTTTCTTTTCCAATCAGTGAACACAACATGTGAGTTCTCACTCTTTAAGCCGACAATAACACTCTTTGGTGTGGAAGCTATTACCAAGTGATTGACTCAGATGCTTCCACCATCCACAGGGTCAGTGAAAGTACAAAAACTGTATAAAGCTTCAGTAAAGGAGGCTGTATTTTCTACGGTTTCTTCAAACGGCTACAAAGAGGAGTCAGACATCAGCAGATAAAACGAAGATTAAAATATTACAGTAAAGTTACTGTGTTTATCCTTTTTAAGAGTTGAATTATTTCTGTCATAACACATGCTGGATGTGCTTTGGAAAGCATTCAGTTAAGGAATGGATCTTGTCTCCAAGGTAGCTAATTAGTAATGCTGACAATGCTAATCGCCAAAATAAAATGCTAAAACCAATTCAAAAAGTCAATTCTGTAATCATTTAGTCTTTGTATTGAAATTTTAGAAAAATCCTGCACACATAGCGACAAGGCCCCCTATAAATAATTAATCACAACAGAGACTTTGTTAGGTTTTTGTATACTAACAACAAAGTTCAATAAGACCAATAAGTTGGTATCAGCGGTATGATCATTGCTTTAGTTTAAGAATCTCTCCTAAAATTTTATTTTAATTTTGTAATGGAGTTTCTCAACTCCACCTCAAAAAAGACTTTCTTTTGATTTGTTTACAAATTTTTTTTTTTGTCTGCTTTGTTTATGCAGGAAACGATTCACACAAATATATTTTGTTTTTCTACTGAAGTATAAACCTACAAACTTTGCAAAATTCTGTTTTAGGTTTTAACAAGAAAAAAAATAAAGGAAAACCCACAAAAACACCTAACGGTCAGAAGCCTGATGATACATTAAACCTGAATAAAAAAAGTTTCTGAATGGGTATCGGAACCGCTCATACTTGGTATCGGATCAATATCAAAACATGCCTTACGTGCCTCTAATAGTAACATTAAATGGCTTAATAATGACCTCAAAGACACGTTGATTAGTCAATTTTATTTTAGTTCTACATTTCATAATGAGAATATGTTTTGGTTTTAGCCACTTCCTTGGATGTGTTTTTATTTGTGTGGAGGACTCCTGTGCAAGAACCGCCTCTTTCTAAGTACCTGAATCTGCTGTGATCTGTTTTCTCTACAGTTCCAATTATCCCTGCCATAAACACTGTTTGTTTCTTGCTTTGAGGGTGGAAAAAAGAAAAAAAGAAGTACAACAAAGATTTTTGTGAGTCTAATAAATCCGAGCCTATAACAGAGAGCAGACTAATAAACAAAGCTAGAAGGTTTAACCAATCAGCTCTCTGCTTCTCTGCATATCTCCAGCTCCAGATGTGGAGCAGAGAGTTTCTTTGGATTCACATTCAAAGCCGACCTGAGCTAAGGAGGCCGTTCAGTGAGTCAGGCAGCCTGCCTTCCCTATTGGGATATGAAGTAACAGCCATAAACACTGGGGAGCCTTCCAAAGCGCACAGGTGCTGCGCTGGAAACGCCAACAGTCAGCCTGAGCCTGTTCTCTGGGCTTCCATGCGCTCTGGCTGCACGCAGACAGCTGATACTGACAGACCGTTTTGTTGTTTGTTTGTTTTGTTTTTTGTTTCTTGGCACGGATTCCGACACCAACCTGCGGCTTCATGTGGAGGAGACGCGGAGGACTAGCTGATTTCGTGTTGCGGCGCTCTTACCTCCGGTGTTGGTGCGCTTGGTACAGCCGGCCTCTTCAGCCGGAGTTTCCAGCGGCCGTTTGCGGGAATCCGGGTTATCCGCCTCCATTTGACTCTGTTGCTGCTGCAGGTTGTGGAGGTTCGGGTTCGTGTATATCCCGTTGTGGTCCATAGCTGCTGCTCCACCACCATCTCCACCACCGGCCATCATCATGTTTCCACCGATAAACTGTTCCCCCTGCCTCTCTCCTTCTCCCCTCTCGCTCTCTTCCTCTCCCTCTCTCTCTGACACAGACGGAACACGCAGCGCTCTCACCACCACATCCCCCCCAGCCGCTGCACCGCGGCCCCGGCGCTAGGTCTCTGTGGGGGTTCGGATGTTAAACAACACCGGGATCAGGGTCTCCTCTACCCGCCACGCCGCTGCTGCTCCTGCTCCCCTCACGGGCTAAATATAAAAGCCAATTGAGTTCAAGGTGCCGCTCGCTGATCCCGTATTGTTGCGCCTTCACGTGAAATAAAGCAGAAGCGCGGAGGGGGAAAGAGATCCACTCAGCGAGGAGTAAGGGGATTGGGGGGAGACAACAACAGCTTTTTAAACTCTTCTTCACGACACATTTCTCTTGTAAGTCCGGTGTGATGAGCGCAGCTGCTATTATTGTTGCCTTTGTAGTGCAAGAGGGGAGAAAATAGTTTTGGGAGGGGGGGCTCCAGAGATACTACTGTGCCGCTGACCGGCCGAACTATCCACAGAACCAAAATAAGAGGGACCCAGCTCCATTAGCTGCTTTAACTCTGCATCCAACTATACAAACTGATTCTATAAGTTTTATTTTATTTTTTTCCCCATCAGCTGTTAGAAAATAATTTCGGTTTATTCTTTTAAGCTTAAAAGAGGAACTCTATGTAAAATTGACTTTTTAAAATAAGTTCTAAAGTTATTTCGTCATCAAAAACGTACCCAGAGTGTTGCTTTGCTTTTTACGTGCATGCTTGAGAAATCTTTCAATCTCCTGTTGGCAAACCATTCAGCTGTGCAAAATGCTTGGCTGGACCGAGCGCAGCGGCTCCTCCTCAGAGAGCTGCAGTTTCCAAGCTTCCGCCTCACAGACCACTCCCTCACTCATCTCCTTCAGACTAGCCAGCAGAAATTAGCATGGATCTGGCTGACTGCTCAGTGTAATTCTGGTAAAAATGCTGCTAAAGTGTAGGCAGAAGAGCTTGTGAGGCGTTTCAGAAAGAGCTGGGAGTTTTACAGAGACAGAAGCCCAATTTCAAGGTGTTAAATTATGAATTAAATTGTATATTGAGTCATATTTTATATATAAACATTTTTATAACAACTGAGGAAATGGAAGAAAAAGAAGTCACAGTGCAAACACCTTTTTAGTGTTTGTGAAACAGGTTTCACTACCTCCATCTTAGCCAGCTATATTTGAATTGGTTTCATAAAGGATAGTCCATATTAATAATCAACATGAGTACACTGAAACAACCATGAAGATATGCCAGATTTAGCCATCAACACATATGTAATCCCCAGTTGGGTGCTGTGGGGTTTCAATCAGGGCCTTCAACAGACATCAACTATACCTGAACAATACCAGAACAATGCAAAAACTATGCACCACACCAAGCAACAGGCATCTAATAACATGCAAATAAATAAAAATACGCCAAGTAAAGCAATAATGCATATATCAAGCAATATATCAAAGTGTATTTTAACAAAATACACAGGCAACATCGCACATAATTGAACAGCCAGCAATTTAGCAAAACTTTTCTTTGTTTCCCAGTTAAGCTCAACATCAATCCAAACTGCTCAAATAGCACATGTGAACAATTAAAAGAAAAAAAAATACTAAGCAAAGTTTGTATGAGAATGTAATAGAAAAGCAACACTCACCCATCACTTGTAAATAGGATCCACAGGTTGTTGTGCGCTCAGTGCTAGCTGTTAGAAACTCCTAGCGCTCATAGCTAAAATACCTTACAAGTACCTTACTAAGTTCTGACTTGTCCGTGTTAGTGAATCCAGGTTTGGTGTGGATTTTAAATTTTTAGTTATTTATTTTTTACCCGTTAAAGAGCGTCTTGAAAAAGGCAATTTTGATAAGTCTGCAACTAGGTCAAACGGAATGGAAGCGGATGCGGCCGCCATTTTGTAAATACCAAGATCACTACAGTGACGAATTCAGGGGAAGCTCTTGCCTTACAGCAGAGCCTGTGGGACGACAGGCGGTTCTGTCAGTCAAAATTATTGGCTGATAATTCTGTCAGTCCTGCCAATACAGACCCCCCTGTTGCGGGCATTTTTGATAAATCGGTAGCTGAATTTGTACAGCAGGTCCTGAGGCGGAGCAGCTCGCTAGATGCGTTTAAGGCACTTTTTAAAAGTAGGAAATTAAAGTGAAACATCCATAATACGTAATCCCCAATGGCAGAATGAAGAAAAACAATCGACACAAACGGACAAACACACAGAACATATAATTCATAGCAGTTTATGTGCTCTGAATTACAAAAAAATGGTTAATAATAAGGGTTAATGCAAATCAGCAATTATAAAAAGGAAGTCACACCCATAAAAATATTTAATTCCCCAATAGTTTGGTTGTTAATAACTCTATAGTTCACCAGATTGTATCTTAATTCCATGCACAATACCTATCATTAATTATTGTGTCAGAGTAAAGTTTGGCGCAGATAAGAAAATGGTGTGGGGTTTCTTTTCAGGAGTTGGTTTCAGCTCCTTAGTTCCAGTGAAATGAATCCTTAAACCTTCAGCATACCAAGAAATCCCAGACAATAATGTGCTGCAGACTTTGTGAGAACAGTCTGGGGACGAAAGCTTCCTGTTCCAACATCAGTGTCTGACCTTATGCTTTTAGTAAAGAGCCAAACCAAATGAGGACAGAAACATTGCTTTGGAATCTCATACTGACAGTTGTTTAATTTTGGTATTTTCCTATCTCCAACAACAATCAGCGTTCTCACAGAAAACACACAAAAAAAGACCACACATCCACGAATCCAAATATGTTATTTATTTTCTGTAAAAACCGTACACTATAACGATCTCAAGATCACATCACTTTATTCAACTTGAACAGTGCTCCCTTGTTTGTTTTTCAGCCTACCTGCAGCTACAGAAACCAACATACTGATGGTTTGCCTACTGAATACCAATGTGATGTTCTATGATCTAATCAGTCCTAAATGCAGTACACCCCTGAGATAATCCCTTAAACTGCACTTTAATTAGGATGAAGCATTCCGGTGCGGTCCACTGGGACTAACGGGTAAATAAATGCTGGATCTTTAACATGTAGACATCTGATCGCCACCTTCCTGGCTCTGAGCTGGAGCACTGCTGTTCTCAGCGTCTGCCGCTTCATCTGGCTCAGGGTTGGCAGCCAGTGCCGATACCCTCTGTGTGAGCCTCTCCAGAACCAAATCAGCAGTGCAGGTGAGGCTGTGCTGAAGAGATGACCCACAACAACAGGTCAGAACCATAACGTAGGAGACAAGTGCTTTCAGTCATGCAGCTTTGCTGGGGTTAAATAAGCGAGACTGAGAAAGCTAAGCATTTGCAGTGATCAATTCAAGGTAGAACAAAAGGACTTCCTTCATCTTTAAGAAATAGTCTAATAAGCAAAAAGCAGATATATATTTTAGCAGAAATATGGTCAAACTGAAAAAAATATATATATTCAACTACGCTGCAATTTCTCTTTCCAGACAGTAGAGGTCAGCAATTATCACTTGTGCAACAAGATATTTGACACTCAGCTCTATGGTCACATGGAGCCTGATAGAGAGATGGTGTCCTTGACAACATTGTGCTACCTGTAGGATGTGCAGTCCTTTCAGAGTGAGGACAGCCAGCTCTCTCAACCCGTCCCCGGTCAAGTCGAGATAGATGACGGACAGCAAGGGACTCTTGAAGCTCCGCCTCCACTGAAGCTGGAACTCTCCGTCTTGTCCGCTGCCTGCTGGCCGGAATTTGTAACAAAGAAGTTCCTTCAAGATAGAGACGGAGAGCTTTATAATGAGGAGCTCACTGTTCTTATCTGGTGAATACAAAAGATGATAACATGTCCTGTTTTATCTCGTACTGTTCAGATTAATCAGATATGACTTTGAATTCTTAATGTCAAAACATCACCCAAAATCAAAAGAGCCTTTTGATCTCACGGCTCAAGCTTTTAACAAGTGTTTTTGTACTGTAGTGTGATCAGATGTAAATTTGATCATCGTAGGTCTTCAAGGAATTTGCTTAATTTACTTATTTGTATTTCTAGTTTAGAGAAAAGTGTACAGGTAGGATCACTTTACAATGAAATTGTCTCATGTATAAGACAACTACTCTTCAGACTGAGTTACAGCCATGATTTAAGTGTGACAGGAACGCAGTGGGCCAAAGGAGGGATGCGATGTCAGTTTGGCTGGGAGCAGAAACAGAGGATGCAGAGCTTGCTGAACTTCGAGCTAAATACTCTCCAGTAATTCATTGTCCCCTTCCCTGAAGGTTCTTTTTTTTTCCCTTTTCAACAGTTCCTTTTAGATCAATGGTGATACAGGGTTTGTTATTAAAGCATCTCACTGTTATGGTGAGGATGGTGTTGTCTACATAAAAGTTTATATGGTCGGTCACACACTCAGGCCTCTCTACGAGTGGCTGGCACAGAGCAATCCGATCTGTAGCGTAAAAACATCCCCTCAGAGCTTCTTCAGCTTCCTGTGACCTTTTCTCATAGTTCTTTTTTATTACACGTTGCCTCTAAAATTATTTTAGAAAACCAATTTGTGATCTGATTTGCCAAGAGTAGGTCTTGCAACAGAGGTGCATTCATACCTGACATTGTATAAAACAAATTAAACACATTATTTCTGACATAGTAGCTGAGAAACGATTGAAACACTAATAACAGGAGAGAGTAAGGTGTGATTAAAATCACCTGACATCACAAGCACTAATAAACCACCTCGTGTTGCTACTTCTTTAGATCTTTTTCTTCTTGTATGGTTGGAAAACCAACCTCAGCAACATTGCAGTTTGTAATATCATCCTATAGCCACAGCTCAGTGAAACATCCTCCTGATACGCTGTCTGGATGTTTGTCAGTGTTTGAAGTTAACCCATTTTCATACTGGAGATCTCACATTCCCAATTATGAATTATTAGGAATGTGAGATCTCCACTGTCTACACTGGCTTTATTATTTGAACCTCTTCCGCTTTGTTTCATGGCGTTACATATCACAACTATCTAAAATAAAAAGAAGTAGGAAAAAAATCTTTCCAGCTGCTGAGTATCCAAAATAAAATAAAAAAAAACAACATATATATTTTGAAGACTCAATAAATCAATCAGAAAAATGAGAGGAACATTTTTAAATGAGCAAATTACAAGGATTGTACAAGAGCCACTCCAATAAGCTGCCACCATGTGCGGCACTGTTCTAGAATTACATATTGCTGATTAACCGTTGTGGTGTTCGAAATGGTTCTTCATCACTACAAGAACTATAATTCATAATTCAGTCAAGCTGTTTGCCTAAAGACAAAGTATGAGAGAAAGGAGCTGGCAAAATAATTGTGGTTCTGCAATGACTGGATTTAATGGCCACCAGAAAATCATCTCTCAGTCGTCAGTGGTTCTGACCTGTCCGTATGTTCCCAACAGCACCTCCTTCTGCCCATCAAAGTCCAGGTCAATGACCAGAGCACAGAGGACGGCATCCCACTGGTCACTCCCTGAGAGACATGTGGAGCGCGACAAACCACACTCCTGGACGTCTCTGAGGAAACACATACCGGATTGTCTCAGTAAAATCGATTAACTCAGGAAATTCCCAAGTTTCCTGACACAAACCTGTAGACCACTGCCATCTCTATGGTGCTGGTTATCAAAAGGTTGTAGCCATTAAGTTCTTCACCTGGGAAAAAAAATAAAATAAAATAAACAGCAACAACCCTGAGAAACACTGTGGATTTAGCGAGACTAAATCCATACTTCTCTCGCCGCTGGCCTCACTGGACTTGGTTTGGCAGCTGAGTGGAAACAGAAGCACGGTGGAAATCGGGCTGTCAAACTGCACCCGCCATTTCTGCAGGACCTCTTATTGAAACACACAATAAAATACTCATGAGCGACTGAGCGCCCAGCTTCAGGTAGGTGTGTCACACTTCTAATGCTGCAAAAGTAATTATGGCAAGTGAAGCCAGACTAAATCAAACTGTGAATGCCTTGGAATGACCAACCTAACTGTATAAGTATACACTGAAGTTTATGTGGAACTGCCTAAAGTTTATATTATCTCATGTATATCTTTTAATAATCTGAACAAAGGGGACAAATGAAGGATAAAGAAAAATACCTGGAAGATGAACAGTATTTGAAATGTATAACTTTAAAAAAAAATAATAATAATGCAATTCACACAGGACCAACTTTCAGTTGAACATGCCTTATGTTTTTTGAGCTGCTTACAAATGAGCAAAGTACTGTACATATTTAGGTCTGCCAGAAAAATATTTCTCTCCTTTTGTCATTTCTGTGCATTTCTAGTAGAGAGTCACGTAAATGTGAAGAAGAAGAAAAATACAAGTACACACCGTTCATATTGCTGTTTTAGACTTGGGCATGTTTCCATCAGTATATCATTAGTTCTATTTGCTTTGTAAATCAGATACCACACAGCAGAGACACAACATGTGGATGGTGGACGTGTCCCTGTGTCTTCACAGCAGAGTGCTATTTGCAAAGTGCCTAAAGAAGCACAGTAAGGAGGAACCTGTTTTATTGTAGATCCAGATAACAGAGTAATCCTTCGGGGCTAGGGTCTTTTTGCGCTTAAGTGATTCAGAGCTGCATGTTTCTGATCTGCATTTACGACTCATTTCTTCTCACCTGGTCCCTTCTGGTTGACCAAAGCAAGTCCAATGCAGCCGTTCTGACAGCCATATACCGAGAGCCTCTTTCCACCAGCTACACTCGCCATATCCAACCACAACACACTGCACAGAGGGAGAGAGCAGGAAAAAAAAAAAAGTGAACACAAACACTCAAAGAGTTGCATCAGCTTGTTTTTAGCTCAGATGTTAAGGCTGCAAAATAGTAAGAGAGAGCAAGACTTTCAGGAAAAAACAGGAAGGCAGTACCGTCAAGATAATCTGATTCATTCTGAACATTCGCAGTTTTTATGGAAACCTGATTTATTGTACGAATCTCTATTTTCCATTCAAAACTAAAGATGAATGTTTAGTTAGCATTGCTAATCATGCTAACTTCTAAAATAAGATGCTGAAGAAATATTAAAATGTGTCAACTCTGTAATCATGCTGTCTTTGTTTTAAAACAGTAAAATTATTTTCTCTACCAACTGCCTTCTCACATACAAGATGTACCTCCCAATATAAATAATTAGTGACATCTAATAGGAGGGAGGCTAGAAAATAAATGAATGGGGTCTTTATGTCTTTTCATACTATGGTTCCTAAAGACCCATCAGAATTGACTAAAATTTAATCAATTACCGATTTGACAGAAACCACAGGTCAAAAATGTGTTTCCACAAAAGCCTAATGGTGCATCTAATTATCAAATAGTGAATAAAATAAACTAGATATCAGAAAAGCTGAATAGATCGGTAATAAAGAGCAGTGCATGCATTATATACACAAAAAGCAACATGACATAGGTAGTAATGGAGGTGAGAGGCTCAGAATAACCAACTTGCTGGGCAGCTGCTGTAGTTCAGGGAACAGTTTCTCTACTGGTTGCTCTTCAAACTGGTGTAGGGAGGCATTCTGTGGAGGAACCAGAAGTCAGGCTTCAACAAGTACAGTCACACTCAATAACTGCATTAGAATATGTGTTCAGATGAGGAATGTTTGTCAGGAAATAACATCCTAAATGTAGGTATCAAACATACTTTTCATTTTTATAATTGGTCTGATGTAATATTCTCCTTGGCAACTGAATTGTTGTCCGAGTGCCAAGGCGAAGCCCAACAGTTTTACTTTCACAAGTGGGAGTATTGCAGCTTTTGCTATAATGCTCCATTAAAAAAAAACACAAAAAAAAACAACTTTATTTGTAAATTGCTTTGGATTTATCTAAAATGCAAAATGCATCCTTTTTCAAGAAATGGGTCAAATTGGACCACTAAGCAAAGGTTTTCCAGTTTGATATGAAATCTGTGCCAACCTCCTTGTACAGGTGGATCCTCTGGTCATGACCACTGAGTAGAAAAACCGTCTCCAGGCCTTCATCAGGACACTGCACTCTGACAGAGAGAGAAAAACACACTCCCAATCAGACACCCAATCACAGAGCACGAACTGAGTAGTAATAGCAAATTTCTATTTAGTCCAATTCATGGACAGAAAACAGTGTTTAGGTGTCAACACATAATCCTGACTTTAGCTTAAAAAGAAACCCAACATCATCTGTTACCATGGTAATTGAACTCATCACCTCTTGTCCTATATGGGGATAAACTCACTCTGTGTGGTAGAGCTGGAATGGGGTGAACTGCAGCTCCAGATTCAAACAGCTTTCTGTTCAGAGGAACACGTTCACGTCACCGCCAGGACAAGTGTCGTTTTCATACGGACACAGCTTCACTCACGCGCAATGGACTCCAGGTTGAACTCGGAACCGGGCTCATAGTCGCAGTAGATGTTCAGGAAGGGCGTGGCTTTGTCACCGGAGTCCTGCAGTAGGTCAGATACAGGAACTGTTCAAACCACTGGAACATTTTCTGACATGACAACTACATACTTCAGAAGGGTTTATTAAGACGTGATGTAATAAACCAACATATAGTTGCATAATTGTGGAAAGAAAAGGATAGGTGGTTGATTTAAAAAAAAAATTACAAATAAAAATCTGGAAAGTGTGGCATGTATTTGTATTTTATGACGTCGTTTTAGGGCCACTATAAATAGAAAAAAAAGGAGGAGTAGGTTTCTAGCAAAAAACACTGAAATTTTGAGGATAATATCAGAAATATTCAAGTAACAAGGAAGTTTGTGAGCTTCCAAAGTAGAAAATTTTAGAAAAAAAAACCAACTCAAATAATTTTGAGGTTAAGTTGAAAAGTTTACTCTTTTAAAACTCAGACAGTTCCATGTTTTTTTTCAGAAGATTTCTGAGTTTTCACGCAAAAATATTTTATTTAAGAAGCTCAGAAATGTCATTGTTTTCACTAGAATATTTCCAAGTATAATCTCAAAATTTCTGAGTTTTTTTGGATGAAAATCACAATGGCCCTAATATGCCATAATAATATTCAAATCTATTTAACTGAGATACAATTAATACAATACAGATCAATAAAATGGCTTCAGAAGTCACTTTATAGCAGATATAACTGAATTGTGATACTGCATCTCAGTATATAGACACAGGTGTTTTGTGAAGTCCTCAGATGTTAGTGAACAAACCATATTCTGAATACAGAGAAACACAGCAGACAGCTCGGGGAGAAAGATGTATATCAATATTTCATACCTTTATGAAGGTGATCCCCACTACCAGGCCTCTTTTGGGTGAAGACTTGTTGAATGCATCAATTGATACGATTTCTGCATCAACTGCATAAAGAAGTTAGGACTTAGTCTGCAACACCAAGCAGCCATTAGCAGAAAACACATGCTTCTTTAGTAGTCCCAGTACCTGGTATGTAGGTGAACTGGACCTCCTTAGCCACCGGACGGACTTTATGCTGCAGCTCCTGGTACCTGAAACACACCACCTTCCCTTTGAGAGTGGCCGCGAGCAGCTCCTGCTCCCCGGCCTGACACAGCCCGTAAATGTTGCTCTGCGACGGGAAGCGGCTGAAGCTGTCTTCCACGAAGGGGTAGGACTCCCGGAGCATCATACAGGACAAAAACAAGCCCTTTCAATGCTAAACATGGGATTAATGGAGCCTGGTTGTTTATGTTTCAGCGGTTCCTCATATACTCAAATACAATCACAGAGAGTCAAGTTAGGTCACGGAAGACACACCACTTCCGGAGGTTAATTTAAAAAATAAAGCCGAAACGCCGCCTTCTCGTCTAGCGAGAAGGATCTCGCTGCAGCAAGCAGAAAGGGGCGGTGACCACTGGCGGAAGTGGAACTGCTGCACTCCGGAAGTGAAGGGGGCGCTATTTCCTATATCATCCTCGGTCTCCCGTTTTTCATTTCTTTTTAAATCTGTGATAAATCTTCGTCTTCATCTTTAGTAGTAGACCCGAAAAGTTGCAACTAAGGAGTAGATTTAGAAGTACGCAGAAAGCTCTCTGTTTGCTCTACTTGCGCAGAGACAGCTTGAGATCCTATAAAAAACAGAAGGAAATCTTTAAAAGAGCCCTCTTGGAAAGCAGAATGAAAATATGCGCAGCAGTGTTTTGTGATAAGTAAGATTATTTCTTTATGTAAGAAGCAGTTCTTATAAACAACGTTGTTTGTTTATTTTTTGAAAAAGTAAAGCTGTTTATGCTGAAAGGCTAAGGACACTACATATTCTTTTTTGTGAACATTAATGTTTTATATTATGTCGGGGAAACATAGTAGGCTATATTGTTTTGTTGTTTACTTGGCTTAAAAGGCTCTCAAGGACAATTTCATTTATATTTCATAATGATTAAGCCTGGGAAAATATTTTATTGGGTTAAACATATCCAACAACTCTATATCTGTGCAGCAATTCTTTCTGTAGACTTTCCGTTTTGATGATTTTTTAAATAAGCGCCAGAAAGAATAGATTGGCACAGCTTCGCGCAGCAACTCTGTGGCGCTGCAAAAATAATTTTAATTAATTAATTAAAGCACAGAATAATAATGACGCCTATACAGATATACAGGTGTCAGCTGACCAAGCAGCAAATGAGCTGGTCTCTGGCTCCATCTTTTGTAAATTACAAGCAATTGCAGTATAATGATACAATGGGAATTTTTATTTTCCCATGAACAGTTAGCGATTCTTTTCTTCAAGGACCAGTGTGTGTGTGTATATATATATATATATATATATATATATATATATATATATATATATATATATATATATATATATATATATATATATATATATATATATATACACTTTACTTACAACTTTCATGAATATGCTGCCTGAGTCACCATGGTTACCTTTTTGTGAACTCTTAACAAGTTAGAATATCATTGCAATGTTGATTTATATTAGTAAATCAATTGTAAATGTAAAATCACATATTTCAGTCAGAGTTTCATTTTTAGTGATTATTTCTGTTTTAGATGATTAGATGGTTATTATTATAATAAGTAATGAAAACACAAAATTCCATTTTTCAGGTAACTTGTTACATAAAACGAATTTTAAAAATGAAACGGTGGACTAATATTACAAATATATTACAAATATATATATATATATATATGTTCTTTTTTTGTTGAAAAAGAGCAGTTGCATAACGTGTGGATTCTATAGCTTCTATGCTCTCATAAACTGATTTTATTCCTGTAATAAGCAGATCCCTGCAAATAAAACCTTGTATCCTTGGTATAAACTAAAAATGTCTTTTTTCTTTCATCAGCATAATTACTCAGAGCCTCATATGCCCAAAACTACTGCTGCTCCTGGTAGGCACAGCTTTTCACTGGGAGTGAGACACCTCACTGTTGCTTGGAAGGTCATTTGAACACAGCAATATTTCAAAATGTATTATCCATGCAAGAAAGGGAGTATGTGATGTGACAGTGAGCAGTTCTTGCTGATTTCATTCTTATTTTATGGAAGGGTTGTTTTCTTTACTGTGGTTCGGTGTGGCTGTAGTTCAGTTTACTGTACTGACGCACAGAATCGCAGCTTTCTTATCATTTCATCTTACTGTCATTTTAAAGCAGTTTTCTGTAAAGATGGGACTAACAGTAAAAAGCAGGCTAATTCCTGGCTCACACATACATGGATACTTTCCAGCTTCAAATATGGTATCTCTACAGTTCCAACTATCAAAGCCAATGAAGAAATCTTGTGCATGGTTCACTTTCTCACTTGATTATTTATTTATTTATTTTTTGTCAAATACTAGTATATTTTGTGCATAATTTACATGTAGGTCAAAACATTTAATTTTGGTCTTCCTGGCTAGATCCCCTCGTGCTTCGTGTTCACCGATTCCTCGACATCACTTGTGGGAAACTTTGATTTGGACATCTACTAAATTTCTTACAATATTCTTTTTAAAAATAATTTTTGCCTTTTTTCTTTTTAATAAAACCAGCTTTGTTGAGTGCAGGATTAGAGATCTTAAGACAGATTCTCCCACTTGAGCTATGAATTTAACATCTGCTTAATTTAGAATCTGTCTCAGCAAAAATGCAAATATTTAATTTTTAATACAATTTAAATTTGCAATTCATACAAACCCATGAATTTAAATGGGTCTGTATGCGTTGGAAGGCACAGTATTTCATCTCATTCAGAGCACCGAGGGATATTCCAGTAAAGATCCAGCAGAGGGCGGAAGTGAATAGAGAAAATGAAACGAGAGCGTGTGTGTATAAACACACCTGCTGTGGGCTGCAGCATCAGCACCACTCCTCCTCCAGATCCCTCCCTTCTTCTCCTCCTCCTTTTCCTCCAGTCTGCAGCATACCTCTCTCGTCCTGCACCGTTCATGCCATCCTAAACCTGAGCGAGAGCAGAGGAAGCAGCAGAGCCACGCGGCTTTGTTTCCAATAGCAGCTCCTGTGTTTTCCGCCAGCCTCCTCCGTGAATCAGCACCAGAAAACCCTGCAAGTAAGTGGCGACACTGAAAACATCCGACGCATGGTTTTTGCAGAGGCCAGTTGCGGTTTTAAGATGTGTCGCACATGTATTTGCTTGTTGTGTTTTTTTTTCTTCTTCTACCGAATTGATTCGTTCGCAGCTAAATATTAATGTCATTGTTTTGTTTATTAAAAAAGGAAGGAGGAAAAACATTTAGCACGTTTGCATAAAGAAGACTGCTCTTTTATGAGTGTTAAATAATACAGGCGGGATTGGAGGAAAAAGTGAGGTCATGCAGGTTGATGAGATGGATGGAGCAGGTGAGATATCTGAGCGTGTGTGTTGCTTGTGATCTTGTATAAATTGCAGACTAGAGCTATCACCCACTGGACAGAGAGGTAATTGCCACTTGCATTAAATTTGTATGGAATTCAACAGGAGTGTTACGTGCTGATAAGTTGTTAATAAAAAACAGATTCTATTAATTTTTACCTTATTTTTTATGTGTAGGATCAGAAAAACATCCTGACATTTATATAATTCTGGGTTATGACTCGATGACAGTATTATTTAATTACCTTCTTAATTTACAGTTATGATTGGTCCAACCTTATTTGTCTGGATAGAGTGCGATTACATGTTGAAATTTTTCATTTTTAAAGCTTCGGCCCTGGGTGTAAGTGAATTTTCCAACCGTTGCTTATCAAAGAAATTGGGTTCAACTGTACATGTGACAAAACACATTAATCTGCAGATGATCTGATTCAGGACTTTTGGTGTTCTCATTCTCAAAATCTGCAAATATTCATAATCAAATATTAAATAGAAAAACACTGACACTCTCAAGAATATATCAGTTATACTGCTGGACTTTGTGCTCATACCTTTATTTGCAATAATATCTATAAGTCTGATGATTGTATCATGAGTCTCAGAACAATTCTTGAATGCCTTTATGTGCGCTGTGACTGTTAATGGAAAAAAAAACATTGAGAGAAGTCACACAAAGCAACCCATTAACATAATAGTTTTCTGTTTTAATCAAATAAAGCATTTGATTTGACATTTGATTTTTAGCAACATGTATTTGCAAATAGTACAATTGGTGTACATAGATAAGTGCAATCTTTCCCAATATTTTCTGCATTACAAATGTTCTTATCACGTGTCAAAGTTTTCTAAGGCCACCTTCACACTGCGAGCCTTAATGCTCAATTCAGATTTTTTTGTGGATTCTGAAACATTTTTGCGTAGTTGTTCACATTTCCAAATATATTCGACTTGCAAGTGATGTTCTGTGTGAACTGCAAACAACCTAAAAGTGTGCAGCATGCGCAGTAGAGGAAGCAGTAGTGTCACATGTAGACTATGCTGAATGTTTGCGGAAGTAAACATGTCTGCCAATAGTGGACAATATCTTTAAATTTTAAAGGTGTTGCCCAACTGGAGCCAGCACATTAACAACTTAATCCACATTTTTCTTCCTGCTTTCTTCCACATAAACGCAGGTCATATTTTGAAAAGATCAGATACGTATCAGATTTAGAACCAAGTGAGTCGCATTTGTAAAAATTGGATTTGTGCTGTTCAGACTCTCATTAAAAGATCAGATACAGGTCGCACAAGGGCAAAAAAAAAAGTATTTGGGTCACTTCAGGCTACAGTGTGAACATAGCCTAACAGGCAGCTCAAATTTTCCAAGTCCTTTATGTTGTAAAGTAAAAGATGTGTTTTCTCCCAGTTTATATTAATCTAAATGTTTGCACAAACCCATATATATTCATATTATATTTTTGTCAATTCAACATTACAATACCTCTAAAAAAGATCATGCTGAGCATCAGCGTGCTCACTCTGTAGCAGCAGCAGACTGCGTTGAGATAGCTTTTCTGTAACAAGTTCTGCCCCTATATTTAAAATGAATCTTAAACAAAGCAATCTCCCATATCTGACAACAACCATCTGTTTAGTGTATCAATACTGGATCGGATTGACCCCCATCTCTATACTAACCCTATTTGGAAATTAAACCTTCACTATTTGGAAACTACTGAAATTTATAGCTCTTTGGGCCAGGAAAACATTTTCTGTGGATATTATGCTGGAGAATGCACAAAACAAAGAAAGCAAAGGCAATACAAATGGGAGATCGGTTGAGCTGTTCTGGGTGAGCTGCTCACCTTAAATGAAGGTTAACAAAATTCTGCCCAGGGCCTCATACAACCTTGATCCAGCTCTGTTGGGAGGACATTAATTAAGACCTCATCTTCCTGTCTGATACCTTTCTTTTTTTGCCAGAAAAAAATCCAAGCTATGGTTATTGGATTTTTCTGACACTTTTGCAAAACTGTTTTCAGTCTCTCCATCATGTTGCTTGGAGACCCTGAGAACCTGAGGTGTGAAATGAAGCATCAAACAAAGGTTAATTGAATATGTTTCGCACCTTAATAATGCTGGTTAATAGTTGTTTCTGATAATAATGTTGTCCTTGAGATTGTGAAGAGCAATTTGAGACCAACTTCACCCCAGTTTTTGTATTGGCATCTTTAGGATTTTGCATTGATTAAAGCCTGGTGGTACTGGTTAAACTAAGAGCATTTTGCTAAAATGTGTCTGATAAATGCTCTTCATAGTGTTTATTGATTCCAGTACCACAAACTTTCCACATTTATGGATCATCCAGTTCATTTTATTAAACCTCAGCAAATCCTTCCTGTCATGTTAACGCGTAGGCTGACACGACGCTGCCAGTGAGTGACCTTTGAACTGTCTGCTGTCGGTGCCTTTCTGGATGCTGACGTTTGCATGATTGATACATTATGTCTGACCTCAGCTATATCTCAGCTGCGATCAATTCAGTAAGAACACAGCGTGCACTGCTGCGAACGTGTGTGTGTGTGTGAGTGTGTGTTTTACAGAAGCCATCGGTTTCAGATATCATATACATGCATGTGTGTGTTTCTGCGGGTAAGAACGCTTGTTGAAAAGCCCAGGAGTGTTGCACACTAGTGCAACCTTCAAGGATATTGTAAAGGGCAAACAAGGAGAAGTAGGATGGGAAACAGTTCAGTTGAGAAAATTAAGAAGAAACACAGAAAGTGTGTCAGTGTGACTCTTAGTGCATGCTATAAAGTTTACTTGAATTAAATATGCACCAATCAATCTGTTTTTTTTTACCAATACTGATTTTGACTTTATCTGTTTTTTTTTTGTTGCTTTGTCGCCAAAGGATTACAGCACAAAAAGAGAACAAACAAAAAGGGGGAAAAAGATTAATTATATACAGTTAAAGTAAAATTAACTGCATTATATCAACAATAATACCAAGTAATCCCACTGGCTTTGAACTCGCTGAATATTTGCTTTCTCTGAACACACCAAACATTGTTTAAAACACATGTGAACAAAAAACTCCCAACAACTCTGAGCTCTGAAAGATTAATTGGTGCACCTCTAGTTACAGTAGTTACGTTTTGAATAGAAGAGTCTTAACAATTTAGGAAACCATAGAGAGACTCTAGTTAGTTTGACAACTGTATTGTTGCAGCCACCTCCTAGCCCACTTTTGTCAGTATGTATATAAATCTCAGCGTGTTATGTTTGCATGTGAGTAATCACACTCAAATCCACGTTTTCAAATCCACGCTGCTTTTGTCTGGAAGGTGGCAATGAGTCCGCCATGGCTCCTCCCCTGCAGTCATGGCCAAGACATGAGGGGTGAGCGGGGGAGAGACACGCCTCCTCGCATACACACATGCACGTCCCTATGCTGTGGAGAGTCAGCATGAAAGCCATTGTTTCACTTGTGTGCAACCTTTTACAGAATGTCAGCAGTCAGTTCAAGGGCACAGAGTCAGCTCATTTGGGTAACAAGAGCAAGTAAGCTGGAGCCGCTACTTGAACAATTCTTTTCATGTGCAGAGATCCTTGAAAGCCCGTTTCACAAATCAGCAAGATGACAGAAATCCACATGATCAATATTTAAAGAGCCCTCTTCATATTCTGCATCTATCCACTTCTGTTTTTCAGCCTTGTCCGTGTTGCTAAAAATAAAACTGTTCGCCAGAACAGTTGTGCATGTGAGATGTCGCCCCCAACCCCAAAGGAGTTCATGGCTCTGTTAAGCACTTTTCTCCCAATATGAAAATAGTCACTTCTTTTCTTAATATATTCTTTCCCTCTGTCCCTCCTGAACCCATGTTTTGCAATTTTTTTACTCACTCCTCACCATCTTCCCTCCCCCACACATCAAGGGTTTGCACATTACAACACATTTCACATTTACACATAGCAGTGCTATCTAGAATCCTCTCTCACCCCCACTAGTTCAAATCAATCGTACTTCCTCTGTGCTTCATCATTCAGTCTGTATTTTCTTAAAATAAACAAAGGTGACTCAGCCTCTTGCCCTTCCATCTTAATGTCTGGCTCTGAATGTCTGCAGCCTCCGCAGAGTCCAACAAAGAATGCTTCTCTTTATTTGTACTCTTCACAGCTTGAATGTAAGGCACATTTTTTTCCTCTCTTTGTCCCATACAGTTTCAGGCATGCAAGAGTTAACATTTCTCACTCTGCGACAGGCATTAGGGTAGAGGGTGGAGGGGCTTTGTTAATAATAATGCAGAGCTACCAGCTACCGGTGTGGACAGGCAGCCTCATTTCACGCCTCTTTCAAGCTGCCACCAGTGCGATAGATGCTAGTCTGTGTTTTGACTGCTCTCTCACAATCTCCTTTTTCACAGTATTATGACAAATGGGGCGATTCTGCTCGTTTACACCAACGTCGGTCGCTTGACCAATATCAGTTTGTCCCATCTTAATAACTTAAACCCCAATTTAATTTTCTCTACTCTTTTGGCTCTGTCTGCATTTCATCACGTTGCAAGGTGTGCAGCACAGCAAAATAAGACGGTGAAGAAAAAAAACCTGCCTTACGAAGTGAAAATTGATTCCTGGTGATTGCCAAAGGCAAGAATGAAAAAATATGAAGTACATAGCACAAACATCGCCTGTTTGCCATAAACCTGTACTTGCGAGTGACAGCTTTTTTTTTTTTCATCAAATCTGGCTACAGGGATGCTGTGTGTAGGAGTATTCTCGTGCCTTGAACTTTTACACATTTTTACACATTCAGCCGTAACCATAAAGGAATTTATTAGCAAAAACACTTTTTTACTTTATAAGTAGTATAAATCTAGTTGTTTTTTGAACAAATTCAGTGATGTATGAGTAAAAAATACAAATATTGAACCATGCACACTAATTCTTTGATGAGAAATGATGATGGCAGCATCATACTGTTGGGATGCTTTTCTTCCGAAGGAACAGTGATGCTGATCATTGATGGGAAGATGGACGGAGCTAAACGCAGGATTATAGATGCTGCAAAAGACAAAGGTCTTTCTTCCATATAATGCTTATGATGTAAAATTAGGAAAAAAGAAGTCAGAACTAGAACTTCTCTTTTATTAAGTTTTTAAACAATGAAAATCTCAACAATGAAGAGGTTAAAAAACTGCTTGAATTTCATGACAAAAAAGATGAATTGAAGTTGTATTGTTTGCAATAAAAAAAAAAATTCAAAAATACTTATTTATCCCAGAGGGCAATTAAAAATCTTTCTTCCACTCACTCAATTATGTTCTACTTTGGGTTACATACAAGTTCAGAAAAATACATTGAATACATGATAAAATGAGAGAAAGTTGCATTGTAGCTACAGACTGAGCTACGTGTGGTTGTATAATGGAGTTACTAAAATGTCCCTTTTCTTCTTCTTCTGCATAGAAACAAATTCAGAAAATGATGCATGTCGAGTTTCTTGTTGCCTTTTTAGAATACTTCAGAGCTTGTTGCAGATTTTACTGCAGTAATCTCTTGGTTGTGAGAGCAGCACAGAGACAAAGCATGAAAATGTTTCCATGTCTGATTGCATTTGGCCATTTCTGACTCATCTGATGAATCCCATTAGTGGCATTTTGTGAGTTTCTGTCAGTTTCAGAGCAGGTAGCAAACACAGCATGCCTGCACACGGTAAGGAGATAAATCAGCTTTTATTGGCGATGATCTTATTCCCATATCCCCCTTATTCACTTAGCTATGACCACCCACTCTGACCCAAGATTCTCAATAAATCCTGTTACTGTCCCCCCTGCGATGTGGGAGT
Organism: Xiphophorus maculatus; assembly: GCF_002775205.1. Classification (NCBI taxonomy): domain Eukaryota; kingdom Metazoa; phylum Chordata; class Actinopteri; order Cyprinodontiformes; family Poeciliidae; genus Xiphophorus; species Xiphophorus maculatus. The sequence goes on from NC_036453.1 coordinate 28,666,639, forward strand.
GCAGAGAGACAGATAGCAAAGCTGCAGACTACTGATGTGTCACCTTAGAACGATGGAAATGGGATTGATTGCCTCACCCTGCTCTTATAAACACTTCATTAATAAGATGAAAGATTTGATTGGCTGGGCCAGCATGGCAGAAACTTACAAAATTCTCATAAAACAGATGGGATCACTGTAGGGACAAAGCTTGTCTGAATATGGTGTGAACCACAGACTACAGAAGCAAAGTGGAACATTTGTTGTTTTTAGATGCAGAAAAGGAAAACCAGTTCAAATCAATAAAGACAAAAACTGCAAGACTATTTATATGTTGTTTCCTGAGCTGCTTTGCTTCTTTTTTGTATGTGATGGTAAATCCCATGAGTTATCCCTTGACTTAACGCTCAGTGAATCGTCTTGTGAGATTCTGCAGACGGGGTGTCTATTGTGCACTGTGATAATGAAGCATTTAGCTCATTCCACTGCTATTTCTGCCCGTATTATGCTGCAGACAGATATAGGAGGAGCAGGCAAGGATTGTCTGAGCTTTTACATATTGGATGACTTTCATGGAATGTTCTGTTTTTGTTTGTTATGTCTGTTTTAATGTGCTGACCAGCAAAGTATTAGATTTATTACCTCTATGCAATAAATATAGCATTAAGTGCATTGGCACAAGTTCCACCTTTCTGGGCAACCAGTTTTAATGCAAACCAGGTGCTAAATCAGATCATGTCATGTATAAATATTCAGGAGTCACGATTTATGGTGATACACACAAACAGACGTCATTGTTCTGTGCCGTCTCGTTTGTTTCTATTTTAAGTGCTGGAATTCACATCTCAGCACAAGTGTGGATGAAAGAGATGGGAAGGGGGAATACATGTGTGAGAGTGTTGCTGGTGTCCCCCTTGGGGACCACAGAGCTATAAAACCTGTCTGCTAGCCAGTGGGGGGAGGAGTAGAGTAAAGCAAAGTGCCAAAGACAAATGGCTTTCCTGAAAGCCGCTTGTGCTGCTGGACGAACAACAAAGATACCAGGGAAATGCATGTTGGGCACAAGTGTGCGCCTGAACATTCGATTGGCTTTGTATTGTCTTAGTGGTTGTGTGTGTTTGAAAATGGAAACAAATGCTGCAAAATAACAAAATAGGAAAGAGAGCACGGGGCTCAATTCAAAGAATTTTTGGACTTTTAGATAAAACAATGCAAAAGTTTGCCACTTGGCTTTGATTAACCTTTTTTATGACTGTAGACTGTTTTTCTCAGAACAACCTCTGTGCATAGGAAAGAAAGAAATAACTTAAAACATGTCAAATCACTCGAGCCTATTGCCCAATCACGAGAAAGAAGCATCTTTTTACTGTCTCATGCAAGTATTCATACCACTTGATCTTTTTCATATTTTGTAAGTTTACAACATCAAACTTGTATTTTATTGGAATTTTGGGATTGACAGACATGAAATAAGTCATATTTAAGCTGACATTAAATACGTTCTTAAGAGAAGCATTTCCACAGCATTATGTTGCCACCACTTTGGTGGATTGAAGGTTTAGATTGTTTTCTAATCTAGCCCTGCTTTAAACTTCTCCACAGCTTTGTCCTTGACCTGGCTGCTGTACTCCTTCAGCGAACAGCTGTATTTAAACTGAGATTAAAATGGTTAAAAGGGATTAAGAGGTTGCACTGAATTTTATTAATATTAGATGACAAATTCAAGAGGTCAATTTGTAAAAAAGAAAAAAAAAACACATATCCTTCCAATTCACAGTTGTGAACTCAGTTATGTTGCTCTACCCCTTAAAGTTAATGTATTTAGTGATAGTAACCAGACAAAATATAAATAAATCGTTCATGGGATATGAATACTTTTACCAGGCACTCTGGAACATCTCCTTCACATCATAAAAAATTATTAAAAAAATAAAACAGTCACTTAGGAGATTTGTCCGTGGTTAAAAGGAAGAAAAAAAAAACCCTCATTAACTAATCACTAATTTCCTGTTCCTTCAAACTGTATTTGATTACACCATGATTTTGCCAGTAGTTTTAAATAAAAAAAAAAATGCTTTGGTAGTCTCTTATACTCTCTGTAAGTGCTTTTATCTTGAGATTCACTTACATCTGTCTGGAGAGAAGAATTTTATTAAAGCGGAAGTACAGGTTCCCAGTTTCATCAGTGTGAGCATTTCATTACTAATGAGCCTTATTTGTGGTCAGGGATTTCCAATAATGGCTCTGCTCCCCTCTCTTGGGCTTGAATCGGTAAGTCACATCATAAACGGGGCCGTAAAGCTCATATAGCGGCTCTCATTACACATTCCCCACCGTCCGCCTAATTAGAAATCTTCAGCAACTTCTTTCTTTCACCGGTGTGCAAGTCTTATCCCTCCCACGTCAGATTATGTCTCAGTCTCTCACCCACTCAGACTGAATCCTCATAGTCAAATTAAGATGAGTCTTTTCTCGGTTTCTTTTATATTTTCAGCTCACATTATGTTGAGATCTTGTTCATGTCATGAGCGACTTAATTGGTTTGTTTTAAAATCACATAAGGGGTCACAAAAAGTTCTGTTCCAAAATCTGGAACAGAACTTGATTAACATCAAAGTACCAGCTCTTCCTGGGTCATGCTTTCATCATGTTATGCATGCATCCATTTGTAGTAGGGGGGATGTACCTCCCTCATCTTGTTAGTTTCTAGTGAGTGTCCATCCATCATTGTGCATATTTGTTTCCACATGAAGGTGTGCCAAACACATTTGATTGTCAGACTGGGCTACGTTCTGCAAAATTTGGTACCATCCCTGTTTATACTGAAAGAAAATAACATATTGGCTCCTAGTTAGCACATATGCCCTAGTTGCCTAATAAACTGCATTCTTTATGTCAAAAAAGAAAGGGAGCCAAGTGTATTTTATTTTTCTCACATTTTTCATTTAATGTTTTGCACTGAAATACTTTTATTTTGTTTTGTACCAAATTGGCATTGTCAGCCTGGTTGTTTGTTGAAATGCAGTTTATTGAGGTACAGGAGCTATGACTGAGCAGAGCACTCAGCCTCCCTCAGATTGCTGTCACCAGCACACGCTTCGGCGCTACATCAGCGCTGTAATCAATCTGGCACCATGTCCTCTCGGAGAATTCAGCCTCCTCCTCCTTTCCCTACCACTTTGAGTTTCCCATGTGTGTTTTGTAACCAGCTAATTATTTGATAGCGAGCAACATACACAGAAGCAGAGTAGGACAGGCAGTGGGCAGATTGCCTGTTGTTGTTATTTGTATGTAACGCAAATTAGGGTTCTGTTTCTCTTTTTGATGCAAAACAGAAAACTACAGAGAAGTCAACAAATACTTAACTGCAATCTTTACGTATGATAAAAGAACGTGCACATTTTCTTATCTTTTTCAAATAGATCGTTCTTAGCTCAGTACCAAATTCACAAAACCAACTGATCATCAGGAAAACATATTCTGTTTGATGCTTTCCTTTCTTGTGCACTTGGAAAAAAAATTCACAAATAAGCCACAGGCAGAGTGAGCTGCCATCTTAGCAGTGAGTTCGCTAAAATGCCTGCCATCAGATACATGAAGAAAGGACCTGCTAATGAGAACAGACACCTCTGCTGGAAAAATAATTATGTGAGGGCTCAACTTGAATTTCTGAAATGATGCAAACAGAATGGAAAGTGAAGGAAGACACATGATGAGGTGTACAAAGACAGTTGATGGAGAAAAAAACCAACATAAACTAATTGGCTCAATATGTTTTATACTATTTGATAAAGATTTAAAACAATATGTTGCACTATCTGGATCCATCAGCAGGCTATGTTTTAATAACTATACATGAAATTGGAATAGCATAAAAGTGTCAGATTTATTCTGTATGCATTGTCAGTTTTTCTTTTGTGTGCATTTCAGTACACGGATAATTCATCCTGCACTAAAAAATGCTTTCACCATATTTGTTTCAGTTTAATTGTTAAAGAAGACAATAAAATTATACAGATGCAGACTGTGTTCAAAGAAAATTGTATGTGGCCAGTAATTGTGTATCTGAATGTAAGCTATTATCAACAGCCTGCAACAAAAAACAACAAAACAAACCCACAATGTCGGCATTATTGTTGTGCCAGTACCTTCTCACTCCTTTGGAAAAATCTGTATTGGATGATTCAGAAAATACATCCTTCCAAAGTCACCCACTGCCTACTCAAACCTTTCATTAAATTCAAGCACAGACACTGCGCTCATAATCAACTCACATGGCTCTTTCTGCTCCCACAGCCCCACTGCTCATAAAAAAGTACATACTCAAAGGCATAACATGCTATAATTCATGTAAAGATTGAAACTAAATGGCTTTCCCTGTGCTGCTGTATTTTTACTTACTTTTTTGCACCGTCTTTGTATACTGTATGCAAGATTACTCAGCTCAAGGGAGAAGAAGAATCTGTATGAAAGAGATGTTGTTCTGTAGCCATAACATTTTGTCATTTTCCATTACTGTACGCAATTTGTGGTGCTAAAAATAGACCTCCTGGTACCACTTCTGATTCAGACAATATATACATAGTATTTGATTTTCATTGTGTTCATAGCATGGATAAGGCATTTTGTTTTGGAGATGTTGTGTCAGGCAAAGGCATTAACACCCGTCTGATGTGCTAACCGTCATTGCATTCTCCCAAAGAGGTTACCTTTGCTGCCATTTTCTTCTGTCCTAAGCCGCCAACCCCACAACAAAATATAGATTTTACTAATATAAAATATTCATAAATTATCTAGAAAAAAAAATCTTTCTTTGGGTTTATAGTATAAATGGGTACATGTACAGTATATTTGAACATTATTTCTCCTTGAATGTATTGTGCTACTGTGTATTTTATACTTGCATCAAGATTTGATTTCATGTAAATTGTATAAATGATACAGTTGGAATTAGTCTGGTAGAAACCTTTTCTACGCTTTTCAAGTATGATTGAATTTAACTACTATTACTGTTGATCAACTCTGCAGTTGCCAAATCAAATACAAGTAAGATAAGATAAGATTTATTTGCCATTGTCATCAACAGATTACAACGAGATTGAGATTTGCTCGACTCGAAGTTAAAATGCAGGTTATGTGTATATACATAATATACAATATACAGTACAGACCAAAAGTTTGGACACACCTTTTAATTCAATGAGTTTCCTTTATTTTCATGACTAATGACATTGTAGATTCACACTGAAGGCATCAAGACTATGAATAACACATGTGGAAATATGCACTAAACAAAAAAGTGTAAAACAACTGAAAATAGCCCTTATATTCTAGTTTCTTCAAAGTAGTAACCTTTTGCTGTGATTACTGCTTTGCAAACACTCTGCATTTTCTTGATGAGCTTCAAGAGGTCGTCACCTGAAATGGTTTTCACTTCATAGGTGTGCCCTGTCAGGTTAATAAGTGGGATTTCTTGCCTTATAAATAGTCATGAAAATAAAGAAAACCCATTTTAATTAGAAGGTGTGTCCAAACTTTTGGTCTGTACTGTACATATACATACATACATAAAAAAGATAAAGAAATAAATAGTACAAAATGAGAAATAAACTTAGACATCAGAAGATGGTTGCAGCGACTGGAGGTGTCGCAACAGAATTTACATTTTTAACAAAGTGGTCTCAAGAGCAGAAGTTCTTATGCCTTTGAATTTAGTGCCATGATTGCCATCGGGTAAAAACTGTTTTTTAGGCGATTTGTCCTGGTTTTTATTGCTCTGTATCTCTTGCCTGATGGCAGCAGCTGGAAGAGACCAAGGCCAGGGTGTGAAGAGTCATTTAAAATGTCCAAAGCCTTCTTGTGGAGCCTGGAAATATAAATCTGTTCCATAGTGGGGAGGGGGCAGCCTATGGTTCTCTCTGCTGCCCTAACAACCCTCTGGAGCGCCTTCTTGTCTGCGGATGTGCTGCTGCCGTACCAGACACACAGACTGTACGTGAGCACACTCTCTATGGAGCAGTGATAGAAGGCCTGCAGCAGGACTGAGGGGAGACGGTTCTTCTTGAGTATTCTCAGAAAGTACAGTCTCTGCTGTGCCTTCTTCAACAGCTCCTTGGTGTTGGTGCTCCAGGTTAGCTTGTCCTCCAACTCCATGCCCAGAAACCTGAACACTGGGACCCTCTCCACACAGGTCCCACTGATGGTGAGAGGCTGGATGTTCGTTTTGTTCTTCCTGAAGTCGATCACCAGCTCCTTTGTTTTGGAGATGTTGAGGAGCACGTTATTGACTTTGCACCACTCTGACAGCCGCTTCACCTCATCCCTGTACTCCAGCTCCCCCTTCCCGCCTGAATGATCTTGTTGCTGAGGTGGTTGGAGACACAGTCATGAGTGTAGAGGGTGTAGAGAAGTGGGCTGAGCACGAAACCCTGTGGCGATCCGGTGTTCAGGCTCAGAGCAGTGGAGGTGTGGGGGCCCAGTCTGACCCTCTGGGAGCGACCTGTTAGGAAGTCCAGGATCCAACTGCAGGTGGCTGATGAGAGCCCAAGGTTTACCAGCTTGGACACCAGACGTTGGGGAAGTATAGTATTAAATGCTGAGCTGAAGTCCACAAAGAGCATTCTGACATAGCTCCCCTGCTTCTCTAAGTGGGTCAGGGCGGCATGAAGTGCTGTGGATACAGCGTCCTCTGTGGACCTCTTTGCTTTGTAGGCAAATTGGAGAGGGTCCAGCTCAGCAGGCAGGCCAGCAAGGATGTGACTCCGCACCAGTCTCTCGAAGCACTTCATGATGATTGGTGTGAGTGCCACTGGACGGTAGTCGTTCAGGGTGTTAATGTTGGTTCTTTCCGGCAGGGGGACAATGGTAGAGGACTTTAGGCAGGGAGGGACAGTGGCTTGAGACAGGGACTGGTTAAAAATCTTTGTGAAGATTCCAGCCAGTTGGTCTGCACAGTCTTTAAGCACCTGTCCCGACACACCGTCAGGTCCCGCAGCCTTCCTTGGGTTCACCTTCCTCATCACCTGCCTCACCTCATACTCCTCTACTGTGAGAGCAGAGCTGCTGTGGACAGGCAGCTGTGATGGAGCTGTGGTAGGTGTCGCCTCAAAGCGGGCAAAGAAGATATTCATCTCCTCTGCCAGGGAAGTGGTTCCCTCCGTGCATGGCTGGTTGAGAGAGGCATCCTCAGGCCAGATGGTGACAGTCCGGGTTGTACTGGGGACACATTTCAGGGGGTGTAAGCAGGGATCAGTAGCAGGGACACGTGATCAGACTGGCCAAGGTGTGCTAAAGGTTTAGCCCTGTATGCTTGTCTGATGTTTGTGTACAGCTTGTCCAGAGTTTCATCACCCCTGGTTGTGCACTTTACCTGTTGATGGAATTTGGGGAGGACTGATTTCAGATCAGCGTGATTAAAGTCCCCAGAGACGATGTGAACAGCCTCGGGGTTCTTGTTCTGGTTGTTGCTGATAGTATCATGCAGGAGTCCCACGGCCGAGCTAGCGTTAGCATCCGGTGCTATGTGAACCGCAGTGAGTAGAATGGCGTTATCGGGGTCTGCATTTAATTGTGATGAACTCCACGCCGGGAGAACATTGGCTAACAACTACTGTGGGGTTCGTACACCAGCTGTTATTTACATAAACGCATAGTCCACCTCCTCTTTTCTTACCGGTGCTCGCTGATCGGTCCTGTCGGTGTGCTGTGTAGCCTGCTAGCTCGGTCTCCGGCTCCGGTATGGTTGGATTTCACCACGTCTCCGTGATCACCAGAACGCAGCATTCCCGGATGAGGTTGTCAGTTGCAATCCACAGCTTCCATTCGTCCAGTTTGTTAGCGAGAGACCTCACGTTGGAGAGAAAAATGCTTGGTAGTGGTGGTTTGTGTGGCTGTTTCCTGAGCCTCGCTAACTAACACGCCGCTGCGACGCCCCCTGTTTTGTTTACGATCTCTGCGCCGTCGCCCTGTCGTAGATACTGGGATTGTAATCCAGGGAGAGCCCGGTGTCCGTGCAATATTGACCGGAATGTTGTTGTGGACACGGAAAAGCTCCTGTGACAGACTTTCCCCGATTGCTTGACCAATGGCCAGTAAATTCTGTCCGTTGTAGGTGTTTTTAACCGCGCAAAGTGGAAAAGACAAACTTTGAGTCGGAGAGCACAAAGCCGCTGCGTCTATGCGCGCCGCCATTTTATTGCAGTGAAGTAATCATTTTGACAAAAACTGTGTTAGTACTGAAGTTCTGATTTTATTTCTTTATACATTTATGGACACATTGATTGATGACTCCCCACATTCCCTTGTGTAGAGAGGTTTTGTGTCAAAGAACCTTCTAACGACATAACTTACAAATATAAAGAAAGTAGCACTGTGGGCAAATTAACATCTGTTATTCTACAAATACACTGGGGACATAAACTATTTCTGGAACTCTATAGGGACAAAATCTGATGATTTTATCAGAAGTTTATGAACTTATTTGCTCTTTCTTATAGTTTCCTTTGTGTTTCTTCTTTTTCCAGATTTATCAGACTGCTATCTTCACTTAAATCCATTAACATCAACTTAAATAACTCAATCTAAAGTTGTGCGGCAACCTGAAAGAAAGAGAGAAACTTCTTGAGATGATAACCAACTCCTGGATAATTCTGCCAAATGACTCTAAAAACACTGACCCTGATAAGGAAGAGCAAAAATTAAAGTAACTCTTAAAACTCTGTAAATGGCCTCAACCCCTGAACGTGCTTAATAAAAAAGTCAAAGATGAGCATTCCAACTAATTTTCATGGATTGAGGGTCAGTGTTGAAAGAGGAGAGAAGATTGGAAACAAAACCCATTTCACCTCATCAGGAGATGATAATGCCAATCAAATAACTTCAGCCACTGACCAAGAAGGAGGGGGTCTGGTTGAGGTTACAGGGTACAACACAAGCTCTATTCCTCCACTGGTTCGTCAGAGTGACTCTCCAGACAAAATTGTAATCTGGGGATCTGAGCAGCAATGTATGGAGCCTGAGCTCAGAGAATTTGAAATCCACACATTCTTAGGAAACCAAAGTCAGGAGGAGCATAATGAAGAGGAAGATGATGGAGAAAGCATGAGAGATGGTAAGGATGAGGGTCCCATGTCCATATCCTCAAGTTCAACGGCCAGTTCTGCTTCAACCGGTGTCAGGCGAAACTACCACCACAACAGGGAAGAGAGCAGAATACAGAGGAGCAAAGAGAAACGCATTGCCTGTCACAGTACTGAAGAGCTGGATACATATGTGACAGGCTCAGTAGAGAAAAGAGACACCAGAACAGGCAGGGATAGACTGACAGGGGGTCTGAAGGAATCCAAGTCTGAGACAAATGTGTTTGTTTCCAGTCTGTCAGCTGTTGCTCTTGGTGGAAGTCTGTCTAGTGCTCTGGATTCCAGTGGTGAAGCATCTCTTATTTCCCTACCCAACCCCAAGACAAACCTTTTTCCCAACACCAACTGTTCTACCTCAGCCCAGACCAGCAGAAGGACAGCTTCCCTAGACACCAATCAGAATTCCCCACCATTTCGTCCTCAAGGGAGATATGACTGTCAACAATACTATGGCCAGGAACAGAGACTGGAGGAAAGGAGTCATCATAGAAACGGAAGGTCCTGTGATGGAGAACTGGGCCAAAGGAGAAGGACTGGATTTGAGGAGAGGGTACTGCCACCTCGACGGCAACAGCTCGTCAGACCCCTCTGCCAGACAGAGATGATAAGAGACAGGAACTTGCCAGAGCCTAAAACTCAGCAAACTGGGACAGTGCTACATTCCTCCAACAATGCATCACCAGAGTCACACAGCAGCAGGTCAAGCAGAAAGCTTACAAAATCTGCTTTACGGGAACCGTCAGACTTCTCCCACCTTTACAACATGAGTGCTGTCTCCCAGCTAAGACAGACTAACCAGGCATCCCATAGGGAGGTTCCACCCATGGAAAAACAGACAACTACAACTGCACAACATCTATCTGGTCCCTCTAACATACCCACTCTGGAAAACAAACCTCAGGCTCAGCTCACTTATCGAAGGAACTGCTCCAGTCCCAACAGGACTGGAGTTGAATCCAGGTCATCTACCCCTCCTCAATCCCCTCTCAGGACACCACAGGGCTCACCACGCAGGCAGCCCTCTATGTACCTCATTTCCAGGAATGTCTCTGGAGCTTCTAGGCACATCCCATCAGGATGCAACCCAGCTGTACCAACCTCAGCTCAGGGCTATGGCAACAGTTGTTTGAGAGCTCCAGTGAAAACAAACATAAGCACAAGTGGAATCCCAAAAGCGCCTCTTAACATCCAGCAGAGCTCCTCTAACTCTAACCCCAAAGAGAACTCTCCATCACCTAAACTTAAACCTAAAGGAATCCGCCCCAAGATCATAACGTCTGTTCGAAAGAATCCTCAGTTTAAACTCCAAGCTGCTGATGGACCTTATCAGGTCTCATCTCTGCCATCCAGACTCTCGACTTACACTCACAGCCAACCACCAGCGGCCTTTAAGGACCCATCTAAAGACCCGCGCAGAAACCCTGACGCTGAAACCCGAGGAACCCCTGTACTTAGTGCCTCCAACCCACTTTACGATAAATATCGCCAAGAGATGCAGGTGAATAGTTTCCCACCAGGGCTGCCAAACAGGAGCATTAGGACTCCTGGAAACACAAACACAGTTCCCCCAGCACATGCACACAGCCACAATGCATCCCCGAAACTGAGCGGAAGGGTGGAGAACTACTATGGGACATCATCTGAGGTGAGTTAGATATATGCGATGTACTCTATATCTTTGCACTGAGATTGATTTTCAAGTATCTATTCTCAATTCGCTGCAGTGATTTGTCCACAGTAACTAAATTGGGTACTGTGTGGCATGCATTTTTATAGTCATATGGAATAAGTTGGAATATTTAAGAAAAATTCAGACTGGTATTTTCAAGCCTTTATTGTTGTTAATTTTATGATGATTTTTTAAATAGTAAATAAAAACACATTTAAGATTAGAGTATTACATCAGCCCAATAAAAAAAAGAACTTTTTAATACAGAAATATGAAGTTAATGGAAAGGATGTCTAATAGCAGCTAATACATTTTTAATCAACATTTCTTTTTGTTTGCTTTTGAGTGTGTCTGATAATTTTTAATTTTCTTTTCAGTTTGTCTTGAGTACTGGTGAGCCAAAGGCAGTTTTCCCCGGGCAGACAATAAAGATTTTTTTTCTATTCTTTTCTATGCTACCTTTTGCCATCAAATAATAAAAAAAATGTTATGTGCCATGATTGACATATTTGGCAAATTTTATTTACTACGCATGTATTGCTGACACATAGTTGATAATAGATCCTCTGTATCTTTTTCAAAGTCCAAGCGCTGATCATTATCGCCTTAACATGAACATTTTTATTAATTTGTATTAAACAGCCTTATCTGGCACTAACATCGAAGAGGTATAGGCTAACTCTCAGTGCAATGTGTATGAAAGGTTTGTCCCCATTAATTCATTTCCAAACATAAGAAGGGAAAACAAGCAGAAGCTGATCTTTCAACTGCTATGCTGATGTTTGTTTCTTCTATTCATAATGATGTCTGTGCATTAGAATATGTGCTGCGGAAGTCAGGAAATGTCATGAGTCTGTCATGTTTTAGTCCCTTCAGTAAATGTAGTGATTCTGATTTTTAGGTGGGGCGATCCAACAGTTTAAAAGGCATCTCCTCTGAAGATGCATTGCAGGGCAGGACAGTTACACAGGCTGAGGGAAGTGGAAGTCTCATTCGTTCTGGCAGAGGCCTCCGTTTGGGTCTTGGAGCTGTCACCAGGACAACTGCGGTTTCCGTCAAGACCCATGGACCCAGTCAAGGACAGAGGTCGGCGTCGATCTTCAGCCAGCCAATCCAAACCGTTAGCCCAGCGATCAGCCAGAAAAACCAAGATAATTCAGGTAGGATACTCTACACGTTCACCTCCGGAATGCCAACTGAAAATGACTTCATCAGCCCAAACTTTGACTGAGTACAGCTTGGTCTTCTTGCTGCCATGCAACAGCTAGCAGTTGTGGGACCTGTGCATCCCTCAGCTTGGCTTGAGATGAAGGTAGTTCATTAAAATGCATTCTCTCTGAGATTAATTTTGGCAGTCCTGATTGGATGGCTGTAGGAGGGGACGCATTCTGTACCAGAAGGCAGCAATCTACAAACTGAAATGTAAAAATAATAAATAAATAATAAGCCACTCAAATCTTCTCCTCAGTGAATTTCTAATTTTAATGATAGCCTCTGACTGCGCCTCTGACTGCTGAAATCAGATTTCTACTTCAGCTCATCTGTCAATAAAATATTGAAGTATGGCATGTTCTCATTCCTTCATTCTTTGCTTGCGTAGTGTATTTCATTTGCTTTTTCCCTTAGTAATAACTTAGACATAACGTAAAAAAATGATCAGCATAGTTTTATGGTTTATCTTATATTTCTTACTAATGCATATCTAAGGCATATCAGTCTTCTTGGACTGTTTGTCCTCTGGAATTTTTCTTAGCTCATGTGCACTAGATTTGATAAACACCTAATTAAATGTTGACACAGAACATTTGTCTGTTATGAGTACAGTGTCTTGCAAAAGTGTTCATACTCTTTGGACATTTTGTGACATTAAAACCACAAATTTAAATCGGTTTAGTGGGATTTGATGCTACACACCCATTTAAAGGTTGCATAGTTGTAAAGCGAAAGAAAAATGGTAAATGATTGTCAATTCGCACTGCCAGTTGAAATCTTAAATGTGTGACATGCATTTACATTCAGCGCTCCTTGAATCAATGCTTTTTTTTAGAATTGATTTTTGCTGCTATTACTTTGTGGTGTGTCACCACCATCTTCGAACATCTGCAAGTTGAATCATTTTGGTCATTCTGATGTTCAAAATAACTCAATCTAAATCAGACGGCAAAGAAGGGCAGAATCCAAATACATATAATTTAGATTTTGTATGTATGAAAAAATTTAAAACGCATGTATCATTTTCCTCAGAGTTCCCTTCAGCCATCCATTCTCGGGTTAGTTTCCTTTTATTCTTATGCACTAATTGCAATTATGACTTTTTCTGTATTTTGTAAATGAAAATGTCTGACACCTTCTAATTATAGCAATTATATAATTTGTGACAGTTGTGTCACATGATTGCAGTGCATAGTTTAACGTCTGTATTGTTATGATAATGAGGAAAGTCCACTTATAAGGTAAGACAGTGAAATGCAATGAGCTATTACTGCCAGTGGATTCCTTCATGCGTGCTTCTCCATGCTTCCTTTCAGTAGCACTGCTGGGACTACACTGCAAATGCAATGTTATTACATTTAATAACATGCAGCTTAAGCCTGGAGGTGGAAATCTATACACACTGTCGCCTCTCACTTTGGATTGTGATTAAAATCATTAGTGCTTGTGCCAGCTGCATGTCCTATTGATTTTTCCTGGCCTTATTTACATAATTTATCCAAAGTGAGAATGGCCTTGTTTCACTCAAAGACCGTAGCACACTTTGGCTTTATTCAAAAGATTTATGATATATTCTGCATTTTTAAGTTTGACCTGAATTGTAGAAGGAATTCTCTGTTAGGAACAGAAATAGAACATACACGCAAAAATAAAAAGTAAGCAACATAAGCTATTTAAATCGGGGATAAGTGGATGTTTGTTATACTAATTTATAATTTCTCCTCCCGGTCTCTCAGAGGTGATAAATAGGATAAGGAGTGGGGGTGGGAAAGCCAGGATGCAAATTAAAATTTATCCTTAATGATCATGACATTCTCACTCAAGAGGAAGAAGCTCCAAACTCATAAGCAGACCTCATGGCACACAGATATTAGTGGTGGAGGAAATATGTGATAAGCATGAGTTGCATCTCTACTGATGCTGGAGGGGGTGGACTTTTCCATTTTGTTCCCATTCCACTTTTTCCTCTCTCTAACATCAGGCATCTGTTTCTCCCTGTGAAACATGTTTTGTCTTCTGATGTAGTAGTTATCCTCTGGGCTCCACTGAAGCACACAGTTGTGCCAAATGGAAAGGAAAGGAGAGTCGCGTACCTTATCTCTGTAGCCAGCAGGGGATAATGCTCTTCTTCTGTGCAGGATCTTGACCTTGTTTTTGCAGACCATTGAAGCCAAAATGGGGTTTTTATCCAAAGTCTTGAGATTTGACCACTGAATTCTGTGTGTCTCTGTACAAAGCCTAAATTGTTAATGTCTGCACATCCTAACTTTTCTTTTGCTGTGAGAGACAATAGAATCCATACAGGCAGGACTATAACCCACTGCTTTTTGACAATAACTTGTACTATGGACAAAATGGTGCCATAGATTATTGCTGCATCCTCCACAAATTGTGCGGGCAGAAAATGTCTGAGTGGGACAGATTAGAGCAGCAGGACTGCTGACAATATTTATACAATAAAAACAAAACAAAAAAACCCATCATGATTAAACTTTAATTATTGTGCCATGTTATTTAACAAACAAAAATGAACATTAACAGTCAACGAAGAGCAGAAAACCATCACTTAGCCAAAAGGATATTGAATATATAACAAATAAAAGAATTGCCCTCCTCAGTTCCTTTACAGACTCGTATAAAACACTTTTACATAAAAGATTTAGCGCTCGTCAGATCCTTGGTTTCCACAAATCATTTCATGGACCTGATACATAACTCATATAGAAATATTTTTGCCTTAATGTTGGCTGATTAGGCAAAAATATCTCTCCAAATGTCTCGAGGAATGCAGTGACCTTCACTACCTTCACCTTATTAATGTGTTTGTTTGTGAAGTTTTTGTGATATTTACTCTGCTTCCCTATCAGGCGATCTTGCTTCATGTCAATTACAGCTAAAGGGGCAATTATAAAGTCTTGTTTGAGGGGGACTAAAGGCACATCACCCCTGTCAGTTTTGTATTTGTATAAAAACATCAAAAAGCGTTCTAACTTCTGTTCACATCACAATTATGCTTTACTTTGGGTTGGTTTATTACATGAAATTCCAATTAGAGTGCTTTTTCAAAGCACTGTATCAAAAGAAAAATAACTTTCCCCTGTGCTATTTTGTCAGTGTTGAATTGAATACCATAATTGCATTAAAAACATTTTGGCCATTAGTCCAGCCTGTTAGAGCCAAACAGCTATTTGCAGTTTAATTGTACACAGTTATTTTGTTTGCTTGCTGGAACAACCAGAGTCACCACAAAGTAAAGCTCATGCTCCCTACTGAGAGAGCTTTGTTAACAACTCATGATGAGTGATCCAGCAATGGTGTACCTTGTTTTTTGAATAAAATGAAACAACTGCCATATTTATTTACATCTTGCCCCTTGAAAAATGCAGTCTTTCTAAAGATTGATAAACAATTCAATGTCAAATTGCTGTTTCATCACTAGATGACCAGGTTTTCAGCCATCAGGCTCCTGTGGCTCCTCCTGCTTCCACAGCAGCGTCTCAGCCCCCGTCTACAGCCTCCAGATCTCTGCTTCCCAAAGTCAGTCAGTCTGGGTTGCGGGCTCCAGGTTTCTCCTCCAACCGTCTCCCGGCAAGCCGCCTGGCAGCCTTTGGTTTCGTCAGGAGTTCCAGCGTCTCCTCAGCGTCCTCAGCCCACTCCGCTGACAGCGTGCAGAGTGATCCCGGCAGGACAGCACACCGTGAGTTCCCTCTAAACAAAAATAATGATGCTTTTTTTTTTTTTACCAAGTGTGAAATTTGCATTTGTGAAACTAAACATTATTTTTTTTCAATGAACATCTTAATCAAAACATTAGCTCTATTTTGAGCACATTGTTTGTTGCTTCAATTTACAATGCTTTGTAGAAAATCCTTTTATTTTCACCTCATTTTAGACCAATACAAAGTAACACATAGTTCTAAAGTGGCATAAAATCCAAATCTTAAATGTGTGGCATAAATCTATACCCCATCACCCTAAATCGATACTTTTTACGACATTTCATTACAAATCTTTTGGTAATACACATCTCCCAGACTTGCTCATCTTGACAATCTTCTTTATAATCTATAACTCATTTGTAAACTCCTTGCAAATAACTTACATTGAGTCAAATGATATAAATAGCATCTTTGAATGTTTATAATCTATAAACACGCAGTATGTTTTATGTTCTACAGCCGCTATCAAGTTTTCAGAACCGCCCACACCATGATTCTGACACAACCATGTTTAAAAAATTATTCACAAAAAATAACTACTGTAATTTAAGCCAATGAAAGCCACATTTCAGAATATTGTCACTAACATCTTGTTTGGTCTTGAGTTGTGGTGAGTCATACGATCTTAGACGGGATGCTGCACGTTCCAGATTAAAGTATTGCACAGACTGTTTCAAATGAAAACAGTAGCAGTAATTTAAAGATTATCGTAATTCAGAAGGCTCCAAACTAGGTCTGTGCCACAGATTCTGAGCAATCAGAATGATAAGAATATATCAAACGTGCTGCTGGATGAACTGTGTAAATTTTCTCAATTCATGGTGTGAAACTCTGAGTTTTTCCAGTTGTGATTTCATGGCTGCTTGGTTACTTGGCTGAGTTTTGAGGTAGCAGCATGTCTATTTAATGTGACCTACATAAGAAGGCTTGCTCCTCTTCTCCCAGTTACAGTTGACGTAAGCGCCTGCGTTCTCGCCTCACGCACATCAGGCCCCCTGTTATGTCATCCCCCCTTTCCTCACTTCCTCCCTTTCAAGCATATTGTTTTCATGATTTTTTTCTCTAATTAAAAAAAAAGAAGAAAAATAAAGAGTTCATCATCTTACACATACACTTAAATCAGCATGGTGATCTCTTTCAGAAGAAGTAAGAGTTTCTTTCCTACAAGAAAGCTTCTTTGTTGAGCTAGGAGGTTCAGATAGAGACAAAAGCACAATCATTTAAAAAATAATGAACATGATACACATGGATTTGTGTACGAAGGGAATGCTTAAGATTTCTTTAGATTTTCCCCTTAAGTTTCAGTTGCTTTTGATCTGAGTTTTTCATTACATTGCACTTAAAGCTGCACTCATTTAACCATTTTCTCTTCACATGGGCATCTGTACTATTTGCTTAATTTGAGAGACGGACTAAATTTTTCTTTGACACTGTCTGGAAGGAAATGTTCATGTTTAGTTGGTTATTTCAGCATTCAGACAACAGTATTGTTTATTATTGCACGTGTAAACTTCTGAACATCAGAGTATATATTCAGAAGATCTCAAAAGCCGCATGTGCACCAGTCTCTCTAATTTGCAATGAACTTCAGAAGGTTGGGAGGAGATAAAAGAAGATCAAGGATGACAGTCATGAGAGGTAAAATACTGGGGGCCTTTGATGAGAATGTAGGTGGGTTTGCTTTTGATTTTGATTGTGCGTTTTTTACGTGACCTTTGTTTGTGAGGTGTTTGAACTCCTTTCTCTATTTA
Organism: Xiphophorus maculatus; assembly: GCF_002775205.1. Lineage (NCBI taxonomy): Eukaryota > Metazoa > Chordata > Actinopteri > Cyprinodontiformes > Poeciliidae > Xiphophorus > Xiphophorus maculatus. Next base: position 28,684,106 of record NC_036453.1, read on the forward strand.
GGTTTAAAATGAGCCAAACTCATTCTTTCAATCCTTCTGTGTAACATAAATGGGCGTCTTATGTCTTTTTCATGCTTTTATACTGGGAACAGTTTTATGATCATAGTAGCTTCTCTATTTTTTGGACCTGGATTCAACGGTTTTACACGTCGTCGTTGAGAGTTTGATCACTGAAACCTAAAGCAGCATTCAACTATTGTTGATTTTGAACACTTGAGGAAATCGGCATGAATTTACAGTTGAGCCATTCTGTGTTTCAGATTTCTAGTTCTATTCATTTGATCACATAACTGTATATAAATCCCAGTGCCTCTCAACATTTCCAAACACTTTTCATATCTAATATCTTTATAACGTTTTCCTCCAAAGAATGTAGGATTGTTATATCTTGGGTATTTTGTCCTCCATGTCACTATACTTCAACTTGAATAACAGCACACCCATGCTGACAGCTGAGGTTTTACACACTCTTCATTCAGCTTTCCACTTTCCATTTGTGCAGTAAGAGTAAAGCCTCGGTTCTCGGTTGCTCCTTTCCCCCATTGATTCCCAATCTAAAGATGGAAATGTAGATCTCTGGAGGATGCAGACCAAATAAATCATTAAGGATATAGGCAAAATAATGAGGGGATTTTTAGCTCTTCAGTAAAGGAGGTCAGAAAAGTAAAACACTTGAGCATCAGACTGCTCTAAACAGTGGATGAGGTTGTGCATTATCCAGCTGTAATAAATTAATTAGTCTATACAAAATAATAAAAATCAGATGAAAAACCATTTGTATTCATGAGTACAACATCTTGCTAAGTGTTTTTTGACACTTTAAGGTGTTTTATTGGAATTTATGACAGACGAACATAGCATAGCATATAATTGTGAAGCAGAAGGATAATCATAAATTGTTTTAAAATCTTTACAAATGAACTTTTGTAAAGTGTGGAGTTCATTTGTACTCAGTCCCCCGAGTCAATATTTTGTAGAAACATATATTGCCGAAGTTATAGCTGCAAGTCTCTTGGTGCAATCTTTCTGTTACCACTGCACATCTTAAGATTCAAATCTTTGGATATTTTTCTCGTATGTGAAACATCAGTTGTAAAGTTTTGCCTTTCCAAATTTTATTGTAACTCATAAGTATATGTTTGTTCTGATCTGCAGCTCTGGATGTAGGTTTCAGGTTTGCATCCATGTGGAAGGTGAACATATGCCCCAGTCTCAAGCACCCTCCATCTGTTTTTGATCCAGGACTGATCTATATTTAGCTCCATTCATCTTCCCCTTTATTGTGACCAGCACCTACTGAAGAAAAGCTCTTTAATACTGTTAGGATGGTGAGCTGTGGGTGATGTAAGTGTTTTGCCACATATTGTATTTTGTACTTTGGTCAAAATCATCCATTTTGGTGTAATCTTCCCCTTTTTTCGTATAATCACCTTCTTAAAATAATGGCCTAAGTCATTTTTGGCTAACGTGATTTTAGGAAAAGTAAATAAATAAAGATCTCTTTCCAAAAAATGTTTTAGGCAAAAACAAAACAAGACTTTTGGTAAAAGCGATTTAATCCATTATGTTAGGAAGGTCACAATATGTTTTTTGCTCACATGGGTTGTTTTGTGCTTTCTTTTACCAGTGGCTTTTCTCCTTTTCACTTTAATATAAAAGTTATAACTGGGACGTCACCAATTAAAAGTCGTCCTGTTAACAGATTCTTGCGTCAGATCTGTGGAAGTTGTATTGTTTTCTTTCCACTTTGAAGCTTACTTTGCATTTATCATTCAAAATACCACCAAACTATATGGAGGTTTGATCTGTAATCTGACTAAATATAAAAATGTCAAGGGAAACGAACACATTGGCAAGGCAATGTGACAATATATTTAGAAATATTTTTCACACACAAACTAATGTAAGCAAGGTCATTTTGATCCAAAGTTTCAGTGATGACCTTAATTGATTCTTATCAATTGTTTGCATATAAGAGGCTTGTAAATAAGAGCGGAGTAGCCGAGCATCTTGGGAGCTTTAGGTTTCTCTGTATGAAATCAATACACCATTAACAAAATCCAGGCATTAGGGTTGTCACTCAGGCCTCCTCAGTTGTTGCATGGTTGTCTTTGTTGGTGTATTAGAGAGGGAGCATCAGGCTTCAGGTTATCCACTCCGGCCAACATAAAGCGCTGAAAAGTGAAAGCAGCAGAAGGAGGCTGATGAAGCCTGTGACTGAAAACTCAAATCCTAAAATAGAGTGCTATCACTCTTATCTGTACTTTTTTTTTAAATGAAAAGAATAATCTAATAACGCAAGAAATCAAAATGAATCTAGGGCGCAGAAGGAAGAAGGTGAAGAGCGATGTGGCTGTAAACACTAATCCAATGAGTCAAAATGAGCAGCAAGCATAGAGAATGGGAAAATGGGATGGAGGGGGAAAATGAGCGGAAAGAGAAGCATCAGTGTAGATGGAGGAGAGGATGTCAAACCCCAGATGCCACACAAGGCTTAGATCTGGTCTGAGACTCATGCCAGCTCACTGCGAACAGATGGTTTCTGTGGTGCATGCACACACACACAAGCACGCATGCACACATGCACACAAGTTCTCACCCAGAGAGCAGCAAATTAGATGGGCCAATTAGATATGGATGCTATTCTGTGGATAAGGAGAATAAAACTAACATGGCTGACACTTCTTAAAGCATCAGAGCTGTGACAGGGAAGATAGTCTCATCAAGCCTGTTCGTTCACTGACAGCTTCAAAGTGCATTTCATCCAGCTCACTGTTAACTTGGCTTTATGACTGAACCGGCCATTTCACGCTGGAAAAAAACTCCTGGATCTATAGCAGCTAAACTTGAGTGTTTCCTGCATTATGTGCTAAAGGTAAACATGAAGTATTAAATGAATGCTGATATGATTATTTGTGTAATAAGTTTTTAAGATTTCTTGCAAAATATTTTTGTTAACTGATTTTTAGTATATGTTCTCGATTTTATTCTTTGTACTTTTTAAAATCATCTCTTATCATATGGTGTCATAAGTATGGAAAATTGAGAAATGCCATTTCTTTTACATAAAATTGTTTGAATTATTTTTAGTTTTAGCATTCACATAACTTTTTAAAGTGTACAGTTTTGTTTTTTTTTCTTCATTTGACTAAATTTATAGTGCTGGTTTACATGGCCCTGCAGTGCAGCCTGCGGCAGTTAAATATTAAACATAAGTTATGCTAAGGACTTTTTTTCCTAACACTTTTGTATTATCTTTCTTTAACATTTGCTGGCTATGTTTTGACCTTTTTCTAAGATAAAATGCAGGTTTTATTGTTCTGCCTTGAGCTTTAGTGACGGTGCTTTTTTCCCCTTTATTTACTACAGTTCTACTTACTCTTTGTGAGTGAAAGTGTGTGACAAAGTCTGTAAACAGCAGGCACAAATGTATACTGCCTACTAAACTGCAGTGGAAAATTGACCTAATCTATACTGAGTGAGGAAAGAGTGAGCACGTTACAAACAACAAATGCACCCTGGATGTACTCAGCTCTTTTGTATGCGATTATTGCCTCAATGAAATGATTGTTGTGTGTCAGGCTGGCAGTAAACCAAAACTAGAAAAAATAAATCTTTCATGCTGCTGTCTGTAAATCACGTCTCGGAGGTGTGTAGATGAACATTTCAGCGGGCTTGAATCTGGTTCTTGTTGGTTTTTGAGTCCAGTGCAGCTAACAGATGGTCATCTCCATAGGTCCTTCTCTGCCCTGTCTATATGTTACAGGACCATTGTGTGCTGTTCAAGTGCTCTCTAATTTACATTTTAAAATGCTACAAGACCTGATTTTGTATGTGTTTTGGTGCACTTGCTTACATCTTAAATTGCATACAAATCTTATTTACAAAGCAGAGGAATCTTAAAGGGCACTATAATGAAAATCAATTATTTATTATTGTTACTAAATGATGTTTTTTTTTGCTGACAATTACAGTCATTTGCCATACAACCCCTTTATTTTTCAGAATAGCTTCAGGTAAAAAGATTCTGCACTTAATGTCACAGCTCCTTAAATAAAATCAGTTTGTATAAAAGCTCAAAATAGCACAGCTGATTAAAAACCCCACATGAAGGTGGAAAGTCTATCTTGTAGAAACTTGTGAAAAGGTGTGTGAAATCTTTTACATGCGTTTGAATCTGTAAATGACATATAACAACAAATTCATAAGGAAAAGGCTGAAATCCATTTAAAATATTTTAATTACATCATGTAGTGACGGATGAAACATATGTATGATCTACCACGAGTTTCACATGTTGAATTAATACCAAGCAGCGTCTAAAAATCATGAGATAACCCTGCAATATATTTTACATGTGGAAATTATATAATATGCAATCCATAGGAAATCTTCCATATAGGAAACATTATTCCACATGTGTTCGACATGTGAGACTAATATCATGTAGCAACATTAGAAACAGATACAGGGAAACTTATCACATGAGAAAGGTTTTTCTACATTGTGAAAAATGTTCCTTTACTTGTCAGACAGACTTATTTTTTTTCTTGAGATCATAATGTGTACTTAGTGTGTGCATAGACTGTAGGCAGAGTGGAGATCTGAAAGATCTTCCAGGCAGAGCAGTAGCTTTAATAGGATATTCTGAATGACGGTGGAAGAATGACAGACATTTCCTACATGAACCTCACACAGAGGAGAGGAAGCAGCAGTTGACAGGCAGAACAAACATCAGTCTCTGATGGATTTACTCTTCATACTTAATTACACCCACTAAACTGACTGTAGTGTGCATCTGTCAGAGGGAACATGTTGCTTAATTAAAAGAAAACTGATGAGGTATGATTTAAATATATTTCCAAAGATTATCAGATGTTAAATCCTATATTTAAAGGCAATCAAAACTTTGTCGTTTCCTGAAAACTTACAAATATTGAAGTTGTTTTCATTTACATTGTAAATGTAAAGCTGATATTTTGTAATTTTACTCACTTAATAGTGTTGAAAAACTGTTATTTTGATTTAAACTATTTGAGAATATCAAAGACACTTGTTATTTCACTGAAGAACATCAGATATGATTTATGTTCCCTAGTGAAGATAAACTAAATCAATATAAACAAACCAAAGTGTACATCAACTTCACCAGTTTGTTTTATGGTCATACTATAGCGTGAAATGTTTAGTTACTTCCAGAAGGAGAATGCATTGTTGACTAGGATTTTTTTTCTTTGGCAAGTCAGCAGTGCCAGCTGTGCAGCTTTATTCCCTGTCAACACTTAATGTGTTTGTGTGAGCACCTGGAGAGGGCAGCTTCCTGTAAATTCAGCTGAGATGGAATGGATCAGTTCCTTTAGGACAGCATTTGAGGGTTTTTTTGCTGATGGGGAAGGCTCCAATTAAGCTGAGTTCATCAAAAATAAACGAGATTTTAAGTCCAATGAAAAGTCTTTTAGAGCCATTTCTTATCACTTTAAATAATCAGAATTGTATTTTTCACAACAGGCAAACTGTGAGGCTGTATGTGGGATTTTTATCTATTCATCTACTTTGACTAAAACAAAACAAACAAACAAAAAATCTGCATTAGTTTAGTTTTTGCAGGAATGTTCAAGAAATTTCTCCTAGAGAATGGCCTCCTGCTGAGGTGTAAAGAATGCTCCCTACCTCATCCCCAGCTGTTTCCACATTTTCATGATTTCTGTTAAATTTGCATAAGATTTCTCATGCACTCTCAGAAAAGGCCTGGGTCTTCCTCTGTCTTTCATTTATTTCTTTTCATTGCTTTTTTGCCAGTCTACTTACTTGATCAGCTTCCCCCTTATTTAAATCTCTTCCTTCCTCTTCTTGTCATTTGTCCTATGGTGTACTTTGTCAATCACTATGTTTTATCATAAATAATTTATTTTATCCAAGGTATCAGTCTTATAATGGCTCTGCTATTTATATGTTTACAAGACCTTTGAGAGCATCAGTCAACTGTCTTTTGATCAAATATTTACTTTAGTAGATATTAATATTTCTGAATTCCCATGTGATGGAATAGCAACTAGTGCAGGTTGTAACCGGCCCCTCACCCAATGACCATTTGAAATAGGCATCAGTTATACCAGAGTCATCTGTAGCTATTTTAGAGCAAGACTTTGGTTTAGTGCACCAACCAGATTATGGGAGCTAAACCATAATATTAATGAGGACAAAAATTGAAAGCTTTGTTAACCTATTTTTAAAATAATAAACGCCTGACAGAAAGTGCAATTATTTAGTGAAGTCGACTTAAAGGGGACTTATTCTGCACAATACTATGATGTTCACAAAAGCATTTTTGTCTAAACAACTGTCACCAGAATAAGTTTTATAATAGTGATCCTCGTATAGCTTGAACAAGTCTCACTTTTCGCCACATAATTCGTTCTTTGGTTAAAGTGTATTTGATATGGTTAAACATGCAGGAGGATTGTTTGGAGAAAATTTTGATTAATAAATTTAATTCAGTTCAATTCAGTTTATTTATAGCACATGGCACCAATTCACAATACATCATCTTAAGCCACAATAAAAATTTCAAGTCAATGATGCAGACGTGTCTAGAGTCAAGCAGTGAAGTGATGCATGGACAGAGGGTTCTGTTTGGAGATCTTTTTCATTCTTTAGATTTCAAAAAGTAGCACAATGAAGCTAGTGTTAAAAAAGTGATGAATTTCTTAATTATTTGTTTGGAATTATGTCTTATTTTGTAAATGTTTCTGTACAGGTTTTTGTCTCAATCTTCTTGATGGGAAGATTGAAACAATGTTCTCTTGCATAACTGCTCTGAAAACATGAGGCACCCTGCAGTGAGCTATTCTAATCCCAGAAACCTGAGGGGGTTTTGGCACAACATGAGACAAACCTTCAGTCTTCTGGTGGCACAGAGAGAAGCAAGTTGTTCTACTTGACTAAATCATAATCTTAAAGCTTCTTTGCAGCAGCCTTAAATTAAACGAGTCATTATTTGGCTTGCTCTGCTGTGCTATTACTGATCAATTTTGCAGAGATGAGCTTGGGAGATGATGTATCATAGCTGGTTAAAGGTACATAGTAGACAAGATAGCAGTGCTAAAGACTGGAACAAGCAATCATCAGTATTATGTGCGAGTCGACATGAGTCGGTGTGTCTCAATTTGTGTGAAAGAAGGGGTGTGGGGGTGTGTGTGTGTGTGCATCTGAAGAACAAATGCTGTGATCCAGGTTAGAAAAGGAAGATTGAGGGCAGCAGCAAGACCCTCAAGTAACAAACCATTTCTCAGTCCAGTGAGTCCAAATTTAGACGTAACACCAGGGTCGCACAGCCAGGCAAGGAAAAAGGTTGTATTCATGAAAGGTTGGGATAGATGGGTTTAGAGAAACAACTCATTTGAGATTAAACATTTGATTGAAAATTAAAGCTCAGAGAAGTAAAATTGTATTTGATGTGTTCCAGGTCTGAGTGTGAGTGAGGAGCCTCCGCTCCACAGAGTGACAACGAGCCCACCATCAACAGATCAACAGAGGGATCCGCCATGTCGCAGCAGCAGCCTCCAGCCCCCTTCTACCCCAGCGTTACCACGACGCTACCTGCCACCCCAGCCAAGAAGCTCACCTGGAGGTCAGTAGACCATAAAGAAAAAACAACTAGTCTTCCCAAATATATAATTAAAGGCTCAGGTGAGCTGTTTTTATTTTATTTTTAAGTGTTGTCGTAAACAACTCTTACATGAGCAGTTTTACCCCCAAAAGAGTCAGAAACTGATAGTTGAGTGCTGCAGTGCTGTCAGAAAGGGTAATATGCTATTTTCAGACTATTGTTTGCTTGCTTTGCACCAACCTGGGCACCTCGCTGTTTAGATGGCAAGGGTTGTTTTTTTATTTTGGTTTTCTGCTGAAATATTAAACAGCTATAAACAACCTTCTATGAGCTAGTTTAGCTTTTCAAGCTGAAATAAAAATGTGAAATTCATGCAGGATCACACCTGACTTTGTTAGCACCAGTAACACTAGCAACAGACATGGCTGTGATGCTTTTCACACACAACAGGATTTTCACTCGTAGAGTTAACACTAGATACCATGTAGAATAAAATGTGAAATGTATTGTTTTTATTCTTTATAGGATATTATTGAACAATGAACACTAAATTTATGTATGTTTTATGTGATCTGGTTTGAGTAACATGTGATTTATGGAGGAATAACAGCACATTTGCAGTTGCTGAACTTTTTCTCACCCCCCAGTCAAACTACAACTACAGACAACACTTTTTAATATGAACATTAGAATCAGTTATTATCTGTGTAGTGTGATAAAACTCAGATTTGGCAGAGTTTTGCAGGACTCTTATTCCTTGAACATCTAGCTTGAAACTGTTGTTCACATTATCTCTACTTTTCTGCTTTGTTATCTTACTTATTACATTTATAGTGGTGATGTTTTTTCTTGGACATCTTAAATATTCACCAGTCTATTGCAAATCTATTCGTCCTTTGGACGTTTTTTTTTTCACTATATATCCTGAAATTTCAGGGTTGGGGTGAGATGAGTAGTTATGTGATATAGATGAACATTATGTAATGCTTAACTGTAAATTGGAAGGAAAAATACAAATGCTCTGGGAAAATACTGTATTGTCAAATAAAAACCTAAAAAGCAGAGCCTGCATATGTTTTTAGCTGTCCTGAGTTATTACAGTGGTATATGTCAAAAGCCTGGAATCTTGTTTAATTTATTCATTAATTAATTTATTATTCTCTAGTTTAGTCTTTTCCATTAATTAAGTTTCCTTTGACTTTAAGAAATGTGCTAAGTAAATAAGTTGCATCAAATTCACCAGTACACAAGATAAAACAGTTTGAGTGTTTAGCTGGTATGCAGCTGCCACCAAAGGCTTTTATCTTCATTGATTTGAGAAACCAAAGAGTCTTTTGAAAACCACAAAATGTCAGAATGCCTGTGGAGTGAAAACATGACGGACGCTGTAATCCAGCCAGCCTCACACGTCTGTGGCTTGTTTTTCATAACTCTGCAGTATTACCCTATGAAATCAATTCTTATGCTAGAATTTTAAGAAATATTTCAATGAAAAAATAATTAGCATCAGTTCAAACTCAGTTTTCAATAAGGCTTGTCATATACTTGCATACATGAGGACATTTTAAAATGTCGGCTAAATTTTAGCTTTGATCGCGTTTGACTAAATCTGAACGGCAAAGATCTAGTAATAAAGATTGTATCTGTTGCTACCATAAAATGTTGATTTAATTTAAGTATGTTTCAGCGCTATGTTATGTAGATCTACAGCAGATCTTTGATCCCACTCCTCTAAAATAAAATGTATGACAGCTACATTGTTAACGCTACTCTATAGGTATGAATATTTTTGCTAAGCACTGTACTATCTTAACGTCAAATGGTTCTGCTCCCATAAAGAGAATTGTAAATCTTTCGCTCACTTGTGACGCTGATGTTTTTTAATACAAACTCAAACTATTACAGCAATATGAATTGATCTGTGATATGCGCACCAAAATTATTAGCCACTCTGAGAGCAACATTTGAATGACAGCAGAAGAGCATGAGGAGTGAACATACATACAGTGAACCCATAAATGATCTCTCCAGAGGCCCAGAGTATCTCTCTAGGGTTATATGGGGATTTGCTCAGGATCAGAGGCTTCTCTCCCATAACAGGTCTAATTAGTTTCTTTTCAAAGCTTCTCTTTTCCCTCTCCTCTCTGCCTCATGACAGACTCTCTACAAACCTCTTCAAACTTCCTTTCTTCTCACTTTCCTCCCGTTACCGTTTTAACTTCACACAGTTTCATCCGTAGCACTCCAGTGCAACACATCTAACGTCATTCTGTAAAACCTGCTGCTCGCTTTCCACCTCACATACCTCCAGCTGTGTAAAAGGTGTAATACAAGCAAATGCGCAAGCACAAAATAGAAAAAAAGATTAGAAATCCCTATTTGGAACCTATTCTGGCCTAGAAAGCGTGGAATGTTACTAGGAGCATGAAGGTGATGCTTATGTAGACCCTTGAATGCCCTGTTCATGTTTGACAGATGGTACTGAAAGATATTTATAGCACACAGCATTTGGGAAAGCAGGAGATAAAAGGGAAAAGTAGAAAAAGACTGAAAAAAGTAAAGAGCAAGTTTCATGATTGTGACACATGCACACATACCCATATACATATACTATCCAGCTAAACATGCCTTGATAAAAAAATGAACACTTTTGCCAGATGCTTCCCTTTATGGATTTTTAAATTTTGTATGATTTCCTAAGGATGAAACCACCCACTGATTTATCAAACTTGTGTTTTGACAGTTGGCAGAAAGGAGTTTCAGCGGAGTTCAGAGGTCACACGTTCTCTTCCTTCTTCGCCAAAAAGGTTGGCAGTGGTTCCCCCGAAACTCCAGTCCCCAGGTAAGTTCTTTAGTTGAGTACTCATTAAAGCCTGTTTTGTATATCCATTAACAGTTTCATTTCAGGACTGCATGAAAAAAAGCGATAATGCATAAACTCACTCATATGGACTGTTTATTGTAATAAGCAATTTGATTTGGACTTTGGGAGTAAAAACTTGCAGACTGCGCCTGTAGAACTGAAAATAAGAACGTTCTCTGCTATCACTCATGATAGCACTGATAGAAATATCAGTGAAAGATTCAGAATAAAAGGAATAACTATTCTGGGGCCAGCATATGACTTATAAATGAAAAGGTTCAACAAAGGTTGTAAAAACTACTTTGAAAGTATTTCACGAAAATTAACATTTTCATGAAAACATAAACAAAGCCGAAAATCTGACTGTATGAAATCAGTCTATATAATTTTTATAGAATGTATATATTTCTCCTTTTGAATAGAATTACTGAAGTAATTTAGGGTCTTGATGATATTTTAATTTAGTCAAATATCCTGGTAACTATATTATTACCTCTACCTTTACAGTAAATATAAATGCAAATACCTTTGTCTTTGTCTGGTTCTTCATATAAAGATTTTCTTAATACATAGTTTGATCCTCATGTTTCCATTCCAAAACTACATTTCAGCTCCATGTGGTTCTTTACTCCTTTCCTCCAGCTCAGCCTTTTGAAATATTTTAAACTATGAAATTTACCCACAACCAATTGCAGTTTGGATGGTATGTCGTTATTCCAAGTATGTCGTGCTGAGCTGAGCACACAGCTCCATCTATGATTTGATTTAGTCCATAAAATGCAGAGCTTTTCCTTCTTCCAGTTCTGCAGTGGTGAAAAAAAATTTTTTGTCATGGGATTGCAGCAAACATCCAAATGTCTCCTTATAAAAAAAAAGTCTCCCCAGGCTTTGTTTTTTTCTTCTGTTTAATATTTCCACTGCAGTGTTACTGGTCCTTACTTTCCTCCTTGCACTTCACCTAATTTTACCTTTACCTCTATAATCAGACAAAGAATTTCCTTCTGCCCAATGAAATTTGCATGTATTGACATAGATTTATTATTCAGTGATATTTCCAGGCATCCGTGAAAATCCAGGTTGTAATAAATACATTTAGAATTACATACTGTTTGCAGTCTTTTCAATATTTTAACAACAACCCAACCAAAAAAAAAAAAATCTAATCTCTGCTGTCAGCAAGATCTTTCCTCAAGTTTTCATCATTGTTGCTCGTGTTAATATTCCAAATCCGTTCTCCCTGCTCCCATCTGCATCACACTCATTTAGTATTCAGTATCCTCTCTGTAACCTTTCAGATGGAAACTACAGATGTCTGCAGGTATGTGTGCACATGTGTGCTTGTCAGGAAAAGTAGGGTGGAAATAATTTAGAGTCACAACAAGGAATAATCATGTGGATAAATGCTCCAAGATCTGCTAAATGGTATGGTTTTTGAAAAGCAAAGTCTTTTTCTCAACCTTATTCACTTTCTCTTTCAGGGAAAAAGTGATGTACTTTTCTTATCAGCTTTCTTTCTCACTCATCTAAATGGGCTTTAGAAATTTATCATTATTACAGTGATTCAGCTCCTCATCCCCTCCCCCCCCCTGCTCAATATTGCCTTGCAACTCTTTTCTCTCTTTTATCTCACAGCTCTTTCTCTTATTTTATCCCCCATCCCACCCCACCTTCCTCCAACCGATTCTTTCCCATTACCTGGGACCCTGCACCCCAATCTCTGCCTCACGTTGTCATGGAAACCGCTCCCTCTTGCTTCAGTAGGTCCGAATAATCTGGCTCAGGCTGGGGATGCAGAGGTGCAGACATTTAGTTCTTTGGTTTATAGGAGGGATTTAAAAATTACAATAACTGTTTTAAAACATTGACATTTCAAAACTAAAAAATGTTGTGCACCTTTGTTCACAACCATTGACAAGGTGGAGCTCACACAGGTTAATGGACTTGTCTGTATGTCAGCTGACACATAGTGGTGGTCTCCCTATTGGGATAAATGACGAGGTGAGCATGGTTGCCCAGCTTTCAAATTGCTCTCATCATTAGTGGATGAAACCTTTATTTAGATTGATAGTTAACAAGTAAATACTTGCACAAGTTATTAAAAACCCTAGATGTTCACAGTGACACTCTCTGTGGATTAATTCGTGTACAGAGCAGATATTAGTCCCATTTATCATAAAATTAGAGGCGGGTATATCAGATTAGGGGCAACCACAAAGCTTCCTTTGCAGAAAAGATTTCATTAAGTTCCAATCATTTATCTCATGAAGCGATCATTAGCAGAGGGTCAGGTCAGATCTCTCCTAATTTAACAGCGGTCAGTTTCATTGGTACAGAGAATTAAAAATTAGATCATGAAGATATATCCAGTGTATTGCAAAAGTTTGCACACCCTTTCAACTGTTTCACATTTTGTGGAATTGCAACCATAAATTTTAGGTTGACCAACAGTGAATAACTGTAAAATAAAATAAACATCATACATGGTATTCACATTTTACAAATGAAAGTCTGGAAAGTGTGGTGTGTATTTATAGTCTGTGGTCAGTGGAACTACCTTTTGCTGCAATTACAGCAGAATGTCTTTTGTATAACTGGAAATTGATGTTGTTGCTGATTGTTCTTCACCAAAAAGCACAAGTTTAGTCATATTGAACAAAGTCTTTCTAAGATCATCAATTTTGAAGTCTTGGCACAGATTCTTGATTTTGATTTATATCTGGAGTACATGCAGACTTTGATACACTTTGAACTGATTTCTATCCTCGGCTGCATGTTAAGTCTCCTTCCAAGATAGTTGCACTCTATTTGTTTATTAGGTAACTTCTGACTTAATTTAGGGACTGAAAACACATGTAAAACACATAAAAACATATTAAGATAAAGAAAGCTTTATATTACGTTTCCCCCCCTTGTGAAACACATAACTGCGTCTGAACTGCATTGTTGTTGAAATGTGTTATACAAAATAAACTTGACTTCGACCAATTTATAGCCTCTGCTTGCTTTTCTTCGCTCTAAAGTCCAGCCCGGGCAGCGACCTGCAGCGGCGGTGCGGGGTTCCACTCCTTCAGGGTCACCTCGGCGTGTGGCTCCCCTGAGGCCGCAGCAGGAACACCAGGAGAACCTGCAGAAAGAGAAAGAAGAGGCTCAGCAGAAAGAGCAAGAAAGGCAAGCAGATGAAAAGGAAAAGATGGAACAAATGGAGGAGGTCAGTAATAAGAGTGTCAGCCTTACTACTTAAAGTTTGCTTTCTTCTATTGCATTTATCTACACTTATTTGTTTTTTTGTTGTTTTTTTTGTTCTTTTTGTCGCTCAGGTTCACAGGCTACAGAGGTACTGCAACCATCAGGAAAGGCAGCTAAAGGCTCTGAGGGATGAGCTGCAGAGAACTTCTCTAGGTCTTGATGCCTTTATCATCACCACTCAGCATTATTGCCTCAAGGTAGCCAAAATGAAATGATATAATGAAAGTATGACCTTGTGCCTGTTCCACAACAGTGGCCCTATTCCCAATTAACTATGACTTCACACGTCATAAAGCAGCCAAATAATTCTCAGTGGAGAGTAGAACTGATGATCAATGTTGTGATTTTTATCTTTCCCTCTGATTTCCTGTGGCACGACTTTTGATTATCAGTGGAATTCATCTCTTCTCCTCCATACACTTTCCACATGATGTTTCCTCCTACCATTTTTATTTGACCTTTGATTGTAGCAAACACATGTGCAATGCCTGTGCAAACTGTGAACATGAATAAGGACGGATGGATAATTTCCCACCATGAGGTGAGATTCTGGATGATGAGTTAGAGTGACTGTGTGAAGACGGGCTCTACGTTAGTGTGTCCGAACTGGTTTCACCCTGCCTGATGATGTGTTTAAGGCGCTGAGACAGGAAAGCAGTGATCCTGTCTGTATCTGTCTCACTCCTTTATAGTCATTGTCTGAGCGCTGCATTCGATCGGCACACAGCACAGAAATGCAAAAGACTTGGGCAGCAGAGATGGTTTGAGCACCCCCTGCTGATCCAAACTGCACAGAGCAACTATTGTAAATGATATATGCCTCATTTGAACTGACGTGTTTTTGCTGTGCTGCTCATGCAGGTCACGTACACTCCCCCCTTGCAGGGCAAATGCACCCTTCCGAAAAACAAAATTAATTGAAAGTGACATTGAACCCTGTAAGAACAAGGACGAATGGACTAGTAGTGTACTAGTCAGGGAAAAAATAGCAAATATCAGTAGAACCCAAGCAAAATGTTACATGGTCTTCAAAATTTTTGTTGATAAAAATGGAAAAAATTTATTTTACATATGTACTCAGCCAGACTGGATGGAAGGTGTGTGTGAATACAAATTTTTAAATGCACAGATTTACACTTTGATTGGTCTCATTTTAACAAATGAGTATGAGTGATCTAATCTATTTTGTTGTAGCTCTGGCTGTATTCTGACAGATGTTGACCCCTCTCTCCCTTAGTCTGTTGCGGCCTCTGAAAGGTCGTCTTCCAGGATGTAGCTCACACACTTAATGTGCCACACACTTCTCATCAACTCTCACCATATTCTATGTCCCAGCTTAAAAAAATAGCCTTATTCAAATTGGAATAATCAACTATTGTTTTGTGGCTGTGTCATTCACCCTGAGGACTTTACAGAACTGCTGCATTTATATTCAGATTAAGTTATTAACAAGTATGCTTATTCTAAACTCATTTTATGTCTTAATTCTTAGGAATTTTTGGAAAAGTGTGTATCCTAATTTTCTGTTTATTTTGCCTTATGTTGATCTTTGGCAAAATGTGAAAATATTCAAGTCACATGAATACATACTTAAGATTTGCAACTTAGTCTCAGTGTTTGCTTATGAAGTCCACATGTAAGCTCATTGTGACCTGCTGTATACTCTTGCAAAGTCTTGCTACTGCTATAAAGAATGCAAACGTTTTACTGATAATTATTTTTAGATTTTTCACAATGTCAAAAATATGTAGTTGTTTTTTCTGTAATTTGCAGAACAAAACTGCTGAGGAAGGTCAAAGCGAATTGTCCCTGGAGTTGAAGAAAGCTAGAGAGGAAATGAGTAAGTGAGAATAGATATGACTGAATATTGATGTAGACATTTTCTCTTGCTTTATTGTATAATTCCCAAGAGTGTATTTGTCAATTACTTTCACAGATATTAAACAGTAATTCACTTAATTATTAAAAATGCAATATTTTTCATTTTTAGCTGTTTCTTTCCCTAAGCATTTAAAATACATCTTTGGCTCTCATAAATTTATCTCACAGACTCAGTGACTGAATATCAAAATTACTCTGAGTTCTGGTTAGCATATAAGCCAAAAAAAAGTAATTTATTCACATATTTATTTGTCTTTCTACAGATATCATCAGAATTCTTACGTTTATTTATTTTTTCTCCATGAAATTCTGTTAGGCTTGAACACGTTTTAGCTACTCAAAATCAAAGATTCTCTGTTGAAGTTGAAAATTTTCATTTCGTTTTTTAATCTGCTTGATGTGCAGCTTCCCACTCGGTGCGCTGGGAGAGGCTCCAGCAGGACAAAACAGCGCTGGAGGTGGCATTTGAGCGCGAGCTGCAGGAGCTCCAGGTGCAGCAGGAGGCAGAGCTGGCTGCGGTGGAAGAAGGCCTCAGGAAGTGTCACGCTGCTGAGGTGGAGCACCTGAAGGCGGAGCATCGGTTGGAGATGGAGGAGTTGACGACTCAGCAGCAGGAGCAGGTGACAGAGAGGAATCAGGGGATGGGATCCGGTCTTTCATGTCCAATGTGAACTGTCTAGTTTCTTGTATTTGTATATATATATATATATATTTATATATGTTTGTGGATGTGTTAGATGGAGGAGGTGACAGTTAACCACCAGGCAGCTATGCAGGAGCTTAGAGACATGCATAATATCACCATGGCAACACTGCATGAGGAGCATGCTCGTACCATGAGAGGTATGTTTTTAGATGTGAAATAAAAAACAAAACTGTGATGCATAAACTGCTAAAACTGACTTCTCATTTTGTTGTGTTGCTGTGTTTGCGTGCAGACTTGAGAAAAGCTCATGAGCAACAGAAGCTCCTCCTAGAGGAAGATTTTGAGAAACTCAGGCTGTCTTTACAGGTATTATATCTGAGGAAGATAGTACTTTATGGATTCCTTATACCTGCTTGGCAGCTTGGATGTATGATGTTCAGTTTCTGCTGTGTGTCTTTGATTAGGATCAAGTAGATACGCTCACATTTCAAAACCAGAGTCTAAAGGACAAGGCCAAACGCTTCGAGGAAGCTTTGAGAAGGAGTACGGATGAACAAATCATTGTGAGTATAAGTCTAAGTTTTCCTAAACAGAACCATCTGTCTCACTCCTCAAGGATGTCTCCAAAATGAGTCCACTTCAGTTTGGCTTCTTTATAAATACTTCAAAGTTAAATAAAAATTTTATATCTTATATCTTATCTTATGTCTTATATCCACTGAAATCAATAGATGTTTTGCAGATGTTAAAATTGCTTAAATAAGAGATTATTTTAATTTAGCAAACCCAATTTATTATTGATAGTAGAAAATCAAATAAAGCTTAGCTTAGTTATCATTCACTCTCTGGCCACTAGATGGTGGGAAAGTACTTTCAATGCCACCCTTGGTACAAATAAAATATAAAGTCCATCAACCACTCAGTAATACCAAAAGCAGATAGAGGCAATATCTGAACAATTATCTAAAGGGAGTTGGAATACACAATAGCTTTTGCTCTGCATTGCCTTATGTGTTCCTTGGTATTGTATGAAAACAATGTTGTTGTTTTTTTTCATTCCATTTCACAATAATTCACTTTGTTTTGATTTATCATTTATAATGCACATTATATTAAAGCCTTTTCTTCTTCTTCTTATTATTATTATTATTATTGTTTTTAACAGGATGCTTTAGCTCCATACCAGCATATTGAGAAAGATCTGAAGAGTTTGAAAGAGGTTGTTGAGATGAAAAATCAGCAGATTCACCAGCAGGAGAAGAAGATCTCAGACCTGGAGAAAGTGGTAGGCTCAAATAGACCTTCTCTAGGCACAATCTATCAACCTTTGAATGCAAATGACAGATGAAGAGCTTTCTGGATTCCGATGATGCTGAGTGTTTGGTTAATTAAAGGTTGCACCTCTGTTGCATTCTGAATTTGAGCAGGCTCAAAAGAACGTGTTTCTCGAAGAGAAGATCCAGGTTCTGCAGCAGCAGAATGAAGATATGAAGGCTCGTATTGAGATGAACCTCGCTGCGTCTAGGTAAGACACATCTGGAAAGCATTGTGAATCACTTTTACAGATATTTACAAAATTGGGCAGAAGAGCCTCTGTGTTATACGACTTTATGGAAATGTATGTTGTTTCAGCGGCTTCTGGAAATGAGAAGTCGCAGATCTTGTAGTGCAGGATCTGCTGATATTAACACAACATTTTTTTTATTTGAATTGAGTCTGTTATTTGAAGTGCTATCTAAACTATTCTTGTGAAACATTGAAGGTTACGGTGAGTAGAATAAGTTTGACTTCTGATCCAGACTCAGTATGGCTCACTAACACTGGTGTTAAAATAGGCTGACTTTCAGCATTCATGTCTAGATTAAATTTATTTAAGAAAGCACTAAAAGTCCAATTTCCAATATAATTTTCTGGGCTTCAACATTGGAACCATGACGAACCAAGCTAACGTGGCAATATAAAAGACGTCCATGACCGTCTTTTAAGGGGTTGGTTTTTGTGGTTTTTTTGGTTTCATTCTGCAGCAAGGGCGAGGAGGAGAACAACTAGTTCACGGTTAGTTCTAAGATTACATTGTATTTCCTGTTTCATGCAGTCATTTATCCTTCCCCATACAGGCAACTGACAGAGGAGAACGCCAACCTGCATGACTCTGTGGAGAAGGAGAGCACTGAGAAGAAGCGCCTGAGCCGCAACAACGAGGAGCTGCTGTGGCTTCTCCAGACCAGCCCCCTCATGTCCCCGGCCTCGTCCCCGCTCCACCGCTCCTCCTTCTCCACCTCCCCTGTTCCCTCCTCCCCTCTGTTCTCCTCCTCGCCCTTGGCAGGGTGCGACTCACCCACCCACTGTCACGGCTGTCCCAGGCAAGCTCAGTACAGCTCCCCATCGCACAGAGCTGCCGTCAATCAAAACCTCTCTCCCGGACCTGCCACGCCCACACACAGGGCGGCTTTCAATCACAACTACTCCTCCGGCCCGAACACTCCCACTCACAGGGCGTCGTCAGGTTGCTGTAACTCAAACACCTCTTTGCATAATTAAAAGCAGCTTCCAAAGCTCACACATTTCCCGTTTTTTCTCCAGCACTCCAAATCTTTTCTTTGTAGGCATGTATGGTGTTACAAAAAAGCAACTAGAACCAGTTACCATAATACTGTACAGACACTGTGAACCACTCTGACGGTGGTGTTCGTGATGCAGAGATTCTATAAGTTAGATATACAAACACAAAAAAATGCTGGCTACCACTGAATTTTCCAGTCAGAGCTTCTGACTGTTCTATGTGTGTTCATGTCTTTTTAATTGCACACTGTAAATATTGTTAAAATTAGAACAGGTGTTGTTGATAGATAAACCTCCCATGCATGTGTCCTGCATAGTGCAAAATGTAGAGATGGAAATTACGCATTCAATCCACCAGAATATGATACTTTGGTGTGGCAAATACGCATTCACACGCACACACACACACGTCAACACACACATGCATCCTCAGTAAAATAAGCTGTTCTCCATTAGAATAAAAAGTGGAAGGAGAGTCAGTTCTCTCCTTTCATCTGGACTAAACAAAGCGCCTTAAACTTGGTCCTACCACCTCACCAGCAGAGAGTGACCAATGTTTTATTTATAAAGAACTTCGGTTCAAGAATTGGTTTGTAAATCGAAGCAAATTGCCTCCTCGAGTTCTATTTGAGTGTTTCTAATTAGCTCAGTGCTGATAGTTTAACCTCCTCGGAGCCATGTTACCTGCAAAATACTGAGAACTTTGTGTATTTTTTACAGCCTTGCCAGGTCTTCCTTTACAAGACAAGCTCCTCTTTACTTCAGGTCCCTCAGGTCAACTTGCAAAATCTGTGTTTGCTGTTTTCTACGTACCTCAGTGGGAATGTGCAGTCTGTTGTGTCTCAACAACAGCAATCACAACACAACAGTTAACGAAGCGCTTGGAGCTAAAGGAAACCTCGCACAGGATTTATTGTTTTAATTGTTGTCTATTACTTTATAGTACAATGTTTAACTGATTTATTTATTACATGTCTTTTGCTAATTAAGCAAGCATGTACTGTGAAAGTCTTCCAGTTTTAACGTAAAAATGATTATTGCTGTTATCTATTTATCGATGCTGAAATGTTTAGAAAATATTTGTGTGTTTGTAAGTTTAAAAATATTTGTCATGGGACAGAAGTGGAATACAGATATATGATCCCAATAGAGCAGATAATCTGGAGATCCCAACTATATTGTACATTACTCTGGTTTGAATATGCAAAAGTATTCACATCCCTTAAATATTTTCACATTTTATGGCATCAAAACTTCTTTGTTTTTATAAGGATTGTATGTTATAGACCAACATCAAGTAGCCAGATTTACTCTCATCCATTGCAAGTAGTTGTCCATTTTATTATTTTTTTATAAAATTGCATTATAGCTCTAAATCAGCAAGGATGCAATTGTGAACACCCACTTTCAAGTCTCACCACAGACTCGTATGGATTTAGGTCTGGACTTTGATTGCACCATTCTAGCACATGATTATACGCTTTGATCTACATCATTCCACCCCCAATGTTTAAAGTCCTTGTCCTTACTTTTTCCATTTTGAGATGATCAACAAAACAGTATTCTGTGAGGTGTGCTTTGTATTTAAGATTTTTTGAAGTTGAAAAGATCAGTTTTGTTCCATTTCGCCTAACTTTGTGTTTGGTCTATCACAAAAATCCTAATAAAATACACTAAAGTTTGTTGCTGTAGTGTGACAAAGAGTTCGAGGGGCATGGATTCTCGGTATCTGTGGTGCATGAATGCATAGTGTTTTATTTCATTGAGTGAACAGAGGACAAGTTTAGAACAAACAGGGCACAAATTATTGGATTTGTCCATGGCTGCAGAAAATTTTAGATTAAACTTCGAGGGGACTGTCTTGTGTAAAATGCTTCTAAATTATGTAGGTAAAACAGAAAAACTTTGTTTACCTTTTGTGATGTGCTTAATTAGTGTAGAACTTGTAGAACCTGTATTTGTAGTACCTCTTCATCCCCTTTTTGGTAATACACCTTAATTTACAATTGGTAATTCATTTATACTTTTGCATAGTAAAGAAAACCACAGCATCGTAGAATATCTCATTCAGGGAAATCTGAGTTGTAATTGAAAAGATTTTCTTTCTTTCTTTGTACAGCTGCCCTGTAAAAACAATTTTAAAAGTTTTCCCCCAAAATTATTTTACAAAACGGCAGAGCACACCACAAGCCAACTATGTTATGTCTGCTTCTCATGGTCTTTTTCCTGGCTTAAAATAATATACTGTAAGCTACAGATCTTTATCCGCAAAATTGAAACAGTTTAAACTTTAGCCACTGTAAATAGATAGATCTAGAGAGTCGGTGTCAACAGTTTTACTACCAAGGGGAGCATGCATTTGGATTAGTAGTTATTGTAGTCGTATTTATTGGTAAATAAAGCGATATTTGGGAATTGAAGTAGTCGGGTTTAATGGGGTTTTAATGTGGAGATCCGGTGCTGGTCATTAAAAAACTCTCTTGAATACTTACTCTGCAAAGAAAATGTAAAAAGATATTTACCAGCACACTTGATTTGAATGTTTACACCTCAGCAGGTGAGCTTCATTTAAACGTTATTGGACCAGGCTTTCAGTAACAACAATTCTCCAGTAAAGATGTGTGCAAAAGCCTTTAAAATAGATAATAAATTCTTTTTTTTTCCTCAATGGTTTTCTGACAGAAAGTTTTGGAAGGTAAAGCTATACTTCAGCCTAACTTTAATGCATTTTCTCTTGTCTTTCCCATGCAGAAGAGTTACTAGCAAATATTGGCCCTTGTGTCATGGATTACCCATTAAAAGTTTTTCACCACGGCTGAATTCAATGATTATTGTTCAAATTAAAAAACTGCTTCTGGATATTGAGAAGTATTTTAGAAATGCGGTTAAATTAATCCTCCTACCCCCTTATTTAATTTAAATGATGGATTGCTGCAGCAATAAAATAAATATTTATTATAATGCTTTTTACACATCTTTACTGGGGGTGAAAAAAAGCTATGGGAGATGTTGGTCTGTAACTTCTTTACCAGCACTTTTTGATGGTCTTGAAAAGAACTCTTTTCATTACACTTCGACTTTTTGTATGATGTGGACACAGGGTTGAATGCTCCTAGCAGAAGAATGTCAAATGCAGTGTTCGAGAAATGTATTGAAACGGTCACAATTCTTTTATGTCTTTTTTCTACACTGATGATTTTAAGAATGTCTGCGCAATTGTAAAAAGGAAAAAATAAAACAACAAAAAAACTAAACAAAACAAAAATACCCACACAAAAAGAATGAGGGAAAAAAATACCAGTCAAAAACTGTGTTTTCAGATTGTTTTGGATTATTTTTCCTCACTTACAACACTAAAAGATTCCTCCTAAAGGTTCACCTCAGGTGCAAAAACTACAGTCTACAAAGATGCAACAAATCTATTGTTTACAAATGGCAGCATACAGTTCCGAATTTCGAAATAAGTCTTTTGCATGGACTACAGTTTCTAAACCCTAAACTGGTATTGTAAAGACCCTGCAATGTGTCCCGTGGACATTTGTGTCTCACTTTGAATGTCAAAATTGTAATGATTGCATTTTGTAAAACTCTTTCATGCCATTTTGTTTACTAAAGAAAGACCTCTTTTGTGATCATTTTGTAGCAGCTATTGAATATGTAGCATTTGGACAAAACTACTCACAGAACAGCGTGGATAATTTAATATATTTGGCAATGTTTTTAACACATGTTGGTTTCTAAATGCTGCTGTAGCACATGTGGCTTGTCAACCTTCAATTCAATTACTAAAATTTATAGAGGTGATCTTTAAAACTTTAGCTCCTATGGATTTTGATCCTGAGACGAGCTTTTCGGTGCTGATTGTATGTTTGAATGTAAATACATTTACAACATGAGTTGTGTGTCTTAGTGCACCGACAGAAATAGAAGCATGTTTTCTCAGCCTTTGCTGTCCTTGTTCTACTTTTCTCTTCTTTGACCTCTTTGCATTGTCCATGGTTAGGTTGTAACTGTAGCGTGGGGAGACGTACAAGAGAAGGAATAAAATCATTCATCAATGTAATGTGAACACAGTATGTTGATGCCTTTGTTTGTCATTTACGGGGGGAGAGGACAATATTAAAGTGTTTAAGAAAAGGTAACAGTGTTTGTGCTATCTTTTCAGAATGACTTGTGCCATTCAAGAACCTTTATCCAACTGCAAATTATATTCCTTATGATATCCAACTGCAAGTGGATATTCTCTCATATGGCACTACTTATATGAGAAGAGATATAGAGTGTGTTTTAGGTGTTGACATTCCTTGAATTTTTTTAATATACATTTTTATGTTGTAGCTGCAAATATAATGTATTTTGATGGAATTTAGTTTATATATTATAAAAATGTAGTGAATAATTGTGAAGTGAAAGGAAAGGATTTTGTTAATCATATATGGACCTCACACCTTTTACATTTTAGCTGTATCAAAATATGAAGGGTGCGTTGTACGCTTGCATTAGGGAAGTGAGTCAAGATTGACGGACAATATCTCTAAACGGCAATTTCTCAATCTCACCATAGTTTCTCAGAAGAGATTTTGGTGTGGACTTTGACTGGGCCCTGTGGCACATAAACATGCTTGATTCTAAGCTGTTGCATCTTAAGGCTTATTGTTATGTATGATTTGTTATCATCCTGGAAGATTAACCTCTGCCTCTCTCTCAAGTGGTTTATAGCCCATAACAGATTTTAATTTTTTTTCCAGATTGCCCTGTGTTTAGTCTCTACCACCTTCTTGCCAATTCTGCTCAGCTTCAGAATAACTGAAGGTAACTTAGTAACTTTGCTATGGTATAAAATGGCACCATATAAAAACACACACTGTCCCTTTAAGGAAGTTGTTTCTTTGTGTATGTTTTTTTTCTTCATTAAACTTTAGAGTCCTTTACATACTGAAATTAAATTACACACATGATTGTTTACTGCTTATTTGACTTCTGAACACAACTATTGGCACAGAAGCTTTGCGCCAGAGTGCCCCAATACAAATGCACAACACACTTTTCAGAGTTTTATTGTAAAAAAAAAAAAAAGGTTGAAAAAGCCAAGAGTTTTAGTTTGACCTTTTCAAAACTGTGTCATTATAAGAGTTTATGAAACCAAAACATGACTTTTCAAAAACACATTTAGTTTCTTTGTAACGCCACATTAGCATTTCATTTGGGAGTTTCCAGAATTAAGATACGAAAGAAACTTTTGGAGTTTTTCGACACAATGAAACAAACACATTTATTAAAACATTTAGTTACTTGTATAACATCATTACAGACACAAAATTAAAAAAACCGCATTACATTTGGCATTCATTTTCTATTTATATCACATCCATAAGAAAGACTTTGTTTGATCAAAGCTAACAATCACTAAGCCATGAAGGATTGGCAATGATTTCTGGCAGTTTTTTTCTCTAGCATATGCTTTTTTATGTTGTAGTTGCAAATATAATGTATTTTGATGGAATTTAGCTTATATATTATAAAAATGTAGGGAATAATTGTGAAGCAAAAGGAAAGGATTTTGTTAATCATATATGGACCGCACACCTTTTACATTTTAGCTGTATCAAAATATGAAGGGTGGTAAGGGTTGTATGTTTACATTAGAGAAGTGAGTCAATAACTGCAGCCCAACTACTTCCTTATACTCCAAATGATAGCTTCAGCAGCCTCACTTGCGCATGAAGTGAGATATGACATCCATAGGCAGTGGGAAGATGATGGTGGAGTTCTTCTCCGCTGCAATGGTGTTGAGAGTCTGCAGATAGCGGAGCTGCAGGGCTGATGGAGACTCTGCAATAACAAGGGACGCCTCCTTCAGGGCCCGGGAGGCATTCATTTCACCTTCAGCTGCAATCACCTGTAGCAAGAGACGGATATTAAAGCAAAAACACAACCAAATGATCAGGTTTTATGTGATGCACTTCTCTTTTTTTTTTGTTTTATCATGTTCAGTGTCCTGACCTTTGCCCTGGCCTCTCGAGATGCTTCAGCTTCGGCAGCCATGGCTCTCTGCAGCTGAAGAGGCAGTTTCACATCTTTGATCTCCACACGTTCCACCTTGATGCCCCAGTTGTCCGTGGCTTCATCCAGACTTGACTGGAAAATAGAGAAAGAGGATCATTACCTCATATTTGAAACTAATATTATGTGTTGTTCATTTGAAGAAAACAAAAGGCAGCATTATATTTAACAAAAAATCTTCAAAAAAGTTTGAAAGTACCTTTTGAAAATAATTACCTTAATTAAAAGCATACTTTTAATTAAGCCCAAATGTTTTTTATTGGTCTGATATAATATTCTAATCTTAAATGCCAGGTTTTCATTAGCTGTAATCAGAAAATCATCCTATTTAACAGAAATAAAGGCTCGTAAATATCAGTCTCTGTGTAAATAATGTGTATTGTGTGTTTCACATTGTTAACCAAGTAATTGAAATAAATGAACATCTTAAAAAAACATATTTATTGAAAATAACTGAATATACATATCAAAAGGGAAATCTATTTTGTATAGCATGGGTTCAGATGGTCCAGGGTATGGGGAGAACATGACCCCCCAAAGCCTAAGATTCATAGTGACCTAGTCCAAACCTATCCGGCCCTTTCCGTACAACCCCGAATTTACATCACTGGTAAAATTGACGCTTAATAATCAGTTAACTTGATAGATTTTTATTGCAGCTTGTTTTAAGAGACCAGTGTTTTTGTGAAGACAAATGTTGTTTTTCTGTGGTGCACAGTGTACTACAGAAACATAAGTGTTACTAGTGACATAAATAGCTTCACTCTGTATAAACTCCCACAGAGCAGGGCGTACTTGACTTGTTCTCAGGGGGACTCAGTGTGGAATAAAAGTGATAAGCTGTTCAGTGGGAAAATTCTGCTCTGTGGGAAAAACTCTCCACATAAAACAGTTTTTTATGTGAGACTGAGCAGATGAGGACAGCTGACAGCAGCGCATTGCTCTGAGCAGTAAGTCAAGAGGACACACAGTATCACTGCAACTGGTGCACTAACAAAATATAAAGTTTCCCTTTTATTTAACCATAAACACATTACAATGAGAAATGTGAAAAATTCTGCCCTTTAAAATTTTTGGTATTGTCGTTTTTCTAAGTCAGCTTTTAAATGAATAAATAAATAAATAAATAAAAATACATTCCTTTTCTCTCATTTTATTTTGAAACAGAAAATATAAGGAACTACGCATGGATTGAGAACACCAAACTGATTTGTATTGGTTTGTGTGATTTGTATATGGTGAATGCAGAAGAATAACGGATGATTTCACCAAATTTGTTACTAGCATCTTTAATCTGCTCTAGCTAAAACACTAAAAAACTCAGACTCTTTCTCAAACCTGGACTTCATTATTTTATACTACTTGCAGAATATCTAAAACCTAATAAACCCCAAATCCTAACACAATTTGTGGTTTCTGAAACCTTTATTTGATTTGTCAAAGTGCAGACATTAATCTAGTTTAATCTAGCCGCATTTGAAAAGTCTGACTAATTAGTCCCCCCCCCCAAGTCTAAAAATCCTAACAGCGCCCTTGCTGTGAAGTACTCTGGTTCAGAAACCTGTCCCATATACATACACAATAATAATGACCCTTGGGGTGAACTTGAACTTTCTAGGCCTTTGGCAAACACATTGATTGTATATGAATCAGGAAGGAGGGAACAAAAGTCAAAGGGAGTATGTAGGAACCCTTTCAGCTTCTATACCTGCATGCTGTGGGCGATGCCCTCGCGATCAGACAAGACCTCTGCGAGGTTCTTGGTGCCAAGAACATTTCTGAGGGTGGTTTGTGCCAGCAGGCGAGTGGAGAAGTCAGCGTTAGTCACGTTGGCCACAGAGGCGATGGGGTCACTTACTCTGAAGTACACAACACCGTCCACACTCACAGTGACTGAATCCTTAGTGAGAATCTAGAGCAAGAATACACATTATAGACATGATATTAATCTGACTTTTACATGAAATTCCTCTAAAAGTGTGTTGCTGTGTGCCTCTTGCCTCTTGTGGTGGGATGTCAAATGACACAGTTCTCAGATCCACTTTCACAATAGAATCAGTGCATGGCAAAATGAAGAAAATTCCTGTCGATACACAGAAAAAGGTGCAGGTATGAGTGTTTGGCTAAAGCTAAAAAAAAGTAGGACATAAATAGAATAGACATGATTACTACACCTGGTCCTTTTGCCTTTCGGTCGGTGATGCGACCAAGTCTGAAGATGACGGCCCGCTCGTACTCCTGAACAATCTGCAGTATTGGCCACAAACAATCAGTTCATGTTCTCGTTTGCACTGAAACGAAATGGGTGCTTTCTGGTGTTCAGCTCACTCACCTTAAAGCAAACCCAGATTGTTATTGGGAAGGTAAAAAAAACAAAAATCCCTGAGAGAATGACCAGCACCCAGCCGCAACATCCCAGAGATCCAATCGGCCCTTCAGCTAGTGAAAGAGAAAACAAAGTCTATAAAACGTGTTAAGAAACAGAAAATGATTTGACACATTTCTTGATCGTAAAGCAATGCCTGTTTTTTGGTTCTGTTTTTTTGTTTTGTGGCACAAGTATGCTGCATTAGTAGTAATTACATATGAAACAGATAAAGATAAGGAGGGTAAGAAATGCAGCTTGAGTATAAAGATTAGTCTTCAAACCCTGGATGGCTGTGTTGAGGATTCATAGCCTCCATACATGGGGTGCTTCTGCTACATCAAGTGCCACCTGTGAAATGCCTATTTTAACAAAATCTGAATCCCTGGACAACTGCCGATATACAAAAGTAATGTTAGAAGTTGAACTTTAGCATTAAACATTAAAGCATTACATTTTTGTTTGGACTGTACACCAAAGAAAAGTTAATGCTTTATTTCACAACATGTATCTTTTGTTTACTTGTGATCCTAAATGCCACCGACAGTTAAAAGGTGTGTCGAAGGTTTATTTTATATTATCATTGAGATCATGACAGAGCACCCCCAAACAAAAACATATTTGGAAAGATCAATTATTAAAATGTTGGCTTATGCAACATGATCTCTGGAGTAAAGCTTTGTGGAGAAAGGAAAGTAATAACACCCAACTAACGCTGCTTCCAACTTGAAGTGATAAATGTATTTCCAGATGAAAAGCCATGAGGATATTTCCTTTTATATTTGTTATCAGAGAAAACGCAATCACATTTTGATGGAAAGTTTTATCTTTTGTGGCTTTTGCTGTAATTGTCAGCGCCCACACAGACACATTTAAACCAAAACCACAATATACTAGGTCACAGGAAATCAGTTGAACAAACAGAAAAAGCTTCCTGTTGTTCAACCTAAGAAAATTTCCCAGCTGCAAATTAAAAAAAATAATCTAAGGGACAGTTATTTCTTTAAGGCCTCTCAAGATCTTTCGAAGCAAATACAAAAAAGCTGCAAGGGTCTAAAATGAAATGTTGCCCTGCAACACATGTTGTATTTGTGAATGTCAACAAACGCAGCAAACCCTTTTCTTTAGCATAAACTGCTTTCACATGATCAAAAAGGAAAGAAAGCAGGGTCATGTTGTAATCAGTTTCAGTTTTATAGATAAGTGTTTTGTGCATTTTCAAATATCGCTCTATTGTGTTTTATGGAAAGAAGCACTTATCTAAAAAAAACCAAATCGTAGACAATTTACATACTTGTGGTCAAAGCTCTGAAAAACAGGGTTTCTTTTTGCTTGGCTTAATACAGTGTAGAAAATGCTAGAGAAGCTAAAGAAGCAAATAATTCTCAGTCACATGATTCAGTGACTGTTTATCTTAATGACATGTGATTTCTGTCTCTACGCTGATAGAGGTCTGCTCTCCTCTTTGTTGTGTCGCAGCTTTTTATCAGCACAGTTGTGTTCTCATCTATTCATGAACTACATTTAACTCCTAATGTCATAATTAACAGTGAAAAACCATCATGTAACATGGAGGACACCTGGTCAGGACTACATAAAGTCTTTAATAAATAAATTTAAGTAGTGATAATTGCTATACCACATGACACAGACTGTCGAGTCATGTTTAAGCATGCATATGAAACAAACAAAAAAAATATTTGGCTTACATATTAGCGTATCTCTGCTCACTCCTCTCCTCTTCTGGCTTTCCATTTGGTCCTCCATTTCCATGTGCTGCCCAGACTTGAGTGAATTCACTAGAAAAATATGCTGAAAGGGTTGTAAAAGTGCCTCTAACCAGCAGGAAGGGATCCAGCCTTTTAAAGCTGCCACACTAGTATCATATTTCTTAATGTGGAGGCGTGGCTTTGACTGTGAGCTGATCATCAACAGAGTGGAATCATAAAACTTCACCCAGGTTCAAACATAATTTTGTTGTAAAATAATATATCTTGTGGGGCGGGGCTGAGAGAGCACAGAAAAATAGTTTTTTATGATATACTGTAAGTGTTACATACAAATAATCTTTTGAGTTATTTATATAGATACAATGACTGGGAATTGTATATCCATAATATTAACAAGTTAATTGTATAAGCACAATATTCCCAAGTAGTGTTCACTCTGTCTTGGTGTGCATAAAGGATAGCTTAAACATTTTCAGTAATAAGCATTTGCTTTCTCTCACACCTTTTCAGACAATGCAAGATTTTATTTAAATTATGTAATCTGAATTATGGAGCTGTGTGAACAAGCTTTCTTTAACATATATTTTTGAGTATTTATGTGCTAAAATGAAGATTTCCTTCATTCACTCCTGTAGTTATTATATTGGCATAACTATGTACAATGAATAAAAATAGCCATGTTTTTTTTACAATTTATACAACAGCAGAATTTCTGAGGGGTCTGGATAGAAAAGAATTTAATATTTTTAATGTTCTTTTGACAGACTGGATGGCATCTGCCCATTCAAATTAAAAGAGGAAACCATTTAAATTGTAACTTCCACTATTTTTTAATAACTTCCCAGGAGATAATGGAGTCAAAATAAACTGTACATTTTGAATAAAGTTGATTATGTTCAAATATATTTGAACATTTAGAAAAGGTTTTAGAAACCTTTTCTGAAAATATTTCTAAAAAAATTTTAACTATTCAGAAAAAGGTAAACATTAATAGAGAAAAGAAAATATGACGTATTTCAGATCCTCTTCACAGTTATACTGTTGAGGATTTTGAAGAAACATAACGGCTGATAGAGGAAGACGATCTGAAACACATCATATTTTCCTTTTCCTATTAACATTTACCTTTTCTGAACTGTTCATGTTTTTTTAGTTTAAGTTTAGTTTAGTTTACTAAAACCCTTTTTAAATGTACAAGTATATATAAGTATAATCAACTCTATCAAAAACAAACATAGTGACAACACACTCAATAAAATTCTGGTAAATGTTAACTACAGATACAGCCTTGACTTCTAAGGTGAGTAGCAAATAGTTGTGTCCATGTTCTCTGTATTGCACTAGTTTTTTGTGTCTAAAGTGTACATTAAATCTGTCATTTAAAAAGTTAATAAAAATGTCATAGTTCTCAATTTAAAATATTTGTGAAATGACAATAACAATTTCAGATGAAAATCCTAATTCTATGAAGCTTTTGAGAGAACTGTATGCATATACTTATCTGTGGGAGAAAATGTTTAGCGTTTACAATCTTTCACTTGTTTGGAAAAGGTGAGTCAGTGGAAAATAGAGATGAATGAAAATAGCGCTAAAGGAATATTATGACCGGCAATCCTTGTGACTAATCGACACCTGACTGGTCACCTGTATTGAGCAATAGCACTGATGTTGATAAGTATGATAAAGGTTGACTGTAAGTGTGCCATAAAATTATGAGTACTGTGCATATATATATATATATATATATATATATAGATGAATGAAAATAGCGCTAAGGGAATTAATTACAAAAGCTCCTTACAACCACTGAGTATCCTACAGAAACCAGCCATTAGAATCAACCATAATGTCAGTTTTTATGAGCACATAATCCCAAAGTTCTTAAAATCAAGAATTCTTAAGTTTGAAAATATGGTAGAATTTAAAATTACTCCAATTATGTTTAAGGCATCAAATAAACTGTTGCCTAAGCACACACAGAACATGTTTTTTGAAAGGAAAGG
Organism: Xiphophorus maculatus; assembly: GCF_002775205.1. Lineage (NCBI taxonomy): Eukaryota > Metazoa > Chordata > Actinopteri > Cyprinodontiformes > Poeciliidae > Xiphophorus > Xiphophorus maculatus. The sequence continues at coordinate 28,715,074 of NC_036453.1, forward strand.
GGGATACAACTTAAGGAGTTACTCAAACTTAAGGATTCATAGCATATGCACAACAAGTAAGAGTTTTTGTATTTTAATTCATGGTAAATGAATTAAAATGGTAAATGGTGTAAAATTATAGAACAAGTTAAATGAGGAGTTAAAACAATGTCAAAATTCAATAGTTTAAAAGGAAATATAAGGACATCATTTTTCACAAGACAGAAATAAGGGTGAGAACACAAATTTGAATATGTAAATTGAGGCCAACACATATGAGTGTGTACATATTTAGACATATATAAACCCAGATAAAATGGAAAATTAATTAACCTATGTTTATTTTCTAGTTTGATTCAATAATGAGGGTCCATATGAAAATATGGCATGAGTTTATGGGGAAGGAGTATTTTGCTTCTTCCTACTCCTTTTTGAGCATGTTAAGATTATTGTGGAACAAAAAATATCTCGCATTCCTTGTTCATGTGTGTGATTTTTCACTATCAAGTTCGAAATAAAAAATAAGTAAATAGATAGAAAGACAGAGAGATATAGATATAGATGTATATGTATGTCCAACAGGTTCTTATTTCAGATAAAAAAAACATATATTGTACTTTACATTTCATCTAGGTTGGGTAATTTTATTTAAAGGGTGCCCTGACAGTCAATGCAACACAAACAGAAACTACAGAAACCAGATCACTGAGAAAATGTGGAACCTATGCAAATACAAATATGACAAATCCAAAATAAAATGTTTATCATTTAAAACAATCTGTCAACTGTGTACGTGCATGGCAAAGTCAATAAACATAATTTGTTCCTTTAATTTAAAAAAATATATGGTATGAACAATTCATAAACACATCAATCAGCCTTGTGTTACCAGGTGTGTGAAGAACATAAACATCACTGTTCATCTTCCTCTCAATCTGATGATCATAAAGTGAAATTATTTAATCAAATCAAAAAGTGAAACTCAGCTGGAAGCCTTGAGGTGGTTGTGAATCAAAACTCACTTAAACGTTTAGGTGATATTCATACAGACAGTTGGGTTTGAGTAAGTCCTTCAACAGCTGCGACACACAGACAGATACAGCCAATCATGGGCTACAACTGTAGCATCATCATCCCTGAATCAGGGACAATGATGACAGCATCCTGCCAACGCTAAAGAGCTACTCGTTTCTTCATTTGAAAGTAAATGTCTTTCATTTGAAAATCATTTAATTCAATCCAATCACATTTAATTCAATTATTGAGATAAATTAGCATTTCATTGGTATTCTACATTATGTAATGTAGCTGTATATCTGGTCAAATACTACTGTTACAGTACAGGAATAGTCAGACGAAGTTTGTAAAAAAAATAAAATAAAAGAGTGAATGACAGTAAAATACTCACAGATATATACATCAAAAGTCCAAAATTTGACCAAAGCTGCCAAAAATCAATTTTTAAGATGGAACACTCCCACTCTTCACACAACAGAAAATATTTACAAGACTGATTCTGTTGAAGAGTGAAAAAGTAGCAAACTTATAAAATAAAAATCATCACACAGGACCCGAATCTCTCTGCTCCAATCAGGCCAACCGGGAGGAGATTTATTCAGCACATCTGTGTACTCATCACAAGATCCATTACAGAAGGTCTGCTCCTTTTTAATGGTCACAGGGCCTTTTATAGGATTTTATATATACTGGTGTCTATTTGGATGTTTTATAAAATGGCATCCTTTTCTTCCACTTGTGCAGATCTCTTGGCTCATTTCATGCTGGATTCCTATGAGTGTGTTCAGGAACTGTCCACAGCTGAGGCATTTCAATACTTAGTTGCAAATGTTATTTCATATCTCTTCCTGACTTTTCAGGCCTGGGATATTTCGTATCACACAAACACATTCTTTCCAGATCAGAATGACCTTGGACATTACACTGACCAAAACTGCACAAACATCATAATTATTCCTGTAAAAATCCATTTCATAAGCAGCAGGTCAGTGGTAAGTTCACATTGTGATAACAGGTAAACAACATAATTTATATGTCCTTTCCTGCTGAATCATATAAAACAGTTAATCATGATAATGATAGCTATAATTTTACATTTGTCATATTTTGCATAATTCTGTAATAAATGTTCATAATAATTATTAAAAACAGGCAAGTCAAAGCTATTGTTTCAACTAGTCACAATCTATGTGTTAAACGTCACAACTTTGTTGCTGATATTTACAACTCCTACCTACTAGTTATTCCAAGTATGACATACATATCCAGACTAGTGTTTCTTCAATTTAGACGCTCCTTTTGTAACACACACAGAAATGCAACAGTGCTGTTTTGTAGTCCTGAGGGTTCAAGGCCAGTGACACATTACCTCCTAGGAGGACAGGGAGGGACAAAGCATCGGGTTCAGGGTCTAAGTTTGAATGTGTTGAACTGCATGTTTCACTGCCAGCCCAACTGGGGATGTAGTCCTGGCTGGAGAGAGAAGGGGTTTCCAGGACCAGGATGGTAGTTGGGTTGAGGAGGAAAGTTCTCTAGTGCAGATGTAGGATGAGCCTGAAACACAAGAAAGTAGCTGAGTTTTTATAACAGTCAATTAAAATGATAGTCAAATACTTTAGACCATCAGCTGAATGCATAAATACTTCAGCATACTGTTTTTATGGAACATGCCTGAAGTAGAGCAGACGGCATCGACGGGTTGTGGAGGCCGCTGAGAGCAGCAGCGGAGGCAGAGGGAGGGAAGCCTGGTACTGGAGGGAAGGAGAGCAAGCCAGGGAATCCGCTACCTCCAGGAGCCTGGAGCGCGCCGCTCAAACTGGAATGCATAAATACTTCATGAGTGCTTGATGGGAAAAGCTTGCAATTTCCTCAGAAGTGTTATAGCTGAACTCTATTATAGTGTGTTAAAGTTTTTTTTAACCATGTTTTGTTTTCTATCACATAAACACAGCTTAATAATAATACACAGACTCCACCTGGGTGTAATTTATAAATGTGCAATATGAAAACTTAGGGCCGATCAATACCTAATGCTGTTATGGCTGTTTACCGGTATTGTATATATATTTCCCTTTTAACATGAAGGAAAAAACATAACCAGACTACTGACATTAATTCTCCGCTTCAGTGAAACACCCCTCAATCTGCACTGCATCGTTTCACTAAAAGTTTCAGCTGTGTTTAAAGAGTTATGAGTTTTCCAGCCACATAGTATAATTTTATAGCACAAACAAGTAGCTTTAAATATATCAAATATGACTAAAAAGAAATTTGACTTTGCAATTGCCTTAAAATTTGGCCTCTGTCTCTTTAAAAGGTTTCTGCTCTTTCTGAAACTCTGCATCCAGAACGTCACCACATTTATATTCCTCTATCAAGCATTTACAAATGTTCATTGGAGCACTGGACAAAAAGTTCATATAATAAGCACAGCACAGTTCCACTAGGTGTTTGCCATTTTGCTGCTGCTAGTTTGAAGGAGATGAGTGAGAAAGGCGAATGGGAAGAGTGCTTGGTTCCCCCAGGGATTTTACAAACCCGAATGGATACCAAGGGAGGTTTAAAGATTTCTCAAATATGCATGAAAAATTTGAAGTAAACACTCTAGGTGTGTTTCTGATGAGGGAATATCATTATAACATGATGTAAACCTATCTTTTCCCCAATTAGATCATGAATTACAATGCAACCATAACATTTTTATATGATGGGATAATGTGGTATTTTTGAATATTGATAATAGTAGTACATTTTTTTCTTTTTAGTTTTTTTCATATTAATTGCTGGCTTCTATTCTCTCTCTCCTGAGGGAACACCTGCCCTTTCAGCACATGAAATGGCATCAAAAGGTTACGCTTCTGCCTCCGAGATTAAAAATAACTGGCAGTCATTATTCTGCCGAGCTGGCAAAGAACATAGACAAAGTCTACGCTTGAAATCCTAGAGTAAAAGCACAAGAGGAGTTTGCACAGAATAGGGGAAGCATTAGGTTCGTCATGCACAACAGCGGTGGAAAATTAATAGGCAGGATTTATGATACCCGTGCGTTTTGACTTTACAAGCAAGTGGAAATCAATGTCACATTTTCCCACTCATTGTGTGGTAATTCTACCCGCTGTTTACTGTGCTGTGTCATTATTAGAAAAAGAATGGATGAAAAAGCAAATATAACCGCCATTCAAAGTCTGAATCTTGAACTTTATGTTTGTTTAAACTAAATGAACTTAATGGCGTATTACCTGGCAAACTGAATAAGATTATTACACTCATATGACATAATGAACATATTCTAGTTTGGTGTAGGTCAGTCAGAGATTATCGCAGTATGATTAAAAGTAATAGGCTTTTAATGTTTTACTGCTTTTACACAAACAACAATATATAATGTGATCCAAATGATTTTATTTAAATATTCATAGCTACTGTTGTTAAATGAAAATCATTTTTATGAGAACTTTGAGTTAAATAATGTAATTTTTGTGATGATTAACATGAAGTGAACACAAAGCATCTTGACGTCATTTCTGGGCACTCCATCTTGGAATGGATGAAAGATGAAGCAACTTTTGAATATTTTATTTTACAGAGAAGACCAGCAATGTTTTAAGCATAGAGCATGTAAGCATCATGGGTGCTTGCATGTGCCATGGTGCATGCAAGCACCAGGGGCTTTACAGTGTTGGCTGGGACACAATACTCATAATGTTTGCCTTTCCTCTAGGATTACAATTTACCTGTAATTATAATGCCTTTAGCTTTACTTAAAACATAAGAATAAAAGAATATTCTGCTTACTCCAGCAATTGTTAGGTCATCTCAATAAAAATACTTTAAACCTCAAAAAATGGATGATGTAAAATTTTAAATCTTTAAAATATATATGAGTACTATGAATCTGCTCCAGCAGGGAATTTGTCCTCTATACACTCTGTGTAACAAGTGTGTGAGCCTTATTTCAGTCAGCAAACTGGGAGTAAAACTGTAAATTTAAATTGTATTTTGTTAAAACCTTGGTATACCTTTAACAACCCAAAATATTGTAGTGTGAACATCTGAGCAAAAATCAAGTTCACATACCCTGGCTGGAAATTGGAGCTGAAGGCAGATGCAAACCCTGGTAACACTGGTGATGAAGAGGGAACCCCAACTGCGGCTGCCTGCAGCGGGGCCACAGATGCAACTGAGGATGGAGTGGCTCCTGATAGGCCCATGAATGAAGGCAACACAGGGCTCCTGGTGCCACCCCCACCTGATACAGTCAGTCCAGGAAAGCTTGTGGGGTTAGGCCCAGGAGAAAGGCCTGGGAATATAGAAGGGGCAGAGGTGAGGCCTAGAGCAAAAGGTGAAGCTACAGAGGGAGCAGCGCCAGGGGCTAAGCCCTGGTAGACAGAAGATGGTGGATGGTTGGTGGAGGGAGGCACTGTAGGCACTGATGTAGGAATGGTGGCAGAGGGAAGAGAAGAAGACAGCGCCGGAAAAGGGGACAGACCTGGATAATGAGTTGCAGCGGGGCTGGCAGATATTGCTTGTAGGCCAGTGATAGCAACCTGAGTAGGGAGAGACACTTGAGGAGAACCTGAGGGGTGTGTCAGGCCCAAAGAACGTGCAAGGGCAGCCTGAGCCGAACTAGGTGTCACCAGTGGGCTGACCGATGGCGTACCAGAACGTGATGTGCCTTTAAAGGCTGAGGGTACGGGGCTGTTACTGCCACTGTTGCTGCCCCCAGAATGTCTGTTCAGGTTTCCAGCCACAACACCCTGTGTTTGAGCCTGGCCTGGGTGGACAGGGGAGGGTTTTGGACTGGGTCCCGGGGTGGAACAGTTTGGGATAACTGGAGTAGAAGATCCAGGAGTGAGAGGGGAAGAGGTATAACTTCGGATCACCGAACCAGATGGGTTACCTCCTTGTGGGTGCATGCCGGAGAAGCTGGGCCCTGACTGCTGGTCCGTAGACTGGGAATAGGCCCTCTGCTGAGCTGAACCGATGGAATTTGACTGCGACTGGGAGTCTTGGCCACTACGGGAGGCAGCAGGGGTCCCTGGTCGAGAAAGGCCATGGAAGGGGGAAGAGGAAAAACCCCCATTGCTTGGAACAGGAGTTCCACAAGGAGTCCCCGAGGGGGTGTGGGCTTTAATGACAGACGAAGGTGTAGGTGTGACTTGACCACTGGGGGTATGTGGTCCAGCTTTGATCACAGATGGAGATGGAGCTGGGGAAGGAGAGGGGGCATTCAAATTGTGGGAAGGTACCATCCCAGGAAAAACTGGTGTAATTGGGGTGGTTGGGGGAGGTGGCTGAGAAGGTGAAGCCTGAGGTGGGGCAGGGTTGGAAGGAGTGGACCCATGAGGAATGAGAAGTGGCCCACTGTTGACTCCAGGTGTGGTGTTCTGTGGATTCCCAGGTTTGGTGTAACCTGAAAATAACATAGAGGTTGTCAAAAATTATATTCAATTTATAATTAAGATCTCTGAAAAATAACTATTGTCAGTTATGTTGTGATATATTTAATTAAGATTAAAATAAGCCAAATCATTTGCATAATGTGTATAAAAGAAGAGAAAAACAAGGAGGAATAGCAAAGAAGCATTCCTACATGCAGCTTTTTATGGGTATTTGAAATAATAGTTTTAAAAGGCATCTCCATCTTACTTTTGGGGAAATGTCTGCAGCATGATTTCAGGTTGGTTTGTGCTTAAATTAACTTGTATCACAGCTAATAACTTTTCTCATCTGTGGTTTTAACCTTAAATGCTTCAGTTAAACCAAATGAGAGAAATTTGGTAGCAAGAGATCTCCCCAAAGGGTTTGGAGAATATACAGCTGTATTTTCAAGAACGTTGGAATGTCTTGTTAAATCGAAATAAAAGCAAAGCCATCACTGAACTCTTCAAATCTCCCATTACTCTTATGCAGGGAATGGGCAGTCTATTTTAAATGTCATTAAGTGAGAGGTGGGATCTTGAAAATCACCAACAGTGCATGTCCAAACAGACTGATCATCAGCTGTTAACTTTTGATTATGAAACAAAATTACAAACTAGAGCAGTCAAAAAAAATAAAAACTTGTTTCTTTTATTTACCATTATACTTTATCATCATTACTTGATTATATCAAAAGTGTCATTTCATTGAAATACAGGATCTCAAACCTTTATCTTTTGCATCTCACAAAACAGACCAACTGTTTTGGAAACCCAGCTGTAGTTCCATTATAAAAAATAATATTGCAATTAAAAAAAACTACCCCAAGCAATGAATGTTAAATGGAAATAGAAAGGATACTTCTAGAGAGTAAAATATTAAGTGTCCAAGTTTAAATCTTTAAATATATTTTTGTCTTTAGAATCCCAAACCTATTCTCACAAGAAAAAATGTATACTCTGACCAGATAACAGATAACTCTGATATTCTGCAAGGCACAGAATCTGAAAATGGAGCACTGTAGCCAAAATGCTTCCTCTTTTGTGTTTGTGTGTGCGAGCCTTGATATTTCCTTAATGGTGCTTTCAAAACCTAACATAACTAATGTTCCATCCATCCATCCATTTTCTAACACCCTGGTCCCTAGCGGGGTTGGGATTGGTGCTGGTGCTTATCTCCAGCTAACGTTCCCGGTGAGAGGAGGGGTCACCCTGGACAGGTCGCCAGTCTGTCGCAGACATTACTAATGTTGCAGTACATATAATTAAAGACAATTCAAAATAAATCCATTTCCTTACAGGAAGCATACATTTTCTACTCAAAAATTCTGACTAAGACTCATGGATGTTTTGGGACATTTAATTACATGTTTATGTTTCTGAAATTATGAAACAGCAATGTTGGAAGTCGGGCTTCCTATTTAAAAATGTGGTAAAGGTTTTTTGACATCTGAACAATCTTGAATAAGCTTAGTTCCAAAGCACTTCAGTAATCTTACAATGAAGTCTTAGGATGGCAGTTTGTCATCAATAATATGTTTAATATGCTTGCAAAAAAAAATAAAAAATAGGAGTGTTTTTACCATCTAAACAGTTTTAGAACTACAAATCAAGTTAAAAACTGTGAAGGTTTTGGCTTTGATTTGCAGTCAAAGCCAGAAACACTACAGTGGATTTTTTTTTTTTCATAATACTGTATATATTATCATATATTTATATATATATATTTTTATAATCACTTTTATTATTTCTGTTATAGCCATAAATGCTCTAGAATGTTATCTAGTATAAGATATTACTGACCCATCCTTAGCATTTACTCACAATATATAGATAAGAACAATGTCACAATAATAGTAAACTGCAATTGCAACTTGTTGCAATTTGTAGTATTTTTCTGGTCAATCAATGTGCTCCAACCAAAGTTAAACTGAAATCAGTTACCTGATAAACTGAAGAAGCAACAGGTGAGCAGCATGCCAGCAAGGTAAGCTGCAAGCTTCAGAAAGAGTCTAGGCACAACTTGCCTTAAAGGAATCATACCTGCTATTTTGTGAGAAGAGTGGTAGGGGGGAGGGGGCACGTTGGCTGTTATGACCCCTCCCACAGAAACAAGGCCTGCGTTGTTGTATGCACCTAAGTAGCAGTTGCAGATATTAAAGTTGTCTGCATTACAAGTGTGACACAAACTTACAGAATAAGCTTCCTAATGGACCAGAATCAATACAAGAGTAACAGTCAGAAAACACACCCTGTGACTGCATTCTGTTTTTAAATTACAGGTAGGCTGCATGATGTTCAAAGTAATTCTAAAGTAGGTTACACTGAAGAGATGTGTGCTTTGCTTTGTTGTTTCTTACTTGGTGCGATGGTGGCATGAGGCCGGCAGGGTGGGATAGGGTAAGGAACAGGTCGATGAGGGTTGTAAGTTGAGGGAAACTAAAAACAAAAAACAAAAAAATTAAACACTTATAAAAGTCTATAATACAAACCAAACCTTGTACTGTATGATGCACTTTATTGAGATTCTGGTTTGAGATTGTGGCAACCTTCAGAAGTCACCAAATTGGTAAATACTGTAGCGTATTAAGTGTTGCAAATCAGTTTATTTTAATGTTTTTTTTTATGTTTGTTCAATACAAATGCCCACATTTTTTCGATTTGTAAAAAAAAACCAAAGTCTAAAAACCCCTTGTCCTATCACTACTACTTCACACACATACTACTTCACAATTAGTCACAACCTTGTGTTGATATGTGTCTAAAAATTCACAATAAAATACATAGAATTTTGTGAATGCAATGTGACAGATTGAAAGTTCCAGCATACTTCGTGATGCACTGAAAATAGAAGTCAGGTGATCTCCTTTATTTAAAAAAATGAAACAAAGTTGAAAATTTTTTTTTTTTTTCAATTTTGGAATTTCGACGAATTTCGGCATATCGTCATAGGTCAATATCAATCCCCACAAATCTTACATCATATAGACGTCCAGTAAAAATAATAAAAAGAAGGTGTGTCTTTTTAGGGCTCTCATCAATTGTTAGCTCAGGCAACACAGTTTTTGAACATGAAAACTTGTTGCGCAATCAGATTTCACCGCATTAGAAAATGTGTTGTATTCTGACACATACATACATACACACATCTCATTATCAGCTCTGGACTTACAGGTTTGAAAGGTCCTATAATCCTGGAAGCAATTCCTTTCCCCTCCATACTGTTGGAGCCATCTTCTTTTTTCTCACTGTCTTTTTTAATTGGAAGGATTCCCTGAGATTAGAAGCAAAATCTGTCATTTCAAAATGATCATTCTTAAGAAAAGCATAAACATTCAACCTCAGACAAACAGATTTCTGAGGTTGAATGAGGTTGAAAGAAGAGGTAAAAGAAGTTTACCTCTTCTTTTTAATGTATAATTAATCCAATCAAAAAATTTAATCAGCAAGAGTGTTTCATATCAATGGCATTTTATAACAATCTCCATATGTGAGGAAAAACAAAACAAGACTATACTGTGCATTGAGAAGATTGTAGCAGAACTGCTGTCACTTAAGTTTAATATAAATACAGACATTTCATATAAATTATATGCAAATAAGTTAGTTATTAAATATTGTTTATACTCACAGGAAAAGTGCCAGTGACCAAGCTGGGCCTGCCTTTAGGGTATGGATTTCCCGGAATCATTCCACAGGATGAGATCATGGCTACAGGAGCCTTGCAACCAACCTTACAAACCTAACAAGACAAAGACATGCGTTTTTGATTCAATTTTTGATTTAATATTTTTAAAATGATAAATTACCTAACTCATTTAGCTCTCAAAGCATCTACCACTTTTCTTCTTAAAACAAGTAATTCTTGTATGAACTGTTTTGTTTTTTATTTATCTCTGTACTCACCTGCTCTAATATCCTGCGAGCGCGCTTCTTCTCGGATGCGTGTATCCGGAACAGATCCTCCACCGGTCGATAATTCTGAGCATCCAAAATATTCCTGTATGGAAACAGACATGCCTACTGATAAACCATCAAACAACTGAAAAATCACACTAATTTACAAACGACATTTGACCACATTAAATGTCATTTTAAACTGTACTCACAAAGCTATTAATTCCAGGACAACAAGTCTATCCTTGGAGAAAGTGAAGCAGTTCAGAATGTTTGCAACTTTGGTTGTAGGGATTGCAACCATTTTCTAAAGACAACAGAAAGAGGAACAGATACAATATTATGCCTCCATTTTGTAAAGAGTTTTTAAGACATGCCTTGCTACTCTGGTGATGAGAGATTGCTATAGTAGAGGGAGCACTGTGACCATGCGGGATGTGAGGCTGATCAGTGAAAATGAGTGGCACAGCCTGATTTAGTCAAAAGTGCTCCTACTTACATGCTGCAGTGCTTTAACTGCTTTGATCTGCGGTTCTGCCCATGAGAAGTACTTCAGGATTTCCATCACCTGCACACATTAAGTAGCTTATTAGAACTAATGAAGTTAAAGAGAGCTCTGCAACAACAAAACAAAAAAATATAATACTTTCTGTGAAAAATAATGCTTTGCAAAGTATTCATACCACAGGAACTTTAGCACATTTTGTTACAACTACAACCTAAATGGATTCTGTTACACAGAAGGAAATTGTGAAATGGTTTTCAAACTTTCTAACAAATGTCTGAAATGGCTGGAGTGTTACATATTTATCCCTCCCTCAGTCAATGGGTCAATCCTTTTTAGAACCAGCTTTAACTATTATCATAGCTCCACGTCATTAGGGCATTTCTGTACCAACTTTACACATCAACTGCACTTTTTGCCCATTCTTTGCAAAAATAGCTCATGCTCAGTCAGATTGGATACGTGTATCCGGAACTTATTGGACATGCAGTAATGTCCAAGTGTTACCACAGATTCTCAGTTGGATTCACATCTCTGTCATTCTAACATATACATATAATTTAGCATCTGTATGATCTCTAACAGGCCTTCTACAGTTGTCATGTATTTAGACATCTACCTTCCCAATTTTTCTGACTAGATTCCTTATCCCTACAGAGGAAAAGCACATCTTGATGACACTACCACTACAATGTTTTACGATAGGGATGGTGCGTTAAGGGTGACATGAGGCCAGAAAGTTTTTCTGGTTTTATCTGACCAGAGCACATTCTTCCAGTGTGTATACTCTCTCCTACATTGCATGTGTCAAAGTTGAAACTGGAGTTCGACTGTCTATCGTTTTGCTACTCTTCCATAATGGAGATTAACTGTGCTGGGGCCTGTGCACTTAGGTAAATGGCCACATCTTGGTAAGTTTGCAATCATGCAATATTGTTTCTATGTTTAGATTATGTATTAACTTGTCTCCTGAGATGTTCAAAGCTTAAGATATTGTTTAAGCCATTTATATTCTGCTTTAAACTTTTCCACAACTCTTTCCTCTATGTGGTTTAATCTGTTTCTTAATGCTGTTTGTTCCCTGACAAACCTCTCAAATCTTTAAACAACATCACCCTATATCCATCCTATTAAAATCAGCCTGCCAGTAAAATACAACACAAAGTGTATGAGAGTAAGTAACTATGGCATACTCAAAAAGACGAAGGAGTCTGGGCGGTACCCTACCTGCTCACTGGAGAAATATCCATGAACCTGCTCTATGGCTCTGATCCGCTGGTCCGTAAGGACGCACTGAAAGAACGTAGACCGTAAACAATATTGTAGACGAAGTAATAACAATTACAAATCAGACATATATTTAATACCTTTCTTATCTCATCCAAGACGATGTCAAAAGATTTCTTATCCATGTTTGATTATTTGTTATTGATTACAATACAACTACAAAGGTCAATGTAATATTTAAAATACAACAAGTGAGGTCAAATAAAATAAAAGGCATTCGGATACGATTAGGTTAAAATCTATTTTCTGTTCCTCGACTTGTAACATAAACTCATTTTTTACTAAAACCAAGATTTAAGACATTATACGAGTGAAGTGAAATATTTAATAATCGCATGGTTAAAGTACTCCTTAAGTAACTTAGCTCTTGGACAGTAAACAATGAGTTCCAAATAGGAGATATGTCTGCATTGCAGAACCAAATGTGGCTGTAGCTAACAACAAGCTAGCGTGCTACAGTTATTCAAATCGAGACGACGACGCGACAAAAAGACACAATAAAAAATACTCAAACAAATATGCGACCGGTCGTACAGTCAAGTTTGGTTCAAACAGGCTCGTAATAAAATTTCAACCGTTGCAAGCACATTTACTGAAATCGTTAAAATCTGAATGAAGAGTGCAAGAAACGGCACAAGTTCAGCTAGCTGGCGCTGCTGACAGCTGGCGCTAGGACGTCAACAACGAAAGGACACCCGTGAGGGACCTGATCGCAAACATTTGATGTAGATTTTTTTAAAAACAGTAGCTAACAATTAATAAGAGAAAAAAACACCCCATAATATAATTTATACATATTTAACATGGATTCTGCAACATTTAAATTTTACACTTAATGCTATGTTAGTGATTCTATGCAGGCGACTTTTAAACAGCTTACAGGAAGTAAATACAGAACGGGTATTTGCAAAGGAGCAATATAGTGTTTTTGGTCTTTTCCTTCTTAGAATAGAAAAATGGACCGGTTTTCGTGGTCAAATGGGCTCTTAGAAATAAACGAAACTTTAGTGATACAGCAGAGAGGTGTCAGACTGTATGACGGTGATGATAAGGTAAAGATTTATTATTTATTAGCAGATTTTATTGCTACCAAAACAGAGACGCAAAATTAAGTAAGAAATTCTGTAAATTAGATTGTAGTGAGTCCAGGCACTGTTCATTATACATACAAGCATAAAAAAAAAACTTCTATAAAACTGTTCATACTCGAAACATGTTAAGATTATTGCCATAATGAAAAATTACTTCCTGTATTACTACAAGGCAAAATTGGATGTTGGAGTCGCCTTGTTGAGTACACATCGGTTGATCTGGAGGGACGGAAAGAATCACGTAAGGAAATCTTAAATACAAATAAAGCAAAGGTTATTCATTCTCATCTTAAATTGATCTTTGACTCAAAGATGAGCCATAAAATAACAGTTTACACATGCAGCATTGTCTGCGGATATGAGATGTGCAGTTATAGTGCTATTACTTATGGTAGACTCCTTTTATTGTAAACAGTAACTTATGATTGTTGCCATGTAACTTCCAACATGAAACCAAAACTTTGGTCAACATTCATCCTAAATTAAAATAATTTATTCATATTGCTAGTTTTTGTTCTTGCTTTAACGTTTAAGGTGATTGTTTTATAACACATTATAGTTAAGTACTTTTTCTATGATTTCTCTAATTATGACTTGTGCATTTCTTTTTTCCATTTGTCAGGACTGCTGCATGGCCATGCCCCTGTCTCAGATTATTTTCTTTGAGGAGCAGGCTGCAGGAATAGGAAAGAGGTACACAGAAGTCGGATAGTTAGTTAGCTAGTTTCTATTATCTTACTGTAAAACTGTTCCCATTGTCAAAACTGTAGTTTTATAGTAAGGTATAATAATACTTTTGGCCCTATCTCTAACCCTATTTTAATGACTGATAGACTCTTGAGGAGTGGTGGGGGCAATGTCATTAAGAAAATAATGAAAAAAAAGTATTAAAGATAGTGATAAAAAGATTATCACTAATCATAAGTAATATTTCCTGTTTCAGTAGTGTCACACAACTTAAATCTATTCAAAAAAGCAATGATTAACTGATTTATTTTTGCCTTAAAGTGCAAAAATAGTAATCCACCTGCATCCATCACCTGTCAACAAGGAGCCTGGTCCATATCAGAACAGCAAGTACTCTTTCATCAAGCTGTCTTTTAAAGAACATGGGCAGATTGAGGTATTTCCACATGCACACAGTTTTCAGAGCTTGTTCTTTTTTAATCTTTGCACTGTCTTCTTGATTTTCTATTCTTGATTACCTGGCTGGAACTGACACCATACCATTTAATTGCAGTTTTACAGGAGACTGACAGAAGAGATTACCCAGAAAAGGTGGGAGAATACGCCAGTTTCACAACCCATCTCAACAGGAACTGGTCCTCAGGTTAGAATTTGAACAAACAACATCCTTCTCAATGTATCTTAATCACAACTCTGTTCCAGACTGCAATATAAGAGCTAGAGGATTGTCCTGCTGCAAATTTATGGCTTTAAAGATTCAATCAGACATTTGTGACCAGTTTAATTGTTATCCACTGGGTGGCAGTCTTTTTATTTTTTTTTTCCACATTTTTTATGTTAGTTGAGCTAATTAAACATAGTTTTTTTTTTAAACGTAGTTAGATTAGTCATTATCCAGTAAAGTTAAATAAAGTCCACCATTTTCCCTTAACATTTTTAAATACAGGGAGTTTTCTCTTTGTCCTTTGATTGTAGTAATTCAGCTGTTGAATTTACTGTTTAACCGCGTGTGTTTTTCTTTCCCTTTGTGGTCATGTAGACAGGAAGGACACGCGCAGTGGGAATTGTTGGCATTGAAAGGAAGATAGAGGAGAAGAGGAAAGAAACAGACAAGAACATTTCTGAGGTAATTTCTGGAAACAAAAAAGAAAAAAAGAAAAGGAATGACGGTATTGAGATCCTGTATTTTCAGCTGTTTTGTGAAAATATCTCAGAAGGAAGAAATGAAATCCTGACATCACATAAAATATCAAAGCTACTAAAGGAAATGATATGGAGGAATAGTAATTTAAAAGCTAACATGAAAGTTGCATTTTATCTGTCTTATAGTCATGGATAGAGTGTTCTGTAAAATATTTGTATTTTACTATTAAATTTTCTAAACATCTGAAGCTTCAACAACTTTTCATATTTGTGTTTAGGCCTTTGAGGACCTCAGTAAGCTTATGGTGAAGGTAAAGGAAGCTTTTATTGTGTTTTCCTGCCAATATATAATGGAAGTTATCTGCAAGTACCTTGCAAAAGTATTCATACCCCTTGAATTTCACACCTGTCAATGTATTTTATTAGGATTTTATTGGACAAAAACAATTGCGACAATTTTTACAAATGAAAATATTCCATGCATTTGATTTCAGCCATCCTGAGTAAATAGTTTGTAGAACCATCTTTTGAGGCAATGGTCAGGAACAAGTCTGTTTTGGGTATGTCTTTTTCAGTTTTGCACATTTAGAGAGTGAGTAGTTATTTTTAGGGGACTTTTTTCTGTAAAATAACCGGGCTATTTAGCTAAATTTACCATGCTATTAGACTTAGACTTGTACTTTATTGATCCTTTGGGAAGACTCCCTCAGGAATTGAATATCATATTTCACCATGTGATTGATGTGTTCAGAGTTACATTTATTGTCAGTTTTTCCCAGGATGTAATCTTGCCTGAAGATATTATCTGACCACAGTAGGGGTTGAACCAATTAGTCGACTAGTCGACTAGTCGACTCTAGGAGGTCTTGCGAGTTTTTACATTTCATGTCGACTAGTCGCAGTCATGTGATTGCCGGTGGTGACAGCCTGTGCTGATCTGACAGCACAGTATACGTCACAAGACAGAAGAAAAATAAGTTAATACATTAGTTTAAATGATATGTAGATGGATGCATATTTGTGGTTTTACAGTGTTTTTAAAAGGAGATGGAGTTGCAGCTGCAGTCCACTACAAAACACGAGCCGTCTAAAACTCGCCCCCTTCCCGCTAAGGATGTCACTTAGCCGGCTCGCGAGTGTCTTTGTCACGACGATCTAACTAATACATTATGATGTTATGTTGCTGATTAAATAAAGATCTGTGGTAATGACAGTGTATACTTGTCTGACATATATTAGCCGTGAGTTCGTGCTAAGAAGTGTCATCAGATCTGCTGTCAGAAGTGTATAACACTCTGACAGCAGATCTGACAGAACACTGGCTACAAAATGGCGTCTTCAAAACAGATCGAGGACAAGCCCACATCTTGTCAAACAGGTAGAAATTACTGGGTCCTTGTATGACAATGTGCTCTTAGCGAACTCTTAGCGAAGAGAATATTGACAGCGAGTGAACTTTATTTACCACCGCCCCCCTGCCACCTCTTTTTATTGTTTTTACATGCCATCTAAAAGATGTGCGTTTCCTTTTGAATGTTGGTTTCCCAGCAACTTATTATTTATCATAAACTATCCCGATGTTTTGTTGTTTCACTTGTTGCTGTTCTGTGTAAATGCCGTATTTTTCCGTGAAAACGGGTAATAAAGCCTGTACGTTACTCCAAAGCTTTGCGTCTTGCGTTGCTATGACGTCACAATGACTAGTCAACTCGACATCGACTCGACTTTTATCATGTTGACGTTGACTAGAAAATATCTTAAATCGTTCAATCTGCTGAGTCAGCAGAGCTTCCTGCCGCGCATCGGGCGGAGGAGAAGCAGGTGGTTTCGTTGAATTCAGCTGTAACCAAACGGGATCCGTTCATAACAAGTTCGGCTTGTGATGTTCCAAAAGCACCATGTAGTCAGTGTGATCATTTGACTCCTATAGTAACTATCCAGAGATCATCAGCATCAGCCGGTGTTTAGAAAAAAAAAAGTCAGACCCGACTTTGTGCAACAAACTTTTCCCAGCTGCTCACGAAGAATCTCCATAATAGACTTAGTAAAAGCAGGAGAAGGGGAGAGTGTGTGTGTGTGTTGGGGGGGTCGGGGGGGTGTCAATATTTGCCGTGAAAATAGCTAATAAAGCCTTCAAGTAGTTGTGAAGGGTTTTTGCGCTTACGTCACTATGACGTCACCGCGACTAGTCGACATCGACTCGACTATTATCATGATGTAGTCGACCTTAAAAAATATGTAGTCATTCAACCCCTAGACCACAGTACCTTCTTCCACATGTTTGTTATGGTCCCTGTGAAGCTTGTAGCAAACTGGAAAAGAGGCATCATATGACTCCTTTCCAAAACCTTCTTTTTAACTCCACAACCCTGACATGTCCGGGCATATTCTAGCATATTATACTAATTAGATCACCTCTGAAAGCAGTTGTTGCCGTGTATTTTATTAAGGGGTATTAGATTAAAGGGGGCTAAATGCATGTATATGCATATTAGCATGTATCATTTTTCTTTCTCTATATAGGTAAACACTCCTTTGTGTTGGTTACAATCCTGTTATGTCCCAATAAAATACATTTTTGGTTAGATGACACATTCTGAAGAGGTTAAAGGGGTATTAATATTTTTGATGTGCATATGTTCAGTCACAAGTGAAAAGACCTCATATTCTTGACCAATATCAAGCTCCAGTGTGATATTCTAAATGACCCTCTAACTGGCAGGCCAAAGAGATGGTGGAGTTGTCCAGATCTATTGCAAGCAAGATCAAAGACAAACAGGGAGACATAACAGAAGATGAGGTAAGAATACCAGCAACAACGTCAGATACAGTAACACTCTTAAAAATTAAAGTTTTTGCCTTCGTTCTTCAATTTTACTAAAGTATGAATCGGATACCGTATTGCTTGGTATTAACTCATTGATGCTCAAAGATTAGCAACAGTTTTTGAATCCACAGTTGTGTTTCTTTTCATAGACAATTCGCTTTAAGTCTTACCTCTTGAGCATGGGCATTGCTAACCCTGTTACGAGGGAAACACACGGATCTGGTACTCATTATCATATGCAGCTGGCTAAGCAACTGGGAGACATGCTGCAGGCTCCTCTAGAGGTGGGTGTCTCGTCTGTCTGCTATCTACACAAGAATAAAACAAATTCAGGTTTTATTCTTGCGACTCTTGCATAAATTTCATACTCTCTCTATGCTGCCATCTCAGGAGCGTGGCGGTATGATGGCTCTCACAGAGGTGTATTGTCTCGTCAACCGTGCCAGGGGGATGGAGGTGATGCTCACATGTTGATCGTGTCAGCTGATGCTTCATGTGACATAAGTTGGTAATTTGTACAGTTACACCCCAGACAAACATCAATGCTTATGTTTTTTTTTCTTTCCTTTTTCCCCCCAGCTTTTATCTCCTGAAGATTTGCTAAACGCCTGCAAAATGTTTGAGTCCTTGAAACTACCCTTGAGGTGAGTTTGACTTGTTTGTATTGCATTGTTTAAATTATCTATGTGCGTTACATTCCTTTAGATGCTGAGCAGGTTAAGTGTTTAGCATTGCAGGAAACTGACCAGGCTCTTCCTGCCTGGCTTCCTGTTGTGAGAATGTCTGTCCAGGCTTCCGCAGCTGTCATTTCCTGTTACTTCTTGTGTTTTTTTTGTCGTTTCTTTTTTTTTTAAATAACAAAAGCCAAGTTTTCCCATATTGGTTTTGGGTAACTGGTCCTTGTGAACCTAAACTTTATATTTCAATAAAGTAATCATGGACCTTTTTTAAAAAAAAAACATTGTGCTGCAACCACAAACCTCTATGCATATTACTGGGATTTTATTTGACAGAGGACTGGTGAAGTTAAGGAAGATAAAACATGGGTTTCAAAATTGTTATTTTCTTAAGTTGGAGTGTGAAATCCATATGTGTAAAATCCCTTTTAGTCTGATGTCTTGAAATAAAACCAAAGGATATTTGTGTCTCATTAGCTTCTTTTTGTTGGTCTTGTTTCAGTTGTTGCCATGTTTTATCCCTTTAGGTCATATGTCTAAATTCTGTATATCAGTCCTGATCAATCACTTCTTTTCAACTAGTTATAAGATGATCCACATTTTCACACATCCAGTTGCACTGATTAATAAACAGTGCCTTTCTTGCATATTTTATGTATATATTTTTTATGTATTGATGTCTGTGTTTGTTTTAGCTTTGCTCTCAATGCCTGACCGATGTCCTTGCTTCAGTTTTTTTGTTGTTTTGGTGTCTTGTCTTGTGTGTAGGCTGCGTGTATTTGACAGCGGTGTGATGGTGGTCCAGCTGCAGTCTCACAGTGAAGAGGAAATGATAGCCTCAGCTCTGGACAATGTGAGTTTCAACCTTCATGAATGTCATACCCTGGCTTGTTCCACTATCTGCTAAATATTTGAGGTATTTACCCTTATTATTTGCCATTGTGATTTGTGATTTAATTGCAGGTGACAGAAAAAGGTTCCCTGACAGCAGAGGAGTTTGCAAAGCTCTTGGGTCTTTCTGTTCTTCTGTCTAAGGAGCGGTAAGCTAACATAAAATAGTTATCATCTATGTCTTATGTTTGACAATTAATAGTGTTTTTAACGGGTTTTTTTCCTCAGTTTTGCACATTTGCTCTTCTTTATATGTGTTCTGTTTGCTTTTCATTCTCAGGTTGCTGCTTGCCGAGAAGATGGGCCACCTTTGTAGGGATGACTCTGTTGAGGGTTTAAGATTTTATCCAAACTCTTTTTGATCTGTTTAAATAAATGCTAAGAATATAAGATGAACATAAAAACTATACATGATAAAGTCTATCTGGTGAAGACACTTGGCTGTTAGTGTGGGTCTTCTTCGTTGCTATAGATTACCTAATCTGAGGCAAAGTTCTTGTCTTAATTGTCGTTTTTCTAAATTACTTTTAAATACTGTATGTAAGGAAAAGATTCTACATTATTTTACAGAATGCACTTAATGCTCTCTGTTTATTTGATGTATGTTTTCCACTTTCTTGTCTTTGTGATTTACCTGCAGGCTTATTTGAAGCTAGCACACTGTTATGAAACTCTTGCAGCCTCTAGTATCTGGATCCATTGTTCCAAAGTAAGCCACACATTTTTATAATAAATAGTTGGAAACTTTTGCTGTTGTCCTGTTTGTTGAGCAATGTGCAAGCATTTCAGCGAACCATGTCACCTGACTTCGTCTTTGGTATTTTGTCTTTCTGTCTTGTATATCAGAAGAAGTTAGTTCTGTTCCATCATTTTCATTACAGGTCAAAATTTAATAAAACCGCTGCAAAATTTCCTTCCAATTTGGCTTATTTCCTAGCAAAACAGGCGTCAGTTCCAAATGACCTGTCGAGATGTTTCTGTATGTACCCCTTATGACCTGTAACTAAACAGACTTATGACTAAACATAAATCAAAGCATTTTATTATCTAGCAGTGGAAGCTGCCATTTTACAATATGTCCTACATCAACTAACTGCAGAGAAACTAATACATTTGTAAAATATGAGCATTTAGCAATATGTACCAGTATATTGCTATACTGGTGCATATTATCCAAACTGTACCAGTAAAGCAATACTGGTCAGAATGGTCAGATCTTTTTAGCTTTAATCTGTCAGATCTTTTTAGCTTTGATCTGTGTGGAGTTTTTGAAACTCAGAATCAGATCACTCTTTGTCCCCGCTGTGAACTGAGCTGATTAGTAAACTGTTTCATCCCCAGAGAAGCTTCCTGTTTTGTTTTTTCCCACTCTCACTGAAGGAAAAATGAAGGTCGGTGAAACTGATTAGATTAGCTTGCCATGTGGTCCACTTATTGATAATAGTTGAGCTCAATTCATTCAGGAAATCTGGCTTGAGGCAAGTAGGTCAATACAAATTTGTTTAAATTTTAAGATATTGCTTGTTCTGCTTTATCAGTGCAAGGTGGACTGATAGAACTATTCTATGATATGACAAATGTAATAAAGGTCTGGTAATATACCGTGGTAATTTTCTTACTATTTATCACTTGTCAAAATGCATATGCAGAATCTGACAAGACTCTTTTATTGAAATGTTTTGTTACTTTAACCACTTATGTGCTACACATGCCTTGAATAATTTTTAGTATTGGCCATTGTTTTCTTGAACAGGGGGTTTCCTGTTTTTCTGTGGAATAGTGAGCTATTCTAGTTTTATTTTAGAAGAAGACAAAATGATGAGAACAATTTTCAAATCAATGGATTCTGTGCATGTTGAGGAGTGTGAAGGTTAGGCTGAGGCAAAATTTTAATAGGCCATTGACTCTAGACACATTCAGATATATTGGGATTTTTTTAATCTCCAGGGCTCAATTTTGTCATAAAGTTTTAAAGTAATGTATCATCCAGTTCACATCTCTCAAGTTGTTGATTCACTTTTGTGGAAAAATAAATAAATGCATGATTTTTTTTAAAGTATTGTATATAACCATTATATATGTGGTCAAATAAGGGACATTTGATAAGCAGGAGGACAGCTTTTTTAGTTTCAGCTCTATGCCAGTTGTAGATACATTCTTCTATATCTTTGTGGCATTGTTTGAAGTCTTTTTAGTCTATTTGGTGAATAGATTCAGAAATAATGCTTTCTCTAGCAAAGTTTTGCCATTTTACTTTATTAATTTCTCTATTTCTCTGGTGGCACACTACACAACACCTTTAGCCCATAAAAATAGTCTAATAGATAACTGGCAGGGCTGTTACTGGTATGATTACAGATGTTTGGACTGAAGGTAAGATTAGTATCCGATGAGCCACAGTAGTTTAAACTATTTCATGTATTGATTGAAACTATGAAATTGTTAGATGATGAAATAACTACACAACATGTTCACATTTTGAGAAATGTCTAAGTGTAATTATTTGTAAACTGACCTCTGAATACATTTGTTTATTTATTTATTTTAATTTCATGGCACTTATCCTTATCCTAAAAGAGTTTATTTAAATAAGTTGGATTGTGGCACTATGGTCTCATCCGGTAATTATCGGTTATTAACATAACATTTCAAGTATGGTTGGACTGGAGTTAAGGACAGTAATTCGTTTTATTTTTAATGGAAATAAAATCCGGGAGAAGATCAAATGAATGCGGTCTGCTAACTGTAGAGTGACTGAGGGCAGATGGCACGCGCTCTTCAACCCAAACGCTCTCGTGCTTCAGTATCGCTGGATGTCGGTGAAACATTTCATCAGGCTGAAGGGGAGCGTTATTTTACCGCAGTTCCTGCTGTACGTAAGAAATTGGAACGAAATAATGGGTTGGATACGTAAGTACAACATTATTTACTATATTCGAGCACTGCGTACTGTGTTTACCACAGCTCACGCGTAATAGTATGACTTGCATTTATAAATAAGCGATAGTCGTGTGTTTAAAAGACCTAAAGCTGCATGTTATTTGGTTTGACGGCAGTCTGTCTAAAAAAACTCCTGGAATTTAATGTGTGTCGGCTAAATATTTTTTTTTATTAATGTTGTACATTTTATAACCTTTTATTCTGTTTCCATAAGAAAAACTACACGCGTTTTGAATAAAAAAAACTCTATAATATTGCAGTATTTTACTTAATTCTCTATTATATCTTTTAGTCAATGCTTTTCTTTTTTGTTTTATTCTCACAACACCCAAGTTAGTTAGTTAATTGCACGTGTAGTCGCAGTAAAAGTGCACATATTGTGCAGCTATTGTTTTCTACTTTTATTTGTAAATTTATTTTTCTATGTGTTTATCTGTTTAATCTTTTAGGTAATATTTTTGTCTGAGAGTTTACTGTCCATTGTCTGTTCTTAACAGACTCTACCTGCTCTTTTAATTGATTAAAAAGTGTACCTAAGGATATCAGTAAAGGGACCTGAACTAACTGCCATAGTACTGTGAGCTTATATGGCATTTAAGACATTTTAATCCTAATCCTAAAGTTTTGTGGTGATAAAAATCTTGGATATCTCAAAGGTTAGCAAAAATATAGATTTAGTATTTTTTTATATAGTTCCACATAGCTCACTACACAGTTAATGT
This sequence comes from Xiphophorus maculatus, assembly GCF_002775205.1. Taxonomy (NCBI): domain Eukaryota; kingdom Metazoa; phylum Chordata; class Actinopteri; order Cyprinodontiformes; family Poeciliidae; genus Xiphophorus; species Xiphophorus maculatus. The sequence continues at coordinate 28,738,157 of NC_036453.1, forward strand.
GCCCCATTGAATTCTGCTAAAATATTTTTTTCTTTCTTCTATTACCTTGCAAAATGATGCATTCTATAATACCATCATTTAGGGCTGCACCATATTGGAAAATCATGTGATGGCGATAATATCAATAAATATTGCGATGACAATATCAGTTTTGATATATACCGTACCTGCTTTCTTTTTTCTCAATCTTTGCTTCCTACTATATGTGACCTTTATTTTTAACTGGGGCTTAAAATCACTACTTGTGCCTGAGATAAACTACTTTATTTAAGCAATAGAGACCAATCAAAAATATGTGCAATCGCCCATAAATAGAACTTTATCTTCGTTTTGAACAAAGCCCTCCGAAGGAACTTAAGCTAAGTTGTGACGACAACTCCTTATTCCCATTGTGAGTTTAAAAGGAAGAGGAGGACCAACCTAAAAAACCAGAAAACTGGTGTTTGTTGTTTCGTACTATGAGCTTCCTGTTTTCCATAGCTCAGTAGAAAGAAAACCTCTTGTCAATGTCTTTGTCCATTTGAGATTGTAGCCTTTATGAATGGTTGTGTGTGGGTTTTTTTTTAAACAATTAAATTTTTGATCTGTGATTTATAGATGTGAACGATAGATGTGAGACAGTCTTTTAGTGTGGAAGTAAGAGGAGAAACAGACATCGGAATGCCACAGCCTGTCTTGCTGCTGCCCTTCCTTCTTGTGCTCATAGGATATGGTGAGTGTCGCAAAGACTTTCATCTTTATCTTTAGTGTGTATTTGAAAATGCAATGTCATTTCTTTGTCTAAAATGCAAAGAATGCATGGCTTCTAAATACCATAGTACAAATGTTCTGTCCCTGAGACTATCATTTAATAAGGCGGAAAAGAAAGTTGAGCTTAAAACAGATTGTGATGATAAAGTGATGCACTACAATGAGGAGATAGCTTCTACCCGCTCCGTCTTTATTTCGTTGAAAGTTACTATGTGATATTGTGGTTAGAGAAACAATGAGGGACATACTGTCATTAAATAATCAAAAAGTGATGTAATGTCTATCTTAAAAATTTTGATGCCCACGAAAAGCTACAAAAATTATAGAATTCTGTTTATTTATTTTTTATGAAACTTTCTAACATGTGCTAGATTGGATTGATTGGGTATAAGTTTGCTATTTGCATTTATTTGTAGATGTAAAGGTTCATGGCATAATCCAAATTTTCCCTTATTTCTTGCTCTTTGTAGGCAATCACCATCAATACACAAGGACCTCTAGCAGTGTAACCAAACCTCAGAATGATGCTTCTACCGTACTTTGTAGCTATGTTTTTTTGTTCTGGGGTTTGAAGCCTTTTATTGACTCCTCCAAACATATTTCTTGCTGTTGTGACCAACTAGTTAATTCTTTTTCTCATCCGATTGTCACATTTTCCAGGAGAAGACTTTTGGCTTGTCCAGTTGAATCTTACAGAATCTTTTTATCTTTAGAATGCATAACTAAAAGTTATTTTACCAACAATGCAGAGGTAGAGAGAATAATTCTAAATATCTTTTTCTTTGCTCTTTTTCTCTTTTTCAGCTTTTGCAGGGCTCAGTATTTGGCCCTCTTTCCATGAGGCCCTTAGCAATGGAAGTGTATTTGTGGACTTTAGCACAACATCAAATAACAGCACCATCATCAACATGAGCCTCTCTCTAGTCAACATGGAAACCAATACTTCAATTCTTTCCCGGACCCTCCCCAGCAACCAACTGGTTGGTAGGGAGGAGTTTGATTGTTCCTGCTTCCTGTATGCAGGAACTTTCCGGTTCCTGCTGAGGCAGACAAGCATCACCACTGTTTTTCATGCTAACAGAACAGATGTCAGCAGCACAGAAAGCTCAGCCTCCTGGTGGAGCTCTGAACTGCAAGTGCAGTGGCCCACTTTTCACATTTCTGTGGCGAAAGCACGAAACTACTCTGAATATTTTCAGGTAAAACAAACAGAAATTTAGTGCATCAAGCATTTTTTTTTGCCTGTTTACTGTTGTACAGTCAGATAAAAACCCCAATAATTTCCATACCTCTCTTTTGTTGGTTATTCGCAGGTTGTGTTATCCTCTAATGAACACTTTCAGGCTTGCTCCAGAGGCACTGACTCTGCCCTCTTCTTAGAAGTGAGTTATATGGAGTACAACCAGATCGGACAAAGTACCGTTGACAAAGTTCGAGCTCAAACACGGAAACCAATCAAGCCGCTTCGTTCGCAGAGCGTTGAGCTGCCCTGTGCTTTCCCATTCACTGAGAGAGACTTCTTACGAGTGGCTCTGCGATCCCCTCACACAGTACAAGAAGTGAAGGACTCTGTTCCTCTCTATCTGTCCCGTATTTTTTCCTACAAACTACTGGTGGAAAACGCCAGTGCCTATAAAAGTGGCTGCATGGGCACAATGACTGTTAAGATGATATCCCCACCTTGCACTCATGCCAATGGGAAAATACTGCTATATAATGCAGGCCTCGCAAGGCTGAGTGACTTAACTTCCCTGTTGATGGAGTTTAGACCAGAGGAACAATCTTCTTCTTTGATTGCATCTAATTGGCTCACACAAGGGAAGAATGAGACTGAATTCAACTGCTCTGTTTTTTACCCAGGAAGAAATAAGTATTGCTTCCGCTATGTTTTCAACATCAGTCAATCCCATAGTCCAGCACAGACATGTCTGGTGGTTTACAGAAGAGCAGGTGAGATTTAGTTGATTAGTTTTGTTTCCATATGAAATATAAATAGGCTAATTTGATTTTTATAGATCCACAGTGTCAGTGAAAGGCAAATATATATTTAGCAAATATTTAGCTTAGTTCATAAAACTAAGCTACCATTCTAAAACTTTGTAATCATCTTAAATGTGAATGTGCTGAAAGTGTATTATGATGCAGTATACTGTGTGGAGGTTTTTCTCTAGCATGGACTGAGAATCTGGTTAGAGTTGATGGTACCTAAATACAGGATAATCAAGGAAGAAGACCTGTTAGAGCTTTCTATGGCTGAACACAGGACAGAGGTTCACCTTTCCTATTGAGCCATGCCCCCACATAAACCCAAAACTGCAATAAAAGAGTTTAGATGAAAACTTTCTCTTTTTTTGCCTGGACTAGAATCAAATCTAGTCCAGAACTAGATTTGATTCAGAATCTGTGACAAGCTTTAAAAATAGATGATTTCCATCCAGTTTGACTGATTATAAGATACGTAAAAAAACAATTTTAAAAAGCAAATTAATCTTATGATGGTGAAATCTGACAGAGACATAGGACAAACAAATTATGGTTAGATTTAGAGGGAAAGGTGGTTTTGAAAAAATGTTGACTTTATTTGTGTTGGTTGAGCACATAAAATCCAAATAACATACATTAAAAACTGTGTTTGCAACATGACAAAAGGCGGAGGAGGTTAAGGGGTATAATACCATAATTAAAGCTGCAAGCAGCCTCGGGCGGCCCTCGCAGCAAGCGCCGCTCCGGCCTATTGGCCACCGCGGGGGTTCCGGCCACCGCAGAAGCTCTCGCGCGGTTTCCAGAGCCGCAGCCCGCTCCCCACCGCGGAAGCTCCGCCGCAGTTTCCAGCACCGCCGCCCGCTAGCCGCCGCAGGAGCTGTCGCGCATTTTCCCCGCCCGTCCACCGGTCGACACGCGTGAATGCGTTCGGCGGCGCACCCCGACGACTGTCGAAAAATCTGGTGCAGATCGGTCGATGCGTCGAGGACATACGGCCGATGTATTAACTTAGGGGGCGCAGTGGAGCCAAATTACATCTCAACCTCGTTGGGCTCTTTAGAGGTGAACAAAGGTCATACATATCCAGTTTGGCGTCAATCGGATGATCTATGCGTGAGTAAGAGCCAAACGTATGCATATGGCGAGGGACTGATATTGGCCATGTGGCCACGCCCACACGGTTCAGCCAGCAGCGAGCATTGACAGAGCTTATCATCCGAATCATCTTGATTAGGTCAAGAGAGCCATAAACGGAGCTTTCCAAGGAAAAAAACGGCACTTCCGGTTCCGAGGGGGCGGGGCTTAGATGACGTCATAATATGATGACGTAGGATCGACGGGCATCCCACCAGAATCACTCAGGTCAAGTTTGATGCGGCTCGGTCAAAATATGTGGAATGTAGAGGCAAACGTATACGAACGGCGTTGCCGCCATTGAAAACTCTTGGCACTTTAAAGCAAGCGAGATCAACTTCCTATCTGTCATCCAACACAGAATCAACTTGATTAGGTCAAGAGAGCCATAAACAGAGCTTTCCAAGGAAAAAAACGGCACTTCCGGTTCCGAGGGGGCGGGGCTTAGATGACGTCATAATGTGATGACGTAGGATTGATGGGCAAGCCTCCAGGATCACTCAGGCCAAGTTTGGTGCAGCTCGGTCGAAACATGTGGAATCTAGAAGCAAACGTATGGCATCGGCGTTACAGGTCACTTCGCCACGCCGCCACGCCCAGCTGCTATCTCAAAGCCGGTCGGGGTTGGAATCCTCAACACACCAACATGTCTTCTGTGTCTGGACACAGTTTCATGTTGATTAGGTCAAAGGGCTAAGAGAGCGACCGTTCACAGTAAAACATGACACTTCCTGTTCTCAGGGGGCGTGGCCTAAGTGATGTCATCATTTGACCATATGGTATTGTAGGCCACCTGATGATGATCAATCACTGAAAGTTTGGTCCCTCTATGTGTTTTTATATAGGAAATATAAGAGTTTCGTGTTTCATGGCGAGTAGGTGAACTTTGACCCCTGGTAACCCCCCTTCAGCAATCTCAGACAGTCACCAATTTGATAACTTTAAATCAGACACGCCTTATGATCAGACTGACCGAGTTTGAAGCCGATCAATCGAAATCCCTAGGAGGAGTTCGATCAAATGCAAAGGCTGTAAACGTCAAAATCGAGGTCAAATGAACTTCAATCTAAAATGGCCGACTTCCTGTTGGGTTTCGACCATGGCTGTAATAGACGTTTTTGTACGTCCTGACAAGATACACATGTGTACCAAGTTTCGTAATTCTAGGTTAAAGCATGGCTTAGGGCTGTTCATTTAAAATACTCTAGGGGTCGCTATAGAGAAATTAGGCCACGCCCACCACATTTTGTTATGAATTCCTGTCGGTGGGTCGATAATGATCCATCCTAGTGAGTTTGGAGCAGCTGGGCCCGAAATTGTGGAATTCAGAGCCAAACGTATGGCAACGGCGTTACAGGTCACTTCGCCACACCGCCACGCCCACCTGCTATGTCAAAGCCGGTCGGGGTTGGAATCCACAACACACCAACATGTCTTCTGTCTCTGGACACAGTTTCATGTTGATTAGGTCAAAGGGCTAAGATAGCGACCGTTCACAGTAAAACATGACACTTCCTGTTCTCAGGGGGCGTGGCCTAAGTGATGTCATCATTTCACCATAGGGTATTGTAGGGCACCTGATGCCGATCAATCACTGAAAGTTTGGTCCCTCTATGTGTTTTTATATAGGAAATATAAGAGTTTCGTGTTTCATGGCGAGTAGGTGAACTTTGACCCCTGCTAACCCCCCTTCAACATGCTCCAAAACTCACCAATTTGATAACTTTAAATCAAACATGCCTTATGATCAGACTGACCGAGTTTGAAGTCGATCAATCGAAATCCCTAGGAGGAGTTCGATCAAATACGAAGGCTGTAAACGTCAAAATCGAGGTAAAAAATGGACGTTCAATACAAAATGGCCGACTTTCTGTGATAGTTGGCTTATAACATTAAATGTAAGTTCTGAGTCTTTTGGTGAGCTCTACAAGTGTACCAAATTTCATGTCTCTACGATGAAGTACGTTCATACCATTGTGTCAACAGAAAATTGCTAGTTGCCGCCGTTCAGCAATTTTTTTTGCGATTTTTGCGACAACCTTAAAATTCAAAATTTTTAAATTTTCTAGTCGCCACCGCCAAGTTTGGTGAGTTTTTGAATATGATAAAGCCCCCAAAAAGGCGCCTCTTTGGGGGGGCAGAATCGTAATAATAATAATAAGAAACAGTACAGAAACAATAGGCCTTCGCAGCGCTTTGCTGCTCGGGCCTAATTACACTATATGTGTGTTTAATTTTGCGTTGCAGAATCTTGGGGACCCTGGCACCCATGGAGTGTTTGCAGTGCGACTTGTGGAGAGGCAGTGAGGGAAAGAGTTCGAGAGTGTTTGCTGCCCTCTGGTGTGCGAGGCACGCAGTGCACTGGCATGATGAAGGAACAATCTCTATGCTCCCTGGAAGACTGTGATAGTAAGTGCTGTTAAATCAATTTTTTATACAAATATGTATTCTCTAGAGCAGTGGTTCCCATGTTTTCTATAATATCCTATTGACAGAAAATTGCCTGGAGCTATTTTAGTTACATTAAGGTTACATCTCCTATATTTTATTGGAGTTACCAAAACTGGAATCAAATTGAAAATAGAGCAAAAATAAAATAAGACTTCTCAGCTATAATACAAAATTAAATTATATTGCCTGTAAGGTTTAAACATTTTTAATTAATTATCTTAATAATTCATGAAAATACTTTTCACAAAAACGTGAAATGCAATGACTTGAGTAAATGAGCACAGAATGGTTGCTTGTGGAAAAGAAGGGGTCAAGAAGCAAACATATTTTTATCTTTTTTTTCTTTCTTATTTTTTTTTTACTACTGTAACAATTATATAAAAAACATATTTTTTATGTGTCCTGACCCCAACTTTGGTAACCGCTGTCCTGGAGTCCAGGGTGGTTATAGAGTTGAATTTAATATATTAGATTATATCCTTGTAACTAATTTAAATATTACATTATTTCCTTTTACTCCTTAGTGCTATCTTCTCCATCTCCATCTCTTCCCTCTGTACCTGTGAGAGCATCCCAGCTTGGTGGAAACATGATTGTGGTGTTAGGTATTTCCCTCTGCTTGGCAGTGATCATGGCAACAGTTGTTGTGACTGTGTGGAGGAAGCTTTGCCAAACCCCTCAGTGTAGCTCAGTCCACAGAGGCTCCATTCATTCCCCTGGTGGGCGCAAACTTTCAGATGAGGCCTCCATCTGTGGCCATAGCCTCCAAAGGCCCAGCCTCTCTGATGGTCATTGCCCATCGGGGGCAGTTGTTCCCCAAAAAGAGAGACCCTCGCTCGGAGTGCAGCCTCTCTCACCACAGGCACTGAAATCACTTTCACAGGATCCAGAAAGACTATCTCCCACAGGTCAGAAGGTGCTACCACCAATATTTGGGTATGTTTACATATTTTTTCTATCAATATTTTTTATCAGTGTTTAATTATGTTTGTCCCATCTAGCTTTAGTAAACAAGATACCATATTCTTTGTAGCTATCGTTTGGCTCAGCAGCAGCTGAAAGAGATGAAGAAACAAGGGTTAAAAGAGGCCACACAGATGTACCATGTCTCTTCAAGCCCTGTCCATGATACTGTGGTAGAGACCTGCGCCTCACCCACCACCTCACCAATTCCTTCACCTACTGAGTTTGCTTGTTCTGCCCTTCCCTTGGGTTTGCAGGACAATGCCAACCACAGCCATTTTTGTACATCGACTCCCTTATCTGGGACATTGGGGGTCACATCAGACAGACTGAGTCCAAGGGTGGAGATAGTTTTGGGTCCTCCTCCTGTCTCTGGGAGGAGCTCTAAATGGCGTGACCGCACAGCTGACTGGGTGGAGATGGTAGAGAGGAGCAAGATGCCCAGTCTTAGGGGAGAAGGAGATGAAGCATCAGCAAATAGTTTCCACAAGAATCCAAACTTCAGACGGACCTCCAGTTTTAGTGACACCAAACTCCTTTCAACTTCTTCAGCTCAGTCCACGCAGTTTAGAGAAAGGAGCATGACCCAGGTCATCCACTCATTTTTATTACTTTTTACTTCAATTTTTATCCAGTTTATATACTCTAAAATATATTGACTCAAGATCAATAAAGATGTGATTCCACATTGTCCTTTTCAGGTGGGATCGCGGACGCTTCCAGAAGGAAGTTCTTGGACCAAAGAAAGATGGGAGAGACAGCCTCACCCGTCGTATCCCATCCCAGAACATAGAGTCTCAGACTGGAGTACTACCAAACCCCAGAGTAATGAGCAGAGGAAGGTTTGGATGGGGACAGCACATAATAGTCAAGTCAAGCACACTGGAACAAACACTAACAATATTTCAACATCTGAGAAAAATGCTAAAGACTTTAGTGGCAGAGGTGAAAGAAAGAGGCTTGCCGACCCTGACGGCAGAGGTGGAGAGTTGGTCTCAGGGATTGGTGGTCCATCCCTTACACATCCTTGGTCTCATGAGGTGAAACAGCTGGGTGTAGACCGAGCTGAGCGGGCTGAGCAGAACTGGAACCGCCGTGGCCCATCACCTATCCAAAGGAACATCCTGGCCCGGAAACTGAAAGAGGCTCAGTCCTGCTCTGGAGCCAAGGGACGCCAGCGCAGTTCCAGCTTTAACGTCTCATCATCTGATCGAAGGAAAGATTGGTGCAACTCTCTGCCAATGTCTAGAGACCAGAGCAGCAGCGGTGGCTCCCCCTATAGGCTAAGTGAGGTGGAACAAAGGATGCTGGACTTGGATCTATCCCCAAATTTTGTACAGGAGAAGCAGTAGAAAGTCATTTATTTTTACAATATTATGTTAACAATTTGTATATGTTGAAAGAACAAATAGAACAACTAACTCTTTAACATTTTTAATGCATTACTTTTAATATTTCCATGGTATAATGAGCACATTCACCCTTCTGCAAGGTTAAACACCAGTTAGATTGGTGATAGATTTCAAGATGCAATAAAAAAAAGGTTTATATCAACTGTAAATCTACAGTTTCAGCAATGCTGTGAAGTCTCAATGCTTATTACAGTAACAATTGGGGTGTGCTGTTGTTCAGGCAGGGATTTTGTATTCCAATTTGTGTAGTAGTACATATGCAGTATTGAACTGCAATTGTGTTCAACAGCTGACACAGTGCCTTTGATTGGGGTTAAGAGGGCTGAAGACAAATACATTTTCAAATTCATACATTTTTGAGAACCACATATCATTTTCTTCCATTTCCTAAGTATGCTATAATTAATGTCTTCATCACATAAAATCACATTGAAATACATGAAGTATGGGGTTTTAACATAAAATGTGAAAAAAGTTGAGGGGCATGAACTCTTTTGCAAGAGTAGGAACACTGGTGAAACAATGAAGCTAAAATACTGTTTGTTTAAAAATCTGGCAATTTTACATTCTCAGAAATGCTCACTGGAAAAAAAATAAAATTATGTTTTGTTGATTTTAGCTATAATTTGAAGTTGAAGCAAAGGAAGTAATTAAAATACAATGAATACATTTTCTTTTTAAATACCTTGTTTTCTTTAATTTTAGACAGAAATCTAGGATTTTTAAATGTCCCCTGCTCCACTTCCTGCACTATCCAAAAAAACCAGGGGGCGCACCTTCATAGTGGTGTGTCTAAGAGAGTACCAGAGGCCTTTCCAAGTCCCCCACACCACACCATTGTCATACTCAGCCTTGTATTTCCCCCTCCCATAGAACTTGCCATTTAGGTTGGCTGCATGACACCTGCAGATAGAAGGCAGTTTACAATCTTAAACGAACAGTTTAATATCTTCTGAGACGCATTTTTATGTGAATAGAAACTGAAGACAATACCTGTTGAACCACCAACCAGCCTGATTCTCTTTGGCACAGCTTCCCTGAAGGAAGCGGTCATTATCCTGAAAATAACAATTTTCATCAACATGATTTGTGCACCATAAAAAATACAATCAGTAGCACCTGAAACCTAAAACAAAGGAGTGCAGATGGCTGACCTGATCTCCAGTGCTGAACTGCATCCCACTAAGGCTGGAAGACCACTGCTCCACCATTCCTCCACCACCAGTCAGAGCATCACCAGCTTTCCCACTGTACTGCCCGTACTGGAGACGATACTTATCCTGGAGGGAGAATTTGTAAAAGGCTCAGTTATATTATAGTGTTTCTCCAGAAAGTATAGTTACTTAACAATGGTTTTGTGATTACAGCTTCATCTGTGATCCTGAAGTTCTCATAAAATGCAAAACTTCTCTTTCCATCCCAGTCCATGAGATCAATCTTCACCAGGTTTTTATCTGCAGGGAGACAAAAAAGGGAAATTAATTTTTTTTTTATATACATATCATTAGGCATTTACGGGAATACAATGGATCTCAAAAGTGTGCATAACCCTGCTATACCTCAAAGTTTGCGTGATTTAAAAAAAAAAGATATTTAAAAAAAAATTCACACTAAAATGTGCAGGTAGTGTGTATAATCCACTTGAAAGAATAATCTTTTAAGGGGTAAAAAGAAAACTAAAATAAGAAAGCTACAATAACCTGGCAGCATGGAGGTGCACACTCCTAACCCCTAGCTTAATGCTGTCACAATTTTGCCTCAAAGAAGCACATAGCTAAAGTGGCTTATGACCTGCCACTCGTGACTGCTAAAGAAGAACAATACTTACCTAAGTTTATATACATTATGCCTTATTTAGCTAATTTACATACCCACTTTGCAAGACCTAAACCTCTAATTTAATCTTAAAAATACTTGTGTGCACACTTATGCAACTAGGTCTTACAGCTTCTCTTTTTTTTTCTGAAGAAATTGGTTTGTGTCAGTTGAATAGTAAAAGATATATCTCATGTGAAAGATGTTTTCTTTATATTCTTTATATAGTTTAATATTCTTTTTACATCACAGATACCAGATTTTTACAGATACCAGCTTTTTTACAAAAGCTGATATCTCAATAGAAGTGTATAAAAATTAGAGAATCACTGTCTCAATAACATAATTACCATTGTTTCTAACCTTCTGACAGTAGAGCATTCATGTGCTCATTCCCCAACCAAAACTCATCATTCCACAGTTTGAATTCTCCAAACCCATCTCTGTAGTCCACCCAGTCTCTAAAAGAAGGATTGAATTGATATTTTACTTCAGACAGATCTGCTGCCTGTGAAGATTTTCTTCTTTTGTAACTGGAGAATATCAGCTATTTATCTGGTAAGGTAAATAGTACCTGTTAAAGTCAACTTTTCCATGCCGACGCCTCTGAAACACTGTCCATCCTCCTCCGTCCTCCATGTCACAGTAGACTAAAAACGGCTCCTGGTGTAACTTGGGTCTGATGCGGTAAAAGCCGCTTGGTGATCTCAGCCTATCATAAAGTTCGGAGCAGTCTAGGAAAACAAGATTGAAAAGATTTTAATATAATGATGAAAATGAATAGATAAAAACAATGAAAAAATATGATTTTTGTAAAATATTGTAACAAAGGGAAGAAAACAAGTATAAGTGAAAAACAAGTGTTAATTAAAGAAAATATGAAATGAAATAGATATTGGTTAGTCAGTTACTGTTATTATTATAAAAGTATAATTTTTCATGTCATTTTGTTTGTTTCTGTGTGCTGTAGTTAATTATTCTTTCCATGTGTGCAGGTTATATGTTTAGAATCGAGTAATATAACTGATATTAATTCCTTTCTTACCTTTGTCATGGACAATCAAATTTCCAGCTGGAGGAATTGGTTTCATCATTTTGTTGTCCAAGGTGTTGTTGTTTTTGTTTACATCGGGTGCCGGGTCAGTCTGAGGTTTACTGTCGGATGCAGAAAACTCAAGCGGTTTGAAGTATCTGTACATTTGGAGATGCTCGGTCATCCAAGTTGTGATCAGCAATTTATTCTCTAGTTTCCTTATGTTAGTCTTGAGAGCTGCAGCCTCTGGTCCGCATGGATCAGTTTCCTGAAATAAGAAATTTTACAGTTAGAAATTACAAATGTTTTCAAGATGCAGACATTTGTCTGTTCTGTTGTTGATTCATAACATCGTTTATGGTCAGAAGAGGAGGTATATCCCTTCTGAAAAATGATGTGAAGTACTTACGAAAAGCTGCCCAGGAGCTGCTATAGTTGAGCAGACCAGATGCAGTAGCAACACTGCTATGGTACTCACCAATAACACGCTTCCAGTAATATTTGTCTAAAATAAAATTACAAATTATTGACCACATCTAACAGATTCAAACACTTTTTATGAAACAAAACTGCTTCAAGCCTACCTTCATTTCACAACACTTCCCTTTTGTTTTCTCCATACCATATGTTCTTTCATCTCTAAAACATGTCAGTCTTATTTATAGGCTGAGTTGGTTCTGCATGGATCACATTAGGTAAATCAGACCTGAACATTCCATACAAATGCTGAACTTGGACCAGCTTGATTTCTTTTTTTCATTTTGTTACTCAAAAATGGCAGTGGTTCTAAATCATGCCTAATCCAAGAATTCACCATGTCCTATTGGACATGAAGTACTGAAAATTCTTCACATGCTGTTCTAGGGAGGGAGTTTTTTTTATTATCAAGCAGGCATTCAATTAAAATACAGTCAAGATTGTTACATTTTGGAAAGGGATGTAATAGCACAAAACAATTCAGTCTCAAAACAGTGTTATTTAAAATTCTGCACATATAAGGAACATTAATATTACCATAAAAACATGGGAAAGTCAATGGAAATACACAAACAAAATGTATGTAGCCCACTGGAGTTTCTAAAATTTCAAACTACAGGTGTTGTTCTCATTGTTGTTTACTTGTGTGAAGATCTAAAGGTTAAAAGATATACAGTAGTGCTTAAAATGATTCCAACTCTACTGCAAATTATCTTTGGCACACTGTAGTGCACATGTATTGAGAAGCCATTTTTCTAAATAATATTATTTCTGTGATAGAACGTCATATCAGCCACTAGAGTGCTCTCTACTGCCACACTCCGTCGAGTTTAATTCAGTGGTCAGTCATTTTACCTGCAAGTAAATGTCCTCTTAAAGCCGCAGTACATAACTTACAAAAATATATATATATATTTTCCCATTTTTGTTAAAAGTGTCACCATTTTGTGATTGTATAATTTGGGTCAGATAACCTGTGCAATATATGAACACTTGCTATCAGGCAAATTTTCAGCCTGCAGAAGATAATAATAGATTTTATTTATAATGCCCAAAAGGTTAGTGGCCTTTAATGTTAGTACTTGTTGATTATGGGGTTCCATTCGTCCCAAAAATATGTATACCGGTGGTATGTAAGGTGTGTATGTAGCTCCCATATGTCATGTAATGTGTATAAGGTTTTGGGGTGCATTGATATAGGTAGGAGTAAATGTTATGGAACACATTTTATTTCAAACACATGTAGCCTAATCTTTTTATTTTGTTTAGGCTACAAACCAGTATTATTTTTAGTAATACAAAAATATGTCAAAAATAGCATAAGAAGAGTGTTTAAGTTTCAGTTTTAATTCATGCTAATATTTTGTTTTGTTTTGCAAAAACTACCAACATATGTTGCATTCAGCTGAAGAAGCAAACGAGGAATACTGAAAATATGACCATGAAAAAACTCCGTGTGTTTGGGAATGCACTTAATTAGAACCAGATGTGTCAGAGAGCAGGGAGAAGCGAGAGGATCGTGGTCTATTTGTTGGCCTACTTTTTGAAGTTTCAGGTGGTGTAAATAGCTTTGTGGGGTAGATTTATGGGCAAGTTCAGTCTGTTTTTAACGAAAAAGTAAGCAGAGAGGGAACGATGACTCATAACTGACAAAGGGGCTGAACTTTTTTTTTCTAGTGAAGTCCAGGAAGTCAGAAACTACAAGGCTTGCAAAAAAATGATGAGGTATAGTGGATGAAAAAAAAAAAAGAATCTGCCCTGTTAACCTTTGAGCTGTCTTTCTTTGTGCTCACAAGAAGTCACAAGACGAACTGTCGTATAATTTCACGGATGACACTCCTAACGGTAAGCAAGCGGTGCAATTCAGCTTGTTTTCCAGGGTTTAATCTGCTGTTTAAGTGTTGACATTTAAAGTCAAAGGTTGGGTGCTAAACAAATGGTGGCTAGAAATTTTAATTTTAATTTTGCGTATCTTTCTTTTTAGCATAACTTATTTGTTTTGGCATGAAAAGGACCACACTGACCGTCTTGAGCATCAGTGGATAAATAAATAGATGCGACGTAAATGAATGCGATGCATATATTTGTTTTGTTTTAGAGCAGAAAGGAGCTTCTGTAACCGCGTTGCAGAAACCGAATTGAATGTGGTTTGGCACGACTTCAGTCCAAATCAGAAACTCCCCGGTCCAGACAACTCCAGGAATACATTCATCATGTCCGTCTACTTCGACCCAGGACCAGATCCAGAAGTAAATGGGTAAGAGAGCATAATTTATTTCATATGTTCTTGGTGGGTTCTGCTTTTTCTTTTTCTGATTTAAAGAAAAAAAAACAGAAGGTGTGATTGTGGTTAACTGACAGGTGCAATAAAAAATCGGAAAGTAACTCATATCCTTAACCCAAAGTGATGGGTTTTATTCTGCTAATTATGAGAATTATGGCATAGACCTTTTGATATAATATAGTTTCTCATAAATATTGAACATTACTTGGTCTTTTTTTTTTTTTTAAATGACCAGTCAAGCAGTGGCGGCTGGTCCATAGGGGGCGCTGCCCTACCTGATGTCGGAGTTGTGGGTATCTAAAAATGATCTATGAACATGATTTTAAAAAATGTATTAGTCTAAGTCTGCAGTAACTTTTATATATTTTTTTATACATTTGTTGAAACTGTCATTGTCTAACATTATGGAATAAGACGGTTTATCTGTGAAAAAGAATCAAGCTCCTCTGTCTCCCATCGCTAACTAGAAACAATCAGAACAGGGTCGAGCTGTCAGTTACAATCTCGTGTGGCGCTGCTCATAAAAACTCCCGTTCCCGTCATCCTTCTGCTCTCTGCTACCGCCACAGCTTTTCGTTTCATCAGATCCTGTTATGAATGCTCAAGCTAGTTAGCATAGCCACCGATGAGCACATGAAGCTGAGTGACAGTTTTATTCCTCTTGGCTCTGATTGGTTGTTTGTGGTCGAAGAGGCTCAAAATAGTTCAGGGCATTAATCAGTAGCTCAGGGAGGAGGAGGAGGCGGAGATCTATATTTTCATCCATTATCTGTCTCACAGCGTAGTCATGACAGGTGACAGTTTAAACAAATATGTAGAAACCATATCTTTATAAAAGGTATAACAGTGATTCCTCCACCCCCGCCCCCCACTCCTCCTGACAAATAGTCAAATTCTGGGGGCGTCCCAGAAATAAAGCTAACTAGCCAATAGTTTGTGGTTACTAGGGCAAAATAATAAACATTTAACCAATCGGCATCGCTGATTGGGGCGCACAGTTCTGCGTTGCTATGGTGTTAAAGTGGATAATGGCGACGATGGCAGCCGAGGGGAGGGTTTTACTGACGGCTGGTAAGCTTCAGCTTCTGTTCCCCTGTATTTTTTTAATTAGTTTTAGCAACCTACTGTCTGAAAGACAGAAAAACTAAACAGATGCTACTATGTGTTCATTGCTGATGATCAGTTATTGACGTAGCATTTATGCTCATATTACTCTGGTTAGCATAATGCTAACCAGCTGCTCTAGATAAATACTAAGATTTCTCTTTTTTTATTTTTAACATTGATGCTGCTGCTCTTATAATGCTAATGTTTGGTTTATATCCTTTTGTTTGGCAAGTGTCTTTTGGTGACTCAGATGTATTACTATTCATTTTTTATATTTTGCTGAGTTTTTCTGATTGCCAGATAGATCCGGGGGTTTGCTTGGTTTTGTGGGTTAGCAGATCCTGAATAAGTCCTTCTGATTTGGGGGTTAATGTTAGTAGTTGATTCAGTATTAGCTGTTGACACTAATTTAATAAGTAAATTATTTAAACTTTTAACTTATTTAACTCTTTATTTTGCTGTATCAATGATGTTCTATTATTGTGGAATTGCAGTCATTTTCCTACAGTTCATTTGAATCTTTATGCTGTACAATCAAGATTTTGTTTTCACCAATCAGGTATAATGATGACAGGGTCTGTAAAGTAGGTATTGGTATTCTTAAAAGTATGAGGCGGTGCCAATTCTTAATATAAAATGAAATCTGCATGTTCAAAAAGTTTTAGTACATGTGATCTGAAATTTCTTGATTATATGGTAGCTCTGACTTCCAACTTTAGACTTTTTCAGACTTTATTCATTCTCCATATTTTTTTTCCTTTCTGTTTGTCAGAAACATTACGAAGATGGAAGATGCTAAAGTAGAGATTGATGATGGAAAGGAGAAGAGTTTGGAGCCAGTCACGATGTACCAGTAAGTAATTTGCAGCATTCTGAAAATTAGTGGTCAGATTTGCACAGAATTACATTTGATGAAAATCCTGCTTCCCCTCTCTCCCCACTCCTTGTTTTATAGGAAGATTCGGAAAATAATCACTCCATTTGTTATGTCCTTTGGGTTTCGGTGAGTTATTTTGCAGTGAATTGTAATGAATGTTTTACTGCATTCTTGTTGAAAGAAGTGCTAATCTTTCCCTAATTATGTTTTTCTTCAGTGTATTTGGAATGATCCTGATTATTGTGGACATTGTTCTCGTCATTGTGGACTTCACGCTGCACACTAATATTATAGAAGTTGTGTCACTCGTCATCTCCTTCTTCTTTCTTGGTGATGTTCTCATGCGTGTCTATGTGGAAGGGTGAGAAGAAAAGCATTAGAATTAACCTTTGTAGTCAAAGTAAGGACTCATGATTAGAATCAGTTACTTGTTTCTACCTTCTCTATATGAATGATTTCATAAAAACTTTCATCATTAAAGTGCTTTCCTATGAATGTGGGAACAGAGAATGTTCAAGAGTGAGCTTTCCCAAGCTCCTGTGTCAGCAGAACAGTGTGTTTAGCTGTTAAGCAGGAAATTGTGAAAAGGAAGCTGTACAGGAAATGTGTGGCATGTCTTGGGCTGATTCTTTGGAATACTAGTGCAGAGTCACTCAGTACATCCAGTCCGTTTTATCAACAAACAACTCAAATGTACAGCTTATGCTTTTTTGTTGACTATTAATCTCTTTTGGCTCTCTTTTAGCTTCAAAGTTTACTTCAGCTCGAAGTTGAACATTATGGATGCGTGTGTTGTCGTCATCACGCTGATTGTCACCATAGTCTATACTTTCACCGACCTTACAGGGCCCAGTCTCATTCCCAGGTGGGTGTTATCCCTCCTTAGCTAATTACTATGAAACATTTTTAGCTATTTTGCATGTAAAATATTGTAAAAAGAAAAGAAAAAAAACTCCTAAAAATTGCATTTAAAGCTTTACAATCTTTTTGTCAATTTGTCCATATTACAAACGAGTGGCAGTCATTGTTTCATGTTCTAAAAATGCAAGATTAGCATTTTACTGCTTTTAAGATGGTTAAATGTTACATGTATTAGGTGTGATGTAATTTTGTTTACATCGTTTTTATCTTGCTGAGAAGCATTTTTAATTGTATAAGGACGCAGGACAAAAGAGGCTTGCCATTTGTCAATGTGAGAAAAATATTTCATATTGTTTTTAATCCTTGTTTGACAGGGCTCTGACATTCTTGCGCTTCTTGAGAATAATAATTTTGGTGAGGATTTTCAGATTGGCATCTCAGAAGAAAGAGCTGGAGAAGGTCACTAGGAGGATGGTATGTTTTCTGAAAGCCAGAAAAGAAATAAATGACACACTTATGTACTGTCCCTGTGTTGATAACTGTTGTATTTAGCCTTCAGAGAATATTTTTTTCATCCAGGTATCCGAGAACAAGAGACGTTATCAGAGGGATGGATTTGATCTTGATCTTACATATGTCACAGGTACGAGTGATGTATGTTTCAGAAATATGTATTAAACTTATTTAGCATCCTTTTTTTTACATTAATATACAGTAATTGAAAAAAATACTTTAAATCCCATTAAATATTTAGTTAGTTGCTGATGTCTAACCATCCTTTTTATATATGTGGAAAGGAAACCAAATTTATTGCAGAAAAAAGAACCTTGTTAACCGTAAGGCATTCAGGGGCCAGTAAAATTCTCAGAAACTTTAGTCTAACCAAGAACAACAGGAAACCACTCAGTTTAACCACTGACAAGAAATTAAGCCATAAAGACAAAAGAATGTCCTCACCACACCTACTATTCCCCTCTAGATGTCACCAAAGAGGCTAATTGGTGTTGAAATGTGCCAACACATTTACACAGTTACTTCTGGGCAGTGCACATATCCACACAGTTATTGAGAAATCTAATTTTGAAAAAGTTGTGCATTCTTTGAACATTAGTTCCTTACTTTTTCCACAGGTTCTTTCTGGCAAGCTATTGTTTGGCCTTCATGTTTTTTTATTCCTTAGACTTTTAATGTTTTGACCTTGTACGCCCCCTATGACAAATAAACCTGTGGTGTCTTTTTGTGACGCATCAATATGCTCTCTCATATTAAATATAGCAAGAGACTGCTGTAAGACGAGGAACGTTTTAGAGACTTCTTTTAGTATCTAGCCCATATATTTGTATGTGTCAGTTTTACTAAGATGAATGTAAATATCCATATGTCCAAATATATTAGAAAAACATGCAGGTCATCATAGGGTGTGTTAATTTGTTCATGTTATCATAGGGTGTGTTAATTTGTTTATGTGAACTTTGGAAGAAAATTTCAGGTGAAATACTTTCTTTGCCCATCTCTCTAGATCGTGTCATTGCTATGTCTTTCCCCTCCTCTGGGAAACAGGCTTTCTACAGGAACCCAATCCATGTAAGTAAAATGGCCATGAACAAAACTATTGAAATACAGTAAATAAGTCCTTGGCCACATTTTATGCTCACCATAAAAAAATGTTTCTGCAGGAGGTTGCGAGGTTCCTGGACACTAAACACGGAGGGCACTACAAAGTTTACAACCTATGCAGTGAGTTGGACTGTGCGCTCATCTCATTCCGCATTTCTTCTTTATGAACCACGTCAACCATGTCAAGTGATACTTTTTATTTTCAGGTGAAAAAGGGTACGACCCCAAGTTCTTCCACTACAGAGTTGAACGGATTTTTATTGATGACCACAATGTGCCCACCTTAACGTAAGTAATTTTCAGTTTGATATTTGGGTTGCAGGTTTTCTTTTATGTTGATCTCATCTTGGAAGTGTTTGCCCACTCAAGGTACCTTTTTAAGTAACGTCTAGTTGATAAACATAGGAATGTATAGACTATTTTATGTTTAACAGCCTGGTAGTTTATCATGGTTTCTTCCTATTGAATTTTACCAGAGACATGCTGAAATACACAGAAAGTGTCAGGACTTGGATGTCTGCTGATCCCAAAAATATTATTGCTATTCACTGCAAAGGAGGGAAAGGTGATAAATGAATCCTACTTGTTTGACTATCTTGGAGTTAGCTGTGTCTGAGTGTCTTTATACCCACCATTTACCATACTGCTGTCCCACAGGACGCACTGGAACCATGGTGTGCACATGGCTCATTGACAGTGACCAGTTTGAGAATGCGGAGGTTAGTTTCTGAATTGTTCAAAGCAGGGTTAATGAATGAGGTGAATATTTTAAATACAGAGCCACTTCCTATTGTGTGTTTGTGCACCAGGACAGTCTGGAGTATTTTGGTGAGAGGAGGACAGACAAGAGTCGGAGCGCCAAGTTTCAGGGAGTGGAGACTCCCTCTCAGGTGAGAAAAGCAAGACATGTTTATCTGGTGCATTTATTTAAATTGAACTTGGTTCAAAGGGTTTTACTGAAATCTGGCCTTTTTGTTTCACGCCTGAATAACATTTCCTTGTGTTGGATATAAGGAATGACAAATGAATATACATTTCCCACATTTGATTGTTTCAGGATTACTTTTCTTCCTAATTTGGTGCTCACAACACATACAATTTTTTCAATTGATCTTTTTTATATGTTTAGAATTATTTGCAATACTTTTATTCATAAGTAAAATAAAAGACATTTATAAGCTGCCAGGGTACACAATTGCACCATTTAAAAATTATGACTTAAAACTACAAAATAGCAGGAAATTCTGGCGGTTTTTGTTGAGCATGTCAGATTAGTAATGGGGGCAGGCTTACAATGAATAAATGGCAATAATCTTCAGCTCACCAGCAGCATATTAGAAAACACAATTTAAGTTTTGTTATCACAAAATGCACCACAATTCATTGTTGCATCACAAAAATGTTATTCAGTTATGACAAAACATTTTAAAGATTGAGACAAGCAGCAGAATTCTCCTCATCTAGGTTAAATAGAATAAAAATACTGAAAATAAGGTTTTAAACGTATTTTGTGTACAAAGTAGAGTGTGACGTTTGTTTTTTTTTTTAAATTTGTTTTCTTCCCAATCATTAAAAAAAAATTCTAGTTGCTTAAGTATTTGTTCTGTTTGCACCACAGAGCCGCTATGTGGGCTACTACGAGATCATGAAGACCAAGTACAACCGAAATTTGCCTCCATCTATAAGCCTGAGGATTAAAAGCATCCGGATTCACTCTATAGCAGGTGACCCAGAAAACCTAAGTCTACTCAGATCAACTGCTTCAGCAGCACAGGGTTTTTAGTACATGTGTGTTTTCTTGTTCCTGCCCAGGTGTGGGTAAAGGGGATGGCAGTGATCTGAGAGTGAAAATAATAATGAAGAAAAACTTGGTGTTTCAGTGTGTTTGCAGCACACAGGAGAACTGCAAGGTGGGCTTCATTAGACTCATTTGGTTGTGCATCATCATTTAACAGGTGTGTAACTTTATTCATTCTTGGTTGTTTTTCCAGGTGTTTCCTGATGCAGGCAGCAATGCTGCAGTAATCAGCCTGCAGAATGGGCCTATGGTTGAAGGCGACGTGAAGGTTATGTTTGAATCAAGTGCAGTGAGTCCTTTTAGAACTTTAACCTGCAAATGTTAAAAGTTGGTGTTTATCCTGACTGTTGCGTTTTTGTCTTTCACCAGTGCCTTCCGAAAGGATATGAAGACGTTCCGTTTTACTTTTGGTTTAATACGTCTTTTATAACAGAAAACAAGTAAGTTTCTTTCGGACAATATTATTTCTAAAGCCTTTACATTCTTCTCAGACCTTAGCAACATCTGACCTTTTTTTTCTTCCATTTAGGCTGTTTTTGTCCAGAGAAGAGTTGGATAACCCACATAAATCTAAAACCTGGAACATATACAAAGAGGACTTTGGTGTCACCATGTTCTTCTCAGATTCTGACTGAAGTAGCTTTAGAAAGAAAAGAGGAAAAAAAAACATGTAATTTTGGAAAAAGCTGTGAAGAAATGAATGCATTCAACACTAAAGTATTTGCTATAATCTTCCAAATGCCCAGATCTTCCATTTAGATGATTATTCTGATTAGAGCTGGATGCACCTGTGATTAAAATAACAAAGGTATTGCTCTGATGTATGTATGGCACTTGACTATGAAATGTTGGAACACTGATGATTAAACAAGTGATGCAAACCTCTAGTGAATCAAACTCTTTCCTATACGCAACTTGTTTATACAATGTTTTTCATTTAGGCATCAGGAAAACATTTGCATGTAACCTTTGTTTGTATTCAGTCTTTGACTAGAACAAAATTAAAGTTGCAGTAATCAGTTTGCTTTTATCGAAGGCCTGCTTCTGAGAAAGTGACTAGCTCTACATATTAACAAATATGAATATTGACAACCTAGTTCATTACAGTTAAGTAAAACTTTGCGTTTAAGAGCCACCACATAAATCTAATCTAGAACATGGGCTACATCTACCAGATACCTTTTAAAATGTTCTTGAATCAGATGTTTTCACAATAGTTCTTGATGAATAAAGGATTTGAGCGTGGCTCAAAGTTTTAGCCACCAATTTTTACTAAAAACTAGATCTGCATCAAACTTGGAAATCAAACTTTCAGACTCAAGTGGAGAGGCACAAAATTCAAGCAACTTGTTTCTATTGTCAATGATCATATAGGAGGCCATGCCATCTGCTGGTGTTGATCTACAGTGTATGTTAATTCCAAAATCAACCATAACATTTTTATTGTGGGGGAACTGTTGATGACCAAATCATGAATGAGCCAATAAGAATTTCAGTGTGTTCAAGGGCATTCTTTTAATTTCGGTGAAGACGCAGAGAATACAAATAGCTGGTTTGTACTTTTGTTATACATTTACATAAAACTAAACCCCTAAAACTTGATCTTCATGATTATGACCTTTAGAAGTAAATATGGAGGTATTAACTTGCATTAACACAAAGTAAACCGTAGACCAAAGATTTATTTTTGCAGTCATGCAGACAAGCATGTTTTTGGCTTGTTTTTCAAATTGTATCATAATTGCTAGATATTCTCACATTAAGCCAGTTCTGAAAAGAAGACATGTCCTTGCATTGATTCATTAGAATTTTTTCTAATCAAATAAAGTGCAAGCTAAGGAAACAAACAAAATAATGTTAAAATTATGGACGGCTTTGTAACACAAAACTGAAAATTACAAAAGTTTAATCTGTATTTGCCAGTGTCGGACTTAAAAGCCTTTTTACAATCCTTAAATCTTAGGTAATGCTAATACTGCTACAATGTCCCATCCTCAGTTTGTATGCAGGCTTTCTCAGCTGCATCTCACACTCTGAAAAGAAAATACGAGGAAATGTAAAAAAATTTAAGCAGCTGTACAGCAGCAAATTATTAGCATGTTTACTCATTCCCTGATAAAAGGCACCCATTTCATTTGAACAGCTAGAACAATAATCGCAGTACAGTAATGCAACTGCTTTGTCCATTTCAAGTAACAAAAAATGTTTCAGGGTGTTATTATGCAGACTTTGCATAATGGGTGCATCTGAATATTCAGTAAATCCAGACATCCTCCTTAACAATCTTGAACTAAAAGCCTAATTTCAACTTGGCTAAGGGGCTGATTGAAAACAGCACTCTTATAGGATTTCCAAAATGGAATATTAGCTTAACTTTTAAAATGTGTGCAATTGTTATTAATTATTTTGCAACACCTGTTTTGGCTCATATTTGGTCATGTTGCTATCCACTCCTGATCTAGTTTAAAAATCTAGCCTCCATCAGGTCAACAAAGAGTTTTTCTTGCAGCCCGAGCCAAGTTTCCTGCAAAACCATTGAGATGGTCACACTCGTCCAGCTCGTCAGAGCGTCCACTTCGCAAAAAGCAGAGCATTGTGGTTTTGCATGCCTCTCTGCAGGACTCTGATACATGTCCTTTATGTCTGAGGTACCAGAACTTCTGGAAGGTGCGGTCGTCGTTGATAAAGGTTCGCAGCAGTGTGTTGTAATCAGACGGGAACAGACTGGAAAGGCCGTAAGCTTCAGTGGCCCGGTACAGGAGGCTCCATTTGGGGTTCTGCTCTGGATTGTCTGGTGACTTTGCGTCGTGATTTGCCTCTGTGAGGTTGAGGATGTAGGTTTCATGGTCAAGCACAAGCCGAGAGCTGTTTTTGTAATTTCCATCGACATAATAGATGCGGTACCCTGAAAATGAGGTGAAGTTTAATATGTGGTTTACTTTTATTTAGAAAAGCACCACAGAATCACAACAAAATAAAATATTTTTATTTCTGTGTAAAAACCAAAAACACCCTCTGGGCTTAAAGTAGCTCTCAGCATAGCAAAATCTATCATAGAAAACACAACTCACTGTCCTTGCCTTCTGATTTTACCCTTAATTCCTGTGTGCCCATTGTTGTGCATCACACAGAGATACTTATGGAAATTACACTTGTTGATTCTAATAGTAAATCCTATTGCAGCAGTACACATACTGACGACTTATTCTGCTGCTAAGCTTGGTGCGCCTGACTATAAAATCAAGCAGCTGGAATTTTCAGCAATAAAACTCATTCTGTCGTAGTAGTAGTGCTGTTAAATAATAAAAAAAAGTCACTCCTCTCTTTATGGAACGGAGTAAGCTGTAACAAATTAGTTGGAAACTTCCTCTTAACAATTTGTGTTTCTGTTTAAAAAAACAAAAACTGTTGTGTATCTTAACAAAAATGTGAAAAAAATTCTAATGTTACCAGTAAAAATCTCCTAAATATTGCCTTGAGGAGTGTTTACCCCCACACACACTGGAAGCAGAACTTTATGCTTCATTAAATATTCCTAGTAAAACCACTAGATTGAGATCTACAACAATATGGCACCTCCCTATCATGGCTGTTTTCTGGAGAAAATTTTATCCATGGACTTTGATTTAGTGAAAATACACCTCAAAATAATGTTAGGTCACTCAGCTGGTTCACCGACTCACCTGGATTAAGATTGACATAAGTGGTGGCACTGGGGGCAATGAAAGCCACTCCTAAAGGCCGGGTCATGGTTTCCTCATCGTAAAACATTTGAAACTCGTCCAGATGGGTATGCCCAAAAAACTGCCCAGTAATTGTGCTTTCATATCTGAAAACAAGACATTTTTGTTAAAACAGCAAAACTCTGGCACCTCCAATAGTCACTCAGATACAAAACTACAGTACAATGACAGTCTTAGAATGTACAAACAGAGGAAGTGGAAACAGATGCTTGTAGTAATTTTATTAGCAATGCCTCCTGGTATTAGAAATCTGCAATATATCACTGACAATTAAAAAAAAAAAATCTGTTGAACTTCAATGTCCTCTCAGCAATATAAAGGTAGACCACTCCAAACCCAAGGTGTAACAGCATCTGTTTTTTCACCACTATACATTTCACTGACAATGTAAATTATAACAGCAGCTACCTGTTGACGATGTGATAGTAGTTCCAGCTCCAGCTGCCAAGACACAGGCCAGGTGGAATATGACCAATGATATGCACCTAAACACAAGCAGCAAATAAGCTGACGGTACTGGCTATTCAAACGTTTATTACCCTACAGTATCTGTAATTAGACGCAATTAAAATAACAGACATCCTGCATGACCAGGACAGAAAGCTACTGACTGGAGGGAGGAAGAGAGGGCGAAGGAGGGATTAGCTTCAACCACACTCACTTCACACTTCATATTTTAACACCAAGTGACGAAACCAACCTTCTCTCCTCTGTCTTCACTGGCCTGCAGAACTTGAACCAGCCACTGCAGCTGGTTAGCAGGGTCAGTGGAGTTCACCATCAGCCAGAAGTTTTCTCGTGCGCAGAAGTTCATGTTGAGGGAGACCACCCTCAGCCCGGGCTGAATCTCTAGTGTGTAGAACCCTCCATATCTGTTAGCAACACAGGAGGGTTTAATTCAGACTCATACTAGCATATTATATGAGGAGCAGCGTGCTGAGGGCTGTCACCACTTCTGCTCTTCATGCGGTCAGATGTGCCATTCAGACACAGTGAAACTGCAACGGCAAACAGAGCTGCTCTTTGTTTAAAAAAACAACCAATGCTAAATTATTAAATTTGTTTGTGAAGCTTTATCTATATACTATCAAACAGACATTCTAAATACAATAAAAATCATGACTGAAAGTAAACAAACTATCATAAACCTTAAAGTCTTCAACGCCTGCTCTGGCAACCACTGCGCCCATTCCTCTGCCATTTTATCATAGAGCCAGGCAGAGGATCGGTTGCCGTGGACGAATGGTGGCGGGAAGCTGTTCACTGGTGTACTCTCATGGTTTCCTACTGCAGGGTAAACAGTCACATTGGCTCCCAGGTACCTGGGTAGAAAAAGAGAGAATATTTATCAGTTCAGATCAGAAGGCTGTGATCACAGCAATCTGTAATTGCGTTTAAGTAAATAAGTAATAAGTTCATAAACTAAAGAATTTGTCTCTGTAAATTTAAAGCAACATTTTTGAAACTTCTCCAACAAAAAGTAGCTTTTTGTGGCCATTCTTTACCCTCATTCATTTGGACTTAATCTATCAAAGTACAACAGATTATCCAGGTGGAAATTAACCTCACAAATTGGCTCTGGTTGAAGAAAATAGTTGACGTATCCTGAACCGTTGCATGAAGTTTTATGGAGGAAGTGCGGTAAGCACTTGAAGTTAGTTGAATTTTCTCAGCATTAAACATTTCAGTTTTAACCCCTCTCTAAATAACGGCAAATTATGCCAACAGATTTAAAATCGTGAGGATGAGTGGAGGATGCCTTTGCCATCCTCCACTCAAACTCTTTCTTTGACTAAACTATTTCAGCAGGATTGTTTTACAGCCTTTTTTAAATCACGAGGCACAACTAAAAACAACCGATGCAGAATGTTGACTGTCAGGTTTTGGGGGGGTTTTAACAGTGGCTTAATTTATCACGCACCTTTTAATGTTGCATATTTCCTCATACGTCAGGGGAATTCTTGTACGCCGTACAAGAATAATTGGGCATAATTCTATTGCTAAAATCATAGCTATTATTCTTGAAAGGGCAGAATTTCATCCCAGTCTCTTTTGTGGTGTCTGAACACGACTGTGGAATAATTATCATGATATATTTATACAAGGTTTTGCTATGCTGCAATCTGAGACTAATGCTTTTAAGCCAAGGGTTTGGAGCATGTTAATTCATCGAAGCTGCAGGAGTCACTGGATTCAATTCAAAGCAACACTGATTTAGCTAGTAGTTATAGGAAGGAGAAGAGGAATGTAGCTTACACAGACACAGTTATATCTGGCAGTGAAACTACACACAGCAAAAGCCTATGCCTATAGTTGAATGTCTTAACATCGTTTTAGAGTGTGTGAACTCTGAGCAATATTTACTTGTGGATGAGTTTGGAGATGACTGTGAGCTCTGTCAGCTGCTGGTTTCTGGTCTGAGACCAGACATTGTGTGCTGGTATGTCTCCAGTCCAGTAGACCCAGTCCCAAGGTCCGACTTTAGCAGCATTTTCCAGGAGGTTCTCCACCGTGCGTAGAGGCAGGTCACACTTGCTGTAGGTTCCCCAGTAACCAGCCCCTCTCCGCTTCCATTTGGGAACACCTGAGTCTGCCCGACAACAGAGAGGCTCCTTGCAGTCAGCAGCGCTGCCAGTTTCATATTCCTGTCAGCAAAGAGATTTTAAACGTAAACTGCAGACGTGTCTCAAGACTTTTCTTTGCCGTACTGTACGTTATTTTTCACTGATACTGGAACCCTTTACTGACCACGAAAAGATCGAACCCAATCATACTTAGACTTTTTAAATTCTGCACACACTCACCTTGTCCCAGTGGATATCTGTGAGAAACAGCACCCTACTCTGTGGAGAGCCAGGTTTAGGAGGTGAGGGTGGTGTAACAGGAGGCTTAGGAACCTTTGGCAAAGTGATGTTCCACGGTGCATAAATGTCAAATGTGCCACACGAAGGCCCCACCAATACCGCACATGCTTCGGTGGGCCACAGCACAGACTGCTGCAAGGCCCTGATGAAGTCGTCCCTGAACAGCTCGGTTATGTTGCGGCACACCTGCTCATCAGCCAGATGCAAACGGATGCATGCCTCGCTGACTGCATGTGCCACCCGCTCTTCGTTTGCACTGCTCTAATAGAAGCAATAAAGCAGAAAAAGACTATTAGAGCAGGACGTTGAATGTGAAATACTTCCTGAACAATAAGTGAAGCTTAAATGAGTTTATTCAAATCTATAGTGCATTTAGGGAATTCTTTGGTTTGGGCTAATAATCACAAATTCTAATGCATGTCTTAGGACAAATTATACCTTTACTGGTAAACTAAAGTAACCCAGCATATATATTTAGAAGTTCCTTGTTAATTAAGGAAATGAAAAAAACTGTAGAGGCAGAGAACAAAAGCCAAGTGACAGCAGTTTATGTTTAGTACAGACTAAAAAGGTAAAAATATACACACACAATGAAGCAAAAATGTTGTTCTACATCTATCTGGGATGTTAAATTGGTGTTTAATGGTGGAATTTGAACAATTTGTGTAACTCATTCTAAAAATAAGAACACAGAAACTGTTTCGCAAGGAGCAGGAGTTCATTGGGAAGTTATTTAGAGTGTACGGATCACTGGAGTGAAAGTTGTTCTGCAATCTTGGTGAACTTGTTTTATGTGTGTTGTTGTGTGTGTGGACTAATATCTAGGCATAAATGTATATTGTGTGATTATGTAACAATGCCTAATATTGATTTGTAAACTTAATAATTAGCACCAAAGATCAAATAAGTGGAAACTTCAACAGTATTTCTATATCATGGACAACTACGATAATACAGGTACTAATTGATCTTCTCACAGTTGCAGCGGGTATGTAAGTGTTTCAAACTGACCATGCATCAGTTTGTTCCCATCAGTGGGACATTTCTTATCCATTTTGAGAACTGAAGATTTAAAGTTTTCTTACGTACGTTACAATGTACGTTGTTTCCGTAACATTTAGCTACGACTTCAAATGCTATAGGAGATCACTCTTAGTTATTTTGCGGTCCTATCAGTTTCCAAATAGGTATCAGAGCCTATTTAGATGTAAATGCAAAGCTTTGGAAATGACAGTGATATGCAGCTCTTTAAACAAGCAAAAGTGTCTACAGGGATGAAGCAGAAGCAGGAGCCAGCTCAGACACAAGCAGCAGAATGTATTTAATTAAAATTCAAATATGACTTTTTAATGAACCATTTATTCACATAAATATGATTAACTTAATAATATAAGTTAACGAAGACTTTCCTTGCTAAATAGACCACCGAAAGTTGCATTTGTTCAGTCACCACAATCTTTGCTAGTTAGTTATCAGTTTAAAGAGGTTTTAACTTCCTTCAAGCATATTCTGAGGGTCTATTGCCATCTGTAGCAGTCTGCCAATAAGAAAAGATTTCACCTAGTTAAATATATTACATTTTTACCACAATTTAAAGACTAAATAATATCGTAACCCAACATGTTGCAAATGTTAGGTTGTGCCATCCAGCATTAAGTAGATGTATAATTGCAATTTTGTTCCTCTTTTCAAACCCCGGTGTTCCGTTTGTGTTGCAAGAAAAGCAACTTGTTTGCAGTGTTCAGTGTCACAATAACAGATATAGATTTTCTACTCCACTTTGAGTAAGAGGCAGAAGGTTTACCAGAAGTGCGATGTCAAGAATGGTGAAGATCGCTTTGCAAATGGGACAGGTGAGGTTTCTCCAGGGGAAGCCGAGTCCGTGGGTTTCGAACTGCTCCACCAACACGGTCCTGGTCTGAGCTTGATACTGAGCTGGATGACAGGACCCGAACAGCGGCGACATAAGGAGCAAAGTACAGGTCGTCAGTCCCAGGAAGGGGCGCAGTGTGGGGAGCCTCATTGTTCTGACGGTAGCGTGTCTGTGCTGGAAGAAGCAAATGCAGAAGGGGAGACTTGCTGCTTCAAGGAAATGACACCAGTCTGACATTCAAACTTGCTAAAGCGATATGAGTCATTCACAACCGCAAACAAAAAATGTAAAGCCAGCTAAGAGCTAACTATTGCTCATAGAGTACCTCTAAAAAGAGAAAAAGTGCCGCTGTCTTCTCCAGGGACTCCCAGGTGTGGTGAACAAAAGCAACTCCAAGCTCCAGTTCCACTTCCCCGGGGAAGTCAACTGAGACCAGGTCAGACAAGTCTTTTATACATGATCAGCTGGGAGCAGATCTGCTTGTTCAGATGCGCAACTGTGTGTGTCCTCGCGACTGAGGCTGCCCGCTGTCACGTGACCGTCTGGTCGTCAGCTGATAGATCACGTGTCATTTGTTTTTCCTTCTCTTCCTAATTGATCAAATAGCTGGGGAGAATGTTATGCGAAATAATTCTACTGAGCTCCCTTGGTGACATGGGGATTTTTTATTTATTTTATTTTGCAGAATATTTGTAGTTATTCTAATCTGTTTCTAATCTAATTCTCTCGCAACATCAAACTGCAAATCAGAAAGCCGCACAAATGTGGGATCCCGTATCAAACCACACACCTATCGTTACCTACATTGTAGATAAGAATAACAGCTTTGGTCCCAGTAAAGTGTAACTACATGGAAAATATGAGGAATTTCTTTACTGGGTGTTTTAACATTTAGAAACCGTGTTATTGCATATGTTGCAGATCAATAATCAATTGTTCCTGCGACTTCAAAAGAACATTCCAAACATATGAAGCTTGTTTGCTTTTGACACAACACTTATTCAAATTCAACATCTCAAAGAAGGGCTCTACATTTTGTGCTATTAAGAAAATGTTTAAGTTTAGTTGTATCTGCACTACTCATCAGAACTCTCATTACATGTTCCACCTTCCCTATATTCAAACATTGTCCTGGTCATCAAAGATAATTCAATGTATCTCAATCCTGGTGCTTAGGTCTCACTGTTCTTAATGTTTAAGGCAATTTCCTGCTGTCATACACTTGGCTTAAATAATGGGTGATAAGCATTCTTCAGCAGCACTTGATGGCATATTGAGAAAATAATGCACTCATTTGAATCAGGGGTGCTGTGGCAGAGACATTTAAAACATGAATGACACTAAGCCATGAGAATCAGAATTAGTTGAGAAACACTGCTATGCAACTGCAGTTCATGCTTTTAAGTATGTTCTCAAAATTAAACATTATTTTGAAACATAAAGATGAATGAGTCTTCCGATCTCATTACTTGTATAGCAATGTTTATTAGGTAAATTAGACATGCACAAATAACAATTTTAATGCCGTATTTTCATTCATTTTGTCCCTGATGTTGTTTTATGTTTAAATTAATTTTTACAAAAAAATAGTCTGTTTTAACGTTCCCAAATCTAAAAAGGTCCACCAGTAAGGTAAAAGACTATAACAGACCAGAAAAACTGCATATAATATATTTAAGAGAACAAAATTGATAGGTGTTTTCATTTGCTAGATTTGCCAATTTAGCAAAATGACACCATGGTTCAAAGAATCATTTCCTCAAATGTAATGAAATCTGACAACAAAAGGCCATTGCAAAATTTACAGTAGATGAGAAATCTACTCTACTGTATTTCTTCTTACAGTGCTAAGTGCTTCGCAAAGGGAAGATAATACATTAGAACATGTCTTTGTCATAAATATAAAATTTTATTTCATCTGCTATAGCAGGCGTGTATAAAAAGCTATAATTCTATACACATTTCTTTGGATCAGCTTCTGTCTTGTGAATCACTTAAATGTAATTCACACTGCAGATACAATTTTCAACATTCCAACAAGAACATTTGAGTGATTATATAAGAACAACACAGGCAAAGTAACACATAAACTTCAAATTAACTTGCACAAAACAAGCATTACGTGTTTAAAATACGTGCAGCTACAGTGGTTTGTGGCTTTATTTACAGTGGCGTAGCAGATACATGACTGGAGTGAAGCTAAAGAGTGGTTGGGTAATAAAACAAAACAAAAGTCTTGGACACATTGACTCTAAGACAATCACTTGTCTTGCATCTTTTCCAAAATGGGAACAATCATGTCAAACTTGGGCCTCTTGGCTGGGTCTTCGTTCATGCAGAGCCTCATCAGCTTGCAGATGTGAGGAGAGATGCCTGGTGGAATGGTTGGCCGGAGTCCCTCCAGAGCAATCTGAGCAGTGGGAGGAAAATTATGTGCTGTTTAAGTGTCATGTACAGTGCATTGCAAAAATATTTCACACTTGTCACAAAACTTTTAACATCTTGTTACACTATGTGTGGCAGAACAATCCCCAGAACCAAACTCAGGGTGGCAGAATCAAGGTGTTGGATGTTTTTCTTCAGCAATAATAGTCAGAGTTTATTGGAAGTTGGCTGAAGCTAAATACGGGGCAATTCTATAAGAAGCCAATATTGATTCAGACAAGCCCAATACAGCTGATGAAACACCGAACGCTTTCTACAGATAAAAGAACATTTTAAAGACAACGTAGCATTTTTTCAGCTTCACAATTATGCTCTAGTTTGTGTTTGTATAAATGTCTCATTGAAAAACAAGGAAGTTTGTTGTTCCTGTGAGGTAAAAAATTTTATATTTCAGAGGATGTAAATAATTTTGCAATGCACTCTGAAAAATATAGAGTTTGAGCATTTGGTGTGTTGCTACCTTCATCCCTATCTCCATGTTTGAGAGATCAGCAAACGGAACCTCTCTGGTAACCAGCTCCCATAGTAACACTGCGAAGCTCCACATGTCAGCAGATCTTCTGTTGATGTCTTCTGGCTTTTTCTGCAGTGCTGAAAGCGGTAGGAAGGAGAATATGAGAAAAATTAATGGAAAAGAAAGGAGACAGGTCTGGGAAGATCCAATGGGGGAATAAATACCTTCAGGGGCCATCCAGGCTGGTGAGTACATGCGCCCAGGACACTGGAAGGAGAATTTAGCATCTGCCATGCTTATTCTGGCTGTCATATCCTCATCAATCTGTAAATTAAACACAATGGGTAAAGACTCATCATACATAAAAGTGCCAAACAACACAGGATTTCCCCTGTTTGCTTATACACTGTGCCTACCACAATTATTAGCGCATTTAATGTGTGCAAGCAGCTACACTAATGTTTTTTATGCAGAGCTGCTAATCCCAAAATGCCCCTTTTTTATTTCAGTTGTTCAATAGAAAGTTTTGGATATTTAAT
The DNA here is from genome assembly GCF_002775205.1 of Xiphophorus maculatus. Classification (NCBI taxonomy): domain Eukaryota; kingdom Metazoa; phylum Chordata; class Actinopteri; order Cyprinodontiformes; family Poeciliidae; genus Xiphophorus; species Xiphophorus maculatus. Next base: position 28,770,637 of record NC_036453.1, read on the forward strand.
TTTTCCTCACCTCCCACACTGTTCTTTACAAAATCAATGTAATAGTCTTGTATTTCAGTTTCAGTTATTGATGATTAATGTTGTGACTGAGGATATAAGTAAGTTTAGGTGAGTAGTCATTTTATGTAAGCCATTTCCTGACTTATTATGACAAGTGCCAGAGAGGCAATAGAAAATCAGCTGTTGACTGTTTTTGGGGTCATGTCATATGACCCCAAAAACATATGACATCTGGTGCCTTACCATGATATATTTACTATTGAGGTAAAGCCGGGAAACCATCGGCTCTAAGGTGTGGAGGAACGCCATCCCACTCGCGATGTCCAGGGCAAACTTGACCGCTTGGCTTTGGTCAACCACCAGAGCTGATGAAGACAAGGCGAGGGACAAAATGTAAAACAACAAACTAAGTAACTAACAATAAAATTGATATTCAAATGTTATGGATGTCAGTAATGTGTATGCAAACAGGGTTATATTTGTATGTAGATGTATCTCAATAAATTGACAAGACGAACAGCAGCTGTACTGTGCGCACCTTGAGCTTTCCTTTGAGTATAAAAAAAATTATATATTGTTATTTGACTTTTTATTATTTTTCTCTTTGACTATTAACAAAATTGTGGGACAAAAATATATATGTCTTTGTGTCAAACGGTCCTGCACATCTGTGTGCTTCTGTGGGGTTTTAGTGGGCACATGTACATCTTAAACCTGAATTTTATTGGTTAGTTTACTTTTGTTTATTTGGTGGCTTGGTGCTCGTTCTGTAAGCGAAATGTGACTGTGCAGTGAAGCTAGCAAAAAATGAGTAAGCAGATTCTTAAACAGCTCAGTCTAGTCAAAACGTTTGCAAAGAAAAAAAAAAAAGTGGAAATCAAGCAAAAGTCGCTTCACTGGAAATTTCCGTCTTCCTCCTCCAGTGGGTAGGCTTTTTCATTCCTGTCTGTATTATTTCTACAAAAAAATAGGCTATGCAGGCATGTAAGTGTGTGTGCGTCATTGTGCATGTTGGGCCTTGTGTTGATTAGGTACACTGTTTCTCTGTGGCAAGTGCATCATGCTCATGTGCCCTGTATTTGTGGAAGTTAGGCTTGTGCTTGTTTGGGGATGCATGTTGGGGATGTGGTTGTGTTCATATGGGTCAGGTGCAGTGATGGTGTTGTGCATACTGTCTGATAAAGTCCTGTTGGTGCCCCGGATGAGGAATAACCTGTATCCAGAATATTTGTGTGTGCTGGCTCTTGAAGCGCTCACCCCGATTTGAATGTAGGGTTATCACTGTTGTTTGTGCACTTTTTTTCTACCACAGATTTTCCTTCCACTCAACTTTTTTAAAATGTGCATGAACAGAGCACCCTGTGAGCAGACAGCTTCGTTAGCAGTGACTTTTTGTGCCTTACCCTTCTTGTGGATACTGTCAATGACTGTCTACTAGACACCGCTCAAGTCATCAGTCTTCCACATGATTGTCTAGTTTCACTTTTTGAATAATCTTGTTTCCCTTTTATATGTTTATGTTCACTACTAAAATACATAAACACTTTGAAGAAATTAATACTTGTTTATATGCAAATGGCTGCACAGTGGCTCAGTTGGTAGCACTGTTGCCTTGCAGCAAGAAGGTCCTGGGTTCGATTTCCGTCCGGGGTCTTTCTGCATGGAGTTTGCATGTTCTCCCTGTGCATGCGTGGGTTCTCTCCGGGTACTCCGGCTTCCTCCCACAGTCCAAAAACATGACTGTTAGGTTAATTGGTCTATCTAAATTCTCCCTAGGGGTGAGTGAGTGTGTGTGAATGGTTGTTTGTCCTGTATGTCTTTGTGTTGCCCTGCGACAGACTGGCGACCTGTCCAGGGTGAACCCCGCCTCTCGCCCGGAACGTAGCTGGAGATAGGCACCAGCAACCCTCCCGACCCCATTAGGGACAAAGGGTGAACAGAAAATGGATGGATGGATGGATATATGCAAATGTAAGAAAATAGTTTGGTTTGAACTGTGTTCCAGCTAATCTGAGCAGAGGTTTTATAACCTGAGAAAATTAAGACAGCAAATTTCCTTTTATGTACTTGCACGTAAAAACAAATGACTTACTTGTGCCCTGATGGAGGATGGTGTACAGAGATCCGTATGGCATGTAGTGGGCGATGATGATCGGATGAGGAGAGGGAGGGGACTGACATGCCCCAAGGACAGGCAGAATATTTGGATGAGAAAAGATTCTGTAATGGTAAAAAGAGAAACAAACAGCTAAAACTCCACTCTGCTGTGTTAACATAAAATTATACTTCACTCAAGGAAATAAGAACAAAACTGTAAAAGATATATTTAACAGTACGCTTGTATGATCTGGAGTCCTTTTAAGTTAAGTTTTACACCTCATTAGCAGAAACACTTTCATTTTTTGCAATATCTACCCAAGTTAAGCCAAAGTGCTTTTATTTAAACATAAGTTCTCAAAAGAAAGCAAAAGAACTGAAGCTCACATTAAAGTAAGAACACAGCTGCGCTACTCAGTCTCTCCAGTGGGGTTTCTTTGACTTGGTTAGTTTAAAGGCTTCTCTCATTTTTGTTCTGTTTTTTTTTTTTTCCTTACAGCCTAATGAGTCTCAAAGATGGGAAACGCTGATTAAACCCAGTCCGGATGGTGAAAAGTAAAACATGCATTTTATGTTATGCATTGCTAATTGAATGCAGTGTTCTTTGCTTTCAGATGCAAGCAAGCCGCACAAACAGCCGAGAATATGGTTTATAGACGTGTTTCGGGGTTGAGCAAGCTGAGTCAGAATGGTTTAGTGTCAGCACACTAAAAGTTTAAGTTATGTTTAAATGTCATGATAACAAATCCATGCAAAAAACGCACAAAAGAAATCCAGACATCACAATTAGTGAGGTCAAAGAAAGTGTCAAAGATGTGTGTTTAGCCTTTTTTTGTTGCACAAACATTCTGCAACTGAACTGGAGTGAACGTCGACCACTGACTCCAAATAAAACCGTTTTTACATAAACATGATTGTGAGTTCAAATGTTCACACCCTCCACATTTTGTATGCATACTTTTCCTTTCATAGATTTACATTCATTCATTATTCACCATAAATATAACATTTATTTTCTTCCATTACTGATTTTGTTCTTACAAAGTGGAATAATTACAAAACAGGCAAGTTCAATTATTTTTCTAAACTAGATTTTTGTACACAAGCTTTATTGTTCAAATGCAAATATTCATCCAAACTGGTTAAATGTCATGTAGTGTCACAGATCTGCCTTTTATGCCTAGTCCTTACAGTTTCCAATGGTTTAATGTCATCCTGCTTTATCCATTCCAAAATCCATCTAGATGTGTGTTTGGGGTGATTGTCCAACTGGAACATACAACTATGTTGAGGTTTTGATCTTCTAAGTGTTGATTTCAGGTGATATTCAAGAATTTGATGAAGTCTTCCTTCTTTTTTATTCCATTCAATGAAATAGCACCACAGCATCATATTACCACCATTGTGCTTGACAGTTGGAGAAGCATTCTTAGGTTTGAAACCACTATCATGTCTCTCAATCACAACTACCGTTTAAACTTTGTCTCATTTGACCATATAACATTTTAACTTTTTTGTAGTTTAAGTTTAAAATAAACGCTTACCAATTCTGCCAAGAGGAGTGAACAAACCCAGGATGATTGGTTTGGCTTACTGGTGTGTAGTTTCTCTGCTATATATTTGAATCTGTATGTATAATTCTGGCCATATGTGAAATAGAGAAAACCACACTGGAATTTGCACAAATTCACACTTGTGCAACCAATTCAAAAATGACTGAAGTCATTTTGTTTTTGTTGTTTGCGACTGTTCAAGCAAATAATTAAAATTCCTAGATTAATTGAAAATGAATGGCCGGTGTACTGTATGTAAACTTGTGACCATAAATTTATCTGATAATAAACACCAACAGTCTAGTTGTACGATAAATAACCTGAGTTTGGGATGCTCCTCGTTAAAGTCTCTGCTCTTCCTGGTGGTCCAGTCTCTCACGTGCAGCACCTTCACCACAATCTCATCCCCTTGCCACCGGCCCTGCCACAACTAAAAGAAGAGCACACACTCCAGTGATCAGCCGGAGGAGCTAAAAAAAAATAAAAAAATACTGTCAATCAGCATTAAAAGCAGCTGACCTCTCCGGACTGGTTCTCATTGATCTTTGCCAGAAGCGAGAGCTGCTTAAAATCAATACCGGCTTGCTTATTGAGGGTGCCATTACCTGTGAGATGAAAAACATGAATAAAAAAAGCATGAATCCTAATTTTGCATCATATTTTGATCTTATTTTATTAGACAAATCCTACTCACGGGGTCGCGTTCTCATTGTACCCTTCCAGAACGTTTCCTTGTATGGGATTTTGGCCATGTTCTGGCCCATTTTCTCTGCCTTTTCTAAAATAAGCAAAAAATAAAACATTTAAAATATAAGCGTAATGTTCTTAATTTGCCTTTAAAGTTTCTTTATCTTAGTGAAAATCTGCTGCAATGTTTAAAAGTCTATAAATAAAAAATTCTGACCTTGCAGCAGCTGTTTTAGGTGAGGCTTGGCCTTATCCAGAGGTGTCTGCCCATACCTGTTACATATACACACCTGGGCACCATGGGTTACCAAGTCCTAAAAAGAGATACAACCCTAGAATTACAACAAAATTAAGAATATACTGATAAAGGAAACAGGTCTTGCTGCAGTAGCAGTTTCTGCCCAGAAGAGGGCGGTTTTTCACCAACAGATGGAATCCAAAAAGAGATGTGAAAAGTGTGTGTTGGTGTGCAGTGATGCACCTCTGCAACTTCATCGTGGCCCCAGAAGCAGGCGTAGTGCAGCGGGGTGTTCCCGTGCTCGTTGACTGTATTGGGGTCCGCTTTGCACTGAATCAGCTGTCATCATAAAACAGAGCAACAAAAACACATGAGAGAGAGAGAGCATATCAGCATATAAGCTGTTTAAGAAAGCGAACCTTAGCCACAATGTCCCTGTGTCCGTGGCTTGCAGCCAGATGTAGAGGTGTGTCATCTCCACGGTTCATCACGTTGATTCGAGCCCCTCTCATGATGAGCATGTCAACAACGCCACTCCTCCCTTCCCTGCATGCCCAGTGGAGGGGGCTGAAGCCATGGTCGTCTCTAACACACAAGACAAATGGAAAATATGAGAGGAAATGGAGTCGGGATGCCGCATCTTTACATTTATCTGGTCATCAAAACATCCAAACACAAAGAGACGCAAGTAAAACGCTTACTGCAGTATGGAGAGAGTCTCCATTCAGGTAGTGACATTTCCAAATGAGTAGTAGGAACAACTAATTTTTAAAATAAATTAGGTATATGAAAGGTTAATGCTTTCGCAGATAAAGAGATAAGAAGTTCTGAACTTTTACAAGAGGGAAAATAACACTTTCAGACAGACATATGATCATTCCAGTCTACCATAATGAAGAGAAAAAATCATCAAGGTTCACCTCACCTCACAAGTGTAAATAATGTAATAACTTTAAAAATATTAAAAATAATAGGAATAAATTTGACTGTCTCCTTTTAAAGAGCAGAGCAATACTCTGGCAAAACTTAAACAGATCAACGTCTAGCAGAAAAACAGACGAGTACAAAGAAAACTTCAAAAAGGTAATTTTTTTGAAAAGACGTCTCCCAAAGCAAAGGCATTGTGGTGGGATGATCATATTAAATATTTACTAATGATGTGGAAGAAGACAGAAGTAGCATTGTGAGTTCTGATGCATGGAAAACGAGAAACACTGCTCTCTCAAATGTGATTGTACTGTATTAGTAAGTGGCCTAAAAAAAGAACAAAAAATGTTGTTTTTCCTTTTAGGTAAAAAAAAAAAAAGCACATGCTTCTATGCCTGAACTTGTCTTTTGCTCTCATCTTAATTGAAATATGCTTCACTTGTTGTGGAACAAGCTGAAAGCAAGACACCCCACATACCAACCAGAATCAGCCCTTAAAAGCACAGCTCTACATCCCAAAAATTTTTACCTCTAAGCTCTTCCTAAGATTTTGATATGTATTTCTTCAAATGTCACTGCTGTAAAAATACTGTGAGAAAATATGTGTACTAACTTGACCCTATATGAAAAAGTATTTGCTCCCTAAACCTAATAACTCTTTGTGGCATCCTTAGGAGCAACACCGGTCATCAAGCATTGGTAATAACTGTCAGTGAGTCTTTCACATCGCTGTGGTGAATATTTGGCCACTCTGCAGAACTGTTTTAATTCAGTCATATTGGAGGATTTCCCAGCATGAACAGACAGCGTAAGGTCACGCCACAGCATCTCAATCAGATTTAAGTCAAGATTTTGACTAGACCATTGCAGAATTGTAATTAAATTTTTTTTAGCTATTCAGATGGGAACTTATGCTTTAAACACAGTATTTCAGGTGACAAATAATAATAATAATAATAATAATAACATAATTTTGGTTTAAATTTATATAAAACAAAATTATATATTGTCTATATATTATATATTGTCTATTCTCTAATAGACAAGAGAATTAATTTTTATAAATATATTTTTACTGCTAACTTGATGCTGAGTAAATTACATTCAGCCTTCAGCCTGTAGTAAACACATTTTAACAAAACCATAATAACATTGATGACTGTGTAAGAACGAGGAATTATATGTTGCTTACTTCAAGTTGTCAGACAGATTCTTTTGGCAATAATCATACCTAGATGGTGCCAGGGAAATTAAGTATAAAAGCCTTCCTGGATGTATTTTTAATACGTATAATATCCTGAATATGGCTAAAATGAAAAGGTAGACTATATCTTATGGAGCGTCCTGCTAACAAAACATTCTCTGTGAGGTTTGCTCTTTGGCACAGGTTCACGCACCCACCTCCTACTAATCTTTATTTAGATTTCAGCACATGCTTCCTCTCTGTGCCTGCAGCCTCTTCCCATCTGATGATTGGCCCGGTGATAAATACTTCTACACAGGCTGGAATGCCTGCTAACATGTCCAAGGACGCACACAGTCACGGTGTATACATGACCACTTCCAGTCTGCGAGGAGCCAGGCTGTCACCTCCACTGTGGGCCCAACGGGTCAGCTCATTACACCGACTAACCCAGAGTCTCCTGGCTGCTGGGGTTTCTCACAATGCCCTGCGAAGCCACAAACTCTGCTGTTAGTTTAACAATAAACTTCGAGGGGGTCTTTCAGCTCACACTGAAGTGAAAGAGCAGAGAGGTTCATTCTCTGTCAGACCTGATGTAGCAGCACTGTGGACAGACAACTCATAGACTAAACCACCCTGTGGGCTAAAAAAAGTAACAAGGGGGAAAAAAAATGCAAGAATGACAGAGTGGAAAATACTCTGAGCTACACATTCCTTCTAAGTCTGCCTTTTTTTCATGTGTTTTCCTGTGTCACTCGGTTCTAGAGGCAGAGTAGTTATTTAATGCTTCGCTGGCTGCTCTTAGGCGCCTCTTTCGGTTCCAACTTATTATTCCAACAACACATAAAGCGTTTATTCAGCGCTCTGGGTGCTCTGAGCAGGACAGAGGCGGCCGCGCCACATAGTTGAGCTTCCTTAGAGTAACAGCCAAAGAAGGCCTTCATCATAATGACTGCTTATTCATTTGTTTATGTGTGACTCTAGGGGAGCTGCCTAAGAAGTTCTGTCAGCGATGGGCTTGGCCCTGTATGGAGCTAAGAAGAGGAAATGGACTTGGCTGCTGCGTGGTTGGCCAGCAGCTCCGCAAACTGTACATATATGGCCGGGTCCAAGAATGAGATAACCAGAGTCTTTATTTAAGAAGTTTTCTTACTCCTTCTGATGAAGAGAATGTGAAAAAAGGCAAGAGTTTTAGAATTGAACAATTCAGAATAAAAAAGTTGGGACTTTTGATTCCTACAATTGTACTAATATGCACTGTTTTATGTACTATGTTATTCAACAAATTAGAATTGCCAATATATACCCCCATAAACAGAGCTATGATAACAATTTGTGAACAGAAGCAATCTGTTGGGGCCATAAACAAGGATTTTAGGTTCCCCTTTAGTAAGCTAAAGAAACTTCTCAACCATTCAACTCTTCATAAAATCTAAGCAGCGATGCAAGCCAAAGCTCTCTGAGCAATCACAATTTTAATATCCAATATGGTATCCACGGTTACAAAAAAGGCAGCAAAAGTGGTTCATAAAAAAGCTATTTATCAGCAGATGTGGGTTTTATAGTTTTCAAACCAGTGGGGAACAGAGTTCTGTGGGGGGGAAAAATAACATGGGGAGCACGTTCACTTAGTTTTAACGACTAAAATCAAAATAAAATTATTATTATTTTGTATTGCTAAAAGTAGTTAACTACAACAAAATCCTGGTGTTTCTGGACTTCCCTATTCCAGGTGTAACAAACTCACACTTTGTGTACCAGCAATATTTTCAGCAAGAGGGATTTAGTCAAACTGCATCTAACATAGATGGAAGTGCCAGCGATGCTGAAGTTCAAAAAGGGAGAAGGAATGACCGTACTGACAGGTGAAAAACACGAAATGAGGAAAATTTGGAAATATCATAGCTGATGTTATCACAAATTTAATGATTTTTCTCATATTGTTTAGCTTTAATCAGAAAGTTAAAGTTTTGTTTGTGCAGATGAGTTAAGTTTAGCAACATTACCAGTAAAAAAAACAAACAAAGCAAGTTGTGTAATACAGCAGTAATATCCCACCATGTAAACTATGTGTGTATTTTTAACAACAATCGCTGTGCATGTTGACATGCACGTTCTTGCCCATCCTATGAAAAGACCACCAGTTTTTGCAAGACATGTGTTTACCTGTCATTGCACAAACTTCACAGATGAATTCCAGCATCCAGATGGACCAGAAATCCCTCACAATGCAAAGATTAGGGACTGACATAGGAACCTACCCTAAGTTGAGGTCATTCTCTGTGTTGTCCAGCCACAGACGGACAGCCACTGAGTTCCCTTCTCGACACTGTGTGAAGATGTCATCCATGCTTGTGTTGTAGAGTGGCTGTTTGTTCTCTCAGTCTCTTTAAGAAGCAGGGACATAGAGTCTGTAAAAGGGTTTGAGAATTCCTTAGGCGCACTTTTCTCTTCAAGAAAAGCACCACGTTTTTGTTTTTTTTACAAGTAAATAGAGAAGAAAATCGTTTGAGCTGAACTTGAAGTTCAATCATATCAATCTCATAGCCATAGATTCTGGAATTCCTATATTTTAAACCAACCATGAGCTATTATCTTCAGTTGAAAGAGGAAGAAATAAATGTATTGTGAAGTCAACAAATAGTTGGACTTTCCAACATTTCCTCCTTGCTTTTTCTTTCTACGTTGGCTCGGATGGGCTGGCCCCTCTGAATCATAACCCCTTGTTGCTTTATAACGAATTAAACCCACCACAAAACTTTCAGCATAAACAAAATATGAAGCATTACTGCGTAAATTGAGAGGAAGTGTCGAAAGTCTTACCAGTTGGGATCTTGAGGAGTTCGTTTTTCCTTTTTTCCCCCCTCCCCAGAACCACCACCGTCTCCTCTCCACTGGTCTCTCTGAGTCCACGCCCCGCTTTCCGAGTTGATGTGGGCTCCAGATCTCCCCCTGGCAGCCACGTCCTGGGACAACGACACAGCGACGCCCCCTGCAGGAGGCAATGCAGCGCTGCGGCTGCCTTTGGGTCAGAAATAAATGTTTGAAATTTTGGAGAAATAAAACTTTGAAAATACACAAGGGTTTTTAAAAATATATATATATATATTTTATTATCTGCAGTATGATCCACAAACAATCATTGGTCCCTTTAGAAGGCATATCTTGGTAGAGTCGACACATTTTTGTCTCTGTAATTGCCTTTATTTTTTGTGGCATAGACTCAAAAAGGTGCTGAACTTAATACATATCAATATGCCATCACCTGTTGTGAATGGCTATAATGGGACAAAACGGATTGCAGACCTTTTTGTAAACCGAAAATTGTAGTTATGTAATGCAAGTAACAATGGCATAAAAGGTAGAAATCAGCAGGAAATAATCACATAATAACAAGATGGTAAATACTTGCCAATGAAGAGCTGTAGTTTATATAAATATTTCACTGTGTTTCTCCAGAGTCTGCTTTTATTCGAGAAGTAGAGTTGCACAATGTAGCATAGCAATCACCATGTCGACATCAGACTCTGCAATACAGCAAACTCAGAGCACTGCAATATGTGGCAGGATATTATATTCATAAGAGTTATGGTTTAATTTTATAACATATTCAACTCTTTGGGTGTACTCTAAATCACCTTAATGTCCACCTAACCAGTATCTGAGATAGTAAAGGTCATGGTCAGTGGTAGATATGTAATGACCAAGGAAGAAAACTACCAAAAAATGTGGGTTGATCATTATGAGTTTAGTCAAATCGCAACTTTATAGTAGTATCTTAATTGCATGCTTTTTTAGGCCAGTGTTCACATTGATTTTTAAATTACATTTAGAAAGATATTCTCAATGCCACTATTCAGTTATTTAAGAAAATAGCCAAAGGTGTAATATATTTGGGTTCATGTTTTAGAAAACTCTTCCTGGAGGTGCAACACAGACATAAAGATAGATGTTGCGACCTTGGTTCTTTATTGCACTAACCACAACAAATTTAATGTGAAATATCCTTACATGAACTAGTAGGAATGTCAGTAACCACAATAACTCCTCCCCTAAGTAGGCTGCCAAGAACCAGGATCGATGTGTAATATATTATTGCACATTATTGCACCAATGTGCAATAATGCAATAATGTGCACTAAAGGGCCTTTTGTATCATCAAAAGGCCCTATGATGACACAAGAGTGGAGACAAAGTAGCCTTTTATTTTATCCATTTTTGTCCCATTATATTTACTGATGAGACAATTGTTCAAGCTTTTTAGAATGCAACCGACTGATGTTGACCATAGAATTATAAGCATCACAATTTTTTTTGGCCAACCCTATCAACTTCTTGCTGAATTTTGCAGTTGTTGTGTGTAACAGATGACAGTAGTAGATAATGCTATGTGAGATCATCTTGATAGCAACACAAAGGAAACTATGTGAGGAGGCAGATGTGACCAAGGTCATAACCTCGTTTCACAGTCATAACAGTCAGACCTGAAGCTTTGTCAGAACATCCAGCAGGATGCCCTTCAGATGTAATTCAGGTTGTCTAAGTCTCTCATGACTGATAGAACTGAAAACCTGAAATGTTGATATATAACAATCTTTATTTCGTAATGTGTTACATGAAAAATTTGGATTTTAACTATTTCTTTTATAACTTGCGCTGTTTTTAGGCACATCATAGTGCATCAACATGACCTCATTACCTTTCACCACTGTTTTAAATTGACCAAGCTCTCAGACATAATAACAGCAAACAGAAGTAACTATTTAAAGGCATGGGTATGAACTCTAAATCCACATTATCTTATCTTGAAATCTAAAGCTAGCAGCTAGTTCAACAGAAAGTGAGACCAAGGTGGATTTCTGAAATAACTTTTTAGCACCGTAGCTTTAAAGTTTATATCGTCATGTTTGTCCCGTTTCATATGGAAAATGGAAGTAGGAGGTGGAGCACTTCCTACTAACTTTTTACTTTTTATTTGCATAGAAGGTACGCCTACATTAGTTTTTCTGTTTCATTTTTGTGTATCTGCTCTGTCTTCTCAAACTCCCAATTGGTGGGAGATGCTTGCTTGCACTGAGCCAGGTTCTGCCAGAGCTTTTTTCTGTATAAAAGGGTAGTTCTTCCTCTTCACTGTTGCAACATGCATCAGTATGAAGCTGTATGAAGGATTCTGCTGTCACTACGTGCTCATTTGAGTGAATGCTGCAAATCTATAACTTAATTAAATGTAAATGATTTTCTTCAATAGAAACCTTTTAAAGCTAATTTTAATAATGAGCAAAACGTATTGCACTGTTTGGTAAATAGGATCAACTAGTAGCTATGTATGACTGAACTGAAAGTATATGTTGTGAATTGGTGCTATGTAAATAAGCTGAATTGAATTTAATGTGAACCTGAATTGAACTTGTAAGAGGATTTTAAGTCAAAGAAGCTACTTAATTGAGTTGGCATTTTTATACAAAAAAATATATAAATTACTACTTCTGAAATGCCTTAGAATGGCATATTTCATTCTTAGGATGTATTTGGGCTTAATCACCAAAATAAACTTCCAGAAAATCCCAAAATACTGAAATACTGTTAATTTAAATATAGACTAAAGGACCATTTGTTTATAGGTACTTTTGATTAATAACTGGACCATCGTAACGTGTAGTCTGTTTTCCCTTACTTCACCACTGCAATGTATATGTTTTTCCTTTTTTGTTTTTATTTTCCATCTGTAAAGCAGAGGCCCCCAACCTGGGTAATCAAGGTCCACTACCCTGCATATTTTAGATGTTTCCAGAATGGTAAAAATGGTGGCATTTACTCATTTGCTTAGCTCCAGTTGCTGCAGAAGTCTGTTAATCACCCATTTATTTAAGCCAGGTGTAAAGAAGCAGAGAAACACCTAAAACATGCAGGACAGTGGGGTGTGAGGACCTGGGTTGGGGACCTCAGCTGTAAAGCACATAAACATATACATTTTAGATTTTAATCAGAAAACAACTTTAAAAAAAACCCTGAACTATACCTTTATGTTAACCTTGTCAGCAATCCTTTAATTATTTATTAATCTAAAATAAAAAAAAGATGACATGTATATGACTGCAGCCACAAGACAAATCTAAAAAAGTAAAAAAAAAATAAAAATAAAAACAATAGTACTCTGTCAAAATAATCCTCATCATTTCATAAATTTCAAAGATTGTTTTGCCTGGATGTTGAGGACAGAGATTTCAGTTTGACCGGTAAGACTTCTTTGATTCATGACTCTCTTGGCCTGTCAGGCCTCATGATTTAGACTCTGTAGGATCTGCCTTTTGGTCCATTTTCTGGTCATGGTGATGCTTTAGGGCTGCCAAAGTCATTCTGGATTCCAGATACAGCAGGCTGAGGAAATCCTAATCCAGTTTCTTTAAGCTCTGAGACATTTACACCATCAGTCCTGGGTGTAAGTGGTGCGCTGGCTGATAAACCTATTCCTGTGGCTACTGTATTAGCTGGAATTGCTAATGCTGCTGGTTTTAAGGGTGAGTCATGGACTTCTGATGCTACTTCAGTCACTGAAGAGGTTATCTGAGTAGGTGGAGATGAACTTATAGATGTCTGAATTGATGGTGTGGCTTCGGCTCCAGTCCCAATGGTTCCAGGTGTAGCTGCAGCCTCGGCTGCCTTTGCATTCTCTGCAGCCTTGCTCTCCATCTCCTCCATCCTTCGCTGCACCATCCGAGGCATCAGCTGCACATACGTGCCCATCAAGCGGTGGTTTGTGCGAATCAGCTTCCCAGCACAGTTGTCCACACAGCGCTCCTTGACAGACAGACAGTAGGAATGTTAATCACAACAAAATATTACAGTACGGATATGTTATCTATGTCACATTATAGATGATGTGATTCATAGATAATCAAAGTATTTTCTATAAATATATACCAACTCTACGTTTGTAACAAGATGATGCATGTTACAAACATAGCATGTGTCAGTGTACTTAGATAACGGGGTTATGATTATGTCTGCTCCCAGTACCTCGTCCATTGTGAGGTTCCTGTAGTTGAAGTTGCTTGTGCAGCGCTGGAAGCAGATTTCAGTCATGCGGTTGTAAACCAAAAGGAAATCCCGCAGCTGGAAGAAATGCAGTCATTCAGAATCACCGTCCACATCTCTATTTACAAATCGGCGAGAGGAAAATCAACTTACGTTTCTCAGCTGCTGGTCAGGATCCATCTCAACCGACTCGGTGGCGAGCCACTGGTTTGCTAATGTGTTCAGTAAGCTGGTCTCTAGATCTTCGGATCCGAGGAAATTCTGGACTTACCAATGCGTGACTAACTTTAATGGATAAAGTAAACAAAAAACCCCGTTAGATCAGATTTACGTTTAAACCTCCACTCTAACCAGTTACACCTGAAATGAACTCATTCACATGAAGGATTTTAGTGGCATGACATTCACATGCGAGCGGCCATGTTTGGAGCAAAGATCGCCTCTGCTTGTGAAGAGGTCTCACTCTGCGGCTTATTTATTTTTTTTAATGAAAAAAAAAAATAAATAAAAAAGGTTGGTGTTACAGCAAAAACAGTACAGTCTATGGTTTTTTGAAAGCGTTTATCGTTTTTTTTTACGTATATCCATCATGTATTTATGTATCACTACTCCTGTAATCAGTATTTGAAAAACTTTAATAAGATATTAAACTGAAACGTGGTTTTAGTAGTTTCTCTTTTCAGTCTAGCTTATTTTATTTGTCGTATATTTATACTTATCAAATACTACTTTAAATCATCTTTAGCGGACCGTGCTCAATTTCAATTAAAGGTGAGCACTGTATTAATGAGTTAATGAGCTATATGAAATAATTCATTAATTCCCTTATTGCATTTTTTTCTTCATTAAACCTAGAAATTACACATCTTTTGAATTACCAGTGTCCCTGCACCTGGCTAATAGTTTGAAAACTTGCTGGCAATGCCCTATTTAAAAGTTGCTTAAAGCTAAATTTCTACTGAAAGAATAAATGAGTATGAATTAATATTTATGAAATAAATGTTTGTTTTAGTCAAAGATACAGCATTATGCATTCAAAAATTGGCTGGACAGGAAAATAAAATTCAGCAGACTTCCTATTACTTCAATCGCTTTAAGGAGAAATGACAATCCTCCTATGTTTCCAGCTGTAAGAATAACAGGTAAATGTCGAGGCCCTTTTGCTCAAAAATTAGCACTGCTATGGACTTATTAAATCAAACTACCACGACAACAATCTTGACTTCTCTATGACTATTTATTTATTTATTTATTGGAACTGAAGGTGCAATTTGTGTTAGAAGGCTACGAATTTGATTACTTAACTCCCCATTCAAAAGATCTAAAGCATATACTTACATTTTTTTTTAATATTTGAGTAAGGTGATGAAGAGTTAATATATCTGCAGTAAATCAGTGCCAAATGTAAATGAGATAACTACTGATCAAATGAACTCAGCGTAAAACACATTGATATTTTTAAATTAGAGTTGAATTCTACTTTTTGTCTTGGTTCCTTCACAGCTCTATTGCAACATCCTCTTGGATCAGTCACACTGGATTTAGATTAAAGAAAGACTTCTACTGATATCAGTAGCTTTTACCCAAAGCTCTGTTCAAAAATCCTGAACTATTCTTTTCATGTTTCTTGGTGCCCTTCGATCACGGGTGTCCAAACTTTTTGAAACAAGAGCCACAACTATGAAGCTAAAAAGTAGCAGTGGGCCATAATTTTTAAATAACTTATATTATGTAAAATGCAAAAAAACCCCCAAAAAACAACATTCTATTGTAAAAATAAACAAATATACACAATATTTTAATTAAAAGTATTTGTCTGATTTCTATGCAGAAATGATCTGTACATCATTGTTGATGCATTTTAGGCTACAAGAACGCGAGTCCCTCTTTTTTTAAAAAAACACTTTTACTTAAGTTTTAAATATTCTACTTTCGAGTAAAAGTTACTGGGTGTTTGTGGTACTATGCATTAAACACCTAAACTCTTGCTCATTCAATGCACTGCCCACCACTCAAAACCCCCTCCTCAGCCAAACTCCCACCCCCCACTCTGAATACCCCATTCCTCTTCCTCTTCTTCTTGTTGAAATATATTGGCGGTTGGCAAAAAACGTTGGGTGAGCATTACCGCCACCAACTGGTAAGGAGTGTGGACCACATGACAAAACAAACAAAAACAACAACAACAACAACAAAAAACAACTATATCCTATCATATAACTTATTCTGTTTCAAAAAATCAAATATAACCTGATATCTTCTGCTTCCCCATTCCTCAACCATACAGCCCCAACTTAGCGGCAGCAAGCAATTAAAACCTGCCAATCATTCTAGGGGGGGCGGAGTCGTCAGCAACTGACCAATCGGCGTTCGCAATTGGGACTCGCGTTTGTACCTTGACGGTTTGGCGACATATTTACCATAATACCGGAAATTTTCGGGAAAATGCTAATACGCGAGCATGGCGGGGAAAAGAGATAAAATATCCAGTTTCCCTGCCAAAACGGGTATGATTACATTTCCAACAACTAAACAGAGTATGGAGTAATGCAAGAAATGCATCAAGGCCTGCAGCCGACCTCATGACCAGTTGAGTGAAACTGTCATCGACATCAACAACCACTGCTAAGGTAGTAAACATCCCGTTTTTTTTTTTGTCAAATCAAAGATCAATAGGTGAAAGTAGTTATGCTTGATTTTATGTGTGTGAATTCCAATGGTAGCTCTATAGAAGCATGAAAACATGTGGTGCAGAAACTGGGCGTTTACATTTAAGAACCTTTTTATGCAACTTGTTTTTAAGCATTTTCCTCCAGGAAGATGCTTTTCACAAGCCGGTGTAATTTAAGTCATTACTCAACCGTTTTGTAAGTGCAAAATGCATCTGACACACACTTTCACACTCACTTCCAATGATACTTTGTGCCCCTCATTCTTACGCTGGCTCGCAAAAGACTTGGGTTTTAACGTCGATTTCCATATTTATTTTTGATAAATATACAGACTTTTCATATCACCTGAATGTAAAATAATTATTTGATTGTGGTACAAAATGACGGCATGTGCTTGGAAAATACACATTACCCCCTCTTTAAGTCTTCCACTTTAAGACTGTTTTAATTTGTCTGCACCTTTTTTTGATTATTGAACATTTCACTATAATTTGTTTGAAGTTAATAACCATTATCAGTCTGGTGAGATAAATGTGAGCTATTCCTGAATTGTGGACTGCTGTCTCATAAAAATCTTTCCAAAGGCTGCATATTGGGCACCTCTGCCTTAGATTCTTTGATTGGTGTGTATTACTGACAAGCGCACTTAGTCTATAGAGCATAGGACTCATAGGATATAAATCTGACATATAGTCACAATGGGTTTGGGTCCTATTTGCATAACATGTCTGTAATTTAAATGAAATTGATTAAATGTCTTCTCATTTATTGAAAAGGCAGCAGTTTTAAAGATGTGCTATTGGCCCTCGATCATGACTAGTCATCCATGTGTAACCTTGCTGCAGCTACATTCATTAAGAAACAACTAAAGGATTAAAGCACCAATAAAAATTGAATCGTGTCTAAATTTACAATCAACTGGGAACCTTTTTGTAAAGCACTATTCACTCATTTTTGCTGCCATGCAAAAAGTCATCAGAGTAATTTAAAAAGAAACAACTCAATGACACAGAGGCACAAGCAAGACAATCATAAATGAACATTACAGTGGCAGTGGTGTTTTATCACTAGAACCCATTAGACTGGCTGAAAAAAGTGGCATAATTTTTTAACTGGTCTTTTGATCAGTAGCAACATGACAAAATTATGTACAATGAATAACTTGAAATCTTTAGAAAATCACTCAGTATTATTAAACAATATAAGAATATTAAACTTGCCAAAGACAAACTTTTATCTTGGACAAGTAATAAAATTTGTTGAAAACTATTGATTGGATATTCTTTCTATAAAGAATAAAATAACATTTATTTCTCAATTTGTACAACACAGTGGAATAAAAATGTAATTTTGACATTTGCTGCTGCTGTTCATTATAATAAATCACTCTTTCAAGTCTCGTCAGAGAGGAGCGTCTGCGCACATTAAGCCGTCACTGTCAAGTGTCAGTGGCTCACCTTTCTGACACATACTTTTGTTTTTTGTAAAAAGAGGAAAGGACTTGAAAGGATTTTCCTGTCACCTTTCATCGTGCAATCATCTGCTGTCGCAAGAAACTTTAAATCTGTAGCTCAACCAACGGAAGCTGGGATTAATCCTGTGCCTCCTTTCCGAGGAGCGAAGTCATATATGACTGAAACTTTGACGGAATTCAAAGTTTCATTCAAATGGCGGCTGTCTTTTTCTAGTAGTATATGTAGGCCTTCATCTGTTGCAAACTGTTGCTCATCAGACACTTCTTAGAAGTTGAATTTACAGAGCATTGGAAAAGTATTTACAGCGCTTAAACTTTAACATTTTGCACTGTTACATGCCCACAAACTTCAATGTGTTTTTTTTTGTTGTTGTAATTATACGTGATAGGCTAACGTACAATAAAACTTAATTATTAGTTGAACAAAAAAAATGACCTATAGTTTTAAAATATGAAAAATCTGAAATCTCTTGGAGTTTTCTTGGATTCATGATAATCTTTGCAAGGCCTGTCAGTTTAGATACATCGACATGAGCCGGTAGGTTTGCAGTTGCGACATACTCTTCTCTCTAACTACTAGTACATCTCGGACCTGTGTGCTGTGGTTCTTGGTCTTTCTGATGCGTTGTGGTAATATTCTCAAAAGCCTCTGAGAAACAAATCACGTAGACTTATTATGAGATTGACTTTTACATGCAAGAAATTCTATTTATTGGTTTTGAAAGCAGTCGGTTGACTTATATTTTGTTAAAGTGTATCAGAGTAAAGAGTTGTGAATCCAAATGCTGAACATATCTTTTAAGAGTTTTTTTGCTTAAAATTTTGAAAGCCATGAATACGTTTGCTTCCTATTCACAATCGTGGGCTAGTTTGTGCAGGTTTTATCTTTGTCATATAAAATCAATCTTGAATAAGAAATCAATTTAAATTTGCAGTTGTGTTGGAACAAAATATCTTGGACTTTAGAGGATGTGAATCCCTTTACAAGATATTGAATCAAAATTTTACATGCAAAAGGGTGACTGTTATGAAAAGGGGACTTCTACTTGTTATTGTGTTTTTTTGCAGCTTTCTGTCTATCCATAATGCTTAGGGGTCACATATAATTTGTAAGTGTGAGATAGACTCGTATCTTTTGAAAAACTGTCAACAGACATTGTGCTTAAAAACCTGTGAGTGCTGAGTTCACCTTCAAGCTTATGCTGTCAGTAGACACCAGGGCAGTAAATTACTCTGCAAATTGGGGATTACAGCGAGGGAGACATTCATTTAAACAGCTGGAGCATTAGCTCAGACTGTAAACATAATGACCTTTATCATAGCTTTTTACATGGAAAATCCATTGTGGGCGACATTTGCAATTTTAACAGTGTGACAATTCTCCCCATGGGGAAGATTAAAAGGAAACTGCTATTTATTGTCATCGTTATTTGTTTGCTTCCAATTTCTATACTGTTAGCTTAATTTTTTATAATGATTTGCCCGTGGAACAGGAAAGTGCAGTTATTCAAACTACAATCGCCCACACCATTGAAAACAGAAATGCTTTTGTTTTCTGCCTTCATACTTTTTTATGAGACATCTGCTGATGGACGAATAAGAGACATCAAAGGAGTGAAAGTTCCTCTGTGTCCTGTGATGATTCAATCTTTTCCCTGCGTTTCACAACAATCTACACTTTCCACATGGTTCTTGACCTCTAAATGTCACGCAGAATTTCCTCTTTCTTTTTTAAAGTAGTTTATTACAGAGAAGTATAGTTATGTTCCTATTGCTCAATATGGAGACTTTAAGAGGTAGATTGTCTGTGTCAAGGAGGAAATTGCTCAACTCTGCGAAGCGTAGAGAAAACCGAAGATGATGGTTACATTTTTTGCCCTGAAAATATGAAAATAGTTTCACATTTTTCTAGAATACAGGTTGAAAAGTTTTAGAATAGTAATATAATACTTAAATATATAGTTAGTCACAATCATGGCTAAAGCTGTCAGGTACTTGATCTGAGCAGCTCTGAGGATTTTCTACCTCTAAAAGCTCTATACATATATTCCCATTGCGATCATCACAATGATCTTTTCTGTCCTCACTTTCTTGATCTTCATCCCAATCTATTCTCCGTCCTTCCTCACTCTCTCGTAAGCCATCCCATCCCACATTGTCCTTGTCCATGTTGATGCCTCTCTCTCTTTCCATCTCCTCTGCCTCCTTGGCTATCTGTAGACTGTTGAGATAGATGCTGCTGTGTGAGACCATGACACTGGTGTCTCTGGATGGCAGGTGAGCGTCCACTTCCATGTCCACCTCTAAGAAAGCGTTCAAGGGTGACGTCGGGAGGTCTGCCAGCGGATCGTGCTTCTTGTGGCGTCCTTGTGCCTGGCCTTGCATGTGTCTGTTTTTCTTGCGATTCTTTGCAATCTTCAGATCCAGTGAGGCGTAATTCAGGTCAGAGTCTGGAGGCTGGTTTTGGAGAGAACAGATGAACATGTGAGACAGTTTCTTTCTCCTTTTTGCTTCAGACACACTTCTATTTTTGTAGAGCTTGTCTAGTTTATTTTTAGAACAATTTCTTCTCAACAGTGTTCACTGGTTTGCAGTTCCGCTGACCACAATGTGTGTCAGAGATGCTAGCTGCCTTCCGTTCTGAAACGAAATCTGTCAGCATGGTCTCAAATGATCTGCGTGACATGTCCAACAAATATAATGCAATGATAAACTTATTCTTGTGTGAACAGAAGGACAAATATACAACCAGCTTTCAGGTTTCTGCTATATAAAAGCATTACCACAGCATGGCTGCCACCCCCATGGTTCACAGCAGGGAGAGTGTTTTATGTGCAGGGTTAGGTTTCCTTCAAATATTTTACAAACAGTTTAATTTTGGTCTCATCCGCAGAGCATTGTTTTTCACATAATTTGCCTCGACCAGAAATTATGTGGTCGAGGCAATTTTAATTGCAACTGCGAAGCTCTTGAAAATAATAATCAATGTGATTTATTTCAAAGGGCATTTCTGAGTGAAATACATGCAAATCAGCTGTATGATTATAACAAAATTTAAGAGCTGAATCAATCATAAGCAGAGCCCCAACCCTATTAGGACTCTTGGTGAAGATGTGTTAGAAATGTAAAAAAATATTTTAGTGCAGTAATAAACTTTTCTCACAGCATATGCTGTGTGTTTTTATTTTGTCACAGTTTTATTTGTTTTTAAGTTTCTGGGGAAGTTTAAATGAGTAGCAACTTTCTTGTAACCATTTCTTGATTTATGAAGCTCAACACTTATTAACATATTATTATACCATGTTCTCTTGGTTTTTTTTCTCTCCCAATGTTGACTAGTGGCTCAGAAAAATGGAGCTGAGCATCTTGTCCAATTTATACCATTTTGAGATTTAAATAAATGTATTTATTGTTTTCTTATTTTGTAAAAACTGTGAAAGGTGCTAGTAATTTGATATAAGACATACTTATTTAAAATAGGACAAAATAAATAATTTTAAATATACTTAGATTTACAGATTGGTTTTTGTTAAAGAAAATTGTGAGATTATGCTTCTGAAATAAGATTTATTTATTAGGTTTTATTATAGGTGCCGAAGAATGTGGAAGGCCCGTAATTCAAAATGTACAGTTTGCTAATTTGATTAAACATGACATTAAGTCTTCATTGTAACAGTTGAACTAATACAGTGTAAGAAGAAAACTTTCACACTGAAAATGTTAGTTTACAGTACATTTTTGTTTATAGTTTCTGAACCAATGATTTCATTTCCACTGAGGGCAAATTAAGTCATATTTTGTTTTCTCAGTAAAGCAAAGATCACCACTAAGGTGAACTTCAACAGCATTTAAATGCTGGCTTAACTTGTTAGCAGAACAGAATAAAATATTCATCACGTCTCAGCAAAATGCCACTGGTGAAGAAACTACAAAGGTACGGAGCCATCGGTCACCTTGAGGCTCCTTTGAGTGCAAGAAACTCTGATGAGGCAAGTTAAAGTCGGTCTTTTCATGAAAGCGCATCTGTAGCAAAAGCAGCATTTAAGTCAAAGCAGTGCCAGCCGTGTGCTAATGCTGCTCACTTGAATTAACAAAGCCCCAACAAATTGAAAGCAACATCAAAAATTAAAACCACCCCTAAAAAACCAAAATGAAACTGGAAGATAAAAGTCAAATGGCTTTATATTTCTGACTCTTTGCAGCCTTATTTTGACTTCTCAAATTGTGACTATATTAAATTTTACTGATAAAAGTCAATTAGGATTATGTCATATAACTGAAATGGATGACTTTTGAATTATAAAAAAAAAGAAACTGATTTCTTAAACTACAGTTACCTTAAGACAATCTCTATTGCGCTGCATGGACATCGTCTCGTAGAAAACCTCTGAAGAACCTGCCGTAACACACATTTGTCAATTACTTGACTGTATAAATATATATATATATACATTTGTTTTTTTCTATTTTACAAAACTGATAAAGAATTCTAAATTCCAATTTGTGTTTTAAAGACCCTAACAGACCCTATTCACTGGATGTACATCTCAGAAAAGGAATTCAAGGTGCAACTTCTTTCTGATTTTGGAGTGCAAAATGTTTAAAATAATGAATGTGAAGAAGAAGGTAAATTTTGTTCAAAAACAGGAGAACCATTCACAGCTTTTTTTTTTTAAACCATTCTTTTTTCTTCTCGGTTGAGTCATACAATGATAAACAGATTCACAGATTTCCCCTTTTTTTAATAGGTGTCAGAAAGCAGATTTGTGCTTACCACGTCTTTCTGTGCTGATGTTGCCATAGATTGGATTTTCCTGTCGCTCATGATGATTGTGGGGATTTTCCTGCTGCTCTTGATGTCTGACGTTACCAATATATTGCCCTTCGATTTGTGATAGGCTGCAATGAGATGTGAAAAGACGAGTTTTACACTTTGTTTTAAATAGGAATTTAATGCATTTTGAATTGCATTGTATTTTGCGCAATTAAGTCTAATTCCAAAACGAATTGAAAATAAACATACGTTTCTTCTTCCGAACTGTGTGGATGGCAGCAGTTATGTGGTTCTGAGTAAACAAAAAGGCAACAATTTGTAACAAATTTTAAACAGAAAAAATCACAAAAACATGTGGGAAAGGGAACCTTTTATTTACCTTTACATGAAATGTGTCTTTGTCTTAAGCAGAAGATGATATTCAGACACACAGAGATTAGCAAGGCCAGAGATACCACCACCAGGGCTATATGTTCTAAACAGCAAACATGACATGACAAAAAAAACCCAACAACTTTAATCTGTGTTGAAATTAAGATTGAAATATTTGTAAATTTACGTCTTCTTTACATCTTTTTGAAGTGTCATATTGAAAACATACTTTTAAGCTTGTGACAAACACCCAACAACTGACAATTGCAGTCTGAGATTCTTCATGACAAATTGAAAACAATTTGTCGTTTTAGCCACTGAAAGAAATAATGCAGTGCTGAACAATAGTTATTTCTGTACCCCTGTTTTTTTTGTGTTCCTTTATCATTTGTCTCCTTATTTACCACAAAAAAAAAAAAACAAGGAGACAAGTTAGGATTCTTTCTTTAAAAATCTGATTTTTGTTGTGACTTTGTGCATATTCCTGTGTAAGAAACACAAAGACGTTTCATTGCCACTATTTTCTTTCCTGTGACCTTTTCTCTTGACACGTTTTTTGCTCAATTCGTGATCTGGCCTTTGCGACATTCAGATTGACGGTAAAATGTCCTTGAATTATGTATATATTATAAAACGTATTGTGTCTTTCTGCTGTACAAATTTAAAACAAATGTTCTTACCTGATCCCATTTCTCCGGTTGTCCTTAACTAAGCTGGTTGTCTCGTTGTCACAGTTTTCCTCATTCTATGGGGCATCACTGCGCTCCGTTGGTGAGGTATACTACACCGTCTATTTTTACCCCGCCTCTGCTCCCTCTCTGCTTTCACATTGCTTTGAAAACTTGCTGCTTTTCAGTTACAAACAGGAAACAATGTAACCTCATTTTGAAGCAGATTGCCTCAATGCCATTTGGGGGGGAACAATATAATTTCATCATATCACCTAAGCTTAGCATAAAATTTTATCAACATGAAGTAAAAGGAGGACATTAAAGTTAGGTTGCCAGAGCAGATAGTTGTTGTTGATGTTAAGACCAGCTGTTCAGTCAGCAAAACCATTTTTTTTTACTTTGATTATTCATTATATTTGCATTTTCACGGTGAGGATGCAACTATCAGCACTTGCCCAAATTTCTTTTTCTACAGTACAATATCACTTTACTGTTGTAAAACTGAAAAGCAGCGCAGATGGTGTATCTCGAATTTATATCTTGCATGCGCAATAGCATGTGGTTTTGCAAGTGTGGTCGGAAAATCAGAAAAAAAACCTGCTGTCGTGAATTTTTTCTCTGTAAAACTAAATAGGAAACGGTGTGTGTGAATACATTGTACACACGTCCGTGTTAGTATATTGTGACAACATTTGGGTGAGGTTGCGAGAGTTGGGGGTGGAATTTATGTAGAGTACATTTAATTTTCATTCAATTTTAATTTTAATTGACGAAAATGAATTGCAAAAGAAGAAGGAAAAAAATATACCAGGTTTGATAGTTTGTGGTGAATCTGTTTGCTAGCCTTTACGTTCATTGTGGTTTGTGGTTTTAGCCCTGCTTTGTCAACAGAAGCGTCAATTTGTGGTAGCTGTGGACAACAGTGGTCTTTGATATTGGGCTCCTCGTCTATTGACAACAAAAACAGCTACATCAAAGAGCCTCACTGGGCTTTCAGGCTGAAAATCCTCATTCATAAGTTTCATAAATGGGATCCAGGAATGCAATGTCAATGTCATTGACAAATGTGAAGTAGAAAAACATAGGAATTATACATTGTCTGATTTCCTGAGCCAAAAAGGACAAATATGAAAAATGTATAAATGGGAAATTTGTTGACAAATATTTGCAAATGCAATAGTTGAGTAAAATGGTTCTCAATAAGTTTATTGTAAAATTATCATCAAACATAAACGGTCAAACCAATTATTTAATAATTCTGGAGAAAAGTTTAAAGTCAGTGCAATAGCTTTCACGAACACTATCAACAGTCAAACATGGTGGATGGGGCTGTTTTGCTGCCATAGATACCAGCGCTTCACACAAGGTGGCTGAATGAGATGCCAATCATTTCTTGATTTGAA
The DNA here is from genome assembly GCF_002775205.1 of Xiphophorus maculatus. Classification (NCBI taxonomy): domain Eukaryota; kingdom Metazoa; phylum Chordata; class Actinopteri; order Cyprinodontiformes; family Poeciliidae; genus Xiphophorus; species Xiphophorus maculatus. The sequence goes on from NC_036453.1 coordinate 28,795,723, forward strand.
AAGAAGAAAATTTGAGGCAAATCATTAAAAGCCCAATAACATGGCCTCCATGCCAGTGATGCATGTATTTAAACTTCTGACTGACACGGCACGTGTCTAACCTTTATCACTTGCTGAATATTTTGCCTAAAAAGTGAGAATTTGTGCCTTGTCTTTGGGACTATGTGGTGAATATGTTAACTTGCTGTGGTTTGTAGGGTTTAGCCTAGCTTTACAAGTGGCATTAACATTGGACCTCTGGTTATATAAACCATATAAACAGCTACATCAGAAGAGCTCCAATGGGCCTCATGGCAGGAAATCCTAATTCACTGGTTATAAAGATGGAAAATCATAAATATAGTTATACAGATGACAGTGGGCGGTCATTAGAGGATGCAGGAAACAAATAGAAAACACACTCTGAAACGAAGCTTCCACAAGAAAACACAGTGGTTTTCTATCATTTACAGGCATAAAATAAGCCCTTAAAAATGTCTCAGTCAGAGTCAAAATGATTTTCCTTTTATTTACAACTTTTATGAACTTGCTGCATTTGATACATTTAGCAAAACACACTGAAACTGCATTATACAAATGTACAAAAAAAGAACACAAAGAGAACAGTTTCATACAAACGCACAATAAAACCAACTTGTGTATCTTAATATATATATATATTTTATTTAATCATCTTGATACCACTATGATCACGGTGTACATCTATCCTACTGATGGTGGTGGTTGTGTCGCCCATTAAGGAATGTGTATCTTGACCCCATCTAGTGGGTGTGGTGTGAACTACATCTGTTTTCGAAAGGCGGAAGTGTTTGTTCAGAGAACTGAAAATATTTTGGCTGATAAACTCGATAAAGTTTATCAGCGGGAGCGGGAGGTCGACAGGCGGATTGGTGCAGCGTCTGCCGTTAAGCGGGCGTTGTACCGGTCCGTCGTGGTGAAGAAAGAGCTGAGCCAAAAAGCGAAGCTCTCGATTTACCGGTCGATCTACGTTCCCACCCTCATCTATGGTCATGAGCTTTGGGTCATGACCGAAAGAACGAGATCGCGGATACAAGCGGCCGAAATGAGTTTTCTCCGTAGGGTGGCTGGGCTCTCCCTTAGAGATAGGGTGAGAAGCTCAGTCATCCGGGAGGGACTCAGAGTAGAGCCGCTGCTCCTTCACATCGAGAGGAGCCAGTTGAGGTGGCTTGGGCATCTGGTCAGAATGCCTCCTGGACGCCTCCCTGGTGAGGTGTTCCGGGCACGTCCCACCGGGAGGAGGCCCCGGGGAAGACCCAGGACACGCTGGAGGGACTATGTCTCTCGGCTGGCCTGGGAACGCCTCGGGATTCCCCCGGAAGAGCTGGAAGAAGTGGCCGGGGAGAGGGAAGTCTGGGCCTCCCTTCTGAAGCTGCTACCCCCGCGACCCGACCTCGGATAAGCGGAAGAAGATGGATGGATGGATGGATGGATGGAAACTCGATAAATTGTAGGAATTTGTAGTAATTGTGCACTAAAAATATTCACCAGCTTATAGAACTGCTATATTTGAGTAGGCAACATGTAACAAAAACTCTTAGTTATTAGCATTTCTTTGGTTTGTTGCTTTTTTACAACATTGGGCAGTAATGGAATATAATCGTAGAATGAAATCAAATCTTTTAGAAATATTGAATTTGAACCACTGATGATGGCAACACAATGGTTGTTGATAGTATTACTCTTTTGCGCCTATTGTTGCACTTTTATACCCTAGATTTACAAGCAATTTCAGCTACAAGATTAAAATAAGTAGTCAGCCTTTGACTAACAGGAAAACATAAATTACATTCTTTTTATATTTATATAAAGCTGATTTAAAACATGGCAGCAATGCATAAGGATATTAGCTATCTCACCACCAGTGGGAATTATAGCAACAGAGCTATATTTATTTATTTATTCATTCATTTTGATGTAGCCCTTTATAACGAAGATTATTCAATTGCAATCAAGAGGAATTTATTTCAAGACTCTTTACACATGCTTCCAAAAGGTGCCAAATTGGCAGTGCCAGTAAATGTGGGGTAGAGGGCTGAGTCTGCGTGTGATCTCATAAAGATACGCCGTCCTGCTCTAATGAAAAAATTCTGGCACATGCGTCCACGCAGCAAAAGCACAAATATTTTCTTTCTGCGTAAAACACCTTTCAGCTGACCACAACAAGTACAACAGATATTGCTGTCATACAAAACAAGTTACTATTTGTTTATCATACAAAAATTGGTCTCGTAGGGGCTGATAAAGAGTTGCACCTTGAAGTGGGGTAAAGCTGCGTCTCGCTTCGTCTTGCAGCAGTGTACTTGACAGGAGGTGGGGGAGGCTTGAACGAGGGTGGTAGGTCCATGCTGCAGGAGTGTGAGAGCAAAAGTATTGATTGCCACCATTGGTGGACATTAAAATATGCACGAGTTACAGTTCAAAGCATGAGAGATGTTTGCATTTTTCATGTCTGTTAAATCAGTTTGGCTACAGGGAACTGGCAAAAGACAAACATTTTAGTTTTACCTCTTTTTTATGAGTTGTTTCCTGTAAAGAATTGCAACCACGAGAATCAATAGCAGCAACAGAACGATGATGAACACCAACAGGATATGACGCCGTTCGGTTTCTAAGGAGTAGATTGCATAAATAAGAATTGGTTATTTTGAGGATACAGGCAGCTACAGAGAAATTCCTGACATATTGATCATCTTGCCTCCAGATTCCACTCTTAATAAATGCAACACTATATTACAAAACTTTTAGCCTTGAGGCTGAAAAGTGTTACTTGTAATTCCCGTCCCTCGGTTGTCCATTAATTTTGGATGGTCCGTCTAATGAGTATTTCACCTGACAAGTAATCAAACATGAGGCTAAGAAAGTTAGAGTTTATAAAGATCCCATATTTGAGGAATTTGTGGCTTTTTGGAGTTTATTTTTTGTGCGTGTGATTTTGCTTCAAGCATGTCTTGTTCTTAAAATGTTTTTATGGATTACCTTCTGACCCTTTGACCTGGCCTGGATTACAGCAAATCAATGTCTCCAAAGGCAAACAGAAGAATTCAAACTTTTTAAAAACAATAGCTTGTTTCAAATAGAAAGAAAATGTAGCTACCAGATGGAGACTTGCAATAAAATGATAATAATAAATGACTCCTTTTAGTATTAAAGTTAAATAAGCAAGATTGATTGAGTATTACCTGTCTTTGTGCTGGTAATAGGGACAGTTGAAGTTGTTCCAGTACTTTCTATGCTTCCTGCTATCCCGGACTCCGTGGTGCTCATTGAGAAAATGTTCTCTGTGGGCTGTCTGTTAAATCTGGATTCATTCTTCGTGACATCACTAGCCGTTCTCTGTGTTGGTGTGAGCTCTGTCACGTCATTATTCAACATGCTGGAGTTGAGTAGGAGATGGGTGATGGTTTGGGTGTCAGGGGATGATGGGACACTGACAGATGTTAAAGTTGCCGGAGGGGTTACATGCCCTGAAGCAGGGACTCTAACAGTGCTGGAGTATGGTTGAGTGGTCCATTGTGTGTCTGTTGAAAGTGTGGTGGTTAATGATATTGCAGCGCTGGTGTGCAATGAATTAGTTGGATGCTGAGTTGACTCTGTTGGACCTGAAAGTGGGAAAACAAGAAATAAAAATCAAAATCAATGGCTTAGATAAATTAGGTTCTGTTTGTTACATGACATAGGCTTATTAACTGCAGTAATAACCTATGAACCATGTGCAAAAAATGCAATTTAGCTAGGCCACTTTACCTAACATGCTTGTTTTTTTTCTGTAAGAGGAAACTGGAGTACCATGAAAAACCAAAGTAGGGATATTGCTACAAAGTCACCAATTTAATGAAATCAAATGTTCACTGTGGTCAAACTGTCTTTCAGGTGAGGGGATTGTTGCAAAGTCAGTTACTTGATTCTTACAGGTGAACTTCCACAAAAAAAATAAAACATGCAAATAAAAAAAAGGCTTTTTTCAAATACTTAAAAAAAAAAAAAAAGATGTCTTAGTTATTAACAGAATCACCAAAGATAAATTTGCCTTCCAAACAATTCATGTTAAAAATAGCTTTTTGCAATTAAGGCTTTGCCTTTTTGATCAGAGTCGAGGAACATTTGATATTAATTTGTGAATTCTCCCTTTCCCAAGGTATAAATACACTATAACATAGAGAAAGTTCTTGTAGCCACTTTTTAAGATTGGAAAGACAAAAGGATTTGCCATTTAAGGAAGAAGATGGATGCTGATCCTCTCAGTTCAGAAATTTCATACAAAAACTATACTTACTTGCCAAAACAAGTTTAGTCAGAGCAAATAAAAACACATTTTGAAGGAGGAATATTTCTTTAAGAGTGAATACAATGTTTAACAATGAAATTTGGCTTTGTCCAGAGGCAACATAATTATTATTTGGGGGGGGTCCATTGAAGGTCGCGACTTAGCATCTTTTGTTTCAATAGTCCACACATTAAAATGTACAAAAAAATCCAGACTGTGAATAACTTCACGCTTGGTGAGACTTTTTAAGGTTGTGCTAAAATCTTCTAACAAACAAACATGACATAACCCATAATCGCATGTTTACTAATGATCGATGTTTATCTGTTGCGGTGGTTAGTTGGAAAACTGAGCAGTTTGGTATAGCAGTCTCCTTTGAAGCACCATTCAGTTTGTTTTAGCTGCTTCTTGCTGTACTTCTCTACTCTGACCAATAGACTGTGCTCTCGCATCACTCCGTTTCTCTGTTTATTTCTGTGGTTTGAACATGGAGCTGAAGGAGAGGAAAGAACTTTTGACACCTAGATGGTTTACCTGTAGTTATTTATGAAACATGTATATGGACTGACATGTAGACATTATTTTCTCACTTGACTACAGCCAACTCACAGTAGTTGTAAAATTGTATTGTTAAAAGACACAGATGGATTTGGGGATGAATTAAATCCCGTGAGTTCTGTATCACATGAACTCAGTTTAATTTTCACGCATATCTCTTTGAACAACTGATTTGCAGAAAAAACAGTTGGGTTCTGTTTTTTGTTTTATTTTTTTAAATTCTCAATCTATTCACAGTTACTTCCTCATGACCTGCATGACAGCTTTAAATCCTTTGAATCACTATCATCCCTTTCAGCTAATTAAAATTAAAAATGAGTAAGCTACAGCATAATAATGGAAGTTCAAGTATCAGCTTTTTGATCCAGTACAGCTTATTAAGACATTCAATCTCTTTGGCCCAGAGTCAGATTGTTAATCCAGTCCTGAGGATCTGACGAAATTGAGTATGACACAAAGAAGCAGTTAGGAGCAAAGAAATGGGGAGGCTCACCTGTCCTTAAAATGGTGGTTGTAGTCAGCACAGAGATAATAAAATCTTTATGCAGACTTTTGTCTCCTGTGTTGACTGTCAGGTTGTAAATTCCTGCATGGGCTTCTGTCACCTCCCAGAGCTCCAGGGATTCATTGTCTGACACAAACTTGTTGTTCTATGCCAGAAATAGATAGCTTAGAACATACAAATCTTGCTGTGAAAGTAGTTTTGCATTTACACTTAATACCAGATCATTTTACACAGTACATTATACAAAGCAACACATAAGGCTGGACAAAAAATCAATAACAATCTATATCACATTAGGCACGTTATCAAGATCAACCGAAAATACGTCAGATAGATTGTTTGATCATTTCACTGAACATCAACCCAGAACTGCATAGCATTCTGGGGAACATAGACGGAGAAAGGCTTTGGCCACTCAACCTCTCAAGGTCAGCTAAGCCAGGTGGTTGACATCAACTACGTCACTCACTCTGTGGTGTAAGCTAACAACAACCTGTTGCATAATTTGCTCAGCAGTCATTTAAGGTTTTGCCACCATGCCTCATAACTGCTTAAGAAAATGTCTTCCCAAAATGGTATAATGGCTGGAATTTCCCATGGCACTTATGTTTGGCAGAGTGCCCTCTCTAGGTTGAGGACTAAATCCTGCCCCAAATGCAGGAGTTTAAGTATATCTGGGTCTTGTTCATGAATGAGGGGAAAATGGAGCAAGAGATCAATAGATAGATAGGTGCGGTGTCTGCAGTGATGCTAGTGCTGTACCAGTCTGTTGTGGTGAAAAGAGAGCTGAGTCAAAAGTTGAAGCTTTTGCCCTACTGGCCGGTCTATGTTCATCTATGGTCACAAGCTCTGGGTAGTAACTAAAAAACAAGAGTGCGAATAAAAGCGGTCAATAAGTTTCCTCTGTTGGGCATCCGGGCTGTCGTTCAGAGAAAGGGTAAGAAGCTGGTCATCCAGGAGGACCAGCGGCTCAGAGTGGACCCACCTCTCCTCCATATCAAGAGGAGCCAGTTGCAGAGGATTGGGCATCTGGTTAGGATGCTTCCAGGACGCATCCCTGTTGAGGTGTTCCGAGCACGTACCAAGGGAAGAGCCAGGACACGCTTGAGGGAATACGTTTCTCAGCAGGCTTGGGAATGCCTGGGAATTCTCCCAGAGGAGCTGACCCAAGTGGCTGGGGAGAGGGAAGTTTAGACCTCTCTGCTTACACTGCTGCCCCTGCGACCTGAACCGGATTTCTTTTTTCTCTTCTCTTGTTGACCCAAAGCCCTTTAACTTTGGGTCAACAAGTTTTTCCATCATTAAGCTGTTCCTGTTTTCTACCAGGTACAAAAAATGGTGCCATAATGCAATTTAAAAATGTTGCTTGCCTAACTGAATGTTGTCAGCCAGTGTGATCTTTTCCATTAGTCACTTCCATCATACAACTGGACAAAAAGTCAAAAACTGCTTCCTTTTTTAATTCAAAATTCAAATCTAAAATGTAGGCACAGGGTGTTAAGCTTTAAGATAATATAAGAAAGCTCAGCTGGAGACTGCAACTCCAGGGCAAAGTTTTGGGAAAATAGGCAGCACTTTTCCCACGCCTAAATGGTTGGCATGGGAGGTTCAAGTGTTCCTCAAACATGTATGACACAGTTGAGGCAACACTCTAGGTATGTTTTTTTGATAATGGAATAACATTAAAACATGATATAAAGCTAAAAAAAAGTACATTTTACATTACATCCCTCCAACCCCTGTTTAAACGTTCTTGCAGTTATCCCTTTGCACTGACTTTGATGCGAAGTACATAATGGTTTGGAGAAAAGCTGATATAAAAGTATTATGTGGTTGCAGCTTTTTTGTAGAAAATGAAATTTTCCCTTTTTCTAACATGTTCTACAAAACTCTTCCAACAAATTTGTACCTAATTTTTATTCACTGCACTTACACTTCACTTCAGTGGAAATTCAGACAAGAACAGCCATGAAGGGATTATGAATTACTTTCCATTCAGGGTAACATAAAGAAATTACATCTTTTTTGTTTTGTTTAGTTCTTTTTTATATCTATACATTTCACTTACCTTGGTCCACTTGTACTGTGCTTTGGAGTTGACTGTGCATTTAACTGTAGCGTTGTCTCCAATGTGAACCTCAACAAGTTTATCAGTATTGCACAATAGTTTGAGCTCATCTGGGGAGAAAATTTTAGATAAATATGAAATCTGTACAAATCAACAATGAAGCAAAAGCCATAAAATGATTTGTTGCTTCAGTCCAAGCCCACATAAAAACTGACAATGTGATCTGTCCTACACTAACATAGTTATAGATTCCTCATAAAAACTGTTATAGTGTCTGGGAAACAATAACTTTTTATACAGAAATAATTTACATTGTGCTGAGATACAAGCATTTTGCTTCTTTTTTTTCTTTTTTTTTTTTTTTACAAATAAGCAAGCAGGCTTACCTTTCACTGTTAACTTTGTTTTATTCCTAAAAGAACCTAAAAGAAATGTCGAGATCTCACAGATATAGATTCCACTGTTCCATTTGTTCACCCAAGGAAGGTGTAGATATGAACCAATTAACTTGTTTGCATAATTTTTCTTCTGTTGGATGGTCACGTTAGGCCAATACTGGTGAGGTCCATAATTGAGGTCATACACAGCAAGGTTTGTTCCTTCACTTTTCATCCATTTAATTCCGACAATCATGTGATCAGCACCATCTTTCACGAAGCAAGGTAAGGTAATGTTCTGACCCACCTCAGCTTCCATTGTTTCATTAAAAAACAGCTCAACATTCTTGGCTCCTGTTAAGTAGATCAGATAATGTTGAAAGTAAAAAGAAAAAGAAAAGTGAGGAGACAAAAATCTATTGCATTTTAAAGCAAAAAAGGCTGCTGGGCACTATGATGTAGACAAATAAAGTACATTGCTAGCGATGTAACCTGTGACTCCAGACATCAACAGACATTTTAAATCAAATGGTTAACATCTTACCATTGCTGGTATATTAACTAGAGCACATGTGCAAGTGCACTGGATTACCTTGGAGAAAAGAAGCAAGGAGCAGAAGAGAGTAGGCTGTCCCCAGTATACATCCAGCCATGTTTGTACTCATGATTACAGTCAATCACTTTGAATCCATAAAGAGATTTAGCAAAGATAGAAACGGTTCATCGTCATCTGATGTTGAAGAGCGGGTCTGGCAGACTGTGAGACTGTGAACAGGATGTCCTATGTTAACAGGAAGCCACACAAAAACGAAGCACGTTGCACGGAAACCTTGAGGTCGAAACTTCTCATACAGAGCAGAACTTTGCTGTTGCTCTAAATCTTTGCAGTGTTTACTGTTACTCATTGTTTGTCAGCAGGGCTAAGTAAAAATATGCAAATCATAGATTTGAAATGATTCGAGAATGGTACCAAGGGAAATCACAAACCAAACAAGACAGAAGAATTAATTAATTTTGTTTATTTACTGAACTCCATTCCTTCAAACATGCTCATTTCCCTTGTGCTGAAGTGCAATATTGTCTTGACTTGAGTATCATCTTCCCTTTGAGCCTCTGTAATAATGTTACCTGCTCCTTTTTGTACCACAATTATAACTGTCACCACAAGAGGGTTCTATCATATGAACCTAAATGCTTACTAGCTCTTCAGACAGCCAATGTTGTGCCATGTGCTGTTGTGACGCACATGAAGTATTTTTCTTCAGTGAGGATGCCTGAAAAAAAAAACAACTTAGACAGTTATTTGTAATGCAAGATGGGCTCAAACAAACAAAAAAAACTACATCCTTAAAATCACCCTGTGAATATCCTACCACATACTGAGCAAGCTCAGAACAAACCCAACAATACAATGAAACAAAGAAATATTATTTCAGTGTATTTTCTTTGCAATGTATGGCACTCAAAAGATTAATGAGATACCATGGAGGCCTTCCAACCTCAGAGATTTCATAACCAAAGATAAATTATCAATATTCATGTGAAAACATGCAAAATGCAGGTCAAAAATGATAAGAAAGGTCAATCTATTTTCATACTGATTTTGCATTGATAATATTAATAATTTTCAACATAATTTTGTATTTCATCTAGATGAGTCTAAAAGATAAGCATTAACTTTTATGAGATTCTTTCTTCACACAGCACTCACCTTCATTCATTACAAAGAGTCACTTCTGACCAAACACTGCATTCACATGATTGATCATTTTGAAGTCATATAATGTGTCTGACCTTTATCACTTACTGTATATTAGGGCTAAGAAGAGCGAGTGTCATCTAGTAGATTTCTATCAGTATTCTGCCAGGATTTAGAGAGGGACCTTGTTGCTCTGCTCCATTAGATAAGGGCAATGTCACTTCCACTGGGAGTCGTTGCATTCTCAAAAATTTCTAACAGGAGGTAATATTACTCAGACTGCTTCATTCAGTTGTCCAGGAGAAATCCTGATAAGATATACAGCTTTGTATCAGCTGGCTTAGTATCTGAAAAATCCCATTTCATTTCTCACTACAAAGTAATGTGGAGAATATTCTCATGATTTATTGCATAATGACAGGGTAATTAGTCCTTTTTGTTTTAGCCTTATTTCTTGTTTTTTTATGTACTGTGAAAGTAAGAGCTAACCAGGTGATATACTCAGACCATCCTCCACACATTTGCAGGTAATTGTTAAACACTGAATTCATACAGGCTCTTTAAGTCTCGAGGGCTCCCAGGTATCCCTGAGAGCCGCTGCAAATTAGACTTTGAGAAGCATTTTACATGAGCACCCAGACTGCCAACTCTGAGTAAAGGTATTTAGGTGTGTATGAAAGAATGTGGTGTATATTTGCACATCGTCTGACCTCAAGGGGGTGTGTAAGCTGCATAATGTGTTCATACATTGTCCATGGCTTATTCTGACAGATTTAGTGCTGCTACAAACATACTCACATCCCTCAGTGAGAGTTTTAATGTGGGTGCACCTCCATCACTTGTGATCAAGCTACCAAGATACATGAACTCCTCTGATTTCATAACACAAACCCTGACAAAAATGATGGAACCGCTAGTCACTGAGGATGTTCAGTCATTTGTTTTACATTGCATCTACCAAAGGACATTGAGAAATGCAATGTCAAATGAATTACTGTATATACAACTAACGATCAAAAATCATCATGTCTATATATTGGGTCTCAGGCTTTTTTGACTTCTTGAATTAAATAAACAAAAAACAATATTCTTCAACCGAATTCCAACACGTTGACAGGTCAGCTTTACATGATGGAGCAATCCTGTCCTAATGTTCAGCTTACATGTTCAGTGTGGAATTTCTACTATGTTTAAGTTTTGTTTTTGTGACCCCAAAGTACAAGACACACCCAAAAAGTAAGCAAATTATAAGGATTTATAGTAGGCAGTTTGAATACTTGCACAAAACAAGCAGAGTAAAAACTAAAAAGTCTTGGGTTCCTGTAACTAAGACATTTGCAGGTACATTTGGAGGTAACTGTCTTACTTATATCTTGGATGGATATCAGTATCGCAGCCAGGCAATATTGTGTGATTGTTAGATTTAAACAAGTGGATAAGGCTGGTAAATCTCCAGGAAGGTATTCTTAAGATGATTAAATTTAAAGAAGTATTTTTTTTAAATAATAAAAATAAGTTTTAAAGAAGTAGCTAGTGAACACTGAGGTTTCTCTGGAGGTAACATGAGGTGAGTTCCAAATCATTGTGTTGTACTCTGGTGATTTTTTGTTTCCCCTCTGTTTTATTATTTTAATTGACTTAGCCCCCTTTTAAATTAGTGATTGTATATTTTTTGCCAGGGGCTCTGTAAAACCTTGATCCTAACAGAAACATTTATTCTCTACATTTAGGTAAACCAAGGTAATTTGGTTTGGCTAGCATGTTTTCAGCAACAAGGAAATTCAATGTGCTATACAAGATTATAAGGAAAAAAAAAAATAACAAGCACGTTTTTTGCTGGAGTCGTTTTTACAATTCAACACATTAGATTACAATAATGTAAAAGTGAATAACTATGATATATTAAATTGTAGCAGGGTTATGATATTTAATATTCACTGTTTAACAAGGCTTAGCTCTGTTATTAATCTGCAAACCAATGACCCAGAGCTACATACAAATACAAACAAGCAAACTGTTTTCCCAGACCCTTGTGGTGAAAATGTTTTCATGCACAAGTTGCAGACTTATGAAAAACTCAGTATTGGAATTCAATACTTAACCTCGTCTGCTGTTCTGCCTCTCAGCCATTCTCCTGAAAAAGACAAAACAAAAAATACAATGCTTTCACAGTTAGGCATAATTTTTTGTAAATGCAGATAAACAGTGTAAATACCTACACCCTCAAGGAAAAAATAGCAAGTTATGCATTATCCTTTAAGTCTTGCCCTATTTTGTTTTGTTTACCGATGCAACATAGTGTTGGAGGAAGTCTTACAAGGTCATTTCACAGAAGAATAGTAAATGTAATAGTAAATAGTAAACAGAAAAATAGTAAATGTTCAACGAGCATCACTATGTGCTCATTGGATACATAGCTGTTTGTGAGTTCATTGACTCCTGACTCTAAAAGTTACTCAAACCATTAATTTGAGATTGTGAGATTACTGGAATTAAGGTTTTTAATTCTATTTGTGGAAATGGTTAATGGGACAAGGACAGGTGCATTCACTTATGAGAGTTTCAGTACATTTCAACTGACTTTTTCTGATTTCTCAGGCAGACTGTAACTTAACAGTTTTCATATGAATATTTGTTTCATGTTTGAAGTGATAGAAATCTAACATTGTTGTACAGAGCTGAATCTTTGCAGATAGTTCTCTGTCTAAAAATTTCCCTTCACTTTTTCTTTTTCTTGTCACTTCACTTTTAAATACTAGGGACCCTTTTCTGTTGTAAGCAGGTATGCTGAGTGCACTGTTTTATGGATGACATCTCACCTTTAAGATCTACTACAAAACAAAGTTTTACTTGTTTCTCTGTGATTCTGGTAAAAGATAATTAAATGAAACATTTCCACCAAGAATGATCAGCTTTGCTATTTTGTCTGTTTCTTTTTTCATGTGTTTCTATTTTTTTTTAATTCCATTGTAATTAGTAAAGGTGCGATAACACATCCAGCTAAAGTGATGAGAAGATGCCCAACATTTGGCTCAAAACAAGAAAAGACAAAATTTTATACTGTTGGAAAAACTCAGAATCATGTTCAGAATCTCAAAATACTGATTGCATAATCATGGTTGAATAACATGGCAGGGGACGGCAGTGAATAATTGTATAATACTGAATGTATAATCACTGTAAAATGATTCACTCCCTTTTTCAGAAATGGAGTGAAGGTTTCATAAATCTAAACTCTGTTTTAAAGAATCCATACCACATTTTTGGCATGTTTACAAATTGTATTTGAATCTTGTCTGTCACTGTGTTGCTGCGTCTTTTTTTTCACTGGGTAGCCAAAATGCTTTCAGGCCAACAATTCAAAAGTGGTTAGGGGTTCTTCAATGTTTCTCCAACCCATTGTTGTCAGTCACCTCATTAGCGTTTTTTATTAGTTGATTTCCTCATATGTAGCAGGACAACAAGAAAATAATTTATTCCTTTCTGACTTCAAAATAAGAGTGCTAAATATGGTAAAGTAAAGTTTCACTGGGACTTGAAGCTTTGTCCAAGCTTGGCTTCTGTAATCAAGCTCTACTCTTGCCATGATCCAAGTGTTTTTGAGTTATTTAAATTTTTTTTCCTGCGCTGTGCTGATCTTGCTATTACTAACCTACCGCCATCATCGATAGTACCATCAGCTTCATAAATTCCAAACCAACAATTACCTAATCACCGTCAACGTTTTTCACCTCAGAGCTTATGCAACTTTTATGCAAAATGAAATAAACTACATATTTTACAATGCTCACTTACCTACATTATGCTACAGTATTCTGATTGTGCTATTTCTTAGGATCCTCACTGAACTGCTCAAGGAAAACGCGTTTTACAAAAACTACATAAACTGATCATAGGAAAGAGATCTGTTTCCAAATCTGTTTTGTCATCATTGCTCCAACAGATCTTGAAAAGCCTATGTAGTAAAAGTATGCTATAAATTCAAACTCTAATAAGTGAGCACCCTATACACGTCCCATGGATCACATCTTTTTCTCTGAGAGAAGATACTTTCACATGACATTCAGCACAGGTATGGATGTTGTAGAGGTATGGCACAGAGTGAGCAAAAGAGACCTGTCTGTCTCCCAAATCACATCCAAGATGTCTTTAGGTTGCTGGGCAACTGACAAACATGTTCAGGAAGTAGTTTGCTTTCCCAGTGTTTGATTTAAATTCAGAATGCATCCGTCAAGCTGTCAGATGAAGCCTGTCGTTGCATTTCCTAATGAAAGACGAGGAGCAGCTAACAAGGTGTATGTTTACTGTATCATCCTCAGAGTTGTTTGCATGCATGATATATTATGCAATATTTTACTGTGTGTGAGGCCCTTTCTGATTGAAAGTACGTAGGTGATGACTTATATTAAGTACTTTTACCACTATTAGAAATTTTAAGAGCTTGCTTGATGGTTCAAAGTATGAAGCAACTTTTAAAAGAATTATTGATGTATAAATTTCCATTAACAACTTCACACTTTAAAAATGTAAAGATCTGTAAGTATTACTCAGACAATTTTATCATTGTGTAAGTCAAGTTGAAGGCTTTATATCCTGCTGAACCAGTGTTTATCAAACTTTTCATACAAAGACCAAAAGAATAAGTAAAGCAGAGACTTGTGACCTTGGCAACTGCTGTTCACAATTGACAGACATATTGGTGAAGATCAACTCGGTCTTTCCCTGTGTAATACTTCCATTTCCTTCCTCCATTTTGTACCCATTTGTTTCCATTTCATCTCCTTTGTTGACTATTTTGTAGTCATAATTCAATCCAAAAATACTTTGTCTACCCAAAAAACTGAAATTAAATACTGTCCTAATTATTCAAGTATTTAAAAAAAAAGTATTTGTGAATTTAGCGTTATAGTTTAGGTATTACTTGAGCTCTTGATATGCTAATAAGGTGTTCGCAGATTGCTATTTAAAATTTATGGTTAGGTTTATCTGTAAATTTCTTTGTGGCTGAGCCAGATAAAGAGGAGGATATTTGACTTTACAGCAATCGCTTGAAAGGATATTTTAAGGGAAAATGAAATGTGAGAAAACTGTCAACATACTGTACATGTAGTGGAGTTTGACTAGCATTACTGTCATTTTCCACAGACAGCTCAATATTGATATACAATGATGTAGTGCAATTAAAACCTTGAAAGTATCATGAGACTTGCACAACCCATGAATCTACTGCAGGCTGTTTTGGTGACACATTTGTAGGATGAGAGAGAATTGCTAATTACTATGATAATGTGTGCAAAAATGCTGGTCAGAACTGGAGCAGAAACTGAGCAGCATCATCTACATAGACACTGCCAGGATTGTTCTGCTTTGAATTACAGTCTTTGCCTCAAGTTGTCATTTTGCACTTGGGTGAATTATAGGCAGACTGTACTCATCAAAAAACATTGTTTATTTCCTCTGTGTGCCAGATTGTTAGCTCTCTAAACGTCTGCTTTCAGAAAACCGTTTTCCTGACTTCTTCCTCCTCACAAGATACATTTCCAAATAGATCTTTGCTTTATGAACTTGAAGGTGCTTTTCCTATCATAACATAATACATAGCTGCTTCCCAACATCTGAGTTCAAAATGTAGCATTGTGTCTGTTTGGCAACATGTGGCTGTGTTCTTGGCTGCATTTGCCCTTGTCCTTTGTCTTTTATGCTATTTTCTATATTTTTCCAATTTTGGACATGAAAATTATTTAAAATATTGTAAGCTATAATTCCAAACACAACTAAAAACAATGCTGCAAAAATATGTTTTGTGATCCTTAAATATGCATTTTGTGCTTCAGCATAATTCATTTTCTTAAAATTGTTTAATTAATTTTCTCCTGGTGTTTGAAAAATAGCAGTGTCCTCCTGACCCCAACTGCGAGACCCAACATAATACAATAATCCGTCTAGAAATTATTTGTAAAACGCAACCTGAGTCAAACCACTAATGTCAATCTGAAATCTCTGCCCAGGCCTCACTCCACAGTCATCACATGATGACCCAGTATGTTGGGCAATTGTACTGTAGAATAAGATAATCAACAAAGCTTGTGCTGCAATCAAAGTCAAAAAGGCAGGTATTGAACAGAGGGCTGAAAACAGATTGCCATACTGAGACACAATATTTTGGGTTCTTTATGTTGGCTCTTAGTTTACGGGGAAGATGGCAACTTTCTGTGATTTTCTCACATTTGCAGTGATTGCTTTCACCCCTTTTACACATCCCTAAAGGGCTCTTTTGTGTGATCTACAATTTTCCCAACATGTGTCAAAAAGTTTACTCTTTCTTTACAAAGACGAACGGACAGAGAAAGATAATAAGTACAGCAATGACAAAGCGACCGGAAAGTCTAAGCAATGTTAAACTTTCTGGGAGTGTGAAATTTTTAGGACTTTGGAGTGAGGAAGGGAAAGACAATTTCAAAAAGACATTACGTGCAATAAAAAATACGTTTTGGAACTTGTCAGATCTGTACACAATGGGCCACAGAATAAGGTATTCATTGTGGTGAATACAGAATGTGGTGGAATAGCTCAGAAATATAAGACTAAATTGCTTGTTGACTCATTCACAAACATGACTCGGTGAGAGTCAGCCCCAGAAAAAAAGCTACTTTGAAACCTAATAAGAGTTGATGAATATGTTAAATATGCATTCTTTTCTAACTTAAAAGTTAAATTTCTAAAAATATATACGTAGAAAAATATTAAATCTAACAAACTCACTAATGTCATCTTTACAAGTTCAAGTAAATTTTTATAATTTTTCAATCACAACATTTATTCAAGATTTTCAATTGTTGTAGGAGAGAGCCTCCTACAGTTATTGGCTTAAATCTGTTCTATTAATAAAATAAATTATTAAAGACTGTTGTGGCAGATGATAGTTATTTTCAAAGTTGTCCTAGTTTTGAAGTGTTGTATATCTTTATTTATTTAATCAGAAAAAAACCCTCATTAAGATTAAAAGAACTTTTCTGAGAGTGACTTAGCTAAGGCAGCAGCATAAAACCAGCAACAAAACCAAAATACTAGACTAAATACACAAACACATAAACATCTGTTTCACATTCCGTGAAAAGTATCCTGGAGACATCTCATAACATCAAACAATTAAACATTTGGGCCAGAAGTGGACCAAACTAAAACATTCCTTGTTTTTGTTGGCTCTGCTTCCTGTTTTATTTTAACCTAACCTAGTAATCATATTAATAATAATGACCACAGTAGGAGTAATTGTGAATTCTCATTATTTCACACAGAATGTCTCCTTTTGCAGCTGTTCTGTTTATGGTTCTGCCTGTCAGATTACCTGTGTGAATCAAGACGATACTTTTAATCAAATAAAAGCAATTGAATCACTCCTGGTTTTGCTAAATTTGCATATACATTGGTTCAGACACCAATAATAATTCCAGTGAAATAAACATAGACCTCCCCCAAGATAGATTTGATTACTTTTTTACTATTGAAAATAAGTCCAGGAACTGCTGATATTAAATCAACAAAAATGTAACAATCTAATTTCTGTCTGCAGAACATCTCACATCAGGATTGTTTGTAGTGTTTTCACAAACAGTGAACAACATAGTAAACAATGTTGAAAATTGCAATTCTTTTACTAATATCAGACAAATTGCATACTGCAGCCTGAACACAGTGCGTCCAGGCAGTTGAGAAGTCAGACTATTGTGTTCTAGGAGTACAAGGATATTTGTAAGTCATTTTAATTAGCTTTAGAATATGCTGTTAGATAAGAGTTCACATTCTACAGGTGCCTATTGTGTGGATCTAACAATGTTGCTGTAAGTTCATCTGCTGTGGTGACTTGAATTGCTTCTGGCAGCAATTTATTAATACTTTGATTGCCCTAGCAAGCACAAGCAAACCCTTTACTGCAAAGTAGATTATCCAAGAAATCTGACAATATATTATGTTAAACAGACAAACTTTCTTAAACACCATGTACACCAAACTCCATGCAAAGTCTAAACTTATTTAGTAAAATTCATTAGCCACTTAGTTTGGACATTGCCTTCCTATGCAATAATGCTTGATTATAGTCCTGCTTCACAGATAAGTCTGTTTTTTTTCCCCCATTGACTTGGATTTCTCCACTGGAATTTTTATATATATATATTTTTTAATATATTCCTTTATTTAATCAGGTAAACCCCGGTGAGATCTAGATCTAATTTTCAAGAGGGACCTGAGCAAAAAATTTGCAATACATAGCAACCTGGTTACAAGATAAAAACAATTAATACATACACATACATACGTATTAAACAATAAAAACAATTTAAAAACAATGACACTGTTTCATAGAATATTGTTGCCTATCTTTAAGAACTGCTCGAAATAAGTCCAGTGAAATCATTTCCGACATCTTAAGTTCAGACTGCAACTGATTCCACGCTGTGGGGGCCAAACACACTGAATGCCTGCTTCCCTTTTTCAGTTCGAAAGCGTGGGACATGCAGAGGAATAATGTTATTGGAGCGAAGAGAACGGTCATTTGAGAACGGTTATTGGGTCAATCAGTGAAAAGCAGAAATTCTGAATGACGTTAATTTTCTGTGCTGTTTTATAATTGTACTCTTTCTGTATTTTTAGCAATGACAGTGTAGTGGGTTGAGAAACGGTAAAAAAAAAAAAAAATTAAAAATCAATACACCCCCTATTTTTGAGTCAGAGTTGGTCTTGTCTTTTGTCCTCGTTTTTTCTTCTTTTTTTCTTATGTATTTAGAGGCGTTTGTTGTGTGCATGTATCTTCTTGCCAGTGGGGGCGCTCTCGTGCCGCTGTGGGTGTAACAGGGAGAACGAGTTTCCTGGCTCTGGGCATGCGCAGTTCAGAATAAACGAGCTCTTGCCAGAGTAACATTGTATCAACTTACTTCCTCTGTGATCCACAGGAAGGATAAAAGGCAACTTTTATAAACCCATTTAAAATGTTCTGTAAATATGTAAAGATTAGTTTTGTAGTGTTTTGTATAACTTATATGTGTAATTTGGACAGTTTTATACTAGCGCTGATCTGTGTCGACATATGGCTTGCTTTTCGTTATTGGAGCCTTGGGATTTTGGATTTATTTAAACAGCTTTATTAGTCAATGTTGTGTTTGTATTTGGGTAGTGTTGTAGTATTTTTATTTCTCATAAAACTGTATTTATTTGTGGTAGGCTTGATCTCCTTTGTAACCGCTGTAACTGTGAAAAAGGTCACCTGGCAGTCTGCTATGTTGAGCCCTTTAAGGGGCGGAGTTTAGAGCACAGGTGAGCAGCATGCAGACGAAGAAGGGGAGAGAAGGAAAAAAGGAGCTGTAGAGTTTACCGTTCGTAACTTGTGAACTTTAACTTGTTGTTTGCAATTTATTGTCACCTTCCGTTGTTGTGTGTGCGTGGGTATCCGAGTAAGTAATGTTGGAAGTTAATGACGTTGTTTATTCAGCAGAGTATTTAAGTTTTGCCCTTAATTGCTAGCATGCCTTGTACACGTGTGCACTTAAAAGCTAAACAACGTGGGTTTTGTGTATCGTGTATTTGTTTAGAAACGGAATGTTGGTGCCTATTAATATTGCAGTTATTTAGTATGTGTAATGTTATTTCAGTCATTTGTTTGGGATTATTCTGACACTGACGTTGTATTGTTTATCTTTTCTAGAACCACACCGTTACGTCACGTTAAGGAATAAATTGCAAGTTAAACCCATTGGAGTGCGGAGTTCTAACCGGACTCACCACAGTGATCTGAACTTTTCCACCAGCAATTATAATCCCTATTCTTTAGTAACGGTTATAACTGCCAAACATTAATGACTAAGAAAACAGTTGTAACTGACAAACGTTGGTGTTTACTGTGTGTTGTAGATGGAATGTTTTGTTCAGTTTGGTTATGTTAATTTAAGATTAGGTTTTATTCATTTTTTGCAAGTATGTTATTTTATTTGTGCATTTTGTTTTATTTTATTTCTTTGTGGAAACTCCGAATGTTGTTGATTGAATTTGAATTGTATTGTAATTGTATTTTTTTATTTATTTATTTGTTTTTCTTTAATTGAAATTGTGTGTCAGAATAAACAAGCTCTTGCCAGAGTAACATTGTATCAACTTGCTTCCTCTGTGATTCACAGATATTGTTTGCACAGGATTCATCTGCCTGAGCACCACTTGATACTAGCTCCAATTCCCCTAGACCTGGTGCCGGTAACAGCAGCAGAGGAAGTGAAAGAAGCCGTTCAGTCTGTGTTGGCCTTCTCTTTCGGATCGGCACTTCTCTCTTCATAGTGGAGGATGGTTGTTGTACAAGACTTCATTTCTGGTAAGCTTCATAGCATTGAACTGGCACATTACATGCGTCCTGGGCAAATGTTAGTGATTGAGTAAAATTTAAAACTTTAACAGAGTCAGTGTCTCCAGGAAGTAATCATTTCTCCAAACCTGAGTCAAGACCCTCTGAAGCAACACATAGAACAAGGGGCTGTTTTTAAAAAGGCCACCAGTCACTTAGTGACTACTGAAAATACTGTAGAGGCCTAGTTTTGTTTTGGCCAGACTCGCTCCAAAGCCTCCATATTTCTCCTACCCCATGTTAGCTCCTGGATAGCTAGATGCATTGAGTTCATTGTCCAGGTCTAAAATGTTGTTTAGATGCTCTCATGATAATCTTTTTTGTTGTTTTAGTTTATTTTATCAGTAAAAATGTTAACGCAATTTATTGCATTTTCTTTTAAATACAAAGGTATCTGCGCTTTTCTCATTTGCTTGCAAATCTCATGCACAAGCAATATCCACAAATAACAGTGATGGATGACAAAATCACTTCTCTTTGTCCACTGGGTGTTAATTATTCCTTCACAAAAACAATGTGACGATCTGATGGGACTCTGGAAAAGACTACTGTTGGCCTATCACTGAAGCTACTCAGTCCTATTATACTGTCTCAATGCAAAACACTGCAGTAAGCACAGACACCTCCAACGCTAATGTCAGCATCCACAGCCCACATCTCTAAAGAAGTATTTTTCAAAAATAAAAGATATTACAACACTAGTTATTATATCAGACAATAGTTTGTCTTTAATATCACTATGCACCTATGTGATTGAATAACCTAAATAACGGATTAAAGACAACACATAACTTTGTTGTTGAAGTTTTTAGTCTTTTTATTCAATAATTTAGCAGCAAAGTCATTTTTGGAATTGAAGATGTTAAGTCATTTTTGGAATTCAATATGTTATTTGGTCTATATATAACTTTAGATTAAAATGACATTGATTGCTGTTAATTAATTGTGATTAACAACAAATTTAGTTACCTCTGTGATGTACTGAGAGTAAAGTTGATAATGTCTGTGCTCACACACAGCCTTCAAATTTTTCCATCACCATTAAAAGAAACAAACAAAAAGAAAACAATAAAGTGTCCAGTTAATGCAACTGATGATCATAAGTAATTTCTGAAAATATCAAGTAGCGGTTAAGGTTTAAACAAAATGGACAAAAATACTACATAATTGAATGTCTTTACTGGTGTAACAATAATAAAAGATCCGCAAAGTTTTTCTTTAACTCAAGAACTCAAGAACAACAATAAACTTCAACATGATTCTAAGCCCTTATGTTGCTCAGTGTTGCATGAAGAAACAAATCAAAGTAACGGCACACAAAAAAAAGTAACAAAATTCTGCATAAAAAACAATTTTAGAATGCTAAACAAATCTGTCTTTAAAACCCGAAGTTTCTAACTGCAGCATAAAGTAATCAAAATTTAATGGAGCAAAGCAACTTAAGAATAAAAAACACAACAATATTCATTTGCATAACAGAGACTTATTTGAGTAGACATCTTAAAGCCTAAAATTACTGGATTTATTTGTCTGTAGTTTTATCTATGCGTGCTATCTCTCCTCTTTTCCAACAACAGAAAAATATAAGAAAATAACAGAACTACAAAATTATGCTGTTTTGTTTTTCAGAGCAGCGATTGTTTGCTCTTTTTAAAATGCCATCTGAGAGCTGATGATGCTCAAGTGTGCCTGTGATACGAGTAAGATATCGCTTTGAAACAGAGGGTACATGACTGTGAATGTGACAGATATCTATAATTTTGAATGGTAAAAGGATTTTTTTCCCCACCTCATTGCTTCACTGCACAACAAAAGAAATGGCATCCATCCACTTCCCTCCAGTTGTGAAGAGGCGTTTATCTATGCATATACATTACATTGTCTTTTGAGATGACAAAGCCACTAAGACAAAAACTTCATTTTGGATTTTCTCTTTGTGAGAAGCATACCATTTTTATTTTAAATCCCTCTATTGTCATTGAGACACTCTAGTGAGTGTGATTATCTTTTTTCTTTAAACTCTCTTTCATTTACACTGCACTGGTGCCACAAAGATGTATTAAATTAGCTTTTTTTGTAGTTTAGTCAATAGAGGTTATCTTGTTGTTGCACAACCGTTTTCTTCTTATGTGAAAGCGCCTTAAACAAAACACAAACTGGGATACTGGAATTTCTTTACTTATGCTTAACGGACTCCTTACTCTCATTTCTCCCGGCTTCTCGCTTGAACACAGAACTCCTGGGAATCCTTTTTATTGCAATGAGGCAGAACTAATCCAACAGATTAGAAATTCAGACTCTGTTAAATGTACAGAATTGTGTAAAAAGACTGATACCACATGCAACTCCCTTCCTTCAGCTGGTATGTTTTCTTTACTGTCCTGTCACTGCTGTGATTGTCACCGATTGATGAGGGTCAGATGTGCTTGAAATCTTATGATAAACCACAAACATTCTGAGAAGTATAAATGTGCTATTAAAACTTGTTCTGTCATCCATTGTTATCACACAGTGTATTACACAAAATAAAAAAATGTTAAATTTAATAAATGTACAGAATGACCTTTATCAAGTCCTTCAATCTAGGAAACATTTTAGGTTTTCTGGTAGTCTGCCTAAACTGATTTAAACAGCTACCAGTTTTGAAAACTTGTTTTAGAAAAGAAATAAATACCAGAATAAATGGAATATTAATTAGTGATGGCTAAATTATGTCAAATATCAATAAAAACTGGTCTAAGCTAATTTTGACACCTCCACTGCAGTTTTCTTACATTAACAACAGATCAAATACTCTGGGTCCTCTGAATTCGCCACCTTACCAGCAACAAGGTTGTTTTTAAAAAGGACGCTTTCTCTGTTTGAGAGGTGCAGCCTGTCCTCTGGAATGCCTTCATTTTGACAGGATAAAAGCCTGCATAAAATGTTATTTTGCATTAACTAACTTCATTAAAGGGGATAAATAATTAATTGAAACTTATTTTAGCAGATTCAACATAAACATAGCTACTGGCTACTAAAAAGCAATTTAGAAAGCCCCAGGACCACCATTTGCTTCATGTTTCCTCAAGCTGAGCTTGATTTAGATTCAGAAGACTTCTTTAATTAAGTGTTCTGTGTCTAGTTTTATAAATTGACCACCAGCTTCTGGAATTGAAATAGATCTGTTATGTAAAACCACAGTGACCCCTAAAACCAAAAATCTAGTTGAAAATATCTTCTGGGCAGCTGTGTTTGGAAAGCCACTTTAATTTTTCTTTTCTTTTCAATTGAAGACAAGTGTTTAGTAGAGTTAGTGTGCCTTTTTCTATTTATTTTAAATGCATAGACGCTCTCTTGGTAGCGCTGTCCTGTGTGAAGATATTTTAAAGTTAGTTCCTAGATAAAGCCTGTGTGTATGTTTGTCCATACTAACTGACCTACATTTAAAAAATGCCCATTTTGTCAAAATTATTTGAGTTTGATTTGCAATTTAAGTTCAATTTAGCAACATTAAACACTTAAAAACATTTTTAATAGTTAGTTTTTTTAATAGCAACAGCAGAAGTAAATGAAAATCTATTAAAGGATGAGAGAGTTTTAGACCTATTAAGAAAGTAAAAGATGAAAAATTCTGATGGTTAAACATCATCTTTGCATGAATAAATTCCAACTGTTGGAGATACTGTACATCAAAATGTTACCATTTTGTTATCACAGACATACGATGTTAAACAAATAAGGAACCATGATTCCTCCCAAGCATATCTGGCACAATTAACTGATCTAGTGCTTTAAGGGAAAAGTTAATGCAGAAAGTTGGTGACTCCTCAAAAACACCAAACTTCAGGGCAGATGGGGCTTTTTAAGCTTCCCTGGGTTTTAAGGCGTTATTAACCCAAATCTGTAAGGTAAAGGTAAACGTAAGCCAAGAAATATTCATACCCCTGGTAAATGGAAAACATTTTCAATTCCAGTGAAAGTTTGCTTCTGATAGGAAAGGCATCCCAAAAAACATATAAAATAATTGGCAAAGCAGTGTGTTATATTTATATTTGCAGTACTTGGCATATTAAAAAAAATGATGTTCTTCCCAATATATCATATGGCATTAAGGCAATCAAACCCTTCCTCCAAATGTTGACATATTTTTGCATATTTCTGGTCTGCTGTTATTAGCAAGTAATTGAAAGAGGAAAAAAAAATCATTTTCTCTGTGAAGCATGGAGCTGGCAGCATAATGCTGTGGGACAACTTTTCTTCTGCAAGGATAGAGAAGCTAGTTAGAGTTGATTGGAAGAGCAAAGTATCAAATTATCAAACTTTTTTGATCTTTTCACCATGTTATAATGTTATTCACTCATCGAAAACATACTTGGAGCGTTACCTGGATTGATCACTTGGTAACCATTTAACTGTGCAAAACAGTTGGGTGGACCGAATACAGCCTTCAAGATGCAGCTATTCCTTGGAGCTGCAGTTTTTAAACATCCGAGCTTCCATCTCACAGAGCAGCCCTCCTGCTTAAATTCCACACTCTGCTCCTTCAGAATCACACAGACAGAGCTCTAGTGGAAGGTATAAACCAAAAGGTAATATATGCATATTATGCATGAAAGGCCCAGTCAAAGTAAAGACCGTATTTACATTGGGTAAACTGGCAAAACATCATAAATAATGTTTATAGGTACTCTACATTCAGTCAGAATGATCTTGAGCTATTTTGAAAAAAAGCACAAACTGCACAGATGTACAGAAAAAGTTAATGGAGATTTACTTCAAAATGCTTACAGCTATATCTGCAGTAAAATGTGATTCTACAAAATATTAGATCAGGTGGTCTGAACATGAAAACATTTCAGACTGTTGCTATTTTTAATAGACAACTTTGAAAATTACATATTGCCTCTGCTTCCACTTCACATTGATGTGCTCGTTTGTGTTGATCTAACCCGAGGAATAAAACAAACAAACAAACAAACTTTGGGTTTTATGTCTATAACTTGACATCATTCAAAAAAAGTTCAAAGTGTCAAAACATTTGATTCTGCGTATGTGCATTTTTTTCCTGTTTTGTTATACGCTTTGACTTGATAAATGATGAGATGACAAATTCAAGTCAGAGATGAAGGTTACTTATTTATCCTTGCTGCACTAAAAGTGCTGACCAATTACTTCACGGTGTATGCAGTCCTTTCCAACTTACAAAAGTAAGCAGAGTTGCCAACTGGGCAGCAGTGTTTGAAGTGGCATAAGGTGCTGCGGTGCTGGCATGACCTGACAGAGTCACATTGAGATATGACTCATTATTCTGCTTGGAACTAATTGCATGTCCATGTTTTTAGCAATTAGTTACAATTGTTTTCCTCTTCTGCTTCCTCTGACAAAAAGATCTTTACTTGACACTTGGTAACTGCTATAATTAGGATCCTCAAAGATCAACGTTGATTGTTAATTGTTAACAATTTTCACAGTGAAAACACTGTAAAAAAAAAAGTGTCTGAAAGTAACAATGAGGGATAGAAATGCGTAAAACAGCATTGCTAGGGCATTTAATGACTGATTTAAAATATGATGGCGTTTTATATAATTGCGTAAAATGCCAACTCTTAATTTGAACAGTGAAAACATTATTTCCTATTTATCATTCAAGCAAGGTACATTCGTGATTTCTGTGCCTCCATATTGGATTTATTGAATGATTGATAGCTCAGATGTAGTGAACCCTCAATCTGGAGGCAAACGTGCTAAACTCAGTAACAATGCTTATGGTGTTTTGTGAAATCTGTGTATTTGTCTTTTTATAAAGTTGCAACATTTTATCCATCTATTCACTTAATTTTATTTACATAGATGTTGAATACTTTTATTCCTTTCTATACAGAAATAATTGTTGGATTTTGATATGAAGCATATATCACAGTGAATACTTGAACTTGAATGTGGGCCTGAAGAGAAATAACACAGGACTACATACAGTATGTGAAGAGTTCTTCATATTTTCACCTTCCTACAATAATGGCCCAAGTCATTTTTTGTGCCTAAAAAACCTTTTGGCAAAAATTGACTTAGGCCATTATTTTAGGAATGTGATGATTTTATTTTAATTTCTATTCAGATATTGATTCACTTACTGCCCCTTTAACAAGGTTTTCACAAAGAACATAGATTATTGCTCACAGAAGAACACTGCACTGATTCACGAAAGATCAGAAAAATGGGATAAAATATGATTTCTGGCAGTGCAGTAAACTACCCACTTCAGGGCCGATATGATATTTAAAGAAACAGTGGAGTTGCTTTTTCTTCCATCATCACCATCATTCATATAGAATACGCCACCAATGCCCTCTTTGTAGAAAGTTTCACTATTTTCCATATTACACAGCTGCTGTTTATTCAGTGTAAGTAATAAAATAAGCAGAGCTATTTTCAAAGTTTATTCATGCAGATTCTAATTGCATTGTTCTCTTCTTAACTGCTGTTAGTGGTTTGTCTATTTAGTCTGTAAAAAGTTGGAATAGCATCTTGGATTGTGATGTGATGCAGGGAGATCCATTGAATGACCAAATGTTTTTTTCTTTTCAAATCCTGAAATTATTTTTGATATAATATTTACTGTGATTTTATCACCATAGTTTATCATATATCTTATAAGTCTCTGTCAGTTGATATTGACAGGTATTGAAAAAATCAAATCAAAATTGAAAAGATTTTTTGAAACAAAAAAGAACTTTGGGACTTAATATTATCCATGTGTGGAATGTCAGTGAGCTCCCTGGAAGTAAGCAGGATTTTAAGAGGAAGGATTATCCCCTTCGCCTAAACCAAAGCTGAAGAACAGGACACAACACAGCTTGTGCCACATCTATGACCAATTAGTTGAGCAGCAGCAAGAGCCAAACCCACAACGTGTTGTTTCTCAGACATTTCTCAAGACAGAAAACTTTTATTTCCCTATCAGTTATTATGGCAATATGGTTTAAAAGAGAAAACATTTTTATTGCAAATACCATTTGAGTGCTTTCATTTTTTCTTCCAGCTGCATAACTGTAGACTAGGCAATCCCTAATAAAACATGGACTGATTATGTGGAGAAAAGTTGGACTTGCACAACCTTTGAATGTGAGTCTCTTTATATAAAGTATATAAAGTATGCAGGTGATAGTAGTTGGGAGACATATTTTCAAAAAATATTTTGTCATAAGATGCTATTTGCCACAGGCAGAATTCCATGCAGACTGGGACCGTGGCTGAGCATTTCCAAATTCCTACATCAGGCTGAGGTTTGTTAAATCTCCAAGGTACTGCACTTAAGCAATAGGTCTATTGACTTCCTCCTTCTTACTGGATAACTGTATAAATCTTTTCTTAATTAACTGAAATTAGAACTGGAGCCTCTGCTATCATTACGTTTGCTTTGAGTTGACATAATGTTGTGCACTGATGCCCAAAGACAATGCTCCAAGCTCAGCTTCATCAATTCTCTGCGACTTTTTGTTGCATCTTGGACTGGCTACATTTTTTTACACTTCTTAAAAACTCTCATGAGCTTTAAAGTAGAACAAAGCTGAAAAGAAAAGGTTGAAAATAAAGATATATATGTACCGTTTAGGGTGTTGATAAGCTGTTTTTAATTTGTTTTTACAAATTATCAACAACTGGTAATGTGCCTTCTATACAGTCTCAGTAATAGGACTCTTATGGTCTAGTTGCTGTAAATTGCTGCTCTTACTTGTTTCGACATCAGTTTGAGAATACAACAAAGAAAGTAGGTTGAAGATTATATACATATGCACACCTTCAAAATATTGTTAAGGAAAATAGAAGTACGTGATTTATCTTTTTTTTTTAAAAAAATCAGGAGATGATTGCATATTTGACATCTCAGTATTTAATTAATTATTTTTATTTATTTATTTCAAACAGGTTTAGAAAAAAAAGTTACTAGTTGTTACTTGAACCACTGCAGTCGGGTTCCAGGCAGCAAAGGTTCAGAACAAAAGAAAACATGTGCGAAATAATCTAGAACAATATAATTACCTCTTTTTTGTTTGAAAAGGAATAAGAAGTGAACACTTATTTAATCCTTACCCTTCTCTCAATTTAATGATGTACATCACTTACTGATTCAGTAATTATCAGAAATTTGTAATTAAAAACATGTGGCATTCCTATGCCTGTTCAATTTATTGTGCTAAAGAACCAACAAATAAGTTATATTGCATAAAAACAAAATGAGTACAAACATATATCTCATTACAGGACAAGAAAATGTACAGACCCATAAAAATAATAGTAATAATGACTGGGGCTGTTGTAAAAGAAAATTTTATTAATTGAGTACTCTATAGAATATTTTTACGA
Organism: Xiphophorus maculatus; assembly: GCF_002775205.1. Lineage (NCBI taxonomy): Eukaryota > Metazoa > Chordata > Actinopteri > Cyprinodontiformes > Poeciliidae > Xiphophorus > Xiphophorus maculatus. The sequence continues at coordinate 28,823,948 of NC_036453.1, forward strand.
TTATCCGAGGAACCAGATCTCTCTCTCTCTCCGGTCTCTCTTTCTCTCTCTCTCTTTCTCTCTCTCTCTCACCGTTCGCTCCAGAACCGTCATAACTCCATTCCGATACCAAAAAACCTGCCTTACTCTAACCATCCCACCGCAAAGTTCAACAATCCTTATTTGTCCCACAAGCTTGACAAAACGCCGCACAATTCAACACCATGCAGCTAGCACTTCACAACAACTTTTGAACTGGTTGATGTTTGCAAATTGTTTTTCATTCCATATTAAGTACGTTCTATTGCTTGACTCCAGTTACAGAGATACAAAATCTTTTCATACTTGTTTGGATTTAATTGCTATCTGGTTTTGCTCCTCAAATCTCATCCTTAATCTACTCACTTGCACATTCAAAGTGCACCAGAGTGCACTATTTTTTTAATTACACGTTGAATACTGTAAAATATTTTGTCCTTTATTTTTTTTATATATTGCAAATGTTTTATATTTGTGTGACTCTACTTGCTTTGATGACATGTCACTTTGCTGCTGGTGAACAGAAATTGTGGGTCAATAAAGGACATTTCCATTCTATTCCTTTTTCCACCTATTCTTATGCAACAGCCTCTGTCCTTATTTTAGGCAAACAGCCAGTCACTTAGTTTGTAAAGCACAGCAGCAACAGCAGTTCCAATATTCACACACTGAGAACGAACCTGGTCACAGTATCTGCTTCCTGCTATCCAGCTGGTGAGCTGGCTGACCTATTTGAACTGTAGGCTCCAAGCCAATGCAACATATGGACAATAGGGCAGTGTGATTACAAAATGCAAAATAGATGATGTTGTAGGAGACCTATTATGTCTTTCTCCCACAAACATCTTTCTATTTTGAGTTTTGATTTTAAAGTTGGTGTCTATATAGTACCGATTTTGATGTTTAATGTAAAGTGTATATATATATATATATATATACTGTATATATATTATTCTAATCTGGCTTTTTATACAGTTCATCATTTATCTAAAATAAGTGAAGTCCAAAATATTGACTTGGATTTTAAAGGATTTCAGTGGCAAAGTTGGTCTCAATTACCAGTCACATTTATACACCGATGTGTGTATTGGGGTGTACATTTGTGAGTGTAAATGTGGCTCTAGTGTAAAGTACTTTGGGTGGTCAAAATAACTGGAAAAGCGCTACATGAGTTCAGTCCATTTCCCACTTTGCCATTTTGTTTTTGTAACATTTCAAATTCTTATTACCATTCTTGATAATACTGTCATGTGAAGGTTTAGTTGTTATTGAACTAGATCTGAATGCAGGCAGGAGGCAGGCAGAATCCCAGAGCAACACAGAACTTGGGTCCCACACATCATGATGGATTTTTGAGTTGAGGCTTATTTCACTCAATATCTTACCTATTACTGTGTTAGAGTCTTTATATAGTATAAATCCAGATTATTTGGTCCAAGAGGCTAACGCTAAAGAGGATTTTAGCAGGCTTAAAATGGATTAACTCCTATGTATACCATCACGGTGGTTTATGCAAACACAACCTTATGCACCTTTAAAAATATTTAAATTTGGCAGGTATTCTGACCAGAAATACTTTACAATTTCTCTTCTCAGCATATTTTACTCCAAAAGATCACCGCCTCCTCCGATCATTTGCTATGTTAATAATAAGAATGGTTTAAAGGTTCATAAAAAACATTTGCAAAACATTTAGCTTTTTTTAGATTGAAAGCGTTTAAAGGCAATGAAAGACTGCTTTGACTCCGTGTACCCATTAGCTTCAACCTCTAGGACCAGCTGATGTAGGTGTATAATAAATGTGGACTATTGTGAGATATTATCTCCCTTTTACTTTTTGATCCAATCTCACTCAATAATCCTAAACTATTTCTCCAACAGTTAATAACAGTTATCAAGAGGGTGGGTTTTGTGTTAAACCATGACTCAAGACAAATGTACAATTTTTTAAATCCTCTGAGAGCAAGTGATTTACTTAGCAAATGGTTATATTCTGAACACTAAGTTCCTAAGGACCTTGTGTTTGCTTCCCTTTATATTTGTATTTATATTTGTAGCTATTACAAATATAAATCCTTTTCTCCTTCATGCCAAATTATGAGAAATTATTATTATGATTAAGTACATATTAAACAATTACCCCAGACAAAAAAGTACATGAATAAGTATAGCCTTTGTGATCTATTGATATGTTAAGACATTGTATACTATGTGTTTTTTTAAAAATAAAGAATTTGGAAAGAAACTTCAAAGATATAACAGAATATGCAAAACAGAATGTGATAGTTGCTTTTCTGTTATAGGGTTTATTTTCATGGATTTTTAAAATTGCTGTTTCATTGCTTAAGTGCAAGAGAAGTCATCTGGAGCATCAAGAAATCTATTCTGACAGGCAAGCTTAGGTATGATGTGCGTCCAGGTGGAAAAAAAGCACAAAAAAGAAAAGAATGAAGTTCTTGCATGCACACCCAAAGATTGATCTTGCACTTTAAGTTGTACCGTGTTTGATTCTAGGCAACAAAACAATGGCATAATTGTAGACCCAGACAAAAAGACCCTTTTTAAAATAATTCTACTCTCATAAATGTCAAGAATACAAAGCCCTGCCTTCAAAATTAAAGTACAAAACTCCTGTCCTTTCTCTAACGTGCATTTCCAATAAAACTGTATTACTTGCATTTCTTGTAAAGCAATTGCAACCTGAATGGATTTTATGTTAATAGATTGAGCAAAACAAAGTTGATAAATATGCAAAACCCATTCCAAGGAGCAAATTTGATACCTCCATACATGCATATTCAGTGTGACCCAGAGCCGTAGTGTGCATCCACAAAAACGTCTCCTGTACCAACTTTCATGCTCTGCTGAAAGTCTTTAACGTGCATTTGTGTTTTGGTTTCATAATCCCTCGAAGCATCATGTGACAAGTCATAGTGTGACAGCAGCTTGCTGTTGCAGAGCTTCCAAATGCACTCTATACTGCTCTCCCATAAGGGGATGATAGAGCTGTCCCCCTCGATAAAACACGGCTTTGTGCATGCTGCAAAAAATAAGTCTTAATGAACTGGTGATGACTGTCGATCTGTTTCTTTCAGATTCATTTCTTTGTAATTCCTCTTTTGACTATTTGTGCTGCTGTTAAAGTTTGTGTTTAAACTCTCTTGCAGCTTGGTGTGCTTCACTTCTCACATATGATCACACCTACACTGCTTTCACACATTTGTTTGCAATCACTTTAAGAAAAGTTGTTAGTTTTTCATTGTGAACATAAAAAGTACATATGCTCTGCATGTCTTTTCTTCATAGATGATATTTCTCTTTGCAGTCATAAATACATGAAGACACAAACTCTGGCTTGCATTTGAGGAGATCGTGTCATCTTGAGATTCCTTCAGGAATACACTGCCTTCTAAGATATGTCAGCTACCAATTATTGTACACATCCAGAAGTGTCTAACAAGAATTTTCCAAGAAAACCCTGACATCTAACATACGCTATTTCTGAGGAATTTGAGACTGCAAAAAGGGCATATAATTATTCAGTACTCATGGCAGAATTTTTAGAATGTTAACATAATCTAAAGGCCGACGGTGAGAATCTCTTGCTGTAAGTTATGGTCAACACTTTCTGCAATGCTGACCCGCTAAACACCGACATCTAATTTAAGCTAAAGTATGAGGCGTGAAAATGCATCTTCACACTTTGACTAGATAAAAGCTGTGATTGTTTCCACTCGATAAAGATGCACATATTTATTGTAGCTGAAAAAGAAGTAACCAAGCATTATGTTTTTGTTTTTATTGTACAAACAGTGACTAATCAACACTTAGAAAAACACAAGATTTCAGGATGTTTTCTTTTTCTAGCAACATTAACACCCACATTGATTACATGTGTACTGTTCGGGAACACCTCTGATCAGACCTGGCACCATCTTTAGCTGCTTTTCTGCAAGTCACAAAAAATGTAATTATTGGAATTTTAGGTCCAGCAAAACAACATTTTATAAATATTTGTATGTACTTCATACCCACACACATCAAACATATGCTCAAATGAAACTTTGTCTTGTGGTGTATTCTGTCCGTGTCTTTAAGATGCTGTAGCCGAAGTCAGCACAACTGAATCTCGAGGAAACCTTGGTCCGATCATAGAGAAGTCCCCCTGATCTCTGGACAGAGTCCCTCTTATAGGGCTCTGACCAACACATATTCTCCAAATTAAACATATTACCACATGCATATGTTCCACATTTACATCTTGTTTGAGTCCTGGCCGGTTTGTTTGCTTATGCACCTGGAATCCACAGATTAGATTATGTTTCAAACTCTGTGTCTTTTAACCTTTGACCTGACTATTTTCCTGAATATTTCAAAAGGACTTCCTGTGTGGTCAGACACTATAGTCTGAATGTCGTTCAATGAATGAGATGTTTTCTCATATGAATAATCATGTTCCATAAGGGTAGGAATTTGAAAAGCTTTAAAATAATCAGTCAGCCATAACCTTAAATGTTAGACCTTGAATGTGAATGCGGTCTCTATTCAGTGGAAGGATTAGGTGTAATTCAGTGTTTGAATGTAGATAATGTTGCCTAGAAAATGAACAAAATCCATTCTTCCTACTGACTATCTTAAGTAGTGGCTTTCAAATGGTCTGGATTTGACTTCTTATTGAGAAGCTGCTGGCTGTATCAAAGCAATTGCACAGTATTTTTGTTTTTATAACTACTTATTCAGTCACTAACCATATATGAGGCTGACATAACCAAAGTAATCAATAATAACTATTTTTAACTGATTCTGTTATGGTTTTTGTGTAAAATACCTGAAATAAAAAAGTACAACTACTAAAAAGTTTTTAATTGTAGTTGCAGAGAAAAATTAATGTTGTTGGTCTTTATTGTTTGTATTTGAATAATGTTTGTATGATTGTTTTAGCTTAATTAATCTTTAGTAAATAGGAACTAATGTGATTAATGAGAGGTGTAATTTCTGATTACATTTATTAGTGGGTACCATTGATATATTTAATAATCATTTATTTAGGTTATCATTTTACACCAACACTACTTTTTTCACATCTAATATGCACTACCTGATAAAAAGGAAAATAATCAGTAATTTAGATTCATTTTAAATATTTCTGAGACTAATTTAGAAAAATGTAAAGTCATAAAAAATAGCTTAGTCCCGCTACACACAGCTGTTATCTTGTTTGTAGAAAATTGATGCACAGCCAGGAGGCTTATTTCCCCTGAAAATATGAAGCCTGTTTATGACATTGTAAGTCTTGCAGAAACCTGTGCCCCAAGCACGTGTTAGTCGGTGTACAGTGTCATGTTCAGTCATGCTCAAATGGTGAGTTATACTTCCCTGCCTTTTCTGACCCCTGTGACTGGAAAACTGCTTCTCCATCAGGCTCAGTAGCAAGATGCTTCTCTCTGCTCTTTTGATTTTCAAAAAAAATAAAAAATCTCTTCTGTTACCACCCTGCGATTCCTCTCCCTTATTTCCCCACTTTTACTCACTCATTCTGATGTTATGCAACACGTTTTAGCCAAAAAGTTTAAAACAAAACCGCATTTATTAAGCTGTATTAACATTTGCTGTTTGCTACACTTTAATTGATAGTGTGATAGAACATTGCACCATGATGTCTTTGATCAAATGCAAAAGGGCCAGAAAGACGCATAAACAAAAGCTTTTATATGGTCCATTTCATACACCTCTTACTTCATTTACCCACTTCATTTGATCCACCCAACATCTTCATTCATCTTCCCCTTTATGGTGAGTGCAGCATAGCAGACTATAATAAATTTGATCCATGTGTCATTCATTTTAATTATAGTAGACTCTGTGGTTGAATTGAAAAATGTTTTATAGGCAGTACTCTACATTAAGATGTTGATGGGATTTAATTAGGCATCTTAATTACATAACTTTTTTTTTATTAACAGTGACAAGAGTGACATTTTCGAGACTAGCCACTTTTAATTACCTGACATACATTTTCCCCTCTCCTTTATATGTGTTCACTGCAGTACTCAGTTTTTAGTCTCAAAATCTCTGAAATGCTTGAATGTTAATGGGAACATCGGGGCTGTTCGCAAAAGCTGCAGGATTGTCATCTATTATGCTATTAGATCTCTGTAGAAAGCTTACATTGAAGCTGCAGTACATGTATCTTCTAAGTGTCAGGTGTATAGGAAACGTACAATATTCCATATAGAGGAGCAGAAAACTTAATGACTGATGTGAGAACTACAAACTTGCCGAGAGGGGAAAAGGAGCAAGAGGCTGTTTTTGCTCATGTGTTCCAAAAGGTTTTAGTATACAAATCCTTGAAAGAGCAATCATACCTCTTCCACTTTTCATAAAAGTAGAAACTTTCATATATTTTATTGGGATTTTATGTGATAGAACACTTAGTACGAACACTTAGTAAAACATTATTGTTTAGTAGAAGGGAAAACTATGGTTCTTAGTTATTTTGAACATGAACTTTGTAATTGCAGCAAATCTCTCTTACTCTGTTAACCCTAAATAAAATCCAGTGTACTTAAAAACATTTAAAAAGGCAATGTGGCGTACTGTTTACCAATATTTTAGAAATCAAGTCATGGAAATTTCTTCAGCCCAATCAAGACAAGATTGAATATTTAGGTAAACCTACATAGAGGAAAACCCGCAGCACAAGTTTTAACACTGGCAATGAAAACTTCAGATCATGTAAAAGATATAGGTATTAAATTTGACAATCTGACATACATTACTTACTTGGATAGCATTCAAATGATACAAAAAAAACATGTTCTCTCATCAGAAGAACAGTTTCTCTCTTATACTGCTTCAGAGACTAGTACAGCATACCATATTGATCAATGCAATGCTGTGCTTTCTGTTTTTAATAAGCAGGCCCTGCAAAATTCAACTGCAAGAATTGTAATAAGGACCAGAAAAAGGGCTTAAATTCTCAGCGTTGGTTACTTGGGAATTTTAGAACTGATTTTAAAGTGCGTATGTTTCTTTTTAAAAGTTTTGGTAGGTTTAGTCTGACTTATTTATCTGATACTGTTACCTTAAAAGCTACACTTTAAATGCCCTCCAGAATTTCTAGGTCTTTTGAGAAAGGTCTTCAGTTGGCACCTAAAGTTAAAAATCAAACTCTCCATTTCCATCATTTTCTTATTATACCTCCACCTTTGGGATAGCCTTCCAGGAAACCAGAGGGAAGCTGAGAATGTTTAAATGTTAAGAAGCAAACTATAAACTTTTCTCTTTAGCAAATTTTGCATTAACTTTGGCAGTTCTGTTATTTTTATTCATATTTTTATTATTTTTCTTAAAATCAAATTTCTACTAGTTATACTCTGTTATTTACTTGGATAGGCTGCATTTTAATGCAGTGTAGAGATGGAAAAGGAACAAATTGATTTTGGGTAGTTTTTGTGGTTATTCTGCCTCTTTTCAATAGAATAATTACTAGGCAATTGCTCTGCTGTGTTTGTTAAAAAAAATAATTCAAGTCTTGAGTCAATGAAAGCGTTATTTTTAAAGCTTTAGCCAAAAATTTATATTTTACAGAAAAAAAACGATTACAGATAATTTAATGAATGTCACTAATGAAGATTATATGTGCAAACAATTGTGGTTACACAATATGTAATTTTCCATTTGTAGTGAATTCAATTGAAAATAGACTGAAAAGGACTTGCAAAACATTGTATTATCCATTTCTTTATGATTTACAAAATGTCCCAACTTCATTGGAATTGGGGTTGTAAAAAAGTGAAAATATTTTTTTCTAAATTTGAGCGGTTTTGTCATATTTGTTCCACTCTCTTCATGGCTGTTTAGCTAAGAACTGCTAATGCTAATGTAAGTGCTTCATTTGTCCCTCACCAGTTACAATCAAAATCTAATTCATAATATATTAATAGGCATACACAGCTTTCTATTTTCAGAATGACAATTAAATAAGGCACCTCTAAAATAAACTGCTGTTGTGTTTAATATGTTATTGGACAGCTGTGGTTCAGAGGGTAGTTAAATTGTGCACCATTTGCAAGGGAAATATATTTGTGGTTGTGCTGCAGAAAACAGAATTTTTTCTATGGGTTGTGTCCCTGAATAATTAGCAACATCCTACTTGTCAATACAAAATAGCTTAGAGTGGAGGTAGTGACACCCCCAATTTACACTTCATCCATTTCTGCTGTGCTCTGCTGCGCACTTCGCAGGCGGATCGCAGCAGTTCAGGAGCACCCTAATTTACACTGCTTGCATCCCTTCTCTGCTCTGCTGCGCTGTGAACTGCAGAGGTGCTTCAAGACACAAGCGTGAAAAATGAGAGTTTGCGTGATAAAGTCAGTGATAAACAGGATGAATGGAGGATAAATTAAGATATTTTTGAATTTACTCAAAGGTCATTTTCAATTTGATTTAAAAAAAGAAAAGGGCTATCTCACTGCTTTGTTGCTCACTCTTTGCTCAGAGTTCAGCGTAGATGCAAAACAAAGTAGAAATATTCAAAATTCATTAAGTTCAGAAATGATTGTGTTGCTAATAACAAACTGTTACTTGAAGACGTTTTTGTGGATGCACACTACGTTTAATTCCAGATAACCAGCCCATCTGCAAAAATTGGGAAATTCTTGCAGATATTTTTATATTATTCACAACTTCAACCTTCAAGTAACTAGTAAACAGGAAACTGCACAAAAATACTCCAGTCATTTCAATTATTTAACAGTTTTGAGAGATGAAGTGGAGCTGATACAACTCTAACTGATTAAAGTGGAAATGGATTATGATGAAATGGAAACTACAAGTGAGCTGAAGAAAATTGGCTTTTCAAAAATATTTGAAGTAGAACTATTGATCATTAATTTCAATTAACTGTGCATACTAGGCGTTCACAGCCAAGAAATGCATTTTGTTCGTGATTACAGCTTTTGCTTTGTTACAGGCTGTTTGCATGCTTACAATCTACTTTCACTACTACAGCTGATAAAATCTAATGCAATAATATAACACTTATTGTGTGACAAATTGTAGCAGTCCTGTGAAGAATGTGCAGTAATTGACTGATTCAGATTCTAAACAGAGGCTTAACACTTAACCCTGTACGTCTGATTATCTGCCAGACGACCTAAATGACCCTGTGAGGCTCTTTTTTATGCACTGTGCAGCTGGGAATCCACGCACAGTAAGTGATGACACACTTCACGGTACAGCAATGAACGGGCACCTGCAGGCCTTCTTCACCATGTCTGCAATGTGTGTACACCAGGTTCCTAGGTCCTCCCTGACTCCTCAAAAGCAAAAGTCTTGAAACCCTGTCCACCCAATCTCCATTTATGCAAACATAATGTCAACCTTCTTCCTGAAGTTCATGATAAGCTCCTTAGTCTTAGCTGTCAGGTGCTTCACCTCATCCCTGTAGGCAGACTTCGAGCCCTGTCTTAGTGGTGTCATCAGCAAATTTCACAATGGCATTACTATTATTGTGGTAGGTCAGAATGCAATTCTGAGTAGATATAGAGCAGGGGGCTTAGCACACTAGGTCCCCTCCAACACTAGGGGAGCTAGTGTTGGAGGCGACTCTAACCCACTGAGTGTGACCACTTTGTAATTTCTTGATCCAATGGCAGATGGAAAGTGGTAGGCCTACGTCTGACAGTTAAGTTACCGATCTGTGGGTTAAGGTAGTATTAAACACGGAGCTAAAACCAATGAAGAGCAGCCAAGTGTAGTTCCCCCGTTGTTTCAGATAAGACAACATGGACAGCAGCAGCTAAAGCTCTGTGGACATGTTCACTCTTTAAACAAACTGGTAGGGATCAAACATTGGAGGAATGAATTACATAATGTGGTCCCTAACAAGTTTCTCAAAGCACTTCATAACCACAGAGGTCACTGCAAATGGCCTATGTTCATTTAGACTCGTGATGGACTGTTTTTTGGCCAGAGAGACTATCATGGAAGATTTCAGACAGGGTGGAACAATGGAGAGGAACAGAGACAGGTTAAAAATCTTTGTAAAATCTCCAGCCAGGTGGTCTGCACTGCCTTTTAGTACCTGACATCAGAGGTCTAGATGCTTTCCATTTGATGACGGCCTGTAATCTTCCTGGAGTAATTCCAGGAAGATTACTAAATTTGTGTTATTGTGTTTGCTTATTTTGTGTATTATTCAATCTGATTTAAGCCTTAAATGGACTCTTTAGCTTTCTATTGTTGTGAGTAAGCAGTTTTCTCTATGTGAGTGTGTCTACTGTGCAAGCCCCCCGCTTTTTTAAGCAACAACTTAATCAGTAGTCAGTGCACACTGACGGTTAAAAAAAAAGATCAAGACACATATGATAGGATACATAGTCCTAAATAAATGTGATCCGTCTGTGATTTCAAAACCTCTTTGTAGATCAACAGAGTATAAAAGGAAAAATGTAGAACCAACTCTATAATTTATCTCAAAACTAGGGTGGACCTGATGTTTCAATTTGTGTCCCTCCATCTTTAAGTCATCTCTGCCCCTGATTAATGAGTCTTTTTTACATGGAAGGATCTTTGCAAATTAGGTCTAATACTTTATTTTGTCTAAAAAGCTTCACAAAACTAAAGGGGTTTTATCAAAAAAGTTATTTGGGCTACTAATAAACCATGATGAAAAGGACTTGCGCTTAAGAGAAGGCAAAATGCAGCATCATTAATGAACTTGAATTTGTCAAACACAAACTGCTTTTCATTTCGTGAGCCACATCCTTCATTTGGCAACCTGACAGTAAAACTCTGATGGATACAAACGTAATGAGGTAGAGCTTCAAATATTAATCACCAAGTAATCTTGCTTCAAAGCTTAATCTGGGATTAAGGTGCTACTATGTGACAGCTGTGCATGACTTTATGCAAAGACAACTGCTTAGCAGGTGCTTGTAAGGAACCTTCTTACTCGTGAACATGTTTGTTTAGTTTTATTAATCATAGAGATCTTTTTGATCATTATATGTAATTTAAAAAGGTAGAACAAAAAAACAACATTGCACACATTTCATTTAAAATTCAGCATAACTTAATCTCCTATCTAAGAGATTCTTAAAGTGGATCATCAAATTCCTCTGTAAAATAGGTTATACTATCCAAAACAAGCATCTTTTTTTCTGATATCTAATTATCACTGGTATATGCATAATCTTTTGGGGGAAAAACATACATTTTAAAAACAGCCAGGACTTTTTGGGGGAAAATTCTAACTGAGGGTGTAAAGTAAATAAAAATGTTTAGCAACGATTTAGAGAAAACACAACACAAGTTAAAAGTCTCCTTTGCCTTCAGAGAAGGCTCCTTGCAGGGTTTCCTCAGTTGTCAATGAATATAATAATTACATTTTTTGATGTGTGAAAACTATGACCAAGTGAGAACACAAATTGAGATGCATTGGGAAGTGGATGATTGGGCATTCGGGCTTTTAGCTGAGAAATCGTACAGCTAATATTCATCAATGGAAGAGCCCTCTTCTCTTTCTCTAATGTTCTTCACTTGGACAACAGATTTAACTGTTTACAGCAGTAAGTGAATATTCAGCTTGTTCACCTGCAGGAAACAGATTGTAACAAATCCTAAATACTGTGTGTATATCAGCACCAAAATCTGGAAACAGTGACCCAGTCAGGGCTGTTTACAAAGATTGGCTAATGAAGTAGTCAATTAAGGAGAGATTAGGCACAGATAAGTAGAAAGACATTACTAATCAAGGTGTCATTTGATTTCTAACGTGGTGACACACTTTTTTTGTAGTTTCTCTTTTTTCCAAATGAGCAGGGAGACAGTGGCATAGGAAACCAATGCTTCCTTCTCTAAGCCTTTGATTTGTTCACACTTCAAATCAGGTTTCCATGGAAAAATCTAATTTACCAAGTAATTGAAGTGAGACTCATATTTCGTGGCAATGACCCTATAATAGAACATCAGAATACGGAATGCATAAATCTGAAATTGAAACTGAGCCTTGACCCACTGTACTTTCTGATTAGTTTGAATAATAATTAGCTGATAACTTGTAGGTACCTGTATGGATATTTCATCATCAGATCCTTGCTGATCCTTGAATATATGTATTAAAAACAATAGATGTTCTGAACTAACTAATCTACCCTTTTCTAGTGCAGCAGGACCCTTACCGTTGATCCCAATGAACAGTCACTATTCACAACAGAAGTTATCAGAAGTGACACAAATATGTCAAAGGCATGACAGTATTTGAGAAAGAGGCATGTTTTATAAGGTTTCTCCTCTTCCTGCTCCTTTTCGCTCATGTCGATGAGTTGTTGCAAGACAATGTTTATGTTCATTGGTGATGTAATGTGTTTTGTTGAGTGAATAAATTTATTGATTGATATTGTTTGAGTGATTATATTTGATGGTAAACAAAATCTATCTAATTTACTTATACCTAAACTCAGGAAACATGAATTTTTCGGTATTCCACCATAAATTGCAAAGTGACAGCAGTTTGATACAAGTTTTCCCACTGCTTACACTTTCATTTTGTCCGTTCATCTCTGACATTGGCACATAGCATGAGGGGCTCTCAGTAACCAAGAAGATCAGCAGGGTAGCAGTTAGTTTTCAGAACCCTTTTCTTGGTTGAGTATAAATGGCTAAAAAATAACACTCAATACAAATCAGCAGCACCAAACACATGCCAGAATATATGCCACTGTTATTTTCTAGCAAATAAACCTTAGAGGCCACAAATGGTCTGTGCCATGATCCATGGCAGGGCGGCCAGGTATTTTCTTTTGAGCCAGCAATTCAGAAGTATTACACTTTTGATAAAACTATTCAAAGCTGGGGTCTAGTATTCAGTCACACTTCAGAATTGGTGTTAGAAGCAGTTGATGTGGGTTCAAAACTGATCCCACCTCCCAAAGTGCATTGCTTTTCATAAGTTGAAACTTTGTAGCTTGTGTTGTATTAGGAACACACATTTTTGCTAGAACTTGTTGAACTTGGAAAAAAATTTATCTGTGGTGATATCCACTGTTTAACATAGGAAATATAGAGAGGGTGCCTCAAGAGAAAGCATTAAAAATCAAGGGGAAGTTCTATATGTCCAAATTTTCCTGAGACATCCGACACATGAAGTTGTACCTGAGGTTTTAGGTCTGATTTATCTCCCATTAATCTGAAGGAAGATACTACTTCAAAATTCTCTAGAGAACAGTGATACAATTTCCTTTTTATGTGTTTCAGTACGCATAAAAAGGAAAATAAAACTGAAAATAAATTGTTATGTCTTTGTAACCACAACAATAAACCCATTTTGTTTGTTCCCATGAGTTTCAACTTGTCCTGATAATGTTTCTAATAAACGTTAAGTGGTGAAAAAAGCTAAAAAGACAGAAGACATGAAACACACTATCAAGACACAAACTGCAGTTGTTTTGAGAGAATCTTTTGCCATGCTCATTATGTTACTCTAGTGTATTTCATGGGATAATAATGGCAATAGTTTTTTGTTTGAAATTCTGCCCAAAATTTGGATTTGTTTTTTTCTTCCGACAGACAAATTAGACTGGTGGACAAAAAGAAAAACAATTTTTTTTAAGCTGAAAGACGATCAGATGAGGAAGGGTGGCAATAGCCCCCATACTGCCACCGTATTGTCTTATTTAAGTAGAGAATAATAAAGATACCGTCTTGTTAAAGAGTCAGATAATCTGAGTTTTGTGAACTACCTATCAGAACTGCTCAGTAGTAATAAAGGGATGGCCATGATCAGCAGCAATACTCCTGCAGGCTGCAGGGCTTTAAACACTGCTTACTAGGGACTAAGGGGCTCAATATATGGCAGGAAGATTACACAATCACTAGCAGCCTTAGCCATTGATATAAGACAGTATGGATCCATGCTTTCAGGTTGTTTCTACCGGATTCTGAATGTTGCAGCTGACATTGACATTCAACAGACCAAACCATGTTTTGTTTTTTGGAATAAACCTGGTTTATTCTCTGCAAACCAGAGCTATTTGTGCCAACACGCACCTAATAAACATGCAACTTTTCTTAATGAAAGTTAGCAGTTGGTGAGAGTATGTTCTTTGGTGCAGATTAAGTTCTCTGTTTGAAGTAATTTTTTTTTCTTATCTATGTTAAATTACAGTTGTGATCTGTGTTAAATTTATAGTCTTTCACCCCAATGGATCCTGCTATGTTATGTTCTCCATTTTTTATTTCCCCATCTATGAGTCGCAAGACTGCCTCACGCCTTGATTTGATTTGCTCTAATGTTCTCTGACTTGCTTCCAGTGCTCTTGGTTTATTACTTAGGGATTGACAAATATATTTAACTTCACACCTGCCTCCATCAATTTTGAGGCTTTATTTGGTTTCTCTCAATGCTCAAAAAGCAAACCATTTAAAAATCTCATTTTTTTTTGTCATCTTTAAAATAGAGGCTTTTGTAGACTGAAAGATATGGACTGTACATCATATTTTTTAGGTTAAATCCAAAATGATGGCTAAACAATTGATATTTTTGGCTTCATTTTTTATGGTTAGAGCTTTCTTTAAATTCTAGAATTTTGCAGGTGGTGCTGTGTTATGTTTTGTCCAGATTGTACCTGATGTAAGACATTTTGCGTTATAATTATTTTTTTTAAATTTACAGTTAGTTGATGTCCAGTGCCCTCAAAAAGTTAATTGCTTTCAGTTCCAGTGATGGTAAATGAGAAGTGCTGCCTCTCAGAGTCCATCAGAAAACAGTTTCTATGTAAGTGTGTATTTCTGATTCAGCATACACCAACATGTAACAGGGAATACAGTTTGAGTTCTCTTCTGCTCATCAGTCACGGCCTCGAGAAGCCTCATCCTTTCATCTTATTTGTGTGAAATGTTGCCAGGATTTACATATGAATTACATAGACTATTTATTTATTTTTTTTATTTCACAATGACCTTTGACAAGCAATCTAAAAATGAGCACTAAGACATTCCAGCATAAATCCAGCAAATGGAATAGAGAGTGGTTTAGATTAAATTCTTTACCTTCACCCTCTTGTTTTTATAATGGCTCCATGTTTGTTTTTGGTTTCCAGACAAAACTTCTCATGCATTAATGCCTCTTAAACAACACCAATGTTTTTTCAATAAAAATCACAAAGGGAGGGAATTTCCACAGACTAAAGCTCTTTTCACAGTTCAGTAGCATCAATTTGCAAATATAAACTGGTTGGCAGGCTGAAAACACCTAAAAATGTTTGTCCTTTAAGGCAAAAGGGAAGCTTGATTAATTGAAAAAGCTAAAACACACAGAAAGCCTCCACAAGGGACTTTAAAAATACAACTAGATTGTCTATTAATTTTATAGAATATATGAAATCCACACAAGCACCGGGATGAATTTTCCACTGGAGGGAAGACATGTGGTAAAATTAATTATGATGTCCTTACTTATCCTTGGGGTCAAACTTCTGTGCAGAATAAATCTCCATAAACATGTTTCCATGCTTATCCATGTTTGATGAGTACTTATATAATTAGTTTTTGCCATGGTCAAGTAACCTTGATTTTACGTCTATTTAAAGATTTTAGAACCTATAATATCAAATCTTTACAAAAATATGTAATTTTTAACAGAGGATTCATTATTTATGGACATAGATGAGCAGGAGTCTAATAACTTTTTTACCATTAGTGTGGGAACTTTAATACTTTTCATTAAAAATAGTTTAAAGCCTATTAAAATAATTTTTTAGAATTTCATACTAAAAAACATTGTTGTTCTGGTCTTGTAATCACTCAACATTCATAGAAGAGTATGCCAGAACATACACTGAATATGAAGCTTGTTTACAGATGAACCAAAACCACATTTTAAACTCTATTAGACATCTCTAGACATTGTTTTGTAGACATCTATTCGATTTTCAACCACAATTGTGTGTTGGTTAGACGTCTTTCATCTGTTCCACAAAAATTTAATTTGTCCCATGTAATTTTGAGTCAAAGTTTTTAAGAGCCATTTTAAGAGTCACATATGATTCTGGAACTGCAGATGTATCTGAGATCCCTGGTTGATAGGATTTAAATCGAAGAATGCCTCAGATTTTTAAACCGTGAAGGAAACGGTTTAGGTGACTTATGGGAGAGAGGAATTTCAGCCATCAGAACCACTTCAACTTATCCACTTTCACATCATCAGAACAGCTTCAAAAGAGAAAATAGAACACCTGAACTTTAGGTTTAGTTTGGCTCTTTTATGTCTCACAGAAGCTGCAGAACTTTGGCAGGCAAGCGAACCTGAAATCAGCTCTCTGTCCTCAGTTAGTTGAAGTCGGCATTCACAGCTGTCTGAATTAGCTGTTAGATAAGGAGGAAGCAACTGGTTGATCTGCCTTGCCAAGGGTTTTGATGTTTAGATGGATCACTCTTTGGATCCCATCAGGACAGGTTATTGGTGTGACAACTGGAAGAAACAGAAAAACCAGCTTGTTTAAGCAGGTTGTGAAGGAGTACAATAGAATGCAGAAACAGTCTTTCAGGGACTTTTCATAAGATTGGACTAATGAGAGGTTCTAATAAAGTGTTTTTTGATCAAATTTGAACTAGGTTTGGTTCATCAAGTCAGTCCAAAGTTCGAAAGTTTGTTACCAATTCAGAAATTGCTTCTGACAATTGATAGCAAGCTGTGGACTACAACTGTGTGTTCTGGTAAGGGTCTGAAAACTCTTCACATAATTTGAAATAGATTTATTTTTTGGAAAGACCTTTATATAATTAAGTATCCAATGGACATTAAATGGAAAACAGCATATTCACATTCATTGCATAATGCAGTCTTCATTATTCCATGTTGTTATGAATCACTGGTTTATTTAAAAGTGGTTAGATGTCATAATCAAGATAAATAAGACTTTTTAATTAAAAAAATATATTTTTGACAGGACTGAGAAATAAAAAATGAGCATAACAATGAACAAAACATCCTTAGATCATCCTACCACCTGCAAGGATAAGAAGCTTGTTTTGACTTTGCTCTGAGGTTTGTAAATGCCTTTTGAAATCGCTTAAAAAAACAGTCAAAGTAAGTTAGGTTCATATCCACGGACTGCATGCCATCATTATATCCTTTTGTTTTCCTAGCATATCTGAGCAATTTTGAGTACAAAACATATTGTGTCTGCCTTATTGATAAAAATTACATGAAAGACTATGATGATTGTGTATATCTAAAGGACGAAAGAAACCACATTTATGGCACAAGGCTGTGCTTTAGTGCTGGTAAAGATTACACGGTTACTCTAAAACATGACATTTTTTTTTATTGTGAGTCTCTGCGTGGGGAGATCCGTCTCTTTAGAAAGTGCTACAGCTTGGACAGGATATACACTGTACTTTTAATTTAATCCCCCTACTTTCTGCTTATTTTCATACAGTTCAGGGCTCTTGTCTACTTAAGCATTTATTTGGTTTGAAGCTAAACCCATCTCAAACAGATTGCCATTTTGTCTCAGCACAAGAAATATGTCTATGCATGTTAAAAATGGAAAATGTGATCTCCTCAGGGCTGCCATGTTCAGAGGAAACAAATTTGGATGCAAGTTTAAAAAGGCTTACTTTTCTCCTCCCTTCCTCTTTTACCAGTTCTGGAGTGCTTGTATAACATAGTTGGATTTCAGATAGTGTATTGCTGTAGATAAATACTCAGGTACTTTGAAGACTGGTGTGTCGTAAAGAATGAGTTAAAACTGCCTCATCAGAGACCATATATTAATATTAATTACAGCCAGTGGAGCTGCTGAAAAGCCATGAGTAAAGGATGTTTTGTTGGTTGTGGGATTTGAAATAGGAAAACAATATTCAAAAGAAAGTCCAAGATGATTGTTTTTTATACCATGCCCACATAAAAATAGCCATGGCACTAAAAAAAACCCATTTCAAGCTGTTTTTCATGGACACAAACAAACTCAAGGAAAAATAAAAAATAATGGATTCTTCCATCACTACTGAGGAAAATATCATTATATGATGATTTTGCAAGGCACCATTTACAGCACCTTGCAAAATCATTTATACCCATCAAACTTTTTCATATTTTGTCACACATTTTTTTTACTTGCATATAAAAAAATTAAACATTAAGGCCAACCACACTAAGCACATACATGCAGCCTGATCGAGATGTTAAGACTGTCTTTCTTCTTGGTATGAGTGATCTTGGGACACTAGTACAGTGCATCTGAAAAGTATTCACAATGCTTCACGTTTTCCAAATTTTTATGCTACAGACTTATTCGAAATTGTGTTAAAATAATCTCTTTAAATAAACACAGTGGCCTCCAACAGTGGTAAATGTAAGACGTTTGGACCCATATAAGACATGTTGCTAAAAAGTCCAAGAGTAACTGCAAATTTAGGAAAATGTCAAGTTCTAGGGTTGTGTGAGTTGGTTTTGATTTTTGTTAATTTCTGTGTTCCTTTTTTTTTGATTAGATTAGATTAGCCATGTTTGTATTTCACTTGGGTTCAGTCCTTAGTGTTTATTATGTTTATTTCTTGTGTCTTGCCCTTTCTTGGTTACTGTAGTTTTATTATGTTCCTTATGTTTAGTCATTCTTTAATATTAGATTTATTTCCTATTTTCCTGTGTGCTTTCCCTTGCCCATCTGTGCCACTTCCTATCCCTCTCTCTTTTTCTCTTTCTCTCTCTCTTTCTCTTTGTCTTCAGTCTGCCTTCTGCTCTCTTCCCTCACACCTGCAACCCGTTGGCTCATCTGCACAGGTCGGTTCTTCCAGCATTCACTCTCACAGTGTTTAAACTCTTCTCCTGCTCACATTCCTGGCTGGATCTTCCTGTTAAATCCCATTTGTTCCTTGTTCCCCCTGGTTGTGCTCCTCATGTTCCTGGTCCCTGTTTTGTTCCTGCTCTGTGTTCATTTGGCTATTTGTAAGTTTTGTTTCATCATATTTTTTTTCATTAAACCTCCACCATCCATTTGATGTTTCTGCCTCTTTGCCTATTGATTCACTTCCACCTCCACACAACATGACAGAAAAAGTAGATTACAAAACATGAAAGTGGCACTTAAAAGTTGGAATAAGAATGTTTCCAGGAAAGTGCAGTAATTTATTTTTCTAAAATTAAAATATTTTTCTTATTGCACTTTGCACAATGAAAATACTATGTTCTTGGGACCCAAGTGAGACAATAAACAGCCACTAGGCCGAAAGATTTCATGGTTCTCTTTATCATTAGATTTTATGTTATAGTATACTTTAATGGTGATGTGTGTGTATACATAATTGTTTCTGTAAATTATATTGGCCAACTGAGGATAAAATTATCACACTAGCACTGTCACTATGTGTGTACATTTATTTGCCAAAATGAAGGAGAAACAAACATTTGTCTAACTTTAGACAGTGAGAAAGTATGTGTGTATTTTCATTGGTGCATGTAGATATGTGTTTTCATCTAAAGGTAGATGGAAATATAGAGGAACAGATTAGGTTTGCTATCTTTATCTGCATGTTAACCTCCATAAATGATACAAGCTTTTATCCGAGCAACAATAGACAGAAAGATGTTTTGTACTTGAGTTCAAAATTGTAAGAAAAAAAACTTATTTATTACATATTTTGAAGCTTGAGTGGCAATTATGTATTTTAGTCCATTGGAGATATAAATGTCTCTCTCTGTTGGAGGGGCAATTAAGAGAGGAGGAGCCTTATTTCATCATACAAACACAAAGTCAAGAGGCAGAAAACCACTTTGAAATGTAAAACTCAACAACAAAGAGTACAAAGATGATAACGAAAGATTATTTGAATACAAAACATGCAAATGATTTTAGTGCAGTCACACAAAGGCAATCATTTTGTCGACTCCATGCAATACTAATGTGAAGCAGTTCTCACAGAAAGAATCAGCTGTGTTTAAAATAATAGCAGCCCAACCTCACAATCACTATCACTGTTTTTCTGCATCACAAATAACTTACTTGTCGTCATAGTAGAGTAAAACATAATTAGCCTTATCAAGCTTTCTGAATATTCTTCTAATTTTAATGATCAATTTGAAGAATCATGTTCAAAACAATAGCAGTGCAGATTGCAATAAGTGAGGTCACTCATTCTGTGAAAACACTGTTGTCACACAAGTGACAAGTATTTAAGGGCAAAGGCATCAGATGTTGTTTATGCTAATTGTAGTGCATTCTCCTTGAAATTCTGACTAAAACATACTTTTGAATAATGCCTAGAATGACTCATTTTAGTCAGTTAGCATTAAATAAACACTGATTGGAGAAGATAAAACATATGAAGATCAGAAAATATTCTCAAAGGAATTCAAATTGAAACCATAGTCAGAAATATCTGGGGGAAAATATAAAAATAAATGATCAGACAAATTCCAAATCTTAATTCGTGCCAAAATGTATGCAGTGGAAACCAAACATGTTGGAAAATTGATAGGATAGGATTAGTGGAATATTTGATTTTGCTAGACTAGTGAACTTATTCTCCATTCACAGGTTGGTCGAGTCCATACAACACAGATGTTGAGAAGTTTTCAGAAACAGGAGATGCTAAATATTATTTACACACTCAAAGGCAAGCCAAATATAGAACAATTTTTTAGTCTACATTGTGATCTCTGCAAAATGTAGACCTTAATGTTGCTCTGAACAGGCTCTGTTGATTAAACAATCTTGCCAGCTGTTTTTGGATGTAATGCTTTCGAATAGAATATACAGAGTTCTAATCAGAATTTGCACATGGAAATAAAATCCTTTATAAAGATTTTAAGCTTTTCTGGCATTTACATGCACACCCCTGCTCTTGAACACAGCTGTATGTGTGTGGTGAGTTTATGTGACAGACTTCGACACTTTGCAGACCAACACCTACAGAAAAACAGGTCACTGTGCTTTACAGCTCAGCTCACTGATTGCATCACAGTGAATTTCTTTGAGTTGTGTTAACCACCGATGTTAAAGTTCTCTCGTCAATGAGATGCATCTCTGACCAAGTGTATTAGGCATTTTACGCCAGTCTTGTTACTGTTGTAACACACAGTGTGTTTCCTGTGTGCTATGTCCTTTACATTCAAGAGTCTCTCTCCCTGATATTTTTCCTCTGAGATAGAAGAGTGGAATTCAGGTCCACAAACCTTCCATGTCTCTTGTAACAAAGGAAACCCTGTGTTTTACTGAACATGTGGTGACGTTCGAGGACACAAACAACTTTCTCTCCACAGTAACACTGAGCAGGGTTGCAAATAGTCCTGGGGTAGTAGAGAGAGGCAAATGTTGATGAATTTTGTATAAGACGGGAGCTGGTGCTTGTAGCTTTGGCCACTTCAACACTCATGACTCTACTTGGCACGTGCTCTAGTGGCTATGGGCTGCAATTCCTTCCTTGTTTATTATTGAGTCTTGCCAAATGAATGCAGGGAGGGTAGTGCATTGCATTGTGAAGTGTTCACCCCTACAATATATTTTTATATGTACACATATCAGCTTGCAAAAAGAAAATATCCCCAGCTTAACAAATCTCTAATCATCTGTGCAAAAAAGATCTCAGCAAGTATATAAAAATTGAGGTAACCACCATTGTTTAACAAAAAACATATTGTTTTAGAAAAATATTAATTTAAATCATTGTTTATACAATATTTGAAAGATATTACAGTAGTATTACTGTGTTCGCAGGTGGAAGGAAGTGACGAGGCAGAGGAGGAGATGGAGAGATAAAGGAACCAGAGCCACGTGAGAGTCTGCATTGAAAAACAAGAAGGAATGAAGAGAGAGGTTGAGGTAAAAGTAAAAAACAAAACAAAAAAACAATAAAACAAATTAATAGCACATAGAACATTAATGCAAAAGTGCAAAATCTGTTGATTTTCTTAGACAGTGGACAGTGGCATGCAGATGAGTATGCTTAAATTGATTTTCAGTGGTGGTTGTTTCAATTTAGCGGATCATAATTCCAATTATAATGTATTCACTTTTAAAATGATGTTACAAACTTACTAAATTTAAATTGATAGCTTCTGCCTTCTGTATAAGCCTCTTCATATTCCTGTTTTGGGAGGTTTTAATAAGAATCAAGAAGAACAGGAAAACGGATAGTGATTGATTGAACCTTACTGCTTGCTTGCACAAGCCAAGAAAAAACAGATAC
The DNA here is from genome assembly GCF_002775205.1 of Xiphophorus maculatus. NCBI lineage: Eukaryota > Metazoa > Chordata > Actinopteri > Cyprinodontiformes > Poeciliidae > Xiphophorus > Xiphophorus maculatus. The sequence continues at coordinate 28,846,160 of NC_036453.1, forward strand.
AACATTGGCTAGAGAGCTGCTGGTGCCAAAGTGAAATGAGCTGTTTATTCAGCTTGCCGAAAAATAACCCAAAACTAAATTAAAAATGTGCCCTGCTAAATTAGATGCCCTGCTTTTCCAGCAGGAGTTACGGGAACAAGAAGTGATTGGGCCATGCAGCAACTCAAGGGTAAATAGAGAGCAGCTCTGTCGATCAGTTCAGTAGTCAGTGACGATGGTGAAAACTGAGGAGTGAAAGCGTGCTTTTGATTGGTCCTGAACAGATGGAAAATTACAGGGTCAGCAGTTGGCACAGCGGCAGCCCATTTTCTGAAGCAGACGATTAATGTCCAATTCAACATAGAATGATGTTGCAGGACAATGTGTGGATGATGTGAAGCAAGGCAGAGAGCAAAGGTGAGAAAGTCGGGTGGTGGAAGGAATTTAAAGTTATGAAAAAAAAAAACAACTTAAATTGCTTCCATGCAGCTGTGTAAAAGAAAAAAAGTGGGTCATCTGTCTTCCACTGGGACTAGTTAAACAAGGGTTTTGTACATTGACAAACTTAATAAACTGGAAAATTTAAACTGAGTTAATTGTTTTTCAAGCTGACAATTGGATTAACCATTAGTTACACTGCTAATTAGTATTATTAAATAATTTAAAAGCCCACCGTTCCTCCTGGTGAAAAAAGTGAAATATATTATCTGAACAAAAGTTTGAAGGGAAGAGAATTACTTCACCTGCAATGAAACCTTGAAAGCAAAAACCAATTGAGGCTTTAAACATGTTTCATTTTCTTTCAATTCCATTACTGAAAGAAAAAATTAAACTGACCCATTTTCTGTGCATGTTTTGATATTAAGTACTTTGAAATTAAATGCCTTTATTTTCATGTTTATTTGGAAGGGCACCAGCACAAAATGGTCTCTCTGCCCCCCAGTGTGACCAAACTCAGTGTTTTTTAGTCTGTTCAGCATGCTTCTCACCAACTCCATACTGAATCCTCTTTTTTTATAGACCCCCTGCAATCTCTTGCTTTAGGCATTTTTCCTGATCACAAAACTCTGACTTAAACTAAAGTTACCATTTAAGATGGTAAAACCTAAAGCAAGTATAACAAATTGACCATTTTAATATACTTACTTTGAATATTGTCTTACTAAATGACTGCCTGTTGAGAGACCGTCTGTTTCTGTTCTTCCACTATTACTGGGTTTCATCCAAACTTTTCAGCCCAAGAAAAACTTTGATATTATCTCTTAACGCCAACAATGTGCAACTCTTTATCAGCTGAGGAACAAAGGTATATATTTGACAGTCATATATATATAGCTTTAAAAATCGTAATCCATCACTTTGTAGCCTTGATTGATGATTGTACACCTACTGTATGTATCAGTCAAGTGATGAATGGATGTAGAGTAAATCATGAGTCATTAGAATTTCTTTTTAGTGAACAGACTGTCAGTAAACCTTCGAGTTTAGTAACATTCAATTGAAACTTAATTATATTTGGCTTTGCAGTTATGGAATTCCAGGTAGTACCTATTTCATACAAGAAGGTAGAAATCATGTTCACAATTAGAATATAAAAATTCTAAATAAACAAAACAAAACAAAAAAATACTGAGCATGGATTGAAATATTTAGTTAAAGAATTTCCAAAACATTTGCAGTTTGTGCTTTATGTGGCACTGTCTGATCCGTCCTCTCAGTAATTACCTGCTTATCTTACATGTCGAGTTTAATCAAGCTGGAGTTTGGAAAAAAGACAGATGGGGGGGGGAGCATAAATAGCCTCCATTGTTGTTGCAATTGCTAGCACACATAGTAGCGGACATGCACAAGGTGGGTTTCTCCACATTAGCATTTTTAATCACGTCGAGATATGTCATCTTTATTCTTACACAATAAGCCAACCTCGGGTATAAAGACACTAAGCAAAACCCCAATTCGCGTTTGACTTTTTGACTCCTCTGTGGGATTAAAAAATCCAGTTGATGTGCAACCACCGAGCAGGGTGCCACTCTATTATGGAAAACAACTGTGTTTTTAAAAGATAATTACCAAAAATATTACTCTGCTTTTAATACAAAGCTTTCTCAGAATTTTCAAAAATTGTAGCACCAGCATTGCTCTTGCTCTTTAAGCCATGGTGGATTCAATGTACCCACCGGTTAGCAACCTCTTTTGTGTTGGAAATTGGATAATACTAACATATATTTTCAGACACCCTTTACATTAATCTGTTATTTACATGTTATTTAAAGTGTTACCAGCCTCTCTTCAGAAATACTAAAGAGAACTCAAAAATGATATTTTCTTTATGAAAGTTTTACAAGGTACAAGGTCCCCTATAACGGTGATATAGAAATTCTTTGTGTTACCAGAAAGATTCACAGCTCTGAAACTCTCAAGGACCCAGTGTTAGATGGAATCTCAGTAAGTCACGTCTAACTTTTGCTTATTTACTGGGAAGAATGAATTGATAATGAAGATTTCTGAGCAAGTGTTATACTTATGGAACTGGTAACGGAGTTTTCAGTGAAGATGTTTTTCTTCCTTGTCCAGCCAAAACTCCTTTGTACCAGGTTTGATTTAGGGACAGAGGTACCAATTAACCAGAGATGGGAGAAACTTAGAGAAGCTCCCTACAGGAGAGAGATGGGTGGAAGGCACTGTGTACGTGACTGATAAGATATAAAAGTAGAATTGTATGTGTTAAGTTTCACTTCTTCCTTTTTCTCTCTTGCTTTTCTTTTCTCAGATGCTGATATTTACTCTGATTTTCTAAATAAAATATCTAAAGACAAATGTGCATTTTTCTGCTTGATTCAGTGTATCGCTCTCTCCCAAAACAAAAAAGATTTTTTCTAAACACTATGGGAAAAAAAAATACTGCATCAGACATTTCAAACACCTCAGGCTGACCTGGAGCAATCTGCAGTGTTGATTTCAACCTATGATGCTACTTCACACTGAGCCAAACAAGACAGAAATCGTGAAAGAAATTCAAATGAGCTGGAGCAGAGCAATGTTTGCTTGTTATTAATTTTCTAAAAATTAACTTTGAGTAGAAGGTGACTTGAATGCAACTTGTTACTAGAGAGAGGCCTTCTATTGTAAATTGAATTGGAAAGGTTTTTGTACCTAGCTGAAAAATATACAATTACATCAAGCACATGGAAAAATTCGAATGAATTTAAAAAAAAATTAAATTAAACAACGTGGTGCAACGCTTTTATCTGCATTCTTATTTGTTTGCCATGTAAACTGCTTAAATGTTATTGCATCCTAATTTCTTATTTTTCTTACATTTATTACAATCTTAAATTTATTTTATTGGTACATCATGTGATAGACCAAAACAAGGCACACACGCCACACAAAAAGAAGGTGCTTTGATAAAAAAATCAAATAAAATGACCCTGAGTACATAATCCCCAATGCGATGTTGTGGGGTTAGAGATGCTTTGATTTTTTTTATTTTAATATTTGTTTGATCATTTGAAACATCTGCGATATACAGATGACCAATTGGCTTTTCTGACCATTGATCATTGGAGAGCCCCCTGTTAGCCTACAGCAATAGTCAAAGATAGCAAAAAAAGTAAAAACGACAGAAATCTGAAAGAGGGACAATTACTTTTTGATAAGACTGTATATGAAGTGACTATGAGTCAGGATGAGAGCTGCCAAGGTCTTCAGGATGTTGATGCCTGCTGACTGGCTGGATAGATCCTCACTGTGCTTTCAGAACAAGGTTTTCACATTTCTTCATCTTGCTCACAATAATGCATATTTTATGGACTGGACTTCAAACACCAATCAATGGATTTCATAAAAATGAATAAAATCCAAATTGAAAGAAGTTAAATTTTAATTGCTACCTATAAAGAGGAGAAAAAAAAAATCAAAACCCTTGTGGAAAAAGAAAATAAATAATTTTAAGAATATCTTTATCGCTCTATTGCCAGAAGTATGCTTATGGCAAAGCTTGACACATGTTTACTGTCTGATAAATTGTTCGCTTAAACCAACAGAGTAGAATACACACCAAAAAAATATCCATAACGTTTACGTAGATCGTAAAAGTGTTAGGTACAGAATTTGGAATATGAGGAGGTTTTTGTAAAAAAAAAACAAAACAGGAAAAGATGAAGAACTGTGTTCCACTTTAGCTTTTACACTGTGCAACATTGAGTGTGTGTATACATGTGAAGAAACACTAGCAGGCTGTGTTATGTTCCCAGCTCTATGGAGAGGCATGCTCAAATGCTCTCTGATTTAACATAATACACTAAAGCAGAGCTGAGAAGCAGGTATGCTTCTAGTCCTCTTTGTTTGTCTGTGTGCCAGCAAGATTATGCAAAAACTCCCAGCCTGGGTTTCATCAAGCTTTGCAAAGGCAGCACAGGAAGAGGAAGAACATTTTTAATATTTTCAATGGATCTGGTTAACTGCCTTTCAAATTTTAAGTCATGGGAAAATATTCATGAGTAGGTGGTGCATTTTAAAAATCCACGTCTGATACGGATTTATTGTCAGAAAATGGCTTATAAAATGTTCAGGTAAGATTTGCCTTGCAACCACACACTTAGAAATATTTCTTCCAAGAGAATAAGAATCTGATCAATAATATGTTCAAACTGGCTAATGACTGAAGAACATTTCTGAGATTTGTATTTGTCCATTGTTAAATCCAATTCAAAATCAATATCAATGAAAGTCATTATACAGTCTTAAAGCTTTGTCTGTAATTAGACACTATTTTAGAGTCTAAAACCAAAAGAATCTTTAAGAAAATTCAAACTGTTGCAAGAGTTGGAAAGCGATTTTCACTAAAACCCTCCATTGAATCTGACTTAACCACAGCTATTTTGAAAGGAAAAAAAAAATAGGAAATCATCTGAAACTTTTAATGGGCGTAGGTGTAAAAGACAAACATCAAGACACTTGCAGGGAAATATTCACAGCATTGATTTAATGGGGTCATGGTAGCACAGTCTCATTAAAATAGATGATAGGTTGTGTGACATGTGGTAAAAGTTCAGGTTGTATCAATACTTTTACAAGACACTGTATTTTAAAAAGGCATACAGTGTGTAGTACATGCCAATTTTGTATCCCATACCTTGCAGACATTAGTAGCTGAAGGTAAAGGACACAGGGGAAGGATACCACTAATGGCATTTGTGGACTTGATTTGCAGCTCATTTGATCAAAAGTGACAAAGACAAATTACATTTTTTCACTTCTCGTTCTTAGCTTTCCATCTAAGTCTCTATCTCACCTTTGATTAAAAAGCTGTTTGTGTGGCCAAAAGATGCATATCTTTAACAGGTTATATCAACTTCTATAGTCAAATAAATTCAGTTATGTGACATTTGAATCTCAAACGAGCAAAACTTTAAGCTAGTCTCCTAACCAAAATTCAATTTCTCCAACTCTTGATTGTTGCATGCAATAATATCTTGAGTCAATTTGTTCTTGATAAATCTGTGCCCTGCTTTCAGCTCCCCATATAAAATGAGTTTATCTTTGTTAAATAGCAAGTAGCAAACCCATGCCGTTCCACTTCAGCAGTAACACTGAAGGGCTTTTTCACTTGTGAGCTCTGGCAGAAATAGTAGGTTTAGCAATAAGCAATTGACAAGTTTGAAAATTAGTTGTGCCTGTTCATGTAATTGGCTCCTCTATGAGGAAGGACTTGAAGTTTGGGGTTTAATGGTTGATTAAATAACTCAGGAGAAAAGTAACCCATATATCTACTCCTTGGCTGGAGAACAAAGCCATCTGATTGGCTAATTGATTCAGGGCAGGCAGCGAAACTGGATTTCACGCAGTGCCTGAAGGGTGCGCTAAATCTTAAACACAATTTAACCAGTAACAAGCAGAGGAACAATCAATTTTATATTAATCTGATGAACGATTCTAAGCAGTTCTGTGACCGAACGAGTGACAGAAAAAGACATTGAAATCCAGTGCAACATTTCCTCAGTAATATTTGTTTGTCTCCAGAAAGTCATTTCACAGCCTTATGTTTTGTTTTAAAAAAAAAAAACACCCTCCACATAACTTGCCAAGTCTTTAGGGACTGTTACCACACTGTCTTCAGGGAGCTTTGTTATCCCAAAACCTGAATGTGTTTTATTGTTTGTGGTTCTGCTGAACAAACACAACCCTTCATGTTTCATTCTACAAAAAGCTTATTTTATCTTCTTATACACTAGTGACAGCTCATCAATTTTACTTTGTACTCCTGCTGTGATAAACTGTTAATGGATGCTTTAGCAAAACTCCACCAAACTCTTGCTTTATGTTTATCACTTTGGTACCATGCTGTATTTTTTTTTTCAGAAAATGTCAGAGTAGAGGAAGCAGTTTTAACAAATCTCTGACTGTATGTAATATGTTTAATTTGTCCCAGCTAACTACAGAAAATATCAATTCACACCAAGATGTTAATTTTTGCATAAATCCTTTAAAGAAAAACTAGTTGTTTAAAGAGATACAGGAAGGCTGAGGGTTTCAAAACAACAATAAAATAGAAAAGGGCTCCAGGTTAAGGCTATTAGCTCATACAAGACATCTGATTTGTAGTTTGACACAAGTTATGTCAAGGACACAGAAACATGTAGGAGATGGTGCTCTAGTCAGATAAAACGTTCCGAGCTACATGAAAAACTATGTCTGAGAGAAAAGAAGTAGCATGTGTAGCATTCTGCTATAAAAAAAAAACACTGAAGCAAATTTTCATTTTTTTAAATGCAAATAGACAAATGTATGTTTAGATTAAAACAGGAAGTGACTAGGGCTGCACACCCATACAGCTGGTAGTATTTCTTACCTGGCAGTAAGAAGGTCCTGGCCTTGAATCCCAGCCTGGGTCTTTCTGCATGGAGCTCTCTGAGTAGACCAGCTTTCTCCTACAGCCCAAAAACCTGACTGTTAGATTTCCTGGTCTCTCTAAATTGTGCTTAGTGTGTGTGCGCAGGGTTGATTGTCCAGTGTGTCTCTCAGTTGCACTGTGATGCACAGGCTACCTGTCCTGGGGATCTGACCCAGGGATCCTTTGCTGAGGCAAGGAAGAGGAGGTTTACATGGATGTGGAGAAGTGACTACAAGTACAATCAAGAATCACATGCAGCCATAGGACTCAAATGTAGAGAAATGCATAGAAAAGTAGAATAGATGCTGAGATTAAGTTTAAAATTCAGTTAATCTCTTTAGCACTAATTTACAGCAAATGCAAATTGCACAATTTTTGTTATACAGTGCAAAATAATCTCAATGTCCATTAATGTTGGTTGTACATGTCAAGGTAGTCTTAGCAAAAATATCACCACGTGATTCAGGTTAGTCAAGATGATCTATAGAGGACAATTTTTCTGAAATGCGTATTCATTGGACCAAAAAAGACAGCTTTGGTCTCATCTACAGCATATGTCAAACTTCAGACAATTTGTCTTTCTTGTAACGATGGGTTTCATCTAGTCATTCTTCAATAAACACTATTATCCACAATTGTACACACCTTTTTTCAGATTTTTATTTGTAATAGCATCAAATTCCTAAGAAAATGCTATGAAGACTTGCGAAGGTCAGTAAGACATAAATGAATAGAAAATACAGTATGTCTTACACATATACTTGAAAGTGGCGAAGGATGAGGGTTATGATGTGCTGCATAACTGAAGGCAAATTAACCTACAATATGTTGATGAAGCTGTTTTTGATTTCTCATTGTGCTCAGACTATCTGACTACTTCCTCAGTTTTCAGCAAATAGCCCCTTCTGTTCAACTTGGATAACCCCTATCCAAATTTCCATTTTATCAGAGGAGCTGTAATGAACAGATTGCAGATTACTGTTCAATGTTGTCTTTAATCCTTCCAGTCAGGACACTGAGATACCTCATGGACTGCTTCTACTGAGCAGATTTAGAGCAGCAGAGCTGAAACTTCCTGTCAATCAGCACCAGTGACTTTTCAGCAAATGAACAGTTACTCATTCAGGTTATATTCAAGAAATGCTTTAGAAATCAAAGTAAATTTGATAAATTAAAGAGTACAAATTGCAGATTCATTAATCATAACCTGCACACCAGTTGTAGACCATTTTGATTTTGTGTAATTCTTTGGATTAAATTTGAAATCAAAATATGTCTGAAAAAAATCTCAACATTTTGCATGTTCAATGCAAATTGAAAGAGGGGAAAAAAAACTTAATTATTCACTCTAAAAGCGCCCACGTGCTGACTGTACTGATGCCAAGACTATTTTATAGTTTTGCAAGAAATGTATGAAATATGTAGAACATGAAGTATCAACAGTAAAACAGATTGCATAATTTCAAGAAATTTCTTGTTAGTGTAAATACATTTGCTGCCAACTGAGTAACTTTTCAGTGAATATATATTTTAATTTTGGCATGTGAATCTATAAGTATTTTTAAATTTTATATAATTTTGGCATAGATAATTTTAGGCCTTGACATCAGTGAAAGTGACAGTTCACTGCCCATTGTTTCAATGCCACGGGTTAGATAATTATCTAACACTACAATAAAAAAATACACCGGATTAAGTTTTCCACACGTCTGATATTGTTCCAGTAGTATACTATGCATTTAATAAACCCTATCCCAAAACACACAATATGGAAAACATCATAAGTGACACACATGCTTCATTAGGTATTTAGCAAATGGGTGAAGTAGACATGCCAATGTATAACAGCTCTAATGACAGCTTCAGCTTTAATTTAGTCATATTTGAAGAATTTCCTATGTGTAACCAACAAGAAAGTTGCCATTTATTAGTCAAATGCCTGACTAAGGAGTTGGGATAAAGACCATAATATCCCCACAAAAGTAGAGGTTGCATTATCTTTTCATTCTTGATTAGATCATTGGTGAACTTTGGCTGCCCTATTAAAACTGTTTTTATGCCACGGGTTAAATTATGTGCACATTTCATACTTTATACAGATTTTTTTTTCTTCATCGTCTTTGCTGCCACTTTCAGAGTAAAGTAGTCAAACTGTTCTGGAAAAAACTCTAAAATAAACTTTACACAGTGCAAGCCAGTTTGAAGAATAGCTTCCCTAGTTTTACTTTTCTGTGGGAATATATTGAACACAAATTTAACTGCAGCTTGTTGATAATGTAGAATAGTAAATCAGAGCTAGAGTTAACAACACTGTGGTTATTATTGATGTTTCTAATTTCTTAGATACAGTTGGCATTATTAGTTTTGCTCTTTAAAATTAAGTATTCTTGCTTTTTCAGTGTGAACCACAGTGCATAATGTGTCATCATTTAATTTATCAACCATTAAAGTATCTTCAACACCAGAATAATTGTTTTCACTTCCAGCTAAATTACACCAGTTTGCTGGGTCTAAATGTTCTTTTGTGAAATTTACTGTTAAGAGAAATGAATCTGTGAAAAAAGATAAAAAAAAAACATAATTTGGGTTTGTATGGATATTTAAATATCAATATATGCTTAAAACCACACAATGTTGATGTAATGTAAAGCACACCTGAAACACTTCTTCCTCATGTAACATCATGGGCAAATTGAAAGAAATCAACCAACAAATCAGGAAGAGGATTGTGGACTTACACAAGTCTGGTTCATCCTTGGGTGGAATTTCCATATACCTGAAGGTGCTTTGTTCATCTGTACAAAGAATTATGCACAGTTACAAACAAAATGGGAATGTCCACCTCTCATACCACTCAAGAAGAAAAAGGGTTCTGTATCCCAAAGATGAATGTGAAATGTTTATATCAACCCAATAACAAAATTCAATTTTCTCTATGTAAGCGAACAAAACAATTTAAAAGGATTCCTTCACTTGTCTTTGTCCCATGAACAGATTGGTCTTTGTGGTGCTGTTTTTTCACTGACATTTTTAAACAAATTTCTGAGGAATTCACAGTACACACAGATGTTAATGCATATTTAGGCATAAAATTAATGATAGCAACAACTTGATGCAAATTGATTTAGCAGTGAAACAGTAAAGAACAAATAATACAGTCCTAGGGACAAAAAGCTGCTCTGGCTTGTCAGGGGAGGGATTGTTGCGGTTGGCTTCATAAAGACAAGGTGGTGCACAGCCAAGACAGCTTGGCTCTGCAGCAGGTGATATTACTGGCTGAGAACATCATTTCGTACATGTCCTGGGAACACTGGTGGTATCTGTTATAAATGAATTGTTTGCTGAGAGACCTCATAGTAGTTCAAAATAATATCTACCTTGCTTCTGTACCTCCTGAATTCAGAGCACTTTGTTCCCCTCAGGCCATGAGGCTCTTAAATTCATCCTCAACACTCAACGAGAAACAGTTTTATTAATTTATGTAGACCTTTGTGAATAGCACAAGGGAATCACACTAGTCTTATTTTAAATTTTGTTTGATTATAAGAATTTATTTTTTGGCTCGTGATTCGAACACGGCATTAAATTTAAAGTGTAATGATATAAAGGGGATTTCAAAAACACATAGCTAAAGGTACATCTAATGATAAGCTAACAAACCTTTTTATTACCAGAATATCAGGGCAAGATCTGCCATAGAACAACATGATTTTATTGGACAGCAGCTGAATCTGCCTACTTTGAGTTTAAAAAAGACAGACTTCAAATGCGATACGAGGTGAAATACCTAATCACTGCTGCTGAACACTCAGCCAGCCTCAGAGGAGCATGACAAGTTGGCTGCTATACAGCCAAGTTTCTGTTTGTTTTGGGCAGCTGATGCTGACAGAGCGGGGCCCGGTGTCTGTTCTCATGACAACCACAGGGCCATAGTGGAGGTCTCAGCCGCTATCAGCTGTCTTCAGGCTCCCATGGTCCTCTGCGAAGAGCAGGCAACTGCTGCTGCACTTTTTTATTTTTATTTTTTGCAGTTACAAAGAATAGTAATGTAAAGACTGAAATACTGCAGTAGTAATGACACCGTATATGTTTTTGACAAAAGTCAAATAGAGGCTGACTGGCAGATGGACACAGGCTGTAATCTGGACAGAGCAGCTCAAAGTCAACAGATTTAGATGGATTTTTATGTTGAACAAAACTTACTCCAAGAAAATATTCTAACTCTGGTTGGAAGGATTATAAGGTCAGTAGTCAAGGATTACTGTACAATTCCATAATAACCATAATTCTAGTAATTTCTTGTTGTGGAAAAAAGGCCATACCTCTTTTTATTGATTTGTTTGTGACAAGGGACTTTCCTTTACGACAGTTTCTTTGTGTGAAACGGATAAAATTTTCACAAAGTGAACATAGCTTTAGAGTCCAGAGCACACTTCCTACAATTTCCTGATTTGTTTACTGGTTTTCTCTACAGCCAACACTGGCAAGGATAGACAATTGCTATGACCTTCCAATCCTAAATGAACCATCTCCAAAATCCAGGTTATTGGTTGTATCATCACATTGACTAGATTATTTAGTCTATAGAGATGTTTTTGTTGCCAAACAAGTATGAAAAATATCTGTGTGCACCAATCAAATCTTCATGGTTCAAGACTATAATTTTTCACGATTCAAAAGTGCCATTTCCTTGACCATTAGCAACCATCACATGCAACACATTTCTTTTTCCTTTTTTTCCCAGGTCGACTCACATTGTCAGTTTCCAATTCAAAACAGCCAAGAATGTGTCTGTTTAGTTAGACACACAGCTTAGACCTTGAATTGATATAGGATCTGCTAGACGTTGTTAGACAAACAGATAAAACTCTTTCTCCTGTTTTCCATTAGAATTGAGAAAAATCTACGTCCTTGATAAGTTAGTTGAGGGTTTTGTAGAGATTAGGATGTACTTTCAGTGTTCTTGTATCACTTCATAGATTTCATAGTTTTATGTTCCAATGGTTTGGTCTGTTTGTAGAGTTGGTGCCAAACACCTTTTTGATTTGACTTATTTTAAAAAATACATTTAGAATTTTTGTGTTTCTGTAAGCAGGATACAACTGAAAAAAGCAAAGGGTGATTGTACATTTTCAGTAGTCCTTGTGTAAGCTTTATAAAGGATTACTATTTCATATCATATCTACACCAATCCTTAACAATTTACAAATCCTTACCAAAGACTCAATTTTTAAGCCTTGCAATATAAACCATCTTAGAGATTTAAATCATATTTTGAATTGTTTTATTTTATTGTCAGATTTTTCTACCTCCCTTGTTCAATTTTTAAGTCGGCGTCCCAAACTCTGAAAAGTGCTTTAAAGTAAAACTGAAACTCACATTCAGCCACATTCATGGATTTTATCACCTAATTCAAAATAAATATTAGATAGCGTACTTAAAAATCAGATACAGAAACATAAACCATGACTATACAGTCAGATGTTGTAAAGTAAGGGATATGGGGAAGAGAGATGAGAATTTACAATCCAAGAATAACAATTTCAGTTATCACTATTTCTACATTAGTTGTTTTGTAAGTTGACGCCAAATGTGTCAAGGCTACACAAAGACAGGTAGAAACACAATTTAAGCCGCTATTGTTAGGGTTGAATTTTATAAAAGACCCATGCAGAGCTCCTTTCTCATGCAGCTTACATATAAATTGTAATATTACTGAAAATAAATCCAAAAGTCCTTTGATCCCTTTCCTTTCCAGAAGCCCACTGAGACCTGCACAACAGGCACACTGCTCCTGTCGTAAATGTGAAGGGGTCCATGAGTACAAAAGGGCACACGAGTTGAGAGCACGTGTTTACTTACTGAACTTGAGCGTATTTTCCCCTCAAACTACAGTATGCATCATGGCTGTCTGAGCCCAAAATTATATATCGTCAAGTGACATCTTATCTCAATATTTTCAGTGATGATACAGTAACGACTTTAATCAGCTGTCAGTATTTCACTAACCAAAAATTTGCAATTTATTATTGTTTAGTTGGATTGACAAAGTACTATAAACTAGAGAGTGTCTGTTAATCCATCAATTAGCCTCCATTAAAAGTCTTTATTGGCACATTGATGGCTCATCACAGATCTTCAAAGCAGATCTGGGAAGGAAACTCTTTTCTGATCTATTAAACTTCCTAATAGACAGTGTCAAAAGGGCAACGTTTTTTTGTTGAAGAGCGAATAAGTGGAACCCAATTACGAAACTTTCCCATTAATCACTTGAACATCAGATGACTCTTTAATCCGGGGTAAGCCAACGGTTTCAGGGGCCGCCTTTTAATGAAAAGGGCACATCCTGGAAGCATGCAGCCCAAATGCAAACTTCCCCAAAATTACTACGTCATGTGCAGAAAGTCATAAAGAGAGAGAGAGCTGAATGTTAAACACTGTGTGACTATCTCATACCTTTGAAGAGGCTGATTGGAATGGTGATCTGCGCAGTGAATTTGATTATGTGGATGAGACCCTGCAATTATTCATTATGATCAAGGGGCAACTTCTTTTAACTACTCCCACCATTCTTAATCATAATCATTGGCTCCCTGGTGCTGGATCACCTCCAGCCACTTGTCACTGTCCTTCCCTCTGCATAAAATCTAATCTGACGTTACTTCCACATGTTCTTGCAGCTCTGTTGCTTCTCACTCCCAACACTAAAAAAAGAACAGTCTGATGGATTCTGTCTAGTGCTAAATCATTTTTACAACATAGTGCTTATTATGAAACATAGAGGTTTATTTAAAAAAAACAATCTAATTCAGAGGTGAATATTTTATCCTGTCTCAAGTGCATTGCACATGCTTTTACATCTCACTTCCCAATTAAATTTCCCAGACAAACATGCATCCCTAATCAAACCGTTCACATATTTCGTCCCATATGTATGAAAAGCCAGATGTGTGCTTCCTAAAGCAAAGCAGCTGTGCCTGATGACACTGTGGGGCTTAATGTATGCACCTGCTGGCTGAAGCTTTTCAGCTCATTCAGAGATTTAACTATCATAGGTCAGTGTTTGGATTGTGGGGTTGTAGGTCACACAGTGAAATGTTATACTTTATCCATAAAAGCAGTAATATATGCACAGTACTTAGCAAAAATATTCAAACCTGCCAAACCTTTGCTTTAAAAAACAAAATCACATTACGACTGCAAAACTACAGTTTATTTATGTATTTAAAACCGATTTTGTCTGATAACCTAGCACTAATTAGCTCATAATTGCAAGGTAAAAGAAGCATGTTACAGACTTTTCACTTTTTGTCTACAAGTTGAAGTCTAAAAAGTGTGGTGCACATTTGTGTTTGGTCCTTTTACACTAAATGTTTAAAATTAAATCTAGTGTAACCAACGTCTTTCAAAATGCTGTGCACATTTTAATTTTTGATTAATGTCACTTTGTGATGTCTGTTCATTAAGCTAACTACAGCACCCTATTGGTAAATAAAGTCCATCTGTGTGAATTATTTTACACCTGTGAAGTATTACTGGTTTGCTAGATAACAGTAGAGAACAAATTACCTGATATAAAAAGTTGAACACCAATTTATATCAGAGCTAGGCTATAATAAACAAGACCTTAAGCCTGAAATATCTCATAGAACAGTGCTTGAACCGTCATTGTTACATGTTAAAAGTCTGGCAGCAAACAAGGGATTTGTTAGTAGAGAAAGCCTGTTACATGCTGCAAAAGATTTAAGACCGATGCAGAGGCTCACTGTCCAGCAGGCCTTAAACAATCAGTCAACGGTAGAATGAAATGGTTTAGAAAAAAACATATTTGTATATATGAATGGACCTGTCAAAGTTCAGACCAAGACATGAAAGTGGATCTCTATAGAGAAAAAGTGAAACTCAGTGTCTATAGACACTGAGTTTCAGCTACTTTGCAAATCAGAACAGGCAAAAACTTAATTCTCAGGAATGAAATATTTGCAGCTCTGCAGTTCAAAAGACTTGCAGCTGTAAATACTAATCCATGTTGGTCTATCCCTCCCTCTGACTTTCTGCTATCATTCTGCCAAAGCTATTCTACATTACCTCAGTATGTAATCCTTTGTCTTTCATTGTTTTGTCAATGGATTTTTCTGTACAGTCAACCACATCTTGTTCTCTCTAATGTCGGGTTTGAAAGTTTTGAAGGTCTTTATAAAATCCTTTTTCCACTATTGCCATACCATTAGGACCTCACAATCTACATTATATGACACAAATTGTATGAATGTTATAATGTATTGTGAAAACTAAAGTATATAACTATAAATATGTGCTAAACGCTTGACCAATAAAACCCAACAGAGTATGATGTACCAATTTTATTTTTTCATAACACTGTTTTTCAGGAAAACTGTACATACAATGTATATTTTTACACTCTCTCTCTCACACACACATAGTTCATTTAATGAGAGTCATTCTGACCACTGACTCTCAAGTGTTGAAATTTTAAATTCCATTACATTCCAGTGTTTTCCCTTTGGTTACTCAGACCCTCCTCCGGGCATCGTCCTGGCCTTGTTAGAGAATTCTTGTCGGCGGCCAACGGCCGCAAATAACACCAAGCAAGCATGAGCATTCACACAGCCTCTGAAACAAAAGAAATGCATCATGACACAGAAAGTCAGGTGACTAAATGCTGAAAATGCAAATTCAGTCAACAGTTTCCAACATTTCAACTTTCTTCTTTATTTTGGTTGTAAAAAGACATTTTGTAAATTAATTACTCCTAAAAGCCTTTTATGACATAAAGGTCAGGTTGCCATATTTAATTAATTACATACTGGGCTTAAAGATACCACATCTTTTGGGTGGATGTTTCATAACAGCATCAGGTCGGTATGAACAAGATATCTTGGCAAACATTTCTAGCAGTGCATCCCTAGAAGTTTTCAGGAAAAAATGCTACCTGTGTGCAATGTGCTACAGACAATTAGGGGGCCAGTGAGTGTTAATATTCATCAGCAGAGAAGAGCTTGTGCTTTGCCGATGTTTGAGTCTAGCTTTCATTAATATGGTTGCAGGCCTGAAGAGTGTACCATGTATTAGTGTCTTGTTTGGAAAAACTACAGGAGGTACGGAGCGTTTCAACACTTCACCATTCATGTCACTCTTCTGACGGCAGAGAATTCAATTATGCTTCCAAGGCTTATCATTTTATTTTCATCTTTGCAAAGGTACGTTGCAAATAATTTGATCAGTGTTGCACCCTCCGCTGTTTTCCCTAGTCAGCTGGTGTTGTCATGCTGTTAAATAATCCTTTAATGACACCCCCACACAAACAGGCTCTGTCTCTCTCAAGCACACACGCAACAATGTCCTTTCATTATTAAGATAAAGGACACGAAAAGCAATGGTTCACAACTGACATGTTAATCATTTGCCAGGTATGTGACATATTCAGTTTTGTCATGCCATGCAGTCAATAAAGCGCAGAGGTTCCAGTGCTGAAATGTCTCCTCTTTGAAACAGAGTACCTGGCTTGGTGCCTAGTACATACAATGACTTGCAAAAGTAATATATTTTAAACTCCAGTATATTTTTTGATCATTTTATGATAGACCAACACAAACTAGTACATAATTCTGAGGTGAAGGTAAAAGGATATGTTGTTTTCTCACCTAATTAGAAAAGATTTGAGTTAACCTCGTGTTTAATCTCATGCCCTAAATAAAACCCAGCACAGCAAACTGCCTGAATGTATGTAATTTAATCTGAGTATTGGGAATAGATTATATTTATGATAATCTATGGCCAATCTGGAAAATGGCTGCCTCCAACTGGATTAGTTTGAGCCATTTTGAAAAAGATGAATGGGCAAAAACCTTAGCCCCAAATGTGTCAAGCTGGTAGAGACACATCCTAAAAGACTTGCAGATCTAACTGCAGTGAAATGATGGCTCTACTAAATAGAACATGTATACAAATGCAAGCCTGTCGCTTAGCCTTGCTTTATTTGTGAAAATAATATATAATTTTCCTTAAACTTCAACAATGATAAAAGACAGAGTAAGGTACATTGAAATTTGTAGTTTCAATTTGGAAAAAATGTGAGAAAGATTGAGAGTTTTAATACTTTGCAAAGCACTCTGACTGTATGGGATCGTGCTATGTCGTGGTTATCTGAAATTCTGATTACTTCAGTTAGAATATCTGTTGATTCTGTTAAGTGGTATAGGTAAAAAAGTCCAATCCTTTTAGGAGAACAAAACAATGTATTTGTACTGCATGCAGCATCTAGTAAAAGCTTGCCTCAACTGTAATTAAATACAGAATTTAGTAGGCATTCAAGGCGTGTATGACCTCACAAAGTACGCCATTCAAACGAAGTAGTTGCATACTGAAGAGTTGCCGTTAATCTTCTTCTTGGAGGCAGAGAAGCATTTACAGCCTTCCTAAGTAAATTAAAAATAGCTTTTTCAGTTCACTTAATACAAAAACTAAACTAAGTTTGACACTTTAATCAGCAAGTCAAATGCTTACATTTTGTGACAGTTACAGTGCAAACATATCAGTTGTTACCAAACACAACATTTTGCAGCACCATTTTACTGGCTTTAACCAAAATGTAGATCTCTAATTAAATACAAGGGAGTAATTTTTTTTTATGAAACTGGGACCACGTATTGTACTTATAGTGCAACCAGCTCAATTCCAAGACTTGTCATGCAGTATCTTGTGAAAGTATACGTAGCATTATGCTATCTTACATTTTGTCACATTAAAACCACAAATTTCCATATATTTAATTGAGATTATAAGTGGCAGATCAACTCAAAGTATCACCTAATTGTGACATGGAAGAAAAATACATCATAGAAACAAAAATCTGAAAATTGTGGCTTGTGTATTTTATTCCCCTCAATACTTTGGAAAATAGCCATTTACTGTAATTATATATGCAAGAGTTTTGGGGTAAGTGTCTACTGTATTTGTACATCCAGAAGTTTAAAGGGTTTTGTCCGTAGATATTTGCAAAATCTTTTAAGCTCACTTAGATTTGATAGAAAGTACATGTGTGCATCAATTTTCAAGTCTTTGGACAGCTTTTGCAATAAGTTGATGTGTGGACTTTGACTGGGTCATTCTTGCATTTGAGCATTTGATTCAAACCATTTAATTGAAACTGTTTTAGAGTTATGGTCCTATTGAAAGGTGAAACTCTGCACCAATCTCAAGTCCTTCTCAGTCTCTAACAAGTTGTATTTCAGCACTGCCATATACTTAGCTCCATCCATCCTCCAATAAACTAATCAGCTTCCCTGTACCTGGTGAAGAAAAGAATAATAGCATGAGGCTGCCAATCATGCTTTCTAATGGGCATAGTGTTGCTCAGGGAGAAGTGCAGTGTTCATTTTCCACCACACATTGCATTTTGCATGTAGGTTTAGAACAGTGGACTCGTATTGCATTTCTCAAGGGTTGTTATCCTGCAACTTTTAGATGTCTCTCTGCTTCAGCACACCTGACTCCAATATAAGTCCATTAGTAGAGCTCTGTAGAGCTTGACTGCATGCTAAGAAGGCAGTTTCACCATTTAATTAAAGTGTGCAGGCCAAGGGACACATCTAAAAGTTGCAGGATTCTGGTCCTCGAGGAATGCAATTTAAGACCACTGGTCTAGAGGCTCAGCTTTGGTTTCTTCTGACCAGTGTCCCTTTGTGGCTTATGCCAAACTGCAAATGGGACTTATATTGTTTCTATTTGAACAATGAAAATTTTCCCACAAAAAATACATTGAAGTTTAAGGTTGTAATGTGACATGATGTGGAAAAAGTAAAATGGTACGGATACACTTACAAGGCACTGTATCAACAAAAGACGCATTATTTAACTTTTTGGAACGTAATCATCTATTTGAACTGGCAGCAGAGAAAATGTATTTTTGAGAAAAGCTTGTGCTTTACTACATGTCAGATACAGCATCTCGGTGACAACTAGCCAAACAGAACATTGGAGTTGGCAAACCATTTGTTGAGATGACATACATTAATCCAGTAAAGTAAGCGTGCTGACATAGAACGCACTTTAAAGGAACATAAATACAAATACATCATTCTATCAAAGGGCAGAGATAGAAAAAACAGAAGAGAAAAAAGGTAATAGTTTTTCCTCTGGTTCATTAATTGCATCTCATGCCTGTAAGCTCAGCAAATAAGTGTCTGCACGAAACTGCAGAGAGAAAAAACATTTAATAGACAACGGTCTTGAGGGTGTCACAAAAAAGCAGGATGGAGGCAAACCAGGCTTGCTAAATTGGTACATACAAGGAACTATGGCACAATTTTATCAATTGTAAGGCAGTATTCTTAAAAAAAAACCCAAAACAACAAATAAAACAGACATTAGGGGGTAAATGTGTATTTTCTTTTTCAGATTTCTCCCCATAACGTCATGACGTAGAGTATGTACATCTTATCTCCATTATCTATACACATTTCTTTGGTTTAGATTGATCTCTTAGCTCCCTCAAAGTGCATCTAAAACATTCTGTAGCCGCTTTAATGTGTCATTGTAAAGTAGCAACATCACTTTTTCAATGATTTTCTCTTACCTCTGACGTAACTGCTGATGTTGATCTACTCCCGACTTTTCAACAAAGCAATTATTTTCCAACAGATTGTTTTTAGCCATTTGTGTATCACAAAAGTCACTGTTTTCATCCAAACTACAATTGCTTCACTTCTTTTCTGCTTCACTAATGCTGTGAGCAGTGTTGTAGTCAAGACCACCTAATCCGAGACCAAGACTAGACTGTATCAAGACCAAGACTTTTAGGGTCCGAGACCGAGTCAAGACCAAGACCAGCGCCCAGAGCTACATGACACAATAAAATGTGAAATATGATCAAAATTGCTAATCAAATTGATCTGAAAGATTCACATTACCATAAAAACTTCTAGATATTAAATACTTAAAGCTGAAATAAATTTAACCAATATTAAAAAAGATAATGGTCTGGACATTTGTCCATATCATTTATGTCAGAAAATGACGTAATTGGTAAGTCACTTTACTGCTTGGATTTTAATCGGTGCGTTTTGCATCCATTAGAAAAAAAAAAGTTCACAAATAAACTGGACAGCATGCTGTAAGTTAATGATATTTTCACAGTTGCGGTCTTGACTGGTCTTGAAATAAAATCCCGAGTCTTCAGCGCCCGAGACCGAGACCAAATGTGGCCGAGTCTGAGACAAGACTGAGACTATCAAAAAATGGTCTAGTACTACAACACTGGCTGTGAGCTCTGCATTTATCAAAGCAACATTCTGACCTATGGCTTGCACTTTTTGTTAACCCTGTTTAAGAGCATGTAAGATGTTCTCAAAAGCAATTTACATATTAAAGTAAAATAACACAACAACATGTTTTACACACTTACTTTGCCATTCCTTACTTTTCAAACTTTCCATTTTAAGAGATATCTTTTTTTCTATATAAATCAATTTACATTGTACAAATGCGATGAATGTACAAGACATGTTTTAGATGCACTTAGCAAATGCAATGCAATAATGGGAGGAGAGGTTAAGTAATATTCAAGAACATACATTTAACTGCGTAGGGATTACTGAGTTTATATATATATATCTATATATAGATATTTGTATCTATATATAGATATATATACATATATATATTTCTTTAAAAGCACATTTTAAATACATCTCCAATAGCAATATACAACAGTTAAAAACCACACTGACACTAATTTACAAAATATTCCTTTTAAATGTCTTCAGACTCCCTTTTGCTGCAGCTGATCAACTGCGAATGTTTGGACAAGTGTGTAAAACAACAAAATATTCAATAGGCACCCTGAGATGGGAATACAGATATGAGCTGTATGTTCTCCACAATCCAAGTTGTTTGAATCACTCTTTGATAAAGAAGTGATAAATATCAGTTAGTCAAATTTAATAGTACAAAGAGACCAACTCCTTACACTTTTCCTTAAACAGCTGATCATATTTCTTTGTGTTAAATCCACAGTGAAAGGATTGAAATATTACATCCCTGGTAATATAGTTTGGTTTTGTTTGTTAAAAAAAAGAAAAGAAAAAAATATCTTAAAAATGAAAGCCTAATGTTTTGCATATAAGTATTAGACTTAAGAGTAAGAACTCAAACTGCAAGAGACGTCTACATATTGTGCAGCATATTATGTAGAATGCAGAGGAAACCAATATACTGTCTGAAACCAATATAGATGTTGCTAAGCACGGTTGATTGTTTTGGTACGGAATATATACTAACTTAGTAGACCAGGACAAATCTTGACCTCTTTTTCATATGACACAGACTGGAAACCAGCAACATCATTCATATCTTTTTCATGATAAATCTGTGATTTGCTGTGACATCTGGAAATACAGCTGTCCTAAGCTGATGGACTCTGTTATCAGTTCACACCGACCGCTGTGAATCCCTTGAACTGTGACAAACACTGCATTTGAGTTGCATAGTGATGTGTTGGTGTGCATAAAGAATCATGCCCATGCAGCTGCACTGGGCTTTTTGGTGAAATTGAAAGATAGTTATTGCATTTAGATTTAGTTGGTGATTGACATCAGTGCACAGAGCTCTTTAATGAGAAGTCTCTGTCCTACTGTTTGACTTTCCAAATACAAAATGCCAAAAATGACTGCAGCGTTTTTCTGTTAAGGAATGTCTTTTAACTTATTTATAAATATGGAGGCAGTAAAATTGGTATTTGTTGCTTTAAATAAACTCAGATTTGTTAAAACTATAACTATGGTGTACTGTAAAATATGTTGAGCAGGAGTTACGCATTGGCAAACTGGAGGAAAATAAGGTCTTGTCCCTGCCAGTGGCTTTCATCCATCCAACATGGAATCTTCTACAAGTGTTACTAAGAGAAGCAGTTGGGACTGAAAGTTAAAGCTGAGACAGTCAATTTATCAGATACACTTGTTTAATAAATTGCTTGTTAACAGCGATAGAGAATTAGCCAATCACATGGCATTAACTCAATGCATTTAGAAATCTAAACATGGTTTGGGCAGCTTGCTGAATTTTAAACTGAGCTTTAGATTGAGGATGGAAGGGGTGTAAGTGATGTGAAATGTGCCATGCTTGACAGACTGTTTTAACTATTTAAAAGACTTTTGATTTATTGCGATTTTCACACACAACCATCCCTAAAGCTCAAACAAAATGATTTAAAAAAGATAAAGCATTCAGTAAGTGTTGTGTGGATGATAGAAGGAATAAGATAAGTGGCACACTGGCTTGAATACGTTGAAGCTTGAAATTGATGGGCCACAACAGCAGAAGGCCCTACCAGATGCCACTGTCAGTTAAGAATTGGAAACTGAGACAACAGTCTAAGCAGATGCACTACCCTTTAAAATTAACATATTGTAAGACAATTTAATATTTGGTGAGTCTCTATTTTAGTCTTAACATTCGGATACTGTGTTGTTTATGTCACAATCTGGCATAAACAACAGGAAAGCATTGATCCATCCTGACCTGTATCGATGGTCAGGTACCTGACGATGGTGAAAGGATTTGTTGGTATTTTCTTGGGACCTTTACTCCTAATTGAGCATTACTTAAAAGTTACAGCCAACCTGAAAACAACCAAAGTGCACCTATATTCAGCTGGCTATTTCCAATAAGATAATAAGGATGTTAGAAAAGCAGGGCTCTAAAACAATGATCAAGAATTGATAATCATTGCAGAGTACACTGGTTTTGTGTTGCTGTTGAACATTGTTTTGATATTGATTAATAAAAGCAATTATCATAAATGTTTCACCAAAAACAAGTCATTGTCAAATGGAAATATTCAGACAAGCTAGAGTAACTGAGCGCAATATAGCTTGTATTTTACATGCTTGCTGTCTAAATTATTAAAGCTTATAATTCACTCACAATCCACTTTGGAAAAAAATGTGTTTAATCTCTGCCCTTCTTCCCAGGAATGGATAAAAATAATGAGAAAGATAGAGAAGAAGCCAAGAAGACTATCAACTGCCTTCATAGGAACCAATAGTGTCGCAAAGTTCACTAACCTGCCCATGCATGATAACCTTAGATGTAATCATTTACTTCATGTAGCAGTGTTTTTAGCAATAGAATTCTGCTTTATTTGTAGGTATTTAAATGTTACTTTACCTGATTGCTAGCTAATTACCTTCTTTGAACAGGTATACTACTCTGTCTGGCCAAAAAAAAAAGTTGCCACCTGGATTTAAGTAACCAAATAGGTACAAGCCTCCTATTGAATAATTGCAGCATGGGCGATCATGTTTCAGCTGACAACAAGTTATTTAACTCAAACCGGTGCTATCAGTTGCTTCTCATTTCTTAACCAACCATTTGGACAAACACATCCCGTGGTCATGGAAAAGATGTCAGTCTGTTTGAGAAGGGTCTAATCATTGGCATGCATCAAGCAGAGAAAACAGCCAACGAGATTTCAGAAACTACTAAAATTTGGTTAAGAGTTCATTGGAATGATAGTAGGGACCCATTGTCTGTGAGGAAGAAATGTGGTCGGGAAAAAATTCTGAATGATTAGGATCGGCGTTTGGTGAAATCAAATTGCAGAAAAACAACAGTAGAACTCAGGGAACATGAGAAATTTTCACACATGGATTTGCCACCAGACTTCAGACCCTAACGCCTTTAAGAATCTTTGGGATGTGCTGGAGAAGGCTTTGTGCAGCCGTCGGACTCAGCCATCATCAGTGCAAGCTCTTGGTGAAAAATTAATACAACACTGGATGGAAATACAGCTTGTGATAGTGCAGAAGCTCATTGCTGTTATCAAAGCTGAAGTCGGTCCAACAGAATATTATAGTGTGTGACCTTTTTTTTTTTTTGGTGGCCAGGCAGTGTGTTACTTAATTTTATAAACTAATAAGTTAATAAAAAATACAATAAAATAACATGCTTATGTTAATTAACCAAATTATGATATAAATTATGTTTTACAAAATTATGCCTCTCACTATATATAGTTTTCTGCTAAGGCTATAGATCAGATTACAGTAGCTGAAAACTGTGGGTTTATAGGCTGGAACAGCAACAAGAGTAAGGTTTCCTCCACATTCCACATCACATGCAAAAGATATAAAAAAATGAAATTAATTAAAAACTCCTATGAGGTGACTTGATGATAGATTTAACTTGTCAAACAAACCTTAATTAATATCCTGAATTCATTTACTAAGTTGTTTTTTACTAAGTTCTTTTTCCTGTTATTTTAGTGCAAAAACGATCAAACTAGGCAGTATAAGGTATGCTACTGCAGCATTTATGTTGATAGAGTAAATCTAACCACATAACATGTTAAACTCTGATAATAAAATGACAGACTTTACTATCTGTCATTCTCCTATCTCAGTTATGAAAAGCTCCTTCTAAAGCTTCCAGGTGAGGCGAGTTTAATTATTTGAGGCGTTTGAAGTTACTAAAAAATGTGTTTACTAGTGGTGCTTACCCAGTTTTGTGAAACACGTCTACAGCAGCAGAAGTTAAAGGATATCACATTTTCATTGTAATCGTATAGTACCAATCAGTCTGTCAAAAGTAATAATTACATAATGAAACTGCAATGCTGGGCTTTTTGCTTTGTGGATGTGAATGACTCCGACAGAGCACACGTCATCTCTTTAAAAGATGAGCTAATTCTAAAAGCACTTCAGAGACTTCCATAAGCTTTGTGTGTTCTTTAAGTGTTCAAATCTCTGCTGTGAATTAGGAACCAAAGCCACAGTTTCCAGTTTCATTAGTTTCTTGTTACTCTTTAGCTGCACAACTGCCTTGATATCACATAAAAACAGGAATTACCACATGAAACCCTCAAATATCCAAGGTTCATTCTTTGTTTGCACGGTCTCTGACTGACTCATTATTGTTGAGCGGCGGGGGCGATTGCTTGCTCCTCATGCTCCTGCCGTCCGTGGCAGCCCTCGACGTCTCCGTCACAAACAGCCGCGTCACCCAGACAGAGGTGACGATGCGTTTGTACTCGTTCCTGAAATTCCTGTTGAGTAAACCATAGATGATGGCATTCAGGCAGCTGTTGAAGTAGGCCATGAAGTAGCTTACAACAAAAAGCCACTCGGGGATGTGGGGACCCACGCGAGTTGGATCTATAGCCACTGCCAATCCTATCAAGTTGAGTGGGGCCCAGCAGATTGCAAACAGGACAAATACAACAAACATGGTGATAAAATTCCGCAAGTCACTTGGTCTGAGACGAGGGCTGTCATCAGTCTTTACTTTGCGTCGCACCTGGATATTATAAAAGATTAAATTAGACTGCATGTTATAGATCACACATAAAAAAGACGTGCCTATATAACACATTTACTCATAAATACATAAGATTATATAACATATTGTGCACGGATTTACTGGTAGTGGAAATGTAAGTTATAACTTTTAAATGTTTTACAGTTTTTTTTTCCAATTTAAAAAGTGATAAACCACAAACTTTGATGTACTTTAGTAGGATTTTATGCCATAGGCCAAAAGAAAGTAGTGTGTAATTGAGAAGCAGAAGGAAATGATAAACTTTTTTCAAAATAGATAAAAATCACAGTGTAAAATTTGACTATATTTAGCCATGTAACTCTGATGCTCATAATAGCCATGTAGCCTTCAAATATCACCTAATCAGTAAGTATCTATCTGTGTGCAGTTTGCTCTGTACAGCTGCTCTGTAAACCGTATTCCAATCTTAGAATACTATTCAGAACATCAGAAGAATAGCACAGAATAATCCAAAATGCATTGCAGTAAAATCTGATTTTACAAAAATAAAATATTCCAGGGGTATGAATATATTTGCACACTACAATTTTAAGTATTCCACTTTGAAAACCAAGTGTCAGTACTCCTTCTAGTTATAATGTATGTATTGTAAATTTTGAAAGACGATGTAGCCATATGAGTCAGTTTGGACTTTTGGACTCCCACTACAGTCCTAGTGAAATCTTATTGATCAGATATAGTAATTTCTTGTGTATTTTGGCAGCTAAAAGATGACACATCAATGAATGTGTCTTTTAATTAAAGGTTGCAAAATGTGAAACATACATACTCTCTCACATTTTGAATTTGGAAAAAAAGGTTTTAGGACTTACCTGAATCACAAGAATCCAAATACGAAGATAGCAAAAGGTAACTACTGCAATGGGAACCAGAAAGTGAACCACTACCACCGCCACCGTGTAGGAACTGCTGACATTCTGGGCAAAGGTGCAGGAGTAGACCCGGGGGTCATAGCGCAGAGAACCAACAAAGAAATTAGGGACGATGGCCACGATAGTGAGCACCCAAATTAAGGCAACAAACAGCAACGTGTTGCGATAGCTGTACAGTCGGCTGTAGGAGAAGGAGTGACAGATATAGCAGTATCTGTTCACTGCAATCCCAGTGATGTTGAAGATGGAGCCAATGACACTCAGCCCCATAAGGAAACCGCTGACCTGAAATAATAGAAAAAATTTGATGTTTTTGTTTATCTTCATCGACAATATTCTTTAAAGTCATTGTCTTTTAATAAAGTGAAGAGATGACTGATGTGGTCCTACCATGCACTGAGTGTTTCCAAGCGCCCAGCCGTCATGGAAGAGAGCATAAAGGACCAGGGGATAGGGGTAGAAGGCTACCACAAGGTCAGCAAATGCCAGACTAACCACGAACACATTACCTGGGGAGGAAAATGTAAAGTGATGAGGTTAGCTCCCAAAACATACTGAAAAGTCTTGTTTTATGCTCCCAGATTATAAAAATACACAATTTTCTCTGCAAATGTTCAAATCTTTCTTTACTTTGCCTCAATGCATCTAAAAAAATTGCACAGCTGGTCAGATTTGATCAGGTGGCAGACCTGCAGACTTTCATCATTGTTTCTGGCTGTTAAAGATAAGCACATACAACTATGGTTCAAACCGATTCGCACTGCTTTGTCTTATACCCTGCACTGTCAAAACAGAGCAAATACTAGATGGTTGCATGGGAAGTGATTTTCAGCAGGCCTATCTCAGGACATTCAGCCTGCTGTGATTGTTGGCAGAGGAGGCTGAGATTACAAAAGGTTTGTAGCTTGTGCCCCACAGCAGATTGCCTCGCCCTAGACAAAGTTTTATCAGGACAGGCAGAGTCAGTGTTTTGACAGAGTGGAGGGAAAAGCATGTGGGCAAAACACCTGGGCCATGCAGTTCTTTTTTCATCTTGCTGCTAACCAGCCTAATCCAAAAAGAACTTGTTCACAGAATCCGGTTTGTGCATCACACAAAAAGTCAAAGTGTTTTTATTAATATAAGCATAATATGATCACCAACATATCTACATATTTCCCTGATTTAAATTTAATCTGTTTGTGTCACTTATTTTTGAGAATCAGTAGCCATATGACATCCATTTATGACAACTATTTATACAGTTGTGCACACTAGTGATGTGGCATTCCTCGCCCTGCTGATATCCTTGTGTCACCTCACCGCCAATGCTGGTAGCTCCATCTATCTGTGTGTGTCCTCTTCCTTTTGTTTGTTGGGGGAGGACATATTATGGCAGCACACAGGGCCAAGAAAACAACCCGATCAAACAAAAGAGGACATTAACCATTTCACTCATACACTTTTTTACATTTTGTTTAGTTGCAAAGTATCAGAGCCACTACAGCTAAGAGCTGTGGGCTCTCCCAAAAGGTGCAATGCATTATTTGATGCAGCATTTCAGGCTTATTATTTTGGCAGCAGCAACAAATAACTACCAGATGTAACAGAGCTCACCTTGTGTTTCACCTGCCAGTTCATGAAAAGCTCATTTGCTGGGCAGCCATAGTTCTACAGAAGTGCAACTGATATTCCCAAGCCTCAAACTACATTAATGATGCTGGAGAATGGGGTTCTCTGGTGTGTCACGTTCTCAGAAAAACCCTCCGAGGGACTACAAGAGCTGTTAGTGTCTGGTATAATCACCCAACCATGTCAAAAGTGCATGAAATACACAGGAAATGTATTTTTAGCCTTGCTGTAGTACCACCATGCTGTTACACGTTTGTTTTTATAATTACAGAATGTGCACATGTGCCTTCGATGTGTGACTGTCAGCCTAGAAATGTCACGATGCTCTGTAAATCTTTAAAAGGAGGCATCACCTCAGCACCAGCTGCACAATGCTATCAATGGCAACGAAATACACCTTCCTTTTTTTTTTATGTCAAATTGAACAGCATCTTGTAGCATTGTTTAAATGTGGTTAAATATTTATGTCTTAAAAATCAATAAGATAGGGATTGATATATTGTTAGTTTAATAGCATAGTATAAAAATGGGCTTTTAACCAGTGTGTTATGCACACATTGAACCCATTTGACTTGACTTCTATAAACTTAAAAAAATGTTCTAGGTTACAGAAGTTTGGGGGCAGTCAGCGCTGTTGCTAGATAGATCTGGCAATTCATCCTAAATTCCAGTTTGCTCTAGTGTGTATATTTATCTAGCATAAGAACTGACACTTGCGAGGTAAAAACAAAATGGTGTAGAATATTTTAAATGCTACTGAGACCTTAACAGGAACCACTGAGCCCTGACAACAAACACAAGAGGTGGCTTTGACGCATGCATCTTGTGCCCTTTGCAGGAAGGAGGATCTGTGATCCTGCAGGCCTGTTTCTTTTCCAAAAGACCCTGGGGACCCATTTGGAGTCCACAGCATCAAGAACACTTTAAAATATCAGGAGATTTTGTAAAAAAGTTTGATTGCCTCTGCCAGATGGATAGCCAATCTGATGAACTTTAATAACTTTTCAGTGCAATTTAGACATCAGGAGATATCCTTATGGGAACAACCTTTCACCTCTGAGACACAAAGTTTCGAAGCAAACTTCTAAACATTTTCCTAGATACCTTGGGGAAATTCTACAAATCATAGTCTAAATGCTAAAGTTTGTTATTGATATCAAAGAGGTAAGACCGGCAAGAATAAAGACGCAAGTGGTCTTGAATTCAGATATTTACATTTTCAGCACTTTTTGCATCCTACTGAGCTAATCAGGCATTCTGATGAATGCAATAATCTGGTGCCCAAACCCTGTTTCATATGTGTAAGATAAGGGGAAAACACTTGCATAGAATGAAATGCTGATTTTATATTGAAAGGACTTTATTCACTGTCGAGTCTCATTATCAGTGAAGAAATCCTTTAGCACAATTGCCAGTTCTAACTATGGCCTTGTCTGGTTGCATAAATGTACCTGCTGCCACCCACAAATCTATGCTGATAAGGAAAACTGTCTGTTGATAAAAGCATATGTATGGATTTGTGTTAGATTTGCCAAGATTGCTTTAATTATAGTCTGATAGGACTCTACTAACCCTTTACAGTGCATTTAAATAGAAATTGATTGTGTGTAGGTGTGTGTAATAGTCATTCAAATGTGATAAAGTATAAATTACCTTTTGGATTGGAAAGATTAAAGTTCATTGCACAAGTTTTGTGCTTGTGGGCATGTGTGGCTAACATCTGCAAATGAATTAAGAAAAACGCCACATTTCAAAATGAAGTTGAAATTACACACATACAGATATGTGAAGTGAAAAACATGAAAAGTGAGAAAATACTACAAGTTAATTTTACCTTGAAGCAGAAATATTTTATTTATTCCAAGGTTTTCAAATTTGACCCTTTAATTTACGGTAATTTACTTTTTCCATTTTATAGTAGAGATAGATAGTAGTGGTTATTACTTGAATTGTTTAAAAAAGAATTTAAAAAGCATTGTGGATATTTATTAGGATAATCTTTAGAAGGAGAAAGTATGTAGAAACTAGTAGGTTAGTTAATATTGTCACATAAGGTTTGTGAGCAATATTATGAAAATCGTACATATAATCCTCATGTTGAATAAATGTTACACTACTTTTCAAAATGGAAAATAAGAAGGAAAAAAAACAACCTGTCTGAACCCCAAAGTTTCTCTAAGGTATCTTTAAAATTATGACACATGACCAGTGTAGTGTATAGTGGCATGTTATTTATAAAAACGTTACATTCTTTTGGTTTCTTGCACTATTTCACATCTGTAAGCACTTCACATGCTTACAGATGTGAAGTGGATAATAACCAGCACACTAATGATGCATGGTGCACAGTATGAAGGTTATGAAGAAATATGCAATTTATTCAA
Organism: Xiphophorus maculatus; assembly: GCF_002775205.1. Taxonomy (NCBI): domain Eukaryota; kingdom Metazoa; phylum Chordata; class Actinopteri; order Cyprinodontiformes; family Poeciliidae; genus Xiphophorus; species Xiphophorus maculatus. The sequence goes on from NC_036453.1 coordinate 28,876,258, forward strand.
ACATATCCTTTCTTACAGCTTTGTTTACTTTTTACATGAAGACACTGCAGATCTCTTAACAGTCAGACTGATATTTTATTTTGTAAATATATATGTGTTATATTAGACATAGCTGAATGGATCATGTAAGTTATACTACCTTGATAAAATTCTTGGGACTTAAATTCTTGGAATACTTTAGCAGACAGTCAGTGACTTTGTATGTTATTATTTAATGCAAACAAATAAAAAAATCCATATTTGTAGGATAAAGCAACTGAAACTACAACAGCTGTAGGACTTTGGCTGTTTGTTCAACCTGAGCTCCATCAAACAGTTCCTCAATCAAAACCTGGTGCCTCTAATTCTTAGTCTCTAAGACGTCTAAAAGAATCATCATTACAGTTGTGATTCTTCAAATATTTTGCTGCTCTTGTTTGAAAAGTAAAGTTAAAATATAGAAAAGTGAAGTTACAGTAGCCTTTATATGTCTGGGGAAGAAATGTATGAGGCACATTAAAAATACACGTACAAAATAAAGAATGTGCTTTTTATATCTCCGGCTCTGCAGATACCAAAGGTTGTACATCAGAAAAGCCTGAGTGAACATTTCATTTTTCCACAGAAGCTGTTGCCGTGGCTGCAAGGGGAAAAGTATTCAGTGACTTTTTCTGACAAAATGTCTACCTTTTATTTGTCCCATGCAGCCTGAGCATTACTTTGATGTGGAAAGGATTTAAAAAAAAATTTTGTTTCACTTTTTGTGCTCTAAGTATAGGCCCTCAATTTGCCCTTTTTAACTTCCACATATTTTATTTCTTTTTCAGATCTAGAGTCCTTAGTTGACCATGAAAGTAGTATGTTGTTTATTTTCATTTCTTTTGAAACTGCTGCGTAAAAACATTTGTGTTGAATTAAACTGTTTATGAGCCCATAAGTGTTAATTGTAGAACCAGAAGAGCTATAAAAATTATTAAAATAGTATAACAAATTGAAACTGACCTTATTTCCTATTGTTATTGAAGAAAATAAATGGCTGTAAAATGCATATCTTTGACAGAGGAAAAAGCCTTTGGAGCCATGCCTCTTAAAAATGGGAGATTACCATATTCTATTCAGTTCAGTTGAGTTCTAAAATACTATCAGTACTATCCATACTATCCAAAGGGAAATTAAAAGTTGTTGTAACACATATAATTTTCCATTGAGAGTTACTATAGATGTTGAAGTTGCAGTCAGTCTGAATACTTTGCAGCCATTTCTGCCATTTTAGCTGGCTACTGTAAAAAACATTGATGCTTAGTGTTCCATTTGTGATATCATAAATAAAATAAGCATGAGCACAACTAAAAAGAATTGCGTAAAAAAGGATTATAGTCGTCATTGAAACAATTCACTTTATATGGACCATCTGAAACTGCCTAAACCTCCATCATTGCTGAAAAAAGCACTTCTTTACACACATGCATGCAGATGTCACATCTTACCTAGTGACCCACCTAAAAAACATTTTGCTTGCCAGCAAATTGTTTGTTGGCAAGCAAATATTCACTTAACAAATGAATATTCACTTATATTCAGTGATAAGTGAATATTTATCACGTATCACTGATAAATATTCAGTGATAAGTGATCATCCAAACTAAAAGTGCAAATGTTGTTTTAGATTTCGAGCAATTGGATCTAGATTTGGATTATGCAATACCAAAAAATAAATACAAAGGTTTAAATTGAGAAAAGAAACTGGTGATATTTTATAAAAGATGAAAGAAAATGCATAATGCATTTAATCTGCTGTAACACTTTGTAAAGTACTGTAGAACCTATATTTTTTGCACTGCTACTTGTTTTTCTTTTTATGCCAAATGGATAGATTTTATGTTCCTGATGCAGAATTTGAACAGCTCTTCACATGGTTATTCATGTGTACTTGATTGCATATGGAACCGTTGGCTAAAACGTAATCCTTTTTGACATAAGTAATGTGTGAATAAGTACTGTAATGAACAATATTAGAACAAAAATGTAGTTTTGTGAATTTTCCCTGCATTCCTGCAAGCCATTACCCATGAGAACTGATTGCAATGATTTTCCTCTCATTAGCTTAAACTCATGTCTTTCCTGTGGGAGGACATGCTAGTCAGATTAGCCTTGTTTGCATTTATATTTGTTTTTAGGGGAAGGAGAGGAGGCAAAAATAGGCAGCAGGTTTCAGATTGAGTGAAGTGGAGGGGGAGAAAGTGGTCAGGCAATGCTAAAATATGGATTTTCATGTGAAAATTGTAAAGGTTAAAAGTGTTAAGCCAGTCTCACTTAAGAAGGATAAACATCATAACTCCCACAACACATGACCTACACATTCAACAGCGTTATTATCTAACAACACTGTCATATTTAGTAATTTCTGTTATTTACGTAAAGTTCTTTGAAGAACAACACAAAAAGAGCAAAAGAGACAGCATCTAACTATCTATAGATTTTAATGAACATACTTGTCACAAAGAAAAGTAAACTTAGGAAGATGGCAAAACATAAAAAGAGATTAAAGGTCCCCAGAGAATTGCGTTATTAGCAGTTAAGGAAGAGACCAAGAGGAGGCTGATGAGAACAAACACAAGATGAAAAGGTAATATTCTCTTTTTTATAGTGTTGTAGACAAGGCAATAAACAATCTTGTCATCACTGCTATACATCATCCTTTGTGCAGTGCAGGTCTGTCCATGTGAGCAGCTTCCTCCTTCCACAGTCAGCCCACTGCCTGACCATACATATCAGTCTCAATCAGACGACTTTCAGCCTCCTTCACCTTTTTTTTCTGGCAATTCACTCTAACTGCACTTTATATTCTCAACTGAGGATGCTAAGTTTTAAACAACACAACTCACTGTGTATCTCTAAAAAACATTTCTTCTCCACACCTTTAACACACTTTTTGCCCCACAGAGGTTAAATGCACCCTCCCTTTTTGCCTTCAGAGTAGTGTCAGTTAGGCATAGATTCAATTCATCAAAGGTTTTAGTCCATATTGTCACGATGTCATGCAGATTTGTTGACTCCACATTAATGATAAAGACTAACTGTGTCATCACATTCAACATGTATCCTATTGGACTGAGATGTGGTGACTGAAGGCTGCTGGGGTACAGAGAACTAAGTGTCAAATTCAAGAAACCAGACAAGGCACCTCCTCCTGCTTGAAGTAAGGTATGCTGGGGCATTTAAAAGAGTCTTTGTTGACACTAAGAGGCCTAAAGCCTGCCAGACCATTAATACAAGACATGCTGGATCCATGCTTTCAGGTTTTTTATGCCAAACTCTGACTCTACCTAATGCTCCAATCTGCTTTCTTAATAGGAGTGGCACATGGTGTGGTCTTCTGCTGCTGTAGCAAATCTACTTCCAGGTTTGCTATGTTGTGTTATCACACTTGTTATTACATCCACCTTATCTCTAGTGAAGTGTTAGTTGAGGTACTCTTTCTGTTATCCTAAGTGAGTCTGCTTGTTCTTCCCTGACCTCTGAAATGAACAAAGTGTTTTTGTGCACATAAATGCCACTCACTGAATGTTTTCTTTTTTTAAGACTATTCTCTATATATCCAGTAGAAGGTTTGTATGGAAATTTCAGTAGATCTGCAGTTTCTGAAATATTCAATCCATGTGGCACCAAAAACCTTGCCACATTCAAAGTCTCTTTATCCCTTTTGTTTTTGTCAATCTAATGCTTGGTTTGAACTTCAGCAAGTTGTCTTCAGCACAACTTGATGCCAAGTGGCATCAATGTGATTCGTTGGCTCATATTTTTGTAAACAAGTGTACCTAAAAAAGTGGCCAGGGAGTGTATTTCTTTGAAAAGACCAAAACTCACACATCCTTAGACTACAAGATTAGGGTGGTGGCTGGTTAGAGCATGTTTTTCTATTGAAATGGACCTGAGTTGAGTTTCTTCTTTCAACTATGTGACAGAAATTACCATAAAATTGCTCTTTACCGCCCTCTTGACATATGAAAAGGGGTTTATAGGAGAAGCGAAGAAAGTTTGAGCAATGTCTGCAGAGTTCAGTAAATGTCTTCTGTAAGTGAATAGCATTTATCACCTCAGGCAAATATATTGTTAGGGCCTCTGAAGCAGCAAGGGCAAATATACCCTATAGTGCATGAGTCCCAGTGTGTATTTTATCCATTACTCACCACATTTCCTATTCCCAAGCATTAGTTCTGACACACACATTTGTCTGACCCTCCAGTTCTTCCTGACTAACGTCAACCTGGCTTGAGTTAATTGGTACGAACATACCTGAGGTTACATTTTAATTAAAAAACGTGAAGAAAATTACATTCTTTGAATTTGACCAAGTTAATTTACCTGGAAATTAGTAATTGATACAACCACCTGAAACACATCATAGAAACATGCATTCAAATGATATGTCAATCACTTACAAGAAGGTACATTTTTGTTTTTGCCTTAAGGCAGAAAACTTCAAAGTGAATACACTAATATTGTAAAAAAAAAAAAAAAAATTATTATTTGGTTAAAAATTCCAATATTTTAGCAATTTTCTAGCAAAGTTCTAACAGAACTGGTTTCCTTTTTTGAATAGAATCTCTTCCTACATACACAGTTTTGTGTTATCTTATCTTCGCAGCACTATATTAATCTAATCAAATCAGGCAAATTTTTAACTAAAGTGGTTAAGTTTACTTGGTTGAACTTTAATCACATCATGTCTGAAACTTACTAAACCATCAGATTTGATCTTCTTACTACAATGTTTTTTTTTTTTTTTTTAAGGCTGTCAACGTTAAGGCATTCCCGCATGTAAAACGTGTTAATATTAAATAATGCAGATTTATCAAACTGCCTATCCTGACCTGAAAACCTGTCTCACATGAAGAGTTACCTAGTTCACAGCAGTGCATTATAGGCTTGACACACGGGTAGTCAACGAAAGATGACAATTTTGCGACAGCAGGCCAGCAACAAAAGTTGAAAAATGTTCAACTTTCTTGTGCTACTGCGTGTGTATATCTACGTGTAGGAGCTCAAAAATTCACATGCACAAATTACAATGGTCGCTCGGATGGACAAGCAACTGTCACCTCATCACTCCAGTTCCACAGTAAATGAATGGAGAGGGACATTTCTAAAATAATGCTTAAAACAAAATGACTTGAAGCTTCCTGAATATAAAAACCTGGAAAACTGAGAATCTTCAGACATGTTTGGTTTGAGACAATCAGACATGCTCTTAAACATTTTTTTTGAAAACATGCATACACTGGCAATGTTAGATATGGGCTATATGCCAGGGCAGCATGAGAAAGGGAAGGGGCACCCAAGAACTAGAAAATAAAATATACCTTTCTGTCAGTTTTCTCCTGAACAAGTTTGCTACTTCTTGTATGCATGAGTAGTGGAATAAGTTTCCCTCAGTTGCTGTTGCGTAATGGGAGACTATATTCCCTGCTTTCTGCTACAAAAAATACATGATAATTGCTTGCGTTTTAATTACTTGGCATGTGGCAAAAGAAGGGGCTTGCCCAGGGAATCAGTTCTGTAAGAACCACAACTGTGTGCATTTTTATATTACAAGCTAATTAATCGTGATTAATCACAGCAGATTAAATTCTTTAATCAATAGTTGTATTTATACCTCTATAAAAAATCATGGATTAGTAATTAAAAGTTCAGATGAACCATTTTTTTATGTTTTAAAAATTCTCATGGGTCTCAATAATTATGGACAATTTGATTTGGTAAAAATCAATTTCATGTGTAAATTATGAATAAAAACTCAGGTTTATTTGTTCATTTCAGTATAAGAAATGATTTACTATGATACTGTAGTAAAAGAGGAGTTCAAGGCATTTTACAAAGGGAGTCAAAAATATGGACACCGCTGTCTGGTGTCCATATTTTGGACACCAGCACAGCACACCCACAGTCTGGGCATGCTGTGGTGGCGCAGGGGGCTTAGCACGCCCCACATTTGGAGGCCATAGACCCGCGGACGTCGCGGATTCGACTCCCGGTCCCGACGACCTTTGCCGCATGTCCTCCTTCAAAAATGGCGCCGGCTCAGCTGGCTGCCTGCAGACGCAGCTCCTGTCATGTGTGTGTTAATCTGTGTATAAAAAATTCTTGCTGTAACTGCGAAATAATTTCCCTGCTGGGATGAATGAAGTAATTCTTCTTCTTCTTATCTTTAACTTAAAAGTCAGAAAGCAATGTTAGGAATAAGAACCTCTGGTAACTTTAGGTGGGGTCTGTCACCTATATTACATTTCTGCAGAACTCTGGGTGGCCCTGGGAGGTCACCAAGTGTTCTTCAACCACTGTTATGTTACTGGAAGTTCTACTGAGTCAGATAGACTCACTGGAGGAGAGTGTGTAGGAGCTGCTGGTCGACTGCTGCTTTGAACCTTTCTACAGAAGCTCTGCTTTTAGCTGCCTCCTTCAGGTCTTTTTTATTGCCACAGACACTTCTCTTCATAACATATGGTTACAAACTTGGTGTGCAAATGTGTAATTGTCAATATGACGTCTCAAATATAAGTTGCATATTTTTTACTACGGACAGCAAAGGTGTTAAAATGCAATGCCAGTAATGCAAGATGATGAAATAAGTACACGTTTTTACTGTGGGAGAATAAATAATTCCCTATAACTTATGTAAACACAGACACACACCCCCCGATCCGTACACCAGAAATCCCACTGCACAGGACTAAAGTAGAGCAAACCTCCCTATCATTGCTGCTTCTGTTGTGAGAATTGTTTTTAATGCAGTTTTTACCCTCAGAAAATAACACCTTGATGTGCATTTATATCATTGTACTACTGCTTTTGCACACCTTAAAAGGTTACAAAACACACTGCTGTGAAAACCTAACGCTTGCTGCATGCTGATTAGCTGAAAGGCAATTTACTGCCTCGCAACGCAACCTATGTTTCAGGCAAAAATTTGAACCAGTTTTCTCTGCTGAGAAAATCACCTCCATAATGAGGGAGCAACTTAAATCATGGTCAGTCAGGCATATAGACAGAAAGAAGTGCACTGAAAGCACCCAATGTATGTAGCTCTCATATTCTTGAAGGAAAAACAGCAAACCAGAAATAACAACAGTGTTATCATATTACTTTATATTAACATAAAGTAATATGTGTTTGTGATGAGATACAGTAGTTCCAACACTTATAGAACAAGAACCTACTAAAAATCTAAACATAGTTTCCTTTATTTAACCTATTTTCTTTAATACAGCTACAACTCAGTAAATTGGAATAATAAAAAAGTGTACTTATTTCATTTCAGATCAAGATGTTAAAAAAGTTTAAGAAAAAGTTAATTACACACAGAAGAATAAATTTCACATGTTTATTTGTTACCGTTAATGTTGATTATTAAATCACTATGATGCGGATGAAAACTTCCAAAGACTTAAACACCATATGCCATCACACAGGCATATTCAGGAAATATGTTACAGCTGCTGCATTCCTTGAGTTAATCCTCTCCTCAACAACACCAAAGGTGTCTTACAATGGCTAAGGAGAAAAATGACTGCAGAGTCACTCAATTGTCCAAACTCCTATTTTCAACTCAAAGTAAATTTTATTTGAAAATCTAACTTCTAGGACCTGGAAGAATAGTGATGAGAACATTACCTGATGTCCAGTTGGATGATTTTACAGTCAATGACTTTTGGAGCCATGTCATCTGATTCTGTTGGTCCACAGTTTTTCTTTGTCAGGCACTTCATGCTTTCCTCTACAGATGATCTTCATGCAGATTCTGATTTAATTCTTCAGCATGATTTGGCAATGTCTACTTTAAAGACAACACTATCATTGTGCTTTACAGCAAACTGTCCTGAAATAGACCCTATACAGAATCCAAAAATCATTGCCAAGGGGAAGATTGAAGACACCAGAATCAACAATGCAGAGAAGCTGAAGGCTCTTGTTAAATTAATCTGTGCGTCCTTAAGCACAAGTCATGTGGCACTGATGCAGTAATTCATCCAAACTAAAGACAAACCAAGTATTGAGAGCATTTCCATCAAAAGTCGCAAAAAAAATAAAATGCCTGGATTTCACCAGTATGTGTGAAATAGTTTATTATTGCATATGAGTTTTACATTTTAAACTGAATTGCTGGATAAAATAACTTTTCAGTGATATTCTGCTTAATTTGTATAACGCTATTTGCACATTTATGGGTTCTTGTGACATGCCTCAGCTAAGCTGTCATGCAGACGCTAACCTTTATCTCTTTTGTGTGAGCATCCCCATGTGCTGCTTGCAATTTATGTTTTGTCTTTCTGATCCTACTTTCAGCTAAGTACCAGTTTATGAGCTGTGCCAGATCAAGGAATGCTGTGCATCTGTGTGGGCATATGAGCAGATGGGTTAATTTACTCAGATGTGTGCATATAGTGCATCTACCACATAACTGCACATACAATAAATTATTCAACATATTATGTGTGTGATGGGGAAATGACACCTTCTTGGCATTAGACTGCAGTATTCTGAGATAATTCACTGCATTCTACACTAAGTAGCAGTTCCACGAAAGAAATTATCTTATTTCTGAGCTTAAGAGCTTGCCTCACTTATTATTAACAATATGCATCCAATCTACATCAAGTTGTCACTTAGAAAACAGCTGTGATACATAGGAGTGCAGATGTAAACATTTAATGTGAAGTGAACCAAATGTTAGTGCAGTTTTAGGTGGCTCCTGCAATTTACATAATTAGGTGCACTGAGTGATAGGCAAACACATTTCATTTTAGAACATATACAAGGAACATAAGGGCAAAACTAAATTTAAAAAAACAACATTGCTGGTAGGTATGGTGTAAAACATATTTGTAAAGCATTGAGGTGACAGATGTTTGTGTGTCGTGATGACTGGAAAATGTGGCTCAATTACCATATACATGAGGGCAAGTAGAGTTGGACTAAGATCAGAGAAAAATTCTGAATGTGAAGTAAAATCCCTCAGTTTATGACTCCGGCTCATCTGTACCTTTAATAAATCAAAATTTCTTTTTGTCACAGCAGTTTGGCTGAATTGCTCCACCATCTGATGTCACAATGATGAGGGATTGGCCGTCCGCATCCTGTCTGGCTACTGCATAATTAGAGGCTTGTCAGTGCATGTGGCTGTTTCTCGCATAAGCACGTACTTTGGGATTTGTCGGAGTTTGGCTAAGACGAGCCTTGCTCTGCCTGAGAAAGTCGGCATATGGAAAACCTCAGTGGAGTTATGATCCACTGTGGTGGAATGATAAAAAGCTTGTCAGGTGAAGAGGTGAGTCAAGGATTTACAGCCGGTGGTTTTATTCTGTACACAGAGAGCCAAAACCCTCAGGATCTGTCTTGTGAAGTGTTTTTCTGCATCATGGCTGTGTTCTGCCATGCAGACTGTGCATCCAATATGGAGATCCATATAATTAAGTTTGCTTTTAAATCTTATTTTGTGTGTTATTAGAAGCAGAGAACCCACATTTCACAAACATATCAGTCTTCCCATGTTTACTTCTTAAATAAAATTTTATACAATCATATAGGAAATAAAAGCAAATGCTTCTCTTTCAGTCAGTACCTCTGAGTAAGTCATTTGAACTGTGTCATCATAACATAGACATACAATTAACTTTTATCTTTTATGTTTTTAACGGTGCGTAATATTCCTTAAATTTTTACAGTGTGTCACATTACAACCATAAACTTCAATGTATTGTATAAGAAGTGCATTTTTATAACCAGGAAATACGTTTTTTTATTTTCTTATTTAAAATTCTCAAAAGTATAGCATCCATTTGCATTCAAACCCCTTTATTCAGAACGCTGAACTAAAATCCAGTGCAATCAATTGCCCCAAGAAGTCACCTAATTAGTAAATAAGCAGCTGCCTGCTTATTAAATTTTTCAGAAGAACTGAAGAATAAACAGATTAGAAACAGGAGCAACAGGAGCGCAGGAAAACATGGAGGATTACAGGCACTGGAAATGGAGAATCTGGCAAAGAAGTACTAAAACAGAGAGGTACAGGTAACTGCTGGAAAGGTGAATAAATGACGTTAGAACAAAGTGTGAGTAATTAGAGCAATGTAGAGCAGATTGGAGATAGTGTGCAAAGAGGAGACGAGTAAAAATTATATAAACTGAAATAAACACAGAGGGGCTTAGATTGAGACATGAAGCAGAAAAACTAAAATATGATACATAATGAAAATCAATCAATTATATTAATCACCTTAAAAAGTGCGGTAAAATAAGCAATAAAATAAAAACAAATGCAAGAGTAGTAGAACATAAGAAAGAACTAATAATTAAAACACACACAAAAAAACTATTCATAAAAGTCAACAGCTCAAAATAATAAAAATACATATTTAAGGTAATAAACCAAAAGACTAACGCACATGAATTATAGCAGCCAAAATGAAACATTTGGCCATTAAGCCAAACAAAGCTAACACGGTCTAAATTATGAAACATGGTGGTGGCCACATCATGGTGTGTGGACAGAAAAGCTGATGACAGTTGATAGGAAGTTAAAATTACAGCTTTACAATGGCATTGTTTAGATAAAAGTTAATCAATGTGTTAGCATGGCAGGGACAAACTCCAGGCTAATATATTAACAGATGACCTATTTAAAGAAGAATGGGCAGAAGATTTTCTGGATGTGCAAAGCTAGTAGAGACAATGGGCCTGAATAGAAATGGACACCACACATTTGTTGGTCAATTACATTAAAATCCTGACAAAATGTGTTGCAAGTCACAGTAGCTTGCTCCATAATGTGAACTATTCATAGGTAAGGAAACAGAATTACCTCTTCAGGACTTCTGTGTGCTACACTTTGTATTGAAAGACTTTTGGAAGGTGTTATGAAAAACTGATATGTCAAGGCAGCTATCCAGACAGGATCCATATAAAAATCTTCCAAAATCATTTAAAGCTAATGAGTTCTTCATAATTTGTCAAAGGTGGCATAAATTATAGAAAATTGGCTCAATAAGACAGTGGCCAGCTCACAAACAGAATCTTACATAGTAGAACTGGAAGTACAAAGGCAATACGTGCCAGGAAGAATCATCAATAAACCTAGGAGAAAAACATGTATCAGATAATAAATCAAAGTAGAAATGAAAGACTATTCAAGAATGATAGACAATCAAATGATTTGTTTTTTCAACAGGTTTTTCTCCAGTGCTAAAACATTTAAAACATCTCAAACGCAGTTATTCTATTAAGTCTGTCATTTAGGTTTAATTTTTTACCAAGATTGTGTTCATCATGACTGTGGCTGAAAGTGTATTTTTTGTTTTATGCAAAGAGTAGGAAAGGTTTGCAAAAGAAAAATCAATTATTATAGTTGGAAAAGAGATTGTTGGTAGGACGTGCTGCCAAGGGCATAATCTTTAACCCAAATTGAACATGATTAGAGAGATGGAAAGTGATAATGAAACTAACACAGGCGAGAGATCTGTTTGCAAGATCAGAACACATCTGAGAAAACCCAACACTTTAAAAGGCTTTATTGAAGTTAAAATGTTTCATTGATCTGGGAAACACTGAAGAAATATCAGAAGTTTCAAAGACTTGGCGACTGATTTGTTCAAGTTCATCCAGCTCACCAGCCATGCACACTGATTTGCAGAGGTCAGATGGGAGGTTGAAGCCTCCCGTAACATCTCCAAACTGCTCTTACCTCAATGACGGAGCTCTGCGTGAAGATATCATGAAAAATGTAAGCGGGTTTTTGGAGTTCAGCACATAGGTGAGATAAGCAGCTGGCTTTACGGTGTAGTTAATGATCAAAGGGTATTTAATGGTACATCCTATGTAATGTTAATGTGGGAATTCAAAAAGAATCCTCCATCTGCATTTGACTGTTCTGTAAAAACTCTGTTAAAGATCCACACAGAGTGGATCGCTTGTCCCTAATTTAACATGAACTAAAAGCTTGCGTCCAGCTTCTTAAAAGTTACTCTATTGCAGGCCTGTGAGACGTACAAAGGCCAAATTATACTTCATTCAGTCATTCAGTCATTTGGGACTCAGAGAGAGCAGTTCAGGAAGGAAATCCAGACATGCCTTTCCCAATGTAGGATACAGAAGGCATCTGAAAAACCTCCAAATTGAGACTTCGCATTAGATGCAAAACCACCTCAAATGGTTTTATAGACTCTATGCCAAGCTTCCCCTGGTTGGTGGATTGCATCAACATATCACAAAGCCGTGTGCCGCTACCTTACGAAGGAAGCTCCTATCAGCTGCTTGTAACCAAAATTTTATTCTTTTGATTGTGATCCATATCTCAAGCATAGATGAGGATTGGAACGTAGATATGTACCTGAACTGAAAGCTTTTATTTCTTTATGACAACAGACTGGAACAGATTTTACATTGCTGCAGATGAGGCCTCAATCTGCAGAAGCGGAAGAAAATAGGTTTTGAACTCTATCACATTATAACATAATAATTAGATTGTACAAACGTGATAATTATCTTGTATAAATGTAATAAAGTCATCCAGATGGCGGTGGTAGTGTGCTTAAAGTGCATGCATAATGAAGGCTAGTAGAGTGGCTAATTTACATGAGTTAGTCATCTTTTACTTCATGCTTGGTCTAAAACTGGAAAGATAATGGTTCTGCTGCACAATGTGGATGAGATCTTTGTTAGCTAAAATTGTCATGCTTATGTAAAATAATCATCACCTTTATATTATATATATTAATCCTGTTAATGAAATCTAATAATCATGTTTATGCAATATATTATCATGTTATAAATATTATGTTTGTACAATATAATAGCATATCTGTGCAATAACATGGTCACGTTTCTAAAATGTAAGTATTGTGTTCATACAATTTATTATCATATTTGAACAATATACTATCATGTTTGTGCAATATATTATCACGTTTGTACAATTATCATATTATAATATCATAGTGTTCAAAATCTTGTTTTCCTCTGTCCTTCTGCTCGTTTGACTCCAGCTCGATGCTAAGATACTTCAATTTCTCCATCATTTGACAAATCAAACTACTCTGCCCTACTGGTAGTAATGCCCCTGTCACACATTATTGCATATCTGCATTCTATGTAATGCTATATAAGCATACCTAATTTAATCAACAGTTAAACAAGATTCCAGATTTTTTTGAACATGTAGAAGAATTACACAACATATGTGCTCCAGTTCTCACATGGGCACCACTGCTACAGCATTTACACAACTGCTACTCACATATTGCAACAGAAGCTCAGGTACAATGACATGACATCATCTAAAGAAAAAAAAACCCAAACACTATGAAATTGTTCTTTCTGTATTTAATGATGAATATTCACACACCTCCTGATAGTGAATGCTTGAACTACATTCTGAATAACTGTGCATAATTGGCTGACCTATTGGGGTCACTCATAGAGCATGGGAATTTAATTTCCATATGTTAGGCCTTGCTTTGGAAAACAACAAAATAAGAGTGACATCATGGCTAAAGTTATGTACCCTCTACCCAGTCCTGACTCCACGTGTAGAATGTGCATTAAAACAAAATTACTTTAAAAACTATAAAACCAGTCATGTAATGTCCATTCATACATTCTCTACCAAAAGTTGTCCTACATAGTGAATGTTTACCCTCAGTGATATCTCAGGGTAACTTGTCTTTTTTTTTTTTTTTTTTTTACTAAACAAAATTAGTAGAAAAAGGAGAAAAGAAAATGATGCTCTTTATCTTACTTGTAATTGAAAAGGGAAAAGGAAAAAATAATCACACAAAGTCATTGGTGGTTGAAAAGTTGTTTGATTAAATGAGCTAAACAAACCTTACTTTGTATATACAAAGCATATACAGCTTTGTATATGCTAAATTTGATCAAGTAGGGACAATGACTGGCAGACCTGAAATGGCCTTAAAATGTCAATAGTGGTCCAGTATCTGAGGGTAAATGTCTCTGTTATATGTTGAGGTTTTGTATTCCTTTGTGAAACATGAATCTGGAAATTGTAATTGCAAATTTATTCATGTGAGATTACAATGTCTTCCATGACAAGAGAGAAAAGAACAAGAGATAGTGGAAAAAAACATGATGTTAAAATAAAATAGATTTGCATTTCAAGAACGTTTCTGGCAAAATAGGTGAAAAACAAATTCTCTTTGTCCTTTTTATGCTCTGTGTTGCCATGTTGTTGCTGTGAAACCACAAGCAATCATTTGTGCAGTTATGCCCTGGGCTAACTGTGACTGTGGACATTACAAACATGTCACTGGTTTGACTAATGCATGGAAACAAGCTGGAAAATATTAAAGATTTACATTTTTTTCAAGTGTTCTTGTCAATCATTGTGTAGCAGCTCATATGGATGTTTAATCAGTGTGTAATCTTTTTGATAAGCATTTTTTCCTATTACTAAATCAGTGCTATAGTAGTCTGCTAATTATGTCCACATATTTCCTTCTTTGTTCAAATATCATCAAGCAAAGACATTACACTTTAGGGCAATGAATGACATTTTTTTTATTTCGGGCTTGAACTTAAAAGTAGAAGCAAAAGGGCATTATAAAAAAACTGAAATGGAAATGAAAGGTAATGGATGCAAAACTTTCTGTTTTGTGTTTAAAGCAGCTGTCAAAGATACAAGTGTACTGATTAAAATGTTTAACCCACTGTGAGAACATTGCTGGGTTAACGTTTAGTTGTGCTGCTTTTGCTAATTACATAGCAAGAAGGAAGTAATGTCTGTGTTGGGTTAATTGGCTATTCTATTTGATTGAAGGGGTAAGCGTGCACAGTCGTTTGCCTGGTGTGTCTCTGTACTGGCCCTGTGATGGACTGTTGACATTGCAAGAATGGACCCTGGCTCACTCCCAAATGGGAGCTCAGATGGGAAGCAGCCCACTCTGACCCCAAACAGGACAAAGTGAGCTTGGAAAATGGATGAGTAACTACTCTGCTTTAGGGGGTGAGTCCGAACTTATCTGCAAAGTTCCATTCAACTCTTTTGTTTGTCATGATATATACGAAGATAGGGTAATATTTTCATATTATATCTACATGCATCACTGAAATGTAGGAAGTGTAGCAGCTGAGCACTTCGTCAAAAATGATGAATAGAACCGTACGAAAGAGAGTTTGTGTCTGTACTGCAAAGCTAGGAAATATAATGTGAAAACTGTTAAGTCATAAATCCCAATCTATAGCAGTTTAAGTCAATTCCCCTTTGAGGTAAACATGCTGCCCTCCAGTCAAATAATGATATATTACACCTATGAAATCTATCATGCTTTTGCTGTGTAGAGTTGCATGTGTGTGACAGTTTTGTATAAGTAAAAAAAGAAAAAAAAAATAGAAAGGAACTTTGACTGTGAGAATTCAAGTCTTATTCCTGACATTCTTTGTATTATAATGCATTATAATGCCCTGGGCATGTTCATGCACTAAATAACAGATTTAAAAAAAAAGTTTGGACTTTGCAAATTCAGCACAGGTAATAGCGCACATTATTTATTAGAGTTGTTAGGTGAAGGAATATAATTTGTAACACATTTTATCAACGCATTCTACAACTAATCGGTAAAATGGCACTGTGTGTGCATTCATCGTTATGATCAAAGGAGTGGAACACAGCTCTGGATTGGCAGCCTACACAAGGTACACATCCAAAAAGACTTGTGGGATATGTAACAGCACTGGATGTTTTTCAATTCTAATGTCATTTTGCTTTTGGAAATGAGCTTTGAAAGACAAAATGATTTACATTATTTGTCGTTTATTTAATTTAAACATATTGGGAGGCTAGAAAAAAAGTACTTTGATTTCTGTAAAATTATAGCTCTCATAATCTACTAATGTCAGTACAGGAAATCAAAAGTTTCACAAAAACAAGAAATCAGTATTTTAAAATCAATTTAGATGTTGCAAAGGATATTTACCATTCACAGAAACCTCTGAGCACATATAAGAAACCCGATGGGTAAGAGCATTTTTAGCAAGAGATCTGATAATATTTCACAATGGAAAATGGCTTACATTTTAAGAGAAGCTCCTATTTCTAATAACAGTCACCTGCAAAGTGATAATGAGTGTCTTTGGTATAAAACTGTGGAAGAATGTCCAAACGATACAAGTAAGCCCCCACCTTCTCTCCAAAATCTCATCAGATTACAGAAATAAAATATTCAAATTGACTTTTATGTTCTTACTCATATTATCATACATTCTCTATTTGAACATTAAACGGACCAACTGCAGTTTTAAATTTTAATATTATCCTTGAATCCCTTGTTACTGACAGTGCCTTGGTATTTTTCACCTTTTGTCAAACTGCGACTACAATCTTCAGCGTATTTCGTTGGAATCAGCCGGGAGATCCATGGCAACTGAAGGAGCTGTCACGGTCTACAGCCCAGAGGGGACTAGTAGTTGTGAACTCCAAAAATCTGGCCTTTATGAAAGAGCAGTAAGAATAAAGCCACTGTTAGAAGAGATTTTTTTTATATATATATATAAAAATACTGTCTAAAGTTTGTCAGAAGCCGTGTAGATGATACAGCCAACATATGGATATAGTTGCTGTGGTAAGACGAGATTAAAATTGAACTGCCGGGCCTACATTCAAAACGCTACGTCTGAAAAAAACACTGCACTATAAAACATCCCTACAGTGAAACAATACATAGAAAGAAATAAAAACAATACCAACAAAGTGAAATGAAAAAGTGGTGGCTACACCACAAGACAAATGAATAAGACAATATAAAACAAAGAAATATTTAAGATTTTAATGAGTCTAGATGTAAAAAATTGATTTTTTTTTCTTTTTGCATTTCCATATTGATAACTTAAAAATTCAATGAACAAAAGACACATTTACAGATGTATCATTCTACTGATGCCTTTTTTTCAGTTTCACCCTAAGATTGCGTCAACATGAATTAACACTCAACAAAATACTTAGGACTATTGATACATTCCATAGTATTTCAATTTCCAAGAACAAATTAGTTTTTCTGTGTTCTTTAATTAAACTTCCTCTCTTGGAAACATGTAGCAGAGCTACATATAGAAAAGTGTGTGGCTGGTGGGAGCAGTTTCCTGGTTGTTGTAATCGATGTGTTTTCAAACAGAACAGCAGACTGCTGAGTTGGAGTGGGATGTTTCAAGGAAATTAATTAAGATTTTCTCACCTTTGCTTGGAGGTTCATATTATTTAAACCACAAACACTTAACTTACAAATTATCGCTTTGCATCAGGCCAGTTTGGACTTCCATGTGACATGTTCCAGTAACAATTAGATGTATGTTTACTTTTGTCATGATTAGTAGCTTTGATGCTCAGTTCCATGTTTGTGTTCTTGTTTTTCTTCCAGATCAATCCCTTGTTTTTCAGGGGCTTGTATGTTACTTCACGTTCAGTTCTGGATCTTTTAGTAGCTTCCCGCTTTGGCGGGATCTATCACAGTGGCAACTTATGATGAAAACCTAAAATGCTTGAGGGTAGGTTAGGTTTTAAGATAAGAGGATCTGACATGTGAAAAGGATCGGAAAGGCTGAGGTGTGTGAGCACTGACACATATTCATCTAGTTTCTTTTTCTTTCGGTGCAAGGCTTTTGGCTTTTACCAAGAAGCCTTTTTTATTGCAGAAGAACTGAGACCCTTATATAAGTGTCAAATTTGCTTATATATCCCAACCAAAAACAACAAAATTTAACGTAACATATGGTAAATTAATTTTAGAACAAAAGATTAAGTAAACATAAGTAAATGAAAAATAAAAAGGCAAAACATTTTAAATCATTTAAATCCACATCTGATGTGGCAGAATCTACTGAAGGGGCAACTATAAGTCATTCACTCCACAAACCGGTCCTGTATTGTATAACTAACTGTGCATAAAGTCTAATATGTTTCTAAAAACTAATACTGTACATCATCCTGAACACACCATTACCTCTGTGAAATATGGTGGAGACTTTAGGTGGAGGGGATGAAATACCAGCCAATCCTGGAAGAAAACCTGTTAGAGGTCACACAAGATTTGAGACAGGAGTAGAGAGTCACCTTGCAGTAGGACTGCTTTTCTAAACATTCAACCAGAGATACAATGGAATGGTTTTGATCAAACCACATCCATGTGTTACAATAATGAAAGGAAATAACATCAGACTTGTATAACCCTTTTCTGGACCAGGAAAGACAATTTCCATTCATGAACCCGTTCACACACACACTGATGATGGCACGCTGTGTAACCACAGATGCCCTGGGGCAGTCAGACAGAAGCAAGGCTGCTATATCGCACCACTGGCCCTTCTGACCACCACCAGCAGGCAAGGTGGGTGAAGTGTCTTGCCCAAGGACACAAAGACATAGGCGAATGGAGCGGATGCCTCTGCCACACCTAATTAGCCCAATATACATGAAAACCTTCAGAAGA
The DNA here is from genome assembly GCF_002775205.1 of Xiphophorus maculatus. NCBI lineage: Eukaryota > Metazoa > Chordata > Actinopteri > Cyprinodontiformes > Poeciliidae > Xiphophorus > Xiphophorus maculatus. The sequence continues at coordinate 28,894,725 of NC_036453.1, forward strand.
CAACAAAGGCCTTCTCCATTTAAAAAGTTTTAACAAGCATTTTGGTAGATTTTTGTATTAGTTGGTGGAAAAAGACATAAATATTGATTCAATAATGAGCTCTAACAATGTTACCCACATAATACAGTCCCAAACAATTCCTCTGTGAGTTTCATAATGGAAAAATTGTGATCAGACTTTACAAAAATGATAGAAATCACACTCCACAAAGCATTAAGATCCCGAAAACAAAAAGTCGTATGAAAAAAGGACACCCCATAAAATCTCAAATTATTTTCTAATGGATATTTACTGTAAATGTCAGCGCTAGTATTGCTTCATAGAATTCAGGACATATCCACATTTATTCTGACTAAAAATCTCAATGGCTGAGATCACTGTTGCTGATCTCAGCCAGCAACAATGAGATCATAATTACTTAGCTTGCTGTGCTCCTGATTTATGAATTGGGAGTTCGAAAGAGCTGCTTGAGACCTTCAGAAAGAGGATTGTAGCGGCTCATGAGTCTGGTAAGGGATTTGAAGTTGTATAAAAAAGACATCCGATCATTCCTCCGCATAGAAAATAATCTTCTAGTGGAGGATATTTAAAGCAAACTGGCCACATGTCCAGGCCTGACCATCTGACTAAGTTCAAGTATATTTAGTTTTCATGGGAGGGATGAAAGGAAGAAACCTCAGCACTCTTCTGGAACAAGGTTCTTTGGACAGATTTGTTTAAAATCTAAAATTTTTCTAGGCCAGAACTGAAGACATGTTTGATGTAAAGAAAACACAGCATTCAAGGAAAGTGAATTTATCCGACTCAGAAGATATTTTCACCAAAATGAGTAAAACTGGATAGTTTGGGTTTGGTGTTTACTGAGTAAATCTAAGTCAATTTTTCACCTGTTCCCAGATATATAAAAAAATGAATAAACATGTAAATGTTTATTTCGAAAGAAAGGGTTGTACTGATTTTCTATATGACGACAAATTACATTAGGTATGTATTCTATTTATATGTTAATATGCTTGACCTCAAGTGAAAAGGTTTCTCTTTACTTATTAAGTATTTGATGAGGCAAGTAAAAAATCAATTATTGGTCAAATTTTCAGATGCTAGGATAACAGAGATATTGCTGCCAACTGTTCTTCTTTTGCAAAGCTTTTAATCCAGCTCAAGCTCCCTCTCAAAGCCAGATGAAATCTATTGAGCATCTTCCACAACAAATAACATACAAAGGACTGTTTCTGCTCATCACAGGATGAGAATGAGACGCACGTTTTTGAGCATGCCATCACCTTTTGCAAAGCTTTTGATAGAGCAGGGAGATGAACTCAAGTCAGGGCAGTTCAAATTCAAAATGCACTCCATGGATGTTTTGCCCCAGGCAAGCAAAAACCTTACCTCACACCACACCCACCCCCACCCCCGGCATCCAAACCCCAACATTTATGATGCACCGCAAGAGAGCTGATTTTCTCCTCTATTCCTTTCGCATCAAAACTGCCATTGATTCACCTCATTCTGTTGTCCCAGATATCTGTTGTAGTTTAACATCTTGCTAGGAAGTGTGCTGCAAATTAACAGCAGTGCTATGCACAAACTCTTTTGTATCGTAAACTATGACTTTAAAAAAAAAAAAAAGTAAGTTAGGTTAAAAATATTTGGATACTTGAGCTTACTGGCATCTCCACTGCGGACAGCAATAAAAAATTAAGTCTGGTCAGTGCTGGGAGATTGACCTTTGAAGTGCACGCTGAACCAAAAAGCAAAGCAGATGATTAAATCAGAAAGCTGTCTTAACTCATCATTTTAACTGTGAATACAGAGAAAATAAAAATTCCGATTAATATTGCCTACATCTCCTCACACACTTGCTGAATTACTTCAAACTGACTGACCATAGCATTTGAATGCATTTAATTTATCTGGGCATTCTGTGCTTGAACAAAATAAAAAAGTGTAGGAATTTTAGTTGACCCTAATTTAGGCACTGTACAAGTGGTACAGCTGCCTGTTACGCTAAGGATCCAAAAGCATGCTCCGATCATGAGTTGTGAAAAGGATTAACAAGAACTGAAGGATGTGTAACCCTCAGAGGAAGAGGACAGACTTTATTTTATTTTTTTGTCATTTCAAAAATATCCCTTCTGCCTAATTAATTGTAATCCTAATGGGTCCTAGTGCAATGAATATGCCCTGAGAGCAGCTTGATGAGCCTCAGCGAGCACATTTTCTAAACCAACTAATGCTTTCAGGACAAATTTGAATGGGTTCATTCATATTCTGAACCCATTCACCTGCAAAATGATTAGAAATTTAAAAAAAAGGCTAAATAACTTTTTCAAAATGTGGAAATTGGGAGAATAAATCCATGCATGAAATAATGTAATTCAGATTTTGCATTTGAAACCTTGAACAACTTCAACTGCAGTTTTAAAACAGGACAGAACAAGAATTGTAAACAATAAGTTTGAAGCAAGTTTTAAGTCCAAGGTGTTCGAGATAAATCTAAGAACTACTTAGATTTCTTTTCAAACATATTTTTCTATTAATTTTATTTTGGAAGAGGCTGATTATGCCAACTTTAATGAGATGTGCTACTGCAATGTATTTAACATGACTTCAGGGTCCACAAATGGAAAGCTGGTTAATAAAACCTGTTCCATTTTTAATTTTCTTTGAGGCTAAGGATGCTCCCTTTAATACTAACAGGTTTCAATGACTTGCATTGCACTAGGATGTAGCTTAGCCTGGCATAACCTCAGTTGGTTTGCTGATAGAGCATTGTGAAGCTTTTTGTTCCTAGAAAATAGAGCTATGTTGTTTTAATAATCTGACAAGAGTTGCAGTGCCTTGCAAAAATACAAATATCTTGTCAAAAACATGTTAACAGTATCTTTCAGTCCTTGACAGATCCTCAATTAGATTTACATTTGAACTTTGACTAGACCATTTCAAAGCATGTATAAGCCTTCCATTATAGTTCTGGCAGTATGTAATTTGCCGAAAGGTGAACTTCAATTGCAGTCTTACTGTTACTTCTTTGTTGCCTCAACAAACTATCAATCAACTTTTTCACAGCATTTAGCTTCATCAGTGTTCCCATCAACACTTACCTGACTCCGCTTAGCCTACCTACTTAATAAAAGCATCCCCACAGCATGATGCTTTCACCACCATGAATTGCAATGGACGTGGAATTTTCATTTTGTATGTACACCAGAAAGTTCACTTTTCTCCATACAATCTTTACTAATGACCAATTTTTGTGGAGTAAAAACTAATTTATACTTTCCTTGACTTGCATGGCCTGTCACTTTAGATGAACCGTAATGTCTTGGCAAGTTTGCAGGTGTGCCATACTCATTCCATCTTCAGATGATAGATTAAACAGCAACCCATGAGATGAGATATTCACACATCGCCACATTGTTTTTAAAGTAACCCTGCTAAAACAGTCTCCTATGTTGGTCTTTATGATAAGCCTTTATGGAGCAGTTTTGTGAGCATTTCCTCTGTGCAATTTAATATACTGACATGAAATTGTGCAGACAGCCAGACAGATTTTTATTGCAAGTTGTCATATAATGAGGTATTTGAGTCCAAGCACACTGTTTTGCCCTAAAACATTCAAACCTCAATCTGAAGTCATAAATTTGTATTAATAAATGAAAAAAATGAGACAACCACTCAGAGAGATGAGTCTGTGGTTAAGACCAGTGTTCTGTTTCACAGTTTAAAAGAAATTGGTCCAGACTTTCACCTAAATTGTAACAGACCAAGACAATGAAAACATTATTCTGTCCTCTCTCTCTCTCTCTCTCTCTCTCTCACACACACACTCACACCCAGTTTGTCTCTGTGCCCTAACACAAACATCCTGGGTGACAGTTTTGTCTATGGATTCATTTGCAAGGATACAGTTGTGTGCATCCTTGCAACACCTAACCTCCTCTCTTCCTTATTCCAGTCTCATTTTCTCTTCTTACGTTGCCCTTGATTTCTAACATCTTCTCCATTTCACCTCCCTCCTTCTTCTTTCATTCTCTTTCTCCTCCTTCTCCTGCAGCAAATCCCTCGCTTCCTTCCACCTCTTCACCCACTGCTGCCGGAAGGTTTTCAGAAGCTGTTACATAACACACTTCAAATTATCACAGCGTATGCATTATGGATACGGGCAGATATGGCAGACATTGTAGGATGTGATAAGAAAGACGGGGGAATAAAATTTCTGATCACTTGCTTTGCAGATTAAATGGGTCAATCTATCATTTCCATAGTTATTGAGATTAACAGAAATGGTTCTGTCAGCTGCTGTGTGTGTGTTCGGCACATCTGTGAACTTGTGCTACTGAATCATCTCCCATCTCAGCACCAAAGCACTGATAACAACTGGGTGATTCTGATGACACATGGCAGTAGTTCCTACATTCTCCCACTTTTTTAGAGTAGTCATGTCCCCTCCTCTTTTCTGAATCTTGCACTGTCATTCTGTATTTCATCCCCTGTTTAGCTGTTTCCAAATACTTCCTCCTTCTTTTTACCTCTTTCATCATCCCCTTGTTGTTCTTCCTGCATTCTAGCCGGTCTCATCTCCAATTCCCTTTTCCCAGCTGTCTGTGTTCAAGGGAATTACAGAAGTCATGCTTCACCCAGAAGATACAGGACAGTGCCTGGGCACACAGCTCAGGCAGAAGTCAGCTCCCAGAGCACTTAATGCTGCTGAAAACATCACCAGCAGTCATGTTCAACCTTCACTTCAGCCTAAATACTCCCCGAGACAAAAAAGAAAGGAAGAGAAAAAATACAGTAATGCCAGATGATAAAAGAATTATATAGCGAAGCCTAACACACGGAAAATCCCCCCCAAAACCCGGAGATACTCTTCCCCCATGCATTATAGATCAGTGGTATCTCAGCTCCCCTATGGAGTCTACATGGAGTGACATGATGAAACCAGACTGAGTGGCTAATATTTGTCACATTGTATGTATAATGGGATGTCAAATACAATTTTCACGCGTGAATCCAGATTACTCAATATCAAGTAAATGGATTAATTCAAATCAAACTATCAACAGAGCCTCTGCATCTAATCTTTTTCCCCTTCTTCTTTCTGAGCTACAGCTTAGTATTCCTCTGTTTTCACTTCATCTGCTCTGCAAATTATCTGAGTGTGAACTGACTGTGCCTGGTTTCCTTTGCCTCTCCTGATATGAACATAAAATAAAGGTTCCAGCAGAGTCATTGGGTTGGATGTTATGAGTCTACCTTCAGCTCTCTGATTTGGAGAAGTTAACTGTTCAACGGGAAGCTGAAAAAAATCTCCTCAGGATTAAAGGGAGTCTGATTGATCTGACAGTTAAGGGTGCCTACCTCCTGTTTTGATTTTAATGAATTAAAATCAAACATCAGAGCACCCCGATGGCAAAAAATAGCCTTGGTCTGGAGCATAAATATTAGTGGAAACTACTACTGGGTCATGGTGGAAACTGAGGTAATTATAAATTTTTTAAAATGAATAACAGAATATGAATTATTCTTGTCTGAAAAGTGGAAAAGATAAAGTTTATCAAGGTCAGAAGATGAAGTCCTAAGTTAGCCTTGTAAAAAATATTCATCCACTTAACTTTGTCATGTTACAACTTCTAATTTATTTTGGGGGGGATTGTATGTGATAGACCAACACAAAGTAGTGCATAATTGCAAAGTGTAATGCATGCTTTATTAAAATAATTACAAATAAAAACTTGAAAGGTTTAGCATCTCTCTATCTATCTTTACATGTCACCTAATCAGAAACTACTGTAGAGTCCAACCATAACAGGACAGCTGTGTGCACACCACAAATCTGGCCTTTGTGGAGTAGTAGGAGGAAAGTCACTTAGAGAGGAAGTTATAAGAAGCTGAAAGTTTAGTTAATGTTAAAGTTACCCTGGTACTCTGAGTCCAGTGCAATTACTTGCTTTGAGAAATCTGTTACTTACATCTCTATGTAAGTTAATTCTGTATAAATACAGCTGTTCTGTGAAGGTAATGTGTGACTCTTTAACACACCCCATTCACTCAGTGAGCCCTTGGGGCAGAATCATGCTGTGCAGATGGTTTTCCTCAGGAATGACAAGGATGTGGGTCAAATTTCTGAGGCAACAAATACCTACTAACAGGAAATCCTGTTAAAAGTCAGAAAAAACTTGGTATCTACAGTAAGACAAATGTTTGTCTTCCAGCAGGACAACAAAGATAAACGTAAAATACGAGTTACAACTAAATAGTACATGCATGTGCTAAAATGTCCCATTCAAAGTCCAGGCATCAGTCCAATTACAAATATATGGCAAGACTTGAAAATCAATTTTCACAGACAGTCTCCATCCAATCTGACTGAGTTTGAGCTATTTTGCAAAGAAGAATGGGAAAAACTGCTGGTTGTACAAGGGTGGTGGAGACATGCAGCTGTCAATGCTTCGACGTAACAGCAAGTACATTTTGACTCACATGGATTGAATACAAATGCATGTCTCACATCTTTGTGAAAAAGCTAGTTAAACCCGTACATCCCTTTTCTTAAGCTTTTTTATGTATTAATTTGCTTTGGTCTATCATAAAAAATCCCAGTTAAACACATTAAACTATAGTTATAATGTGACAGAATGTGAAACAGTTCAAAAAGTATTAACACTTTTATAAGGTGCTGGAACCGTCTTCTCTTCCTGTCATTTTGAAATATGTATTTGATACGAAGAAACATTTCTGGATCATTAAATTAAACATGAAACTCAGAATAAGCAATTTATTATTAAGGTAAAAGTCAAATGGAAGAACAGTTTGTCAAGTCAAAAGTTCTACTACGAAAATTATACAATAGGTGGATGGAGGTCAGCCGGACCTAATTCTCTCTGGCATTTATTACACAAATCGCTCACGAATGTGCAACAGCAAGAGTTTATTTTCTTTATTCTTTGTGTGTAGTGTAGATGTGTCAGCTCTAATTCACTTTAAATCACTGTGTGGACCAGCCACTAATAGCCCATTGATGTGACTGACAGTTAACGTACATCTAGTAACAATTATCTGTAAAGAAGGGGCAGAGGGCTGGTGTTAGTATTCAGAGGGGTAGCTCGATATAGTCTGCCAACAGCTGTATGTCCTGTCAAAATGTCTTTGAGCAAGACACAGAAATCCCCCATGCTTATTCCTACGGAGACGCTCTGGATTAATGCTGTCGGCTGAATGCCTCAAATTTAAAGACGTGGAATACAGACTTAGGAACTGTCCAATAAACTGAAAAGACGAGGCTGTCCATTATAAACTCTACACAAATCGTCTCGCTGTCAAAGTTTTTTAATAATTCCTCTGTCAATCAAAGGAATGCGCGCACCCGCATTTTCCAACTGTTAAACCACAAAACATTTCAGAGACATCAAACATACTTGTACTTGAAAAATGGAACTTTAGCCAAATGTGTACTCTCTTCAAACCATCACATTTCACTTTTTGAATGAGTTACTTCTCTAAAGCAGTATCCTGCCATGCACTTGTGCACCCCCCTCTCTTTCTCTCTCTCTCGTTTTTTTCTCTGCTGTGTTTATAATTTAAACACTTTGTCATGTTTTATCAGTGTAGAAACAGCCAACTGATGCACAGCTGGGACAGAGCAATGGTGAAATTAAGAGTAGCAAGAGATAACCCAGAGGCTTGCTGGCTGAAACAGAGCGCTTCAGATGGAGACTGAAATGGTACGAAGAGTGCTACAGAGAAACTGGCTCTCCCTTTCTCTCTCTAAATATGCTGTATGCCAAATTCACAATGGCACTTTTGGCAGTTCAAACTTGTCTGAGCATCCAAAATCCCCAAAACATAAGGATGGGGTACTCTATATGCTGTTGAAGCAGCAGAAGTGTTCCTCACTGACATTCCTGCTTGAGGTTGCAGACTATACTTCAAACTCAACTGTGCAGCTACTTTACTTCATGTCAAAGCTCACAAACAGGGTTCAGCAGGTACATATATAACATTTTATAGGAGTTGTTAACTGTTGGATGGACTCAAATGTGAGAGGATATTTCATATTAAAGAAAAAGGAAGAGTTACAGGAACAGATTGACATAGCTCAAAGAAATACTCCCCTGTGCTACATGCTATATCCGTTTCCAGAATTTATTTTATTATCATTTTCTTGTTTTATTTTTGTCCTATGTCCAGTTTTATTCTTGATGACACATTTAGTCCTCCTGGGCATGAGTGATACAAGTCTTTCATATATCCCAATAGCAATGGTTCTGTCATTCCTTAAGAAATAATCTATTCTAGTCTTTTTTTTCAAGGTAAGAGTTTGTTCTCTTCTACTGGAAAAAAAAATCAAGGACAACACTCAAAGGACATTTAAAATAGCATTTTTTATTATTATCTCCCTTTAAAATTCTCACATGGTTGTTGGGATCATCCTAACAAACCTTTAGGGCATTTTATTTGTTACATGTCTGGTACTCAAGACAAGCCCAGACTTCTGCACCTTTTTATTTCATGTAGATTAAAAGCCTTTAGAAGCAAAACTGTGCTTTAAAGAGTGTGATCAGGGTAGAATAATTCATACCACATTTGACTGACTTATATTTTTTGTTTTTCACGCTTTTCTCAGTCTCAGTTGGTTCCATTGGAAAAAAAGCCCCAATTTTATGTTTTACATAAAGAGTTGGGCTTTTCAAGATATGTTCAGTGTTATTTAAAGGATCATACAGATCAGGTCTAACCATTGTAAATGGTTTATGTTTGATATTTTAAACAAAAGGGGTTTTAATTATCACTCCAGATAGCCTATAAAAGAAAGAGGGAGAGGAATATCCCTTTAATTTATCATCAAAAGCAATAGTGTATGGCCATATTTTCTTGCAATGCTTACAACATAACACCACAGTGTAACATTTTCATTGAGTAATCTGGTAGTAATGGAAACTACAACAACCTTTTCTCTTTTTTTTCTTTTATGAGTCCTTGTGCCACATCCTAATGTAAAGTCACCCTGAGCAGGGAGCCACAGTGTCTATATCAAAAGCAGCCACTGCTCATAAGTCTGGTAAGTTGCTTTTTCATTCACTTTTTAGTTACAGACAGAGCTCCATAAATGTAAATCCCTAATACTTAAGAGTCATTACATTAATATCATCACTGAGCATTCATTGTGATTCAGTTATGTGGGTCAGGATTATGCTGAATATGCCAGATCATCTTATCCAAGTATTTCTTGGTATTTCACTTAACATAGAGCTGCCATAAAGATACAAGGTCTTTCTGTGCCCAGTTTTCTCACCGGTGTTTTTATTTTCTTGGACTCTGCCTGTAGTTGTTGACTCTATGCCATCTCCTTTGCAATTCTTTAAAGAGTCACAGCAACACAGAAGATCCTTGTGCCAAATAATTATACATCTACTTTTTTGTGCAGGGCTATCTAAAGAAAAGCTAACAGTACATGGCATGGTTTACTAAATGGCCTCCCTGGACACAGCATGTCTTATTTTGTGTGCCTGTAGTCAATTCAGACACTCATTTAAAGAGCTTTCCATGAGCCAACTGGGCTCAGATGGTCGAAACGTACTTGAATCCTGACTCAATTTAATGTCACATTATGGTTTGTGAATGGAAGACAAAAAGTAATTTTGACTCTGAAAAGAATTTTGGAAATTTCTGCTGCCTCACTGCTTTTAAAGCTTTTATACTAGCGCAAGTGTGTGACTTCATCCTGAAATATTAAGAATAATAGCTATGTTGCTGATCAAGTCTACACAAGAATACAAACAGACAATTACATGAAAGAAGACAGATCTATGTTTTCAGTGTTTTAGCACCACAGAGACTGATGGCAAGACTGATGTTCAAGGTTTCAGCACCATGGACAGAGGCAAGGAAGATGGAAAGTAAGCAAGGGGGAAAAAGTTTACACAGTGTTAAATAAGGAATACTTCAAGTATTATTTTTGCACAGGATGAGAAAAGTAGCAATGAAGAAGGAAGGGGGAGAAAGAAGGAAAGAGAGGTAGGTGTGTGAATGATGTAAATAAAGTCTCTTTGAAGAATGGTTCAGCAAAGTCTAACTCTCTTTGAGGTTTGCAATACCCAAGCATCTTCAAAGACAAATCTCTGGGGACAAAAGACCGTGTCCAACACAAGCGTACACTCAGCTTTTCACATGTTCATTCACAAATTTGTACAACAGAGTGCGATACAAAAAAAAAAAAAAAAAAAACATCAACATTTGCAGATAACCCTCCCTACGCTGTACCTTTTTGCACAAACACACAAATGTTTATGTTTAAAGTGCTTTTGAGTGGATTTCGTTTCAAATAACCCATTTCAAAGGTAATATTTGTTCCAATGTTTATAGTATACGCAGACGTCTTGACGATGAGTCGGTATTATACTATTTACTATAGGGGCGGCACGTACAATCAGAGCGGGTAGGTGAGAGAGCAGCAAGGCCACTCATCAGCCGCCAACCTTGTGTCTGTTATAATGCTGCACTGTGCGGTAGGCTTGCTCCTCTAGCTCAGTGGTGCGTAATCACACCGCAGCCTAAGATCTAGCTGTGACTCTTAATACGCTCCCGTCAGGTGCTTTCCCCTTTATATTTGTTTAAGTGGGTTGTTTCAGTCCACAGCAGTCATCTCATCCTTTGACTTCTGTGGGTTCAGTTACAGAACTGCTGAGTGGACTGTTTGGGTGGAGAGAGACTAGCTTTAAGGCAGAAATGTACTGTCAGAGCTTAAAACTCAAGCACATTTATTTCGGTTATGCTCTCACTTAGGAGGTATATGAAGAAAAAGCGAAACAGGAGCTTTTTTTTAAGGCAGGGAAATAAAGGGAAATTGAAGTGAAGTCGTGCAATTAAACAGAAGCAAGTCTTCCAGGAAGGAGAGATTAAAGCGAGTATGATATGTCCAAGGAAGCAAAATGTGTTGTTTAGCCCAGTGGCATTGTAGTTGTTCTAATTCAGCAGAAGCCCCAACAGGATCCTACGTTTTTCAAACATGCAAAGCCAGGAGCGCTTCCTCTGGAAGGTCTATGTGAGATTTGCACACTGCCGTTGATGTTTAATTGGTTACAGCACTCGACTGAAGAGGACAAAAAATGTTTGAAAACACAGGAGGAAAAAACAGAGGCTCTGCAGGTCAAGCTTCTCAAATAAAATCCCACCTAACAGCTAAGTGAGCTTTTGACACATGATTTTTAAACTTTTTCGCAAAGCTTGAAATACTGAAACCTCTTTTGTCAAGGTAATTCGAAGTTATAAATTCCATCTAGCATACCTATATTGGAGATTTTTTTTATGCATGCTTTAGTGCTCAATGTGGGAGTCAGGGTTACATTCAAATACTCCAGCGATGGTTGTGCTCATCTGACTGAAGGAAAACAAGCTCAAACAAAATGTTCTCTCATGTGAGCAAATACAAAGACAGAATTTATTACATCTTCAAATAAAAGGTTGTACCTGCTTTGACATGCATGAGGGGAAGCAAGAATCCCTGTTGCATCCTGCTTGATATAAAATAGTTGCTGATTTGTGGGATATGCAAATAAATGCATATCACAGGAACCCTTAATTGTTGTTCGATAAACCAAAATCTGGTCAGTCAGCACAGTGTGTTTCTGAAAATATTGGTGTTGACAAGTTTTAGGTTTCACCTTTGTAGCAGGCATCTTTATTTAAAATCTGCTACTTTGGCTGAAATACTTGCGACAGAACATTATTAGGCTGTAACCCATTATAATTTTGCAAGACTTAATAAAACAGTCTGAAATGCAAAGATTCCACTAATAAGGGAAATGCATATATTTACTAAAGCCTATTTTTTCCCTTAAGCTGATATGCACTCAGAGTTGCACTTTCCAAGCTTTGTGATGTTGTATAACTGCATGAAGTCAAGTATAAATGTCAATTTATCAAGGCCACTATATAGAGACAGACTCATATATTTTCTTGTGACCAGAACTGAACAATTTTATGAAAACTAAAACAATTCTGCCTTTCTCCAATCAGTCAACACACCTGCAAGTCAAATTGACAACACTCTTCAGTGTGGAACTTATTTCTTACAGAACCCAACAGGAGCTTTTCTAATAATCAAGAGAAAACTAAATCTTGATTAACTCCAGAAGTATGCAGCAGACTCAAATCTCCTTCACACATTGTGAGATGTTGTCTCTAATATAAAACAAAATATCAACATAAAGTGCATCAGTATAATAAACAAATAAACAATTTAATCATTTCACACATACAGTAATATCAATATGTGGCTTATTTCCTGTCAAATATCGTTGACAGACATTTTAATGTATTTTGATCAGGAGGATTTAACTGGACTCTGTAGATTTTCAGTAATACAGGAAAACAGTTATTTGGCTTAGAGCCGTTCAGCAAGAAAATCTTTTTACTCTTATTACTATTTTATTATAAACGTATAAGGTTGTCCAATAATTTTATTATTATTTATATAAGGAGCAGAGACAACATCACACAGTGTGTGTGGGAAATTGGATTATTAATGAGGAATCAGAATAATCTAAAAGTGCTGTCAACACGTTTGCAAAATATGTCCACCTCCACTATTATATTTAGCTTTTCCAAGAATGCTTTGTGTTTTATTGTTGCCCATGTGCACAGACGTTAATCAGAAAATAGTGCATATGAAGAAAAAGGAATGCAGGGGAAGCTGAAGGCTGTAGTAGGCTCAATACAGCAACTCGTAATGTAGTGTGAATTCTACTACATCAGCACCATGTGGCCAGTTCATGTGCCTGTCAGGAAAATAGAAATCCTTTGGAGGTTTGGATAATGTTGTCAACTCCTGGAGGTTAAAGGCATCTGTGCATGCTGGCATTTACAGACTTACATCCAATCAGGCTGCATAAGATTTTAGTTTATTGTAATCTCCTTGTCGGTATGAAAAATATCAGCACTTCCTGTTATACCTTGGTTAAGTAGATAGCCACAATAGGGTCGTAATCCTATTATTCCCTATGTCGTTATAAACTGTTGAAATTTAATGATCAAGAAAAACTAGCTTGTAATTAGATGTGGAGATTGAGCAACTAATGATAATACAAATTTTACAACTGAGTAATATTATCTAAATATCAGAATTATTAATATTTAATTACTAAATAGTCACATAACATAAAGTTATTGTTTATGTAGTGACGTTTATCTCTCATATTCATAATTAGGGAATGAATCTAAAGATAATCTGTCAACTACATAGCAATAGAATGGTAATGCTGCTTGCATTAATACAATGTTTATTACAGTGCACAATTTTAATTAAAACTGAAACAATGAACAATTAAATGCTAACTGCAAAGGTAAAATAATGCTTCTATCTCTACCAATACTTTGGCTCTGCCCTAGCGCTCACCTAGCTAACCAATGAACCCCAGTTCAGACATATAGCAAAACTCCAAATAGAGTTCTTGTGATTCCAAACTTTTTTCATTTCTAGGCAGTGGATACCAGGGTGATTCCGGCTATGTTTAGTTGTGAAAAAGTATTTTTACATACTTATCCAGATTTGTGCCCTGAAACAAAACAGGTCCCAGAGGTCTAGAGACATACATTTAACTTCATTGCTTGGTCGCTTCTTTGATGTGCTCAGTCAACCGTGAGACCTTGTTTTCCAATCCAAATCATGTTCAGTCAACTGAATTTGCCACAGGTGGATTGCATTCAAGTTGCAGAAGCATTTCAAGGATGATTGGTGGAAGTTGGAGAAACCCGAGCTCAATTTTGAGTCGGACAGCAAAAACAGGTGAATGTATGAGTACCTGTTATGTTTCAAGGTTTATATTGTTATACATTTATAAAGAAAAATCTAAGACGTTTTCCCTGGGCAATTTAGCTATTTTGTGCAGACTTTAAAAAAATAAAATAAAATAAATCCATTTTAGAGGTGAAAGGTTGTGGATACCTTCTGTTGGCACTTTATGTAAAAGTTTTAGATGCTGAAAGACAGTTTCTCTAAAAAATTGTGTTGACTCATAATCCAGATCATCTTTGTGTGACCTCTGCTGAATTGTCTTGAAGAAGAAGAAAAAAGAAGAAGAAAAAAAAAACACCTCACCTGCGTTTCTCAGCTTGCGGTTCCTGAACACCGAGATGATGACCAGCAGGTTTCCTAGCACATCAACCACCGTGGTGAAGATCAAGACACTGGCCAGGATAGCAATGACCCAGGCAGGGCGAGCGGTCCCCTCCGCGGGAAGGCTGCGCTCCAGCTGCCCCAGCCGTGGCTCTGTCCGGTTCTTCAGGAGCATCAACGTGTCCGGCATCACTCGGTCCACAGCGCGAAGCTGCCCGCCTCAAGTCCCCCTCTAAAATTTTGATTTTTTTCCCCCCCTCTTTTTGTTATTATAAGTGTATTTTTATTATTATTTCAACGTCCCGCCGGCACCGTCGGTACCGGTGTGTCCTAGATGAAACATGGAGCGCACCCTTCCCCAAGTTCCACGAGAGCGCAGGTAAAGTCCCCCACTTAAAGGTGACAATTAGTTGCTGTGGTGATCACGTGTGACGTATGAAGTTACTCTGACTCTTGATTTCCTTTTTTCCCTCACATCTTCAGAAGCAAAGTGACCGCTCCACGTCCCACAACAAACGACACACGGCCACGGTGCCACACCTCCTGCCGGGAGAAGAGAATGTGAAATATTTCTCTTTCAGAAAATATTTTTCAAAGAACACGGCTCTTGTTTCTGAACTCTTCATGTGACACCTTACCTGGCTTGCTGGTTGGCATTTGTAAATCTCCTTCGTCTGCGTGTGCTGACAAAAAAATAAAAAAAGGGTAAATAAAAATGGGAAAGCGAGCGATTTCCTTGGAAGTGGTCAAATGGCTGGGTATATTTCTGTGTTCAACGTGCAGCTTAGTTTATCTTCTTTAGCGATGTGTGACGTCCTGTCCATGTACAGGACCGTACAGCTTAAACGACCAACTGGAGTTGAACGTAGCGAAATGTCACAGTAGCAGCCCCCGGTGAGACACTGATGATGATGATGATGATGATGATGATGTGGAGACATCCAGAGAGTGAGGATGGAGCGAAGACTCGCCTCTTTCGGTGTGTGTGTGTGTGTGTGTGTGTGTGTGTCCCTCTCTCTCTTTCTCCTTCATCCCCTACTCTGCGTGCAGACAAAAATATTTGCCATTTTTGCCCCGCTGTATTTTATTCCAACTCTATCCCGGCGTGACCTCCCAGAATCTGCCTTTGATCTCGGCACAATTGCTCGGAGGTGCTCCGACTGTAAGCACACAGAGTCGGGTCGGTTCGGGAAATCCAATGATCACGCTGTGACTTCGCGTAATCTTTCCTTTTTCTTTTCCACCGGGGTGAACGGGGAGGACATTTTGAAAGTAAAACAGATCAAATCAGACATGTTGCCGCTGTGAATGTTTCTCAAAATCTAATTTTAGACGTGAAATAAATAACAGAAACGCTAAATCACATGGAGGTATATAGATTATATAAATAAATAAATAAACACAACTGTGTAATTTATCGATCTGATGAATGCTTGAACAGTGCGCGCACGTTTCTGGACTCTGGAGTATTTGTGGGCAGCAGAGTCACAGCAAGAGGAGGTGGCAGTTTAATCCCATTCATGCTTAACATGGGTGACTGAAAAGGGTGGGGAGACTGGGGGCAACAGTGCAGTCAGGCTCTCTGGATTCATAAGTTATCAATTATCTGTGTCAGTTGTGACACATTGGGGCCAGTGCCATCACTCCCATGTTTAACCCCTTGCTGTTGGTCTGCAGCTGGATGCCCTTAAAAGTCAGCAAGCGGAGATTAGAGACAGCCTATAAAGAAAAGCTGATGGGTTCAGCAGGGTCCGATGTGATGGCCAGGAGACAGACATCTCCCGGTTACGAGGTCAGTCTGAGCAGCCTGTTCTCTCATGTAGATGCACTTTGTATGGAAACGCATTCAGTACTGGGCTCTTGGGCTCATAACAATACCACACATCTGAGGGAAATAAAATCAATACCATGGGAGGAGGCAAAAGAAATGAAAGTCTGCTAATTGAAACTCCACTTCCCTGGCAATTCTCTGCTGGCCTCACAGATGTCTGGATCTATATAGCTACATTACTTTGCAAAAGTATTCATTTCCATTAAAGTTAAAGATATTATCTTGCCATAAGTCCAAAGTTGGATTTTATAGGGTAGTGCATAATTTTGAAATGGAAGGAACTTGATACATATATCTTTATTTATTCTTCTTATAAAATCTAAAAAAGGGAGCATTTAAAAGTTTTCATTCAGTTTGATACCTTTAAATAAAATTCAGGGCAATCTTGTCTGTGGAAGTCAGAGTAAGCACATTCCAATTTAGGGCAGTTTAATCCGTCCGTCACGAGAGGCAAGGTACACCCTGGACAGTCACCCGCTTCGGATGTTAATGTAGTTCTATCTGTATAAATGCAGTTACTCTGTAAAGGCTTCAGAGCATTGATATGTAACCTCAATCAACAAATGACATTATGAAGACAAAAGCTTAAAGCTCATTGTGAATCTGAACAGAGACACACTACACAGAGTCTGACTGAGCTCAATCTATTCCAGAAAGAGAAATGGGCAAATATTTCTGTCTCTACACCCATGAAGCTAGGAGCAATTCCCCCAAAGGTCTTGCAGCTGTAATTGCAGTGTAAGGTAGTTTTGACTTTAGGCAATATGTTCTGATACTGAAACCATATATCCTTTCCTTGTCACTTCACATGTGCAATACATTGTGTTGGTCTGTCACAAAAATTTTGATAAAATACATTGGTTATTGTGGTTGTAATGTAGGAAATCCCAGAGTGTGAGTAGTTTCGCAATCCATAGTAAGTTTTGTGTGTGTGTGTTTTTCCCGATAGAATGAACTCTTACAATAATGACACTGACTTATTATATAACAGTGAAATCACACACTGTAAAAAAATAAGGAATATAGTAACATTAGGACAAAACACCATCCTCTCCAAAGAACAAAAAAAAAAAAAACTGGAACACAGCTGCTCCATATGGATACATTCTGTGTGGTGACCTACAGGAAAATATGGTTTATTAATATTGATGGCACAGTGTTTCTTTGTTTCGAGTCATTGTTCCACATAGAGATTTGTTGGATCTGCCAGATGGTGCAGCCAAAACAATGTCTGGGGAGGGGAATTTCAAGACAAGGAAAGGAAACCAGCTAGGCCAAAATAGAGATTAGAAACTTTTATTATTTTTTAGGAATACTGTGGCCTGTTGAACCACGTCTGTAATTCTGATGTACCAGAATATTGTCCATACATACCATTACCACTATTCTCTGGTTAAATGTCCCCAGCAAGTTGTAGAGCAATGATAACATTCTGGCATTTGTTAAAATTTTTTGTAAAAATTGACAAAATTCATTAAAACCAGTATGTTAACTGTCACAGTCCACAAGTTTACAACAGGGTTGAAGTTTAGACTATTTCAGAAACTTAATATTAGCCTACTCCAAAATACATTTTCATCTATATTTGGAATCGTTTTTCTCTTGTTGCACCTAACTTTATCCATATATCTAGATTGTGATTTGAGATGACACTCACAATGCACAATGAACCAGTTTCAATGGTTACAAACAGACGCATAGCATGCCACCGTGCTTGACAGATGGTGGAGTGTTCTTAGGTTTTAGAGCCACATATACTGTAGATCCCTCCAAATGTACTTCTAGGCACTGCAACCAAATAGCTCAGCATTTGCCTTGTCTGACCCTGACAATATTCTCCAGAAAGACTCTGGACCTGGTTTTCTGGGGAGTAGCAAATTTCAGGTTCCTAAACCAACCATTCCAAATTAATTTGACAAATCTTGACGACAGGAATCATCGCATATGAAGCTAGCACTACACCGGAAGGTTAGAGATAATTAAAACAAAAATAATCTGATCAAAGTTCAACTTGCCAATTTCAACAAATGTCAGTGAGGGTCTATGTTTATGTTTAAGTTTGTATGTTTGATTTTGAACCTCTGTAGACAAAAACAATAAATTCATACTTGTTAATATATTTTCTGTTGTATGATAATTTCACAATAAAAAAAAATGACACCAAATCCTTAAAGGCCCAAAATTAATAGCACGGTGATCACCATGGTAATCATATATAAACCAAACTGCATAGTTGATTTTGTATTGTGTGACCATTTTTAAATAAAATATTAACTCTCATTTAGATGGGTTGTAAGTCACTTCATCACATTTGCACAGAACAAAAATATTGCAGGGAATTTGGTGGAATTGGGTCTTGATCCAAAGAACACGTAAAGAGATTTTGATGTAATCTGGATTTTAAATTTATGTCATTAGATTACCATTTTGAAGTCACAACACAGAACATGGCAAATAGATAAAACCTAGGGAGGGAAGTTTTAGGTTTGTTGATGCTCAGCAAATATAAAGAATGTAAGTGTGATAGCACAATTTATATATTTTTTTTCTCTAAGGTTGTGGGACTCCAAGACTGTTTTCTTTTCACACACTTCAAGTGTGTTAAGGTTATTCTAACATATGACTCACCACTTGGACGAACAGGGTTTCTACAAAAAGCCTTTTATGGTTCCTCAGTCCAACAAGAGCCTAATAAAAATCACAGCAACTTCAGCATATCTTGATGCTTATTCTGCTGGCGAGTATAAAAAGCCCCGATGATCAAAGCACAACATAAAGCAGGCCTTCTTCTTAATAAAATCAGATCTCAGCAATCTCAAGGGTGACAGTGTACCCATTTCTTGCAGCCAAAGGAGATAACGAGCTGAGCACTGGGGCCCATGATGCTGCCAGATTTCTCTGGAGCATGTTGATCTATCATTCTGTCTCACCTCTGTTTAAGGAAGCCTTTGTTTACAGCTTTGGACCAAATTGGCAAAGCATTGAAATGAAGTACTGTTAGTACAAGGACGTTGTCAAATCAGCACATAAGAGCTCAAGCCAAGTCCTAATGAGGGTAGAATAAAGAAGTGCAGGAAAATTGAATTCAGCGTTTATTTCCCTGGTTTTGTTTGACTTGCAGAAATTCTGCATCGGTATAAAAAAAGATATAAATAAACAATGAATCAAGTAACTGTATCCATGTTTGAAGCAATGACTGATTTCTAATGTTTTGTACATTTGGCGTAATCCAACAGTATTTATCAGCTTTCATCTTGTAAGAAAATACAATAGGGGACATGAAGTGCACGGTTAACTTTGCTGTTTCTCACATTGCAATTTTGCAGGCATATGCCAGTGGCTTGCCTTAGTGATAATCTCTCCAAACAGCAAGGGGAGGGTTGTGAAGGGATTGGGCCAGTACACAGCTTCCTGGTTGAAGGCAGAGTTTGGATGTGACCTTACAGCTTCTTACATGTACAGCAGGGAAAAAATACTAAGTGTTGGACATGTCAATTTTTTCTCAGTAAATACATTTTCAATTAGCTTATTGACATTAAATCCACATGTGAAGTTGGTAGCAACTCATGCTTACAAAGTAACCAAAACAAATGTGTCCACAGGGAATAGGTATTGAAAAAAACGAATAGAATTGCATAGAAAACGAAGAAAATACTTTAAATCTGACAGCATTTAGAAAGAAGTCCTGCTCTTATCAGTGTTAGTTAATATTAACATAAGTCATGAATGTAGTGCCATGACATCCATCCACACTCACTGTGCAAGCCTCCAACTTATTGCACAAGAAGTCTCTCAAGATGGGAAAAAGCAAAATGTTTATAACCATACTGTTGCAACACATAGTCGTACAACAAGTGGCAAAGTTAAAACATTTTAAAATTTGAATTTGTTCACACTTTCCTTAGGAGCAAATGATAACTCACAGAAGGCATGGACTTTGATGAAGTTTAAATGACTGGATCTGATTTCATCCAATCACGAAGGTTTGCCCTTGACACATATAATTTGTCAGCTTGATGATGTTTACCAGAATTTGTGTGCTCTGTAAACAACCCTGTGGGGAATATTGCCAAGATATCTTTACTAGTCAAAAGACTTATACATTATTTTAAGCTTACTTTAATTGCATAATATTTAGAAGCATGGCCAACATGCCATTTCCAAACTAAAACCATGGCAGGGTACATTTCTAAAACAGTGCAGAAAATCAATATCATTTTACACAACTTCTCATTCTGTTTGCTTATTGGGCTTGTTGAAACTGAGCCAAAAATACACTTGAGCAATACATACCGATGGTTTCTCCTCACAGGTATCTTGAAGTTGTCCTCATTAATAAAGACTTTTCTGCTGCCTTTATAATATTTTTCAATAAGCAATAAGTTGACCTGGTGTCATTCTAAATTAATACCAATAACCTTACTCGTGAACTCATTTGTCTTCATTTCCTTGTATGTTAGGACTGTTCTCTGGTGTGAATTCCATGTAATTTCGCATATTAATTAAACATATTTTTACCAATAAAACATTGATACTTTCAATATCTGTTTTGCCTACTATACATTCAATGATGCTTTACCTTTATTTTTGCAGTTCAGGTATGTTGCATCTTTGATCAAAGTCTCTATTGAAGGAGCCTGGTTGCACCTAATGGATATTTGTGTGCTTGTTTTTGAGCATGTGTGAGATATATACATCTTTCTGGTTGCATGTGTTTTAGTCATCAGAGGCAGATGTTCGGCACATAGATTAGGTCCGGCTGAGTTTGTAATCCCGGTGTTACTGAGAACAGCAGGGATTTAAAATCACCCACACAGCTACCCCTCGATGAGCAAGAACTAGGGGAATGGTAATCTCTCGCACTTTTCCCTGTTCTCCACTCCACTGTTGCCTTTCTTACGTGATATATCCTTCAATCCCCTCCTACTTTATGTAACATTCTTTCATCCCTCCGTTCATGCCTCTCCTACCCTGCTGTGTCCAACCAGATCTGGAGAAAAGACACTGAGAGAATCCAAGCAGGAAAAATGAAGCCGGGGGAAAAAAAAAAAGTAGAAGGGGTTTAAACAAAGCTTTTATTTGGTTTAGTTGATTGTGTGGTGTAAATGCCAGATGGACAAATAAAAACTCAGCACGGCATTGACTGGCAGCTCCTGATCAATTTCATCAGTAGCATGATGAATAAACACAACAGTGACTTTGTTTATTGCACCGCCTGTCTTTTCCCACACTTGTATTTGCCTTTGGTTTGACCCTGTATCTGTCACCAAAGCAGTCACCATACTTGGAATACAATAAACAAGCAGGACGATCATCAAACGAAAGAGACGGCGCAAGTTATTGGTGCATGTTGCATAATATGTCAGAATTATTTAAGAAGAACTAAATGTGAATTAATAAATTGCTGACAAGACAGCAGGACTGTTTCTACCTGCTGAGTACAGCTTATAGTGTTATTGTTAGTTCTGACTGCGTCACACAAAATGCTTGAGGCGAAGATAATGCTATGCAAGTTTTTGCTGGAAGGGATGCATCCTATAAAGACTTTAGAGAAAAACATCAGCACAAGTAAAATATACAGGACAAGAAAAGAGTAAGACAAAGAAAAAGATGTTATGCGAACAGGACCTTTTAGAGAGAAGTTGCTGAAAAACACTACAAATTACTTGCTAGGGTTTTAGAGCTGCAATATCAGTGTTAATTTTTCTACAATATTTCTTAATAGTCATGTGTGCTGCAAAATACTTGAATAATTTGTGGCTTATTGTTTGTTGCTGGTGTCAGGTGAGAGTATCCTAATCTGTGCCCCCAAATTAAACCCCATTTTTGTGTCAGATCTTCAAACTTTAAGAGCCAGTGAGTTTGCATACAGCGGTGGGTGGTGACTTTTGTTGCAGCGCAAATACTAAGATGACAAGTCTAGATTGGGTGAGGTCATCTAAATATAAAGTCACTGTCCTTAGGGACTCAGCTTAGTTTTACATTTCTTTTTCGTTATTGTTGTTGTTTATCTAGTTTTTTTTGCATCTGCTGTGCAAAGTTTGAACTTTGTGGACAACCGCAACACAAACAATGTAAATGTAGTTCATTATATTGTGTTTAGTTTTTTAGTTTTTAACTTGTGTTTTGTTCTTTGTGAATTTGAATTTTAAATCTGTATTAATTTTACCTCTTGATTTATGTTTCCCTTAGAGCCTTACTGCTGCTCCCTATTGTACTAATTAGTCTTCTTCCCTTGGTTTCTTGGTTTTTTCATGCCACAGCTGTATCACATTTCCTTAGTTTATTTGGTTTCTTTGCCATTTTTCTTGCCTGCCTCAGTACTTAAGGTCCTGCATTTCTTCCATTATACTGTCTGTTACCGCTGACTGTTCCCTTTGTGATGACTCCAATACCTTAATTCTTTTCATTATTTAAATAACTTTTAACTTCACCTTTCTTCCTCCAGTTCCGGCTCCATTTGGGTCCAACTAGAAAGCAAACATGACAGACTAAATGATGCCAAACAAAGGCAGTTGAGAAAAACTGGCACACATTCAGCAATCCAGCAGGATATAAATCAATCCTGTCTTTTCACATCTAACGTCACTTCTGCTAGAAAGGCTTTTTACGATAATAAATTTGAAACCAGCACTGACATTCCAAATCTGCTGCTCCTCTTCAAAATATTGTTCAGTCTTTCAAAACTACTCCAAGGTCTCGTATGATGAGATAGGTTGTTTTCTTCCTGTGCTTCAGGTCTGCCTCACTGGATTTCCACAGCTGAGATGTGTAACTGCTTGATAAGGACTTTGTAGAAAGTGCCATCACCAAGCACCACAGTCCTTTCCTCTGGGCTTTGATCTCTGATGATATTGATTATGACTATGACTATGTTGTCCTGTCTTGTTCTAAAGGAGGGGTTGATTTTGTTGTTGCTGCATTTCATCTGACTTTTACATCATTGAAGGATGTCAAACATCCCACTTTTTCAGAAGAGGAGGTTGTACGCAGCAACATAAAACTGAGAAGCAAAATAAGTGTGCAGACACTGTTGATTGAGCCTGTGAGAATTTTTGTTGTTCAGATTGCACAATGTCAGAATGTCAACACACACTCTCACATGTGTACTGTGTGTGTTTCATTTGAGGTCACACAAGTTCTACATGTTGAGGTCACTTCAAGGCCGTTGACTGTTCATACTGAAGTCTTATGTCAACTGCAATAAAATTATAATGTGAACATCCACACACAGGCAATGAGTCTCATCACTCCTCCAAGCATGTAAACTGAAACAGCTAAATATGTTCTAAAATGAGACAATCTAAAAAAGCATCAAATCTTTTCTTAATTCAATAAGAACAATTTTCTACCAGTGGATAAATTCAACACCATGTCACACCTCCTTGTTCAAAGAACGATGACTCCCTTTGGGGAAAGGAGACAGCTAGTTTACATTTGGAGAAAAAAACAAACTTCTTCAGTGGCAGGTGCAATAAAAGCATAAAATGAGTAAAAAAATTATTGTCATAGCTTTTGGTGTTGCAGCTGGTTCAAAGCAGAGAGCCTAGTCAGGGGAATGCTGAACAGTGATCAGGGAAATGAAAAGGGAACATAGAACACAAAGTAAACAAAGAGGGAGCTGAACCAAAACGCAAATAAACAAACAGGAGAAGTAACAAGTGAGAAACAGAAATGCAAACATCAACAGATTATGACATTTATGAGTTTGGTGAATGTTCTAAATAAATATGAAGGGGAAGGCAAGTTGCTAATCCCACCAGTTAGGTGAAAACAGGTTTAAGGCCTCCACATATTCAGGTGTACCTCCACAGAGGTCCACTTGTATTCAAAATGGGCTCAATGTGGACTGAAAGCAGCTCTCTGCTGGACCACTAGAAGGTACATTTTTACAACTGCTTTGTATGCAACACCAATCTGACAAGGTTGATTTGACCCAACCAGTCACAATGGCACACAGCAACCACACTGACACTTTGTGCTGGACTAACAGGAGTAGATTGGCTGCCCTGGTGGAGAAGAACAGGGCTACGCACCCAACTAGCTCACAAAACTTGCAAGATCCATTCAGATTATGGGAAATAAAGGAATTTGACACAATGAATGCACGGTACGCTCAATTAAAAATCTCAACTGTCTGTGGACTCACAGAGTATGCAAAGAATGCTCTAGCATGTGGGAGTCTCTATTTCTATATGACACCTTTAACTTTTGGTCTTGACCATCATTCAGTGTCTGTTCTACTAGCTTGTACACCACAGGGCACAGCCACAGAAATATGTGGAACCATGTTGTGTTGGCTGCTCTCAGTCACATTTCTCATCTTTTAATGAAAATAGTTGTTCTCTGTCGCTCTAGGGTCAAACTAACTTTTAATAAAACAGAATTTGTCCTAGGGCTTTCTTTTGGAACTTCTCTGAAGGACTGCATTGGCCGTATACCCCCAGTTCTTCATTCTGTCAAATGTTAAAACAAGCTGAGATGGGGACCACTGAGCAGCCATGTTTCAGGCCTTATATGTTGTTAATCAATTCCTATGCATAATGGTTTAGCGTAAAGCCTTCTGCTATTTGAAAGTGTTGTTTTCTGAAAGCCTTTATGTTTCAATTGGCCACTATGGAGATTGAACCCATGACCTCAGTGATATTAACACCATGCTCTGACCAGCTGAGCAAACGGGCCATACACAATGTTGAATTTTCATCAATTTAAGAAAAGCTTATATGATCTTACCGGAATGAAGATTTGACAAAAGTGCTCATATTCTAATGTTTTCCATAATCAACATGCATAAAGGTATATTTTCCAGACATTTTCTTTTGAAGTGTTGATTTTATTTTCCAGTCTTTTTTTATTTTAAAGTGTTGATTTTATTTTAGAGCCACTTTTTTATTTTAAAGTGTTGATTTTATGTTCCAGACGTTGTTTTATTTTGAAGTGTTGATTGTCTGAAAGACTTTGGATTTCAATTGGCCAGGATGGGGATTGAACCCATGACCTTGGCGTTATTAGCACCACGCTCTGACCAGCTGAACTAACCGGCCATACATAATGTTGAATTTCCATCGATTTTAGAAAAACTTACATGATCTTGACAAAAGCGCTTATGTTTTTTAAAATCAATATGCATAATGGTTTAATTTAAAGCCTTCTACTATTTTGAAGTGTTGATTTTCTGAAAGACTTTATGTTTCAATTGGCCAGTATGGGGATTGAACCCATGACTTTGGCGTTATTAGTACTACACTCTGACCAGCTGAGCTAACCGGCCATACATAATGTTAATTTTTCATCAATTTAAGAAAAACTTACATGATCTTACCACAATGAAGATTTGGCAAAAGTGCTCATATCCTAATGTTTTTCAAAATGGCCTTCCGTCTCACTGAAAAAGGAGGTCTCTACAGTGTGTCCAGCCTGCATTCCTTGCTGTACTGAGCTTAAAAAGTGACGCTCACTTCAATGTAGCCTTGAAAACACACACCAAATTACCAAAACGTAAATTGAATAGTATAAGATAACTAATAAAATAATACCCTCAATGACGCATTACCTAATATAAATTAAGATTGTGTAATCACATTAGATTGCAAAATGAGCTTATTAGGCTGTAAAGTTTTCATTAATGACTTTACAGAGGCAAGTTTCATCTGGTTTTATAAACATTTCACCCGTTGATGGATTCATTTTTAAAAGGCTGACTAGAACAGAGAACCGACTCCCTTGAGTTCCTCTTTGTACCCGTTTTAGCCGTTTGTGCTTCATCTGATTCTGCTAAGAGAGAGAACTAAAAGCAAGAACAAAGCATCTAACATAAGAACCACAAACTAAAATATAATATACACTGATGTTGTTGTATGAGGTAGACGTACAGAAAGTAGTGCTGAGCTCAATCAGACAAAATTGAGAGAGTCTGTGAATATAATTTCAAATCTTTTCATAAATTCTCACTCAGGATCTAGGTCTGGAATTCTGATTGGATCTGATTCTTAAATATGCTTTAATCTATGGCATCCCATAGTTCTGTCAGTATGCTTTAGGGTGTCGTTTTTACTGGCAGATGAATCTCAACCCCAATCCCAAGTTTCGTATAGCCCCCAACATGTTTAATATTTTGTGACATAATAAAATCACCTATTATGAATAATAATATGGATGGAATGACAAATAAAATAGCAAAACAGAAAAGAAATATGTGACAGGCAAAGATCTGTCCACCAAGGAAGTACTTGTCTAGAAAATATTCATCATAGTAGTGATAACCCAAGATGGGTTGGATGACAATAAAAGCAAAGTTTATTCACAAACTAGAAAGAAGAGCTGGAGTGAACAATAACTACAAAAAGGTTCTTTGATTCATGTCCTTGGTAGTTAAAAATAAACGGCTAGACATGCAACAGTGTGACCATCCTCTATGTTATTTTCTATGTAATGCACTATTTTACAAATGTATTAAATTTGTAAAATCTATTTCCCAGACAGGTCTCTTCTTGATTTTGTCAAACACTATTTTCTTCTACTGCCCACTTTGGCTACTCTTGCTGGATTCTATGATTTAGACTAAATGAAGGGAGCTTGTAGCCTTTGTGAACTTTCAACTGTTTTTCCCCATTCAGATTATGCAGAAATCAACCAAGTTATGGCAGAAGTTGCTGTAACTGATAAATTGCAGGGGCAAATACTGTGTTTCCCATGTGCTGTGAAAGAAGTCAATAATTGTAATGTTGGAGCAGAAACCTGATTGTTCCCTTACAGCCAAGGGAGACGGGCGCTTTCTCTGGGTTTGCGGGGAGTTCAACAGCCACGTCTGAATAAGGCACAATCTGAGATGGATTGCTCTAGCAGTAAATGCTGTTGGGTCAAAAAATTTCTACAAAACTTTCCTCATTTTTATTTCATCTCATCGCTTTTAGATTTAAATAGAACTTTGAACTCCATTTTTTTTCTTCTGAGAGACAATAGTCTTTTAAATTTTAGGTTTATTTAATCACATTTAGCAAATATGACTTGAGGACACTTTTAATGGTTATGACCTAGCATTGGGAAGTAATCTGGGCTTAACAATGGTGCAGTAGGTAACATGATTTACTTGTAGGTAGAAGGTGCTGGGTTTGGATCTGGTAGCCTGGTTGTCCCTGGTGATGGGCATCAGTCCCCTGCAACTGAAGGATAAGTGGGTATAGACAGTGGATGGATGGAGAATAAATATTTTTTCAACATGTTTTTGTTTTGGGTGTGCTGTGGTGGCGCAGGGGTTCAGCACAACCCACCTTAGTCCTCGATGTGGCTGTCGCAGGTTTGATTCCCAACCTGGTGGCCTTTGCCGCATGTCTTTCCCCTTTTCTCATTACCCTCTTTCCTGTCAAATAAAGCTTTAAAAAAGAAAAAAAAACATGCTTTTGTTTCATAGCCGTAACATTGTTTTCTGATCTTGTGAAAGATGTCCGCCTTGTTCCTATCAGAAACAAACATCTTGGTTGAGTAGAGATATTTAAAAATTCAAATCTACCAGGACTCTAAATAATTGCTTAATTTATGCAACTGCTAATTCAATCATGAAGTAAGAAATTTATTTTTCACATGAATTTTTCACAGATTCTGAGAATTTTTAAAGCTTCAAGGACGTTAAAACCAAATTCCAGGTAGCTTCTTTGTTTCATGTGTTTGTTCATTTATATGATCTGTCCCGTGCAGGTTGGAGCCTTTGACCTCATGTGCATTAAGCTCTTTCTTATGTAACTGCTAAATAAAATGATGAATTTTGCAAATATACAATACTTCTTTATATAAATATGAAACTCATTGTCAGTTCTATTAAAAAAAACAATCTGTATACCGTTTAACAATTCTAATCGTAGATGCATGATTCAATCATTGAACTGGGTCATTTTGGGAATAAATTTGCTGGCATGAGGAATGCTACACAATAAACTGGATTCATTTATTCAAGTCAGCAAACAAATCCATTTCAGAGGAAAACAAAAACAACATAATGCAGCAAAGATTATTCTGCAATCTGCACAGCTGTTGGCATTCAATACCAACAATCTATATATGTGACACAATCATAACAGCTTTATAGAATAACCTCAGGTTTTCTCAAAAATGATTTTTTGTTTGCTTGACTGATTCCACAGTGCAAACAGTCCAGAAAATGTCCCTACACGTCTGTGCGATCTCCGGACATTAAACAAGCTTAAGCTTTGCTAAGCAAATCTACTAGATTCTGGTGAGGTGGGAAAAGGAAAACATATAAGAAGTATGACAAGAGTAATATTTATGGGAATTATATGTCTGACATAGTCCTCTTTGAAAAATAATAAAGCAAAACTGCTCACGAACACGAAGCACATATTCACCCTCAGGACAAATAACCTTTTTTTCTTTCTACTGAAGTACAAATCTGCTTGATTGGAGCATGTTCAAGTCCTCATCGTGTACAGTACACTAAATAATAATGTGCTTCATCAGTGACCTGAAATAATTAAAAACCCATTAGCCATTAAAAGAAGTTTACAAGATGAGTCAGCTGTTACATAGAAGGCTTATTTCAGCCATCAGAAGTTGCTATTCCTTGTTGAATATTCTGGGTTTTAACGTCAGACCTCCTGCTGGCGGGGTGAGGGTGTTATGGGTGTGGGCTGAGGCATTTTCTTCCACAGTCTACAGATATTCAGACCAGGTGAACTGGAAGCTGTAAAGTGCCCACAGGTGTGAATGTGTTTGTCCACGTGTTAGTCTGACCTGTCTGGGATGTTTCCCAGCCCGTTGCCTCGTGCGAAGCGGGGACACGCTTCAGAAGCCCTCTGACAGGGCAGAGTGGAATAAGAATGAGTAACTGGAATGCATGGATGGATTGATAGGCCTCACACTGAGAGACTCGGCTGCCTTCGCTGACACTGAGACTGATAATGACCGCGTTAAGACGGGCCACGGGACACGTGGCCATTAGTGGCTGATGCCGGAGTACTTTCACAGAGTCCTTGGGGAGAATACCTTTCAATTTGAAATTCTCTGCATTCTTTCAGCAAATCAATTCAGCAAAATAGTCTGCCCTTGAATTTCATTACATGCTGTCAAATGTGGATGATTTGCATTTACACTCTTCACCTTGCATGTCGTGTTTATATCCCTTAGTGACATGTAAATGTTTTCTTTTTTCTAATCCTGCCTATCTGGACATGTACTTTATATCATGAGCATCAGTTAAAAGAAGGATTTGACATTCTTTATAGTTATAAAGAAGATATTTAATCAGGCTTGTTTCCTGTCCACAGTTGCGCTGGACTCTGGAATGCTTTATCCAGTTTGCCCCGAAATTCTCCAACTTCTAATTCATGTGTTGTTCAACATGGAGTAAATTTATTCCCATTTGATTTCCCTTTGTTGTGCATGAATGGAAAACACGACAACATTTCTCCTGTACTATCAGAGCGCCAGCCATGTGCATATCCAGGGTTGAGTGATTCTGCATGTCACTGTTGCATTTCCACATATTTTCTGAGCCTTTCAACACAAAATGTCTTAGAATCCACTTCTCCTGTTAACATGAGTACAAAGGGTGGGCTTCTGTCCTTCAGTCTGTCTGAGGAATGCACACAAATTTTACAGTACATGGCAAAAATATTCGTATACATGTAACCTTTTCATATTTCATCACTTTACAGTCACAAATTTCAATGTATTTTTTTATTGGGATTCAATGTAATAAACTGTCACAAAGTTGTGCATTTGTGAAATGGAAGAAAAAAATATGTGGCTTTCAAATAATTTTAAAAATTAAAGAATGACATGTATTTGGCTTCATCACTGAAATGAGGCCTGCATGTTTTTTGAGGTATGTTTCTACCAGCTTTGCACATCTAGAGAATACTTTTTTGTGTAATCATTCTTTGTAAAATAGTTCAGGCTTTATACATTTTATTCAGCTCTGTACTTTGACTGGACCACTGTAAGACATGAATATGCTTTATATGTGAATATGTTTTAACAATAAATTCCTTCTTGCCACTCTCTGATAAAGGCCAGAATTCTCCAGTGACATAAATAGTTGTTGACAGATTCCTGCACCTGAGGTCTGCATCTCAGTAGGTCCTGCACAAATACCACAGGCCTCTCAAATAAAGCTCTCCTCCCCTGGATTGGCTCTTTAGGTAAAACAGTCATGAGCTGAAATGTTTACAGTTCTGCTATACCTTGGTCTTCATAATCTTGTTTGTCCATAAAACTAACTTCATAAACCACTAAGGCCTTCACTGAACAACTTTATTTTGTGAGGATTTGGGTTTTTATCTGTGTTAATTTAGGTTTCTGTTTTCAGTTTTTCAGTTAATTTATTCTGGTGTTGTCCTGGCTACCCCTTGATTGTTCCCAGCTGTGTCTCGTTTCCCTGATTACCCTCTGTGTATATAACCCCACCTGTGTTCCTTGTCGGGTCCTTGTCTAATCTGTCTAGTGTCTCGAGCAGTCTTAGTCATCTCGTCTAGCCTTGTCTGCTGTCAGTTATTAGTTGTGTCAACCAGTTGCTACCAGTAGATGAGCTTTAGCCTTCTGCTCATTTCTGTGCTGACTGGATTTTTGGACTTTGTATTGCTGACTTCATCATTAAAATCATCATTTCTTAATTTCAACCAGGGTCCACAGCGTTTCCTCTTCACCGTGTATCATGACATATTTATACCAGAATTAGAACTAGTATTGGTACATATGTGGACTCCAAGTGACTTCTAAAGGAAATTTATTACCCTGAATTTTATTTAGTTGCTAGATATTTTTATATAAAAAGAAAAATAAAAAAAATCTTTTTTCTTGTACTTCAAAAATATACACTACCTGGTTTGTCAATTACACAAATCCCATGAAAATTGGGACAAGACAAAAGGTTAAAAATTTCAAAGAGTCTGAAAGCTTTTTCAAATCACTTTATACCAATTACAAAATCAGACATGTTAAAAGGCCTTTTCACGCATAAATTTAAAGCAAGGGGAAAAAAAGAAAACCACGACTGTTGGCAAACATTTAAAATACATAACATCCATGATGTGTGTTCACGAAAGAGGCTCTCACAAATGAGTAGTTATCAAATAAATATTCATAGAATAATTGAATGATTAAGGAAAAATCCCCCCAGGTATCAGCATTGGTAATCTTAATAGCTCAGCTCAGGCTGTGTGTAGTAGGACGTGGGTGAAAAGATCTCTCCCAAACAACCCCAAGCATGTGCCAGTGAAAATAATAAAAGCTCTAAGAAATGTGAGGCTGAGTTCACACAGAGATTTTGTGTGTGTGTGTGCTTGCATGTTTGGAAAAATACAATGTACGAACCACACAACAACACATAGACGTACGTTGGTATCATCCTCCCTACCCCAAACAACAACAGAGAAACAGATGAATGCAGTGCTTCAGTGGCTCTAAATAATAAATGTAACGGCTTTGATTCACAGCCAATCGCAGACGATTCTCACGCGGCACAGGTGAAGGCGTTGAGAGAACACATGAATTTCCTCTGATTCCTGCAGCTTATCGAAGATCCAGGGGATTGGTGGTGGATTAGTGCTTGTTTACACCAGGATAAGCATAACAGACATATGTGTGTCTTTTTTTTAATATTCCTGTACAATTATTTTTAGATGCTGCAGCAGAGGTGTTGTACTATAAATACAAAGTAAAGTCAGAGAGAATCGCTGCCTCTCTGCTGTTCATAAAGGATTAATAAACGCTTTAAATATTCTGTAAACAGTCTGGTTAGTGGTTCATTTACACCCCTCCCAGCTTCCTGTTGGCTCAGATCCGGTAGAGGTTCTATTTGTCCGAGTGGCTCTCCTGGCTCTGAGCGACACCAGGTTCAGAAGTCTTTCTAGCTCATCTCCAGAACCGCTCAGACCGGCAGAGCCGAGTCCTTCCTGTTCCTCCTGTGATCGCCTCCATTCCTCCTCCTGTAGATCCCAGGCCCTCAAAGGGGGCATGAGTTGAGCTGGGTGCAGGTTGAGGCCCGGTGGGCTCGACGGGTATCCCTCGTACGCTCGCCTTGTTGGCGGTAGAATGTCATAGAGACTCTCTGAGTCGTCATTTGGCTCTGGATCATGGCAGGCCTCTCTGTACTCCTCGTAAATAGGCGAGGAGCTGTCTTCAACACTGTCACGGTTATGCAGCTGCAGATGTTCTCTGTGGTGCGCCGCCACATCCCTGCTTCTCATCTCCATCTTTTTCCCTTCCCCTTCGTGTCTCCTCTTTTCATCTCTGTGCACAGTTTGTCTTCTTTCCCACTCGCCAGACTGATTCCTCTCCCACTGGAAGGTCCTCCTCCTGTTCTCCTGGCCCCACTCATGGCCTCTGTCACCGCTGCAGCTCATCATTCTGGAGTCAAGCTGGAGGGAGCGTGTGCTGCCTCCACGTCTGATGTTCTGCTGGGCGTCACTGAGGTTGTAATGGTGTCCCACCTCTGGCGGATGCAGCCGTGATGGTGACAGCCAGCTCAAACTCTGGAAGGAAGTCTCCCGCCGGTATGCTGAAAAAGAAAAGACAGAGAGCAACTATTTAGGTGGTTTTGAAGTGTTTTATGGACAAGAAATATTACTTTAATGAGGAGCTGAAATATAAAAGCTCACATGCTGCGTTATGAGCCCGAGGCCCCACTGCATGAAGTCTAATGATGCTAAACTGCTTTAGGCATGAAGTCCTTAGTATAAAAAAACAACTGCTTTAACTGTCTTTTGGACAGTGTGAGGAGGAATGATATGATAGTTTTAATGGGTTTCACATCAGTAAAACATAGCAGCACTTTCAAAACCATTTCATAATTGTAACTACAGGAAGTTGACTGAGGCGAGCCAAGCACCAAACTACTGTGCCATAGAAAAGCATTTATACATCATGAACTTTTTTTTATGTTTGTCTCTTTAAAATGACTTTTATTGTATCTTATTAGGATTTTATGTGACAGACCTCCATTAAAGTATAGTCATAAGAAAATGTATGCATGTTTTTTAAAATGCTTTACAAATCCACATTTCAAAAGTGCAGGAATAATATAATTTTGCAGAAAAGATCTGAAATGGATTTTGACTAGGTCATTCCAACACATCCATCCTTTGATCTTAACCACATGTCAAACTCAAGGCCCAGGGGCCAAATCCCATCCGCCATAGCTTTTTCTGCAGACCTAGAGTCTAGAGGGACACATGAATAGAACAGTCAATATATCAATTGCTCAATCAATTCAAAGCAGTTGTTTTCTGTATACTGCCCAATATGTCTATTTGAACAACTATTTTAGCTTTTGTTATATCTATAGTATATTAGTAGTTATTTTATTTAATTTTGTCTTACAAATTCATTGTCTGAAATCGGTTAAATATTGAACATTCATTGCACTTTATGCCAGTTCCACCTTTATGAGTGATTCACACAAAGATTCATTTTATATTTTGATTAATTTTGATGTAATGTTGTTTGAGTTTGAACTGAAAATTTAAATATATATTACCTCATTGGAAGAGGCCAAGACTTTCACTGAGATTGTAAATTACAAATAGGATTTGTATTTAATAGGTTTTTCATTTCCTGTGTCTTGATAAGTGAAATCTGATTTTTACTACATTTTTCAAATGGGGATAAATATGTTTGTAAGGCACAACACATGCCAGTAATTATTTTTGCATTAATAAAATGTACGTCTCTTTTAAGCTCTTCAATACTTTCTCTGCGGTATAAATCATTTTCTTAACGAGTATAAACCATTTGAGAATTTGCAAGCCAGTTATGAGGCTTACTAAGAAATTTCCAGTGTGTTTACCTCATTTTGGAATATTTATTATTGCACAAATTATGAATGCAACAAAATGCAATACTTTGATATGTGTTCTTCATTGAAATTAATTATTGTGAGAAAACATAGTAAATCACAACTTCCTACAAACTACAACATGCAGGCTGCATAATTCATGGTTTGGCTAATGAGCTGTGAGTGAAAAGGTATCATATTGATGAAGTGAGAGGAGCCAGAGGGGTCAGTCTCTATGTGGGATAAAGCGTACACTTCATTAGTGTCCTGGAGAATGCCAGCTCCTGGGGTGCAATGCAAGACACACACGGACAAGAGATATTTATTAGACGTCCATGCCAACAAACCACAAAAAATTGGGATTTTCTTTCTCTGCATGCTATTGCTGCTGAAATATCTGGGTCTCTGGTTGGAATGTAAAAAAAATAGTAAAAGAGGGAATAAATAAATAAATACATGCTCTTACAATCCACAGTGTACTCTTTGACGAACTCTACACAAATCTTATCCTTCTTCTGCAGGTGGTGTCTCGCTATTGGTGAAATGGAAACAAAACAAACATCTCATCGGACAGAAAAACTTGGACGATGCAGTCCAAAAGCAAACTCTGAATACAGAAAAAAGATTTGGGGAAGAATATTGAAGCAATGCATGATAACAGGAGGATATTACTAATAGATGTCCAGTAAATGGGCATAAACACAAACAAAGAAAATCAAGAGCACATGATCTACTGTATATGTGCACATATTATCTATAATGCAATGATAGAAGTGAGCAGTTATACAGAAAGCTACTTTGGTACAATAAATGGACAAAGATTCCTTTTCAGTCTTAAATGTTTACATAATCATAATTTTAGCAATAATAGTAAGTTATTTAGTGCATAGAGTAAAAAACCCAACTGACATTTTTAATGTCTTAATATTTATACCAACCCATATTAAGTTTAAGTATTTCATTTAATTAATATTTGCAAATATGTATAATGGAATGAATCTAAAATGGGCGACTCCATGGGCTGCGGCAGTAAGACAAGATGACTCTGAATGTGGCTCGTTTGTGTTGCTCTTCAAAACCTTTATGGGGCTTTTAATAAGTCTGGACAAAAAATTCTATGGAAAAGTGAGAGGGGAGAACCTGCTCTGTGTTTCACACACAATCTGCGGAGACAGAATGACACTAGTAAAAAGAGGATTTATTTTAACCATAAAGACTGCTGGCCCGTTTTCCAGGATAAATCTTTACTAATTTAGGCTCCGATTACCATACTTGCAGTTGTATTATTCAATCGTTTCTAGCATGTTTTCATCTGATTCAATGCTCGTTAATTAAAGCTAATTATCTGTTCAATATCCCCGTTTTCCATCTGTCTCGCCTCTTTCAAATACAGCTTGGTTGCTTAGCCCTTTCTGGAATAATTAGCCTCTGTAACCATCTAATTTAGATGTAGAATTAGCTCCACTTTTCTATTTTATTCCACAGAAGCTGAATACTGATTTTTGTTGATTAAGCTTTTCATAAAAAAAAGCCAAACAAACTCCTTTTTGGATTTTCACTGATTAAGCGCTTTAAGTTCTACAAGGGGATTAATCTTGCATTACGTGTGTAATTAAGTATGTGCACTTATGCAGCATTAAAAACAATTCGGCCATGTACATGTGTGGTATTATTTCATGTGTAGGCTTTATTGTACTTCAGTAAGCTGGTGATGTGTGGAGATAAATGCAGCTTTTCACAGAGTCAGACATGAAATGCTTGTTAGGCCTAGGAAATTTAGGGAAACTGAGAACAAACAGATTCTGTAACTATGTGCCAGTTAATATTGACTGTAAGACTGCAGCAGTAGCAGGGAGGGACACACTGATCTTATTCTGTAGGTGCCTAACTGGGTATTCGTTGTAAAAGCAAACCAATGCATTTATTCATCAGGAGAAAAAAGTCAGTGGTCAAACTGTGGCTGGTGCCCTATTTAGTGTGAGAGCGAAAGTATTAGAAGCTGCCTTTTTCTCTGCTGTTATGTGCAGAAGTAATTTTAAGGGCTCAAAGTGCCCTTAAAATCCTCTGAGACTGTCTGAAAGGCTGGGGTGAAAGCTTTTCTTTGCTTAAACAGATAATTAACAGTAAAATAGCTTGTCTCATGGAAAAATGTGACCCCATGCTTTTATTTTGGTCCACATTTTAAACAAAACTGTGTTGAAATCAGATGTTTCAAAGAGCTAACAGTATTATTTTCTGTTCCAGATAGACTCTATACAATGTTGTTTCAAATGATGCTTTACAAATTGCGCTCCCGATGTGTGGCAGCTTTTCTAGACAGACAGTGCAACCCACCCAGAATTGGAAAAATTGCTAACGGAAGCTTGAGTAAAACAATAAATAGTCCAAGGTGGTTACCCGGCCCCAAATCTGCTTGAACATTTGTGGGATACACCGGAGCAAAACCCAATCCCACCCACCCACAGTAAAGATGCGCTGCCAACTCCTCCACTTCAGAGAACACAAGAAATGCCAAGAAATCCCATGTACTGTACATGCCACGATGAGCTGAGCTGTTTTGGTGAGATGAGAGGGAACTCATGTTAGAAGCTTGGCGTTTTTCATTTTTGTAGTCAGATGGAACAAAAAGCATTGATGGTGCACTTGTGGCAGGAATTTATCCATAATTTTTTTAAGATTCAAAAGGTATGGGTCAAACAATTGAATCTAAGACCAAGAGAAAAACAGCATTTATAATACAATTTTTTTTATTATGAAAAGACAATCACGAGGAAGACTGTTGAATTGAGGAGAATGAGAAACAAAAATCTTTGTTCACAGAGGGCTATACCCAAACATATTAGTGGAAGGTTAAGTGGAAGAAAAACATCTTGTAGAAAGAAAATGCTGAATAAAATTTGGGATGATTGTGAAGGCACATATGTAACGTTTATGAACAATATGATCATTAAAGGAGGGCCAAACAACTACTGAGTGCAGTGCAGTACATAGGAAATGTCTTCAGAATGCTAATATTTCTGTAAACCTGAATAACAACCCTTAAAAATTACATTTCCTATTAGCATGCTGCTCTTTTTTCTATGGGTGCCTAATTGGTTCCTGTTTGTAAAATTTACAAAACAAAATAAACATTATACATCACTCTCTGCAAATATATTATCTCTGATGATATTCAAATTTATAGAAATCCACTAGAACCACCAATCAGAAGACAGCTTGTGGAAATGCTTTAACATTTAAAGCATGAACCACAAAATATATCAATATATTGGCTTAAAGGAAATCTGATGATCTCTAGAGAATTGGGTGCAATGAACACTTTAATAGAACACAATGTAAAGTATACAATAGGTCGGGCTTAGGATAAGAGTTCGGTAAGGGAAGTCAGAGGGATGGGTTTTTAATAAGATGTTTTTCAGCTGCTTTGCGTCTCACTCACCCGGGCTGTTCCACTGCTGTTCTTTGTCCATGTGTGACACTTCAAAGGGAGAGAGAAAGCCAAAGTCAGAGAAAGCCAGAGACAAACAACACAGGAACCAAAGAGGGAAAATTGAAGTAGAGAGAGACGCGGTGTCAGAAACTGACAAAATATTGAAAATCTAAGCAGGATGTTTTATTCTTAATAAGAACAGGGATTCAAGGCACAGCCTGGGCTGCTTTCAGTACACTGTATCTTTTTGCTCTGCCGCTGAACAAAGAATTTGGCAACAGAAGACAGGCACAAAAGAGAAAGAGGAGTTAACAGAAGATGTTCTTTCATACCTTCACTTTCAATATCATCAACAGCATCATTGACTAGACGTATGACTGTGACTATGGATGCTAGAAGGAAAACACAAAGAGAAAAATAGAAGAAAGAAACAACGTCAGTGCATTTTTCATTATGTCACTGTGATATACAAGAATGCAAATGGCTGTGGGCACACATGTTGAAAACACAAAGAGGGGACATGTTATTCTTACAAACATTTTTATACATGTGATATGCAGTATATATAAAATACTACAATGTCTTCATCTCATCTCACTTAAATATGACAGAAGTAGAATAAGTGAGGACTACCATGCTTTAGATGCTGTTCTAAGTTTCCTTTTGATAATATCCGGATTGAGTTGTCATTGTGCTCTTGGAGTAATTTTGAGTAATTGCTAATTATTTTGTAGATTGCATTTTACTAACTCAGTTTTTCTCTGTCTGATATTAAAATTTGTTATGTGATCTGAAAAACCAAAAACAACAAGAAATATGAAAGAGAACAAATACTTGTTCACAGTATTGTATACAGAGAGTGGTGAAACTTTGCCTATACTTCTTCATTGTTCAACTTGTAATATGACACAGATGGAGGAAGGCAGATACCAGATGTCATTTAATCCCAAGAAAATTCCCAAAACAAACAAAGGATGCTGACTGGCGGATGGAGACTCATCTGGACACTGCAGTGGCAGTGCCTTGTGTGAGCAAATGTTGAATGGTTGCCGCAGGAGATTCAAGGATTCCTCAAACTTCAATGAACGAATAAAAACACTCCAAGAATGTTTTTAATGAGGGAATGACATTGTAACATGATATAAAGCTCAAAATTGTTGATTTTACATAATGTCCTCCTTTTAATAAGCCCAGTGCATTGTAAAGTGGTTTCGGTCATCCATTCCTACCATTGTCATCAATGGACTCAGAGGTGTAGGAACTGAGGGAGCGCTCATCAGAGGTGGAGTCTGAGAGACACGACACGTCCTCCTCCACTAGCTCTGAAACATATACATTACATATAAAATGAATCATGTAAATTAAAAATAAAATGAAGATACAAAGTACATTAATGATACAAGTTTTAACTTTCAACTATATTATTAAATTGCATAGAACACTTAAAGTTTTAATCTTACAAGCTTTAGTGAAACAAGTCAGTTACATTATTTTAAAATGTTCTGTGTCGCGTAACTGAAAAAAGGAACAGAGCTTTTTAGATTTAAGAAACCATCCTTTTACAACACTAAAAAGTGCAGAGTGCAGATGTAATTTTTTGACGTGCAGCCACACTTACAACTCAAATTCTTTTTAAATCCCACAAATAGCTGAAAGGCTGATTACTTTTAAAAAATGAAGATCAATTCAGAGGGAGAAAAAGAAAGAAAACTAAACAGATACACTGAGAAGAAACTGGGGTTATTTCACAGGAGATGAATTCATGAAGTGCATGAAAATGATCATAATCTCACATTGACGGTTACAAATTGAGTTAAATTACATGAAGGAAGACCAGTGTGGATAGAAAGGATGCTACAATGAACACTACTGTCTACTTGATTGTCAAAAAGAAATACCTTTTTTTCAAACATAACTTAAAATCCGATTTCTATGCAGTTGTACCTGGATTGAAAGAAAACAGCCCGAATCGATCATTTATTCACTTCTGAATCAGTTTTGATAAACTATTTCATTTCAGCTGCAGTGTCTTCAGTATCTGTAAGTCATTTGCTGAGCAAACTACTTTTGAAATGAAGAAGTTTTATTTTGAGTGCTCTTTTTACCACCGTCTGCAAAATCGAGAAGTATTATGCTGGATTTTGGTATATTTGTTCATCTGTTTCTCTTCTGAGCAAGACTGAAAATAAACATCCCAAAGGAGAATTGAATTCTTAAAAAGTTTATCAACTAAAGGATGCGGTGATGCATTCGTATTGACAGAAATAAGTTTTAAAACCCTTTTGTGTTTGGGCTATCTGCAAAGCAGAAACCAAAGCTCTCAATTTCAAGATCTAAACCTGACATTTTATGTGGGCAGAAGAATCAACTTAAATTTCATGTGGAGAAATCATCCAGATTTCTTTAGTTACCTTTGACTTGCATGTCAACAGAGGTGCATTTCAAATAAATGGATGCTTACAAATCAGAGTGATCCTTGACACCGCTTTTCTTTGCAGTTATTTGGAAGGTTGTATCCTTTCAAAGCACCCACTTGCTTCTGAGTGATTGTTTGTCAGACGAGTGTCAAAAGGGCACAGCAGGTACTTGGATGTCACAATGAGTTGGCATGTGGCTGTTAAAAGTGTCTGCAACACGGTCTGTTGAACCCGGGCAAAGACAGGTACATTGCTCCTCCAGGTGCTCTAATCTCACAGCAATATAATGCCTGGTTTCACATAATTGTTCCAAATGTGAAAAGGAAGGAAAAGGCAAGCGAAGTGAAAATCAAGGGCCAAAAAAATGGATTTTCTTTGCTAAACAAAATGGTGTAGAAATAAAAATCTGAAACTATGCCTGTGTGTAATTAAGGTGGTCTATTTTCCAACTTTTCTTTTGCTAAATTAGTAAGACTTAATGCAGGGATATGAGGAGAAAGAAAGAAAAGTAATGAGATATGTGATTGACTTTCTGAATGAATCACAAAAGTTTTGCAAAAGCATTTATTACTCTTAAACTTTTCCAAATGTTATCTTTTAATCATAAAATGAAATGCTTTTCTACAATATTTTACAATATTCCAACACAAACGAGTAAATAATTTGATAGGACAAGAAAAAGGGAAAACATTTAAACTCAGGCTGGGGCTGGAGCCCAAGAACATCTTGCTGCAAGGAATTGGTTCTATCAGTTGTATTACTGAGCAGTCTTATTAAAATGATTAAAGACTGCCATTTTGTTATTATCCATTCAGGGTTTGACTTTTCTACTCATATGCATCAGATGCAGAATGCTTCCTGGGCATCACCTTCAGCTTTCTAGAACCATGCTATATATTCATATGGAGTTGGTAAAGCTCCTTTGGGAATGTGTGCAGTAATGCAGCACCATCACTCATAAGGAATAAAGCAGCCACTGCAGATGCGTCTGTTCTGAGTCTGATTAAGAGAAGAGAATTCTACAAATAATTAGCCTTAGCAAAAAGGCAAACTCTCAACCTCATCCTTTTACATTGTTTTTCATTAGTGCTCCAGTGATTAAGTTGTGTTTTGCTAATGTATGCAGCTAAAAGTACAGGTTTTTCTTTATTCCACCCACTAACATACTCCTTGAACATGCCCTCTTTACTCAAACTCTTTAAAGTCCCATTAAAGCTCAAGCGGCATGACCACTTTGTGCTTCGGTTTTGGTACTTTTATGTGCTTTAATCATTGTCTTGTTATATAAGTTTGCCATAGGCAGTTACTTTTTCTTTGTCCATAATTTTTAGGAATTATTGGCATATTAGTTTAATTGTTGTGCTTAGTTTCTGTTTTTATTCTTGTGTTTTGTTTTCTGTGTATTTGGATTTATTTATCTTAGATTTGTGATAGTTCTTGTTCTACTTTTTGAAGTTCATTTTGAGTCTTAGCTTTCTTTTGTGTTGTTTAGTCGTCCTCCCTCAGTTTTGTACTTTTCTTCTGTCACATCAATACTTGATTTACTCTGATAGTTCATCTTGTTCTTTTGTTATTTTCCATATGTGTGTCAATATTTAGTCTCCCAGATTTTGTTTTTTTCTTGCTGGATTCTCTATTTCTCTGGTTCCATGTCCTGTTCACTTCTCTCCAGTATTGTAAGCTTATTTTATTATGCTGAAACTCCTCACTTTATGTCTACCTCTGGTCTGCCTGCATTTGGGTAAGATCAAAAAGTAATCATTATACCTAATTTATATATATTTTTTTATTTTTATGTGTTTATCAAGTGTCTTATCTTATCTGCAATAAATTAAACATTAGGATGATTAATTTGTTGAAGACTTGCAACTTGTCTACTTTTTAATTTAACCATTATTGTTCACCGCTTCGTTAAACAGTTAAAAATATTTGAAATGAAAATACTTAGCATCACTAACCCTAAGCCAAACAGAAGACCAATGCTAAGCCCCGAGAGTTTTGCTTCTGATTCCTTTCCAACAAGAGATGCATTTGTCACAAATTGCTTTCTATAATCCGTTATATAATTGGTCAAGGAGTTAATTTCATGAGAATTTCTGTTTTTGGCTACTAAACCATAGCAATATAGGACCTCAATTTGCTAACCAAGTATTTAATTAATCTATTGTATTTATTCATGATGCAGAACATGTATAACATTACAAGTATAAAGTATATAAACAAGTAACTAAACAGTCTTCAATATATTATAAAGGCGACACTTCAGACTACTCATTAATGCAGTAATCTGGCTATTAGTTTTCTATTTATCACAATCACATTTTAATTAATAGTCCCTCCTGTGTTTGTAGATTGTGCATGCTATTCTTTATTTTCCCTGCATACACGCAGCAGGGGGAATAAACAAAAAACAACTTACTTCCTATTCTCACAGGATGAAATCAATGATTAATGAGCAGGAAGTTCCAGCTGGAAGCTGTATTATTCAACCCGCAGCTCGGACAACGAATCGAAAATATCTGACATCCACTTTTGCTCTGAAATGCAACCTGATAATTTCATTGACATAGAACAAACTGAACTGCAGTCTTGTTGACAGGGTCGACAGCTAAATATCACTCTAAAATGGAACTATCTGACAATGTCTCACTGCTTCCCTTCACTTTCTAGACATCTGAGCCGAGACAGAGCCCTTGAAGCGTTGATGCAAAAACGAAAAGGAAAAAATTACATCGGAGAGAACGGTTTGGATTGTTTCATGGAGACCAATTTCAATGACTAATTCTGGACTTTACTTTTATAAAGAAATGTAGGGCAGAAACATAAGGCATTAGTTCTGCCTGATTACTCTGACCATTCATACATAAGTGCAAGAGATGTAAGAGAAGTTAGGCAGATCCAAGATGACATAATTGCCAATTTGAGGAGTGGGACCGAGGGTTAAATTATTATTTATTGAGTCAACAGAAAAGTGAAATGAAAGAAACACAACATAAAAATATGACATTTTAAGCACTCTTGCCTACTCAGGGCCGTTTTCTTTGATGTTTGTGATCAAAAGGCACACATCACTGTGAAATAAGCTCTTGCAGTGAAGATGGTGGTGCGTTGGTAGCACAATGAGTTCACGGCTTGTGTACTCTTTTACCTTTGGAAATCAGATTGCGTGTGTTTACGTGAGTGTGTGCAGGACACCACAGCCTTACCCTGCGGACTGTTATCCCTCTGGGTTCTCTCCAGCTCAAAAGCCCTCTGCCCCCATTCTTCCTCCCTCTCGTCTCTGTGCCTGTCCAGGACTTTCTCTCTGGTTTCCTTGCCCTCCCATGAGACTTTGTGGGCTGGACTGTGCTCCGGGCGGCGGGCCGATGCTGAGGGGAGATTGGGTGCCACGCTACACACTGCAATTCCTCTCCTATTTGCCATACCTCGGACATTAGACACATCTGAGAGGAAGCTGCTCATCTGCAGAGACATAGGAAAATATTCAGAAAGTATTAAGTAGCCATTTATACTCAAGTTTTGGTCAGCATGCCTATAAATATTGTGCATTTTTAAATCTGCAGTGCATACATTTTTTCTCTGCAATTAAATTGCTAATAAATATCCCTTGTTAATAATTACTGGCTGTTTCCTAAAGTTTACAGCACACAGACATTTAAGATTATTTTACTTGATTTAGAAACTAAATACAGTGCTGTAAAAAAATATCCCTGCAGATTTGTTCTGTTATTCTTTTTTTAAAAACATAAATGTCTTGGATCATCAAACAATGTTTAATGTTAAATTTGACAAAGTTAATATAAGTAATTAATAGGTATGTTTTGAAATTATGATTTTCATTTATTAAAATAAATAAATTATCCAAACCCATATGAAAATGTAATTGCCGCCTAAACCATATAAACTGAAAGAACTACTCTTAGCAAAACAAATGTACCTGTTTTAGTTATTTTATTTTATTTTATTTTTTGATATCTGTCAACCCGTCTGTACACAGTCTGGCACACATTAAAAGGTTCTCTACAGCTAGGCATATACTCTTAGAATAATTCACAAGGAAGAATATTTCTACAACTGAAGTGTGCCTTTATACAGATGACACTATACTTTATGAGATTTGAAGCTAATTATTGACAAACTTCAAGCTGCCATTCAACTTCTGCACACATCATTGTATGTCATAATTGTGTTTCCTAAGGTGAACAAAAAAATAAATACATAAAACACACTCGGATCTCAGATAAACTGTAATAGGTACCAACTTCAGGCCTCGAGGTTCGGTGTACAGTGAACCCTCGCTATAACGCGGTTCACCTTTCACGGCCTCGCTGCTTCACTGAGTTTTTTGTGCAGTTTTTTTTCAGACTGCATTGTGTTCTGCGTCCTGATTGGCTAAACAGTCTCTGCGCTTCTTCTCTATCTGTGTCCCAATAACGTTACGGTATTTAAATATACGTAATACAGCTTGGCAAATTTTGGCAAATATTTTTGCCCAGAAGAAAAAAGAGCAACAACTACCGATAAACACACCTGCACCACAGGCTTCAGAAGAAAAAGACACTAGAGCGCGAAGTCAGGCCACAGCGTCAGTCAGAGATAAATCTTTATTTTCATTGTCACAAGGACAACGAAATTTAAAGAGGAACAGTGAAATACGCGAGTCACAATTTGTCCTACTTTACTTCATATTGATGATTAAAGTTATTATTTTACTGTAGTTATTTGTAAGAAAGTGTTCTATTTGTTAAAAAATGCTTGGGCCTGAAAACAGGTTTTGTTCTTTGGTTTCAATGTAGAGTATTTAATTATGCTGTATAATAATTGTAAAAAATAAAGGTAACTACTTCATGGATTTCGCCAATCACGGGTTCTTTTCGGAACGCAACCCCCGCGAAAAACGAGTGTTCACTGTACTGCATCTTTTAGATGTGTTCCTGGCCTAACACACCTGAAT
The DNA here is from genome assembly GCF_002775205.1 of Xiphophorus maculatus. Classification (NCBI taxonomy): domain Eukaryota; kingdom Metazoa; phylum Chordata; class Actinopteri; order Cyprinodontiformes; family Poeciliidae; genus Xiphophorus; species Xiphophorus maculatus. The sequence goes on from NC_036453.1 coordinate 28,939,261, forward strand.
CATCTCCTAAGTATGCACTCAAGTTCTCCAGAATCCTGCTAATGAGCTCATTATTTGAGTCAGGTTTGCTGAAGCAGAGACACATCTAAAAGCTGTGGGACACAAGACCTCAAGGCCTGGATTTGAGGATCAGTCATTTAAGTTGTAATGCGATATAGAAATGAATGAGGTTCACTTAGACACCTGACTGCTTTCACTGGAAGTGGTCCTCTCGGTTCCCGGGAGGATAGAGTGGGCAGTAGGACGCACCATGACTTGAGGAGGACCTCCGCTGCAGCCTCCTACCTCACCATAGGTTGCCGTGGTAGCCGGTGAGCCAGGCACACGCACAGCTTTGAACTCAATTCCCTCGACCCCCATTCCAGTCTTGTGTAGCATGTAGCTAGCTTCTGAGGAAACAGCTGAGATGCCCGAAGCAGCCATGGTTCCCGGACCCGGGTCGGAGTCTTTCCGGAATTTGATTTTCTTCCTGAAGGCGACGAAGAGTATGAGGAGAAAAATGATGACAAAGGCAAGCACTCCAATGCCTATTATTTCCCCCGGTCCAACATAAGACAGCGGCTCAGCCTGCAAAACATTGAAAGGAAGAAGAAGAAAAAAATCATTAAAACATGGACTCAGCATCTCTTATTCAAAGTGTAAGAAAACATACACCATCACTGCCTGCTGGAAGTAGAGAAAGACCAAGAGAAGGATCCACTTCTGGTTATAAAATGATCAAATACATCCAACAACCCAGCAACCGCTGAGATGATTAAACTTAACTAGAGTAAAAGTAAAAATAACTTTTTTTCCCCTTCAGTCTGTGAAGTTTGGAGTTTTTGCTTTTGACTGAGGTCAAGCAGTCATATGAGGGTAATATGAAATGGAGGTGAAGTCCAGATTTCCATCTATACATGAACTTTTAGGATAGTGAGTAGATTAAATTAACTCAAGGTATGAAAAAGGAACTGCGAAAATCAGACCTTTTATCATTATTATAATTTGGAACATTTCCCAGTAAGACTGAAAACAAAAATGTAATTTATTCATGTTAAATGAAAGTAGGTAATGCAGGTAACAGATTTAGTTACTCTGGCAGAAAATGACAGAAACACCATTTATAGCATTACATGCAAAAGAAAATGATCAATGCTCCTTTTTTATTTAACAGAATAGGTAATGTGGACATTTCAGTTAGAAATGAGTTTTCTTTCCTTAAGCAATATTTGAAAGACAGAAGATCCTGCTCAGTCCAGACGTTTACTGCATATTGGTTGTAAAAGGTTACAACCATTATGTAACCTGCTTCTTATGGCTTTCTCACAAACATCAAAAGCACTTTCTGAACTATTTGCAACTTCAAATATGCAGTATTTTTACATGGTGATTTTAGAAATATTTAAAATGTCCCAAAGACATGTTTCCATTTACTTTTTAATCAGTGATGAAAAAATAGCAAACTTAATATTTGAGATGTTTTATATTGCTTTTATGAAAAGATCTATGTAATCCATTTACGTAACTAAATATTGAGAATCTTTGATGACACCTACATCTCAGTTTTGACTCATCCTAATCATATTACCAGTCCTTGGGATGTCGGACATGAGTCTTCTAAATTAAATCTATAATCAAAAATTAAGAAGGATCACACTTGTGCTTACAAGGTCCCACATCTGTCTGTTGTTGTTTGTCAACATAAAAACAATTTAACAAGGACAATAGAATCTTGTCACAATCTTGTGATGAGAAGCAGATCTTTGAAGTAGATATTTGAAGAATACAATAAATGAAGACGTCTGCAGCCATTACTTGTTCTACAGGCAAAGCAGAATAATTGTTTCTAAGAAATGAAAAAAAAAACATGACTTTCCAATGTAGTGATAAAGCAGAAAAGGCTCAGCCAAACTCTTTGAACTCATTCACATCTTCTCATCTGGTGGGCTTCATTGGCCTTCATATTGTGTTTTTTTAATAAAAAATAACCTTTGAGGCATTTTTAGAACTGCTCTATTTATATTAATAAATACAATGAAGCTGTGTGGTAGAAATGTACCAAAACGTAAAAAGGTTTTAAGGGTATGAATGCTTTTGCAAGGCACTGCATGTGTGTAAAACCTTACTTGGATCACTCATATTACTGCTGTAAAATGTGTTTTTAAAAATCATATGCAAATGTTATATATATATATATATATATATATATATATATATATATATATATATATATATATATATATATATATATATATATATATATATATATATATATATATATATATATATATATAAACCTCCATGATTGCTTTGTTTTACTTCATTATAAAAGCTAAGTAGTACATGGAGAAAAAAATCAGATTAACTTAACCCATTTTAGAATCAGTCAAACACTTCATTTCATTGCAGACAACTTGAAAGCATCTGGAAATTGCACTAGAAGGAACATAGTGTAATGCATAATAAAAGTCATAAGCATGACAAACTTCAAATAAAAGCTGTGATTCACCCATTACCACACTTTAACTCCTTCAGTGTGGAGACAAGGATACAAATCCCTCCAGGTGTCCGTGTCTCTCAAAACTCCTAGCACTTTCACTGTGCCTCCCAAGTATAATTAGATGAATTACTGGAGTATTTTCTCCAGGATTTATTACTCTTTTAATCCAACTTTGTGCATAGTTAAAACTCTACCTCTGTGTCATCTTCAGGGACCTGATCGTCGCAAAACTGGCCCTCGTATCCATCTGAGCAGTTGCAGTAGAACGAACCGAACGTGTTGACACACTCTCCTCTGTTTCCACAGTTGTCCTGGTCACACTCATTTACATCCACATCACATCTGACGGGCAAGAGACAAGTATATTACCATTCATGGGATGTGCAGAAGAGGACTTTTTTTATTCACTAAAACAATTTGAAAGTGTAGATAAAAATAGTTATACGTTTATTGTAAATATGGATGTGGCACATATGGCTGGATGAATGGGTAACATTTTTTAAAAAGTGTTACCCATTCCTGTCAAGCATTTACATGAAATTCCACAATCTTCGATATTTTTCCAGACTACTGCCAAACAAGAGGTTATCTCTATGCATTTCCTGTTGTCTGATTGTATAAGGTTTTAAATCAAACAGACATGTACACATTGATTCATAGACAGGTAAATGCCCTCCTGAAAAATTGCATGTGTAGTTTCAACCTCTGCATGAATATGTGTTCATCTTAGGTTTTTATATCAAACACTGTGTCCTGCTGTGAAGGGGAAAGAAAATACTACTTTTTGCTTTTCAATTATTTTTTTCCGTGATAGGATTGTTCGAAACGCTTCGCAAGAGTTTTTTTTTTTCTCTGACGGGAGAAAAAAAAGCTTTTCAGAAGAAGCCTTATTGTGAAACTATCCAAAGTTTTTTTTTCTAATGATAAAAGTGCAGCGAGTCATTAAGTATATAAAGTTTTACTCCTCAACACTTAGATCTGCTGGTCAGTGAAATCCTCTCATAAATATTTTGAATAATGAATACGTTATGGCCTAATTAAAAACAGAAAAATTCAGACTGTCTGCCAGTTGAGTCATATATAAATATTTTTATTTTTACTGTATAACTTGGCTGTTTATGTGGAATGTACAAGTCTTGCTTTTTAATTTGTTGTGACTTAATTTCATTTATTACAAAATAAGGTTTCTGTTTAGGAGTCTGTAGGAACAACAGCTGGACAGTCCGGCATACTCGGCAGATATTCCATGTGGAAACAAACCACTACAGTTTAGGTTGGCACTCTACATAGTACATGCACTCATCTAGTCTGTGCAATGTCAAAATTATACATACGAACTGTTTCAAATATCTAAATAATCCCTCACTAATATTTAGCCAGATATTCTTTAGTAAGTTGCGGCTCAACCACACACTTTCTGTGGCCATCAGCAAGCTTCTGGCATCATTGGAGCTACACATCTGGACACTCCTCATGTCAGAATGGGTATAGTTTCATGAAAAACGCTTGTTTTCTGCCATAGACCCAGAGTTTGTGATCCACAGTTTTTCACCTTTGGGACAAAGCTTAAGGTTAGCTTGCTTTATCTATTGCATGGCATATCTCTATATGTGTTTTAAATCAATAACCTGAAGAAGTATCCAATAGTGGCTATGTTTCAGTCATCTGAGCTGGTGATTTGGGGTGAAACTGAAGCATTAGGAAGTTATTCTCCTGCTTTGTTATTTCATGCAGTTTGTGCAATGATCCTAAACACATGCCAATAATGGTTCGGAATAAATAAAGTTCAATAATTTGGGCTTCTGAAATAAAATCAGAAAGCCTTAACTTAAACTCTGAGGATTTGTTTACTATACCCAAAGCAGGAAACAAACAATTTTAAAAGAGCTCTAAGGATATGAAGGTTGAAGGCTGTAAAAAGTATTGGACTGATGTACAACTTGCTAGGGGAAATTCATCCAACTATTACAGGAATGATAATATTTGAGCATCCTTGCTTTAATTTTGACCATATTCAAAATGCAGTTTCCAATTTTCATCAAAGTTGTTTGCTGTATGATTATTGCAATGTGAAAAACGAACAATTTAAATACATAAACTTCATTCCATCTTTAGAGCTTCTCCGTCAAAGCAACCAACTCTTCTTTTGATGAAAACTGCTCCCTAGTGGTGGCTCCACTGAACAGCCACGCAAACGCAGAGGTTATTTCAAAGACAATTACTGAGCAGTAATTAGGAAGGCAGCTACAGACTGATTACAGGCTTTTCAAACAAGAATTATCCTGAATTAAATTAGAACCACCAATTTGTCTCTCATAACAGCAACACTGTGGGTAGTAGGTGGGGGTGTGCATGTTTTGGGGGGCGGGAGCGTAGCACATGACATTTTATGCTTGAAAGAGAGAGTAGCTGCTGATGTTTTATTGTGCTACAAAAAACTAAATCACCACTCTGAGTGTATGTAAACAGTTTGTAAGTGGGGCACACTATTCATTAACACATCTTCTACAGTGTACTATTTAGTCTATTGTGTGGGGGCGTGGGCGTGTACGTGCGCGTGTGTTGGCGTGTGTGTGTATTTAATGCTTTTTTAAAATCTTACATAAGTCCCCTGAGTCCTCTCGGACAGCCACAGAGGAATGCATTGCCAACAGCTTTGCACTCTCCACCATTCTGGCATGGGTTTGGCATGCAGGATGTTAGTTCAACTTCACAGCGCCCCCCAGTGAATCCACTGCTGCAACTGCACATGAAGCCTGTTGGATAAAGATTAGATTTGTTTATTTAATGCGATATTTCAACAATCATGCTGAAAAAGGAGATTCATACAGAATCATTTTATTAGAACAAAGATTTTGAAGTTCAAGAAAGAACGATTTACTGTAGGTATATGGTGCAAAAAGATCAGGTTATTTGGACTTAAACCTAAAATTTATAATTATAAAATAATTATAATCACTATAAAAACAAATGTTTTTTAGTTCTATCAAACCATTAGTTCATTTAAATAAATGAAACTCATATTACAGAGATTCTTTAGATGCAAAAAGATATAAGGTGCTCTATTATCAACCTTCAAAACTGTGACTATCCCCAAAGCCTGTGCAACTTTTTCTATTGCACTTCTTTGTATTAATATCCTTAGATATATGATTCTCAAGACCCAGCTTCAATGATCCAGTCATGAACAGTTGTGAATGTTTAAGCTATTATATCTAATTTTTGCATTTAAAAAATCCGTTTTGGTCGTATCATTTCCTGCCAAACATAGTAACAGTAAAATAAATAATACATAAATAAATAATAATACTTAAAAATATAGTTCTGTGCGTACAGTAAATAAGTAAACTAGAAAGAAAATGGAACTGAATTAATGAAAAATAATGCTTCAGATGCATCTCTAGTTGGTAACATTTAAATGTTCTTTTAGTAAAAATAAATGTAACAGTTTGAGTTTGAGTTGTGGTCATCTGCATACATACAGACCTCCAAATGGCAGACTGCTGCAGATGGCTCCATTGAGGCATGGCTGGCTGATGCATGGATCTGGATAAAGAACACAGCCCAGCTTGACCTCACTCAGCCCGGCTATCTCGGCGTAACGGCTCCTCTTATTTTGGAGTGGCAGCTCGTTACCGTTCAGCATCAGTGACCCCAGGCAACCTTGGAAGCCATCCTGGGCTCTCGCTGGGCCCCTCACTGAACGTTCTCCAAATTCTGGCCCTCCTCCCAGGCTTTCCTCAAGTCCAAAGATAGATCTCTCACCTGGTCCGTTCAGCAGCCTCACTTGCGCCCCAAAGAAAAACGAGGAATCAGGAGCGAGTGGCCAGAGACGGACTGGGGCCTGTGCCGCTCTGCGACGTTCCACGTAACTGTCATCCAGTGAAAGAAGGGTGTAGTTTCTGGTCAGCTCTAAAGCAACTGAATGCCACAGACCATCATTTATTGGTCTGTCTGAGATGCCCATGACCCCAAGGGTGTTGTCGCAGTCCAACTGGAACCACAGTCGACCCCCTTCAATCTGGTAACAAAACGTTTCTGTTTTACAGTTTTCATTACAAAACAGTTTAATCTGCAGAAATTAAGCAGAAAAGCATCCAAAGAACAAAAGAACTGCATAACTGCGGTCAGTTTTTAAATTTACCTTTAGCATAGTGCAAGGGTTAACACGAGTGAACATAATGACTCCTCTTGTTTGAAGCGTTCTAACCCTGAGGCCAAGCCTCATCTCTCCGCTCTGGACCCTCTCTGTCACTCTGTACTTGATGTAGCTGTTTCCAGAAAAACTCAGAGAGGTCTGACCTACCCAGTCATACCAGGAGGAGAAACAAGTTTCAATTACAGCTCAATAAACCTTTATGCTTTTATATACTCTTTACAGTCCAGTTGAGAAAAGCTGAACAAAGTGGCCCAGCAAGCGAAAATAATGAAATCATACCTGCACACTCATCCAATCGCTCAGGCTGACACTGGCAGACAGATGGTGCTGTTGGACCAGAAAGGACACACCGCATATCGTCTGGACAGGACTGACCTTCACAAAGTTCTACAGGGGTTGGGCACGTCCCTCCTGTTTGCAAAACGGGATGGACGCATAAATAACAGAACAGAGCAGTTACACTCATTTTATCAACCACCCATGCAAGACAATAAATCCTTAGAATTTATAATGATTAAAAAACACTACCTTCAAGTCTGCAAAAACAATTCATGTCCTGAGTATTCCCTGACTCAGTAAAAACTAATACATTCAATAGAAAAGAATAGAATAGAATAGAATTGATTTAAGTTTATAATACCAACTTGGGAAATGTATCTGTCGCAACAGCAGAAAACAAACCAAACACACTATATAGTAAAATATACATGACCATAAAAAATAAAATGTGCAAAGTATTACACTCCCCAGTCAATTGATTAAGTATGCCAGCTCGATTGCTTTTTATTGCAAATAGTACCTCAGACTATTAAATTACAGCAACTCATTGCATGAGGACATTTCGATGGGCTGAAGATAACTTGCTAGAGTTCAAACCAAGCATCAGAGTGGGGAAGAAAATAAATTTAAGTGAGTTTGAAAGTGAAATGTTTGTTTGCGCCTGTGGGATTGGCTTGAGTATTAGAAAAATTGCTGACCTAATAAGATTTTCACACACAACCATTTGTCACTTTTTCAGAAAATGGTCTGAAAACATAAAAAATAAACTCTCCAGATAGCAGCACGCATGTGAAGGAAAAAGCATTGTTGGTGTCAGAAGTCAGAGAATTGGAGATGGTTTCAGAGGATAGACAGAAAACGGACACACATGGACAAAACTGTTAGTACCCATCTGTTAATTACCTAAAAGTCCACAATGGTTACTGCAATAACTTAAACCTATAAGTAATAATGAATGGATCAGTGAAAACCATACATTGGTTTTGAAATGTGGCTCAACATAAAAAAAATTAACTAAACATGCCTGGACAAAAATGATGGTCCCGCTAAAAAAATTTAAAATAATTTGACCATAGGTACATGTTGTCAATGATAGGTGTCTTCAAGTTTGTAATTAGTCAGTCTGCTTTTTTAAATGTTTAAAAATGGTCACTGTTCTGTTTGGTGACATGGTATGTACCACACTAAACATGCACCACAGGAAGCCAAGGAGAGAGTTGCCAACATAAAAACATAACATTATAAAGAAAATTATAGTTACACATGGTAAAGGTAAAAAAAATAAGACCAACTCCAATCACCGTGATGTTCCTGTGACTACAGCTGCAGATATTATTTGTAGGTTTAAGGTCTGCAGGACTGTAGCCAACTTCCTTGGCTGTGACCACAGGAAGAAAATTGATGACGGATTGAAGGGAAGGATAAAATGAATGAACAAAAATTCCAGAACAACCTCTGAAGAAGGTTGTCATTGTTTGAGATCTAGTGGACTTCATGGGAGATAATCAAGGAGGAAAGCAAAGCATAGTTTTATGTCAAGGCACATCAAATCTATATTCTTACACGCAAAAATGTTGCATACCAAGACAAGAAAACTGTCTTTAGTCTGAAACATGGAGGAGGCTCAGTTATGTTCTGGGTCTGTTTCGTTTGTTTGTTTTTTAAAAAAGATTCCGTTGAACTACAATTCAGAAGCAATGTCTGAAGGTCACAATTCCCTGTACAGTTTTATGTATTGTTACTTTTTTCTGTAATAATACAATTGTGTGTATTATTACATAAAAATGTTTTTTTTATTTTTACAAATTGTTGAAGGGTATTAACAACTTTGTCCAAGTGTGCAGTGTAAGTAACCAAAAAAAAAGTAAAAAGAAAAAGTACGCAGAATATCATCTCTGCATGCACATTATGTCAAACTTCAAAGCTGATGAGTTACCATAGCAAAAGACAGGAAAGCATCAGTTAGCACTTCTGTCAGCTAACTACAGGAAACTGAGTCAACAATTCACACAGGTTCACCAAAATCAGACTACAACAGAGTGAGAACCATTGGATGACTTAATACTGACTAAGGTTAATGTCATCCAGAGAAGATGGCCACAATTTGAAGGAAACACGGTAGTGGAGAAGTAATGATGTGGGATGTATTCTTTTGGCACATTATGGGACATGTGACAAAATTCATATTATCTCAAACTGCCTTTTTAATGTGTCAATGTATTTACTGTAATCCAATAAGCAGATCCATATAGAGCACCTTATGAATGTGGTGAAATGTAAAATTTGCATAGGGGATTTGCAGGTGACAAATATACAGCAACATCATTATATTACATCAATATGGACCAAAATCTCTGAAGAGTGTTTCAGACAAACTGTTCATTTTATTCCATAAAGAATTAAGGCAATTCTAAAGAAAAATGAGGGTCCAACCTGGTACTTGGAAGGTGTCCCTAGTAAAGTGGCCAGTCAGTGTACATTTGCATCATCACAAAAATATCTTAAGGAAGTTAAAGTAAAAGTGTTGACCATTTGTAAGAATAACATTTTTGGAAAAAGTGAAATGTTCACCTGAGCAAGTGCAGCTCTCTGTGCGTCCAAACCTGGGCAGCACCAAGGTGATCCTTTCTGTGTTGTAGGTAACAGGTAAACCACCCTCTATCACCAGCGTGTTTTTACACTCCATGTCTCCACAATCCAGCTTCCCAGAACAGGTGCCGCTGATTAAAGCTGCTCCAGCAAGGGCACCTCGCATCTCACCGCGTGCTGCTGCTTCCTCCAGCTTTGCTGCCAACTCCTGCTGGAAGTAAAACCCCTCCATCCGTCCAGTGCCTAACGTCTCTGGTCTCTCCACTGCCAGAACCAAATCGATATTAGATGTCCCTGTAACTGGCTGCACACCAAGTATGTGAAGAGGATCCTGCTGCCCTGGTAACCATTTCCAGCCTGCTATAGCTCGTAAAGTTACTTTAATCTGATTCAGGTACCGTCCAAGTAATTCCTCCCATGAGATGGAGCTGAAACGCAAGGTCAGGGCACTACGCAGCAAAACATCAGTCACCTGTTCAACCTGGACTGATACATCAGCTATGACAGCAAATCGTCCGTCACTGATTGTTGCGTTCATCTGGTATCTGAAAGAAGACAAGAACATGTAATGGATTTTCACTCAGGAAGTTTTTTCCGGAGCAAACTTTTGGCTGTATGAATTTTAAGTTTGTGTAATTTGCATGTACCTCCCAGGTTCCAAGCCTGGCAGAGCAACAACACTCCCATCTTGTCTGTTGATTTTAAACATGCTCTTTGGATGAGGCTTGTGGGTAAAAGACAGGACATCATTGGGGTCACGGTCTGTGGCATAGATTCGGCCGATCGGACCACCCGGAAAAGTATCCGTTGACATGACGATGTAGATCTCCAGAGGGGAGACAATGGGCTTGTACTGACTGTTACCGATGACTCTCAGAAACACCCAGGAAGAAGAAGTAAGACTCGGTTTACCCGAGTCACTTGCCTATGGCATCAAAAGAGGACTTTAGATGAGGAATACATTAACAAACTATATACAGACATATATTGAAACTACTTAAGGTAGAATATTGTTAGGTTTCTAATGTTAGAAGTAGCTGGTATTGTTATCATATTAACCAGGTTACCCACCGAAACCTGATTCAGTCTACAAATGAAATCACATATTTACATACAGTGTATAAAAAGCATGCAAGTATTTAGTTTTAATCATTTCATTAATAGAAAATTCTAAGATTATGTTTAAAGAGTTCTAAGTTATTCTTGGATATCCAGGTAACTTGGTTTCAAAAACCTCCACAAAATAGTGAGTGAAAAACAACACATCCAGCCATTACCTGAATTTCAAGTATGAATTCTCTGGGTGCTTCAGGACCGAACACACGGTTGGACTTTAGAGATCCAGTCTGGTCCAAACGGAAGAAACTACCTTCATTTCCTGCCACTATGCGAAAAACAAAGGGGGCACCATTTCTAGGGGAGTCTTTATCACTTACTGACAGTGTTAGAAGGGGGGTGCCAGCAGCCTGGTTGAGCTGAAAGTACAGTGATGAGTTTGAAAGTCAAAACACCAAAGACCTACACAGAGGACATACACACCCCCTCACACACACCCCTACCTGTATAATGGCTGTGGAGTTGGGAGGAGCAAAGACCGGAGGGTTGTCGTTAACATCAGAGATGTCGATGTTAACGGCGACAGTGGAGGACATGGCAGGAGAGCCGCTGTCAAATGCTTGTACAGATAAAGTGTACCTGGATACCTAGAGGATAAACATGAAGATAACAGACTTCATTAGATGAGTATTTTTGCAATCCTGTGCTTGCTAATCTAAAAATTCTAATTCATACAAAATACTGTAAACTTCATATTCATTGACAACCAAGAAAGGGATGTGTAAAAAGCCTTGAAGTAATTTAAAGTTTTACTCTCACTAAAAACATCATAATAAGCCTACAATTTAGTCTAGTACAATTGTGACTAAGGATGTTACGGAACGTCAAAGGTGATGCGTATTAAGAAAAACCCTTACTAGTTCTCTGTCAAGTCTCTTAATAACTTTAAGTAGTCCAGTCACAGGATCAATCCAGAAGTGATTGGTCCGATCACCTTTCAGAATTGAGTAGGTAATTCGTCCATTCACTTGGCTATCTAGATCTTCTGCCAACACCTTCACAACATGTTGGAGAAGATAGAGATTAGTAAAAAGACAAAAAAGGGAGACAAGTGAGTGCCAAAAACAAATAAGGACTAAGAATTACCCTTGTAACGGTCTGTCCTATGGATGCATCCTCACTGATCAGAACATTATAGATATCCTGATCGAACATTGGAGCATTGTCGTTGACATCCATGAGGTCGATGACAATCATTGTAGCAGTGCTAAGAGGAGGGTTCCCATTGTCCCAAGCCTCAACAGTGATGTAGTAGTCCTTGCATACCTCAAAGTCCAAGTCATCAGTCACTGTAATTGAGCCTAAAAATATGCTAATTGTTGTTAATTAAACAAAAAACGTTACAACAAGACTTTATATAATCTAACAATGTAATGCTTATTAAAATAGGATAGTATTCATTCAAATATTTTAACATATTGTACAACAAGCCACATCTTTCTCACCCAGTTTTCTGTTTATGTTGAACTTTCCCAACTCGTTGCCTGATCTGATGCTGTAAGTGATCTCGGCATTGGGTCCAATGTCAGCGCTTGTTGCCAATATGCGCAGAACCTCGGTTCCCACGGCGACATCCTCAGGGACAGTAACGGCATAATCTCTTCTCTGGAAAACTGGAGCATTGTCATTCACATCCAGGACCAAGATAGTCAAATCAACCTGAGTGACAAAGAACAAAAATTGGTAAACTTAATATACTGCAGTTAAAATCAAAAACCTACAGACCACTTAATGATTAAAGTTTTAATCATTAAACATTTTAAACATTAAAAAAATACAAGCAATTGTGAGATCTCACAATAACAAAGCTGGATCTTGTGACTTGCTGAGTCACTGTTGATGTCTAACTTATTTATTTTTTAAAGTTTTTTGTTTTTTACATCTAGATGGGAAATTAAGAAGGTCTTTGTTTATTTTTTGTGTGTATTATTTACTTTTAAAGTATTAAACTTTTCATAAAAATACATGCAGAATTGTTATGACCTTTGTAGAACAACTGATAAATAAATGACAGTAAATTAATTTTTCTTTCATCCTTTGTTAGACTATTTTGTCTTCCTAATTTTATCCCTTATTTCTTCCAAAATGAATGACATTGCATCGGAATCCTCTCAGTAATTGTCTTGTGTAAATATGTATCAATAAATTTATTGGTAGTACTAACCATCCAAACATGTAATATTGCTTAACATATTTTAAGTTATTAAACAAGTGATTTAATAATTTTAGTTTGTGTATGGGACTCATTTTAAAAGCCCCAGAGGACCTCAGATAGACCAACCCACTCAGTGGAAGTGCAACACTGTTCCAGTTTCCCTGCTTTCCCTCTGACACTGTTAACGTCACCTTCCCCATCTTTTCTGTCCCGGCCACTGAAAACTGTAATGATATTTTATCTTAATTAAAATCTACCCTGTTATTAAACTAATCTCTCTAGTAAACAAAATGGCCTCACTCGCTGGCATATGCAAGCATTAATTTCTTCACGCATATGAACAGAGATACAGAATCACATCACAACATAGTGCTTACATTCTCAAATCTCTGTTGCCACTAATCTAAACTGTACTACAGACAGATATGGTGGTGATCATTCAGATAATTTTGATAAGATTGTACACTGAGACATGGCAGCCACAAAATCATTAATTAATTTATTAGTTAAATAATATTATTTTTAACTAATTAAGCGTTTGAAAGAATGTTTTTCCCTCACAACAACCATATATTTATTAAAATAATTTATTACGTACATAGTAAACAATTTTATAACACATTTATACCAAAATAAAATTATTTTATGTAACAATATTCTGTTTAAGACCAGGCGACACCTACTTTGCATCATATGTACCATTTGTAACTCTTTGGTTGGATTTACAGAATAAATTGTAAAGAGGAGATGGGTTATTTATTTACCACTATATGGTAATGAAGTAACAAGGAAGCCCAAAATCACTTAGATGCTATTTGTTTTTAATATTTATGGAAAATTAAGCTTTTTTGATTGAAATTGCTGGTCTATCAGTTAGCTGTTTTTCCAAACAGTTTGCTTTTTGTCTCAGGCTTCAATCTATTTGATCATGTTTATTCAAACCTTTTGTCTCATTGTGATATTAGAAGTAGAGTGTATTTAAAAAAAAACCAATTGATTCATGATGTTACAACTTCATACTCTAATTTAACCAAGTAACTTGTTACTAACCTGTGAGGACAGTGCCCCCTGTTGCCCAACCCGATCGGTAGCCTGAACACGAATACGATACGAATCTCGGCTCTCTCTGTCCAGGAATTTCTCCAGGATCACTATTCCAGTAACCGGATCAATGGAAAATATCCCATCGAATGAATCCACCAGAGAATATACAACTGTACGGTTCAGACCTGGATGGTACAAATAGTCATTTACAGTGTATTACAAAATTTTTTATACACCATAGACAGATTTAGTCTTAGTATAACCAATGGATGGCCCAAAATCAACAAGTTCATAGTTGTGAAATGGAAGGATAATAATACATGCTTTTAAAATTTTACAAATCACTGAAATGTATGGACCATTAAGCGTTTTTTGCCAACACGCCTCCAGTGCTACCAAGATCTCTCTGCTTCATTAGTGCTTCCCTTGCCCAGCCAGACAGTTTAGTTATATCATATATATCGTGGTAGGTTTACAGACATACAATATTTTTTTCCATTTTCAGATAATAAAACAAACAGAGATCTGTGAGATGTTTATGGGTCAGGATATTGTTTTCTAACCCTGCTTTTAACTTCTCCTTGCCTTTATGTCTGACCTGGTTGATGTTGATTCAGTTTGTTCAATAGTATTTTCTTACGTACCTCTGAGGCCTTGAAACAATTGCTGCTTTTAGACTGAGGTTAAATAACGCTTAGTTCAACCCTGTTTACTAAGTGATTTCTGAAAGAAGCTGATCACAGAATTTACTGAGGAGTATCAAAGTAAAGCTTTTCACATTTTAACTTGTGAGAATTCTTGCTTTAACTATGTATTCTTCATATACCATCTTATAATAATGCATTACTTTGTGTCAGTCTATAACTTAACATCCAACAAATTCATTCAGCTTTGAAGTTATAAGGTGACGAAATGGATATGTCTTTACGGCACAATACTGACAATACTTAATGCAACATATCCCCTTTTAACAAACAGTCTCATCACGAGCACTCTGTGGATTTACTCCACATTTATTATATGACTGAAGCAAAACTTCTAGTTGGTTTACCTTCATCAGGGTCACTGGCTTGCAAGCGAGTAAGCAAAGCCTTGGGGGAGGTATTCTCATACACACTCGCCAGGTAATGAGTTGTCGAAAATGAGGGAGCATTGTCATTCACGTCCAACACTTTTAGAGAAATGTCAGATCGGCAGAACAGCCCTCCCCCGTCAGTAGCCTGAGCAATGAGTTTGTAGGAGGGTGTTGTTTCTCTGTCTATTACGGTGGCGGTTCGCAATTCACCTTGAAACATGAAAGAAATATGTCAGAGCTCTGGCTACTTAGCTTTGGGAGTATTTGTTGCTTTCGCCATGAAAAAAAGAAATGATAAAAAATAGAATGTACCAGTGTTGGCATCCATATAGAAATCTTCCACTCCAATGCCAAATAGTGAATACTGGATCTCAGCACTGGAACCTGAGTCAGCATCTGTTGCAGCAACCGTCAGAATGCCCTTGTTAATGGGAATATCCTCAGGAAAAGAGGCTCCGTACACCGCCTAAGACAATACAAAAAAAAAAAATATATATATATATACACCACCATATGAGAACAGATGGCCACATGTGAAACAACATAGATGTCTCTAATAAAAAAATAAAACAAAACATGTGACTGTTTCTGGTTTGCCTCCATTATCTCTGCTGTTAGATCAAGGTCAACACAGTTTAGCACCCTTTCCTGGTCCAGCATCCATTCCAGCCAATAATTGCCTCTGGAAAAGAACTAAGTGTCTTCATACACAGGCAAACATTTATGTACTGTATAGTGTGTAACACGTCTCCCTTTTTCTTTTCACTTAGCTATCCTTTGCAATATCTCAAAGTTGATTAGTTGATCATCTCATCAACAGATAATGGAACAGCCACTACCTTCAAAATTGATTAGGCGATAGTGTCATTCTCTCTAAAGGGATTACATTATTGTCTGTCAAATACGTTGCAGTAGAAAGTTTAAATAGTCGCCATGTATCACATATTAATGTAGGGCTTTTAATGATAGATTCAGTGTTTATGTAGGGTGGAACAATTCTGCAACCCACAACTGAAATAATGTGAATCAAGAATCAAGTGTGACATCTAATGTTGTTGTCTTACATGAGACAGCAACATTGGTTTGAGGTAAAGTTCTTCACCTTCACTTCAAACTAAAAGTATATTAAAGCTGCTTTTAATAAGAATAAACCAGGATAACATTATTTTATGGAATGGCCTTCCTAAAGATTGACTTTAGGAAGGACTGTAATAGAAAATTGTTAACCTCAGACCAGAGCTGCATAACTCTTCAAACAGGCACTCTGAACTTAGACTTATATTAACCAAGTAAATGATAATAAATAATGCATGGTAAAAATTTTGGTAACCAAATGGGCATAAATGCAGTCATGGATGATGTCATGAATGACTTTCTCCTTCTAATAAAATTACTGTTTCTTTTACATTTACAAGAAAAAACCCATACAAATTTGATTAGTATGTATAAGCAACATGCTCATAAGACACAGTCTGACCTTAAATGTTTTCATGTTTTTAATTTTTAATGACAGACTAAATGCTTTGTATGCACATACACTTGCCTAACAAGAGACCAGAAAGACTACCAGAAGAGAAGAGGGAGATGGGGAGGAATTCAAAGGAAATTCTTAATGATTTTTAATAATTCTTCTGCTAATTTTCTCAAACTGAAATACTGCTGAATATTAATAAACAGAATGAGATACTCCCAAAACATTCTCAGCCCATTTATCAATATACTTTGAGATGCTTTGTCTCACAAAGTTCAGCCTTTAAAACAGTATAACAGCATGTTGTTAGATTTAGGATTGTCAAGTTAGTACAAAAAGCTTAAATGAAATAACTATGATTTATGTGATTTAGTGTCTTAAGTTTATCATTCACTTTCATTTATTATTAATGTTTAATTCATGAATTTTTATGCTAATATACTATAAAAGTACAAGATGAAGATCAGGTTAAAAGTTACAAGATATTTGCTGAAAACAATCCAAACATTCTTTTTTGCGGAATCAGATTGTACTTTAATGCACAGGTAAACTAACCACATGTTTTAACAAACACATTTTCTATTATAGCACCCCTTTAGCTTTCATACCAAGTTATGAATATGCTAATTCTAACATAATTTAACACTATGATTTACTCAGCCAAGCCTGCATTAAAATTAGCCAGAAGAGGATTAATTGGTAATGAATCTGCAACTTCAAACTAGTTAAGAAATAAAAGTATGCTATACAGTAGAAAAAATTGTTTTACATGTCATTTGGATTATTTATTATTTGATGATTAATGCATTACTATAAAGGTCCCCCATGTCCAAACCCCAATTCTCAATCTTTTGTTGCCAAGTGTTTCCTGATTAGATTTATCCTAAATATAAATAAAATTGTCAAAAATCCCTCCCAAAAAACTGATTGCAAGGATGGACAGATAGATGGATGGATAACAGACTTTAGACACTGTGTTAAGGATCATTCAACCAAATTTAGCACAGCACAAATTTGTTATGCAGCAACAATTAAAATAGACAGTATCAAAGTCCTTTACAGATAAGAAAATGTAACGTATCTGAGCCAGCATTGGTCACAGGTACATTTACTTGCTTTTCACATTAATATGTTGCACACCTACATATTTCCCCATCTCTAACCTGGTTGCAGATGGGACTGTTGTCATTGGCATCCATTACCGTTACCTCCACTGCAGTATGAGCGACATACAGGCCATCACTGGCTGTGATATTGAGCAAGTACCAGTCCTGCTGCTCACGATCCAGCAGACCACTGACATAAACCTTCCACTCCCCTTGCACAAGAGTAAGGCCAAACACTCCTCTCTGATTTCCCCCTGGAAACACACATAAGATTTGAAGACCACTGAAAAGTAATGATAGACGTGATAGTGAATTTAAAATTATAAAAGCCATGACCAATTGATTAAAACCATACACACAGTCAAGTTATAGGAATTCCTTTTTAGTGCAACCATCGACCACAATATCAAAGTGGAATAGAAGCCATCAATTATGTAAATTTCAATGGCATTTTATGGCCAAATTAGCTTAATCACTATTGAATATGATATAATCAAACATAACTTAACCCCATCACATACAAATTATTTACTCTAGATTAGAACTTACATTTTTCTCATTGAATATTTTTAAATTAAATTCAAGAACAAGCAATGTGAAACAAACATTATTTCAGTGAATGAGGAAAAACTGAAGTTAAGCTGTACAAACATTTATGACTTCATTTTCATCACCTGTAATGTAAAAGCTGACGAGGCGGTTTTGGTCAGTACCATCTCGGTCTTTGGTTTTCAGGACAGCCACAACTTCACCGAGTGGATCACTCTCCTTCACGGCGCCTCTGTAGAACTCCCTCTCGAACCTCGGCGGATTGTCATTGACATCCGACACGGTGATGGTCACCACTGTGGTGGAGGAGAGAGGCTGTGACTCAGCCAGATCAGAGGCCACTACTTCGAAGCTGTAACTAGAGCAGGCCTCATGGTCCATTTGAGTCACTGTGGTGATCCAGCCTGTTTTGCTATCAATGGCAAAAACAGAACTGGTGGTGATAGGGCCGGTGAGGGACAAAGTGTCCTTCGTTAGGTCTGGGTTGTAGGTGAGCAGTAGCCCAAGGCTGTATGTTACCTGCAGTTTAAAGAAGATACACACACTACTATGTGCAAGTATGTGCAACGTTTTTTAAATGATTCTGATGTCTTCAATAAAGTTGAACTTGTTTCTCACATACCTGTCCATTAGAGCCCCAGTCTGGATCAAGAGCACGGACTTGAATTACTCTTGTCCCTGACGGCATACCTTCCATCACAGTGGCTACATACGTACTGGTTTCAAACTCTGGCTTGTTG
The DNA here is from genome assembly GCF_002775205.1 of Xiphophorus maculatus. Taxonomy (NCBI): domain Eukaryota; kingdom Metazoa; phylum Chordata; class Actinopteri; order Cyprinodontiformes; family Poeciliidae; genus Xiphophorus; species Xiphophorus maculatus. The sequence continues at coordinate 28,958,023 of NC_036453.1, forward strand.
TCATTTACATCTAAAATCTGTAGAGTGATAAAATGTCTGTAATTAATCCATGAATAATGTAATTTATTCACAAAAATATAATACTACAAAGAGAAAAACAGCCTCATTGTCTGCAGTTTAATTCCTTGTAACAGCTTCATATTAATAGACTTGCTCAGGCTTTTCAAGAAAATGTGATGGTGATAGAGCTAATAAATAAAAATTACAGACAGATAGCTTGATTTTTTTCCCCTTTAGACTGCAAAAAATAAACGAAACCAAAAGGCTCCTTCCTGGGTTTCATCACAGACCTTCACTTCCAAGTCCACGGTTGACATGGTCTCGATCAAGTCTTTTCTTGCAGTTGCTGCAACCTTAAACCTGAAGCTACTGACTTCCTCATAGTCCAATGGCTTCAGCAGCCGGATGAGACCTGTCTCTTTCTCCACTAGGAAGGTTGCCCCCTGGTTGCTGTCGATTGTCTCCCCAGGGACAGCAGTGAAGAACCCCGTCTGGCCAGGGCCTGTGTAAACAGAGCCCAGCACTGTTCCTACTGCAGTATCCTCAGGGATGGTAAAGGAATACTGAGGCTGGCTGAACGAGGGGATGAATGAATCTGGGGGGACGACTTGAATAAAGGCTGACACCAGGGAGTGTTTGGGAGCAGCGCCGCAGTCTGTGGCTTTGACGAAGAAGGACAGGACAGTTCCTTGAAGGTGGTCAACAGCACTTTTAGTCATCATCCAACCACTGTCTGGCTCCACCTGTGCAACCACAAAACTCACTTTAAAACTTTAAAAGCAACAGAAATATTTTTAAAGCTACACAATGGAATATGTCTACTACTACATCGTAATTTTTGATTAGAGCTCTGGATGCTTTTGACATCTAGAGCTCTGGAGGTTTGAGGTTACAACCTCAAACCTCAAAGAATTTAATGAGATTTTACATAACAGGCCAGTTGTGAAGCATATCCACCTTTTACTGGAATTATAGCTGCGACTTTTCTAGTGTGTGCCTTGACCAGCTTACAGAATAATTATGTTGCCCCTTCTATTTTCCAAAATTTCTCAAGCTTAGCTGGACTGGATGAGTAGCATCTGGGAACAGTAAAATGGTAAATGGCTTCCACTTATACAGTTCTTTATCAAGTCCAGGGGGTCCCAAAGCGCTTCACACTACATTCAGTCATTCACGCACTGTTGGTGGAAAGCTACTGGAGTGTAGCCACAGCTGCTCTGGGGCAAACTGACATGCACCGGCGCCACCTGACCACCATCGGCTTGCAAAGCGGATGCAGTGCCTTGCCCAAGGACACAACAACCTAAGTGAGCAGAGTGGGAATTGAGCTGACAACCCACAGATTTTGGGATGAACGCCTACCACGGCTTTTAAATAGGATTCAGGTGTAGAGTTTGGGTGCTTCATTCTAATACATTAAACTCTGTGGACCTACACAAAAGTTGTTCTGACATTCGTATACCACGTGTCACAATGTTGTGACCATGTCCTGACATAGTGTCAGAACAACATGCTGTCACATTAGAGCCTATGACTCTAATATGTTTTTGTCAATCAATCTGAAAAGCATGGAATTTCTAATCAACTTCCCAGGGAAGTTGATTAGAAATTCCATGCTTTTCAGATTTCATTCATTAAAAATTTGAAAACTATATTTTGTTTTCCTTCTTCACAATTGTCCACTACATTTGTTGATCTAAACGCATAAAATCCCAATAAAATACAAATGTTTGTGCTTGAAACAGTTTAAGCAGTATGACACTTGTGCATAGCACTGTGCAGATAAAATATTTTTTCCCCCAGTAAATTAATCCATGATTAACATTACATCTGTCTTCAGAGCAGATGTTCGATTTATAAATTTTAAATAATTGTGTTTCACCAACTGCCTGGAAAATCAACCCCAGTGGAACATTATCTTGATTTAATGGAACAAATATGTAGTCTACATCAAACAGATGGAGCTTAATCCTATAAAATAAGTAGGGGGTTATCATCTGACAATATCCCATCACTAAAAATCAGGTTATGCTTTTCCACATGTTGTGCAATTATGAGGTTTGCGTCTTTCTCATGAAGGACAGTTATCTATACTATGACCAAAATGAACTGACCTCCAGCACATCAACGAGTGACAGACGAGCCTCACTGTAAAGGGAGTAAGTTATCCTCCCATTAGAGCCAGCATCAGGGTCAGTGGCCTGAATCTGTGTGACAAGAGAACCTTTAGCAACATTAGCTTTAATGCTCATGCGGTACTCCGTGGCTCTGAACTGTGGAGCGTTGTCATTTTCATCTGCCAGGACCACTCGCACGGTGCAAAACGATGCACGACCTGTTAAAGAGAAAACACATAATTGTCACATTCCCAGTTCATGAAGTATAAGTGTTTTGTTTGTTTGTTTTGACACTTAGAGATTTGACTCCGGGTCAGTTTAGTCCTCAGCAAATTTGTAAAGCTCTTTTGTACCCACACACTAACTTTTCATTATTTTCTACTTTAATTTTAAAAGTAGAAATTTTGTATAGGAGTATATTTCTGTATTACAGTATTTTCAATTAATTATAGAGATGAATAATCCTAAAAATATACCAATCATACATAGATTCAATCAAATGCCTGCATTTTCTGGAGCTTCGAAATAGTTGCATTTCCATTGACCATAACTCTGATCAGTTTGGATATGAAAGAACCTAAACTGCAAAAATACAAAAATTAAGAATTGTGAACTGTACAGCATTTGAGCAACTCCTGATAAAAAAAACATATTAAAGGTGAATACCTCCTCCATCCAAGGCCATTACTGTCAGCACCATGTCTTTGTTCACAGGATTTTCTCTGTCTAATCTCTGAAGAGTGGATATGACCCCGTCTGCATCGATGCTGAACTTGATTTTCCCCAGGTCATTGATGAACGAGTAGGTTATCTGACCATTCAGCCCAGAATCCTCATCCATTGCTGAAATCTGGAGTCCATTTGCAAATTCAGTCAAAATGTGCTCCCTTTAAATATTACAATTAATTACAAGTCAGAGAGATTGAAAAAAAATCTTAATTACTTGGATGACTTTGGTTCCTGGAGGCGAATTTTCAAGAACCTCAGCCAGGTAAAACCTTTGACTGAATACTGGGCTGTACAGATTGGCTCCCAGGACACGTACAATTACCTGCAAATTACAACTGCAGTCACTCAGTCATCCACTCGATCATTGTTTGCTGACATTTTGTGGATGTCATCACAATAAGGACAACTGGGTGGTTTGTCAAACATAATCAGATAAACGTATGAATGAGCAAGCCAACAATTCAGACTCCCGACATACTTTTCATGTAAAATTCCATACTTTTCTATACTCAGCATTCCATAGTTCTTAGTCCTCTTTGTTTTCTTTAAAATATGAAATACTAAAGTTTACTATGAATTTCTGGTAAAAAGTGAAGGAAGGACAAACAAGGGTAAGGTAGAAAGAAAGAGAATGAAGAAAAATATTAGGAGAAAGTAAGAAAGAAATTGATCAGGAAGGAAGAAAAGACACAAAGGAGGTGGAGCAGAGGAAGGAAACAAGTAAAAACAAAAGGCAGGAAGAGAAGGATGAAACAAGGATAGCAGGAAGAAAAAACACAAGGAGGAGATGAAGAAAGGATGCAAGAAAAAGAAGAAAAAACATGAGGGAGGAGATAGGACGCAAGGAAGAAATTAGGACATCAAAAAATAAAAGGTAGGATACCAGAACGGAAGAACAGATGAAAGGAGGGAAAGAGACAAAAAAGAAGTACAAGCAGTAGAAAGAGAAAGGGGTCATCAGTATTGAAGGTAAGGAAGAATACAAAGAAGGGTGAAAGAAGGAACAATAGACCAAAAAGTAATGCAATAAATTGTCAACATTCCCAGAATACCCCTTCAATAACAGAGAACCTGATTATCTCTTTTTAATATTTTTTCCTGTATTTGACTTAAATGTCATAATACAAATAGGATGAGAAGTTACTGTTAAGCATATATAAAATGTTAAGAGTTAAAATAAATCCCATTTGTAATTGCCACAAAGTGACAAATGCTTGGATGTTTTCCAGTTAGCGACTCAACGTCACAGTAAATTGGATGTGACACAACATTAACCTCCTGCAGCAACCCCACACTTATCCCAGTTAGTTGTGGCAGATGTTCGCCATAATTTCCAACTGAGACATCGCTAACAAAGGTCACTCAGCTCGCGCTATCATTGCATGGAGAGGTTTTGAAAGAGGGCAAATAAACTGACAAGACCAGATTGTAAGCTGTTGAGAAGCGGGTTCACCTGAGCAGTGTTGGTGAAGACTCCATCTGACACAGACACATTGAGTTGATAGAAGAGTTTCATGCCTTGTCTCCTCTTGTTAGACAGACGAAGCACCCCTCTATCTGGCTCCATCATGAAAGTCATTTTCTCATTCCCTGAGAGAATACTATACCTATGGAAAAAAAAAAGATTTTAAGAGTGTAATCTTGCATTCGGACTCTGACATTATTAAGGGTTATGGTTGTAAAAAGCTGAAACCTGAAATACTGCTGCTTCAAAAAAATGCTTAAAAACAATGAATAATGTTCATTTAATTTTAAAACAATAATGTTGCTGAATGGTTTGATTGCACATTGAGAAAAAGAATTCAGGCATATTTATATTTTACATATTGAACACTATACATTCAAATATTAGAATTCTACAATAAAAAGATAAAAACATACATATATATATATATAGTCATCTAAAATATTATCTCTCACCTCAGCCTCTGAGCATCACAGATGTCAGCATCTGACGCTTGAAGGCAAGTCACAAAGTGCCCTCTGGGAGCCAGGTCACTGACAAAAGCCTCGTATACCGCTTGGCTGAAATTAGGGGGGTTGTCGTTTGTGTCAGTTACAACCACAGTGACACTAACATCAGTGCTAAGGGCAGGGTCTCCACTGTCTGTCGCCCTGACAATGAAGTTGTGGCGCTGCATGAGCTCATAGTCAAGCATGCGTGACGTGAATATCAATCCCCTGCTGCTGTCAATTTGGAAGTAGTCGGTGCTGTTGTAGATGTCAGACAGGATCTGGTAAGTCACTACAGCGTTCTTCTCTGAGTCCTGGTCTGGTGCAAAGACCTGAAGGGAAAGGAACAGAACATTTTGGAATGCCTTATGCATTATTCAAGACTGAGAAAAAAATATCAGAAAGAAAAAAAAGTAGATAGTAGTAGTGGAAGTTTAAGACAGAGCCTGGCAGCACAAATCACAGCTATCCCTGCATATATACCTTTTGGCCGTCTATATTAGTTTTATGTGAGTTGCTTCCCAGAATAAGAAATATGAACTAAAGCAATGTCTCTCTGTTTTCAAATGAAAAAAATATAAAAACGTAAGCGCTGAAATGAAATTTGAAAAGGGAAGTAGGAGAATAAGTGAGAAATGAAACAGTGTCAACAGTGTCAGTTTCTGAACCAGAATAACCAGCAATTTCCATACTCTTTGTTCAAGGCCTTCAACCTAGCAAATATGAAAGAGCCACATTCATAATGTGACTGATGAAAATGACTTGAGCTTATAATAATAATGTGGCTTAATTGCCACAAAGATGCTCTACAAGAAAGTAAATTAACAGCAGCTATTGTTGAGGTCAATTAATCATTTTCAAATGTCAATGTAAATACACCACTGCACCAAGAAATGAGCTTGAGAAGAGAGTTGTTAGATTATCCTGCTTGATCTTGAAATCGTTTGAAATCATCGTTGGTGATCCACGAATGCATAAAAAGCGACAACAGGTCTTGCTCACAGCAACACTTATCTGTGTGGAGAGTTAAAGGAATGATTTTTTTCAGTAGGTAATAGGGAGGGTAAGGTCTCTGTTCTCTGAAGAATTCACCGAGACACTGCTGTTTGAAGATTACTGTGTTAGACACTAAAACTGAACTCTGTCATCATTTTTGATTTTACTATTATAAAATAGTAAAATCTTGTTTTATAGTTGCACATACATAATATGGTGTTACTTGTAAAAAATTATTCTTCTTAACACAAACTTCCTTACACGTACTTTTATTTTTATCATCGCAACCAAAGTGCTAACAGGGGGAGTGGGGGGCTTGCTCCTAGACATGAATTCCTGAAGAATCGAATCACCGGGTGATGTAATAATGCATCAGCATGATCCATATACAGTACTCAAACAGTCCAATCTCCAAGTTTAATTAGTCATTTTAGTCTAAGAACAAACAAAGAAACAACAAAAGTCCAGCAGAGATGGAGACGCAACTTTGCCTGCAGGCAGCAATAAAGATGTAGTAAAAATCATGGCATGTTACTTTTTTTGTGAATTAATGATTACAGCATCAGTTGAACTCTTCCTCAAAAAATTTTAAATTGATATATAAAACAATATTGATACTTTTGCTCCACATCATCCATCCATTTGTTATACTTCGAAGTATAACAAATACTTACAAGTATAGCCACCCACCTGTAGAACAGATGTTCCAATCATGGAGTTCTCAGATAGCATAGCAGAGTACGACGTGTTCTGAAAAAGTGGGGGGTTGTCATTCACATCTAGTACAACAATGTCTACATCCACCTCAGACTTTGCCCCTGTCAAGGTATCAGTAGCTTTCACTGTTAGGCGGTAGTACTGCATGGTCTCGTAGTCTAATGGATATCTCACACTGATGATTCCTGTATCAAAGCCTATGTCAAACTGAAAGGAAGGGTCTCCATCTGAGATGGTGAAGATGATGTCCTGGCCCTCTGGACTGCTTGCATTGATGCCCAGAACAGAGGTGGAAACTTCTACATCTTCTCTGACTGTTACACCATAGAACGGCTTGTCAAACACTGGCATGGCTTTGTTTACGACTGTAACAGGCAGCTCCACTTCGCTGGACAGTCGAGGAAATCCACCATCAGTCGCAATGATAATCAATCTGTACTCTGCATTTGATAGGTCAGCTTCAAACGCTCGTTTTAAGACCAGCTCTCCTGTCACCGGATTCATCTGGATAAAGTAAAAATATAACCATGTTAATTTTCAAGAACATGTCATAAAAATTGCATCACATTTAAAACTGAAGCCACTGTAATTTTCAGCAACCTCAAAGTCCCTGTGCTGCATCTTCAGGCTGTAAGTCACTTCTCCGTTCAGATCAAAGTCTCGATCAACAGCAGAGACCATGAAGATGGCTGATCCTGGCTCTGCTTCCACCTGCACTGCAGCATAGTAGGGGAGGTTCACAAACTCTGGAGCGTTGTCATTTAGATCTTCCACCTATATCAAAAACAAATGAAATCATAAAGAAACATGTACTTTCATGGAACATAATAGTCTTGAGAAATAAGGGCATCCTCTTACTGTTATTTTTTAGTCTAGTTCACCCTTATTTCATAAGATTTAAGTAGGATATTTCCTACCTAAATCTTACCGTTGGATTTAGGTAGTACAGAAGTGACGAGATTATCCTAAACCAATGCACTTCACTACCTGATAATTGCAAAGTGTTTAAACCTCCACATAGGGAATAGTTATCTTATTTGGATGCCAACAAAGAAAGATGGTAGCAAAGTGCTTTAGGAAACAACTGCTGCTGCCCAACAATCTGGAAAGGGTTGCAATGTGCGTAATAATTTGCAAACAAACAACAACAACAAATCTATTCCATAGTGAGAAATATGAAATATTAAAAATGAAATCCACAAAAGATAGAAGTGAACATTTCTGCAAATTTACCTCAAGGACTAACTGTGCAAAGCAAAAAATTAAAAAGAAAAATTCCCCCAAAAAGACATCTCATACTAAGCAGGACTCAATATGTCAGAAAGTGTTCATGACAGCACAATTAGAAAAAAAGACATGCATGACTTGTTTAAAAGAACTGTCAGGAGAAAACCAATTCTCTGTCAAAATAAATATGGTAGTGTAAGACCTGAATTCATCCACTGAGGGACAGTTAAAGATATTGTAATTTTGTTCTGTAACTTTGATTTGAAAGGTAATGAACTATACTACAACTTCTAGCAAACTATACTGGCATCAAATGACACAAAATTATGGTTGGCAATAACCCAATTCAACGTACCAGCTCATAAGCATGGTAACAATCTGGGCAGCAATAGTAATTGGTCACTTTCTATTAATTGGTTTTCCCACAGATTCCAATCTAAACAAAAGTATTCTAGAGGTAACTGTGAGGCCATATGCCTACACATAGCCTCTCATAAAATGTGGCCACAAGAAGGACAACTATCCTATGAACAGAAGCAAAATTAAAACAGAATGGTCAGAACATAAATGAGCCAAGAGGAAGTAATGGCTTGGTCAAAGTCCAGACTTGCCTTGAGAAAGCTGTGCAAAAAAGTTCTCAAACCTCAGTGAGCTAAAAAAAGTTTTACAACACTGAGTTGGTGGTGAATGTTACCTTACTATTGTAATACTCTGTGCCAATAGAACTACCATCAAACTATAAACCTTAGGAACCAAATAGCTAATAGTGACTTTGAAAATGTTCACTATTTGTCACATTTGAACTACCAATATTTTACAATATTTTATATACGGCAGTGCCTGACTCCACAGTTATGTAAAGTAAATGATACAAGGTTATTAAATTCTACAAACAAAAACTGCGGTAAAGATTGAACTAAACTTTTTCTACTCTCATATGCCTAAATACAATCCAATGCTATCAACTGTCTTCACCTAGTAACTGAAGTCTAATTTGTGAAAATAATTTCACTACAAATACAAGTATCTACAAAAGGCTTAGAGGGTGTGGCTTAGTGGCTTATAAAGGCACAGATTAGAGAACATGATTGAACAAACAGCATCACAAAAATCAAGTTGTGCAACTGTTAAAGTTGATTTATAATTCAAAAGTCAAATAACATACATCAATATTTGTAGTTGTACCATAGCAAAATGTGGGTGTGAATACTTTTGTAAGGCTCTATAGCTAAAATCAAGCATGTTCATTAGCTCCTATTTTCAATATTTCTTTCAAGAAGGTTCAAGGAAGTATTTTACAGCAAAGATCAAGCCGTTTTTTCAGAGCACCAACTGTACAAGAGATCTAACATAAGCCACAAGGCAAAGAAAACCATGTGAACAAAATTGAAAGAACTTCAGATCTTGACAAGATTTCAATGCAAACCCAGATACAAATTGTAGACTGAGTCACTGAGTAGATGTGGAACAATGTACATGGGTGCACAGGCTGAATCATAGAGGGAAGTAAACACACCTCAAATTTAATGGAAGGCTAATTTGACATACTAAAAGAAAATGTACAAAAGTAAAAAAAACACCTTTGAAATTAAAGTGATTAAATCTGTCATAAACAGATATAAAAGCAATATAATCAAGATAAAACAATTACTAGGATAAAATAATTAGACATTATTTTCTTCTGTGATGGTGCTCTGATTCTGTCTTTTGTTGCAAATCAAACACAACACTTCCATTCCCAGCAGTGTTTCTTCTCAATAGCCCCAAAACACTCACTGATAGCTTGTGTCAAGATGAGTTCAACTTAAACACCCAAAGTCCCTTTGATCATTACTTGTGCTTTAAAGCGCTCAAGAAGAAGCACAGATTTGAATTGTGAATGCTTTTTCATCAATAGATTCACAATCTCACAACTGACCAAAGCAATTTATGATCTCTCCCTCATTAACGTCATCTTTTGACACACACAAACACACCCCTCCAGTCATTTAACACCCACCTGTACTTGCACAGTCACCCTCGCCACCCTTAGAATCTCATCTTCTCTGCTGACTTCCACCACAAGCTCGTAACTTCCCATTTCCTCACGGTCAAAAGGAACACCAGTGGTAAGCACCACTCCACATGTAGGCCGTATTGTGAACCGTCCTCCAGGGTTTAGCAGAGTGTATTTCAGTGGCTCGTTGAGGTGATGACCCACTGTATTTACAACAGTCACTAATGTGATGTCAGGTTTGTTCTCTGGAATGGAGGCTGAATATATGGGGCGGGTGAAGAACAGGCCGCTGTCAACAGCTTCTCTGACAAGCACGGTGATGGACGCCATGCTGGAAAAACGCCCGTCCCAGACCTTAAACACACAACAGTGTTTTTGTTTCACAAAACAGAATTTCAGAAATAGCTGACAATAAAAAAAAGTGAACATTTTAATGCGCATTTGATGAGAATGCATTAGATTCTTGTGTTTTAGGAAACCCCCCTTAGAAAGCTGTTTCCTACCTTGTATGGTCACATGAACATCTTAGGCTGTAAGTTCAACAATCCAGACACAGTAATTCACTCCCCCAAATAAATCACAAATTCAAAAAAAAACTGCTCTACTGTGCAAATAACTATAAACATTTTGCATGCAGAGGTACAGTTTCTCCAGATTCTCAGCATAGCGCATCATGAGATTAAACATCTGGCCTTGTCTACAAAACCTGAGTCAATTCTGTAACAGTGGGATTCAATGCAGATATATGAGTTCATGTAAATTCTAAGAGACTTTGCCAGTTGATCAAGTTTTCACTCTTCTCTGAGAAAATTGTTGCTATATGTGCCAAGACAAACTAAAACTTATGACTTACCTTCACACTGAAGCGATAACGGTCTTTGCTGAGGTTAGGATTAGTGATAGTCACAACTCCAGTATTGCGCTGAACGGTGAAGTATTCCACACTGTTATCCACCAGGGAATAGGCTAACTTGGGTGTGAGAGATTTTTCTCTGTCACCAGTCATATCAGGGTCTAAAGCCTCAACCCGGAAGACTTCAACTCCCACATATGTTGGCAGTAGAAGGACTGTCTCGTAAGTGTCCTGAGAAAACTTTGGGGGTGAGTCATTCATGTTGATCACCTAAGACAAGGTGTATGTGGAGGAAAATGACATCTACTTTAACATCTGAAGAAAATAAAAGTAATTGTACTTTTAGGCAACAATGGAAGAGTCATATGGAATATGCAGTACTTGCCTTTATAGTCACCTCTGCGGGACTGTCAGCACTCTTAGGTGGTTGACCACTGTCTTGAACATGAACCCGAAAATTTAACTCTGGATAGGTTTCGTAGTCCAAACTGGCAATGGTTCTGAAATTTTACAACACAATCTATAAGAAATTGTTAAATTACATCAATAGTGATCTAACTGGTCTTACTTCTACACAGCTTTTGCACCTACCGAATTGATCCTGTTCCAGAGTCCACACTGAAAAACATACGAGCGGTCTCTTCTATGATCTGGAACACTAACAGGGAATTATGATTGCGATCCTTATCCGTGGCCTGGATAACCAAGGGGTTACCATCCTCTCCGAGGACAACACTGTTGACTGGAGCAGCTTCACTAACTGTGCCTATATACCTGTCAAGTGATAAGAGAAAAAATGATTGGAAGGAAGAAGGCCCTTCTTAAATCTCTCTGGGAAATATTGTTATTCTAACAAAAGCTCAAGCCTATTTGGTCATTTCAACCAGCTTTAATACCTTATTTTCTGAAATTCAGGTTGGTTATCATTGACATCCACCACTTGGATGATGACACTGGTGCTAGCCTCCACTCCTGCCATACTCAAGGCACGCACCATCAGAAAGTAGGATGTTATTTGCTGCAGTACAACAACATTCAATTAGCACAGTGTCACATTTCTTGAGTGTTAGAGGTTTTGGCCTTTGGTTTGATTGTGATTGATTATTTTTTGTGGATTATTCATGTTCAATAGTTTGTGTCATATTAATTTGTCCTTCAGTCTATTTTCATACTTTATTCTTATATATTTATATTGTTTCTTTATGATTATTCCTGTCACAATCTACTTGCCATATTCTGTTCAGTCTCCTTTGTCCATTATTGCTTGAGTTAATTTCTATGTATTTACTTTCTTAGTTTATTCTTGAGTTTTGTTCTGTCTACATTTCTAATTAGTTCCCTTAAAAGTTACCCCCTCCTTTTGGATTTTGTTTATTTGCGCTTAGAAGACTATCTGAAGACTCTCCCCAATGAAGCTTTTTACACTTAAATAACTTTGTGACTCTGGACATCTCTAATCATTAGTGTTAGTTTTTGCCATATAAAAACCTATTATAGCAATATGGAAGACAATAACATTCATTAAAAAAAATGTCCAAGGTTAAGGTAAAAGGTAATCTTTGCAAGACAGTAACTGTCTGAAAGTGCATTTTATTGTTAGAATACTTTTGTTAAAAGACTCTTAATTTGGATGTTACTATTTACTGTGATGCAATGTTAAACTTTTCCTAGATTTTCTTAATGAAAAGAAAAATCCTCAAATACAAACAAACAGTAACAAACCTCAAAGTCGAGCAGTTTGCGGGTAGTAATTACTCCAGTGTGGTGGTTAATAAAGAAGCAGCGCTCCTCATTGCCCCTGACGATGTCATAAATGAGCGGTGAGCGGCTGAGGGCACTGAGAGTGGTCACGTATGTTCCTAATTTGCTATTCTCCATTATCTGCAGAAACAGACATCAGTGATACATTTTAAATACCTTAATGAGTTATGTGCATTGGTTCATTTAGGTATTTACATCCCCCATATCAATAAAATAATTTACTACCCCTGCTTGCCGACCAGTTCGAGCCCAATCTTTATTTAATCTTCCCCTCCTCCCCCTGCAGCCACTTCACCTGTGAACCCATTGTTCTCTCTTTACCTCGGCCTGATACTCCTTTTGAGAGAATTGAGGTTTGGAGAAGTCGGAGAGCATCAGGGAAATGCGGACCGAAGCAGTGGCCATTAATGGAGGAAAGCCATTGTCTATTGCCCGCACAGTGAGGGTGTAGAAACCCAGAGAGGTGAGATCCAGGTCCTTTGCAATGAAGATAAGGCCTGTGGTATTATTTATGGTAAACACACCCCCTGTGTTGCCTGTATATAGAAGATTGCAGACTTTATTAATGAGTAATAATGATAACAAAAATCTAATTACAAATGCATATTCATTCAAATACAATAAAAACAGAAGAGGCATAAGAAACAATGTTAAAACATACCTGCTTCAATTGTGTATGTGATTTGGCCATTAATTCCATTGTCTTTGTCTAGTGCTGTCACCTGCACCACAGAAGTACCAACAGGAAAAGTCTCATAGGCTATAGCATCATATACGGTGCTTGTAAAGTATGGGACATTATCATTAGTGTCCTCCACTGCTACAAGGATGCGAGCCAGGTCACGGTTAAAAGGAAACTCCTGATCCTTAACCTGGAACAGGAGAAAAGAGAAATAAATATGGAAAGAGCTGTGGGAGGCAATGCATGAACAAAATGTCTTTTCAAAGCTATCAGACTTGTAAAACGGAGCGCAATTTCATCCAAACCAGGTGGATTGCAGAAGCTAGGTGTCTTTAAAGTTGTATCAAAAATTATTCAACCCCTACTGAAAATTAGATTCACTGGCAAAATTTCAAAATTGTTCAGATGTTTGCAGTTACACAACAAAGAACTACAAAGAGTATATCCCAGGTCAACACTAAGTCCTACTGTTATTGACTGATGCAGTCTCAAAATTATTTGATCCCCAGAACAGAATCCTTATCCTTAAAACATTTGTAATTCTCAGATGCAAATAACAAATGGCTTTGGTGGACTCTGATATTTATATGGTCCAATGAAATCCCAAGATTTGGATTTCTCACAGGACTATGGCTCCAGGTGAGATACAACTGGAAGCATAGTTCCACAAGAAGGCACAGTTAAAGGGTTCAGTGCCTGAACTCCAAAATATAAAACAAAACCCAAAACCACAAGCAAATTGTAAGCTTCAATTAGAGATTTTGATGCTGTTTCATAAAGCAATGAAATTAAAAGCTTGCAGGTCTATGTATTGGGAAGAATGAAGCAGATTTTGAAGGGAACAGCAAACCTACAGTAAGCCATGATAGTGGTTCAGTGAGGTTCTGGGATAGACTAGCTTTTTCCGGCACTGTAAACCTTGAGGAGAGTACGTTGGATTCAGTCAAGGATAAGGAAATCACAGAATAAAATATAATCCTGCCAGCTTGGTTTCAGAGACCCTGGAGTAAATTAATATAATAGTTATTTGACTTCAAGTACAATGAAAATGTCTTGTAAAATTCAAAAACAATGGTTGCAGAATGCAAATATGATGACTTTTATAGACAAGAGTTTTTTGTGCATAAAAGGGGTCAATAAGATTCCTCAGGAACTCTGAGAAGCACGTCGTAACAACAAAAGGGTGCTCTCCAGAGTGCGAAGTATTCATCCAGCTGTTTATATTCTTACCATAATAGTGAGGATGTGCTGAGTTCTGGCCTCATAGTCCAGTCTGTCCGCAGTGTAAACTACCCCCGTACCAGGATTGACCCTGAACAGCCTCATACTTGCGGGGTCAACACTCCCATAGATGGAAAAGCTCAAACGGGCCCGTTCGTCCATGTCTGATGCTCTGAGTCGAAGTAGCTCAAAGTCAGATGGTGCATCCTCAGAAACACTGACATCATATGCCGGCTGTGAAAAGACTGGAGGGTTGTCGTTGCTGTCCTGTATTCGTATGAATACCTGAGTAACAAAGAGGCAGAGAAAGGGAACTGGCAAAGTCAGCAAGTTGAGTGGAAATTAGGAATGTGTGTTTGATTTATTGAATTTATTCTGCTGATGGGTTTTTGAATAGAATTTTTTTCCCATATTACCTTCTCATTTACAGACAGGAGAACCTATTGAAATAAGATCTACTATTTGCAAGGAAAGAATTTGTGCTGCATTTTTGGGGTATAGGATTGGGTACACTATTTCTTAAACATAATGTAATGTGACCCAGGATCCACCAAGGTGCTATCAGTTATTTCCTTTACAACAAAGACCCAGTATGCCAGTCATGAAAACAAGAGCACTGTCAGTGGGTAATACAAAGAGACATGGAGTGCCCTCCAAGAGTACACATACCCATTGAACCTTTCTGCATTTAGCCACATGACAATCACAATAATTTATGTATTTGACTGGGATTCTATAACAGACCAACACAAAATAGGGTATAATTGTGGAGTAATTTGAAAACCTTTATATTAAAATCTAAAAACTTGACATGTGTTGATATTCAGTCCTCTTCACTTGGAAACCCCTAAATATCCAACCAAATGCCTTCAGGTGTCATCTAATTTATCTCTGTACTTATACAGCTGCACTGTGAAGGCCTGAGAAGTTTGTTAGAGAACATTAGTAACAAATACTGAATGCTATGGAACACACCAGACAGATCAGGGATAAAGTTCTGGCGGATTATAAAGTAGGTTAATTTTTAAAGAACAATATCCCAAGTGTTGAACATTTTATTGGAGCACAGTTGCATCCATCCTTCTAACTGTTCCCCAATGCAGCTGGCCCAGCTGCAAACCTACCAACACATGGCCATCCACCTAATCTGACAGGCCAGTCAAAGATATAATTAATCAGAGAAGTCGTCAAGGAACCTATGGTAACCATGAAATAGCTGCAGAGATCTACAAGATAGGGGAGAGAATCTTTCAACAAGACAACTATTAGTCATTTATTTCAGAAATCTGGCCTTTATAGAAGAGTATCAAGAAAAAAACTGTTGTTAAAAGAAAGCCATGAGGATTCCTGTTTGCAGTTTGCCACAAGAGATTTAAGGACACATCGAGAATGAGGAGAATCCTGCTCTTTTCAGATGAAACCAAAATGTAACTTTTTGGCCTACATGCAAAGCACTGAACATCATCGTTAATACATCATGTTCTCGGTGAAACATGGTGGTGGCAGCCTCATATTGTGGAGGTGGTTTTCTAGGGACAGGGAATTATGGTCACAGTTGGTGGTAAGGTGGCTGGAGCTGAATAATGGAAAAAAACTGTAAGAGCTAAATGCTTTTTGATCAAAGCATTTTCATGTGTTACAATTGTCCAAACAAAATCTGTCGGAGCAAGATCTATATTTCAAAAACAAAATAATTCTACAAATAATCTGCAAAGCATTGACACAGCAGCTGAACTCAAGTACATGCAAAAGTTTTTTTTTCTTCTAAAAACAGAAAAGTATGTGTATTTTTCTTTTACCTTCACAATTATGTGCTACTTGGTAGTGATGTATCATACAAAATTAAAGAAAAGTACATTGAAATTTGTGGTTGTGAAGTAAAAATCTGTAAAAAAGCTTATTTGATAACAAGAAATATTTTCTCTACAAGTGCTTATAAAACAAAAAAAGTTGACGGAAGGGGTTAAAAACACTTTGAACACTTTAAAAACATTTAGTGCTGGACTGACATGTGTTTGATGTGATTCTCCAGGAAGTGCAACTTAGTGCAAAGCATACCTGTGTTGTAGCAAAGTTGGTCCCATCTGTCACCTGTACTGTCATGTTGTACACTGACTGAATTTCTGCATCCAATGGCTTGGCCACAACAAGGGTTCCCACTCCAACTTGAAGGTCAAACTGCATGTCAAAGCTCCCTGATATTATATAAACAGATACACACACAGGGCATGAATCATTTTTGCATTCTGTTTCAGCGCTAAACTAAGGTGCTCTAAGGTATTACTGTGTAATTGTTTTGGCCAGATGCCTTCATCTGTTGCTGGAGGGTCTGTGAAATAAAATGAACCAAAATGCAATGTGATGTAGTGCTGAACCCACTTGGCAGCTTGAGAGCTGTTAACAGCCATACAAACATGTGTCTTATCACTCCAAAACACAACCCATCACAAAGATCAGAAACCCACGGCCGGGTCTTTTCCACAGGCGGTGAGTGTACAGTTTAGAGGCTTAATGTTTGATTAAAGTGAGTCACAGGACTGATACGTGTTAGGTATTCAGTGCCATCCTTCATCTCATCGTAGCTTCTCTCTTGAGACATCTGGGAGCTTGAGCTCCCCTCAGCATATGAATACTGATTGGACATTTTTCACTGAAGCTCTGATGCGTGTTGAGTGGGAGCAAACCACTAAGACTCACACATTTTTTATTTTTTTTCCTGGGAGGTGGGTTGGTCAATCTTACATGACAGGGGATCAATTTCACAGCACTTTGAAAAACAAAAGCTTGTAATCCCCAACAGGTTTCTTCCGAGTCTAATTCTGCCTCCCAGTTTTTGGAAATTATCTATACAGACATACCGTGTCACAACGTCTGAGCTGGAACTTTGATAAGCACAGAAGTCTTGTTTAGATTATTTTGCATTTCACACTTTTGTTACAAGCCATGAACTCTTTTAACAATAGCACTGATCGCTGTCAGAACAGAATGAAAGGGTCAAAATGACTAACTCAAGCTCCACATTTATTGGCCTTTCTGGTAAGAATGTGTAAAAAGCCATGATGTTAAGTTTTGTTTTTTTTTTATTTCAAAAGCCCTTTCTCACTCCAAGAAAAGTCCAACCATTCATCTGAGTACATTGATTTAACAAAGAAAAATGTAGTGTCTATGAACTTTTAATTAGTAATCCATGATTTCTCTGGGCTATAAATATGTCACAAGGGCCAATTTCTCATAGTAACAATAGAAAAAAAAACTATAAGAGAATAGGCCATTCATGTAACACGGATATGTGTTGATTTTCATAATTCAGGAAAAGGCTTCAACAAAATAGCTACTCACTTAAAGTCCATATCTAACAAAACATTATCTAAACTAGTCAAGCATGTCTTGCGAAACATAATGTTCTTAAATGAAGGGTGTATAGTGAGTGTCTACTCATTATGCATACATATGATTTTTTTTTTTATTTTTAATGATCACCTGACCATCATGAGCTGAGAGATCACTGCTGCATATAGTCTATGAATTCACCAAAAATTGATCAAATAAAGCTGAATTAAATGCAAACAGGCCATAATTCCCATTTGTAATGTTGAGGTCAGTAAATCTACAGAGAGTTTGCAGTTTAATATGATAAAATAACCTGTTAACAGTTTCAATTTGCCTAAAACTTGAATTAAGATTTTCTGTTGGTTCATACAGTATGTTAATATTTTACATATTTGTCATTATCCATTAAAAAGGTAACCATGTATGCCTGTGATTTATATTAAAGTTGATAAAACATCATCTGGTGTGCTTGTAAGTAATTTGTAAAAATACACTTTGATCTAGAAAATTGTCAGGAGGTGAGAAGCATATGAGTTAGAAGCACACTGTATCACAACACAGCAACATTTATTCAGTGAAGCAGGAGCATTTCAGCTGAACTAATGGAATAAACCTCCCCTGCCTGGTCAGAGAAAACAAACTGGTGCAGTTCGAGAATGAGAATCCTTTCTCAAACTTAGATCAATCAACATTGCCTTCAGCTAAACAAAGTCCTCGTGTTGCGTGCTACACTTCCTGAATCTTTGAACTCCTCAACACCTGAAGCATTTAGGCAAGAGATACGGAGCAAAATTAATTTGGACCAGACCTGTGTCAAGAGAGCAGTTTCGTCCACATTCATTCTGTGGAATGTAGAACATTTCTCTGGCAAGCCGGCCGCCTAAACAGAAAGGAAATACAAACAAAATAATGGATATTTATGAAGTCCAATTTTACTTTTGCTTTGAAAGCCCTGAATCATCTACATGCAGTGTTGCAAAGTTAAGATTCTAAATTAAAAAAAAAATAATTGTGTTAGTAGATGTGATGTTGCAAATAAATTCAGAAGAAAAAGAAGTCAGATTATGTTGTTAAAAGTAAAAAATGCTGACTTGCAAAGTAATTCTACGGAAGAGCATTGCTATCAGAAAAAAAAATTGAGCGCTATCACGTTACAACGTGATACGTATCTTGTTAATGTAACCAATTAAATTCTTTGATTTTTACAAGATACTATCAGGTTTTAACAAGATAGCTATCACATTTTTACAAAATACGTATCACGTTTTTACAAGATAACTATCACGTTGTAACGTGATAGCGCTCAAAAAAATTTTTTCTGCGTGATAGCAATGTGCTTCCGTATAATTCTGCTAGTAGTGCGAGAAAAACAAAAATATTATGCACATTTCTCTGTCTTAGGAGAAACAATTATCAAACAACTATCTAAAAGAAAAGTCTCAGAAACAGGGGGGGAGATATGATTTAACAATAAACTAACCAATCTAATTATCTGAACTTAAGAGGCATTATGCATCAACAACATATTAGTTCTTCATTTACTCCTATATGTGGACACTGACAATTACAATGTTAAATTCTGGCTCCATGTGACACATGGTTTGTTTCTAGATTCGATGAATAGGTGTTCTTGATGATTTTTAGTTTTTTTAACTGAAAAACTGGACTCAACTCAAATTTGTATAAATATGTGAGAGCTTTGGAAATTGCTTGCATTTTATTGACACCTTCAAAGAAGATTAACATAGTCTTGCTTCTGTATGTGGATTTATATATACTTTACATAAAATGACAAAAATATGTTCTGTTCAGCACCTCGACTGAGTATGATAACAAAACGTCACTCTGTAGAATAACATTTCACTATTTGACCTTTTCCTAGTCTTGTATCATGATATTTTTTGCAATTCATATTAATATACTTACCAACAATACTAAACCAGACAGGTGTCGTTGACTGACTGATAGCCACTACTCCCACCGGCTGAGCAACTGCAGATGTCTCTGCAATTGAGAAATTATAGGACCTCTGGGTGAAGAGCAGGGGCATAGGCGAAGGGACAGGTTTGCGAATCCATTCAACATGGAGTTTGACAGTAGACCACAATGATGGAATACCACTGTCCTCAGCTTTTATCTAAGAAAAGAAAAGATATGAAAAAGAGAGACAAGCGCGCACAATTTCATAAATAGCCTTATAGCTGCAAAATCTAAGATTAGTACTATATACATATAATCAGGCTAAATAAACTATAAACTACAGCCTAAAGTGATAAATGGGCCAGCAAGTCTTTAAATAGCTCACTTCACATTTCACAACTTATGGTAAAATAGCTAAAAAAAATAAATCATTCGATCTAATGGAAGAGCCTATATGCCCACATGCTTGTAAATTTTATAGGATGCTCGTGGGGTTTTCAAGGAGAGAAAATCTGGGTGTTGCTGTCCATGTTAATGAAAAAGGCTACCTCATCAACTGAGACATGAGCTCTCATGCAGCGAAACAAAAGGAGAGCACAACAATACATGGCACAGTGGGGCTGTGTGTAGTTAATCAGTTAATCAGTTGTAAAAAAAAAAATAGACGTCCCCAGACAACCGCCACAGCCGCTGTAATTTGACCTTGTGTTTGAGATGAGGAAAGTTTGAAAAGGGACCAAAACAAGAGCACAATTTTGTGAAAAGAAAAACAAGTTGTGATGAAGGCAATTGTGTTGTACATCTTATGATGCTACTGCTGAGTTTATTGGTTGTGGAAAATTAAAAATACCTGGACTTGTGCCAGTTTAAAAATGGAAAATGCCTTTTCTTCTGCTAACTTTGCCAGGTTGTTCAAGAAAGAAAAATGAATTAAAAAATGTAAATCAAGGTACAGGAGCAACTTTGTGCTTAAAATAGCTTCCCACTTTATCTCAACTAAGGATCTTTGTGGCCTGCCATTTAGGCGTATGACTTATAGTTTTGTCAGATACGCTGCTAACTGCTGTGTTTTATAGTTATTATAAAGCACTCACAGTGAGGATGTCAGAGCTGCCTGCTGTGACCATCTTCTTTGAGGACACCATACCGGTCCTTGGGTCAATACTGAACTTTTCATCCTCATTCCCATCAATAATGCTGTATGTGATGTTGCCGTTTGCGCCCAAGTCACGGTCATAGGCAAAGACCCGATAAACAGGTTCACCCCGTTTGTTTCGGTCCCGTTCAGGCAAGCTGATGCGGTAAGTGACCTCGGGGAAGGTGGGCGAGTTGTCGTTTTCATCCTCGATGTGAACTATGACCCAAACGGTGGACTGGCGGGTCGTCACTGGACCGTCGATTACGGTGACCTACATTAACAGCACACATGCAAAGAGGGAGATATGATATAATGAGAACATGCTTTGTCATTTGTGAGGGATTTTCTTTGCAAGTGTATGCATTTATTGACATCTTAAATATTGCTTGTGCTGTGTGAGTGCAGGGCCACGTGGGGCCGAGATCCCGGGAAATCTCTTTGTATTATTGATCTGCCTGAAGCAAAGCCAGAGGTCTGATCGCTGATCAATTGGATCAGATAAGAGTGAAAATCATTGTTGCCAGCCTGACTGCTCACAAGACTATTAATTACAGCCAGGCAGCATGAGTTGGAGTGAAAAACAGTGGACAGCACAGATGGACCAGCACTTCTACTGAAATTGGAGGTCAAATGTACAAACTCATTTAAATGCTTTCATTGCATGTCATTGTTGTTTGATACACTCTAAAACACTAAAAATCTTAAAAATATGGAAAATAAATTACTCCACACAATGGAGCAACAATGGAGTACTCCATACTCCATTGTTCTAAAATACACTTTTCTGATACAATGTAGCGCTTTATGCTAAGGCTTTCAAAATCAGGCATGCACTATGGATGATAGCATTGATTAACCTTTCATCTGGAAGCCTGTCACCATCTGGTTCTGTTAACACAATGCTGATGTTTTTCTTGCTGTCTTGACAAATAGGCCTTGCTGAATAGGAACATTGTCTCCATTCATAGAAAAAAAAAAAGAATAAGCTTGTCATAGAGATAATCTAAGATGGAAATATAAGATCTGTGGAAGTAATCCACTGAAAGTAGTCTTCCTGCTGGAAACATGTTTTGCCCCTGTCTGACGAAACAGTTGGAGTTTTGGGTGAAGTTCAGGGCAAACATAGTTTATTTATTGGCTCTAAATGATAGTTGAACAAAAAGTTAACAGTGGTTTTGTTTATGTGCAAGAGGTTTATTGAGTAAAAGAATATGTATGCATATATTTTTTTTACGGCTGTTGTTCCTTTTCATGTGTCTTCTGTCAGTACAAAACATCAGATGGTGTCTGCAGATTAAGTTATTAAAACATTTATAACCAGTCTCTCCTGATATTCCCCCTGCATGTTTACCCACGATAGTTAGCTGTAACTGCATTTCATATTTTTCTATGTCTGAGTCAGAAAATGGAGAAAATCTTTGACTAAAAATGTCATCTGAATGCTTCAACTGCCATTCCAACCACCACATGAGTAGCATCAGCTTAAAGTGGCTTTTTAGGGCCAAATAACATCTTGTGTGGAGAGACTAATATTTTGGAAGCTTAATTACTCATGTATTATTATGCAATACATGTAATATGTACTGACTATGGAATTCAAAAAGGAATTACAATGACTTGGTTTGGTCATTGGTTTTAATGGTTTGTTAATATCCAAAGAAGGTTTTTCAGGGTAACAATATTAGTAAAAACTGCAGTAGAAATTGGAAAATCTAAAATAATGATATGTGTCCTCTAAATAAAGCCTATTTGAAAATGCTTTTGCTGCTTCTACCTTGTAGTGCACCGTCATAAACTAGATTCCAAATTAGTACACAAGGCAATCAAAGAAAGAAGTGTCTAGACAATTCAGGTGGCACACCACACAGAACACATAACAATGCCACCAAACAGCAGAATTGTGGGTCAGCTGCAGGTTATTTTATTCCATTTCCAACAAGGGCAAAGTGCTTGTAGATTCATTAACATTTGATGACTTGTAAGAAAAGTCGGAGAAAAACAAGTTTGCTCATGTCTCTAATGTCAAGAATCTCTGATTATCAGGTTCATCTGCATGCAGAGCAGCAGCTCCAACAGAAATGGTAATCACAGAGCTATCTGTATGCCCAGTGTCTGCACTTATCAAAATGCTGGACGGAACGACTTGCTCTCCTCTCTGCTTCCATCCTGGAGTGGAGAAGATAACCAATGGTGAGTGATTACATTTAAAAAATCTAAAACCTAGGGTCCAAAACCACAGTCATTCATCACATTTTATGGAGCCTTTAGGACCTGCCAAGGTTGTCCTCCATCCTGTCTTTGTTAATAGCAGGCTGTGGCAGGTGGCAGGGCAGGATAAATAATAATACAATAAACTATGGATACTGTTGGGTTCTTACTGTACCTCTAAAAAGTGCTCTGCCTGATGTTCTCGGTCCAGTTTCCTCGAGGTGGTTGTAATCAGCCCTGAAAATGATAAAAGCAACTTAAAAAAAGATCAAGCTTTCTATTACAGCAAGTGAATTATCCTGTTAAGCTGTCTCCCAAATGTGTGGTTACTATATATATAAAATAATTTTGTAAAATTTAAACAAACAGATCCTTGAAATTGGCTTCGCTTTGTTATTGCGCTTCATACAAGCTCTACAAAATTATAGCCTGCAGCTCTGGCAAAGGCATTCACATTTGGGACATGTTTCAGAGCAGCGTGCAGCTGAGGGTCACTTGGTTAGCCAACAAGCCACCAGGGCAATTTAAGCAGCAGATAAAAGGAAGTATTGAAGCAGATTATCCAGATAGCTAGATGGTTTCACAAAGTGTGAATGCAGGGAAGATTAGGAAATACAAACTTTTTAACTAATCGTTTTTGACTGGCCTATTTTTAGACACGTTTTCCCCCCACTCTATAAATTACAAAATTGTCTTACAGCTACAAGAGCAGTCATTCTTCACCAAAGATAAACCATCCACATCCTGTTACATGCTTATTATTTTTTAAGGATATTACACTTGCTTGGTCTCATGTAGCATATTTAGGCAAATAAGGTTTATTTAATTGCCTGGACAATTATTAGAGTTTTAAATAGAGTGTACCATTAAATTAAATAGGTGCTTTAATTTTTTAAAGTGTGCCTTTTGTCCCAGAGTGCAAATTACAATTTTGTGTAAAAATCTATGTAAAAATTAAAAAAAATTCCATAACATTAAATATGTTTGAGTGACAAATATAGTTTCCTTTAGAATGCTTTTATCCTTAGAAGATCCATTTGTGGTACAGGAAACATTTGTGTCTTAGGTCAATTGATCTGTACCCTGCAAGGTATGGAAAATATATTGGATGGATAAATATTTGTATATTGAAAAATTCTATCATGAAAGTGAAAATGTTTGCATTGTATCCTGGCCACAGTCTTAAACCAATAAAATGACACCATACCTGATGTTACCATATTGTTTTGCCAATCATCTCTGTATTTAATATAGAGAGCAAATATTTTTATTGAGATGTTGGTGCAAAACATTGTACGCTTTAAGTATCAGAAAGTCTTTGTCCATCAGGCTTAATATTACTGTTTATTGCATGGGCCAAGCACAAAAGAAACAAAAATTCATCACAATAAGCGTGACAATGAAACAAATGACAGGGGCCACAAAACCCCAAGAACAGCAACTCTCATCTTCAACAAGGAAAAAAATTTTAAGTTATATAAATGTTTTCAATAGAAAGATGTAAGAGAAGGGTACTATTATTCACTCAAAGATAAAAATAACAAATTGAGAAAAAAAATCAGCAGCAGTGCAACACCACTGCTTCACTGTGAAGGCCAAGGTGCAATTCTTCCTTTATGGGGCCTTTGTCAGTTAAACATATATGTAAACTCTGATTTTGCATATGGAAAAATGGTGACTCAAATTCGGTTTATAAAAATAATCCTACCGCTTGTTTGTAAAGACCGGTTTTATTCATGCTACTATAAGTTTAGACAGCAGGGATAATGCAGCTGAGAAATCACACACACATTAGTAGTGGACAAAAAGGCTAACTGGGGTCAAACCACTGAATGACACAGTTTTATGTAACATCTGTGCTAAGTACAAGTTATGTTTCCTCAAATTCTGCTGGGACACAAATAAAAGGGCCTGAGATCATCAGAGCCAAGATCCTATGGGACTTCCAGACAGGCAGACAGCTGCTGACCAACAAACCAAATGTCAGGGTGGAGAAGAATCAGACAGGTCTGTCTGCCTGTCTGTTGAAAATATTGTGTAATTTACACAAAACAAATTTATAATTATTTTTAAGGATGTTTGTGCTAAATGATTAAAGTCAATGCACCTTAATGATGATGGTATTTTTGTTTCTGTGTAATGAAGCATTAAAATTAAATGGGACTACTTGAGGCATTTAAAACACTGTGCAATCAACACTCAGAGAATACTCTAAAATCAGCTTCACATATACACTCACACATTTCTGTGCTTGCACATATCACAGTGTCACCTTGGGCTTGCTACGCAGGCTAACTTCAATTAAGTAAATTAGGAGTAAATCTAGAGCAGCGGTCACAGGCTATAGGCGGGGGGGTACCAGAAGGGGAGGAGGGGCTTGTTCAGCAGAATACAGGGCGAGTTAACAACTCTGATGAAAATCAATGATCTACAGCTCACAGCATATCTGAAGTTAAGCTACACTCTATTCTAATTAAACATATGAGGAAAAACGTAGGATGATGGTTCAATGAACAGCCTCATATTAATACACAGATTAAAGTTCAGAGCAATCTTAAAACTATGGGTCGCTTGTGTTTTCTTGTATTTTCTATGAAGTTACATAAAAAAACAATCTAACAACATAGCACTATATAGAGGGTATTTTTTATTATTAAGGGCTACAAAAACAGCAGTGTGGCTGTTTAAGAAGGAATGACTGCTTCCATTTTTAAATATGCTGAAACTCTGAAGCTAAAAGTCATTGAACTCCATTTTTGGAAGAATTTTTACTGTTGCATCTTAATTATTCATCTTGGACTGAGTTATATATTTATCCTTGCTAACATAATGCATGAGATACATGTCCCATGTCTAATAATGTGTATTTGTCCTCAAAAACCAGATTCATGAATAGTATGAATATATATGTGCTTCCCGCACATGACACCAGATCAGAATTAGATGCCTGTCTGTCAATTATCTAATTGTGTGCTAGTTTCCTTATCTAACACCAATCATATCCAGCTGAGGCTGGTACTAAAGGGCACAGCCACCAGAACTCTATCACCACACTCTGCAAGCATATATGCTTTTAGAAGCAACGCTCCATCTGACACCCTGTGTCAACACATATCTGTTGTTTTTTTTTACCCCAGAGGTATCGCCGTCAATCACACAGCCGGCGCTCAGCAGACACCACTGTAAACTGTCAAAGCACATTCACGCATTTTGCTCTAATTCAAAGCTCAACTTCAATGCAATTTGGGAATTGTTGTGGTGTCTCAAGCCATCAAATTGACATTTTGTGAGCAAAAATGCATTACTTTGCTTCATCCAAGATTTACTCTTCAAAACAATTTGAAAATTCAACAGACAGGTCAGGAGTTGGGTTCATAACATTGTGAACACTCACTTCACGAAAGCATATCAATCAGCTAGAGTTTGTTTATTAATCTCTCCAAGAAAGTTTCAGACTGTAAACAGGGAGAAGTAATTCAGAAAATAACGTAAATTATACATTTGAGATCACATGATTAAAATTATATATTTTCAGACATTGTATTAACTATAGTCATCTTTTTTTTCCCCTCTGCTCCACAAGGAGTTTATATCCGCAACAAAAGGAGACCTACCTCAACATAGACTGAAAGGTCACATCGAGAGTAAGAAACCATTAATTCAAGGTCAAATATGTAGAAAGGAAAATGTGCAAAGTGGCTTTGAATCATCAGAATTCATGCTAACTGTCTTGGGTTTTTCTTTAATTGAGAGGCATAGTATCTCCAACAATAAGATGTTTTTTTTTTTTAAATCTATCTAATTCCGAACATTATTTTACAAAGTACAGAACAAGAAAAGCCAAAACACTGTCTGCATTATAAGAAAGATTACTGTAAAAGCTAAAAATAGTTGGTGTGTATTTATATTTTTTAGGTACTGCATTACTTTACTGTATACATAA
Source organism: Xiphophorus maculatus (assembly GCF_002775205.1). Classification (NCBI taxonomy): domain Eukaryota; kingdom Metazoa; phylum Chordata; class Actinopteri; order Cyprinodontiformes; family Poeciliidae; genus Xiphophorus; species Xiphophorus maculatus. Next base: position 28,984,814 of record NC_036453.1, read on the forward strand.
TATTAAATCACAGTATCATTCAAAGCAGTCTGCCAGGGAAAGGGACATAAAATGTAACCTATGTACTGAGTAACTTTGTGTTTCATTTTCAAGACCTTGTTTTATGCTACAGAATTTCAAAGCAATCCTTGTCCCAATCCCACAAATCGCACTTGGTCCTCAAAGCCCAAAATATCCTGGAGGTAGGAGCTTAAAGCTGCATGCAATTATAGATCTATCTCAAAATCTACCCAAGAGAACAGTCTCATTCATCTTTTTGCATTTAATGGACCATTTAATGGACATAGAAGGCCGACAGCAAGAACTTGACTGGAATATTACTGGTGTTAATGTTGCTGGTTTGTCAGAGAACCCCGACCATAAATTTATCCATTTTAAGTATATGTTATTGCAGTTATTAATCTCCACAGACAAGCTATCCAGTCACACATATTGTACATTAGGTGTTTTATTTATTTTTTTGCTTTTTTTAACACACCGTTTGCTGGAAGCTCCTAAAATTGTTTCTTTTGGTCTATTATATAAAAAAAGTAAAATTTGAGTTGACAAAGTACCTCTTTCCTGTTTCAGAATACGTCTTTGATGAATCAGTTGAGTAAATTGTGGTTGTCAAACATGGAGTGGCCAAAACAGAAGTTTTAATGCATTGTAATCCAAGTCTAAGAATATTAAAATTATGTGAAAAAAAATTGTGTAGATCTAATCTTTTATCCTCCAAGAATCCATAAACTGAAGTTTGAAAATCTCTCCCCTTTCTCCACCTCACCCTGAAAAAATGTAAAAAAAAAAAAAAAAAAGTAAAAAAAATCCATCTGCATCATTTCCATTTGATTGAGGGCCAAAACTATACTTTTCATAAACTGCCACACAAAATTCTTACAAGTTTTACAAAGGGCCTTAGGGACAGACTTTACACACATTAAATTAAACCATATAATACTGTTATATTTTTAATATTTGATTTAGTACTGTCACACTACGGTATTTTTGCTAAGGTTATAGCATTACAAGAATCTCATACCAGAAAAGAGGGGGGTAACTCCTGCACACTGTTGAACTTGCAAACTTTCATTGGTCACATTACAATGGTTGAATACTCTCAAATTGGAAATGGTATGTCTGACCAATAGCACCCAACTGTCAGGTCATTATTTATTCAGTATAAATGTTAAAATCAATACAGAAAAACCCTAACCTCTTTATTATTTACATATTAATGAGCAAGAATGCCACAACACCTTTTGCTAACAATGAAAAATAGTTTGAAACAAATGACTCCATTTCCATACCCTGATGGGAGCTAGTGTCTTCTTTATGCACGAAATATTGCTCAAAACTAATCTGAGCACTTTCTTAGAATGTTAATTAAAATGTATTAAAATATCATTAATATTATAAATATGTTTTCGTGAAGTAATGAATAACAGACAAGTTGAGAAAGTATTGAGTTGTTTGAAAGACACAGACAGCAGGGCTCAGATGGCTAAATGCTCCCCTGAGACACAACAGACAGCACAGATAAGTACTCAAGCTCAAAAACAATGTTATTTTCATACCGCAGTGTGTTGTTGTGAGATAATGCTTTTTGACTGTTTGCAGCTGAACCTCCCTTTCCAACACAATGATGTAACAATTAATCAATTGATTCAATTGTCACACTATGTCTCTTTCCCTCCCATGCAAACACAGACACACATTATTCATAGATACAGCTGTTGGGTGAGCATTCTAATCTGCTGAATAACAAATTGATTCAATATGCTGTTGCACCTGCATTAACACTAATCGCATCAGAGGGATGCATCACAACAAACCCACTGACTCATTATTACAGCTACGCGATCTGTGAGAGAATGCCTTAGTGTTAGGTCCAGGTTACATATTAATGAGAGAGTGAGGGGCAGAATGTCTCTAATAGGATCAATATTAGCCTTCTCACCCCGGTTCAGTCTGCTTCACTACATAATGTCAATAATACAGCCATAATGCACAAAAGCATTTTCAAACAGTAGTGGAGAATGACAAATGGAGCCACCAGCTTCGATTTAAAGCTTTGACATGCATACACATACCATTAGGAAGTTCCCTATTTTTAACATCAGAGCGACGGTTGACATGCTGCATGTTGCGTATAGGACATTGGTTTTTGATCATTACATCGACAGTTCCCTGAGTGCAAATTATGCTTGAGTTAAAAAGGCTTCATAAATGCTTTTGGTTGTTTGTTGAATCACTTAAAATGTAATCTAGGGCAGCAACAAAGACCTCACAAGACTGGGTGGGTTTAGAGGTATGGGATTTGAATAAAACATTACTATATAAAGCATCATTCTTTAATGTACATGTCAGTCATTGCTTAGAATCCACTGTGGCCTCCCTAAACTTCACATTTGACAGATTCATGTGACATACACATCTTTTCTTTTTCCTTAATATAGTTTGTGTTTTGCACAAATATTGTGACAGTTCGGAACAACTTGATTAGTAATTGAAAAGAACAAATGGTTTACTTTTTTATTATCTTAAACCAAAATTATAAAAGGTAAAAGTCAAAACAATGTTTGACAGTGATTCAATCTTTTTCCCCAGAAGATTAAAAGTTGGAAAGGATGTTCAGGCACAGTGCTCTGACATGATATGTCATTTTAACAGGCTGCTGTGTAAATCATCTTTTGTGAGCCTGTTAAAATATGTATGAGAAATCTGAAATGTGCGGATGTCAGAGAAAATTTGCACAAATCATCTCAACAGTGAGGTCACATAAAAACTTTGAAAAGCAGTCAAGAAACCAAAGTTCCAACAATGTTTCTGAACTTTGCTGATTCTTCTCACAAGACTTTACAAAAACATCTTTCAGATTTAACAGAACAATGCCTAAAGCAGTAGAACAAAGCCTACTGCAGCACCATATAAAAAAATAAAACTACCTGTAATTACATTGTTTAGGGGCAATGTCTATTGGGGTTAAAGATTATAGATTTAAGAAAATACAAAAGGAAGTGTGGAAGTGGAAGGGGTAAGAGACGTGGGCTGTTGTGGCACATTTCTCATTTTAGCTGGAGGCTGTAGCAGTCTGAGGCTAGATAAGAAGACATGATAGATCCAAATGAGCCCTAAATCTGTTGTCCCACTGCTTCCTATTTTGGCATTTATCTAGGTATATTAATATACCTAGATAAATGATTCTTCAGACTAAATAGGAGTATATGATGGGAATTTCATGAAACATCAGGTCTGTTTAATGGCTTGGAAGTACGTATATCACTCTTGTGCTCTCTTGTTCTGAATGGGATAAGGAGTGTAGTGTTTGAACCAGTGGCAGGACTGTGTGTGTCAATGTAGAACACATACAGTATTCATTCACTGTAAGACAACTTCTATATGTCAAATGTGTAGCAAGGAGACGCTGGGACACAATGTTCCCTGAGCATAATGACAAAGAAAACAGACAAAATAAATACAAAAAGATAAATGGTATATTGTTGTGGTTATAGCAAAATAGCAAAAATTGTTTGTACCTTTTAACAGAATGGTGGTCCATATGAATGAGTATTTGAGCTACTTGCGACAGACCAGTTCTGCACATTTTATAACCTTTTAGTCTGTGGGCAAATGGCTAAGGAGTGTCATCATGTGTTCTTAGAAACTAATAAAGGTAGTTGCATTTACCTTAAATAAGAAATACACTTGTACTTAGCCTTAATGAGAGGAAGTCACCTTGACCTGACACCACTGACAAAATGCCTGTGGACTAGGGAAAGTAAATGGTGCATACTTCTGTGCTGCTCTTGAATCTTATTTTAGTTTTTCCTTTTTGTTTCCTACACATTGATGTCCACTGGGATTTAAATCCTGAATTGTATTTATTACAGGTGTGCTGCATCATAGCACTTGACATAGCCTACTAATAACACTTTTTTACTCTTGTTTTTACCTCATATTGAGTAAAATATATTCTAGTACTGTAACTCTTACTTGAGTTCAATCTATGTCTGACAAACTAAAGCTTATGAAGACTGGAGGAGATATTGTGGGAAGGTATAAGAAGCAACGTGTCCCATTGAAATGTTTACTAATAATAGTGCAGTCCTAGAAGAAATCATCAAGTTACACTGCAAATATACTTGAGTAATGTAGCATACCATGTCTGAGAACCTTACCTGTTTTGGGGTTAATAGAGAAGAAATTCTGTGGGTTCCCTGCAGAGATGCGGTAACTCAGACGGGTGGGTGCTGCTGTAAGGTCAGGGTCCTGTGCTTGAATACGAATGACTGACACATCCTTTGGAGAGTTCTCCTTGATGACTGGGTGGTAGATAGGATCAGATGTGAGTGGAGCATTGTCATTGACGTCTTCGACCTGGTGGAGAAACAATAGCAAATCATAATACTAGGAGGAGAAACAGGCAGGAGAAAAAGACCAAGATTGGGTATCGAACTTGTATAGGTATCGTTGTTTGGATTCAGTCTCAATATCCACTATATCTTGGTTGGAAATTGATGTGTTGGGAACTGAACTGACAATGCTGATAAAACATGACCCTCTGAATCAGCATGAACGCAAGAAGAAAATGTATTTGCAGATTTTAGGAGTGCTTACTAATCAAAGGACCCCAGGTCTGTGTTGATATGTTATTAATCAAAACATGGAAATTTATTTACCAGAAAATGTCATAGATGTCACACTTTAAAAGCACAGTGAATTGATTTGCCTCCTAACAGCATAGATCTGTAATATTTATGGGAAACAGCGAGTTGATTGAGCGTTTGCTGAGAGGCATGGAGAGCAAAGACAGTTCAGTCACTGAATGAGAAGCACCTGCTCCTGATTCATTTCTCAGTTTTTGTCTGTGATAAAAAGGCCAAGAGTAAAGCGCCTAATCAGATCACTACACTCAAATATCCCAAGGTGAGAAAGGGCTGCCGATTAAATATGCTTCTAACTTATGTGACAGGGTTCTTCTAACAGTGATGAATTCCAGTTCTGAGACAACAGATTGTTTTGTAGCTGAACCAAATGCAAAGAATGGTCCAGTGGTTCATTCAGAAGAGAGATTGCCTAGCACAATGCTTTAAATAGTAACACATGGAGAGTTTTTGCTATGTTACTCTCACTTCAGCTGCAGCGCTACCCAACAATATTCCACAAACAGCATAACCCCCAGCTATATGTTGACAAGCAGTGAATAACAATCACTGACATACAAAGCCCCTGACCTTTCAAAAGACCACTAAAACCTTTCTAGCAACGAACACAAAGATACTTGCCTAATACCACATACAATCAAAAACTCTAAGTCAACTATTTGATTTTCTGTTGCAATTACCACAGGACACATCTAGCGAGAAACAAAAGACTAATTTGTGGAAAGCACCTTATGCCCTGTACCATGTATGGTGGAGAATCTGTGATGTGGTTCTGAGGGCTTGTTTCTCTATCGAGGGCCCTGAGAAGCTAGCTTAAAATATTAAACTATTTAAAATATCAGGATGTTTAAAAAGTGATGCTTCTTGCCAAGAAAATGCCTAAATTCCCTTTAAAATCTCATTTTGAATGTTACTCTTTAACTTTGTATAATCATCTTATAATGCTAATGAATGCTCACACCTCTACATTTGATATTTGGCATGCACTATATACAGACAAAAAAAATCTCAGCAAATGATCATTACCTGAATGAAGACTTCAACTGAAGCTGACATGGGCGAAATCCCTCTGTCTGTGGCATACACAGTGAGCCAGTAGGAGTTTTTGGTCTCACAATCCAAGTTACCAGCAGTATAAATCATCCCTGTTGAGGAAACAGAAACATTAATGCAGCCGTGACTTGGTTAGACAATGCCAATGTATGTCTTTTAGGTGGGTGGAATGTAGATTGGGTATTATCAAAGGGATACATCCTTAAAAGGTCTCGTGGGAAAAGTCTTTGAATACTAAGTTTCCTGTTGCAAAGAGACACATTTAAACTTAACTCTGTGTCCTGGCTTCAGTGACATTCACAGGCATTAGTAGCGCCTCTGTAGTCACCTTCAATGTTTCAGCCTCTCTACAGCTAATCACAGCTGACCAAACTGCTCCCACTGCTATTTGCTCAGTGCTAAACGTACTCTGAACTGCCCTGCACCAAACAAAAAACACCCAGACACTCATACACCCTGACTGAGGCGTGTTTAGTGGCCTTAAGGAAGATGAGTGGCTGACAGCTTTGGTGACCTCTTCAGGGACAAAAAGAACACGCGCACACACACAAACACACACACCCAAGATGACAAATGGAAGCCTCTTTTATTACTTTCTATAAATCAGTCATGCTGCATTGTCTAAACTTTTAGGAATGACACAAAAACACTCATGCCTTCATGACCTAACAAAATTCTTTTTTTATGTTATATATGTCATGCCAGCATAGCAGAGCAAGATTTTAAATCCCAGTTTATTTAAATATATTTGAATAAACTATGTAGAAAAAGCAACTTCTGGTTGTATGGGAAAGATTTCCCTCTAAAACCCAAGAGTACCTATTACTAGCAGGACTCTGTTTTCAGCCTCAGATGTTACATTGTTCACCTTTAAAAACTGATCACACATTCCAAAAACTGTTGATTGCTTGCAAATTTGCACTGTTCTGCCTGAAAACTCAAATTTAATACCTCTTAGATTAAAGTGCTCTCCTCTGGATTGCATCATGCTACTCACATTCAATCCTGCTCAAGCTGGATTTATTTTAATTTTCGTTTTCTCTTTTGCAAAACTTTGTAATGATTTTGCCCAAAAACTGATTCATGGAATAGTACAACAGCATGTGGGACTGACATCACTGCATACAGAAAACTAGTCAAGTAAATTCAGCAGTACAAACTGCAGACCACTGATAAGAAATACAAACCAATTATCGCAGTTCATATTAGACAAAACAGTACAGGTGAGGAAGTTTGAGAGTTTCACACAGTTTCTTCAAGACGTTTGAGGAAACCTACAATCTAGTGCAGTTTTGCTTTGCATGGGAGGTTATTCCTTCCAAAACACATGGCATGCATTTTCCAAATATGAACTTGTTTTTGATCTCTGATGTTTCACTGATCTTTCTCTAAACTTTGCAAATGGGCTTTAAAAATTATGCTTGTTTAGAAATATGCTTTGCTCTCTCTCAAAACTATGTTTGTATGCTTAAATTTACCATCTCCCACATAAATATTCTGATTGCATCATACTTCTCCATGTAAAACACCCTGCTCAGTTTGTTCTCAGCTGTTCATGGATTATTTTTATTGTACAACAAAATGCAGTAGCTCTGCCTAATAGCAAATAAAATTATACTGTGTTACAGTGCCTTTTTTGCAGTGTGGTAACATTATCTACAAAGTTTATTCAGAATAAAGCTAAGTGAATTCAACAATAAGAATGTTGTACGTAGTAGATACTCAAAAGGTAAAAGCTGATTTTTTAAAAACCTTTTTTAACCTTTTAAAACCTTTTTTAAATCATTAAACCTTCCTGCCCACAGCCATGAGAGAGTAAGAAAAAGGTACAAAAGTTTGTCAAAAAAAAGTACATAAAACTGTAATGATAGAGTATTTTTATGGTCTTGTTGGTCCAAATGATTCCTTTCATTAATGACGAAATAGTTCTGAAATATCCAGGCCAAATTACACAAACAATTAAGCAGTGTGACTCATTACTGAAATAGATGAAATATATTTTCTGCAAGTTAAACATATTGGTAATGTGCTTTATCAGTAAACCCTCATTTAATTTCATGAAACTTGTCAGAGAGATGTTTTTAAGTGTGATATATCTGTTTGTGAACTGAGATGATTTAAAGTGAATCAGCTATAGAATATTTGCCAAATGCTGGAAATGTGGATGTTGGAATTGCATCACACTACATGTTCACAACTGCCTAACAAATTGGCACTGAAGTATAGAACTTGATTAATTTACAGTCTTTGATTACTGCTCAGAAATGAGAAGTAATCATTTACTCTGGGTCTCATATGGTTATCAAAACCCAAATATTGCTACTATCCCTGTTGCTTATTAGAGTCCCTTTGCAAAGACAAACTTAATTACCATTATTAGAATAGATTCAAATAAATAGCTACTGATTAGTATTTGAAAACATTTTGTGACCTTGCGATGCTGAAAGTGCCTATTGATGTGCCAAATTAATCTTTCATATTTAAACCATGTTGCAGCAAAGTGTTCCAGACTAACTTGGAAGTGCTTTAAGATCTTAACAACCAGGTTAATTTTTACTTGCTTGTGGCTTTAATTCTTGAATGTTCATAGTACTTGAAGTTTTGAACTCTGTTTTAAACTACGTTTCAAATATTAATTTGCAAATTGCTTAATGCAGACATACATACAACCTGCTCTGCAAGGTCGGCCATTATTTGCTTATTTTGGACACCTGAAATAATGGTGATTGGAACACCAGTTTCTACATAATGCTGATATTATTGAACCTTCACTAAGCTGCAGCTGAGCAAGGGATTTCCACCAAGTCAGGTCAGGTTTTTAAGGGATGCATGCATCCCTTAAAAAAATGACAGATGGGAAATAAACACATTGGCTAAATAATATGTATATATATACAGTACAGTCCAAAAGTTTGGACACACTTTCTCATTGAATTCAATGAGAAAGTGTGTCCAAACCTTTGGTCTGAACTGAGTGCAGACCAAAAGTTTGGACACACAGTTGTGTCCAATCTTTTGGTCTGTACTGTATATATATATATATATATATATATATATATATATATATATATATATATATATATATATATATATATATATATATATATATATATATATATATATATATATATATATATATATATATATATATATATATATTAACACTGTTAAGATTATATCAGTGTAATGTGACAGTGTAAAATCATGTGCTGAAAGCATAATCATGGCAGAAAGTCCTTTTCATACATACTAAAGATGCACCAATCATTCAGCCAACTTAGTGTAAATTATCTTCAATTGTGATCTGCAGCCTACAAAATGTATACAAAATTCTAGTTTTGTATACAGTAAATGAATCAAAACTAAAAACTCCCAAAATATTTGTTTCATCAACCAACAGTTTGATACACATTTTTGAGTTGAAAACAAAACAAAAAAAGATCTGGTAATTCCTTAGTTTTATGAAGGATTCAAAATTACAAACACTATGAAAAAAAATCATGACAGAACTGGTCAAAACTGGAATCAGCTGGTAAGCCCTCAACAAAGCTAGTAGTCATTATCAGCCAAGAAAAGACTCCTCAGTGTATCTGTAATACTTTCCCTGAACTCCTACAATCTCCAATAAAAGATTGAAGATTTTATGTTTTATTATGTTTTATATATATTATAAAACATAATATATAACTTTATATATATTATAAAACATAATATATATTATTTATTATACGTCTCTTCTCTAACTTTGCTAGTCAGCCACAAACTCCCCATGTACTTTCACACCTTTAATAAAGGTGTTAATAATGGGGAAACCATCAATTAAATTAGGACTAAGCAGCCAACCCAGGACACATGCAATGCATAGCAAAAGTGTTTGCTAAGACACATGCTTGCCCTGTTGTCCTTGACCATGTCCTTTTCAAAACACATCTCATCGCTGTCAAATAGTCCCGACAGAGCGACAAGGAAAACAGAGCCGGCTCTTTCAAAAGCTCTTTGAACTTTAAAACCGACAGCCACCATTCACCAGATTCAATATGAATCGGACTTGACAGCCTCCACTCTCACCATAAATAACACACTTGAAAGAGTGGACAAAAAAAAATTGAAGGGTCACGCCACATTCTCTAATGCAGAAGTTGTGCAGCCCAGCAAGGTTTTACATCCATCCATCAGGTTCGTTTACATCCCCATCCATGAGAAACATGTTAGTGACCTAACTATCTAATTAATGCTAGCAAATGATCAATGCCAAGACTGATTGGAAAATATTGTCATCATTTTTCTCTTGAGAAACTGATCTGCATGCAACATGAAAGTACAGCCCATTAATTTTTAATAAATGTGAAATGTATGCTTCTTAAATGTGTCTCCATGTGACTTAACAAGTACTTTATCTTGACTTTGACAAATATGGAGCTTGCAAAGTGCACTAATAGAGGAGCTCCTGACAGATGTCCAATGAGAAATATGGAAGCTTTAGTCCTCCCTGCCCAATGACAGGAATACAAATTTTTGTTTAAAGTTCAGCCAGCTTTGGATATAAGCCAGAAAGGATCCTACATTTCTTTTGATAAAGTGACCATGTTTTTTTCATCAGTGCCTTAATGGACATGGAAGAAACATCTAAATATCAAATAGAGGAATAGAAGGCCTTTATCAGTGGAAAATACTCCAGACAACGAAGGCGTCATGCCCTACATAACGCATCAAAGAGCCTGTTTTGAAACTAAGAGCAGGGCTGATATAAGACATACGGTACAAGAACCTAAACACAAGACCTCATTCCTTCTAATTTTCTCTCTGTTTCATTTATTTATTTCTATCTCTCCCTGTCTAAATCCCCTTTTCTTCATATACTTAGTTTGGCAGTGAGAGCCAGATTCACATGCAGCCAGATCAGGGACTCAATACGGCAGCAAAATGCACCATAGAAGGACAGACTTAAGTGCTGTCCACAGCTGACTTCTTCAGCACAATGAGATAAATCAAATTATACATGTCCTTGTTCAACCTTTTCATTTGACACAAAATGGCTTGGTATTTTTTATGCTTATTATATTAGGAGAGAAAAACAACAAATAACTGCAAGATTAGAAAAAAACATAAAAGAACCTGGAAGGAAGAAAGCTGTATTTTCTTCTGACACTTTTTATGCACTCCAAACTCCCCCCTGCATCCTCTTCCTTCCTCTCTTCACTTTCACTTCCACTCCTCTCTCCTTTTAGTTTCTGCTCTAACAAGCAGTTTGATTTCCCCTGGAAAATCTGCACTCAATAAACGTTCTCACTGTCTGTGATGTTCCTCACTGAGGTTTTAACACCAAAGTGAATGATGACTCCAAGCAGGGTTTCTTCATGTATTCCAACATTGTTTCTTTATGAGCACAAACTAGACAGTAAACATATGAGACTGCATATGTAAATATAGTCGGAAAAAGGATTTGCCTTTGCATTTTTCATGATGTGTTGCTTTTTGAGACTTATTTGCCTACTTCATCCTGGCAGACAGGTTATGCTTAAGTACTTTCTGGATTCAACATGCAGTAATCAGACCTTGGTGTGAATTTATTACAGTTACTTCATGATTTAACAAAGGAAGAACTCATACCTGCATTGAGTGTTAGTGTGGTTTAGCTAGCTTTTTTTCTTAATAGGTAGAGTTATAATCTGAAAAAAACTGCATGTCGTTTTTAGAAAAGTTAACAGAGTCACTCTCTCTGTCCATCTGTTTCACTCTCAACTACAGTCAATAATAATTAGCCCCTTAAATGTCAATACAAGCTTCCAGTGTAGTTTATATACAGTAGCGCAACATGAGGTAAGAGGAAAAGGGCACCAAGAGAAAACACTATTTGTGCCACTTAATTCATGCAAAAGTTCAGAGCTGAAATATTAACAGATACTTATGTTTTCAATTAGTATTGCATTTACTCCTCACACTACTGCCACTGCTTATGCAGAACTTTTGGTCCGCATATGCAGCTTTATAAATCATAGGCTAATTAATTTCATTAATCAGTTCTATGATGTCTGCCAATACGAACTGTCAAATACTTTGAAACTTACAAGTCCTGTGTAGGTGCCATGGAAATGTTAAAACAAGAGAGCAATATATTTTTGTTTTGAAAAAGAAAGAGCCTTTATAGCATGCTAAACTGGATACCATAAATTAAAAATACCAAGCACTGAATAAGTCACATCTAATACATAACATTTCTGTTTTAGGTTTTCTTCTTGCACATTTCAGAGGAGCATGTTAGCAAGCAGAGGACTGACAGACAGCTTTAAATAATAAAGTTACAAATACTTATTTGTACTTATTTAACTTATGTTATTCTCACTTTAGCAAATTTTCTTTTACAACATTGGCTGTGACAACAGCAAGATTAAAAACCAGCAAATGTATAAAAAGTCTTTTTCATTCCCAGAGTGCTCCACAGTTAAGTAGAACTGAACAAACCCAGTTTAAATGTTTCACCAGCATGGAGAGAGATGCAGAAAAATAGGTCTAAAACCTCCAGCGACATACAGTAGATGCTGTACTGGCAAGATCCTGCAACGATTCTTCATGGAAAAATTATTGCAGTATCTTGCACCTACTGTATTTCAAGTACCTTCTCATTCTGGGTCACGCCTCTTAAATAAGTCACATTTATTTCTCAATACTTAGAAACGGTGGGCTGCTGCGCAGGACACCCTTGATCACTGTTATCTGCACAGCACTAGATCAGTTATATGGTGCTGCCTGAGGCCCAGCGACTGCCGCTACCATGCTGCCATCATTACAGTAATGATCTCCCAGTACACAGCTCCTGTGTGAGGTCACAGCTATACACTCACTATGGCTGTACAACACACTGTCCTAACTTTCTACCCCTAATATGCATTTTTTTTGTTTGTGTTTTTTTTTTTACAAAAGAAACTGGAGGTCACAAGGTTAGGCTGTTTCATTACTTACAAAAAAAAGCACAAAAGTAATGAAAAACTCAAAACGGAACAGCACTCATACAAATGTGGAACTCATCATTACAAGCTTATGACCTGGTAAGGTTCCCTATTGGCAATTCATTTAGTCATCTGTATTCTAAGCATTGTGCTGCACATTATTGGATTTCCACTTCACATAAATAGGCTTCAAAATTGATCCAGTGTCACACCTGTGTCTTCGTCGATGGTAAAAGTGCCCAGTCCGCTGCCTCCACGGACAGAGTATCTCAAGACGCCGTCTCGTCCCCTGTCATCATCTTTAGCAATGACTGTCAGGACACTTGTTCCTGTGCGAGAGTTCTCCTTTACTGAACCTTTCACAGCAAAGTCAAGGAAGTAGGGGGCATACAAATTTTCATTGACGTCCGCCACCTGAAGAAAAGTGATAGTTGATTTTAATTTGGATGGAAGAAAGTGTGTGGATTTATGTTTGTTTGCTATCAGTGACATAAGCTATTTATGTGCGACTCTTTTACGCACCTCAATCTCCACAAATGTGACACTCCGAAGGCTTGGGATTCCTCTGTCTTCTGCCACAACAGTTAGGTTAAAGAACTGTTTCGTCTCAAAGTCTAGTTCCTTGTTTATCCTCAGCATGCCGGTCATAGCACTGATCTGCACAGAGAAATTTATTGGGCACAGTCATTTTCTTCATCAACTGCCTTTTAAATATTAGAAAATCTTGCACAAATATATACGTATGCATACCTAATAGGGATTTACGGTATGTGTTCTATTTTTATATTTTTATTTTGTGCATAAAAAATAGGTTTTCTGAGACTGAAAGGGATATGAACCAGTTGCAAAATGTGGTGAGATTTCAAGACATTTTTTCTGGGCTACGGAAATTATTAAAATATCTCTTGATTTTGGGCTCACTTTGTAGGGCTTTTTAAAAAATATATGTTTCTCAAATTCACATATGGAAATAGATTTAATTATCATTGATTAATTTCTGCTAATTACATGGGAAACAGTGAAATTTTGCATGTCAATAATTACGTTCTGCTGCACAAAACATTATAGATTATGCGTACTCAGACAAAACCTACCTCGAAAGTGCCATTGAAGTCATTGATCAATGAATATCGGACTTGTCCACCAGGTCCAACATCTGGGTCCTGAGCCTGCACCCAAGTGATCACAGTTCCAGGAGGCAGATCCTCTGGTACCCGGGTAATGTAGCTGCTGGGGATGAAAGCTGGAGAGCAGTCATTGATGTCCTCCACTATTATGCTTAGAGTAGTTACCGATGACCTCTGGGTGCCTCTTTCAGCCTTGTCTCTCACTTCAACCTTCAATATGAATACAGGATGTGCTTCTCTGTCCAGTTGACTTGCAACAAATACACTTCCAGTTTCACTGTCAATACCAAACTGAGGGACACTGGTGAGCATTCTAAAGGAGAACTGTCCATTCTGGCCTATGTCCCTGTCAAAAGCAGTAATTGCAATTACTTCCATGCCGAGGTCTGCGTTTTCTGAAACAATGGCAGAGTAACTGTCTTGATAAAATTGAGGATTATTGTCATTTGCATCCTCAATGATCACTGTAAGCAGTCTCCAGTTGGACATCTGAGGAATTCCCTGATCATAGATGGTAATATTCAGAAAATAGCGATCCTGTCTCTCACGATCCAGTGGTTGCAAAACAGCTATCAGGCCACTCTCCATGTTGATATTGAAGCTGTTCTCTTTGTTACCGTCACAAATAGAAAAAAGAACACGACCGTTAAAACCAATGTCAGCATCTCGTGCCCGCACCTGAAAAACGCTGGAACCAGGACTCAGATCCTCTCGCACAAGAATGCTTGTAGGCAGAGCTTCAAACTGTGGAGCTTGTTTGTTTGTAGAGAAAAGGTCTATGTATCTTTCATCAGATCTTGGTTTAGCCATTGCAGATGCCTTGGAGACCATTTTCTCTGCAAGAAACTGGGCTACCCTGGTCTCTTTGCAGGTGAACCCATTGGGTGGCATCCTGCCTCTCACCACTGATATATTAACGAATGTCGGATCGGAGGACATCTCACCATCTGTTGCAGCCACTTTCAGGTTAAATATAGAATTTTTTAAACTGTCTGATGCAAACGATCTTTTCAGTGACAAAGCCCCAGAGTTAGGATTTAATTCAAAATTGTCTAACTCGTTCCCAGACAGTATCTTGTACCTCACCATTCCAACTTCATCTATATCTATGGCCGACAAAGTAACAATGGTCTGGTTCACTGGAAAATCACGACTTATCATGCCTCTGCAAGAAACCTTCTCAAAAGCAGGCTTATTATCATTAATATTTACCACCCGAATGGTAACATTAACCTCTGTTTCTCTTCTGTAGGGCGAACCCCAGTCAGAAGCTCGCACTGCAAAAATATAAATATCCTCCGAGGACTCAAAGTCCAGATCTCTTGTGATCGTCAACTCCCCTGTGTCCTGGTCTATACTAAATGGAATAAACTCCTCGCCATTGATTGTGTGAGTTACATATCCATTTTCTCCTTTATCACTGTCCACAGCAGACACCACAAGAACAACAGTCCCTATAGGTAAGCTCTCATTAATTGCAATATCATAGGATGGCTTGCTGAATACAGGAGAGTTATCATTTGCATCTTCTATGTTAATTTGAACCCTCACTTGCTGTTGACTGACATAATCAATTACCTCCATCTCCATGAAATCCTGGGATATCTTTGTCAGCTGCCTTATGGTCATAACAATTCCAGTCAAAGGGTTTATATCAAAGTACATTGGATCTGAGTGGCTCCTGAAACTGTAATTGACACTCAGAGGAGCTGGGGATATTTTCACCACCTCCACAATAGTGCCTGGGGGAGCTATTTCACTCACCTTGACTACATAAACATCTTTCTCAAAGTTTGCCAATACTGGGTCTTGCTTTGTAACCACTAACTGAACAACTTGGGTATTGGAAAATTTTGGAGGCATACCTCTGTCTTTGGCCTGGAAAGTTAAGTTGCAGCCATAGGGATATGTTTCCCAGTTGATCAACTCTGAGGATTTAACCCTATATTTATTCCCAAAAGCTAATCTCTCAATGACAAATTGTTCAAAAGGATCTCCCTCAATAATGGAAACCCACTCTATGTCCCCAGATAACCCCTCATCTTTATCCTCCACAGTCAGTACGGCATAGATGAGGTCCTTGTCTATCAAAGACGGAGCAACTGCTACTGCGCTGAGAACAGGAGCAAATTCATTAATCCTATCCACAGTTAAGACTAACCGAGCAGTGCTGCTGACGCCATTATTTCCATAGAGTTTCATTCCTCTGTCAACCACCTGCACCTCCAGTTCAAATTTTTCTCTTTTGTCTATCCTGGGTCGACCTGTGAGGGTTATGACCCCACTGGTTGGATGAACGGCAAAGAGCTCTACTCTGTTCTTGAAGAAGTAGTAGAACTCCCCGTTGGAGCCAATATCAGCATCTGTAGCTGTTACTCGTCCAATGCTGGTGCCCAGGGGTGCACTTTCAGAAACAACAAATGAATAGAAGGTTGGAGAAAAGAGTGGTCGGAGGTCATTTGTGTCCAAGACCTTGATAAATATAGTGACCAAGGTCTGCAGACCAATATGGGCAGATGCCTTGACTGTCAGAGTGTAATTGTCCTGTACCTCCCGATTCAGCGTGGCACCGTTGCCTCCTTTAGTGCTTATACGTAAAAAACAAAAATCTCCCATTACAAACTCCTCAGCTTGAAAGATGCCATCGGTGTCTCCAGACTCAATTGAATATTTCAAGTCTAAAGGCCAGGATGGCACAAGAGTGATGCCCATTTTCACCTCACTTCTGATATAGGTTCTTACTGCTGAGTTCTCAAAGATTGTAGCATTATAGGATGGCTGGGTGAAGAGCAACAAGCCTCTAGGTGTGGATGAAAACTGGGCTTGGATGTTGGGTAAACAGAGGAATATGCATAAAACAAAACAAAAGAAAAGAAAAAAAGTGGGTAGAGGAAGCATATTTCCCCACAGATTAAGCTTCATCAATATTCCATCATTGAGACATCCTGTTAAAGAAAAAAAATGACAAAGAACAGACCTGAATTTAGTTGATAAATGTTTAAGATATGTCTACGCAAAAGATTTGAAAAATCATTATAGGATAAAAACTTACAAAGACATTTCAGGAGTACAGATGTTTCCTCTTTTAATGACAGCGCAGCTGGCCGTACAACAGTGGCTTGCATTTTGACACCGACTTCTGAAAATGATAAAATGAGATCTCTTTAGGCAACAAATAAAAAACCCAGCTTAAGTTATGGGTTTGTTTCTGGTATGAAAATACCATGGTATTAAAATAATATAAGTTTGAACATGCTCATTTTCATTGCTGTCAAATGCAGTCCTTTTACTGAGATGCAAGAAGAACTGCCAAACACCAGAGTTTTTGTTTGGCTGCTTGAGGGGTAGTGCAGCATTGCCCCTCCCCTACATGTTGCTGTGTCAGCTGAAAAGGCTACAATACATTTATTACTTGTGACTACTATGTCATTGTTTCTGAAACAGTTAAAATTTCCCATGGTACCATGCTTATGGTTTAAAATTCCTATAATGTCATGCCATAAAAGGTGGGGTTTTTCTAGCTGTCTAAAGAATGAGGTAATGCAGACCTGTTCGTCCCCCACGTGTTGCTGCTCAGGCCAAACTGGTGGGGAAAAGGCTAATACACTTCTACTTTGCTTTATAGAAAGTCATGGTCAGCTGAAAATATTTTCATCTTGGGAAAACATGGACACTACATTGCTGGGAAGAAAGTATTTGTCCAATTTTTTCTGTTTTTGCTTTCTCATCATATGTAAATATTGCAGATCATCAAACTAATTTTAATCTCAGTCATAATTAGATAACAAAAACATTTACAGTATTTGAAACTAAAATTTTTCCTTACTAAGGTAAAAAAAAAGCTACTCAATTCAACCAGGTCCTAAGTGGAAAAGCATTATTTTGGCTGTTTGTAATAATTGGCAATGACTCTCTTTTATCTCTGTGGTGGCATTTTGGTCCACTCTTTTTTGCCAAATTGTTTAAATTCCGTCACAATTTAAACAATTTGGCAAAGAAAGAAATTTTAAGAATGAACAGCTTGTTTTAGGTCATGTCACAGGATCACAATCAAATCTAAATTTTGATTGAGATGTTCCTTTTGTGTTTTTAAGCATTCAGAGGTGCTGCTGTGTTTTGGCTCATTGTCCTCCTTCACAATCTAAGTGTGTGTTAGAGAGCTGCTCCATCAATTACGGCAAATCGTCCAGGTCCTAAAAATGAAAAGCAACCCATAATACCAACACAAATGAAGGGATTTCTTAATTTTGCTTCAGGCAGTAACAACTGCAGGGTGTGGCCAGTGAAATTGAATCACAAATGTGGAAGTTACTCCATGATCAAGATGGATTCATATTGTGTACATATAGGGTCAGGTTGGTTTGTATACCTTTTTTGCCCCTAATAAATGGGTTTCTTTAAATCCTTCTTTTTGCATTTACATGTTAAGACATGTCTGTTTTAACATTTTATTGAAAATCTGGAACTTAAGTGTGAAAAAAGAAAAATCAAAAGAAATCTAAAGAAAAAGGGGCACTTTTTTTTTACTATGAGCAATTTTATATGATTTATTGCTGTTTAAAATCATTTAATAAAAACTGTGATGCCATGAAAGAATTATCATGCCCTGAGAATCACTGACCCAGGCCCACCCTCCATGTTAACAGAAAATAAAGCTTTTTTTTAAAAAAAAAAAAAAAAGCTTTATTTTTTGTCAAAAAGCAAAAAAATAAAGCTTTCAGAAACGATTGTTGTAACCTTAAAATTTCTTTTTAGTCTTTGTAATTAGTTTAAGACGAGACAAAAGTCACCCTATTTAGGAATTGAATCGGCCAGATATTGTTGTAACAGATTCATTTTGACAGATTCATTCATATCACTTTATTGCAAAACCAAGAAAAAAAATGGATATGTTGTATTGCATTTTATGGATATTTTAACATATGTTTGAAAATACTGCTGAGATTCCATATATTTTTTTAGTTTATTATTAAAGAGAGAAAGGAGTAATTACACACGACTCTGATTAATTGTGTTGCACTGACATTACATCAATCCCAAAACCAGCTTAGACCTTAGACCCATAATTTAATGACAGAAACCTACCACTGAGAGACGGTCCCAGCAGATGTTTGGGGGACACTTATCGTCTCCAATTCTGATGCGGCTCCAGCAAAGCTCGCCTTCGTGCAAAAATCCATGAGTTTATGGCAGTTTCAAGCGACAGCATGCCGCTCCAGTTGCGATACTCTGTGTAGATGTGATCACAAATTGCAAAGTGTCCTACCTTTTGACGAAACAGATGTGGTCAGTGAAAGTAAATCCGTTTCCATGCTCCTTGACCGTTAAAATTAGAAAAAGAGTAATAAAGCGATGCAAAACGCGCAAAAACAGACGAGCGCGACAACAGAACAAAAATCATTTGCAACCAATATTTCCAACAGGAGGCTGGCTGCTAGAATGCAGCCGTCCTCGTAAAACTAAATAAATATTGCCCTAGTTGCATGCACCTGACTGATGGACCCCGGGGTGCAGAGGGCTGTGTGCAATGGTAAATTGACCTTATAGCAGTCATAGATCGTTTGCTGCAAGGTTAGAGTCCGTGGCCACCGTGGTGCCATGGAGCTGTATCGCAAGTTTCAAAGCGGCCAGCATCAGTTGACGCTGATGTGGGACCACGCTCTCCGGATGGAGCTAGGTGGAGGGCGGTCTCCGAGTTTTGCCGAGTATAGCCGACAACAGCCGGAAGTGAGAGCAGGGAAACGGCACACAGGCAGCTAAGCGGCAGCAGCGGCACAGCTCTCTGCATCTTTCACACGGACTCCCAAGTTAGAAGTCTTGGTCACCGTTGAAAACTTGCTGCTAACATCACCATGTCTGTCTTGTGTTATAATAAGGGATGCGGACAGCGGTTTGATCCAGAGAACAACCAAGACGGTGAGTCGTGCTTTCAGTTAGTTAGCAGTGTCACGGAGGTTGAGAGAATATTAGCAAGCTAACCTCTGATCATCTGGAAATTTCTACAGCGAGCAGGCCTATTGGGCCCATGTAAGCTAACTTCATGTTAGGTGTTGGTACTTCTTTCTTTAAACCTACAACTACAAACTACCGTTCCCCGGAACAAGCTTTGTGTTGTTTAATGCTAGTTTAGCCTTGATGCTAGTTAGGTTTATAAGCAAGTTAACATGGTACTTAACTGGACCAACGTGGGGCTTGCAGAGCTGAAAGTTTCATGAACCCGTAAGCCTACACTTTTATTACACGCGAGGCATCGTTTGTATATTTCATCAAAACCAGAACAATACTGGTGTGTCAGCATTGTTAGCTCTCATTGGTGGGGTTTAAAAGTAAAAAGGTTTTTCTTCTGACCTCTCGACAAACGGCTTCTTTCGGTGTAAATCGGACAACCTATCAGCCTTTGATCAGCACTCTTTTGAGGGATTCATAAAACAAACTTGTTTCCGTTCTTTAAATTAATCAAAACTCAGAAGTCCAACTAATTCGGTCCGGAAACTATAAAAACACGTTTGTTTGTTTTTAATGAAAAGTGAAAAGTCAGACGTAAGGTTAGACCTGTATTTCCATAAAAACCTGTGATCCCTTAAATTGTCTGTTGGATTAAATTCTTTTACCTTTAACAAGAAACCTGTAGCATTTTTTATTCATTCACAGTCAGTGTGTATTACATTTCATTGACTTAAATCTCAGTTTACAATAATATAGGCTAAATCCAAGTAAAACAACAAAATGCAGCCATAAAACCTACTCAAAGTATAGGATACTCAGGAAGTCTGCAATGTGTTTGTCTGGTGTGAAATTAACTAGTCTAAGTTTGTTTCATCCTGCTAAAACTGAATTAGTTGATATTAAAGGTTCAGAAAACATGGTGGACTAAATTTACTCCTAATATGAACTAGTTCACATTTATTTGTCAATATTTTTATTAAATAAATTCTTTAATAATGTATAGATCATAACACAGCGTGTCAATTTGCATATTGAATATCTAACTAACTGCCTGGTATTTGCAACCTAGCCTTTGTCAATTGTTTGCATCTGTTTAATTTTGATCTATAAGGAGGTATGGTCAAGGTTTCATAAAGCATATATTTCTTTCTAAAATCAAAACAAGTGAAAGAGTTTGATAGACTTTTCTAATAAGACTTCATTTTTAACTGTAGCTATGAGGTTGATGTTCCTCTTTGATAACAATCCTACTTTAACAATGTTTAAAGTACATCAGCTAAAAAAATTGTGGATTATATAAATTATAGTAAAGATTTTCAGCTTCTGTTCATCTGTAATTAACTCTGCAGTAGTGAAACCTTGGAAAATGACAGAATGTATTTACAATTATGCTGGTACTTTATTCCCTTGCTTACATAATCACAATAGCACTGCAGTCACCAAGTACTTACCTTCAAGGATAAATGTTACAACTCTTTTCTACACAATGAAATAAAGGTTTATCAGTTTACAATTTTCATTTACTCATAGTAGAGTCCCATTTAATGACATCAGGGAGTCCTATACTCAGGACAAGTATCTCATGTTAAAAGTTGCATTGAGTCCTAAGTTCTAAAGAAAGCTTAAGTCACCTATGTTGATGTATAACACTGTAGTTATATATGCTAACTAAAATTGTAACTAAGGATCTGTTGAGAAGCAGTGCAGATAAAGGCATCTGTTAGCCTTTATTTTTTTTATTTGAAGACTATTTTGTTAAAACATGAATCTTTGTTATATTTGTAATGTAATTGTTTCAATATTATTAGTAATTGTTTGTTCTTCCAAATACAAACATATTAGTCTTATTACCAAGCAGATCAAATTCTGAGAAATCAGATGTTCTGCTATAGGAGGGCTCTCCCATGGCAGAGCCCTCATCAATTCTTCAACTTCCTGTTCATTAAACACATCAAAACGAAAAATTAAACTAGGAACTCTCAGCTTTCTCAGGTTATAAACACATCGTCCCACAACATATACATTTCTTTTGTGGTAAAAGGCGACACTATTTGTCTCTTTTAGATGTTAATTTTTGGGGGGGAGACTGAAGTAGCAGCTCAAGAAAATCAGAAATTGACATCATCCAGGAAAGACTTGATCAGTGCGTACGTGTCTCTCTTTTTTTCCACTTTGCAGCATCTTTTAAATAAATAGCGCAAACCTAATTGTCATGTAATTGGTGACTTCTTTATTTTCAAAACTTTTTATGAAGCCTGTTTTCCCTCCTCTCAAGGAGGCATAACTGGAAGGGGATAGAAAGTCTCAGAAACTTCTAAATGAACAAATAAGCTGCGTGCTTTGTAATCCCTTTAAATATAACCAAAGGGGCTTATACCTGAAAGTTTTATTTCAAATCTTCACTTTTGGCTGCCTGCAGTTAAACCATAATCTGTGAAAATTGAGAGTACTCTGCCTACTAACTCAGAGTTTGCAGCACAGATTCACCTCCAACACAACAAGTTTTTAGTGTAACAATAGATCATATGGGCGATGACAGTTCAGATATCACCAGAATAAAAAAAAAAACTGAAGAGAAATGTCTGATATGTTTAATTTTATTAAATTTATGACCTTGAAATAAAACAAGTTATAGATTTTTTTTATTATGGTTCTACTTTGGAGTATAACAGTTGTAACACCCCAAATGTTTTAGATTTCTTATTTTCCTGCATTTAGAGGGATCTCATGATCGTTGAATGATTTCTTTTTTTCTTCAGTTGAAAAACATACAAAAACTGCTGAGGAGAAAATGTGATTGAATATCCCTCCATTATTTAATATAAGGGGAAGTTTGTTTATTATGCTATTGTTTATGTGAAGACACAGACCGAGAGGCTTTTGAATTCCTAAGGATGTTGTCTTTAGCTCCCATAGCAGAGCCCTCACCAGTTCTTCAACTCCCTTACAATCGTCTTCTTCTGTCTTCAAGCAATCCAATATGTGTACTGCCAAGACACTTGAAGCTAGAGTCAAAGTCTAATTTCCATTTTAATAGGATGTCTCTTTATCATAACAGTAGAGTATATTATAATTACCTTTAGGGATATCTAAGTGGTGTATCTATGGCAATAGCACGGAAGAGGCACTGCTCAGGCAGAACTGCATGGAAAGTGATTTATCACCTGTTCTCCCTACCAACGTGATTTTTTTTTCTTTTATTATTCATTTACCGCACAGTGATTTGTTGTTGGGGGCTCTTCATACTAGAGTACACACTAGCATAAGGTACATTTTCCTGTTAGGACTGATGTGCTATGTTTGAGATTTCCTATTTCAGGATGAAATAAGCTGAATTTTCTTTGGGATGTTTTGACAAAATTCATGCTGCACTGTTTTATTTTATTTTTGCACAATGTGAGGTTTAATCCTTTGCTGAAGTCTTACAAATTTTCCACATGACAGAACATAATATGACATGAGTCTAGAATGCAGCTCTGAGAAAATCCAAGATGTGGTCTTACCCAGATTTTTGATGAACTAAACAGAGTTGCAACTGGTTTGTTTTGTTGCTTCACTTTTTAGTAGCAGACTGAGCCGTCAGCTAATTTCATATTTTCTGATGTTAATTTGTACCACACTGAAACACAATGTTTTGTGATAAGGGTGCGGAATGTTTCCAACTTTGCACCTTTGAAGCACATTTCGACATGAGAGCTCAGACCGACACAACACCATCATCGGACTGCCAGTGTCAGTGAATTTAAATTTAAACAGACAGTGTCATATTATGTTGTCTAGGAGGTTTACTACTTTGTTGTTGCAGATACAGGAGCTTCACTGACCTTTTAAAGTTGCTTTCAAACATCAGTATCACCTGTAGCGTTAGCATAGCTGGCATGTGGCATTATTGCTCAGCATTACACATACTGCAGTTCTGCTGCTGGATGAATTGGCATAATTTGGGAAAAATGCAAATAGCTCAGTTTTGATGCAAGTGTCTTTGAATAACTATATGTTTTATTGATTATAATTTATAAAATCAGTTATTTAGAAATCCCTACTGGAGGTGCACCAAGAAATTGTTTGACCAGAACATTTTTAGCTTGACCTGCCATTACTGTCGGACTCCTTTAAATCAGATATCTTTTCAATTATCTTACAAGATAATTGAAAGATTATCTTTTCAGATAATCTTTATTATAGAGATGTAACATTGTATACAGACAGGCAGACTTTTATGCATGAACATATACATGCAGTTATTGAACAACTCAATAACTATAATAGTTATTGAGTTAACTCAATAACTGTAATAGTTATTGAGTTGTTCAGTGAGTTCCCATTATTGATTTGTTCAATTTTTAGAGCATTGATTAAATTCATACCCATATTTTTGTACAGCTTTAATCAACGCTGTGTTTTTTGTTTGCATAGATGCCTGTACCCATCACCCAGGAGTCCCAGTGTTCCACGATGCTTTGAAGGTATTGTCCCTGAAAGCATACTGATAGCTTGTACTTTGTTCAAACATTCTGGTCTAATTTAATGTTTTGGTAACTTCTTTTCAGGGATGGTCCTGCTGCAAGAGAAGAACTACCGACTTCTCAGACTTCCTCAGCATCGCTGTAAGTTTTTTGTTTTATTTCATCCATTTTCCCCAGTAGTTTTGTTGTTGAGCAGATATTGACTACCGCCTTCTTTTTTTGGCCCCATTGGCCTTGGAGCACTTTTTATGAGTTCAATACAGTGACTTTCTTCTCACAGGGCTGCACAAAGGGACCCCACAACAAAGAGAAGCCTCCTGAGCCGGTGAAACCAGACGTGAAAACATCGGGAGAAAAAAAGGAGTTGGAGGCCCAAAAACCAAAGTTTAATGAGTACATCATCTCTGCACCGAAACCCCAGGAGGCGATACACAGGCCAAGGTTGGTTTTTGCAAGAGCTTTTTTCCTAAGTCAGTGAAAGAGAAGTATAAATATCCAAACTAAACACAAAAATACACCTAGTAAAAGTTTAAATTCGGGGTGTTTGTTATTTAATATTTGAACAGTGGAAAACGGGGCAGAGATGTGCTTTTTGCATTCATTGTTGCTTTGGGACATTGTGCTGAATATTTATGCTTTCAGATCTGCAGACTGTTCTGTATTGTAAATTTTACTTGTTTAGTTCCAAACCTCAGCGAGACTAGGTTGTTTTGTCTTTGAAGCAGCATTTAAAAAGGGAACACTGGCAAAACAATTACGATTTAATACTGCCATGATGACTGTTTAAACTTCATAAAAGCCTATTTTTTTTCCTGAGATATTTATTTTTCTTACAGTCCCGATGAGCCGATGGTGAGACTGCAGCACAAAGTTTCTTCCTCTCTAAAGCAGGCGTTGGAGAAACTGAAAGTATCCGAAAATATATCAGAGACAAAAGGTGGGAAACAGATTTTGATTTTCTTTTTCCGTCTACTCCTCTTTCTTATCTTTGCTGAATATATTTTCATCATCCAGTACTTACAAGATCATCTGAACAGTGCTTGTGACAGCAGATGTGAAGGTCATGTTAAAAGTAGAACTTAATGGATGACCACTGGGAATTTCCCATCATCTGTGTCATTCACGTCATGATATTCGAGTTAAAGATGACAGTTAGAGGGCAGCACATCAAAACTGATGATACATTTTTTAAATCTTGTCATGTGCATGATTTTTTTTTCTCTCTTTTTTTCTTCTCTCTGGATGTTTTACTGTCTAGAGGAAGATGGCGATGAGATCAAAATCGGAACATCATGTAAAAATGGAGGATGTACAAAAGTAAGTGAATCTTTGGTGTTTTGTAGTAAACTGTGGCACTTTTACTTTTAACTGTAGCACTGCTCATCTTGGGAAATCAGTAAAATAGTGAGTTCAGTTTATTTATATAGAGCCATTTCACAAAAAGAATAATCATTTCAGTTCAATCACAGATGGAATGATCCCATATGAAATCAAACAGTACAGTAAGTTTAGTTAATTATTCAAAGTAGTTTAGAAAGTTTCTAATGAAACCCAGCAGATTGCATCGAGTCAGTGACTTGCAGCATTCACTCCTCCTGGACTAGCATTGTCATTGACTTTACAGCAATCCCTCACAATTTTCTCGCATACAAAAACACATGCTCATGTGTAATTATAGCAAAAAAATCACCATAATCTCAGCTTATTGTTTGACATTACACCACCCTCCAATCCCCCTTAAGAAAAGTTAGTACTCAGGGGTAATTTAAGCTCCATATTTTCTACAGGGTGGATGGAAAGCAAAGTTTTTCATTCAAGCTAATCAGACCTGTCAGAGCAGAAACCCCAAGATCAGAACAGGAATTTTGAGGAAAATTTACATTGACATGTTTGGTAGCCCGTCTGATTTACATAATTATACTTGAACTGATTTTGTATACCTACTCTCATCGGCTTCTTGCTTCTAAGCGGTAATGAATGAGCGTTCGATGTGAATCTAAATTAGTCTTCTTTCATCTGTTTTTATTTGTTTTTGTGTACAAATATTATTGTGACTTCCAGAGTTCCTACACAGTAAAGAACAGAATAGAATGGAGCGTACTGTTACTACACATAGTATGATAAAATGAGAGGTTTCCTTAAGCTTCACAGTTAAACTTACAAGAACAAAAACAGCACAACAGTACAATATAAAGTCACTGAGGATGATAACAAATGAACCAATTATAGAAAATGTATGTGCATGCTTTATTTGAAGTTGGTTGCCCTTTGAACAGAAAACATGCTGTTGAGTTAATAGAGCTGACAGGAATGTTCTTGTTTTTTATGTCTAAAATTCATCCATTTATTAATGTTTATCCAGTTATATGTTTACCTATGCATACATTCATTTCTTTATCCATATATCCCCCCTACTTTCATCTCTCCCTGCGCACTCTATTTGTTGTTGTTTCAGCATTCGTCTTTAAAGCCGATTCACTGTAGAAATATCCGCCATTAATTCCTAGTAAACTTTTGTATATACTCCTTAGAAACTGACTAAAAAGCACTGAGAATTGTGAAAAGTTTAGTGTAGGAAAGTAATTAATTTTGACATAAAAGATGAGTAGGAACCCTCGATATCGCTCATTACCATAATAGTCAGTAGTTCTTATGCTTTCAGCAGCAGCAGAATTGACTAAGTTCTTCTTCGTCGTATGCTTTTCTGTAGGGATGCACCAATGGATCAGCCCAGATTTCCTTAATTTTGGGAGATCAGTGATCGGCCAATACTTGCATGTTAAGCCAATCTTATCCCCTAACCTTATCTACCTCAGCAGAGGTCTAAAAATCAACCAGTGTCCTCTATTGCTTTGCTTTGAGAGAGGTTTCACTGACAGTCCCGTCCACCAGGTCATGTCTGCACATCCGCAGTTAATTCTCCCCACTGTTGCAAACTCAGTGACTTTCATGCTATAATTAGCAACATTTCAGACAAAAAATCGGTATCGGCCAAAATCGGAATTGGTAGATCAGGCTTTTTAAAGATTGGTGATTGCAATTGGCCAGGAATTGGTGCACCCTTACTTTTATCAACAAAATAAATACTGGATCAAAAACAAAAAGGGATTTTATGACTGGATAAAACATTATCAATGTCTTTTAAAAAACATTTTAAAAAAATCTAATTTTTGTTTTTAACCTCAGATTTTTGAGGGACCTTCAAGTGACTCAGACGTGTGCTCATTCCACTCTGGAGTCCCCATCTTCCATGAAGGGTTGGTATAAATGCTAATGTTAAGCATATACTGCTTATAAAATATAAAATTCATCCCACACCATTATTTATTGACATTTATCAGTTGCCTTTCTCTTCTGGCAACTGTAAAAGAATAATTGCTTCTCTCCTGCTTCTCCAGGATGAAATACTGGAGCTGCTGTAAAAGGAAAACCTCTGACTTTAACACCTTCCTGTCTCAGGAGGGCTGCACAAAGGGAGCACATCTATGGAGGAAAAAAGATGTGGTATGTGTGCCAGCTTGACAGCAATTGATCATTTTGTGGTGCAAGTCTATGAGGAGGCTTGGCTGGAACTCCATCTAGTGGTTTCTGGAAAGCGGTTTCACAATGAAGACGTTGCTTTGCAGCAGAGGTGGACAAGTTGACTGATGTGCTGGGCTTTAACTGGATTCTCTTTGTAGGGGAAGAAGGTGGTCCCCTGCCGGTTCGACTGGCACCAGACAGGGACACAGGTCATCATTTCTATATATGCCAAAAATGCCGTTCCTGAGCTAAGCTACGTGGATGCCAACAGCACTACAGTGAGAGGCTGACTACACTCTGATTATTTCTGTGCTTTTCTGAACTGCTTAGAGTTTAAATTACTTATTTAAGATTCAATTTCATTTTTTTCTCTAGCTCAACATCCACATTATATTTGATGGCGAGAAGGAATTTCAACAGGATATCAGCTTGTGGGGAGTAAGTACAGTAATACCACAGTAAAATAAACCTTTAATGATTTATGTGTGCTGTGCATGGACCATTTTCTAAGGATTTGACAGTACACTGGAGACATTAACAAAAACTGGCTTTTATATTGAAAATAAATATTTAAGTTTTTAATATTTTAATGTTAACAGTCAGAGGAGTTAAGTCCAAATAGAGAGATAAATTCAAAACCAGATGTTTAAAGCCATAAACTATAGTTTAATTCATTGCACATTCCAAATGATGCAGAATTAGGTACATTCAAGTTTAGATAACACACTCCTCCATTCAGATATGCAAAAATGTAAATGCAAATATGCCATGCACATGTGATTCTTCACTCTGCACATCTACATTTTTTTGGGGAAAAATGTTAATGCACTGCGAGTTTGAGATTATCTTAAATGAGGGTGGAAAGACAATTGATAGTTATATTTTATGTGCAATACAAACTGATTTGTTAATGTTGTACAACACTTCGATGGTTTACAAACTATCATTTTAAATTATTGTACAGTTGTTCTGTGAAAAGTTGGGGTTGACACATTTAAAACTTTACACCTTCTCTTATTTATCAGTCGCATACATACTTTAAATACAGTAGTACTCATAGGGTTGGTAAAATACCCTGTTACTTTAGGCAAAAAACAGGTAGTTACTCATTTACACAACAAACTAGTAGTGATGGTGTAAGGACAAACATCAACGGCACATCCAGCTTGTGTGCAAATCATTTTCTAACCAAGTAGCTAGCGTTCTTACACCGTTCCAGCTCATAGTCTGTTCACAACCACTTTCTTCATTAAAATGAATGAGCTAAACCACCTCATCAAAATGTCATTTGTGCATCATATTTCATTTGTATAATGATTTCATAAAATGCTTCCTGTTGATGTAAAATCAACAATCCTACAGTTGTGCCAAAAAAAGCTATTTCTGTGCAGTCAGCACTTCCAATTATATAAGGAAAACTTGTGCTGGTTGTGCTTTAACGTTGGCATTATGTGAGAATTTGGTATACCTTACTGACATGAATAAATTCCATGTCAATAATAGTTTAAATAGGACAGTCCTGATCAATATGTCGGCTCCAGTGGAACTGCTTCTATTGCTTGGAACCTCGGTGGGTCAGCAGCTGCATGGGGACAGGGCAACCATAGCCTCAAGCACAGTTACAAACGGGTTGCCGTGGGAGACCTAAAGCAACCGATTAGCCGGGTGTCATCTTGTGTCATCTCATTTTCTAAAAAAACGTTTCACACTGTGCTACTTAGAATATGTTCTTCTTCACAAAATCTAAGCATAACCAAAGAACCGTAGGTGCGTACATAAAATAAATCATCATAGAAAGTAAAGGTATGTACTACTTTTCTTTTCTACATTGACTCATGACCTTAGTAATATGTATGGTCCATGAAAATTTTATAAATACTTAACACATTATTTGTTACCAGATTAAGTTACAGACCAAAACACACATAATTATCCTATCAGGTTATGCAAAGCTTGCATGGAGTGTATGAGTTGGTGAGAATTTTGAACCCTGTTTTTCCGTTGGTGAGAATTTTGTGTTTGTGGTATCTTTTGAAATATATTACATAGAAATATATCATTTTAATTTGTTAAAAACAAGTTATCTTGAATTAATTTCCCTGCTCATTGTATCCATTTAAGTGAGACATCAGTCGGTGAAGACAGTTTATATAAATTGATTAGTTGTCTCTGGAAACATTTATTAGTTTCCAGTTGGACTATGTTTTCTGAGCTTGCATCATTTTTTCATCATTTCTTTCATTGCTAAGGGCTCCTGGGCACATGCCCATTTAATGTTGGAAAATCCTTAAAGTACACAAATGTAATCCTGCTTGATTTAGAAAGTCTTACTTTAGTGAAGTTTTTGGCTCTTACTAAAACAAAAAAAAAAACAACACAAAAGTGTGTTCATAAACTATTTTAATTGCTGTTAAACAAGTTGCTCTTTCTATCTCACCTTTCCAGGTTATAGATGTGACCAAAAGCATGGTAAATATGATGGCGGCCAAGATAGAAGTTGCCATGAAGAAGGCAGAGCCAATGTCCTGGGCTCGTCTAGACCTGCCACCTCCCATCACCCCACCCAAGGAGAACGACGAAAAGAAAGAAGAGGGTGATAGTGAGGATGAGGATGGAGACGAATGATGACATGTTTCTGTCTAGCTTAGTCAAAGGCAGGAAAGGCATATTTTAACTTATTTACCTCTTTAAAGAATTGCCTCTTTTGCAGTTATAGCATTCTTTTATTTCTCTGACATTCACAGCAATTTTTCCCCTTATCTATCTTCATTATCAAAATTACTTATCGACTTTTTCTGAAATATTGGAGTTAATTAAAAGCTTGAGTGCTAAGTATATCTTACAAATATTTTTACGTGGACAAATGTAGACTTTAATCCAGTGAGGTAACAACTTACCTGTGTATTTGCACTGACGTTATCTTTAAAAACAACTTGACGGAGATGACGGGGCCGCTCATATTGAATCATAATAGTTGTGACCATTTCTCTACAACGGTGGGTAAAAGATGGTTCAAAATTACATTACAAAATTACATTGTCTCATAATTGAGAAATTGGAAGTTACGCACTTCCAGCGGTGTAATGTTTTGGCATTCCATCCTTTAGTTTCAATTATTAGATAAATTATTAAATATTGTTTTATATTTTCTGTTAATGTCCTAAGAAATTTAGGCTGTCTGCGTGATGAAGAGATGTTCTATTAAATTTGAGTCCTCCAGGTATCTATATGTGTTTAAAATGGAATATATTTTAACAAACATCATTAAAAATATTAGTTCTTCAGGTTTTGCTTTGCCTTTGTTCCAGTGGAAACAAAGGTTTGCTCTAGACTGTTTTTTACATTATATTCTGCATTTATTTTGTACACTTTTGCTTTGAGTGACTATTTCTTCTGACTACAACACACTGCGGTTTTAATGGAAATGTACTGTAACATTTGACTATGCCAAATGAATACTAAGTATTTTGAGCAAAATACTGTATTATTGAAATGATACACTAGACAGCATGTGTCTATGTTTAGAATGTTTGACATTTATTTGGCTTAATGAGACCATGATAAGAGGTACATCAGGAAACAGGTTTATTCCACCCCCTGCAAAAAATAAATTTGTGTTCAGCAAATTCAAAGATGAGTGTTGGTGTTTGTTTATATAAAAAAACCAGTCTGAATATTCTACAATAGATTTTTCCAATCTTTCTGTATCAACTATATTGACATTGTGATAGGATAGAAAACACAAATTAAATTGCAATGTCAAGTTAAAAGTCAAAACCCTGTAATTTTCAAAATTATAAACTAGGTACTGAAAACTTACTGTACAGTACTAAAGTAGAAAAGTTGAAAAATGTTAAATCGTACTGTGTGCCTGGAAAAGACATAATTCGACTCCTATTTTAAGAGGCCAGCAATACCTATCACATCTTATTATGCTAACAGGCTGTGTGAAACCGGTGTAGCTCCATGGTCAGAAATGTTTCCGATCCATATACAGTCTCCATGGTAACCAGCTGACCAATGAACTGTCACAGTGTCTTTTACTATTATTACTGAATCACATATTCACCACAGCAGCAAGATTTACTATCGCTATCCAGTTTATCAAGTGCTTAGCATACTTCCTAAACCAATTAAACTTGGTTAAACAAGTATACTTGGTGGAGAATCAACCAGTCATGTGACAGCAAGCTCTCTTCACTTTGGGTTTATGTTTGATAGTTAGGTCTTTTTTTCTGTTTTTTGGGAAATTAAAATCAAAAAATCTCGAAACCTATGTGCTACAGCAGCAGAAGACCATGCTAAATACAGACAAAACATGAATCATTAACAGATTTGGTGGAAGCACGGATCCCTCAGAACTTATCTGAAATTTTCAGGTTTATAGTGGTTTAATGGTATGGACATAATTTGACTCTTTAACTGATTTATAATTACTTTTGCCTGCTGAATTTTTCTGCGCATCATGTCCATTGCTTTATGACCCAGTGGGCTCCTTTCAGCAGAATAGTGCATGGTTCATTGCAAGTCCTCTGCAGAACTAGATCAGACTGAATAGGTGATTCAGCTGCGTTGGAGTCGGGGCACATGGAAAACATCGACTTTACGTCCCATCAGTCAGAGTTTTAAAAGTTAAATTGCTTGTTCTGCAGAATGAGAGCTGATCAGCACCGAAAACACTGACATTAAACCTAGTATTCAGGGATGCTATGAAATAAAAATCCATATCTTCTATTGACAATAGAAGATATTCTATATTCCGACAACATTCTATTGCTATTCTATTAGCAATAGAATGAATGGACTGGGGTTACACACCAAGTATATTATTTTACTTGGTGTGTAACCCCATGCACCCATCAGGGACTCTGAGAATTGATTATTATTCTTGAGGCAATCTGTACCAACCCAACATTCTGGCATCCTCTCCTTGTCTAATGCAGAATTATGTTTATCGCTGAAGAGTGCTTTCATCCATAGTCTGTAACTCTTTGCTCTGGGGCTCTGTTTTCTTGTTTTGCTCTTTTCAAATTGCGGTTTACATTAAGCTGTTTTTTATGTAAATCCCATTTACTGCAAACAGGCTTTTACAGTTCAATTAGCAGAGCTTACTTCTTTCTCTTCCCATTTGTTATGTGTCAATTATCATTTTCAAGTTGCATTTCATTTATCTGACAGTTTTGCGTTGTGCATTTTTTACTTTGATAAGGAAACTATGCTAACTACAATAAACCCATGTGGTTATTGATGTACATTCAACAAGGGCCCTTGAATAACTTTACCCCATTGAGTAACTTTATGCTGTATTTGTAAAGTTCTCCAAATAAGTTAAGGTTAGGATTAATAGGGATTGTAAGCATAATGTTCCCCCAATTTATTCAAAACGATACCAAAAGCTCAAGTTCACAACTAATGAAGTAAATCAGCCTTAGTTTTCAAGATTATCATAACAAAGGTAAAGAATACATGTCTGGAATCATGAAAACATTTTCTGAAAAATGAAGATACTCCCAAGAACATGTTAAAACCATATGCTGCATCCCATAATGTTTTGGAAGAATTTGATAACATTTATTAAAATGTAATCAAATGTAAACATGGTTATATTACATTTTACAGTTTTCTAAATGCATGCAACAGATATATTTAGATAAACGTTGTTAATACTCCCATGTTTTTGGCGATGAGTAATTACATAGTTGTTTGGTAGTTATGGTGGCTGGCTTCAGTTTCATTGTTCCAGATAAGTGGCTGCTTTTCTGGTAAGGCAAAGAAGTTTTTCCAACTCTTCCTGCGAGGCCAGGCTTTGAATCGATGTTTAGCGAGAAGGATAGCGATAGCTATGGCCACAGTCACAATTCCTCCACAGAGCACTGCAAGGATCAACAAGGGCCACACATCGTGCAGCTCATCCAGGTAGGGGCGCATGGATTCTGCAAGCCTTTGGTCTGCAAGAAAGGTGGAGCAAAGTCAGCAAAGTGTGTTTTTATATATGGCCATAAATCCCTTTTAATGACACATGCATAGTTTAAACAATATACAAAAGGCAATATTCAGTGAGTTTTTTTCTTGTCCAACCAGAGCCGCTTTCTTCCGTGCACCTGCTGTATCACTTGTGGCAAACTACAACAAGGACTTGCTTTATATAGCTTTCTTTTTGTTCTCAATATTTTATAAAGGCCAGTTTTGTGGCATGCAAAACGAACAGACTTTTTTTTCTCTGAACGGTAGTTCCCTCAGTTTTCTCTTCATTAATTTTATCAATTGAGCTCATAAAAAATGAATCATGGTGGCAACATAACTTCTTATCTTAAACAAATTCATCAAAACAAACCCAATTTTTCCAGGTGTTATGTTTTTTTAAAAAAACTTTGAAAATCATGTATTCCCTTCTTTCTACTTCTTAATTAAGCAATATGTCCTGCAGATTTATTCAAAAATATTCCAAAAGAATCTTTGAATTTTTGTTGTGAAAATATAAGAAAATGTAAAAAAATAATCATAATAATTTTGAGGAGTGTAAATACTTTTGAATTGCACTGTATATGTGTAAACTAATTCCTAATTCCTAAAATGTATTAATTCTCTAATATATTTAGACTAACTATAAATGAAAATAGCTGGCATGACAGAATAAAAAAAAAAAAAATCAACATCAATAAAAACAATTTATTAAAATCTGAGAGGAACTTACTGGCATCCAACAAATAAGAGTATTCATATCCAAGGTCTTTGCTGGAAATAAAGTACTCTTTGTTTCTGTGCAGGGGTATAAACGGAGGCATGTGGTAATCACCGTTGTGCCCTATGGGAGCATTAGACTCCGGATACTGAGATGGAGATGGTTTGTGTCTCCTTAGCCACTGTTCATAGATACTTTAAAAGATAGAGAAAATGTAGAACCACTATTAACTGCAAAAATATGTATGGTGATCTGAGTTTCAGGTCTGTGCGGATGCATTTCTTACCTGTCAACAAAAGCATGGTGAAGCATAAATATGGGGTCATTTGCAGAGCCCTGCACAGAGGACATAGATCCATTCATAAACACATGCAGGGAAGCATGCATACCCAAACGAGAGCTGCTTCCCAACCCAGTCTGAGGGTCCCCGAATCCTGCAGAAAGAATAATATGGGTGACGAGAGCTAGCAAAGAAAACTAGAAAACTGGAAGCTTCCATGTTGCATCATTATCAAATAGTGGGTTTTTTTGTTTGTTTGTTTTTTAGCATTTAGTTCTTCACTTTGGTAAAGAATCTTAACCATGGTCACTCAGAATATACAGTTAAAAGTAGTTAAAAGTTTTGAAACACTATGAAGACAAACTTTCTGTAATTGATCTTGTTTGGTTGCTGTTAAAATAATGGGTTCTTCAGCATTTCAGCCAACATTGATAAAGGACTGGTTTCACCATTGATACTGACATACTGTTATCAGTTTCGGCAGCTTCATGTACTAGATACATGAAATTGATATTGCTTAGAGTAGACACACTATTGTTTTATTTTAAAACTTTAATTAGCTGCCAAAAGTCAAAACAATTATTTTAGAGCTTCTAGAAGTTAAAAAAAATGTCTGGCAGCAATGCACTATTTAACCGCTTTCAAGTATGTTCACACTTGAATGAGCTCATGGGAAACCCTCACATTATCTGTCACAACTTAAAATGGTATTACTCCTAAAATGTTTGCTGAGGCGTCAGTAAAAAAGTCAGAGTCGCAGCTTAGGCTCTCAACAGCCTTCTTAAATGAGCATAATGATCCAAACGCATTTCTTCCTCTTCTGCATTACTGTCAGCGAACATTGCCTAAATAAATAACCACTCTTACTGAGTACATAAGCATGTGAATATGATCTAATTTAGTCATATAATTATAGTAAAACAGGTATGCAATTTTTGCACAGTTTTATGTATTGGAACATACTAATAACAACAGGTTTTTACCATGTTTTATAGTTATTTAAATCTAAATTTAAATATATAAAAACACATCAGCTTCTATATTTTTATTATTCACTTCTCACAGTCAGTTTGTAAAAGTCCACTACCTGATCCAACATGCTACTTAAGAAACTTCATGAGCAATAACTCTAAAGGTTTTCTGTTTACCTTCCGTCTCACCTTGTATTAATTCAATATCAATAAAACCATTCCATTAAGTTTTTGTTGATACTTCACATTTTAAGAAATCTTTAAGATTCCTTTCTCCTATTTCTACAAGAAGCAGAATACAAGTCCAGCATTATGAACCTGGACTGATATCAGGTTCATAATGCTCTTCAATAGGCACTATAAAATGCATGATGTCTCCTTTGAAAACATTTAGAAATCCAATGAAGTTGTACATGACTTCCCGTTGACCTTGGGGTTAAGACCATCTTATCTTTTAATCCTAGCGATGTCACAGGTCAAGACTTATTTTTTAAAAAACCTTTTTGGCTCTTAAGCACTATCATTGTCCAAGAAATATTTCTAATTCCAACTGATTGCAGGTAGTTTTCAGCTTAGGAGTCAGCAATATGATCATCGTTAGGGTCATGTGTTTCTTCAACCATCATGTGGGAAGCTTGTGTTTTAGGGTCACATGGATATGTCCCTCAAACATTAAGTCAGATCCGTTGGTCTAATGAAGATGTGGTCTGAGAGATGGAGGGTTTTATATAGCTTAGCAGCAGCGCTACACTACACCATTTTTGCTTAAAATAGGCGGTAAAAGGTTAAAATAAATAACTTTCTCTGTTTTGAATCATCTGTTTATTCTATCCAGAATGGACTATCCTAGCTTTTTCTACTTCTCAAAACAGAAAGGACATTTGCTCTTGCTTGGATGTTAAACGCCTATAAAAATATCAAACTTTTTTTTTCAGTGAAGAGAAAGGTCCTTCACTGCTAAGAATGATGAGCAACCTTAAGACAAGCTTGCACTACATATAAAAGTATGACAGCAGGATATAGAAGTAGTCCGATAAACAGCATAAGTGAGATTGTATGTTGGTTTTTAGTCAGGCTCTGACTTGCTGACCTTCTAGGGTATTCCTGAAGCTCATGTTGGCGGTGCGGTCCATTGCTCCAGTGTCATAGTTTGGGAGGCTGAGAGTGAACTCCACATCTGCAGAAGTTGGTAATCTTTCCACAATATTTTGATTATGGTTTCCAGGATTACGGCGGAGAGGGCCTTCATTTCTGGCATCACAGAGAACTCCCCTGTTACTGTACTCCTCGGCCTGGGAGCACAGCACCTGTTGTTGCCGAGTACAGAAAGTTAAATTGTAAACACAAAACCTTATTAGTGAACTAAACATTACTTAATCCATAATTGAGGAATAAATAGGCAGATTTGAAACACAAATATGAGTTTCTATCTTGTGCAAATGTCCTTTTTAGAAGATTTTCTTATGAGTTTATTCTGTAAGCTCTTACGTAAGTATACTTTTGAACTTTTTTTCAAAACAGAGAGACTAGTTGATTGGGATTACAAAATAAGTTTGGGTCAGTGTCAAAATCTCAATCATAACTTTGAAAGAAGGTATTGCAGTTTTAAGATTTATGTATTAATGGAAAAAGTTATTAAAGCAACTGGGGCCTATGTGAAAAAATTATTCCCCAGTAATTCGGCAGATGTAATGGTACAAATACTCTACAAATGTTCCCCTTTTTCTTGTCTGTCCACAGATTATTCCCAATATAGTCGTGTTGCTTTTTGGCAGCTTTGCAATGTGCCTTTGTGTTTATTTTGGTCAGTTTACTTTGCCTTTTAACTTCTATGGATTCCATTTTTACCTCTTTTGTATGTTATTGTTGACTTATAAAAGAAAGTTCATCATAGTTGTTTCAGGATCTTACAAATCAAGCTATGTTTATTTAAAATATTATGTTATTGTCACATAGCATCTGCCTGGTTGGGATACTTTTTTTATTTTTGTTTTTGAAATGATCATTTCAGTTGACAAAAAAGCCAAAACAGAAGAATTGTTTTTGCAATTCTTTTTCCCTCCTATTAGGATAAAAATATATATTTTTGAAAGATAGGATTGAGAAGAGTTTGTCATGTATTGTAAATTTCTGTTTTGCTTGTTAGGAGAAAATATAATACAGCAAAAAAATTTGACAGTAACATTTATCTTTTCAAAAACATTTTTATGTAAATAAACAAAAGAAAATAGCATGCTTTATTTTACCTTCCAAGAGGAGAAGACAGAGCTTGGGCTGATAAGATTGGGGTTCTGGGGGCTCCGGGCCCCCATAAGCTCATCAGTGCACACTTCACAGTCCTGTGCATCTCTCCAGTCCCAGTAAGGAATGGAGAAAGTCATGTCTCCTGTCAGCTTCCTGATCTCATGTTCCCAGTGCAGCAAGTAAACACGGTGCCATGGTGGAAATGCAGGAGCCCAGTGTCCAAAGTCCACATTTCTCCAGACATTCCCTGGCCCACCTAACAGCGCATTGCGAGACACATAGTAATGCATCCAGACAAACACATCATACACTGAAACATCAGCAAACATCGGATTGGAGCCATTTTCCATCTCCCTATAGGTCCCTGTGGCAACAACATATTCCCTGCTGATCGTCTGCTTGGCGAGATTCAGATAAGAAATGAGTCTGTTTCTCTCAGCCCTGGTCAGGTGGAATATGTTTCGTCTAAGAGACACCCTTCTTTCGTTGCAGTTGTCCCCAAAGTAGCCAAACTTGCAGTCCCCACAGTTAAACCCCATAAAGTTCCCTGCACACTGACAAGTCCGGTTGTAGAAAACCAAAGGCCACTTCTCTCGATCGTCCAGTCCTGAGAAGGGGTACTGCGGTCCATCGGGCTGCTCTGAGATCTTCACATCCTCACAGGAGCCCCTGCCTGACCCGGCTCCACAAGCTGAGCCGTCCCCCTCCCACACCGGGCAGCACTCCTTGGTCCGCAGGGCTTGTTGCGTTACACAAAGGCGAGGGAACTGCTGATAGGTGGGCACCAAATACAGGATGAAAATAATAACTTTTAACCTCCACATCTCAGCCTTTTCCTTTCAGAGGCAAAGCAGACACTGAGACATGAACCAAGAACTGCCACAGTGGGAAAGTGGGAGGAATTTTCACTGAAGTTCTTGAGACCCCACTACCCCCCTCCACTGCTCTCTCAGTCACATGCTAAAATACCCTCAAGCTTACCTCATGAGTGGTGCAAACAGCCTGAAAAGAACATACACATCCAAGTTCGGGGGTAATCTTCATAGTTCAAGTCAAGTAAATTTCTTTATATAGTAACAAGGCAGTTCAAAGTGCATTATATAACAAAAATATAACACAATAACCAAAACTTTAAGTTTTGTCAAATTCCATCATCAAAA
This sequence comes from Xiphophorus maculatus, assembly GCF_002775205.1. Classification (NCBI taxonomy): domain Eukaryota; kingdom Metazoa; phylum Chordata; class Actinopteri; order Cyprinodontiformes; family Poeciliidae; genus Xiphophorus; species Xiphophorus maculatus. The sequence continues at coordinate 29,023,858 of NC_036453.1, forward strand.
TCATCAAGAAAAATCATCAGCAAGTATACATCAAATATAAAATTAATGTTCCAGTTATTAATAATAAGTCAACTCTCAATAGGTGTGTTTTTAGCCTGGATTTAAATGAATTCAGTGTTTTAGCTGTTTTCTGGACCTTTCCAGGTTTGTGGAGCATAAAAACTGAATGCTGCTCCTGTTTTACAGTTCAGATTTGTAATCGTGCAAAATATTTCCCTTTTACCAGAGATGTTATGTATGTAATAAGGCTGTTTTCAGGGCAAGAACTGCAATTTAGCCATGGCTATAAATGCAAATGTATATAATATGTTTATTCTATATACTTGTCCCATTAGATTATTGAATTAGATAAAATTTACAGTGCCTTCAAATGTAGTTATATCCCTTTTTTAGTCATGTTACCACAAACTTCAATGTCTCTGTGTTGGGAAATTCTATGCGATCAAGTAACCCAAATGTATGTGTTGCTTTGAATTGGAATGAAAATAATCTGTGGTTTTCAAAATGTTTTATTGATATAAACCTGAAATGTATGATAAGCATCTCCACATTTCCAGAATCAATAGCATGTGCTCTGGGGTTTATTTCTATTAGATACGAGATTGAAGTTTTATATATACTGTATACTAAACACCCTTTTTGGTGGTATACTTACTAATTTTATGCTTCACATTGTGTTGGCATGATCCTAATTCCCAATATATAGCCACACAGAACATCAGTGTGTTTTCTGTGGTTGCACTGTGAAACTCTCCATGACAGTAGTGGGACCACGGTTTTAAATTCTGCCACAAAAACCTCACTCTGTATGCATATTTAATTTGAACATTAATGTTAATGTGAAATTAATGCATTTTTCAGTTTCAAATATCTAACACACTTACAGGCAGTGCCTAAAAAAGAATAATAAAAAAAACTCCACAAATTTCTTTAAGTTTTTTAACCCACTAAAAAGAACAAAAAACCTCAGTCCAATCCTTGACATTTTCTACATTCTTCAGAAACCACTTACTGTGTCGTCACATATCATAGATACGGGATTATTCACCGCAAAGACTTAAAACAAAGTCCTCACTGAGAAGCAGCTGACTTACACACAATTGCTCTGAGCAGTTACGTATGTGCTTTGTGATGATTCTTAAGAAGAAAAACTCAAATATCTTAACATCATTGATGCTATCTCATGTGACATTTAGTACTCAAGACAGAGGCCATTGTTAAAAAGATCAGTGTTCATGAATTTGTTTATCTTGATAAAACAACACATCTGCTACCAAACGTTTGCCACAGGGGAGCAATGCAGACAGTGAAGGCCAGTATCTTACCACTAGTGGGCGCCATGTATATTTTTTATTTCTTCTGCCTGCATCCTTCCCCTGGTAGCTGTTAAAGGATAAACACTCATTAATTTGATTATACAGTGTTTATATACATCATGCTTTTCTCCTGCCAACAAAATGCAAATAAGCACAGTCGTGGGAAGAATTTGATGAAAAACAAAAATAAAGAAGAAAAAAGTAGGGAAAATACAGCAATACATGCTCTGACTGAGATTACTCACCATATACCTTGTCATATCTCCAAAGGCCTCACTGCATGTTGTGGGAGGGCAGATATTTTCTTGGTTTAATAATGATTTACAGCATAATAGCAACACAAGTTGAAAGACAGTTGTTTAACCATATGTAGGTTAAACTGGTTTGACTGAAAATAACCTTAAACATTCTCTTCTTGCCATAGCCTATTTTAGATTGTGTAAAAAGCATTACACACAAATAAAGGAATGTTCTAAATAAATTTCTAAATACCTTACTTAGCCACTATAATTTCCAGACCAGATTGTCATATGAGTTAATAGTTTCTTTTTATTAAGCACTGCACTGCTTGTATTTCTGTGTGCTCTCCTTGTCCTCTACTGGCTCATTTTTGCGATTAGTTCCAATAAACAATAATACTTCTTGAAACAAAACAAGTATTTTGTGTTTCAAAACACAAAATGCTTGTGTTTGAGTTTCAAAGTCGCATTTTTACTTCCTGTTTTCCAACAGCAGAGGATGCTTATCTTAATGAAGGATTTTAGTTTAGGTATATCTGAGGTAAAAAGGCCTTAGGAACTGAGTGAAAGAAATTTTGTTCAGCTGTTCACTAAAGTCTAACACATATACTGTATTTCTATTTGTACATTCTTCAGAAATCTACTGACTCTGGTGATAATCAGCAATATATTTCACAATTCACAGCAGAGACCTTATTTAGTGTCCACACTGAGAAGCAGCTGACTCATAACCTTGCTCTGGGCAGTGCTTTGCTTTGTACAGACTTCCAAGAACAAAAACTTGAATATCTTTAAATCACTGCTCCTCTCTCACATGACTCTCAACACTCAAGACTGCAACCAATTTCCACAAAACCTTGTTGTCTTTGGATTTGTTTAGCTTTATTATAGGTCTGCTAGCAAGTGTTACAAAAATGGCAAATGTAGTCGTTGAAAACCGGTGTCCTGCCACTAGAAGGCGCCATGCATCTATTTAAATACTGAGTATATCTTGCGTCCTGCACAATGACCACTGGAGACAGGCACCAACCTAGCATGGATAAAAGGGTATAGACAATAAGATAAAAGAGGAAATCTGTTTGTTTTTTTCTTTTATACAATTTCAGTTACATGCAAGGCTGCCATATTAGATTTTGATGCTGTGATTGGTGAGAAACTTCTGATTATACCCTCAAAAACAAAACTTCAGAGAGGCTGTTCTTTTGATTTCATTGTTTGAAACTTGGAAATGTGAGCTTCTGACTGAAAATAGAAGACATAATTAAACCAACTTGACAATGTGGCACAATAAATTGTATTTTATGAAATATAATATTTTATTTCATTTTTTTTAGTCCTATATAGTGCTGTTTTAAGTTTCACAGAACTTGAAACCTAAGATTCAGTAGCTGGTTTCTTCAAGGGTCTGCCATAATATGCTGCGACCTCCCCTAATTTTACTACATAACTCATAGACACCTTGCAGGGAACATGCTGTCAAATTTTAAGATTTTACAGTCAAAAGTCTTGATAGCGACTTGCTGATGACTGCATGGTGGCCGGGTGGTTAGCACAGTCACCTTGCAGCAGAAGAGCCTAGACATTTTTTCCACAGAGTTTATATGTTCTCCCAGCGTGTCTGAGTTTTCTCTTGGTACTCTAGCCTTCTACATCCTGGATGAATGAATGAATGAATGAATGAATGAATGAATGAATGAATGAAAGGAAAGACAAAAGGACGGGTGGAAGTCATGTTAACATGGTAAATTGAGATTCTTTGTCATTGTGTTTGTGACAAACATTTGAGAAATTGAAGGAGATAGTTGGTAAATTATCATTAAAGAATATTTAGAGGCTTTGAAGAATAGCTTTGGGAAAGTCATCTGATTATTTTCTGAAAAAAAGAAGCAATTAATGCAATGAGACTGTGCTGACTTACACTTTAGCAAATATAGCAACCTTCAAATTCCCAATAAAATGCAATAACCTCTTAAAATGTCAAAGGTTAATCATTAATTTCGAAAGATTTACAATTAAAGCATAAAACGGCACAAAAACATTTAAAACCACTTATTAGATATGATGTCTTCTTGTTTTTCAGATTGTATTCCCACAGGTTTAGGTTCTCTGTGTTGACAGTATGAGGCTGACAGATAGTTAAAGCTAGCATGTGCTGTATTACCTGTAAAAGCTTCAAAAGACTTAAAACTAAGGAGTCTCACCTTTCAGTAGGACAGCTCTTGCAATCAGAGCTACAACGGAATGGTTTAGATGACCCAGACAAAGTCAGTGAACTTAAACTATTAATTTTATTACAATTGTCTTCCTTTTTTACTTAGTATCTCATAAAAATAATAACGTGCACTGAAGTTTGAGGTTGCAGAGTGTATTCTCTGTTTCCATAAGTTCCCATCTGAACAATCAGTGGTGAAGCTCTCCACACTGTTTTGGATGTAGAGGGGATGGAGGAGGAGAAGGAAGTGGAGGAGGGAGGAGAGTAAGAGTGGGAGAGAAGGAGGGGGGTTGTCTTGTGCGTCAGTAAGTCAAGCATGTTCCAATAACGGGCTGTATTATCTGCTGCTATTTGCAGTTTGTCGTAGCCAGGCACTAGACTGAGCTCGAGTAAAAAAGCTGCACAGGCTGCTCTTTACTTTTCCTCTGTGATGGAAACAATCTCAAATGGACTGAAATCTGGATGGCAAAAGGTAAGCAGAAAGTATGTGTTTAGTTTTTTAGCTCAACTCTAAAATTTTAGTGTCAAGTTAAGGTATATTTTTCTGACTTCAGATCTTCCACACCTAGCTTATGTGCATCTTTTTCCTCAGGAGGAGTCTAACTGTTGTCTGTGGCTTTGCTCTCTCCATGCAAAACACAAGAGATTCATGTGAGAGGGCAGAGGATGGAGGCAGGTTTAAAGAATAGCACATGGACAATGAAAATATTATGTGTGAGGTTGTTTGGAGTCATTCTGTTGCTTGCAACTGATCTGAGCTGGCTGAGCTTGAAAGAGCAGGCTGTGGCCAGTGCCCAGAATAATGAGAGAAGGGTGCTGGCGCATATCCCAGGGGACATTATCATTGGAGCTCTGTTCTCTGTCCACCACCAACCACCTGCAGACAAGGTACCTGTTGTGTGAGTTTATGTCCTTGTGTATCCTGTATCTGTATGATGAAGTTTAACAATCCACTTGTTGGTGCACTTTGTTTAGGTGCATGAGCGAAAGTGCGGTGCAGTGCGTGAGCAGTATGGGATCCAGAGAGTGGAGGCCATGATGCACACTCTGGACAGGATTAATGCAGACCCCAATATCCTTCCCAATATTTCTTTGGGCTGTGAGATAAGGTCAGCAATAGGAGCAGTAGCTCCACTTACTTTTAGCAAGTAAATAATTAACCTACTCAGAGTCATCTGTTAGAAAAAAGGACTCAGTTGGTTTTGATTCATTCAACTTGTAATGAATCAAAACCAACAAATAAAAATCACAAATAAGTTAGGATGAAGCTGACGACTTAAGTTAGCAATAACCAAAGATAATGTAATATATGAGTGTCTGCACTACACTTTTGACATTTAAATGTCATTTAGACAACTTTGAAATTTAAAACAGCTAGCAGTTTTGAAAAATAGCTAAAATCTTTATTCAAGAGTTGTTAGATGCTTTAGGTAGTCAGCTGTGACAGTTCTATTAAAAAAAATCAAAACAAATATACCGTCAACAATTAAATATTTTAAATTCATTCATTTGATTTTAATCATTTCTTTCCACATAAGCTTTCTCAATCTGCACCCTGGTACATGGAAATTAACCATTAAATTTTTCACACCTCTGCAAGAGATGTAAAAAGGGGGGGAAAACATTAAAACAATAACTCCACCCTTTATTATTAAAGACAAGTTAGAGAAATACAGCCTTGTGAGTAACTTTAGTAAGGGGAAAAAATGTATAGGATAAGTATTGTATTTTTTCATTTTTTTCAGAATAATTGGTGCCACGTTAACTGGTATTCCTAACAATTTCTAAATATGTTTAATTCAAAGTCTGTTGTTCTTTTTTCCAATTAGATTGTTTCTCTGGGTTATAACAATGATGGAAATAATTTCTCCTAACTACTATTAGAAATAGTAAAGATAGGAAAATATGCTACTTAAATTCATTACATGTGTTTTAACAATAATTACTTAAAATTGCTACATAAAAATAGTTTCTTGACTAAAGTCCCTTATGTTTATAGGTAGAAAAATAGGTACCATTTTTTAAAATAATTAAAGCTGTGACAAATAAACCTGGGTGAAGATTCATGTTTATTTTTGCCATAATGCACAGTGAAGAATATGGTAAGAAAGGTAAAAATATCTCCAAGGCTCAGTGTTAGAAAACTGCAGCAAAGAGTAACTTAGGGTCACCAAGTTTCCATAACAACCATGTATTTTAGGGCTCTTAACATATCATTGCAAGGAATTGTGATAAATGTGAAAGGAGCTATAAAAGAGATCAGAAAGAAATAAACAAAAAGACCAATCAATTTAAAAGTGAATTATCTGAAGATAAGAGTAGAACAATTTTAGGTGGGAGGGGAATAATCTTTTCATGGAGACTTCTGGGAACTGGATACAAACTAATGATCCCTTGATAGAAGAAAAATGCACAAGAAAGTGACAGAAGGCTGGTTGAGAAGGAACCCACTTTTAATTAACAGAATGAAACAAACAATTATCCTGCAAATCTTTAAGGATCAAAAAAGGTAATCCAAGTAAACCAGTTGCCTTCTTTACGCTTGTAAAGTACCTCAAACCAGTGGTTCAGAAATATTTTTGGAATAATCATTCAGAGTTTCAACTACAACCAAAATAGCCACAGTAGCCTGTTCTTGTTGCTATTACTATTTATTACTAAAAGCTCGTTACTGAGCACAAAATGTAGAATATCTAGTCTTTCAGCTTGAAACAGAACCATGGTTAAGACGATGTTGTTGGGTTTTTTTTGTTTTTCAGATCACTGTTTTAAGTGTGCAGCGAAGAAGTAGTACCACCAGTTGTTTTTGACACTTTATTATCTGCTTGAGTTTAAATTTGAATTCTTTGGAATATTCTTTGGAATATTCTCCAAAAATTGAGTAGCTTATAGAAGCTATAACAGTAGCCTTTCTGTTTATATTTTTTCCGGATAAGCAAATCTTTTTGACTTTAGCTTATGAATTCTATATTATATTTACATGTCTTTTTATTCATTACTACTACTTTTTATTTATTTAATTTTTTTATTTACTCTTACAACATAATTTGAAAACCATGACCTTGAAGTAAATCCAGATTTAGTAGCTGGAGAAACCCTTTTTGAAATGATATACTTCTCCAGTCATTTTTCTACAATTTGTAGTTTTGTTTCCAAAATATCAATGAGCATTACAAGATGCTTCTGCTTCACAATGATGAGAAGTGACTGAAGTCAGCCTCAAACATACTTTATTGAATTAGGACAAATCTCCTGGTCAAAGCTTAACAAAATTTGAGCTTAAAATAACTTAACTAAAACGCCAAGTTTACTGACTAATTCAGACTGTGGAAACCCTCCTATTGGCTTTGTTTCACTCGGGAAGCACTATCAGATCCTCTAATCTTTTTGCCAAAATATTGTGATGGTGAGCTCAATGTTTGTTCACCAGGGACTCGTGCTGGCACTCAGCAGTGGCTCTGGAGCAGAGCATTGAGTTTATCCGGGACACATTAGTGTCCAGCGATGAGGAGGAGAGCCAGGCCAGATGCACAGCAGAAGCAGGGAGCGTACTCCTGCAGGGAAAGAAGCCCATCGTGGGACTCATCGGACCAGGCTCCAGCTCCGTGGCTATCCAGGTGCAGAATCTCCTGCAGCTCTTCAATATCCCACAGATTGCATACTCAGCCACCAGCATGGATCTCAGTGACAAGGTAAAGTTGGAAAACAAACTAGAAACATTAAAAGTTCCTGTTGAATTTTATAACCTAGAGGCCAGATGCTATGTAAATATAAATTAGTGTACAGACCATTCTTTGAAGTATGTCACCAGACTTGTGAACATGTAAATCTCTCCCAGCAGAGTCTATATAAATACTTTATGAGAGTGGTGCCATCAGATATGCAACAAGCCAGAGCCATGGTGGACATTGTCAAGAGGTATAACTGGAGCTATGTGTCTGCAATACACACAGAGGGTAAGACTGTATGCCTGTGAACAAACATAGTATTGATGATTGAAAGCAAATTAGTTCCAGTAAATTAACCCAAATAGTGAAACCTGTGTGCAGTTACATTAAATAAATCAGACACATTGACAAGTTCAATTATTTGAGTTACTACAGAGTGATGTTTTTTTTGTAAGAACACAAAATGTTGTTCAATTTTATATGAGATCATAAAAAATTTAGCTCTTTTTGCATCACTTACTTCATTAACTCAGTATGGCATGGAGGAGATCAACTAGCTCTGCTTAGGTGTTCAGGAAGCTAAAGTGGATTTAATAGTGGCCTTTAGCTGGTCTGCATGGTCAGACTGGCTAAATAACAAACAACAAGTCTGCCAACAATGCAAACTAGCTAAAGGCCACTATTAAAGCCACCTTAGCTTCCTGAACACCTGAACAAAGCTTTGCTTTTGCTCATCTTCCTCTGGACAAAAACCCACAGATTAAAGGTTTAGGTCAGAAGAGTTTGCTGTTCATCCAGAAAAATAATACCATGAACAATGAAGAAGGTACTGGCCTTTTTGACACTTTTTGACACATATGCTCATAGCATTTCATTTTTGTATAAAAGTATTTTTTTTATTAATCTTTTTATATTTTAGTATTTTTAATAGTCTATTTTTTAGAAACTGCATTCTGGGTTTTGATCACCTGGGAGCAACTTTGTAAATAGAACTGGCAAATGGCAAAGTTTTCAGAATATTCTACCTTACTAAGATACATTTTCAGTTTACTAGATCCATCACTGCAACACCAAAAACAGTAGATACGTCTTGTAAAATGTCTGGTTTTAAAGGTTCTGTTTGTGTAGTTTCAGTAGTTTGTATTTTTTCATTGAAACAAACAGAGAAAAACTATTGCATGAATCAGGGTATGATTTGCTTGAAGCTGAACCTGTTTCACATGGTCAGATTTAGACAGAAAATGGTTTATTTATGGTAGGAAAAATAATTTTTAACTGGGTAAAGTCAAATGTTAAAATATTTCTGTGTTTGAAACCATGCTCAAAAGGACACATGGAATCCCACAATCTTTTTCCTTTTTTAATTTAGATTTGTAAGCCATCCTCTAAACCTGGCAGAACACATGAGGAATAAATACACAATTCTATCATCATTTTCATAGAGTCGGTCCTTGAGTGACTAATCCTATTTATTAGGAAACAAATGTGCTGCCAGTGTATAATTCTTGATTTTTTCCTTCAGTGTGTTACCACACTTTCTGTTAAGCTTTCAGTGTTCTTACCACTGTTTATTAATGCGCTTGAATAAATGCTGAATCTAAACTGTATTTTCTGTTTTCTTATATAACAAACAGACTGGTGTTGAACAGAATTTTCAAAACAGCTAAGTCGTTTCAAATGTTGTTTTCTGCTTTGAGAACTAAGGCTGTCAGTTGTTTCTCCAAGGAAAACCATGAATCTTATGTTATTTCTTTCAGCTGCCAGCAGGCAGTAGGTTTGCACAGTAACCCTACAGAAAAAGTTTATTTCATGCAGTTGTATCCAGGATCTTGTCCATATTAAAATTGTTGTTACCATAGGTGAGAGATGGAACATAGACTAACCAGTAAACTGAATTCTTTGATTGTTGGCTGTGGTCTTTCTTCTCCATAACAAATTTCAGTAACAGCTGTAAAGCTATAAAAGAGACTCCAGTTTATCTATTCATCTTCCTCATCCTGGAACGAATGGTTCACCTTTTGGGGTTGAAAATCATGCTCTTAAACTTTGAGGGGATTACGCTCAGCTGTGATCTGCTTCAGTGCCACTGAAGGGCATGACTGAAAGACACTAACAGAACCGCATCATCTGCAAAAAAAATAAAATAAAATACCCTGAAGTTATCAAACAAGAGACCTTCATCATGATTATTCTCAATAACCACCATAAACAAAGAGATGGTGCTACCCTGGTTCAGAATGTGAGAATAGCTTTTGCTTTGGGCAAAATATAGAAAAGGGTAGCCTTAAAAGCAAACCAGGTACTCTGTAGTCTTGCATTGCTTTAAACAAAATATATTGAATGAATTTTGCTTTACCACTGAGCCACCAGGTGCCCACAATCCGTCATCACTGATGAACGGCACAACTGCACTAGTTATTAATCCAGTAGATTCTGTATCCGGTGGAATTTAAGATGAGCAGAAATTTTAGCGGAGGCTCTAATTATTGAGACATGTTGGAAAATTATTGGACATATTAGTAATCTAACCTGTTCAGGGTGTAGACCACCTTTCACCCACTGTTAGCTGGTGTTAAACACCAGCCCTTCCATGTCCCTACAAGAATTAGTCAGGCTTATAAATCTAATTAATGGACATTAGTCATCAGACCATTTCCTTCAATTATTTATCTATTTAATAAATGTAGGTCAGTCATGCTTGCAGCACTGCAGTGGGCTTCTGTGAACTAATGGCAAAGTTTATGACCCAGTAAATAATAATTTTTGGTATATACTTGCACAGCAGCAGAAACTAGGTGACCCACTTTTCAGCAATAATGGGGAAATCAATCACTCGACAGCATCTCCCATGACAGGAACAAAATTACCACATGTTCAAGTGCTGTGTTGGCATTACACAAATGTATTTCTTTGTTTTCCTGTACTGCAATTACACATGTGACCCCGCAGAAGAAATTGTTCCTAGAAGAAATGTGTCAGATTTTTGACTAGATTCCAGTAAAGAATGTCTGAAAATCACTTTATTTGGTCAGGAAAAGTCTCCGTTTTCTCATTTCATTTAGTTAGATTGAATGACAGACACCTGACTGTGTGTTTTCAATAATGTGCTTCCATCCGTAGGTAACTATGGTGAGAGCGGTATGGAGGCATTCAAAGACATGGCAGCAAAAGAGGGGATCTGCATTGCCCACTCTGATAAAATATACAGTAATGCAGGGGAACAGAACTTTGACAAATTACTGCAAAAACTCATGGCCCATCTACCCAAAGCCAGAGTGGTGGCCTGCTTCTGCGAGGGCATGACAGTCCGAGGCATTCTGATGGCCATGAGACGAAAGCGCCTGGTGGGGGAGCTGCTGCTGGTGGGAAGGTGAGCAGGGAAATCTATCATTTTCAATTTCTGCCTGCACGTCTCGTCGCTGTGTGTATTGTTTGCCTTTACTAAGGAATAAAAGTTGTAGCCATGCACAGTTTGTGCCTCTACATTTACAGTCTTGTTGCTTTCCACTTTCTCCAGATGTCCAACGTCATCCATCCCGATGTATTTGTTTATAGCGGAACCATCTTTGTCCTCTCATCCTCATCATCATTGCATCTTTCAGTTTAATGGTGACCTTTAAACTTCAAGGTATTTTTACATTCTGTGATATTTTCTTTCACAGTGTATTCAGCTGTGTATAAATATTCATATCTTTTGAATGTTTACACATTTTGCAATATTACAAGCACCAATTTCAATGTATTTTGTATAATAGGCCAGGGCAAACTAATATAAGAATGTGAAGTGGAAAGAAAAGTATATGACAAAATGTTTGCACCTAAAATAGTGAAAAGTTTTGTTCCCCAAACCCTCAGAAAATTGTTAAATCAAGTATACCTGTGATTAATGTAATCTCGGTGTTAAATATAACAACAAAAGGTCCTTGGTATCGTTGGATGAGTTGCAGATACTCACTGATAAGATTTAAAGAACCAGCAGAATTATGATGTAGGAAGCTTTACACTAGCAGCGAGAAGGAAACTGATCACAGTTTGACATCATATTGATGCTGCTAATGGCAATGTAATTCTAAATGAAAATCTGTTTGAGACTTGAGACTGCAGCGTTCACCTTCCAGCAGGACAATAACCCTAAGCATATAGCTAGAAGTACAGATCGATAGTTTAGAGCAATGCTTTTTTTGTGTTTGAATGACCCAGTAAATCAAATCTAGAACCAGTGGCATGACTTGAAAAAGCTGTTCAGAGTCATTCCATATCCAATCATACTGACCTTGAGCTATTTTGCAAAGAATTGAAGAACTGTAGATCTGGTGGAGACATAACTCAAAATACTTGCAACTGTAATTACAGCAATGGGTAATTCTTCAAAGTATTGACTCAGAGAGGTTGAATAAAAAGGAATATCCCCCTTTTTAGACATTTATTTGATTCTGAAAAATCTAATTCTTTCTCCTTTTACCCTACAAAGATACACTTCTTTGTGTTGGTTTGTCAAATCAAATGTGAAACTCATTAAAGTATAAAACTGTTGTGTGCAAATATTTAAAAAGGTTCAAGGAGTATAGATATTCCTGTGCATAATCGTGACAAATTTGCCTGTTATTTTTTATAATCCTAATTTTTATGTACTCAAAGTATCAGTGCCACCTAAATATTAATTGTTCACTTTGATGAAAATGACTGCATTGTCCATGTGTTCAGAAATACAAAGTTGAGAGCCCTGTTTTCTCAGTTTCTATAATAAACCTTCTTTTTTACCATATTATATGACCATCTGCCTGCAAATTATTTTAAAAGAAAATAAGCCAAAGATTGGGCAAAAAACATTGAAGAAAAAAAAAGGCCTTTAAAATCATTAGCGATGCAAACAAGTGCAGAAGAGGCGGTGGATCTAACGAGAGGTTCCAGTCTCTCTCTGAGAATAACGTGTTTTATTTTAAGGTTTGACTCTCTGGCTCGCTCTCGTCCCTGGTGTTCTATAAATGCCTTTCCTCATTAGGAGCCACATATGTAGGCTGTCGCTCAAATTTGACAGCAGGAAATGTAAAATAACCTTGAACTACATATTGTAAAAACACAAGTCTCTAGACTTTCCATAAGCTCACACGTCATAAATACTCTAGCTGTGTTGCCATTGTATAATTATTTTATTGATGTCAGTTAAATTGTTAGGATTTCTTTTACTTATATTATGTTTTGCTTGTAAAAATTTGAGATATGCATGTCCTGTCCAAAATTTGCTCTTTTAATGTAATCACTAGTGTTTCTTTGTTCTACAGGTTTGTTTAGTGACCTGCAGAATTTAGATTTTTATGTGAGCCTGGAGATTTTGTTACCGGTTTTGTGCCTTTGTGCCATGTGTGCATGCCTATGTCCCATAAATGGAGAGAAATGCTTGGATCATAGCAAAAATCTGGAAGAAAGTCCTCCGGACAAGTGACACCAAAGAGGAACTTTTTGGACTGCAAGTAAACCTTGTGTGCTGGAAAATTAACATTGAGCATATCATTCTCATCATGAAACATGGTGATGGCAGCATCATGCTGAGAGGTTTTTTTCAGGGGGAACAGAAAAGCTGGTCAGTCAAAAAAAATAAAAATGAGACTACAACAAAGGTTCACCTTCCACCTGCACAGTGACCAAAGATGCACTGCCAGAGATACATAGTTTAAATCAAAGCAAATATGTGAGTTAGAATGGCCTAGTCAAAGTCCAATTCTATTTGAGAACCACTGGAAGAAATGGCAAGTAGTTATTTTCAATAAAATCTAACTGGATTGAGCTATTTTCCAAAGAAGAACAAACAAAAAGCAAAAGGTGCCTAGAAAGGCAGAACTAGTAGAGATATTTAGCCCAACATTAAATACTGGCTGTTAGGTGGTTGATTAAGGGGTGAACACAAAATGGAAATCAAACTTTTTATTTTTTTAAACTTTTTAAAAGTCATATGCTTCCCTTCTACTTCACAAGTATGCACCACTGTAAGTTTAAGTAGCCTTCAGCGACAAATCTCCACCCTTGGTTCTGGCTGCTGCACACAGTTTTTTCACACAAGAGCTCCTGTTAACCACTTGGAATTTCTATTACTGTTAATGCAGAGTGATCCTTCATTGGTTTTCCACCCACAAATGCAGAAACACAGCAGCTGAGATTGCTTACAGGTCATAGAGGAGAGCTTTTAGTCCATTTAGATCAGACAGTTGTTGATGTTTAGTCTATTTTTCTCCCTCCTTATTCAGTTTCAAGTATAAAAATGACACCTTTCTTGCTGCTGGATTGTTAAAAAAAAAGGGCTGTTCTAAAAATTGTATGAAAAATCAGACCAAGATGTTTGTGTACACACATTGCATAGCACACATATATGTGTCTTCAGGCATGTAGGTGGTATAGCAACACGCCGTATGCAGCCTGGTGCCCTGCTAGGTCGATGTGTGGGTTTCAGAGCGCTTGTTGAACAGTGATTCAAACTATCCAGAGTCAAAGCCCTCTATGCTTTTCAAATCTATTCCTGCCTTTTTTTATGCCAGTGCACCATTTCTGTACTCGCTTCTCTAAGGATGTGTTATGAAATGATCTCCTACCTCACCAGAATCAGGCATTATAAAAACACCCACACACTGTTGTGTAACTCCAGCTTGGTTAAATAAGTTTTTAGACAATTACTTCTCTCACAGTTTCTTTAAGTTTGTTAGAAGACATTTGCACCAGTCAGCCATGACATTATGACCACCGGCAGATGCAAACATATAATTATATCACTATTGTGGGTGGCATATTTGAAGTAGCAAGGAACCACTCTGTCCTTCAGTGTTTATCTGTTAAAAGCAGAGGTTGGGAAGTTATAAAAATGAGAGCAAACTTAATAAAACCCATAAATTAGAGAACACCTCCAGCACTTAAGGGAAGTTCAGCATTATGTCAAAAGAAGAAAAGGTTTGTGAAAAAAATCAAGGCATGTTGTGTTGATCCTCTTTTTGTCAAAAAGACAATTGACTGAAGCTTAAAGCTGACAGGTTGTCACAGAAATGTGTGTGATAGCCATTTGGATACCTTAGAGTTAAAGTAAGGAGTGTGTCTCTATGGAGGGCTAAAGGGTACAAAATTAAATAAATAAATAAATAAATGTTTAAATAATTTACATAATAGACAATTACTGTATAAGATATCATTAAACTATTAAGATGCAAACATGTAATAAATAAATTAAATAAATCTATATTTAATTTATTGTTAACGGGGTGGTTAGTTGTTCCAACAATTCTGTCAACAAGTTATATTTAAGATTTGACTTTCTTCCCCACTGAAACAATGCTCTCAAATCAAAGGTTGGATTTTAAAATATGGGTATGAGGCCAAACTACAGCAAGATAAATTAATCTTAAAGATTTTTGCACGTGTACAATCGCTGTCAACAAATACAGGCATTGTATTTGATGTCAGCTAAATATACAGTATCTGTTCTCTTTTGTTTTTCTGTCATTAAGTGTCAAGTTTTAATGTAACCTCCTTTACAATGGAAAGTAAATGGTTTTCTGCCACTTTTGCTGAGGTGACAGTGCCGTCTAAACAGTCAAACCACAGAGTGGGCTGCAAAAATGCAGCAGTTAACAAGAAATACAATCTGCTGTGGCACAGAATGGTTTCTGTAAAACTGTGCACAACTATGCACTTAGTCATTTTTCTCACTATTTGAAATGGCTGGTTTGAAGCCAAACAAATGTAGGAATGGTATTAAATCTGATAAGAAACATCACATGAATCTGCCCACTTCCAGTTTTCACTCTAACCTCCTTGTTGGACTTTCTCTCTTTAGTGATGGCTGGGCAGACAGGTATGATGTCACTGATGCCTATCAAATGGAGGCTGCCGGTGGGATCACCATCAAGCTAAAGTCAGCACATGTGAACTGGTTTGATGATTATTACCTGAACTTGAAGCCTGATTCCAACCTGAGGAACCCCTGGTTTCCTGAATTCTGGCAGCACCGTTTCCAGTGTCGACTGAGAGGGCATCCACAGGAGAGCCCAAAGTACAACCGCACTTGCAGCTGTTAGTATAAAAAAAAAAACATGCTCCCTGCACCCACATTGAACACTTGTAATCTGTCAGTGACATCATAAAATTAAGTTGTTTTTTTTGATAATGTTCATGTTTGTTCGTCACAGGGAGAGAATCTCTACGACAGCAGTATGCCCAAGATACAAAAATGGGTTTTGTCATAAATGCCATTTACTCAATGGCTTATGGTCTGCATGCCATGCAACAAACTCTCTGTCCAGGATATAAAGTATGAACCTCAAAATTGTGCTTATCCAGATTCCTTTACTTCTGATGGCGATAACATTTACTGCATTGTTCTGTTTTTCAAAGGGTTTGTGTGAAAACATGCGGCCCGTAGATGGCCGCAAGCTGCTGGATTACCTAATGAGAACCAACTTTACTGGTGTATCTGGAGAGGTCATCCACTTTGACCAGAATGGAGACTCCCCTGGCAGGTAAGGACTCTGATGAAGACGAAAGAAAGGAGAAGATATTCATAGTGTTAAACTATACACTGAAAATGTAGGTTGATGTGTGCTACAGGTATGAAATCATGAACTTCAAGCAGATCGGAGTGGGTCAGTACGCTTACATCCATGTGGGAAGTTGGGATCAGGGTGGTCTGAAGATGAATGATGAGGAAATATGGAGCAACAGCAGTGAAATCATCCAATCAGTCTGCTCTGAGCCCTGCCAAAAGGCTCAGATCAAGGTGGGATTTCAAATTTAATTCAGTTCAGTTAAGTTTGAAGTGACAATTCATTCAGTTTACAATAGAGATGCTATGCAAGATGTTTAGGATTCTTAAATTTAGATATCTGTCAATACCAATATTCATTCTAAATTCAAAGTGCTGAGAGAAGAGGTGTACAGCATAAGTCGTCAACTCTTGGATTTTATTCTTGAAAGTGTAAATAAAATTGTCTTAAAAGAGGCATTTGGAACGTTGGGTGGATCTGTGGCCTCAGCCTGAACGGCATCAGTTTTGGGGTTGATACAAATATTGCAACCAATACTATCCGATACTATCCAGTACTATCTTTAATTTAGAAAGTTTGTGTCCAATGTTTTGTACCATTTTTATACAGTCCTTACTTTTCTGTATTTTATTTCATTTACATACTTAACAACATATATGCAAGTCTTTGCTGTAAAATGAATGAATTTCATGGTTTGCACATTACTACCTTGCATTTTGTCACCAGGATTTATAAAGTATACCTCTAAAAACATTGTATCTTTCCTGTCCCCTATTCCGTCTCTGCTTCTTCACACATGGGACCCGAGTGTTACAAAGGCTCATATGTTTCAAGTCGTGTGTTGAGCAAAAAGAGTTTGAAGTAGCAGTTCCCAGTTGGATATGAACTACACCTCTGCATAATATCCACTATAGATAACAGCCCTTGTTGTGAGGAAACCTGTGAAGTACAACCCACACACCAGATTTAAATTAATCCCAAGTCCTCACTGCTAATCATGACAATAATAAGATATCTTACTAGAGATGCAGTTCATGCCATTGTTCAGGATTTAATCAACTCCAATCCAGCTTTATTTAGCTTCATCCTCTTTGTGCTGAGGGGAATCTTTTCCTCCTCTGTATCATCACACAGTTTTCCAACATTAATCTCTTATTAAGCAGTGTCTAGTATCTAATGCACCCTAAATTAAATTAAATACTGAACATCAAAAAGATCCTAACCTGGTCTGAACTTCTTACCCCAAACCAAATTCCCTTTTTCTGTCAAATCCAAACAACCAGGCCTCATTTTCTTTCTTCAACAACTTTGTGTTCCTGGTGACTGATGACTTATAAAAAGGAATCCCATACAGTCTTTCACACATCTATTTTTCAGTTACTGCACCCATTCCTTTTTTGAGCCAGGAATTAATTATTGTCACTCTGGCAGTGTGCATTTTAGCATGCTTGCCAGAGGAGAAAATATTAAGCTTTTTAGGTACCATAAATTAACAGTGCCTTGAAAAATGACATGGAATATAACTCCATGACATTGTACAGGCTTTTGTCTTCTTTGTTTCCCATGACGAACACATTTTAATTTACTCGTCCTTCAGAGAAGTCAGAGTGTAAGATTAGCTACAGAAAAGTGCCATTGGAGCTTTGAGACCTTTCCACCTTTCTTTCAGCTGTGTGTCTGTGCAAATGTGTTTCCAGGTGATCCGTAAAGGAGAAGTCAGCTGCTGTTGGACTTGTACTCCCTGCAAGGAGAACGAATTCGTCTTTGATGAGTACACTTGTCGAGCCTGTATCCTGGGCTCCTGGCCTACAGACGACCTTACTGGTAAACATTTTATCTCTCACACAAGATATTCAAACAGGACAAAAGAGGAACTATCACATCTGGTTTACAGAGGGTTGATCCTCCTTAAAAATTCCACTTCAGATTTTCTCTATCTTGTTCTCAAACACTCACTTATAGTTAGCTATATGCAAAGCACATTGTGACACAGAATGACTTACTACTGTACAAATCAACCAAATGCTACATACCCAAAGAAAGTACAATGGCTTTGCTCTTTTCTTATCTAGAGTTTACACTTCTAGATTACTATTTTTTAGCATAACCCTTTTTTATCACTTCATATCCAAACAACTAATGATATGTTTATTGTTATATAGTTTGTATAATTTCACATACATCATATGTTCCAATCCTTCTCTTCAGGTTGTGAACCAATTCCGGTCCAGTATGTGCGATGGGGGGATCCAGAGCCAATCGCAGCTGTAGTCTTTGCCTGTCTGGGACTCATGGCTACACTTTTTGTTACTTCTGTCTTCATCAAGTAATTAAATGGATACATTTCTTACATGTAATGCATATTCTTAATCAAAATCGCATGGTCAAAATGAGGACAACTTGGTGAATAGTTGGTGTAACTTGGTGTAATTTCAGTTCAGTATAGATCTTGTTTAGTATTTGTATTATGCACATACATACATATTAGGTATTTATTTTATGGTGGTAATAATAAAATTGTTTAGATATAAACATATATTTATGTTAGAGTGTCAAAGTACAGCTCTAAATCCAAATGAGAATCTGTTGCACAACTTAAAAATTACGTTTTGAAATGCTTTCATCTATGTTTGATTGAGCTAATGCTATTTTGCAAAGACGTATCTGAAAAAATAGCAGTCACTAGATGTGTACAACAGGTAGAGACAAATCCCAAAAGACTATCAGATGTAATGGTAGTGAAATCTATTTTTTGACAAAGTCTTAATCCAAGAGGGTTGAAAAACTGCATGCCATACATTGTAGATTAATTGCACAAAAAATAGCTTTGAAAAGCATGTATAATTTCCCTTTCATTTCACAGTTATCATCACTTCTGTGCTGGTCTGTCACATAAAATACATTGAAGTTTGTCTTTGTTCAGTGAACCTATAATTATATATTTTTTTTAATGTAGGTTTTGGGACACTCCTGTGGTGAAGTCATCTAGTCGGGAGCTTTGCTACATCATTCTTGTTGGAATATGTCTGGGTTACCTGTGCACCTTTAGCCTAATTGCCAAGCCACACATTGTCTACTGCTACCTACAGCGGTTGGGGATTGGCCTATCCCCTGCCATGAGCTACTCAGCCTTAGTTACCAAGGTACTCTCATTTACAAAATGAAGTTAGTCATTCATTTCTGTCACTTCCTATGAAACACTGAGATACAGCTTTATTACTTGTTGTTCAAGCATAATCTGATGTCACATTTTTACATAACACCATAAAATGCTCAAGAGTTTGACACATTTTTATCAAGCTGATTTGAATTTAAGTATTTCAAATCAGTATCAGTATGTATTTGAAAGATAAATGTAATTCTGTTTATTTTCTTATATCCCTATTTTACATAAAAGACTTACATCAAAAGGTTTTCCTATTCGCATTTTTAAAAATTTAATGTAGAGCATGCATCAACAATGTGATATTTTGTTTGTTCATATGTATGTATGGTGTTAGCAACAAACACAACATTGCTGAGCTTCAGAGGCTGGCGCACTGCCAGTTATAAGTGAGACAAAAATTTAAAATCTTAGCGTGGGCTGAGGCTGATATTCCAGGTCAAGGAAAATGATTATTCACACAAATCACCGTGAGAAGTGTTATCTTCGTTCAGTCTAACTGAAACACCCATATTCATTTTGATCTATTTTTAATTCAGACCAACCGCATAGCACGCATCCTGGCAGGGAGCAAGAAGAAGATCTGCACAAAGAAACCGCGTTTTATGTCCGCCTGCGCACAATTGGTCATCGCCTTCCTACTCATACTGCTGCAGCTGGGGATTATTGTGGCACTTCTTATCATAGAGCCACCAGAGGTACGTATGTATGTGTGTGATTCCAAAATACTGGATGACATTAATGGACCTTTATTCAAATAAACAGAGAAACATTTTTGCTTTGTTTTTTTTAGGTGATCTATGATTACCCCAGTATCCGTGAGGTACATTTGATCTGCAATTTGACCACTTTGGGAGTGGTGGCCCCACTGGGCTACAATGGCCTGCTTATACTCAGCTGCACCTTTTATGCCTTCAAGGTACTTCAGGAATACATCAGTTTGTTTCTCACTGATCTTCCAATGCAGCTTGATGACTGTTTTCACAATTTTCATTTCCTTATTTATGTTTTTATCCAAACGTGCCATGCATAAGAAGTTTTGCTTTCCTATTTTTTTTTTTTTAGAACTTTTTAATATTGTTACCTCAGTTAGGAACTTTACATCATAGATTGATACAAAGTACTCCAAAACTGTTCAATGAAAGGAGAAGTTTGGATGGGTTTCATAAAAATGTAATAATTGTATCGTACATTTGTGTTCTTTTCCTGTACATGCAGCTGCAGGTCTTTTGGTGTGTGTCACTTTATTCATGTCAAGCGCAATCATATTGCACATGTTTCTTTCCAGATTAGTTCAAAATTCATTTTATTTTATATAATGGGTATCACACTTTTGAGTTTTTTAAATCAAGTTCATTCGAAAGAGTCTAGAAGGCCATGTGTCCTTTTACTTCCAAATCATGTATTAAAAAAACGTCATTAAAGTTTGTAGTTTTAAAGTGACAACATGTGAAAAAATAGGAATTGTAACTTGCACTGCTCTAAATTTCAATTTGTCTTTTTCTCCTACAGACTCGCAACGTGCCAGCTAATTTCAATGAGGCCAAGTACATTGCCTTTACCATGTACACCACCTGTATTATCTGGCTGGCCTTTGTGCCCATTTACTTCGGCTCTAATTACAAGATCATAACTATGTGCTTTAGCGTGAGCCTCAGTGCCACAGTGGCTCTCTGCTGCATGTTTGTCCCTAAAGTAAGAAACAAGCACAAAAACAATATTTTCTGCTTTGAAAGCTATGCTTCTATATTTATCTTTCTACTCTAATTGTTACATGTTGCTGTTTTTATACTGTCAGGTGTACATCATGCTTGCCAAGCCTGAGAAGAATGTACGCAGCGCGTTCACCACTTCCACCGTTGTGCGCATGCATGTGGGCGATGCCAAGAAAGCTGCCAAGACTGGCAAGTCATCCAGCAGCATGGCCAACCTGTTTCGACGTGGTGGATCAACACAGGACAACATAAGGTAGATAAACACCAGAATATGCTGTTGAAGATGGACTGCAGATAAAAGGTAGACATGATCAACAAGTGTGGTGTTTTGGCTTTTAAAAGGTTTCTGTTTTTGGTGACTGCCTTAGAAATGAATGGTTTTGCCATTTAAGGAAAAGCATCAAATGCATTGCATCTGAGGCAGAGATTACTCTCAACCGCTACACAAATTTAATAATACACTTTTTTTGTCTATCAACTTTCAATAGTAGCAGTTGTTACATTAGCGGTAGCCTAGGCAAACCTCTCATTCTCCCTATTCTCAGTAGCAAGTATGCACCAACACCTCATTGATTGTATATGCATAAAGCAATACAAACTTGTTTATGGCACAACAGATCAGTAAGTTATTTTAATTTATCTGGTGCTTGCACCAACCTTTTCTAATCCCGTTCCTATTGCTGACATCAAAAACACTACTACTTTAACTTAATAGAGCATCTAGACTACATATCCCTAAATATGTGACACAATGTTTGCTACTACATCCAGTTGTATTGGGATTTCTCATGGCAAGATTATTTGGAACAATTTGAAAAAATAAAAAAACTCTCTTTTTTACGATGCCTTGATTTCCACCTGCATATACATTTCATGTATATTCCAAACAAATATGTTGATTCCTCAATGGTGAGGATGATGTTTTCATACCTCTTATGGTTTTCACCAAATTTGTCATTAAAATCAGGCAAAACTTTGAGAAAATGACTCTTCTTCTCATGTGGAAGAATTCTCATGCATTCTCATGCATCTCTCAGAGAATTTTCAAATAAAATTTGATTTACTTCAAATCTTCAAATTCTGCTGTGCACATATTTATTTTCCTTAAAGAAAAAATTGTTTAAGACCCTTATTGTTGTAGGAGTTATAGATTTTTGTCATATCCTTCCAAAGTCCTGGTTGGTCACAGAATTCTCTCTCTAGATGCTAAAATTTCAGAGAATGCTCTTGTGAAGAAAAAAACTCATCATATTTACTTGTCATGGAAAATGAATCTGTGAACAGTCCCATTCTCAGTCCTACCACTTCATCAGAGACTTGATGTAATGTTCCAAGCTGCAAAATGTGTGAAAGTCAGGTGGGAAGAGACAATGCAGAACGGACAGACTGCCAACATCAAAATGAAACAGACCTTAACATTTAAACACTTGTCAATCTTATTTACAAAATCTATTGATTTTTTAACCTAAAATTTTAGCTGGCCTTGAATTTTTACATAGTGGCACATTATATGAATATTTATTTATGAACATTTACAAAGCTGTTCAGTTTTTAATTTTATACACTGAAGACCTCAAATTACAACAGGCTGCATTTGAAGCTAAGAAAAACAGCTCCCTAAGCTGAGAACAGCCTACCTCATTTGGGTTAAGTCCTCCCAGAGGAAAACTGGATCCTTAGAGGATTTCTCTTTCTAAGGAACATAAACGAACATGCAAGGAGATTTAATATTACACACACAGCAGAAGACAGAAGAGAAATCCAATGGAGAATGTGATTAAGAAACAGATAGAGACAAGGTTATATAAAATGACTTGGAAGAAAGTTATATATTTGTGTATAGTGTCTTGCAAAAGTCTTCATGTTGAACTTTCTCACATTATAACGACAAACCTCAATGTTTTTTATTGGTGATTTAGACCAGTTCAAACCTGCACACGACTGAAGCTAAGAAGATACATGCTTTTCAATTTATTTTACAAATAAAAAACAGAAAAATGTATTCACCCTATTTTAATATCATACTCAGAAATAAAACATCTTTGGATTTCCACAAATTTAGCCTCCATTGGAGTGTTGCAAAAAGACAGAAATTCTTTAAAAAAGCCGTAAGAAGTCATGTTTGGAGTTTGCAATACAATAGACACAGCAGGTTCTAGTCAGGTTATTTAACTTAAACATTAAATGTGACAAAAAAAAACCAAAAAGTCTTCATGAGGAATACTTTTTCACTGTACTGTATATGTGAGTTATTACCAAAAGGCTTTAGCAGGATTAAAATGTAACTGTCTCTTTTGCAGCTCCAATGGAAAATCTTGGGGGCAGACTGAACGGAGCTCCAGACCAAACTTGTGGAAGAGGATGTCGTTCCACGTTAAGAAAAAAGACCCGGTCGAGGTGAATCAGACTGCCATCATCAAGCCATTTTCTAAAGAAGACATAACTGGGGAAAACAGTGTCACAGAGCAGTACGAAGGCCCACAGCTGTCTCAATCTTTTACCTGCTCGCCCTCTCAGTCACCTCTGCCCACCATCAGTCCACATGCCGCTAAAGCAAGAAGTCACCATTCAGACGGGAGAGGTGAGGAGGTGCAGGTTTTACCACCGTATGCACCCGAGTTCTCTTCTGGGGTCAGGCGGAGAGGTGGGGACAATGGCCAGATTGCTGCGATTGTAGACGGCGGGGACATCAGCATCATTAGCGTGGGTGAAATTGGCCAAACTCAGGGTACCACCATCATGGACCAGATCAGCTGCGTTGTCAATCGTTTCACCGCAAACATCAATGAGCTGAACACCATGATGCTGCCAGGAGGACCCGTCCTCCCCCCTTCCACCACAGCTCCGCCCGTTGCCTCTGATAACTCCCCGTGTCCATCCCAGTACTTCAATAGACAGACACCTTCTACCGTCACCACATACGCCGAAGTGACTGCCGTCTCCAACTGCTGCGACAATCGACCTAAGATTTACGAGCAACTGGCTGGAACTTGCACAGGCGGGAGACGGGCAAAGAATCCGGAAGAGCTGATGGCTCTGACGCCGCCGTCCCCATTCAGGGATTTCTCCCTGAGCTCTGACGAGAGCTCGCCTCCCTCGCTGTCCCCAGCTTCTGAGGCCGAATGTGACCAGCTGCTGCTGAGACACTACCAGAGCTCCTCTTCTCTCTAGACCTCCTCTCTCCTCTCTGTGTTTATCTTCTATCCGGAGTATTTTTAACTCCGTAAAGGCAGCCATTTTTGCCAGGACCAAACTTTCAATGCCTTTCTATGTGTGGATATTGTAGATAATCAGTTGGTTTTTGTAAAGTTTTCAGATGGGACTGAATATGCTTCAAATGTCAGTTGGGGCTAGGATAGAGAAAATAATACTGCTTAGACTTATATAGGAAAAAAGATTTTTTTAAGCAGTTCCGGTCAAACATTTATAATCACTAGTAATCCACACAAACATCACTTATTTGGGAATTTGAATCATTAATTTGAACTATTTCTTTACAGTAGCTGGCACATTGTTTTAACAAGATAACATGCAATTTTGTAAAATGACAAATGGGTGGCCAAGTTTCAATTTGTTATTATTTTGGGTTGTTTTTTTTTCATTTACACTGGATCAAAGTTATATGCAGGATATTTACATTAGATTATGCTTACATCTCCCAAATAATAGCAATAATGCATCGAGTTGCTACTGTGGACTATGACACTAATGTTCCAGCATCTTGCAATTTACAATCTTCTTAAATCTTGATGGTTCTTCTGTTGTTCCAAGAGATTCTGACCAGTTTTCTTTCATTTGAAAATGGCTGTTTAGGTTACATGGCTTTAACTTTGGCAAAATTTGTGTTCTCACAGGAAAATCATCATAACCAGATGTCACAACTGGTTTTGTAACAGATGAAGAAGAGTAATAGTAAGCTTCTCAAGTAGCTTCAATGACATTTTTGATCATTTATAGACCATGATTCAGAGCCAGATCTACAAGAGGAAGCCAACCAATTGAACAAAATATATTAATTTTAATAAAGTAAATGGTCAAATTTGTTATGTGGATATCCATCTCTTTACTGCTGGCTATAAAATGTTTTTCTTCTTTGCAAGTTGTTGAGGAACATTTTGCCAAATTCAAATAGGCATGTATGCACTGTGAAGATGCATATATAATTTTTACAGAGCAGACTACACTACACAACTCTACAGAAGTTTAAATTTTTGCACCCAAAGATTGTTTTTTAAAGAATAGTTACCGCTATATGTTGCATAACTATTCCATCCTGGGAAAAGAAGGATGGAAATACATGAATAAAAGCCAAAAATGTATGTGACATTTATGACAATGATGAATATATCTAAATTTTTGACAGGAACCGAACCATCACAAAACCTTAAATATTAAATAACACAAAATGTACTAAATAAACAAACAAAAAACCTGAACTGAACTTTGTGATAATTTTAATGTGCTGAAACCCATGAGCATTTAAATACTTTCTACAGCTTTTTGCTAAACATGTTTCCAACGCCAAAGAAAACATGGATGTTAAGCTGAAGACTATTTTATTTATAAGCTTTTAAACCACATCTTTCTTTATTCATGTATTCTTTTTAAGTGTTTCATGAAATTAATTTAAAATTACACATGGACCTCAATCTAAATCAGTGTGAATATTAAATTGTTGTATTTCAGTTGTATATTTGTAGCTATTTATGAACACTGAAAGGATGATTTGTTTTTTTTAGCTTGTTGATGAATTTCTGTATAATGATGTTTTGTTTTTATTACTGTCAAACCTCAGAAAAAAATAAGTTTAAGATTAGAAATGGCATTTTTTTTACTCACTCACTAACTCATTGGCAACCCTTATAGACAAAAAAAACATTGTGAATCCTTTTTTTTTAAAGGTTTTGTTGGCTGTAGTGGCCTTTATTTGAAGGTAGTTCGACAGGAAAGAGGGTGATGAGAGAGGGGAAGACATGCTGCAAATGTCACCAGACTGGGAGTCTAACCTGCAACCACTGCCATGAGGAATAAGGCCTCAATATGTGGATTGTGTTTTGCCCTTACACCACCACAGCACCTCAAACATTGCAAATCCTAAAGAAAAAAACATACAAAAACTGCAAATATTGCATTTTGTTGTGCATTCTCCTCCTCCATTCAGCAAATCCTCCTCTTCTGAGTGGAAAGAAGTTATTTGCTTCTCCAGGGAATACAAGCTACTGTCTCAGTGAACACAATCATCAGGAATGTAACCCACAAAGAGCTTAAAGACACCTTGGATGTTTCTTCTGTCGTTCTATCTCAATATGACTTAGCTGAATGTATGATGAGGTAGGATTTGTAAGAGGACCAAAACTATTTTTTCATCTCAGGATGCATCTGAAATAAATTGTTTCTGACTGCATCTCTTTCCTGCTGGATTAGTGAAGTTGTTTTCGCAAAATGTTTCCACTTTGCATGATCACTCTCTTTAAATGCGTTAACTTGAAATATCTTGGAATTAGACTTTTATAGTTATTAGATACAGTAGCAAAGCCATTATACAAGTAGTGAGCTTGATTGTTTTAAGGTTTAGTTTTAGCAAGAGAGAAGCAAACAGTGTTGAAAATGTGTTGGATTTTTCTCTCCTTGCTGTGCCAGTCTCCTGCTGTGGGTTGAGTTTTGTTTCTTTAAAATAGGTCACAAAATGTACATTTCTTTTGCCTGGTTCTTTCAGCTCACTCAGTACTCTGTTTTGTTATGTTTTTTTTCCTGAATATTTGAAGTTCTAGATGAATGTCTGTATTCACAGACTCAGCATTTTAGCCTGTGAGACAAAACTGATATTTATGTTGCAGCTATCCTTTATGTGTTTATCTATTTCTTTATTTAAAGTTTGGCTTCAGTCCCTTGTCTCTCTGTTAATATTTAAACAGGCGATGATGTGTTTATATTCAGTATTTTGTTTTTTTTACTGAGTCATAACCTAAGTTTACTCCTGGAAAGTTACCATATTTGCATGTACCTTTGTACATTTTGTAGACTAAAATGTGAGTTTGTGTTTGTAAGTTATTGAAGATAGCCTGTACTTTTCTTTTATAAATTTCTGACAGACTTTTACTGCATTAAAGGAATCCATCTAAATTTAGCTGCATTCTTTTTGCTGTTACTTTCAGCTTCTAGTACAACTTCATTTAAAAAGAAAATCAAAGGGATGCAGATTTATTTTTTTATATTCAGACATTAGTGGTTGCAAGGTTTTCAAATGTACCTAAAGCAACCATTTATTTCATAGTAACTATTTTTAATTAACAAACTGGACAAGCAGTCTTTTTTTTTTTTTCATATTTTTAGCCCTTGTTACTTAAGTACACTGTCAAAAAAAGAACTTAATTGTGTCAATTCGCCATGCGACAACTATTAACCATAATAGGAATTGGGGTTTCTAGGGCGCCCTTCATTAAATAACACATTATAGCTAAATATTTATACAGAGCTTGTCCATGGTTGTATGTATGCCCCCACCAGCCCAGTAACATCTATTTTATGCAGTGCTCATTTTTACATTCTGCACTGATAATTCTTCGCAGCATTGGGAATCCAAAAATGAAACTGACTTTGTGACTCAATGTTTTTGATATAATTGTCATTTGAATGGGTCGGTGTCATGTAAAATTGATTTTTTAAACCTTTATATCTTTTTATATTATTCTGTCAACAAAACCATGGCATGAGTGAAAGTGATTCTTTCATGCTTGTTTGAGAAATACTTGAAACTTTCATAGCAGCCATTCAGAGAGCATAAAGTGCTTGCTCTCACCAAACACCACCTATTGTACAAAAGTCCTCCTTGCAGCTGCAGTCTTCAGCTAAGCTTCCACTTCACGGAACACCCCCCCACCACAACTCCTCCAGCTCAGCTCCACCAGACTGGTAGCAGTAATTAGCAAACACCTGTTGGAATTGCATGTCTGCACAGCTTATAATTCAAAACACTTTTCAGAACTGTTGTAAGCAGCATCATGGCATTGTTGTTGTGACAGGCTTAAGGTCGAGTGTTGAAAAAAGTGTTTTCTTAAAGAGACAAAAGCCAATTTCAAGATATGACATATACTGCATTTTTTAAAACTGAAGGTAGCATATTTCCAGGATGACTTTATAAAAAGGCAGTATCTGCCTAAAAAATACATATTACCATTCTTTTAAAGTCCATATTAAGGGCGTGAGAAGGGAATAGCACCATCAGGATCCTGCCCTGGGTGCCATTCATGAAAGAGCCGCCACTGCATTTGCCTCAGAAATAAAATATTAAGTAGATCCTGTTTAAATAATTCTTCTACAGATTGAGATTTCTTTCGTAATGAATGTTGTACTTTATTTATATAAAATTTTTTCACAATAATTATGCTGAATTATTTCATTAAATTGTTTTATTCAGAGCAAAAACATAGATAACGTGGCAAAGCAGCTGTCATATTAGGAAGTAACATGACGTTGCTCAGAAGTTGAAAAAAGTAAATATTGCGACTGAACGGATGAAAACCCCGCCTTCAGCTGTCAGGGTGCACAGCACTTCTCTTTAGGGTGGCCAGGCCAGGTCACAAGTTTCCAAGAACGGCCCCTGAGCAATCTCACACTCGCGACATGGAGGGCGGTTCCTAAACCCGGGAGACGGAGGCTCGAAACGCAGTTTAACCGTGTCAAAGTTCCTGGGAGCTGCCGCCCTGTGAGACCCAACAGGTGGAATGACGAACCATACCCTGCAACCCAACGGTATGCAGAGTCTCCGGAAGGAGCACTTGTACAAGGTGCTGGTCATCGGAGACCTCGGAGTCGGGAAGACCTCCATCATCAGGCGTTACGTTCACCAGACCTTCTCTAGTAACTACAGGGCCACGATCGGAGTGGATTTCGCCTTGAAGGTCTTGAACTGGGACTCTGAGACTGTCCGGCTTCAGCTGTGGGACATTGCAGGTGGGACAATTTAAGAAGCCGATTATATTTGCGGAAAAAAAGTACTGCAGTGACAGCAGGTCGAGCATGTGCAGTAAACTAGTAGTGGTGGACGTGTATTCCACGCCTTTTATGGTCTGACTGCAGGGCTTTTGTCATTTTAAAATGTGTAAGAATAGGGAAACTTAGAAACATAAAAATGTTTAGAAATGCCATATCATTTCCTGGAGTGAAGCTGATAATTTGGGTAGATAACGCTTATCTTCAAACTTACAGTGATCAGCCTTGTTAAGTTATGAAAGACAACCTAAATAAGCCCAGTCATGAGGGAGCTGTTTGTAAAGTACACCAGCACATTGTTTTCTAATCATTTCTTAGGTATGATGTTACATCATGTGATCAGGTCCATGTGAGGGAGATTTAAAGGCAAGTCACAGGAATGTCATTCTAGCCTAAATAAAACAACAATAG
Source organism: Xiphophorus maculatus (assembly GCF_002775205.1). Classification (NCBI taxonomy): domain Eukaryota; kingdom Metazoa; phylum Chordata; class Actinopteri; order Cyprinodontiformes; family Poeciliidae; genus Xiphophorus; species Xiphophorus maculatus. The sequence goes on from NC_036453.1 coordinate 29,053,096, forward strand.
ATCCTCCCATAGTCACACACACTAGCAAACATACACGTGTAGACAATGAATTACTTTACAAGTTAAATTTAAGTCACATTTACAGTGCATTGAAAAAGTATTCACACCCTTTGAACATTATTGCTCTTTGTAATGTTACATGTGTTTCACCGGACTTTTATGTTGCACACAAAGTAATACATCATTTTAAAGTGAAAGGACAATGTTTTTAGAGATTTTGAAAAGGTTTCACAAATAAAAATCTGAATAGCATTTTTTTTATGTCTCCAACCTCCTTTACTCTGTTCCCTGTTAATAAAGTCAATTGCAACTGAGAAGTTTGTTACAGAATATTGTGAACAAACAGCATCATGAAGGCCAAGGAACACATCAGACAAGGCAGTGAAATTAATTTTGTACACTTTGAATATCTCGCTGATGTTTAATGCACCATCAGAATACTGAAAGAGGATGGCACAACTGCAAACCATCTACCAGACAGGCCAGTCATAAAACACTAATTAGAAAAGCTGCCAAGAAGTCCATTTGAGCTCTGGAGGAAAGCCATGAGAAGTCCCAAAGTTTGCCATATTTCACAAAGGGAGTACTATGTCAAACTGAGACTCAAATTGAACATTTTGATCTCACTACAAAACCATGTGGTTTGGTAACAATTCTGACTGCATGACCATGTTAGCACTGAAACAGAGTAATTCAGTTCAGGAATATTTTATTAATCCTCCAGGCTGTGTGCATACTCCTCCTTTAGAGGAAACAGGGAAGCTGGTCAAAGTTGTTGGAAAGATTGATGGAGCTGCAGGGTAGTTTTAGAAGAAAACCTGTGAGAGTCTGCAAAACACTTCAGAGTGAGGAAGAGGTTCACCTTCCAACTTCAATATGACACTTGGTTTTAATTTTAAAGGATAGGAAGCCAATTTCAAGGAATTGTATTCTAACTCTTAGAACAGTATGAATACCTGAGACACGCCTTTTTTAGTCAACATAGATATGTTTTATAGAATCAGTTTTGTAGTATTCAAGTCATGCAAAGCAGAAACTTGCATCATCAAATGACTGTGTGTCAAGTGATTTGTACGATGGCAGTGTGTGTCTAAGACTGCTGTCATGCCACTGCAGACAGCATTTCCTTATGACTAAAACAATTTCTTGGATGAAAGGAGGAAGTTGTTCCTCCACTGACAGTCAGATTTAAGTTTCTTCCTGTTCGTGATGGCAACAAATTGCCATTTTGCAATGCTTAAAGTACTATCTCCTCTCTTCTTTATATTTCTGTGGAGGTTTCCAGTTATCAGCAAGATGGATACACACTTAAAAACCTCTGCTGCAGATTAAATATTCACATTAATGAGGTAGACACTAAGGGAAACTATACATCTCAATACTTTTAGAAAATATTGATAATAAAGTTATATACTACCTACAGACAAATATCATTGTTTATTCTGAGCAGGAACAAATAGTTGCATTGGCAGTTTAATTGCAACGTGATGGTAAGGCTACAGGAATGTGTTGTTTCATTGGAATACAGGCCCAGCTGACTGCTGTCTTGTTTCCAGCTGCCTTAGATATACTTCTGGGAAAAAATTCAGAAAAACAATGAAAACGTCTCATCATCGGGATGCTCTGGAATGCTGCAGTCCTAAAGCATGACTCTGACTGTGCATGTGCTCGTCACAGGTCAGGAACGATTTGGGAACATGACGCGGGTGTACTACCGCGAAGCCATGGGCGCCTTCATTGTGTTCGATGTGACACGGCCAACCACCTTTGAGGCCGTCATTAAGTGGAAGGAAGACCTGGATTCGAAAGTAATGTTGGCTAATGGACAGAGGATTGCTACCGTGCTTCTGGCTAATAAGTGTGATCAGGGCAGGGAACTGAGCAACAATGGCATCAAAATGGATCAGTTCTGCAAAGACCATGGCTTTGTTGGTTGGTTTGAGACATCAGCAAAGGTGAGACTTGGGAATATTTAAGGTTTTCTGTTTCAGTATGTGGGTCTTGGCATTTGTTGTAAAATCAGAGGATGGATCCATCTCCAATTCAACTCAGTCTCAAATTTGGAAGTTTAGTTTCACGTAACGATCCATTCATGAACCACATATACAGGATTTTTTTTTACACATAAATCTATGTGAGAGATCATCTTGCACTTCAGAAGCCATTACCTGGTGATCTTCAGTGAACCATTCAATAAGCCTGTTGCATTCTGTGGTCCATTGTAAAAGCATTCATTCTTCTATGAACTATTTTTTTCCATGTTAGAACCAAAAGCTTCAATGTAATTTCTAACTTTCTAAAGTTGCAAATAAGACGTCATATGATGCATCAAATGATCTGAAAAGCCGTGTCATATCAAAAAATGCTAAACTTGAAGCATAGCAAAAATAGGCAGAATCAGGATCTTGTCATTGTTACGAGATTAAATCTGGCTTACAAGTAAGAATATTGTAGAAATGTGAAAACAGGACCTGATTCCAGATTCTTTATCCAGTTAATTGGTGCTATTGAATTAGATTGCAGATTATATCACAAAGCACACACAGTTTTTTGTTTTTTTTTTGGAAGAAAAATCTTCTTCTTGCTGTTCTGTCTGTAACCTTCATGAGGACAGTATTAAACCGATTGCCTGAATGTTGTTGCTATTTCTTTGAGTTTATTATTTCAAATAACTGTTTGAAAGGTGAAATGCATGGTTGTTAAAAATTAATTGGAAATAAACAACTTTCAAATAATTTTGCGACAAACCTGATCAAATAATAAATCTTAATTATTGTGAGGCTTGAATTAGAAAAGTCAGCTTGGTTTGAAAATAAAATGTATGTGAAAAAGTTTCTTTAGAGACTTCTGTTTTTACTTTTGTCACATTTACATGTTTTGGAGTAAACGTAAATGACACCTTTATCAGGTAATGATTTAATTTATTAGGTGAATAACTATCCAACTCTGTCTGGGACTGTATAAAAAATGATTGCCCCTAAACATAGTAACTGATTTTGGGAACCTTACCTGCAACAACTGCACTGTCAACCATTTGCAATAATTAGCGATGATTCTTTTACAATACTATGACACCCCTCTTCCTTGTTGGACCAGTTCATTGGCATTCATTGGATGGTTTTGAGCATCAACAACCTGTTTAGTGTCACACCAAAACATCTTAGTCAGATTTACAGCAGGACTGTTGACTAAGCCACTCCAAAACCTTTATTTTATTTTTAGAGCCATTCAGAAGTGGACTGACTGGTGTTTTTAGTCCTTGGGATTAAGAAGCCAGAGAGCCCGTAGAGAACCCACATATGTAAACTCCATGCAAAAAAAAAAATCCAGGGTGCGACTTTAAACCAAGACATTCTTGCTACAAGGCAACAGTGCTTCCAACTGCACCACTGTGCAGCTGAAAGTTGAATTATTTGATTCAAAAACATTTTCTTGCTTTGTACTTAAGATTTCACACAGTTACCAAACCTTAACTGATGAAACAAAAATGTGGATTTTCTTCACCTGATGATTCACTGAAGTAACACATAAAATATGTAAAATATGTTTTCTCTTTAGGCCAGTAAAATCGCAAGGGAATGAAACGTCTTAGTTATACATAAAATGTACATGGATCCTATCCTAATATAGTTCAAGCTGTGTATGTTGACTTGCTTGGCAAGTCTTTGTTCAATAATTTCAGTTTTATTTTGAGAAATCCAAATGTACTTCAGTACTTTCACATTTCTTTAAATACAAGTAGTGTTGTACTGATTCTCACAGCCTCTGTTGACACTGACATGTCGGAGCGTGCCATCTATCTTTTGCCACTAAGACTCAACATTCTCAAAGGGTGTAGTTCCTATAATGAGTCTGTTCGGCCAAAAGAAATGCACAGCATTGCAGCAACATTTTAAATGAATTTGTTTCAAACTAATAGAGGTTTTCATGAGGTGTATATTGATAAAAAGTACTTTCACATCTCTCTGTTATAAACTTGGTACCACAGTTTGCATTACCTTCATTGTGATCAATGAAGGTAATGATCTCCAGCTGTCAACGGGTGAGAGGCGGGTTACACCCTGGACAGGTCGCCAGTCCATCACAGATATTGAACACATTACAAAGTTTATTTTTATTATGTACAGCGAAGTCTTACTGGCCTTTCAAATAAATGAATTTGTACAGTATACATAATGACAAAAAAGTAGTTCCATTACTGTTCTGTCAATTTTTAACATACCATATCACTCCGTTTTAGGACAATCTCAATATCAGCGACGCTGCAAACTTCCTGGTCAAGCACATAATGGCCACTGAGAATGACATCCTAAAGTCTGTGGTGCCAGACACCATCTCCCCGCAGATGGACTCCAGCAGACAGATGAGCTGCTCTGGATGCTTCAAATAATCAAGTAATGGAAGGAAGGAAAAAAGGATGAATGAACATGTGAGAACAGAGAAAGGACAGGGCGTTAAAGGAAATCCTACACAGTGTGCAGAATGGAGCAGTACGAAGTCTGTACACCATGAACTCGAACATTTATTTGTTTCTAGTGACCAAAGCTAACCTCTCTTTTTTTAGAGTGCCTCTTAATTGTGGTCAAAATACATTTCTGGAGATTTCTGGTAACACCACTGTCTAAACTATTTGAATAATACTACAGTAAGTATATGCAAGAGTAAGTAACAGGTATATTCCTTTTATGAAGATTATCTTCTTTCTTCTCACATAACTTCCTCGCATTAATGAGCAAAGCGATTTAACTGACCCAACTAAGCGTAGGTGCAGAGAATTCAACATTTACATGGACTTATTGATGGATTTGCAGTGTTTTGGTCAAAATAACTCATTACTTCTCTGTTTGCTTTAAAAGCTGTTGGATGTTGTACTCTTGGAGACTATGGGTTTCCTTAATGTTATTCTAACAAGGCATAGAGAGGGCTGTGCACCACTGTGAGTGAAGCACACGAGGTAACTCTGTGTTCATCTGCACATATTTTTATTATGATTTTAAGTTATTTACCGAGTGCTTTTGTGAGTATTTTAAGGTGCATGTTGAGTTTGAAAATACAACCACCAACAGACCGTTTAAGAATTATTTAAGTTTGGACTATAAGTAAGAACACAGTGTTATTTATAGTAACAGTGTGGTTAGATTGTGCCAATGTGAATTGATAAACATCCTTGAGTTAAGGCTGCTGTAACAGTAAAAGGTTGGTGTGACTTTTCAGACATAATGATTACCATTTTTTATCAGAGCTGAATAAAAATGTGTGTGCGGTAGGTTTGCAAAACACATGAAGTTTTTTAATCTTAATGTTGTAAACTGAACACACTTCAATTCGTCCACCAAAACCTCAGTATCCATGGTAACAGGAATCTTTTTATGGGGTTTGCTCTACCATCTATGTAGAGCTGTGTCTCACTGTGCTGTGCACACAAACACACACTAAAGAACACACAAAGACGCTGCATGTCCTCTCTCCTACTCAGTGGCTTTGTTGTTGTTTCACTGTTTTTTCCCCATGCCTTCCTTTTTGAATTTAAAGGTTATTTCTGCTTGTCAGAGTACTGCTATTACTAGTCAGCTGAGTGTTCTGCACAAAGCCAACATTTGCCTTTTACTTCTAACCATTAGATTCTAAGCTGGTGTCAAGTCTACATCAATCAACGTCTGACCAAAATAAAAACTATACACCATAATTGCTGGCATGCCTTTTAAGATGTGTACAAAGTGTTAAGCTATGTTCATCTTTATTCACAGTACTACGGTGACATACTGAGATATTTAACAAAATTTTAGTGTGCAATTTGATTTTATTTATTAAAATGCTAAATTAAGAATTAGCTGTTTTTAAGCAAAGTCACAAGAGTCATATTAGTTTTCTCCTACAGCATCCAGAAAGAGTGATCTTTGAGCATTCCTCTTTCTAGAATCTTTCTGGTTGATCCAGAGTTCTGGTTCCTTACTTATGGATGCTTCTTTTAATCTCTTCCCACAAAAAAGGGTTGATTTTAAACCATTTCTGTAGTGCTTTGGACATAATGTTTTAGACCTTTATCCCTTTTAGTTTAGTTTAACAACATTTTTCTTCTGACTGGTCCGACTTGAGTCTGATCGACAGTGTGTGGGCGAGGCTGAAGATTAGAGTCACAGCAAGACTTGGATCTCACCAACAAATATAAGTTATCAAAAACATGTTTGCTTTTTGTTTTTTAATCCAAACTGATTTTTCTCTTTCAAAATTGATATTGCAGTTGGATTGTTTGATTTGAGAGATGACTACTAAGAGGTTTTAGTTAAATACATTTCTTTTTTAACGACTTCACCACCTTAACACCGCTTTACATTATGAAATTTTTTATGCTGCTTTTTATTGCAATAATTTGAAATAAATACCTTATTAGAGAAAATTTGGGGACTAATTTTGAGTGTCTTCTTGAAGCCATTTCCTGCCATGCTTGAATGCAACATTATCTTATGTTTCTCACTTTAACATGTGAATAAGAGTAATTAACCTCTGTTTCACATTATGTCCATACTCCCTGTTTAATTATGTGTTCTTATTTAAACATTTCATGACACTGTGATCTAGTTAAACTGTTAGAGATTACCAAAAATGATTATTTAAGGAGATTGATTTTTGTTTTCTCCCACTAACATCCATCTTTATGTATTCACATTAAAGGTTGAGTTTTTTTAATTGTCAGTGTAAGATACAGCAGTATTTTTAAGTTGTTATCCTTATTTGTGGAATTAGGATAATTCCACAAATTATCCTAATTCCACAAATTATCCTAATTCCATCTGATTCTAGGAATCCGGAATGTCGGATTCCTCGAATCCGACATTTCTTGAATGTCGGATTCAAGGAATCCCTTCCACAGGGAAGTTTAACAGGATGAAGGTGTGTGACTCATGTGACCTCATGTGATATCAGTATAATGTCATATTATATAAAGCACAGGATATTGAGAAAATCTTTTTGTTTCTTGGTTTAAAGGACATAAGAAACACAGTTTTTGAGTTGGTACTTATTTATTGTGCTATTAACAAGATGGCAAAATAAACCAGTTTCACACATACCTTGTGTTTGCTCTTTATCAGATACATTCTCATAAAAACTTTTAATAGTATTTAACCGTTAGCCTGGGACAAACTGTTTTTACTGAAGCAGAGGATTGCAAATCACTTTAAGGGTCAGTGAAAAAGTTACCAGGTTTTATTCGTTTAGGCTGAAAAATGTGTGTGTTTGTATGCTTCTGTTCAGAAGCATCCAGGACTCTCAGGTCCCTCATTAATCGGACACATGACTGGATTATTCTCCGCATGAGCGATTAGATTTGGTCATCTGCTTTTGGCTCCAGTTAATGCTACCCTTCTAGAATGTGTAATTGAGGCCTGTGGATGCAATGAATGGTCCGAAACGAAGAAAAGATATCAATTCCATATTTTTCAGTGTAGTCTTCTTTATTTAGTCATGTAAAATTAAGGGTCAGGATGTTTGGTAGTTTGGTAGAATAAGATTAGCTGTTTTCTCATGCTGTTCTTGACACAGGACCATCGTTCCATTCTCTCTTTTTTTTTTATCTTTCTGCCTGACTCTTGATGTGTTTTCAAGGCCGTGTTCAAACGCACAGTCTATTTGGAAAGTTAGCACTGACTTTCCAAATAGACTAGAAGAAGGTATAAATAGAAGATATAAAGATAAGGATATCTTTATATCTTATAAAGATATAAAGCTTTGTAAGGTTTATATCTTATAAAGCTTTTTTTCCAGGAGAAAGACAAACAATAACAGTTAAATGAAGCCATAAAATTTAAATTTTAAAATCTATTTTAAATTAGCACTGGGATCAAATTCTAAAAATATGGCCTGTTACTTTGACAACAGGCGGCACAGATTTAGCCAGTCTTTGTTGGGATTATGCACCCAATATATCCTGCTATCTGTGGTTCTCACGATTTGCCACTTACACCAAATGCTCATTGAAGCAGAAAAAAACCCAGAGCTGGAAATAGATGTTGTGAAGCAGAAATGTCTGATTAGGATGTAAAAGGAAGGTCTCCAGATTAACCAAGCCTAAACACAGCAAATACATACAATTCAATCAACTCCTTATATTAAAAAAAGAAGAAAAAACAACCTTTAGATTCTAAAAGTTTTTTTGGAATTATGTCCACATTCAATCAACCCAGTTTTCTTTTATCTTCATATTAGCTAAAAGAGCTCCAACAAAATTATGGGATTGATGTGTGTACTGATTATTTGTGTTGTCCTTCCTTCTAAGGAAGTTAACCTTGTTTTAACTTCCAGTATTTGTTCATATAGAGCCATCTATTGTCAAGTTCAAGAAATTGCAGGTTTTTAGTCACTTTTCCGGAAAAGGTTAAAATATACCAGAATTGCGTGTCCTGATTAGATTTTATGTTGGGGAAAATCTTCAGATTAAGAGATATTTAATTTAGAAAAACTGAAATAAAAAAAATATATACTTTGTTGGGTATCATTTCATAAAGAGAAGTTAAGTTACTGGAGATAAAGCATATCTTCAACTTAGTCCCACGTTTTGTGAAAGAAAATACTATTCCTACTCATAGTCGACTTGCAGAATTGGACCTTCTGATCTCACTTTCACTTCCACTGATAATGTGTGAGAGTGAAAAGCGTTTTTCTGAATAACAAAAGGTTTCGTAGTCTTTTGGAGAGTATCAGTCTATGTTTTCACACGTTTCTGCTAATAAAATAAATCTACAGAGAAACACACAGGGGGGAGTGATTAGTTTAAAAAAAGTGATTAAAAGGGTTATTTACTAAACACAGCATACTTTTATAGGCAATTAAAGTACAAGAGAAAATGTGCAATAGTGTGACTAAGGTGTGAGATTTAACAGAGATGTATTGTAGCTGAAGACATAAATTTAATCACAATGAATTTGTCAATATTGAAAAATGAGCCCTCTCCAGAAATAAAATAATCACCTTTACCACTTACACTAAGCACAGATGGATTTTTTATATGAAGGAAATAAACAAAATTACCATTAAGTATTTTATCTAAATAATTTTTCATATATTTCAACTGAGAATGCCAAGGTATAAAAGAGAGAAACAGTAATACAAGAGCTGGAGGTCCTTTCGGTTAACATAATATGGTAAACTTTAGTAATGATGTATAGCCACTAGAGGGCAGTCAGTACCACACTGATTAAGAAGTAGTGTAAGAGTTCAAGTTTCTATTATGAAATATATTCATTCACCACATATTTTAATATATACATAGCTGAAATAAAAACATGCGCATAATGATTAAGTAAATCAAAGCGGATCACAGCTGGTTCAAAACATGATTCATTTTAAATATAATAGCATAAGAAAGTATCAAGAAAATCTTACTTAAGTACATGAAAAGCAACTGTAGATGAGAAGTATATAACTACAATAAATGTAATAGCTAACCTAAAAGCCACAGATAAAGAATCAGGAAAGGGATCAGGAAAATAACTTAAATCTAACTGTGCTACATCATCAGTAAGTTCTGTATAATTTGTTAACTTGACCTTTGTCAGTGATTTAGATAATGGTGTTTAAGATAATAAGTAACAAGCCAAACATTCAACTATAGCAGGATGTGCTTCAAGACAGAACAAGGAAACAAAGTGTTCTTTAAAGTTATTTATAGTACTACATAGAAAAATGGGGATGGCTTTTCTACTAAAACCTCCTAATGAATCAAAACGTTGGCCAGGTGTAAAGCCTCGCATTTTGGAAAGATACCAAAGCGTTTTCTTTAAATAGTTTTAAAAAAAATCTTACAGTTAAATGAGGCTAGATTTATGTTGCTAGGTTTTTAACGAGCGATGACACATCCGTGGTTCCTACAAGATCTTTGTCACTGTGGTCGACCGAGGGAAAGAGACCACAAGGACTGCAAGTAAAATGAGAGCCAAACTGTTGAAAAGCTAAACATAGCACACTGTGCCAATGCATAGACTTTGGGATTAGTTGCAGTAATTTGCAGAAATCCTCAGTCATTTATCATTTCTTTATGGCTTACTTCTAAACAGCCACATTTTTTCTAAATATGTTTGTGGAAAAATTAACATTAGTTTTCAATCCTATCTGGATATTTAAAAGCTTTTCTTGGCATGCTGACTGCATGATTGTTCTTTGTAATCCAGTACATGACCATTTTTCAAAGCAATGTTTTGTAAATGGTTCTTGTCTGCATTTTGGTCTGATCATGTGGTGGTTCTTGCATAAACCCTAGGCAAACCCTTTATTCCACTACGTTGGCAGTATGGTGGACAATGACCATTCAAGTCAGCAAGTCCATACTATAGATAATTACAGGGATGAATTTAAGGTGGTTGTGATCCTCAAGTAAAATAAAACAATAAAAACACTTTCATTTAGAACCAAATAATAAGCTTGCAATCAAAAACCAGCTTTAGCACTGTTAGCTACTCATGGTAGTCAGCAACATTTTCTTACAATGTGCACAAAAAAGGGGAGTGTTCTCCATTCCCACTAGCTGATCATAAAAATAAATTGTAGAAAGGTTGTTTGGGGACAACTAAATGATTTGTTTTGCTCTTTTGGCATTATTAGGAGAAAGACATTCAATCTTTGTAAAGAACTGCTTCAACCCATAAATCACTTAAGGGCAAAATAACCCGTTTTTTTTGTTACCCGTAACAAACCACCAGAGCAAAGGAATATTTTGGGATCTGTGTCACAAACCCAGAATTTACCATTGTTTCCATCAGACTTGTAGAAAATACCAAAGATAGTGCAATATTTCTTTACATCAAAAACATTTGCATCATTATCTGAAATCTTAAGCAGATGCATCAACTGAAGAAAAATATGTGTAGATTCATTACTTTTAAAGAGATAAAATTCTTTCGGAAAATAAGCAACAAGATAAAACAATGTCGATAGCAATAATAATGATATTCTATTTGGTTTAAACAGTTTTTTTATTTAAAGATTTGTGGGCTTTTTTTTTTATTCATCCTAAACATATCCACTATTTCTTTGTGAGCACACAAGGACAAGCCATAAATGGTCATTTTTAGGTTTACAAAGTTTACAGAAATAATTATTCTTTTAAAGGATAAAAAAAAGGTTTGCCTCTTGAGGGCAAACTATTAAAAAAATATCATTTACACCTGAAAACTGCTGGATGTTTTCTGATTCTTAACTGTCATTAATGTACAATTTGCAATGTCAGTATAAGTTCTTGCATGAATGATGCCCTGAGTGCTGAATCAAAATCAAACTATCTATAATCACTATAGAACAACTGAGTCCAGATTTGGATTGAGTAAATAGGTTTCATGCTTATAATTATCAAACTGCATTTTAAAGAATTTAATGAAAAATAATATAAAACATGTTCATCCAGAAATTTACAGATAACTTTTTTGAAGCACTTATGTCAGAGTGGCTCCCTGGACAGTGAGTAAAATACTGTAATGCTGTAAAAAACTGGTGGCAAATAACATTGTGGATTTTGGAATATAAATAAAATAACTCATTGTCACCATTCAAAATATATTTGAGTTAAAAAGAGAATACAATAAGCAATAAATGAAAAGAATCTACTGATCACAGCAATTACACTGTCTGCAATCTCTGTACATTTCTGTCCTTTGGTCACCGTGCATGATAATGTCCTAGCGAATGCAAAAGAATACTGTACAGCTTAATGAACATCATACGTAGTCTGTGGCACTGTGAGTTTGCTTCAGCTTTTCTGTCATGTGCTTGTATCTGTGTGTGGATTAAGTGTATCTTCCTGGGATGCCGCATTTTTTGGATGAAGTGATGATCCGTGTTGTGACAGAAGCTCATCTATCTGAGGAACCCATGAGGACAGAGGGCAGTCTGAAGAGGTGCAACTGGCTAACACCTGCAGCTGTTCTGGTTGTAGTCTTGCTTCACTGCAGACCCTCCGACACAAAGCCTTTACAGTGTGACATGTTTCCATTTTCCTCTGGGTCAGTCGGCTCCTCTCCAAGATCAGTTTCTCCCTCTCTGTCTTCTGTAGCAAACATGTAGAGAAAGCACAACCTGATTGACAAACATCTGATGAAAAATAAGAACATTCAAAGAAAAAAGACTGCCTTACCAGTTTGTTAATTTCACACTGTAGACTATATATGCAGTCCAGCTTTCTTTTGCGGCAACGCTGAGCTGCAAGGCGGTTTTTGCTGCGGCGTCTAATATCATGGACAAACTCTAGTTGTTCTTGGGTAAGAACCTGCTGCTTCAGCAGATGCTGGAAGTCGTTTCGGTTCAGATTCACAATCCAATCCACAGAGAATGGCAACTGCACCTGAGAAAACCCAGTGAAAATGAAGGTTATGCACAAAACATATGCGTAAATAAAGGTGTGTCTTTAAAGACATTTATTCTCCTTGATGCTAATGTCTTGTATGTCCATGTAAAACTTTCTGTAAATGCAAAAACAAGAATGGGAAATTGAGTTTGTGTTGCTACATTTTTTCCAAGCCGGTAAATATTACACCTAGAAATCTACTGAGGTAAGCATGCACCAGGAAATATATCACCATCAGATTCATTAAGCAGCATAAATCTTGTGAAGCATTATCTGGCATTAAGAATTTATATACATTACCCCTGGGAAGAACTTAGCCTTATCTGCACACCCCTTATCTGTATTTCTCACCCAATCGTCTAAGCAACCTCAGAAACTTCTGAAAGCTATGAAATGACCTCAGTTTGATGCTCAGTGAAAAGGCTAAGCTGTGAATTTTGGCTGTATTGGACTCTGAACCAGACAACCTGCTCAAACTCACACACACACACACACACACACACCCCCACACACACACACACACACCTACACACACACACACACACACGCACGCACGCACACACGCACACACACACACACACCCCTACATACATCTTGTCTACTGGGTGAATAATTAACTTGACAACATAGCATATCTGCTTTACATGAATGCAGATGCTTGTTTGTTTATGACAAGGTGACCCTGACTGTCTTATCTTAGAAAATATGATGACATAGGTAGACTATGGGTTTTTTTTTTAAGGTAAAGCCAAAACCTTTAAGTATTTTATGGAAAGTGTATTCATGGAACAGCACACAGTAGTGTATAATTGTAAAATGGAAAAGATTTGAAACATGTTTTTTAAATTTTTGCTTTAAAACTTAAATATGCTTTAGAGTGACAGTAGGCTTTGAACACACCATTCTTAATTATGGTGATGGCAGAAAAATGCTGAGGAAATGCTTTTTTTCTTAATAAATTGTAATATACATCATCTTTGAAGTGACACATGGTAGTGGCAGCATCATGCTGTAGGAGTGCTGGGTAAAGAAAACATTGTTTTCAACTCAGTCGTACAGTACTTTGTCTTGGTGTAAAATATAAAATCCTATGAGATGCATTGAAGCTTGACAATGAAACTGTTCACTGCTCACCTGTAGCGCCCTTTCACTGGTGGAGAACTCACTGTCTCCCTCTGTTTCCGTCTCAGAATCTCCATCCTCCCCTGAGTTTACAGACGACTGATTTGTCCCCTCACTCTCAAACATTGGACAGTTCATTTGGTCAAAATCCTGAAAAAACGGGCACCCAGTTTTGGTGGAACCGAGGTTTGACCACTGTAGAGATGAGCCCTGCACACAGTCTCCACATGCATCTGTGGAACACCCTGCTTCACAGTCCAGGAAATTTTGCTGGTAGACATCTTTACTGAACCTGAATTGCTTGCGGAGGTGATCAGCCGTTTCCTTCTTCACTGTGCTGCTCTCTCTGGAGGTTTCTCTAATGATAGCTGCTCTTTCCATGTTTGACATTTGTGCACTTTTTCTTCCTTGTTGACTGATATCGTCTTGATTTTTTTCCTTGTCTTCTGACATCTCATTTTGTTGGGAAGAGCATGACATTATTGCGCCAGAGACTCTTGATGTTTTACTTTCTGTATTGCTGACAACACACTTTTCATTCCCCATTGACTGAGTAATTGTAGATTCCACACCCAGACACATTAAGGGGCAAAAGGGCAGTGATGATCTCTCGCAGAGGATTGAGCTTGGCTTTGGTGAGAGTGTCTTTATTTTAGTTTTCTCTGAAGAAATGATTTCAGATGAGTACTCCATCTTTTCTTCATGCATCTTAATGTTCTTCTCCTCTACCTTACAACACTGGTTTCCCTCTTCAAATGTACCTTCCTTAGAAATATCAACTACAACTTTATTTTCACAGTTCTCTCTTTTCACATTGTGTTTTTCAGTTTCCCACACTTCTTCTACTTCAGCTTTGCTTTCTATACATGTATTGGAGTTTGGATTTCCAGTGAAATCAACCACGGCTACTTTTTCACAATGTACCTTGTTGGGGCACGACATGCAGGAGAGGGCACAGCCGTTCCTGATCCCTGATATAACTGAATTGAAGGAGCCTTTCTCACTGGCAAACATTCCCTTCTCGCAAGCCAACTGGAACTTGCGATACTTTGGACCCTGTATGACTGGGTCATTTTTGCCTTCAGCTACAGCTCCCAAACTGCGTGTGCTATTTTGACTTCCCATTTTGTTTGTCACTGACTTGTTGCAGTCCCAAGTCACGTCCCGCTTTGGTGATGAGTCAGCAACTGGTTTTACTTCTTTGTCATTCAACAACACGTCATCAGAGTCTGTGGCACTATTTTCTTTTGATAATCGCCTCTTGCATTCCTTCCTACAACAGGTCTTTCGCACAATGGGGGCAGAGCCGTTGCGACTCACAAAGAACTTTGGCAGGAGAAAATCAAAACATGCCTCGTCCAAGTCCCTGAACCCAAGGATCGAGGCTGAGCTTCGTATTTCTAAAACATTGTCTTTTCCAAAGTTGAGTTTGGATGTGTAGGCAAATTGCAGCAGTGGTTCAAAGCCAGCCACCGTCACCTGTAAAAAAATAAGCAAGACACATTAACAACATCATTTAGAATACAGTAGCTCAAAGTAACATACTTCTTTTTAGAATTTTTATTACTTTTTTACTTTATACTTTATAAGTTATTGTTGTGCAGTGACATTGTGTGAAGATAGGTCCACACACTTGTTGTTATTTGATTTAACAATGTCCAAGTGAAAGGAGAAAAATATTGTAAGTTTCTGGTAAGCACATAAAAAGTTAATATATTTCATGCAGTAGATAATTTGCTTGGCCTCTTGGGTTTGAAAGATTTGGTTGATGACTACACCTAATAGCTATCTTGACAGAGCACAAAACCAAAGTGGACTTCTGTTGTCTTAAAACAACTCCTGTCTCAAAAACATCAAAAGGATTTATGCAAAAGCAATTTTATAAACTTTTATACTGTGCTCACATTTGCAATGAACAGTTATTTATGCAGAGCTTAGGATATTTACACAAGAACAGCAGGGAGGAGACGGAAGGATATCCCTGTCTAAAACACACACTGGGAACGGAATATGTAAAACTTTTCCAGTCAGAGTAACCTTCTGATATGAATGTAAAGTGTCTTAAAAGATGACATATCACAGGGTTTTAAATGAATGCTAATTATTTTTACATTTTTACACTTAATATAAGCTATCTAATATAAATGTTTATAGATATAAACATTACTTTTACTTAAGTACTTTTATGGGGCACACTTAACATGTCCCGTGTTGCAGGTATGAAAATTAATGTAGTATTGCCCCTCCTACAGTCATGTTCCCAACATGTTTGCACTTTTAAATTAAGCATCTCTAAGTAACCAATAAAAACTCAAGAAAATACTTTTAAAGTTTTTTATAAACTGCAATAAAAAAGTAATTTTGAACGATGACTAGTTTAGGACACACTAACATTTACTTTCACTTAAAATAGCTATTACTACATAGATTAATTACATCAGGTGCATGATGATGTTGATAAGCTAAGTATTTTTGATTAGGTCTGAAATGTTTAAATCTTAGATTTACATATGGTTAGACATTTACACAACTACCCACATGCCCAGTTTTACCTGTATAAGCAAGTTCCTCCTTTCTAAAATTGCAGAAAAAAACCCCAACCTTCTGGAACAATATTCTATGAATAGAATAATCTAAAGCTAAAGTATCTGGATACCAGGAGAAAAACATTCTCCATAAATAAACAACAGCAAAGCTGAAAGCTTTAAGGCTTGGGGATAGTTTGAGTCAGCAAGACCTGGACAGCTCACCATTACAGGTTCCACAATGAATTATAATGCGTATTTACAACAACCAAAGAAAAGCGTGTGACTGTCTGTAAAAACCACAGCAAAAGCTGAAGCAGAAACGGATCCCGAATCTTGACAGTGACCAAAAGATACCATGAAATCTATTAAAGATTGGCTAAGAATTAAGAAAAAGCAAAGTCCTGAGACAAGTCAAAGTCTATATCACAATCTTTTTGAGATGTTTTAGGGTGACTTGAACTGGAGAGCAGAAATCATCTAAGCTTAAAGTGAAAAGATGAAGAACAGAAGATGTCAAAGTGTGAGCATTTCATTTGAAACAGCAGAACATTTCACATGATGCAAATTATTTCACTTCAATTAATCTGCAAATAATCGTCAGTATTTGTATAAAGAATCAACAAAGATGTAACAATGACTTAAAGATTGAGAAGATAATGTTTCCCTGGACCTCTTCTCAGTATGTGGATTTGGATTGGAATAGTTTAGTGACATTGTCTAAGTCAGGGGACCCTTCCTTCATTAGCCAATGGGGTCAATTTATAAGGAATTATGGAAAATAAAGACAACAAGAAATACACTGTAGATAAGATGACTTTGTAGGAATAACTTAATTTCTAAAGATCATCACTTCAAAAATATTGATATGTTTAAACACTAAGATAAAAACAAAGTCAAAGAAATGAATTCTCCAGACATACATTTTATCATATTTATAAAATTGTCTTGGAAACTTTTTGATCCAGCATTCTTTGTGAATTTTATTGAAAAAGCTATGTTGCGTTGATATTACTCCCACACTGCGGAGATAACATCAGTTATATTTGTTAATTGGAAAAAACAATTTGCAGAATAACAATTAGTCATTCTGTGATTAAAATGATACATTGAAATTGGTATTGGTTTGCAATGCCAAAAACCTATATGATTGACATTTTTAAATTTAGTGTTTGAAATTGTTTTTTACATTAATTCCATGAGATCAACAAACAAATGATGTGGTAATGTTCAAAATATAACTAAATGTGTTAAGTGAAGTTGTTTTTGGTAAGGGTAAGTTTAGTTACTGTCTATTTTACAAGTTGTTCATGAGTCACCATGAGTTCATGAGTCATCAGAAAAAAAAAAATCCCCTGGACTGGCACTTGAGGAAATAAGGGTTTTAGTTATGTTTCTCACTTCGTTATCAAACAGATTTGTGGTTTCTGAAGCAGAAGAGTTTTTTGTATAACTTTTTTTTTCTGTAACATGGCATCCTGAACAGACTTCTCACCTCTTCTGGCAAAGTGATCACTGCTCCGTGTTGAGTGGGGGAAGAGATCTTTTGCAAGAAGTACTCGCTACAGGAAGCGAGCACAGAGCGGTGGGCTCTAAAGCTCTGACCTTCCACCAGCACCGTCACATCACACAACATGTCCCGGCAGCGCTGCTCATTCAAGCGCTGCAGCACCTGGGAGGAATGTACTGTGGACTCGAATGTAAACACAGACGACCGCGGGGTAAGCCCAGCCATCACAGACATCTGTGTGTATACAAAACACACAAGCACACACAGGTTAACCACTCCCACACTGCTAAAACCATATTTTACACATATGTTATCACTTAATAGAAAAGGAAAAAATAAAATGTGCCTACCTTAGAAAGCTGGCTGTGCTCACCTCTCTTAAGGTGCTAAAGAAAGTTCCAGCAGCCTCACAGACATGAATTTTGGTAGATGGAATGTCGACTAACCAGGCTGTTTCCCAGAACGCCTTATCGCAGCTCAGCTACAAACTAAAAACTGAGCTTGACTCAGTCATATGGCCTGTGAGTGCGTATGTGAGAGGGAGGGAGGGAGAAACACTGGGAGTGTGTGTGTGTGTGTGTAAGTCGGTGTGTGTATACGTGTTGTAACCACCATGGGTGTAACAAAGCAGAGCTGACTCATGCACTCCTCCTGATAAAGGATGAGCTAGCACTTTTTGCCCCATTGGATCTGTCTGGTAAACAAACTTTTCTTTGGAAATCCACCCTGAGCACAATAAAGGAGTGTAAGATAAAGGCAGGCAATAAAGTCTGGATTTCAAGAAGATGAGGTAACTTATATCAAACAAAGATTTTTAAGAAAATGTCCTGGAGAAAAACAACAACACACACAATGACTTTCTTCAAGTGATACAGTGAAGCGAAAAAGAATACAGAACTGTTCTATTTTACTAAATGTAATATTAGAATGAGATAACCTGGGCACATTTTTAAAAAATGCAAGTTTTAATTAATTAAAGAAAGAAAGTAATCCAAATCAAATTGTATGTGAAGAACTAGTTACCTCCAAATATAGCAGTTGGTTGTGCCACCCTTGGCAGCAACAGCAGACATTGAAAAGGATGTGAGGCTGTTATGTATTTTGAATATAAAATCAATTTGAATTTGCAATTTGACACCTTGAAATCGGACATCTGTTTCTTTAGGAAGCACCTACTCATTCCAACACTCCTCCGCGTTGGACTGAGAAATAGGTTGTATGATAAGCTCAGCAGGTGTGGAGTTTCACCAGATGTTTGCTAATTGCTGCTGCTAGTTTGATGGAGCTGTGTGGGGAACACTTGGGGAGTGGGGTGATCTGTGAATTGGGAGCTCAGCTGGAGACTGCAGCTGCAAGGAGGAACTTTGAGTGAATTGCTTGGAAATAGAAAGCAGTTTGTCACCCCCCCAAATGGTTGTCATGGGAGATTCAAGAATTTCTCAAACACGCATGAAAGAATAGAAGCAAAACTCTAGATATGTTTTTGATGAGGGAATAACATTATAACATGATATAAAGCTCACAAGCTATTTGTGGTAGCTTGCTTTCACTCTTTCACATTGCTGTGGAGGAAGTTTGGCTCACTCTTTACAGAAAGGTTTAGTTTAACTACAAGGGTGGGTTTTTGAGTTAGTAAGTAAAATTTATTCATATAGCACCTATCACATATATTAAAGTCAAAAGTGCTTCACAATGACACAAACACAAGAACATGAATCGAAATGAGCATGACCCACATGTCTTAGGTTTCAGCAGCCAGAAGGTGACTAGTTCTCCCTAAAATCATAATTTTGCTGGCATTGTTCAAATCATTGTCCTGCTACATAACGGATGGATGTGCTTGAGAACAAGGTCATAAGCTCATTACTGGATGTTCTTCACAATTATTTAGCAAAAGTCCCACAAAGGCATAAGTTTGACTCTTATACTTTGTTGTTTTTTTTCTTCTGAAATGCTGTTAAGTTTCCAAGATGTAATGGAATACATATCTTACAAAATGTTCCAAATTGACAGTCCACAGAATATTGTTCCAGAAATATTTGTGCTCATGAAGATATAGTGCTCTTGGGCTTGGACATCTTCTATAGCTGCCATACTTCTCTCATCTCTTACTTATGAATTATTGACACTGATCAGAGGCATCTGCCATTTTTTGTGCTTTAAATAAGTTGTTTATGCTCTAGGAGTATTTTGGAAGTCATTCTTTCCTCCTGTCTTGGGAAGATTCAGCACTGCTCCGTGTTTAATTGATTTATGAATAATGAATCTGACTGTGGTTCACTGGAGAACCAAAACCTTTGAAATGGTTTTCCAGACCGTGAGATGTCAGATAGGGCTTTTATGTGTTGCTTCTTTCCTTCATGTTGTCAGACAAGTTGTATTTTGGAACTTTGGGTGTGGTTAGTGAAACTAAACAGCTTCCCAAAACTCTTGAGTTGCAGTTCATTCATGATTTAACAAGAAGGGCAAGTTTAAAACTGCTATTTGTATTGATCTTGTTTAGTTTTGTTTTATGTCATCTATTTGATGATTTGAATAATCTAAATGTGACAAAAGAGCAAAAGGAGAAGTAACCTGTGAGTGGAAAAACAACACTGCACAGATGTTCTTAAACTAAAAGTAAATTTTTCTCTAAAGAGCATTATTGTCTATATTGCATTGTGTTGTGTGTGTGTGTGTGTGCGTGTGTGTGTGTGTGTGTGTGTGTGTGTGTGTGTGTGTGTGTGTGTGTATGTGTGTCTTTGTCCTGTACGAGAGTAATGGCTGATTACAAAATGGTACAATACATGTCATCAAATTTCTTCAAACTTAATAGGCCCTCTGAACCTTAAGGTATTGAAGAAAGAATAGATGTAGAAATTGTTTTCGTATGCAAACTATTGTATGATGACATTTTACAATGGTAAAAGTCAGCTCCTAAAGTAGATACAGCAAAAAATTCTATGGTGATCATTGGCAAATTAAGTTGCAAGTGTCACATGATTTAAAAGAAGAAGGAAGCCAGAGACAGTTAAACTAGCCAATCAGGTTAGTGTTGCGTAATTCCAGAATAAACTAATTCGTCATTAAAAAAAAAAAAAATCCTTCTTCCTTTTTCTTTGTAAGGCTGACAAAGAGGACACAACACAACAGTGAATGATTTTAGAAATGAAACTAAGGAAGTGATGCTGTTGTTACAATAAAATGTCTTTTTATTATTAGAGGAAAAAAAAACAGCAGTTAATGTTGTTTACTTTCCTATTTACAGGATAACACTATTCCACTTACACCACTGATCACAAAATGTAAATGATAATTTACAACTCTGACAGCAGATACTACTAATAGATTATTTTTTATTCTTATAATTCCTTCCAAAGAGTTTGGTAATTTAATTTCCCTCACAGAGTTTTTAACACTGAAATTTGTGATAACATTTTGGACCATAGCCAAAATGGTCCATTTTGCTCCCTTAGATGAAGCATCTGACTTTCCACAAGACCTGAATTTGGTTTACCACATCAGGTCACAGTCACTCAATCTGCATAAGTAGTTTGAACTCATAAAGTTTTTTAAATTTTTTTTACATTTGTCATGTTCCAGTAACAAAATTCAATATATTTTACTGGGATTTTATGTGACTGACCAACTGAAAGCAGCTCATAGTTATGAAAAGTAAGGAAACTGATGCACAGTTTGAACATTGTTTTTAGAAATCAAAAAATTAAAAGTATGACTTTTTATGGTGGAAAGAAAACTATTGTTTTTAGAGAGTCATTGAAGTTTCACAGATCATTTGGAGGGACAGTAAATTTGTATAAGAACCTGTTCTTGTCAGATGAGACTGTAATACAACCTTTTGGCATACATTGTATGTACACTATATGATTAAGAAACAAATCAACCTCAACACACCATGTCCACTCTCCACTGTGAAACAAGGTGTTGGCAGTGTCTTCCTTTTGTATGGGTTTTCTTTGGAACTCAAAACAGAGCAAAAAATAAAAATAAATCATACTAGATGCTGCAAAAAACTTAAACATACAATCTAAGCAAAGAGGGAAATGTTTAGATAAAAGCATGGTTATGTTTTAGAAGGTCCTAGTCAAAGTGCAGATCTGAATCCAGGTGGATCCAATAGGAACTATTTTGATTGGTAAAATACACTCAACATCTCCAAAGAGACCCAAATGACTTACAATTTTAATTGCACTGAAGAATTATTTAAAAAAAAAAAAGTTGATTCAGAGAGATTGAATAAAAAGCACATTACACAGATTGACTGCAATTTACTGATTAGGTGACACCTGAAGCCAACTGCATGTTGTTTAGGGCTGTGAAAGTGAATTAGATTGAGTGCAATTCGAATAGGTTGATCTATCACTTAAAGTTTAAATAAAATATATTGAATTTTGCAATTATGATGTGACTAAATGTAAAAAAGTTCACATGATATAAATACTGTTGCAATACATTGTTCTGTTATTATGACCAGTATGGCTCAGCAAATAAAAAAAACAATAAAACAGCACCCTAAAAATCTATCATTGCTGATTAGAATCACTCTAACAACTTCTCAGTGATGACAAGTGTACATCTGAGGTTCACATAAATGACTCAGATCATCCACAGAAACAGGTCCTGTCAGTGTAATTAGACAATTCAAAGACTGCACATGAAAACAGTCTGCTGGTCGCTGGTCTGCTGTCAGCTGAAAGTCTGGTAGACTCAGTTTCTGGGAGGTCGGAGGTCAAGAGGAGTCTTGCCTTGTTCGATTGGTGAGGCAAAGCCTCTCCAGCTGCTGCCTGCGCTCACTGTGGAGGGTCACCAATGTGTGGTTCTCCTCTGTTAAGCGCTGAAACTCCTCCTCGAGACGGGCGATCTCTACAGCTACCTTCTCATCTTCCACCAACTCCGCCAGCAACTTTCGCCTGAAGAAATGAGAAAGACAAACCTTCAAAGAGTTTTCTTTTTATAGTGTATCAAGAAAGAACATTTCATTTGTAGAAAAAAACCTGGCAACTCTCCCTGAATATGCTGGACTTTCAAGTTAATCTCTGCAGGGAAATAAATTGAAACATTTTGTGGATCATATCATACTGTGAGTAGAATATGTTCTTTATCTTATAGATTTATACAAATGGAATGTGATACTAATTAATTCAACATAATGGTTGATGCCCCTTTTCCCATCTTAAAGCATATCTAAAATTCCTAATTTCTCAAACCAACATTTGTCTTGACCACTAGTCCAGTGGTTTCCAAACTTTTTGCACTGTGGATCAAAATTGCCAAGTTGAAAGCACTCAGGGGTCAAAATTAGCTCAGATTTTTTTAGTTAAAAATGCAAAAATAATTTTATTTTGAATTATTTTCTTTTTACCCGCACAACAATTTAGCATGCATTTTAATTTAAAAAGTCTGAAAAGATTTCTCAAAGCTGTGCAGTTTCCTCACTTGTTAGTCAAGATATCATTTTTAGTTTATTCACAGCAACAAAAATTGGAGCTGCCTTTGAAAACCCTTAACTGTATTTAGCCTATTTTAATTACTGAGTGTGACTAAGTCTATCCTTGAGTAAAACGTCAGTGGAAACCTAAACCTCCCAATTTCCAGCAACACTCATTTGTACTAAGTTCATAGTATAGAAAGGTGAGAGCTGTACAGTAAACCTGAAAAGGGAAGTGTCCCAAAGACCTGATGATTATTTGCTTAAGCTATCTCTAGTGACTTCTTTAAATGTGTAAGAACAGAGTGAATTTTCCAGGGGAAAGTGATTATTTTAGTAATTTATGAAAGGTTTCTTGTCCTTTTGTTATTGAACGGCAATAGATGAGTCATTAAATTGAGAGCTTCACTTTTCTCTCATTTGTTCTTTTACCAGAACAAGCTAGAGTAATGCCTACATTGCTGCATACAAGACCTTAGTCCATTTATTCATCCCTAGTTTAGTCATACACTCCTAAATGCAAACTTTTCCAGCCTTATATGTTTCATCACCACTGGTGTCAAGAATCATTTCTCTGGTTCCTGCCACATTAGATTTCATACTGACATTAAACTCTTACAGCTCACATTTAAATAATAAAATAATCTTGTTTGGATATACAAGTTTATATATCTTGTAAAAGAAAAAAAGGCTTGCTATTGGCTTTTAATGTTTGATATCTATTTAAGAGTGCATTACTATTGTTGTTTACTTTAAAATCTCCTACATAGTTTCTGTGAAATGCTTTGAAAATGTCAATAGGTTTGGTTTTGTTCTTTTATGAATATGAAGCCCCTTCCACTGGCAGACTGAGAAATTCAATGACTAGTGAATCCTGGACTGAACATTAGTGGGTAGATGCTACTAATAGGAGGATAGGGTCAGGAGCTCAACACAAGAGGATTAGTTTTTATAATGACAGCAGGGAAAGCATACAGTAAATGCCGTAATTATGTGGAAGTCCTACAGTCAAAGTGGGAGGCACTGTCAAGGGTTTTTTATTAGTCTGATGTATTATTCTAATCTTAAATACCATGTTTTTATTAGTTCTGAACTTAGTCATCCTAATTAGCTAAATAAAGGCTTGAAAGCATGAGTCTTTGTGTAAATAGTCTATATAATGTGTTTGTTTCACTTAGTCATCTCAGTTACTGAAAGAAAGGAACTAATTAATAATATTCTAATTTGACTGTTGGTACCATACCAGATGATCATCTTTGGTAACCACAAATAGATTCATTGTTTAGAAATGTGGTTTCTGTGGTAACCTGACTAATGAATTAGAGATTACACCTTTGGTTATAACGGAAATTGAAGTGTTTTGTCTTTTACTATGTTTTGTTTGTGTTCACTAAAAGGCCACAACCTCCATTCTGAAGTATTTGTGAGTTTCTGAATATGGAAGTAAGTAGGAAATCACGTGTGCGCACATGTGGGGGTATAAGAGTGAATGTTTATTTTTGTCACACAAAGCGGCTGAAAAGAGGAAGAAGACATTTTTCAAAACCACATTCATATGCATGGGACTTTTAAAACTTTCACACAAACCTGTACATGAATACCTGAATACTTTTTTGAGAAGATCTTACCACAATATAATACTGTATAACGTGTTTCCCTTGACTTATTTTATTTTTGTTGAAATGTTAAATCACAAAGTAACACAAACAATACTGAAGAGTGATAAAGTCCTCAGTGTTCTTTGCTTTCATACAGACTAAGTGTAGCAAAACATTTAAGAAAAGATCCTGTCATTTTGTTGAAGTAATATCCCTGTTGTCATTCTTGCAACACTTTGTGTCTAAAATATGAGAAGTAAGAAAACTGACTCAGTACTGCGTAATAAATTTATTTTAATGATTGTGAGCAAAAGTCTAAAGCATGTTTAGTATTGAGAAAGTTGTAGCTACATTATTTAAACAGTATTTTGTCATTTTGTCCTTGTATATCTGTTGCTTGTTTGCTGTGTTTTAGTTAGATGTAAAATCTTTGTGTACTGCTAGATAATGGCAACAAGGAAGAAGTGTGAGTGTAGCAACATGACTCATCATGTCTTATCTTATCTAGGGTCAGTCTTCATGCATCTCTTTATTTAGGAATACTGAAGTGGGTTGTTTCAGTGCAACCCCCAAATTGGGAAACCATGAATCCTACAGCAGTTTCCAGTTAAGGAGCATTAGCTACAGACCCATGGTGCTAGCAGTGTAGGAGAAACTGCATGTAGAAATTCAACTAAGCCATGTGTATTTTTGCTCAGTTGTTTTCAGAATTGCATCACATGTAATTAGGCTTCCTTGTGCATTCAAAGATTGGAATAATGTGTACATATCATCAAGCCTTACTTGCGTTCCTCGAGGACAGAGATCTCGTGTTTTACATGATGGAACTCTCTGGCCATCCTGCAGTGCTCTTTGTACACCTGAACGCTCTCTCTTAGGGACATGCAAGGTGGCACAGGCTGCAATACATTGGAGAGGCAGAGGAAGAAATATGAAAGAGACAGATTTTTTTTGTATTGACCAAAACTGCTAAAAACCTGTGACATAGGAATACAACCACACATAAACTTATGCCCAAGGGCAATTTCAGAGTATTTAATTGACTTCACAGTCATGTTTTTGGGCATGAAGTGAAAAAGAGAGTGCCTGGACAGAACTCGCACAAGCACAGTGACAGCATGCAGACAGAACCTTGACTGGGATTTCAACCCAGGATTTTCTCACTGCACAGCAACAGAGCTACTAACTGCATCACCATATAGCCATCTAGACTAGTCAGTTCTTCTAAATATTCCTTTACGATATTGTGCTTACCTTCTGCAACTATGTACTTTCGTTAAGGATGTATTACTAGTTATATTTACACTACTAATATTGGTATTATTCTATCTTTTCATGTTTTTAAAATGTTTCAGTTAAGGAGTGACATTATTCGACATACTTTCCTTAAACTAAATTTTTAGATATCACAACATACCAAAAAAAATCTGTCATATTTTTTAAGAGAAACATTGAGAACATGAGTACTTTTTTAATTCTAATATTTTTTTTTTTAACAAGAACAGATTTGAGCACTGAATCAAAACAAACAAAAAAACATTCAGTTAGAGTAATGTGTACACTCAGAGCAGTACACTACTTGAACTCAACATGAGCACTAACAGCATTTTGAGAGCAATAAAACATATTTTTTAATAAAAGTTAAAGTGCTATCTGGATAAATCTATATAATATCCCAAATGTATTAGGACATATGTTTTTATATATGACAAATTGGTTTACTTCTAAATATCTTGTTTTGAAAGAGTTTCACATTAAAATGTGACAATAGAACAAGAAGCAAAATACCTGTTCATGGCTGAAGGAACAACAGAAGTACCACAAAACAAACATTTGTCATTTTCTTCCTTTTATTAGCGGACAGTACAGAACTACATAACTGTTGTTTACAGGTATGTAGACAACAGGTAATACAGGTAAACAACGCTTACATACCTCTAAACGTTGTTCAAGGTCAGGGAAGGCCTGTGACAGATCTTCCACATCTTTTATATCTGAAGAAATACAGTTCATAATTTGTTAGAAATGATTGTAAAAAAAAAAAACTGGGAATCACAACTAACCAAACAATTTCATCATTATGTGTTGACTTATGAAGCTTTTCCCTCCCATGCTTATAGTGACAGGAGATGCACCATCTGTGGTTCAAAAGCTCCCTCTAGTGGCTATTTTGATTAACATTTTAAAACCTAAGTAAACAGTATGTGGCTTGAGAAAGATTTCTGATTGAAACCTTCAAGATTCACATCTCCTTCCTTTCTTCTTTTTTTTTAGTTAGACTGCAGCACGCTACTTGCCATTTGACAAATTTATTACATGTGGAGTTGCCCTGCAAATTACAAACTTCTTTACTTTATGCACAAGTTGGAACCTTTTGAGATTATGGTAAACTATAGTTAACTAAAATTGTAGGCAATTTTTTTTCTAGGATGCTTTGTGTCGAATTTGTACATGAGAAAAGACGAAAAAGAAACAAAAGAAAAAACTTATAGGGCTTTGGAAGTAACTGCCTCTCTAACTTAATCATTGTGCTCCAAACAAATGAAGGAATGCATGCATAAAGGAATTCATGCATGCCACGAATTTTTATAATTTCCATTAACTAATCAAGTTTAAATCAGAAATAAAACTAAATATTCCAGTTGTCTTAAAAAATAGTGTTTATATTTAAAATACCAAGGCAACTTCTGCTGCACATATTTGATCAAAATAAGTCATGATTTTAATACCGAATAGTTGTATTTAGTAAAACTATTATTTGCTTCATGCGCCACAGAACCTTTTAACTTGTTCTCAATGCTTTTCTGTGAAAATGTAACACTATAGGTTCTCTTGTATAGCACAACATTGTAACACAATGCTGCACTTCTAAATAAGCCATGTCCTCTGACTGAGCAGCGGTAATGAGCTGCCAGGCTGAAAGACATGCAGGTTAAGAATACAACTGAACAAGCATTGTACTTGTCTGCAATGGACAGGAAGATCATCCAGACCAGATGTAAAGTCAAACAGGGATTCAGCCATACAGAAACAGACAGATTGTCTGCACTGTTTCGGTAGTGATGCATACCCTCCAAAGAGTTGTGGAACATGTGGAGAATCCTGGAGTGATGCAACCTTCTAAAATCAGGAGTATTAGTGGGCAAGCCTTTAGCCTTGGGCCAATTATAAAGAGGAATAAATATGGTTCTCATGCTTAGGATTGACACAGTGTTGGGTTTGAACTATGTCAGGCATGAAGTCACAGAGGGTCTAAACGTTGATCCTCAGTTGGAGCACAGCTCATCTCCTGCTGTGAAACATGAGTGAAACATGAGAGATGAGTGAAACATCTCCTGCTGAGTGAAACATGAGTTCAAAGAGACAATAATATGATCTCAGAGGATCCAAAATATCCAGTTATGATTTGCAGGTGAGATTCTGCCTGGGCAGCTTTGACAGTATATGCACAATTGCCTTGAGAGAGCTGCATTCAATGAATAAGCTTGGCAAATGATCTCTCAGACACAAATTTGAGATGGCTGTTCCTGGTATAGCTCTTCACATTGCTGCCTAAGAGAAAGAAAGACAAGGGGGGATCAAGGACGGGTGGGGTTGAACTGGAAGTGTTAACTGCTTATAAATATAGGCCAGTGTTCTAAAAGCTGAACGGTGAATCAGGCAGCAAGACACTGTTAGTATTATAAGAGAAACCTGACTCTGTCATTGCAAAGCTGCAGCTGCTGTCCCAGTGCCTGACCCTACTGCAGTAAAACATCCTGACAGACAGCACCTAGGTTGAAAGGTATGCTCTTTAGGTTTAATATACATGTGTAGATGGTAGTAAAAAGAACAATTTAGAAAACTGACTATATGGGCCTTTGCAAGATCATTCATAAAGTATAATGCATTTATTCATACAGCATGTTAGAATGGCTAAATCAAAACCCAGACCTGTAATGAAACAGTGTGGTGTTGAGGTGGTGAGGCAGACACTGTAGACCCAGGATGTGATAAATAAATGGTTTTAATGATGAATGTCCAGAAAACAGTTCAACCAACAGGCAGCATGGCCAAGCGGAAGCCAGGGCTCGACACCGGTAGCAACCGTATCACAAAGGACAACACGAAGGACTGAGCGCACATTCGACAAGGACCCGACAGAGACGCAGAGACACAGGTGACACTAAATACACACGGGGTAATTAGGGAACGAGAAACACCTGGGAGTAATCGAGGGGAGAACAGGACAACACGGAGACACAGAGACACCGAAAACTCAAAATAAACACACAGAAAAACACGGAACATGACAAGACCTAAATCCAATTATGAAGCTTTGACAAAATGTAAAATCTGTTGCTCACAAACACTAAATGCAATCTGATTGAGCTTGTGTTATTTTACGAAGATGAAAGGTCAAAAAATATGTGATTTTACATGTGCAAAGTTGTCAGAAAGGCACACCCAAAGGAACTGGTAGCCATGATTGCAGTTAAAGATGTCTTTTCCAAATATTGATTTGGTGAAGTGAAGACAAATGTCAGACCGTTTTTGTTTGCTTTTTACAATTTGGATAACCAAATATCCTTCAACTTCTGTCCTATTCATATTCCATATTCAGTGTGTTATCACTCACACCAAATACCCAAAAATATAAGAGTATGGCTGTAATATTACAAAATGTGAAAAACCTCAAGGGTATAAGTGCTTTTTCTAAAAAAATGAACAGTAGTTTGGTGTCCATATATTTGCATTTTGCCAGTACAGTGCTGCACAAAGGTATGTGTTTGTTTTTAACATGCTGTGGTCATACAGAAATAGTGATAACACCTGTCTCAGATATAGTGTGGAAGAATGAACCCGCAGTTAAAGCGATTGGGAGTTACTCAAGCTACAGTCGGCATGGTCTGTTTTGGTTGGCAGAATGTAATACACGTCCACACATAGTGGAAACGAACCAAAAGTAGTTTTGATCTGATGTTAAATGACAAGCTGAGTAATAAGAGCAGCTCAAAACCTCAAAATAACTTGTTTCTAATCATTCTGACATCCTGGAGGACAGGTGCAGACAAGGAGTTTTATAGTAAGGGGTTTGGCTACGTGTGTGTTCACAGTATGTACTGTATGTGCATGTGTGTTTACCTGATGTGTCATCGAGGCTGAAGGCTATTCTAACTTCAGATTTATCAGGAGACACTCTTCTGGTTGAGGTGATCATTTATCCCTTTGTGGGGCAACGGAGAAAAAAAGAGCTGTCAGAACAATCTAAAGCACAATATGGAAGATGCAATATTTTAGAGATTTTAGAGAGATCAGAATTTTGTGGTTGATTTTTTTTGCTGCTGAAATTGGTCATTGTTATTTATAAGGAGAGGCTGTAATGTACCTCCACATGAGTGAGACAGCAGCTGCTGTTAAAATTTTTTAAAACAGAGATAAAATGAAGACAGAGCTGAAATTTTAATGTCACTAACATTTTGTGATAGGAATTAGCACATTGTTACTTGTACAGAAGAGTCTCTGTGTATTCTCAAGAACATAGATTCTTGCCTTATACCTGAGATGACTAAATGCTTTAAGTACTTCCACATTAAGAATTTTTTATAACAGTTGGAAGTCAAAAACTTTTTCTTAGTTCACAATTAAAAACCTGAAAAATCCTATCATATTTTTTTCACTTAGTAATAGCATCCACACTGAAAATCCAACACCAACCTTGTAGCACTTATATGAGGTCAATTAACTGATCAGAAAATATATATTCTTTAGTATCTAATGAGGCAGTTGTCTGATTTGCCTCATTAGGCACTAAAAATATTTGGTCAACAGCAAATATTTTTAGTGCATCTCTACAGTTTTTCCTTTTTCTCTTTTTTATTTAAAGGAAGGTTATATTATTGTCTTTTTGTATTTTATAAGTATTTACAAATATTTACTAGTAGCTCTGAAATGCAAACACCATAGAAACAATGAAAAGTATGTATTCTAAGAATGTGTCATCCTGCATTGTTTTTTTTTAATACCTTTATTAGTCTTTTGTTATATTGTAGTATTTTTTTTGTGTGTGGTTTTGTTCATGATTTGCATCTTAGAGCCTTCATATTTTCTGATTTTAAAAGTGTCACTAAGACTTTTTTGGGAATTTCTCTTATTAAAAACATTCATAAATGTTTTTAATTCCAATTTAACTATCTGCATTCATGTTATTTCAACTGGCAAGGTAAAATAAATACTGAACTCAGCAGGTGTTGTGTTAAATTGCAATGAGAGTCAATGCCGACCGTTTGATAAGTCATGTGATGAAAATGCTCTGAGGGCTCTTATATATACACCAACTACACACAGCACACACAACCACCAGTTTCTTTATGTATTTGAAGTTGCAGAGGGATTAAATAATTACAGAGCTTTGACAGACGGGTGATGAAGGCTGCATGACCCCTTTCAGTGGAGGTGCAGGCTTTTTATATCTGGGCATTTGCCTCCTTTAACCCTGCTAAACTCACTCCACTCTCCCCCAACGACCTTCTATGACAAAACTGTCTCTTAAAAGTTTCACTAATACAATAAATGCCTTAATGATGACACTATCATCAAGTAGAATTTGTATATAGTTTTACACATCAACACTGCAACGGATATGGTGTGAAATGTTATTTGCATGAGGAGCTAGAAGCAAAAATCAGTTCCGAAAAGGCATCGTTACCTGAAGCAGATCCAAACTAAACCAGAAAATGCTGCAGGTTACTGAAAAGTTCAGATCCAAGCAGTTGAGTAAATCCTCAATTGGGAAGGATTGGGGTCTTCCCTATTGCCCCTTATGTCAGCCGTTGCCACTCCTGAGCAAATCCAGATCAGCAAAAATAGAAAAACTAATGTATTCTTCAATCTGTACTTTTACTAAAATCCCTTCATTATTTTGTGATTAGTAAGATTTAAGAAAAGATGTACACTTTGCTCGCCTCAGCTGTTAATGTCACCCACAGCTTAAGTTTGCCTCGGCACGCATGTGTTATCCGCAGACTGCAGCCACGCGGAGTGGAGTAAACTCAGTTTTCAGGCACGCAGAGCGGGAATGCTGTTCACTGTCCCCCTGTGGCGGCTCAGACCCAATTAAATGTCTCAGATGACATGACTTTAGCCTGCAAAAATGCCCACAGCTCCAACTCCGTTTTGAGTGACACAGTCATCCCACTGGGATGGTCCCTTTGCAATAGCATTGCAATAAGGCAGTTATTCAGAGTAAGCATCTCTTATGTGTTCTTGTAGAGGAAAACTGAGTCCCTATGTGTTTTTTTATGTGAAAAAAACTAACAATATTAATAATACTTTTTGAAAACTAAAAAAACAAAAAACAAAAAAAACATTGAAGTGAGACCACAAAAGAGTTTACTTTTTAAAAAAAAGAGTTTTAGTTATTTTGCAAAGGAAAATTAGCAACCATTTTAGTTGTTTAATATGAAAGATGGTCCCTTCGCAATAGCAAATATATATACTGCTCAAAAAAATAAAGGGAACACTTTAAGTGTTAAGCACCTGTTTAAGTGTTCCCTTTATTTTATTATATATATATAATAAAAGAAAACGTTGGTAGAGACATCCAGTAAAAGAAGGCTGAATAAAACTTAATGCCAAATTCTTCAGATTTATTTATATATTTATTTTTAATAATGGAAAACATACAGTTCATTCAATTTCACAATTAAGGTGAAATAAAATCCAAGGAAAATAAACTGATGTGTGTTTATGTGGCAAAATGCAGAAATATTGAAGTGGTAGGGTTTCATACTTTAAGAAGACATTATACCTAACTTTATTTTACTAAATTTAATGCTTCTGTGACAATTGTTTCATCAATAATTTGATCCTGCAAAATGAATCTCTTACAGTAACATGTCCATATGTCCATTAATGAATGTAGTAAAGATTAATCAAACAGATAAAACTTTTTTTTGCACCGTAGTGTCTGAAGATTTCTTATCAGGGATTAAATTGTTGTTGCCAGTGATTGCAAAAGTCAGTTTATGGTCTATTCAATCATTGACAAGTGCAATCTGTTTTATTTAAAACTCTAACCTCTGGGACCTGATGTGTGTTACTTTTGTGTTGCAACCTGCAGTTGGATCTGAAGACCTTTTGCAAATCAACTAAATTAGCATAATAGTAAAGTTTTTGATGGAAAGACTGGTTAAGCACCCTTTGCATAGTCTTGTAAATCTTGCATCCGTAATCAGAAATAGATTGTTAGCATTTAATCTGGACGGGAGCTGTGCCAGGAAAAAGTCTTTACCAAGATTAAGACAGTGATTAGCACAGATTAATCATAAAAGGATGGATCATACCACAACAACTGTATGTATGTGAGGTGCAGAGCACTGAATAGAAAAACCTGATACAGCCTTTGAATCATAAAGATGTAAATGCCATTGGTGCTCCAGGGAGATCAGACATTGCTGTCACTTTTTCATGAATTATGCATTTTATAAAATAATACTTCAGCATGATGAGTGTTCACTTCACAGAATAGAGGATAAGGTGATCATTTCCACAGCTCTATGCTCCCTGGAAAAGTAACTGAAGTAAAAAAAAAAAAGGATTATGGAATGCATAAGAAAAAAACCACGTGGCTGCATTTATATAGCTCTAGATTCCGCTAACAATTAACATGTTTGCAGAGTAAGGTCTGCAATCCTTAAAAACACAATTATTACAAAGAAAGTTGTCCATTCAGCATATGAAGGAAAACGCTGAACCATTCAGCCACTTTAAAACTGCAGTAGGTCAGCAGTAGTGATCTTTCTCTGAACTCACTTCTCTGCTGCTGATCGATGCACAATGATTCAAAATGGCAAAATCTACTGAATCCAAAATGGTGTTTATTACCTGCTATATTAGAAGAGGATTTATTGTAAAATAAAAATCTTCACATGAAAAATAATTCATAACAGAAAATAATTAGACATTTGTTGCAAGAAAGATCTACAGCTGACTCGTTTTTACCTACAAGACCATTTCACATGCCCTCCAGCAGATGGCAACATTGACCCTGAATTATTTACAACCAGGACATCAAGCACTCGGAAAACGGGAGAGAGACACATTGAGGGGAGCAGATGGAGATAAAAGGTACTCTATTCTTCTGAAAGCCTTCTCCTCCTCATTTGTCTTCATTGACAGGCTGTTGACACAGACCTGCCTTATCAGCCTCAGGGAGTCTTCATTTCATTGTGATGGATGGGACACACCCAGACATCTGCCATTTTTTAAGCTGCAGTCATAGTTGAAATTTAATTCCCCTGTTGTTGTTTGTACAGTTTAAAATGTCACATGTTGATACACAAACTGAGCCTGACAACTCTGAAGGATCCATAATGGAAATGAAATTTTTCTCTACTGTAGATTTTAACATGGAATTTTATTTCATACATCAAAGCTATTCATTTAGAATAATGTCAATTTTACCATGCAGGGTTTTTTTCATAAGAGCCATTATCAAGTGAGTGTTTTCTGTAAATCTCCTCGTCATCGTCGCAAGACTTCTGCATAAATAATCTCTTGTTTTTGGATCAAGACCACAAACAGGTAAATGCCAACATCCATTTGAAGTTTCTCCATCTGAACAGCAGAAACAAGTAAACTATTTTGTGTGTGTGTGTTTGTTTCAAGACCAGATATGCTGTCAGATTTTTCTACGCATAAATCTCACAGGGATAAAGCATGTAAAAAAATGTAAACATGTCAATAGAGTCAGTCAGGTAACATGCCCACTACAAAGATGGAAGGATGTCTACAAGGATTCTTGCTTAGTAGAGCAGAATGGCAAGGTCAAAATTGTAATCCCTGGCCTTGTTCAAGGTGGATTAGAGGAAGATAAAAAAAAAAGAAAAGAAAAACTGCCTTTGGTTTTGATTAAGATTCATGGGGTTAGGAGATTAGAGGCACCAAATGCTATTACACAGGACTGAGCCCAATCCCTGAATTAATCTAAATACAAAAAAAATAAAAAATTGGGAAAAGAAGAGAAAACTCATTACATGACGAGATTAAGTAAAGCATGGTCCAATTCTTTTGGGAGGTGTACAGAGCAGTCAGTTTACATACAGGCACGCCAAAGTAAAACGTTTGATTTGAGTGAATTAGAAACTATTTACACAAGCACTTATTCCAGTTTCAATGTCACTCCATTAAGTATTTGTCCCATCCTATTTTGTATTCAGAAATCAGCGACAAAAACTAAACCAGATAAATAAAATATAACAAAAAGATGGATTTTCATTAAAGCAAAATAAAAATATCCAATTGAATTGCTGGCTATTTTTCGTTTTTGTTTTCTCATGGTCAAAAATGAAACAACAGATTTTTAATTTTAGCTTGATTTTGTTTTTATATTTAAAATCATGATAAAAAGAAAAGAAGCACACGCTCAGAGATGACTTGGTGAGAAAAAGGTCATGCAAAGCATCATCAACAGCCATTTACGATAGTTATTTTTGGGGGTTAAATTTCTATTTGCCTTTAGTGTATTGCAAAAAAGAGAAACCTAGTTTATCATTTGTGATTTGATCAGAACACACTGTTCAGTGTTTCAAAATCTGTAAGCTTGAACTTGTTACTTTTGGCCTGAGAGATTAAAGAAGAACGCTTAAAACAAGTCAAGATGGTTGAGACATGTCTGCAGTTCATTTAAGTTGAAAGGGAGTAAAGAGATTTTAAACTAAAACAGATAACAGTAAGGCTGAGCAAATACATGGCGTATTTTAAAATACAAGCAGCTTCTCTGAAAAGCTCAGAATTAAGTGTCTACATTCTCTATAAGGAAAATACTAGAAGTCTGAGGTTCCCTCAAAGCCATCATACTAATGTTCAGCTGTGTTTGTTTGTTCATACAGCAAAACAAAGATAAAGAACATTTTTAATTTGTAAGTGTTTAATTCAGCCACACTTGACAGATCATAATTTATCTGCAATCAAAGAGAATAGTAATATGTTACTGAAACAACTTGTTAAATTTTAATATCTAACCTACCCTAAAAAGTCCAGGTCCTGCTTCACAAGTGTGCCATTAAACCCATGCTACTTTTTGTTATAAACACCAGTAAAATGCACAACTATTAATTGGAAGATTTTTTCTTGGCCTGGAAATGTGCAGCATGTAGAAAAAATATTGTATAGTATTTGACATGTACAGCAAGCTTGAAACTGAAAGCCTTCCTCACTGATGTATTCACCTTTTCAACACATCAGACGTCATACGTTCAATAGGAACTGCTGTGACTGCAGGGAGAAAAGACGTCCCCTCAGGCTTTCAAATTTGACAAATGAAGAAAAAAAAAACTGCTACTCCGCAGTATTCTAAGGTGAACAGGAGGTTGTTTTTTGTGTTTTAAGATGCTGAGAATTTCTTGCATTTGAAACTATTTCTCTTTTTACCATTCCCTCTCGCCATCTCTCAGCATTGTGGAGCTCCATTTTGTGTGTATGTGTGAGAGTTTCTGGATGGATATCTGTGATGTTGGTTGGAGCGGGATATAAAACAGCAGGTGTGTTCCCCGTCTTTCTTTAGAAGGTCGTTATCTGCTTTCCGTGGCAGCGCTTGGCTCAGTAAAGAACTTCGCAGGGCGCTGGCAGATAAACAAAGTAGCGTGCAAAGATATCACTGTCAGCAAAACCGATCGTATTTCAGCAAAAATGCGAAAAAACAACAAAAAAACGTATTTATTTTGAAAATCAGTAAAGCTGCTTCACATTTACACCATGGGATACTTTATAAAGTCTGCAGATTTAACTTTACAAACTGATAACAGTTAAAGATGAGGAACTATGAATAACGTATAAGAGAGATTTAATTTTTAATTTTTGACACGTGTCATTTTTACAGGGCTGTTATACTGTAAACTACATCTACAGTAGAGTGCTTCACACAGACAATCAATCTAAAGAAAAGGGAATGAAATAAATATAAATATATATATTTTTCAATTTGCGTCTCACAAAAAATTCAGAGAAGATAAAAAGTAAGTTAACTTCAGTCTGATGTAAATTGCATCAAGTTTTGGATGCAAGGCTCAAGCGCTGGAGTCTCGTCTTCCTCCCTCCCTTTTTGCAGAGCGTTTTGGTTGACAGAAGATGCAGGGGGACCTTGTTGCACTTTGAGGTCGCGACCTGCTCCGGACACCTTTGTAACACTGCAGGGATCTACCCAACTCCTCCATCACAGCACTAAAAGACACACACTGCCAAGAAAAGGAAAATATTTTATTGTTTTTTTTAATGTCAATTGATTTTTCAATAACAACAATCCACAATAATAAAAAATATTGTTTGATATGTAACATGTGTAATGAACTTGTATTAATTTAAATCAAGACTAGTGGCTTCAGCTCCATGCGAGCATGCAGCCAATTACAAAGAAAAAGACTTGCTCAATTTTTACTTTTTATCTTTCTACTTGAAAGTTAAATGACTCATGATTTTTGTTTTCTCATCACAAAATGTACGTCTGCTGTGCAACATTTTAAATCAGCAAACCAAAATCAATTAGCCAGTTAATGATCTGGTAATAATTTGAAACGATCAAAGGGATGGAAAGCCTCAGGCTCATTTGAAGCTGGAGAATTTTAGATCCCATTAAAAACACATTAATCTTCAATTATGTATCTTTTCTTTATGTTTTATTCTTCTTTGGCTGGTGTGTGAAACATCATCATTCATAGCACAAAGCGTTTCTTTTATCATCTGTTTGTCTTTACGTTCAAAGCCAACAGAAGATTTTCCTCTTTCATCCGTAGGCTTTGCCAAAGGCTTCCCAAACAAACATGCTATCTTTAGTGATTTTCCATGAATACCAGCGACTTGTAGCTTCAGTAAAGAAAACTCATCTTCTATCAAACAAACAAAAAATGTTTGAACCAAATTTATTCTAGTCTCTCCAGTAACTATTCTCTAGAATTATATTTGTTTTGGACTCTTAAGAATAATAGATTTTCTTAATCCAGTTTAGTTCAATTGTTACTGTGCATAGCATATATTTTTTAAGTTTGCTTCCTCTGCATATTTGGTCGAACATATTTTACTATTCAAGTTGTGCATCAGTGACAACAGTTTAACTATTTGACTGTCATTCACTCTACAGTGGTCTACCATTTCAGTTTCTGTAGAACTAAACAACTTTTATTCTAATCTTAAGTTCTTCAGATAATGTTTTGGGGTTCTTGTGCAACCGTTAAATTTAATACACACAGTTTGCAGGTTCAGGTTCACTCTCCCAGTGAGTTATTATTCATCAGCTGCATTCCATTCTGTTATTAAATTACCTGCAAATTCATTTCTCATGTTTAATGTAGCTTATGAGTAGTTCTATTTGCGGGATTTATTTTACCTTATACTCAATATCAGGTTTTTTTTTGCTGTTTACTTTTAGAAAACAAAGGTTGTTGAACCTGATGAAATACAAAATATATTAAGTAAAACTCCAAAGCTCAGAGTGCCTTCTAAAGGTATTCATGCACCTTGAGTTTTTTCATATTTTGTCACATAGCAACCAGCAATTTCATGTTTTATTTGGAGTTTATGTTATAGATAACAAACATTGTAGTGCATAATTCAGAAGTGGAAGAAGGAGATTGCAAGCATTTTAGAGATTTTTGCAAATAAAAGTCAGAGTACTGTGGCATGTTCAATCCTTATTGATTCATGCCTAAGTGTCTGTGCAACTAGCTGCCTTCAGACGACAAGTTATAAATAAAGAATGTCCTCCTGTATGTAATTTAATTTCAGTATAAAGCCACTATTCTAAGAAGACCTTAAGGGGCTTCTTGAGAACATTAGTGAACAAACAACATCAAAAAAACAAAGGGAAAAAACAGATGTTTAAAGCAGGGTTAGTTTGAAAAAGAATGTCCCAAGATAAGAACATCTCACAAAGCACTGTTCAGTCCATCTTCTGAAATCAGAACAAATATGGTGTAAGTGAAAACCTACCAATACATGGCTGTGCACCTATCAGACTGAGTAAACAGAGGGGGGATAATGACTTCTTATGTGTCCCCATAATGGGTCCAGCTTACAAATGAAAGAAGGTTCTTTGATCAGACAGGATTAAAATGTGACTTTTTGACAAACTAATAATGCAAATCACCCTGAGCACATCATCTCCACCATAAAACACAGTGGTTACAGCATTATGATGAGGGTTAGTTCTCTTTTACCAGGGACCAGAAAGCTGATCAGAGTTGATGGGTGGATAGATGGAGTTCTTGTAGTTTGTGTTTGTAGAATAATGAGGAATGAATTCAGGAAAGCATTGTACATGCTGAGGCACAAGTTAAAAAATAAAGCTCACATGAGGGTTTTTCGCAAAACAAAACAAAACAAAAATGGGTCATTAATTAGTGTGTTGAGGGTAAAAGGGTCAAAAGCAATCACAAATTGGTAAAGAGGTGATTGCGTGTGACTGTAAGGGTATACTGGGACACTATGATGCAGGACAAAGAGAAGGTCAGCTGGTTTACAAACCTATTGTCTACAGCGAGTATGAGTTGTGTATGAGCTGCCATGGCTAGTCTGTGTCATCCCCCAGTAGCCTGCCGCTCTCCAGATCATTTGATAAAGAGCTGCCAGAGGAGGAAGTGGAGCCACGGCGTTGGAACTGACGGGACTGCATCCCGTAAAAGAAACAAAAGGCCTGATGCAAAAAAAAGGAAATAAAAATGGATGGAGGAGAAAACACGCAAAAGATAAACAAACTTAAAAGACAGAGGATATTTTTAGATAAAAGCAAAATAATAAAAAAATAAGCTGAAATACACAAAGTCAAACCAAACAAAAAAAAAAAAAAAGAAATGGGCTGAAATTATGATGCGAGTTCAGTGACAAAGAAGTAAAAAAGTGAAAAACAGCTACTTCGAGTTAGTTTCAACGTAGAGTTGAAACCAAGTAATTATATGCATACTATGACAGGAACTATACATATTTTTTTATCACTGTTTGGTTTCACATAAATTAAAAAATAAATGGGCTGAGCTGGAAAAAATGTGTGCGAGCATATCAAATCTAACTAATGTGTGAAGCTGGTGAAAGGACAACTAAATGATAATTTAAATCATTCAGTTTAAAAGGAAAAAAGGTTAAAAAAAAATCTCTAAAAAGAAAAGTGTTACTGTAAGTACTGTGGCATTTGGCAAATAGAAATAAATTTGGTAATTGCAAGACATTAAGAAAAAAAGTTATGCATCTTCTCATACAGTGTATCTAAAATTTCATTTCAAATAAAGAGAAGTGATTGGTTAGTTCTGACATTTTTAGATTGGAATTTTTTATTCAGTCCAACCTTGCTTATTGTGAAAAACAATCAGATACCTCTTTCTTTTTTACAAATGTCACACACAGCAGGAGCAACTAATATTTAAAAAAAAATAGATTTTAAAACACCAAAAATAATCAATAATAAAGGTATAAGAAAATACAATTTCTTATTCCCTACTATTTAAATTGTCTACTGTAAAATTTCAATCATTCTTTCATATCTGAATGTTACTTTGCACTCTTGAATTCTTTAGATGAACAGTCGTGTTGTTCTTCACTCACC
Organism: Xiphophorus maculatus; assembly: GCF_002775205.1. NCBI lineage: Eukaryota > Metazoa > Chordata > Actinopteri > Cyprinodontiformes > Poeciliidae > Xiphophorus > Xiphophorus maculatus. The sequence continues at coordinate 29,093,178 of NC_036453.1, forward strand.
TCCTCAATGTCTGCATTCCTTCTGGCCTTGTAGATGAACTCTCCAATTGCCACAAAAACAGACAGCACCAAACCAGCAGCTAGAACAATGAAGATCCCACCAATGTTCTCCACACCCAAAGCGTTGGCTTCCTTGTTGTCCTCCTCTGGACAACCATTGCCCCTCCACCACTTCTCCTTCATCATGTGTAGCTTCCCTTCCTCCTGCAGCTGGAGGATGGCGATTGTGATTTTGTCCCTGTAGGGGGAGCCTGTCAAAGAAGACACAATATTCACAGAATGATTTTTAAATTATGGATTTATTGTTTACCTTTTTATATTCAACACTTGTATTCTCTTAATCACACTTTACAGCATCACATTAAAACAATGTTTCTAATTGTTATTTGATAAGCATTATTTAGAACTGATTTGCATAGAAGTCCTGTGCAAAAGGATGGCCAAATTAGTTCCAAAATCAAGTTTGGGCTTCAGTTTTCAGGTCTGCCTGAATTACGAAGAAGTAGGTTTTATTTAGTCCTGTGGTGCTCATTATTTTCAGCACTCATGTACTTTTCCAGCAGGGAGACAAGCATGAGAGTGTTTGCTGAGAAGCAACAATTAACTGCCTCATCAACTAGGCATGCTGGCATGAATGAAAGCTGAGTTTGAAGGTGTGTAAAACTGTGCAAAGCTTGTTTTATTCTTATTCCTCCTAACAATTACTGAGAAAAGGAGAACTCAGAATAGATCTTTCAGCTTTGGCTTTTGGTATTTTCCTGGCTTTTTCGAATTAAACTCCTAACCCCTTTTGGACTAATGCTCCTTTTCTCTATAAACTATCTATGATATAGCTGCTGTTATAGCCACTCTTCTTGACAAAGTTGGTTCAAATTGCTTGGTTTCATGGCACAAAATGGAATTTGATCATAGTCCACAAAAATTCATGAGAGTAGACATCGGGGCTTTGACTATGCCATTCCAAAAGCTCAATGTTAGCCTGCTTCATTCATTTTAAATCAGTTTGGTGTTTAGAATTGCTGCCCAACTGTGTCAAAGTTTAGTAAATTTACTTGATTTGAGGTCAAAAAATATTTTAGAGGCAGTCCTTCCTCTTCATTATTCCATGGCTTTTGTGCAATGGCCCCACATCATAATGTTGCCGTCTTGTTAAACAACATTCTTATGGTTGAAAATCTTATCTTAACTACTTATTCCAAACACACTCCTTGCCATGTGACCTTTTAACTCAATCTTTATCTTGTCTGATCTTTGACCTTTGTCTATGACCTTTGTCCAAGCAGCACTCAGTTTGCCAACATGTGTACCTTAAGATTTCATTAAAGCTAAAGGTGACAGTTTTTAAATTATTCTTGATCTAAATCTGTAAGTGGGCAAATACTTTCTCCCCACACTGGAAGCATTTTGTTTTTAAAATATGCAATATTACAGAGAGGAAGCATGGTGAGTCTGGATATAAGATGTACTGGTAATTGGTCAAAACTCTCTTTGTCAACAAAACTGTAAAATCTGTTTCACTATGAACAATGACAATGTTTCACCAGTTAATAACAGTCTTGCCTCTTGGTGACTTATTCCCTAATAATAATTCTCTTTTTATATAAGATGTCATTTCATTGTGGAGTTGTAAGAAATTAATGAAGTCCTGAGTTGGAGGAAGCCAACAGCTTTTCAGAAGTATGTCACCTGTTTTAGCTGACTTTTGCCATTTAAAATGGCTCAAAATGAAATGTTTATAGTAGTGAAACACAGTGTTATGCTGGCAGATATTAACAGGCTAAACTTTCCCAACAACTGACTGTTGTTGTGGTTGGTGCTGTTTTGTTGAGCTGACCAATATGTATTTCTTACTCTTGATTATCTTGGCAACTGCAGTGGTCCTGAAATAACTCTAATTCTCTGTTAGATGTTCACAGTTTGGAGCTTCCCAAGATTTGAGTATTATTTAATCTAATGAGTGCTAACAAATATGAAATGTTGTTTTAACTCCTCTTACCAATAGGTGTTCCTACTCCATAGCCCTTGGAGTCTATGAGCCCTCCGATCTGTGTGAGGTTGCAGTTTCTTTGGCTGATGTACTCGATGCTAGTGGATTCCATCAGCATGGCATAATCAGTTGTCAGCACACGGGTGATGCCTTCCTTGTTATTCTTTACTAAAGCTGTTTTCCTGCTGCTCATAAAAGCCCACATCTTTTCATAGGTAGAGATCTTTGATTTCTGAAAGATCAAAAAGAAATATGAGCTAGTACGAAACACAGATTTGAGGGAAAATCTAAGTGAGCCTATCAATTATTCTAGATGCACATGCAGTATATATGCCACATGTGATTAAGTAGATTTGACGTGCAGCCACAAACGTGAGTAATTGTAAAATTACAAAGTGTATAGCTCATTGTGAATGTCTCTTCTTGCTCTGCCAGAGAAAATGGGACAGCTGTGTGGTAAATCTCCCCCAGCTGATTCAATTTGTTGAAGCCATCCACCCAGTCAGCTTCTTCCCATAGAGGCAGCCATAATCACTGGCTGCAATCTAGGAGGATAAAGCTCAGCATGAATCAACCCCACTGAGCCACAGCATGTGAGGAGAGGTGAATGTTGTGACGCAAGATGGTGACAGTTCTACCGAAGGACACTATTACGGTTCTCAAAAGGCTTGAGTCACCTCTCTGTTCTTTATTTTTTCCAAAGAGCAGAAGACCAGTTTTAACTAGTCTCTGAGCACCGTTTTTCCAAGAGATAAAGCAATGTTGATGAATGCTTTATTAATATTTAAATTTATTTAATTTAAATATTTATATCTGAATATGCAAGTATGGAAGCATTAATATGTAAAAAATAAAAATAAAAAACTGTTCTCATTCTTAAGTAAAAAAGTTTAGCATTTATTATTAAAAAATCTCAAGACTTGCCTTAAAGAATGTCATTGTGGATCCATCCCTCACTGCCCCGTATTCAATCCTTGTTTGTTTGGCGAGGTCGTCTGCAGAGTCGATGGGGGCATCCATTCTTTCAACTGTCAGGAAGGCTGCCAAGTTGGCCGTGTAGGAGGATATGATAATTAAAGTGAAAAACCACCAAATACCCCCAACTATACGGGTAGACAAAGCCTTAGGCATCACCTCAGAGCCTGGAGACATTGCAAGAAAAATAAAGAAAGGTAAATGGGTAAAGGTTTAAAAGTGTGTTAAAAGTACTAGTGGAATGGAGATAAATAAGTGTATGATATACAGTATATGAGCATATTAAAATTTTCTTTGGAAATACAGTATATTGATGATTAGTTATCTTGAACAAATGTGCAACAAAATACAAGCACAGTTTACAGCTACATTGTAGATATTGTGTATTTTATTTTTGTTTTGCAGTAAGAGTTCTTTTAATTTTATTTTACAACACTTACAACATGTGTAAGCAATTTGAAAAAGAAATGGAAACCCCTTGAATGGTGAGATGTATCAGCTCATTTTTTATATTAATCTTATTCTGATTGGACAGACAAGCATGTGCATATAAACAGGAGCCTGCTGTAGGTCCTGTAATGATATTTTAAGGTTTTTGGTGACTTCTTTCAGTGTCTTCTGGTCTGCTCTCAGAGTGAATAGCTTGGACGGTCAGACATAAACATTTAACTTTCTGTTTAGAATGTCCTCTTCTCATATAATATTTTCTAGCTGATTTCAAATATTCTTGAGACTTTTTTAAACCCCTTACCAGATACTTAAGTTGTTACAATCCTCTCTTGGAAATTTCAGATAGCTCTTTCCCCCTCATCATGGTGCTCATTCTCATTTTAGAAGTCAGTAGTTGACTGGACTAAATGTATGAGGTGTAAACAGGTCATATTTGCTTGGAAATGCTGACTATTGATTTACACCTGATGTGAAATTTGAATATTTAGCCTTGTTAAATGTAAAACTGTCAGAATTTATCCTTTAACACCCATGACATTACATATTAAATGATACTTTCTGATTGTTTGGTTTTTGTAGACATGTTATTTAAATGTTTCAGTATGGCAAAAGTACATATTAAACAGCCTTATATCAAAATGGAGGAAAAACAGTCTGTCAGAAAGTTTTTCACATGACTGTATATTGTAAACCCAAAAGAAAGAAGCAATGCATGTAATTAAATACAAATAATTATTACATTCTTTGATGCACTAACAAGCTATCTGTGCAGCCTTCTTACACTAGTTGTTTTGTGTATTGCTAGTCATCTATTGCTGCATCTCATACCTACATAAATAAAATGTCCAAATTATCCAACATAACTCTCACAATGCTTAAAACATGACAATTGGAATTTATGTCACACATCTTCTGATTAAAAAACACCAAAAACAGGAGATCTGAACCTTGTCGCATTAGCGCTCCAATGCCAAACCAGAAACTGTTGAGCAATGTGAAGTTGTTCTGTACCAAAGTTGAGGATGGATTGCAGGCATGTGGGTTGTACCACTCATATGGTGTAAACCTGAAAGACAAAGAGTGACACTGTGAAAGAGAAATAGCGCATAGCAATTCACAATATGTTAAGCCATAAGTTATGTTTTACAGACAGTTAAATTATTATCACTTCAAGACAACTCTGTTAGGTGAAGACTCCAACATAAATTGATAAAATGGAAAACCAACTTGTGGTCTTCATCAGAACCTACTGACAACATTGATATTGCTCAGATTCTAACAGTCATGGCTTCTACCTTAACCTTACATGCATACATCTGCCAAGTCATGCTTGTAACAACAATCATTGCCACATGCAGCAGTGGTAGTAGTTTACCTTGCAATCACAAAGAGCACACAGCTGACCCCAGTACAGGCTAATAGCACATACATCCAGATGTCCGGGGACAGAGGGTTGAGGAAGGAGAACACGCCTGGATTGGTACCGTTGGGTTTCCGGTACAAGATACTGATTCCTAAAGTCATGAAGGGCTTGGAAAAGTCAATCACTTTTTCTCGAACATAAGTGATAGTCAAAGGAGCCACAGCAAGATCTGCAACCTGTTGTTAAAAAATTTAATTTTCAGAGATTCATTTTAAAGAAGAGAATAAAAAACTAGTAATGCAGAACAGTGAGAGTCACAACAAACTACTTTTCACTCACATGGTCGATAAGCTCCCGGACCATCCCGTTCCATTCTCCCTTATCATTCTGAGCTCCATACTTCCCATCACCCACCAACCGGACTTCATATGTAAAACCCAAGATGTTGGAGAGCTCCTTCAAAAGGTCCATGCAGTATCCCTCATAACGGTCGTTTCCAACCAGCTCCTTTTCAGACTTTTTTACCATCACATAAGGATTTTCCTTTAAAAAAAATAAATAAAAAATATAAACTTTACTATGCAAATAGTCTTTATGGCAGTATTTCTATGAAATTAATTACATCTTGAATTTTAGTCTGAAGATACTGGCAACGTAAACAGGAATTACACTTGGATGAGTATTAAATAATCCTCTCTATCTTTTTAAAATCATCCTTCTTCTTCCTAACCCATCTAACAAGATGGGTCATGTTCTGTTACTAACCCATCTTCTCACCTGTATGGTTGTGACAATCAGAGTCCTGTTAGCCAGAGAGTCTGTCACGTTGGTATTCTTTTCCCGGGTGGGCTTCTCCATTAGTTTCATCCCCCTGTATGAGTTCCACACAGCCACCTGGAACCACAAACAGGATTTCAGACTCAAAAACTAACATCTGCTGCTTTAATCGAAACATGCTACATGTGACAGCTGCTCTACTCAGCGAATAAGAAAGACAGAAATCTAGCAGAGACTTGTTGAATAAACTGTAAAAACCTGAATAAGAGTGTTATGTGATCAATAACACCTGCATCTTTAAAGGGAATAAACCAGCTGATTTTCTCATTCATTGGTGAAAAATGAAAACAATTTTATTTGTTTTCTTTTCAAGGCTAAAGAGGAAACTGGAAGCTGCTTCAGTGAACTGTATATTAATCATATTTTCTAACTCGGTGAAGTGAGAAATTAAAAGAAAAGTAAAAAGATCTAACACTTGTGCCTCCTTTTCAACTTTCTCCCTAATTCATTGTCCTAAAACATTTACCTTTACTTACTGAGCACTAATAATTTTTACCAAAGTGCAGAAACTTTTATGTACATGACAACAGAGGATATTAACATGAAGAAGTAATTCCAAGTGCCTTAGTGAATGGCTTACATTCAGACATTTACCCATCACCCCACAGGTAAACCAATAAATAAAATTCTTGTTGTCTTCTGAAATAAAACCATCTGATCTTTTAGTGATCTATTTGAAAAGAATTTCTATGAGTTTTGAAAACAAGAATTGAGAGCATAAGTTTTTATTTCTTTAGCACAAATATGCATCTATACATACAGGATCAGACGTTACATACACTCAACCTATATGATAATCTCCAAACTGTTTTTATGTGTCCTTTGTATTAGGAACATCCAGAAATACATCATTTTCTACCAGCTAGCTTTTGATTTGACATTAAAAAATTACATATTCTTTCATCTTCAGTATTACTGTACGAGAAACAAGATGCTGCCACAACCGTGCGTAATAGCTGATACAGTCTAAGAGGTTTAAAAGCTTCTCCTTAACTCATCCAAACAAATCAATAAATATTTTAAACTTGTTAATCCATTTCTTGTGTTTAAAATGTATAAATTTACCACTTACCATTCCTTGTTTTTGAAAGGCACTAAAACTGTGTCTTTTATGTTCATTTAACACTGGAAATATTTAAAAACATTAGAAAATCTAATAAGCTTATTTATGCCAAAGACAAATATATGACACTTTCTTACTGGAACTATAGTATTTATATTTTTAATATTATTTGAACCTCAAATGAATCTTGCACAATCTCATTGGTTAACTTTAATCATTGGAGAAACAGAAGTAAATTATTACAATTAATCAGAATGATCTTGTAAGTATTAATTAGCAATGTAGTCAAAATACATATTTGCCACCTCTGAAATAACAAAGTGAAAAACCTTTTGCCTCTTTTCACTGTAAATATATATCATTCTAAATTAATATTTTGCAACCATACATACAAAGCTCAGTTTGGATGTAATTTTAAGGGACTGACACCAACAGGGACAGCATGAATGAAACACAGGCAGCAGAGTCAGATGGGTTCAGAGGCAATAAAGGGCAACAAGGAATCTGTTCTCTACACGATCCCAGTGCGTGTGAATGAGGTTGGCCACACCAGGCAGTTTAATCCCAACAGTTATCAGATTAAAACAGGCATCTGTCAGATGGATTTTCAACTTCTCAAATCTTCTCAGTGTTAAAGAGCAAAGGGTCATGGGAGCTCATGACAGTGATGCAGTAAAGTTAAGCGCATTAACTTATTATGCGTCACTGTTAATATAAACTGGCAATGACAAGCCTTTCTCTTCTGGCGTTAAACTCTCTAAGCAAAACAATGTTTATATTCTGGAACAATGGCCTGTTCTGTCAATCACTGCAAAGAGGATGATGAGCAGTGAATGCATCAGTGCCTCTGACTGTATTAAACTGAGCTTAAAAGACAGCGCAGTCTTTTAAAACTTCAAGATCTGCACTGGAATCTCATTTCCAAACAATTACTTCACTCTTTATTAGAATTTGTCCGATTACATTAACCCATAAAGTCATAAAAACTAGGAAAATCTGTATTATTTCTGAAATCACTATATATTTTTACCATAGAATTCTGAGTGGAAGTTCATAAACCATCATAGGATATTGCAGAAGACAAGAACAGATTGGTGTATGTAATTAATGCAATTATTAAATTAACATAAATACTAATTTGTCTTGAACCTTTCCATAACTTTTACAACCACATACTTGAGGGTGATATATCTGAATTTGATACAACAGACCAACAAACATTTTAACATATTAACAGTCAAAATATTTTCAGAAAAATCATAAAACAGTAATATGTGTTTGTAGTCAACCCCTAGAATCCACTAGAGTGGAATCCAGTGCTTCCAATTCGTAAGTGATAAATAAGCAAACACAGTCCACCTATGAGCAATTTAATCTCCATATAGATAGAGCTGTTCTGTATCTAGCTGAAATATACAGTTGTAGTAATTATCTTTGGACCTAAAGAAGAATGATAGAGTCAGCACACTACTGTAGATAGTGATAGTAAAATGATGTGTTTGATACTAGACAGTGTGCTAGATAGTAATAACTGCTAGTATATAGTAGTTATTATAGCAAGAAACTAGGGAACAGGACCAAAATCTGGGTATAGTGATTAACTCAAACATGAGCCTTCAGAGCCACACAAAGACAGTTGCAAAATTGGCCTTTTGTCACCTGACATTTCTACGATTAAAGGACTAATGTCTCAGCAAGATCTAGAGAAACTCATCCATTTCAGATGATTTCAGAAATCTGAACAACTCAAATAGCTGAAATGTAGTTTATGTCAGTCATTCAGTTGCCTTCTTCCCTTAAAACTCTGAGTCATGGGTTTGCTGTATATAGCATTGCAAATTTATCATGTGTACCAGGGTGGCTTCCAATAAACACTGTTATAAAAACTGACTCTCTCTTCCTCGTGTGCTTTAAGAAAAATGCTAAGAACCCTAAAGCTCATCCGTACTCAGAACCAAATCACACTGGAAAACCATTACCAAAGATTAGGAGCATACTAAGCCGAGCCAAGAAGGAGGCTGGAGGCAAAAAAAAAAAAAACATTTCCAGAGGAGTCAACAACTTTGAAGGAAATTACTTTATTTCTTATTTTTATTCTTTTCCACCTCTTCAAAGTGTGCCTAGCACACTAGCACCCAAAAACAAACCCAACTGCAATGAACTGATAATTTCATATTATTACCATGAAGCCAGGTGTTTTATGAGATGTGCATTCCATATAGCAACGAGGCCCTAAGGATTAAGGTTAAAAGTTAAAAGGGCAGCATAAAATTAAACTACAACATAAATCACAGCCTCTGGAACTTGACAGCTGATGACTGTCCACATAGCTGCCTTTCTGACAACTGAGACAGATGGAGTTGGGAACTTTATGCACAAGCTGTCTACGAGGATAGACTGGTTAAACATCTGTTCTTTGGCTCAAATGTTTTAAAAAGTACTATAAGGAGTATTTGAGGTCATTTTAAACTCAAGGAGATATTATAGAATTTTTAAATTGAGATCCTTCACAGAGGTAACTCTCCATTTAGCATATACATAGATTTTTTGGTCCCAAAGGATTAGGCTAACTGCTAGTATGGAAATTATAACAACAGACTTCTACAGTCTTGAAACAATTAGAGTCTCAAAAACACCACAGGAATTTTTGCAAGTTCAATTTGATCACCCATCATCAAATTTGCTTTGGATGGCCATTTATATGTTAGCGTATAATAAAGGAAAGAGGATTTAGATAAACTTGATGTTGGTAAATTTACAGCATTTTATTTTTATCTATCTGGCTTTCTTTCTTGCTTTCTTTCTTTCCTACTTTCCTATTTTCTTTTGTCTGTCCTTCCTTCTAAAGTTACTGAGAAAAAGTTTTGATGCTTGTCATATCAATCAGAACCTGCACCCAAAGCGCATAAAAGCTGAAAAGTCAAATATAGCATAGCTGTACACAAAATCATTGAAGGGTAACAGAGTTGACAAGGCAGGTAACAGAAGAGGTGGGTGGCATATGAAATGTAAAACACAGAAAGGTCTGGGGAAAAAACAACAACAAAAGGCTTAAACCAAACAGGGCACAGAACAAACCTTGATCCACCTTTTTGTGAGGCGACTTGTGCCCTCCACAACACCCTTTAGAAAATGTGAAGAAAGCAACGTAAACCACAGACAGCATGGAAAGAAACAGTAAGTTGGTACAACATTAATAATACTCATGTCTCTGCAAATTTACAGTGTCAAAAACATGTTTTTCAGTCACCCACCAAATATAGACCGAGCATGATGTTCGTGTAATAGCCTGTTCTTCAGGTGGCTGTACTCACTCTGGCAGTGCCGTCTTCTTGGAGGCTGATAATGTCCAAATCAAAGTCTCTCCTTAGGCCATCTGTCTTATTAAGTACAATGTGCCCTGTCAGTCCATCCCACTGTGCCTAAAAAAAAGAGACACAGAAAGAAAAAGAAAGAGCATCAAGAGAGTATCTAAGTTCTTTGAATGTGTGGAGAGTGAATGAGATACTCTGATAATTCACTCCCAGACACAAAGTCACATATAAAAATAGAATATTCCTTGATCTGATTATGGGTCGCATTCATTACAGTCGACTGGCCCGATCAGTGGATTTGGTTGTGTGTTTTTATGGAATTATTCAACCTACAAAGTCCTCAGAAGCTTATTTGCCTAGTTTAGACACAATTTGAAAGAATTAAAGGGAAAATAATGTTGTAGGACTTGACAGAATCTAAGTTCATTGCCACTAAATATTTTAACCCAAGACAAATAGTTACCATGTGCTCCACACACCTTTATTAGTCCACACATATTGCACTATGTAAAAGTAACAGGACGTTGCTAAAGCAGGGAGATAATATATGCTTTACGTATGAGTCATTTAATGACACAGTCACACAGTGGGTACAATCAAAAAATGTGAAGAGAGAAATCCTTTCCCTATACATAGGGTACTGATATAGTACATTGATCAATAAAATTCTAACTAATGTGAGAGAACATCTTTTGTCATTGGTCAATTAGTTTAATTGATAAATGATCAGTTCAACCAGGGGTTTGCTAGATGCTGCTAGTCTAGAGGAGCTGTGAGGGGAAGTCGTGGGGGAGAGGTACTCTGTAAGGCAAAAGCTCTGATGGGGGCTACAGCTTTAAGGAAGAGCTTTGTGGAAATAATCAGTGTTTTGTGAAAGCAAGTGTTTTATTAATACTGTACTTCACACATCTGGCATTTGAGGAACAGTGATAAGAGGAAAGTCTTTACTGAAAGACTAAATCAATATTAACTTAAATTCTTCTTTTTTTTACTTAATGCCTTTATTTTATTTTAAAAAGTGAATTGTAATTAACATTTATAAAAAGATGATTTACTAAATTTGAAGTTACAATTATAGCACAACTATTTTTCTGCTTTCCTATTGCCCTTTGCTCTCCTAAATGTTGAGAGAGTGTTTTTTTTCCTTTTTTTAACTCTTACTTTATGAGCTGCTTCACGTACAATATATTCAGCATTTAAATTGAGGGTTCAATACAGGAATGTACAGTAAATCAAATTACAGCATTTCCATTATGTCCCTAGAATGCTTTCTTTTCATACATTATTAACTTTAACTTAAAGTTTTAATACAAAAGGCATAAAAAAATGTAATTTAGAAGAATATCTCTCTGCAATTGGTAGTTTAAACCACAAGATATTATTCATATTTCAAGGGTTCTCTGAGAATATTCTGAATGACAAAAGACTGCCTGCCATGGTAAAATAAAAAGTAATTAACTTCAGTCAAAAACACATTGAACATTGTGCAGTAAAATATTCAAAGGAAAGAGAAATCACACTTATTGTAGTGTTAACAAAGCATGATGTCAAGGATTATGCTAGCTGCTCTTGCAATCAGACAGTCTATTATTAAATAATGAATAGCACAGGAGAATGAGTGCTTCAAAAACCAGTAAATAAAACTAGAGGCTAAAGAAGAAAATTCAAACAGAAAAAAAGCACAACATTAAGAAGAAAATCCAAGAAAGGGGATGGAGTGATAACATTCTCCCTCCCAGGCAGGCATCGGTCCTAAACTGGATTTAAGACTTAAAGAGATCCAACTATTTGAGCATCAAAGGCTTCATTTCTGTCTGTAGGGCATTCAGTCAGACAGTCGGGCTATAGGCCACAGGTTCTCAACCTCTTAGTATATGAAAGACATGTATTTTCATATTGACTGCTTTCATATGGAAGGGACCAACAAAATATATAACCTCACTTGATATTAAATTTGTTTGCAATTCAACTCTAAAGCTTTGACAGTATAAATGTAAAGAATGATCTTGTGCCCGGGTGGTCCTTTGAAAACCGACTCTGCAAATCTTGAAAACTGTATGGGAATAAAGCTGAAAGCAGTAAGCGGCACAGGGTTCTTGGCTCCATAATGTGGATCATTTTCTGACTCTTACCTCCTTGAACAGGTTCATAAAGCGAGGTCCAAAGCGCCAGGGTTTGTGGCGGTGACACTGCAGCGAGCTAACGGTCATTTGAGTGGCCCGCTGCGACGCAACAGCAACCATGTACACAGCATCAAACATCAAGGCTGCATCTGTCTATAGAGAACATACAGAAAATATATGTGTTTACTTTTTTATTATTCAGAAGCAGCATTTTAAATTACTACAGGCTGTAGATTTTGTCAAATGAAAATTAGATGAGACTGCACAGAAAGTGAGCCACTAAGCAGTGTGGATTTTTTTTTTCTTATTGGTTTACTTTGCCCATCATTGCTTGTGTAACTTCTTTAATCCAATCAGATGTGTTTGTGACCATATTTACAGTTGTCATTTTACTTGTGTAATTTTAATAGAGATGGTTCCTGTTTAGCAAGATAATGTTGTAAAGGTGCACATCTGTCATGATTTAGAAACTTACTGTGAAGAAGTCTTTTAAGTCTCACTTCCCAACTGCTCTATGCGCTCTGTTATGACACCAGATTTTTAAACTACAGAAATACATATCATTGACTCTCAGTCAGTTTTGTGAAGGTTTTGGTAAATTCAATAAAACTATTTATATTCTAGAATATCCATATATATATATAACAGATGCTTATTAAATGAGAAAACAACTGTTTTTGGCAATGGAGTTGGAAACATAATGACCTGACGATGTTTTCCTCAAGCAAAACCTGACCAGCTCACATTATAGAATCCTCCATAAAACCTATGGTGTTTCAGAGGATGCTCAAGGAAATGTCAGTCCGTCTGTCAAAAACTTAAAGCCGAAGCAGCTTTAAGTTTAACTCAAAACATATCAATAAACCCCCGTGGACAGCCTGAGAATTAAGAAATTGACTTGAAACAGGCAATGCATGCAAGAAACCCTTTAATACTGTATATCTCATGGCTAAAATAATTCTACATTAAGGAGAGAGGCAAGCTTTCCTCAGAATAATGTCAGAGACTAGGCAATGGCTACAAAAAGCATTTAACTGAATGAATTTCAATCAAAATTTGTGACACTATCTATTAGGGGGTCTTTCTACATGGAATTTGCAAGTTCTCCCTATGCATGCGTGGGGCTCTCCGGGTACTCCAGCTTCCTCCCACAGTTCAAAAACATGACTGTTAGGTTAACTGGTTTCTCTAAATTCTCCCTAGGTGTGAGTGTGTGCATGGTTGTTTGTCCTGTGTCTGTCTCTGTGTTGCCCTGCGACAGACTGGCGACCTGTCCAGGGTGACCCCGCCTCTTGCCCGGAACGTTAGCTGGAGATAGGCACCAGCACCCCTACCAATCCCACTAGGGACAAGGGTGTTAGAAAATGGATGGATGGATGGATGGATGGATGGATGGATGGATGGATGGATGGATGGATGGATGGATGGTCTCCTAAATTTTCCCACAGTAAGACTGCATAATTTTTAATATATTTTTTATTCAGTTAGCAAAAAATGTTATTTTTTGTTGCTTATTTGCAATACAATAGATTTTCCTGAGAGAAAATTAAAAATAAGGAAGCAGGAAGAGGAAGCAGAAAACGTTAGAAAATGTTCTGCTTGACTTATCACTCTTCAATAAAAAAATTTAAAAAACACATTTTTGATCAACTGTGTTTACATATTATCAGATCATCATCTGGCATCACTGGCTTAGAGCTTAGACTTACTGTCATGACTCCTTCCATCAGACCACTCTCCTGTTTGGGAGCCTGTACTCTGTCCGAAGCCCACTTGTCAATAGTTGAAGCTACCCACGGATCATCAAAGTTAAGTAGTCTGAAACCAGTCATGTTGACCCCACTGTAACGGTAGGGTTCCAGGTCCAGAGCGAACAAATCCTGCCGGAGTAAAGAGCAGATGAAAATCAGAGGAATGAAGAAAATCTGAGTACACTGCAAGGACAGAAAGAAAGTGATCTATAATAATTTCTAATCTCTAGTCAATTAACAAAATTTCTCAGTCAGAAAACAAAACAATCTTTAACCATCTCACCAAAGTTGTGAAGAAAAAATGATAGTATTCTGTCATCATCCCCATAGATGAAAGCTGGAAATAATAATAAAAACATAATTTATAATATCTCATTATAGGTGAATTACAGAGTGAATATATAACTAAATAATTAAATAATTATAACACACTCTTTGATTTTCTTACACTTTATGTAAGTTTAAAATAAACACAACATTAAAATCATTGGTAATAGTGAAATGGATACGACATGAATGCAGAAATCAAACTTTCTGCCTCATTTGTTTTCATCAGGGTTCTAAACTCAGTAAAGGCAGGTAAAGTCCTTGTATTTGTGCATATCTGTACATTAAAATTAAAATTCAGAAGCATTGAGTTAAATAGTTCTCACTGCTATTTGAGAACTAGCATTGAGACAGGTCTGTGGTCTGGTTGAGACAGTTAAAGGTCTGTGGAATATAAAATAAAATGCTATAAGTAGTAGTTTACGTCCTTTATTGCTATCATTCAAAAGTAAAATGAAGGGAGGGATAGTGAATACATTAAATAGCTTCCACATGATTTATTACTTTATTATAATATGCTGTTTAAAAAATGTAATTGAATGTAGTATTGCCAAAGGAAGGAATGTGTCGTGAAACTGAAATAGAAAAGGCACATAAAGTAATAAAAGTCGCATCACTGACCTGTTTTAAAAGTTCTGAAGCAGTGCGGTAAGAACAGTCAAAGATAATAAAAAACTCTCTGTCTTTCTTCAGTTCCTTCAGCAGCGGCCGAGCATCTTGGTTGCCAGGGGTGAGCTGCCGTATCCTGATCTTCAAGTTTAATTTAGCTGGAGCCTTAATCAACTCCTGCATCCGCATCAGACCTAAAATAACATAAGAATTTTAATTATTTACAATTTAATATTTTTTCTGAAAATTTCAACTTAGCTTGGGACTCTTGATGGAACAAAACATCTCTATCTGGCCCCTTCTGCTCTTTTTCATCTGCTCTTTACTCGGGCAGGATTTATTCGCTCTGGACCTTTGTAATCTGTATTAGCCACACACAGTGCTGAAATAGTGTACAGTGACTCTATGGACCCATTACATTATGTACGCATCAGTTGTTTTTTTTCAGAACACAAAATCGGCAAAGAAAACTTTCCAAATGAAATGTAACTAAATTGAATTGAACTAAACTGAATCACTAGCAAATATGATCCATCTATATTACGAAATTGTAGCATTCTAATGATTTTCCTCCTCTCAGATGTTTCTTCTTAAAATTTTGAAGAGTACCTCTCCTGCAGAACCAGGAATTTTCTATTATCAATATGAATTATGTCTGATTTTTTTTTTTTTGTCTTAGGGCTTCCAGAATGGCTTAAGAGTGAACAAATACAACACAACACAAAAATAGGGGTAAATTGCTTCAAACTGCTGAACTTGAGGAAGTATTAATATGTAAAAGATATTTAGTAAAATATGTAAAAGATATTTAGCATTTTGCAAAACTTTGTTAATTTCTGACTGATATTTTACAGATATTAACAGTAAAGTGGTGTAATAATATGATCAATTGGCCTTACCTGTGCTGTCTTCATAGACCACTGTTAGTTTCCTCCATTTAAAAAATGTGACCACATCTAGGATGGCCCTGGCGATGGCTGTATATTCAGGATATAGGTTAATAAAAAACGTGTCTTTGTTGTCCACTGAGGGGTGCTTCCACCGAGTCTGTATGTGAGGAACTTCCAGAGCATTGCAGATGGACTGCACTGCACTGACTGAGGAGCTGTGAGAGGGTCCGAACACAGCCACTACCCCGAGAGCTAGCTGGTCACACACTGGTAAAAGATAGGGAAAAAAAACATACAAATAAATTACTTTAAGGTAAAATAGTTTTTAAAAAAAGAGGTTTTGGGGGGGCGCTAGAGCGCTGCAATGGAGTAGGCGCTTTTTTGTGAGGCTCTGTGTCATCTCCTCAAACTTTGCTTTTAACATAACACACCTGGCCCGAATATAGGGTCGTTGTTGGGGGTGATTTTAATTGCTACCTCGACCCTGTACTAGACAGGTCTTCTCCTAAACCTGCCCCGCTATTGCAGTCCACATCGGTTATAACCAAGTTAGCAACATCTTTGGATCTGGTCAATGTCTGGCGGCATCTACATCCCATAGAGAGCCAATACTCCTTTTTTTCGACGGCACACAAATCCTCAACAAGAATTGATTATTTTCTGGTTGATTCAAACTTATTACCCCGTGTTTTCAAATCCACCTACCACCCTATTCTCATCTCTGATCATGCACTGTTGTCAGTTGAATTTAACTTTGATACTCAAAGAGCACAATACAATTGGAAACTTAATCCCTCTTTAAACTTGGACAGCTCCTTTTGCAAATTTGTTTCTAATAAGATCTCAGATTTTTTGGCTTACAATAATAATGGCGCTGTCTCTGATTCCACTCTTTGGGAAAAGTTGTGATAAGAGGTGATATTATAATCATACCAATCCAATGTTAAAAGGCTCAGACGTAATCGTCTGGTTGAAATTGAGAAGCAACTAACCACACTGGAAGTAGTGCCTCATGTCGATCAGAGAGTATTGGCAGGCATATATGTCTTCCGACCGAGTTTTGGTGCGGAGATGCTGGCGCTTTCCTGCCCTTTCTTTTAGATGGATTGGGCCGAGGAGGGGTGTGGCACGCCAAAGAGTGGAGCGGTGCTGGAGCGTCACGCAGTCAGCTGTAGATCGGCGAAAGAGAGCGCTGCAGACGGATCGTCCCTACCAGGAGCAGCATAAGAAGCAGAGCCCAACCCGTGGCCTCGAATTGATGACTTTTGTTTAAAAACAATTATTGACTCCGGGGTTTTATTGAGAAAAAGAGGATGGTTTTATTGTGTCACTATTGGTGACTTTTTTGGTAATAAAATACCTTGCGCTTGATTGCTTTGCTGTTTGGGTTTTTGAGTTGTTTGCTCCCCCTTGTACCAAAGACAGAGTGTGGGGCCATATTGGCCATCAACATGAGCACAATCAGCGTTCAGCGCAACATATTTTTTATGATCTTCTTATAAAACCTCCCACTTCCAGACATCTAATCTCACTGTTTGTGAATGTTTTCTCTATGTCAACGCCGTCTACTCATATCAGAGATGCCTGGTCAAATGATTTGGGAGTTACAATTTCTACATAAAAAACTGCTCCATTAATGCCAGATTGCAACTAATCCAGTTTAAAGTGGTGCATCGCCTGCACTACTGATCTTCAAGTTTAATTTATGCAAGGTTGAATAAAATATTCCTCAAGTCATTCAAGTACATGTGGCAAATGTTGACACCCTAAGGCTACCCTTGGACATCAATTCTGGCACTGCCATTATTTAACAACCTTTTGGTCTGACATATTTTGTCTCTACCAAACGGCGTACAAACAACAGATACCTTCAGACTGTCTTGTTGCTCTGTTTGGTGTATCTGACTCCTGCTCTGCTCTGCCCCTGCCTGTTCGAGAGGCTCTCGCCTTTGGGATGGTCGTGGCTAAACGTGTCATTCTTACAGAGTGGAAGTCTGCCTCACCTCCCTCCTTTAAATGTTGGCTGAATAACATGGCTTCTTGTTTACATCTTGAAAAAATATGCTACATTCTCAATAATAATGTACCCAGGTATGTTGGGACGTGGGGGCCATTCCTTGAACTTTTGAGTAATACCACTGGACACGGGTAGTGACAGACTAGCGTCTGCTCTGTGGCCCTGCTACCTCCCTGCCTGTCAGAAAGGCTGTAGGTTGGCCTCTCGGTTGGTACACAAGTGATTTAATACACCCTGATGCACTCATATCCAGCAGTATGCGGAGGAGCTGAATATTTTATTTAGTTATCTTACTTGTTTTAGTTGTACATATTAACCTTCCCCTTTTTTTTTTCTTTCTTTCTTTCTGTTTCCCCCATCTATCTATTTGCTGTTCTATCTTCTATCCTTAATAACCTGGGGTGGGTTGGGTTGGGGTATCACTGTTTTTGTTGTTTATTTTATGGTTACATAAATGACAGTTGGACAGTCGTATTCTGGAATTTATTTGTAACTGCAATCTTGTTTGGACTCACTCACTGATGATGACAATATAGAACAGTGGTCCCCAAACTACGGCCCGCGGGCCAGATGCGGCCCGCCTCCACATTTGGTCCGGCCCCCTGAACAATACCAGAGTATTTTCATATATGTGCATTTTTATTTGATAAGTTGGACTTTTGCAATAAAATGTTCCTTAGTAATGAACTTTATTTATTATTAACTATTAGTTAGTAACTATTTTATATATGCATATAATTGACCCTAACCCTTTTTTTTATGTGGAGAACCCAGTGTTATTTGGTTATTATTTATTTCATAAATAGTGTTATTTCCTGACTTTTGTTCTCTGAAGAATCCAGAAAAGGTTATTTGATTGTGCTTTCTGAAAAACAATACATTTTTATGTTTAGTACTTTTTCTGTTACAAAATGACCCCGGCCCCCCATCAGAGAAGGGACAAGTTATGTGGCCCTCACAGGAGAAAGTTTGGGGACACCTGAAATAGAAGATCCCAATGCCAGCGTCAACCCACGCCAACTGGTCATCGCGGTCTGATCGATGATCCGGATATCATTGTATTTTGATAACTGTCCTGCAGTCTTGTTAATTTGTTGAAAACAAATATATTAAATTAAAACAAAAAAAAAGAGGTTTTGCCGTGTATGTGCTTATCTTAACAGAAAAAGATCAGGCACTACGCACCATTGTGTAAAAAAGATGCTGAAATATTGCCAATGTGGAAGTATAGCATAAATGAGGGTTCATTTTGTTTGAAATATCTGACTTTAAAATAATATTTTGAATGTACTTTGAATCATTTTGTCCTGGTAAACTGGATTCATCATATTTATTAATCATATTCATTGGAAATAAATGCTTGAAATGTATCAGAGTAAGGAAATAAGAAATATGTAGCTTCCACTTTTTGAACTGAATTACTGAGAAAACTTGCTTTTATAATAATATTCCTATTTTATGGAGATGTACCTTTATTTAACGGCCCTTTTTTCCATGTTTTTGATTCTTAGTGATCTTTCATGTTCACAGATATCTTAAATTTGAAACAATCACAGCTCCACAATATTAATATAGGAAAGAAAATCATCTGTGGCTCTTAAATACAGTATGTCCCACTGATGACAGGTAGTGGTCTATACTGCTGTCATCTTTTAGATGCAGCAAAAGGTGATTCCATGTCACTGAAAGATGATTGCATACCTCTTCTAGAAGCCTCAAAGCCATCAAAGACGTTGATCCTCTGAATGTCGTAGGTTAGAGTTGCGTTGGGCATCAAGGTCTTATTGCGGTTTATGTTATTTACAGCAAACTTGAAGGCCAGCTCGTCCATGCTCACTAGCTCACTTTCTCTGGTCTCGAAAATGCCACCTGGACACAGATATGATGAATTAAACTCTGTTGTGTAAAAATTCCCAACGCACACAAATATTATAGACATTTGCAGCACTCTGCATGACACAATGCACACTGTCTGGTTTTTCATTTTACTAGAACAATTTTAATGCATTGTTGAAGTTAGTTTGAAGGAGCTGAGTGGGGGAGTGATAAAGGAAAGGGTTTTGTTTTATTTCTGGACTTTGAATCTTTTTTAACACATGGAAAGGATTTGATATGAATTATTTCAAAGTACAAGTGGCTGTAAATTTAGGATCAGAGGTCCTAAACCAGAATAAGGTGGACTTCTTCTGCCATTTTTTTTGTCCAAGTAAAAAGTTAAATTTTGATCTTATTTGTCCACAGAATCCACATTTTTTTCTGAATCCACTACATGACTTATGACAAACTGCAAATGGCAACAATGCTTTTCGTACCACCAATAGCCATAGCTACACTTTTTAATATGTGTTGTTATAAGTGTAAAACTATTGTTTATTATGACTTGTAACAACAAAATGAACATTTAGTTTCAGCTTCTCTTTGCTTTCTCTTTGCAGAAAAGTGGTGATTCCAACTACTTAAAGCCGGAGAAGGTCTAAAGTGCAAAAACAAGCCACACTTCTTTGGCTTTTACAGTAAGAAGACCCATGGCTACATCCAGCTACAGTTGCATGGCCCGGCTGTCAGCACACTTTGAAGAAACAACCCTGTTAAGTCAGACTCGTGAAATTGCCTACAAACTCCTCATCAGCATCCTGTCATCCTGGTGCAAAAGATGTGAAGCGAGGACTCAAAGGCCACATGAAATGGTGGTAGCATAATTGCACCTATCATGCTAAAGGGAAGAAATGAAAAGACTTTAACGGCCTATTGTTAAATTTCAAAACAGACTTTTGTCAGATGAGTCAGAGCACATCAGTAATTGTTAGTCTTTAACATTTTTTCAGAGCAGTTACCTGAGAATGCGGCTTCTGAAGGGCTTCATTGAATCTAATTTCTAACAATTTGTTCTGTTTAATCCCTGCGACAGACTAGCGACCTGTCCGGGATTGTCCCCCCCTCTCGCCCGGAACGTTAGCTGGAGATAGGCACCAGGACCCCACCCGACCCCTCTAAGGGACAAGGGTGTACAGAAAATGGATGGATGGATGGATGTTCTGTTTAATTCTTTTTCAACTTTTGAATGTTTCCTCTCTTCCGCTAACTCCTGATGATGAATAGCACAGAAAAAAAGGTAATGACTGCCCCATCTCACAACTATTCAACAAACTCAGACAGCTTTAAACCCACCAGTGAAATTACAGGGGATTGTCCCTGACCCTGGCTGCAGCTTGAAGAAAGTGCCTCCTACAGCAAAGATCAATGAGGACCATGATTGTCCTTCATTGTCTTTGAAAACAGGGCTCTTAATTATTTTGACAACAAAGAGTTTTCATTTTCAGGAATTTACAACATGCCAAGCTACTTGTATGTGTATCACACATAAAACCAAACGTATAGGGGGTTAGTGGAGAAAGCAGACCAAACTAGTGACATACAGTGCCTTGGACTTGCACATTCTTAAAAAGAATTAGAAAGAATTTTACAATAATTGGTTGTAAATCTTTTACATTGCTGAGCAGAATTTTTGGTCAACCATTCTTTGAGGGATACTTTTAATTCAGCTACACTGGAGGGTTTCGAGCATGAAGGGCCTATTTAAAATCATGCCTCAATATTGTTGAACCCCAGGCTTTAACTAAAGTGTGTTTGAGCTTAAGATCACAAACCGATGACCAACCTCTTTCCCTTTGGTATTTTCTGATCAAAAGCTTAAGTCAAGCGCAAGAACAAAGTTCTTTCTGGTCGGTTCCATTAATTATGACAGCTGATTCAAGCCCTGCAGCAGGACTGCAGCTCCAGATCATCACACTACAATCACCATGTCCATCTTAAATGTCAACATGATGGTCTTTTTAGAAGCTCTGCTAGCTGTATGTCAGAATTAATGAGACACTCAACCTACAGAAACTTTCACTTTTGTCTTGCCATTTTTTGAAAATCAAGAGATATTTTGTCAAAAGTGAAGTGAGCCTTTTGTTCTTTTCATTCATCAATGGTTCTCACCTTGAATGAGAACCATTCATGTGCCATTTTGGCACAGTTTCTTTCTTGTAGAATCATGAATAATGACCTAACCTGAGCCAAGTGTGGCCTGCAGCCTTTCAGATATTGCTCTGGATTTTAAAAATGTTTTGCAGCATCCTGGATGAGTTAGAGTAATTTCTGAATGCCAGCCACACCTGGGAAGGTTGACTCCTGGCCCGTGCTTGTCCATGTTGTGGACAATGGCTCTCATTGTGATTCAAGAGAATCCCAAAGCCTTTAAAAAATATTAGGAACCATTCAAGGACTGATAGATGACAATGATTTAGTTTTTAATCTGTTGTAGAATTTCTTTAGGTCAGTGTATAATTTCATTTTATTTTATTGAGATAATGTATTTTGATCACTGTTTGGAACTTGTGCACAATATTTTTGCATGTAGAGTGGAATAATTTTGCTGGTACTTTTATTGCTCTTTTAAATCCCTAGGTTGTTTTTGTTATAAACCCTGTGAAATCTGAGTTGAGTTGAATTTGATCTCGGTCTTCTGGGATGAGTTAGGAGGAGCTACAGAGCTACTTTGCAACCAAAAGATCCCATTAGGATGCTTCCCAGGTGCCTATATTTATAGGTTTTCTGCACACGTCCCATTAGAACGAAATCTAGGAAGTATCTAAAACTCATTGAAGGGACTATATGTATACATTTATATTCTTGCCTGGGAACATCTTGAAATCTCCATAATGTCCAGGAGAGAGTTGGTATGTACAGGAATGTCTAGGTGTCCATCCTGAAGCTTCATGACTCAATTTCAGATGGGTGGAAGAAATCAGAGAGGTGGAAGAATGCTATATTAACTATATTTTACTCTTTTCAATTAGAAACTTCCATAGGCTTTGGGTTGTCTTGATAATTTATTGCATATCTCCAGAAAATTTCCCAACTTAGTAAAATTATAATTCTGCTTTGGTAAAGAATAAAAAATACATTAAAAAGTGCAAACATTTTGTCTCCTTGCATTATTTGTTGGGACAACAGTGTGGGCGTGTCATGGGGGGATGGAGGGTTGGGTGATCAATTGATGATACAAAGAAACCATTTCTAAATTCATGTAAATTGTAGTGTCACTGGTCAGCATACAGCATTACAGTAATTAAAGAAGTAGCTTACAGAAATATGTACAGTACAGAGAGATGGATGGGTGTTTTGTCTGCCTCCAGTTAAAATAAAACACACCAAACAGAAAAGGCAGAGCCAATCGATCCATTCAACATAAGATGAAGATGTTTGGCTCTGTTTGTAAGCACGCATAACCTCACCTCATCCATCTTCTACTTCAGTATTTAATGACAAATAATTAGGTATGACATGAGTTCATTTGTCATCCCCTTCTTGTGGAACAGCTTTGTCTGTACTGTGGTCTGTAACGGCTGCAGTTACCTCTAAAAGGGAGGACTTTTATGCCCAACAAAGAATTAATGTAGCGCAGAGTACTAAAAGCTTTCATTCAACTCCAAAATAATGAGAAATAATTTGCCACAAGAGCACACAACCATCTGGCATAAAATACTTTGCAAATGGATGTTAGGACCTGGAGGACTCAAAAACTAGCTTTTAGCACGTGTATGTGAGTTGCAGGTGGGATATATTTGCATAAAATTAACACACAGTGAAGATGCACAAAGGTGTCAGAAAAATGGCTAAATTGTACATGATTGTTTTTCCCTAGAAGTTGTTGATTTTTTTATTTCTCATTTGGTTTTAAAGTTTAACAGTCATTTGTAACAATGATTTATATATCTGCGGTATTACAAAAAAGATGCTACTTGAGAATTCCAGATTGTTCTACGCCTCATATTTTTAAACCATGTCTTAACAATAATTTATAATTTATTTTGTCATCTATTTTTATTTAGGGGCTGGTATGACAGTTAAATAGAAAAACAACAACAAAAAAGAATTGTTGCACGATACTTTTGAGGTACTGCATGCTCTGTATTCTATGTTCATTTAAAGAGAAACCAGCCAGCAAGATTAGAAACTTAAGTTCTCCATGATGTGTTACTTACATTGATCAGGTTCTAAGTACAGATGTACGAATTACATTTAAATGTTAGAAGTCCTCTTTTCTTACCCATTACTATGTAACCTCATCACTGATTGTACATTTATCCACTTATCTCCTGAGGCTACTACGCCTGTGCCCGTGCATGGAAATCACAAAATTAAGTGGTTCCAGACTTTCATTTGCATATTGGGTGATATCTGGCAACCAAACTATTAACATCAGTGCCTCTCTGAAGAAGCAAGGCAGATTGCTACGGTAGCAACAGGGAAGTAATAAATATATCTGAGAAAAAAAAGACAATGGTTTTTATATTGGTGTTCAAAGACAGCAAAAATACTCCTAAAAATGTAGAAAACAATTAGAAAGAACGAGATACTTAAACTGAAGGAACTGTGATAATTACAGTGACCAAGGGGACTGGAAAATACTGTTTACTATTTTCATAGCCTCTAGTTTTTCATTTGAATCAAGTCTTAAGCGGATGTTCATTATCAACAGTTATGCCAGAAATCAAGGAAAATGTTGATCTTTTTAAAATCTCTGTCCTTTCTGTAAATCACTTTGCTGTGTATGACTTCTGCTATACAAATAACCTTGCTTTGCATTGCCTAGAGAGATAAAAATATAACATACATGTTTGGTCAGCACTGTAGAGTTTGGACAGATTGAGAACATATTAAAATTCAAGGCACTTTTTTCATATTGCTACTGGATAAGACTGCAAATGCAGTGGTTTTATAATATAATAAAATAACTGCATAATATTTTATAATAATATAACATAAAGCTTTTTGTATATGTTACAAAAATCATTGTGAAAGTAACAATCTTTTAAAAATCACCTTGCAAGTTAGCTTTGCAGGTTGTGGGAGTGATAGTGATGACGTATATTTTGTGAGGCCAGCTGGCAGCAGGATTTAAAAGTAAAGAGTAAAAAAGATGACATATATGGTTTCCATTAAACATGATCCCTGCACTGCGTTGTCTGCCATTGTCATTTTGAGGATAATGCTATAGTAACACATCCAGTTCAGATATTATGCATTGCCAAAGCAGGTAGTTTTTGTTGTGTATACATAGTATATATGCATGTAATAACTTTTGCTGCTAACTCATTCTGTTGAAAACAATGTGTCTAGAGAAACTCTGCAGTTCTGCAAATCCTCATATGCAAACAAACATACTGATTGTGTTATGCAAATGTGTTGGAGTTGGAAACTTCTAGACTTGTGTTGTTCAAAGGATCTGAGCAGAATAGCTGAAGCTGAACGGATTGCTCCAGAACCGCCCTGAATATTAATATGAGACCCACAGCTAAACCCCACATCATAAATCCTCTGCAAGTGCAGCTGGACATTGCCACAAATTCATAAATACTGTTCATGCCAAAAAGAGATCTAGCACAGCAAGATCACATGGTATAAACTTATTTTCTTCCAGATGTCCTCAGATGTTCAAAACTGGTATTGATTTATGTGTTCATAATCAAAATTGTCTTATGCCTTGCTCAAATTCACAGTGTTATGACTTGATCAAACTAAAATACAGAATCTTCTGACCATCCATAAATACTGAAAATGAGTAGCCCCAACTTCAAAAAAAGCAGTAAAATTTCTGCTACATTTTTGTCAACATGATCCTAATCCATACTTCTCAATTGAGATTTCTTGAAACACTGAGATTATGGTACTTTTATAGAAGTATTACAATAACACATTTTATAAATGTAAAGTATTTCCTTTTTGGAAGTTGATTTTGTACAGATGGAACAATGAGCAGCTTATAGGCTTTTAACCAGTACAACCAAGAGAGAGAATGTTTCTCCAGTTTTGGGTTTAATGTACTGGCTTTTTGTTGATTCTTTTTATATCTATCTACAGGTATGATGACAGTGGGATTGAGAATTATCACAGGTGTACTGAAGCAATAAAATATAAGTAGTGAACAGTAATCTTAGTTTCAGCTGCTTGTGTAGCAAGACGTTTAGTGATTTTCTGATGGCATAAATGTTCAAACTGAATATTTTAGGGCATTGTAAGAAAAGTTAAAAAAGTATTAAAACATGATGAAAGAATAAAGTTGAAGGAAGTAGTAGTTCTTACTTTGATGGTTTGAGAGTCCCTTCTTTCATTCCCCCATTTGTCCCCTAATATATTCCAATCTATTTCATTAATCTCAAATTGTGTTTAGAAATGAACTTAACGTGAACAATTTCCAGTTTAAGGTTCTCTATTAGGGATATTCTGAAGCAATACACATTTCTAACAAAACACAGAAGAAAGCCTTTCCTTTATCACTGAATTGAGATGGTTAAATGGGATCATAATTTCAGTGTAAACTTGCCTGAGGGAGAAACTAGCATTGCTTTTTTCCATCCATTTTTTGTGTTGACCCTGGACGGTTAGTCATACTAACCAATTCCAAAAATGCCATTGGAGAACAACTTTATTTACCACATCAGTGGGACTCTCTTGTAATCACTTTTGAAATATTTGCCAATGTGTAAAACTGCAAATAGGCTTCCTTAAACCTGCACCCCTTAGCGGTTTAAATTTATTCGTGCACCTCATATCTCCACGTGTTTTAATCTACTTCATTGATTTATGTTGACATCAAGGAACTAGAAACTCGGTCTCGCAGGCTAGGGCACACAAACATCTGAAACTGAGATTGTTTCAGTTCACTGATGATGGAAAGAGATACTGAACAGCATCACAAACTATTTCTTATAGCAAATATGAAAACTCGGACACACTTGCAATCTTGTTTCTGATTCTGTCCTGTGCGTAAACAGGTGTTGCGCTTACCAATTCTGAGGACTTGTGCTGAAGCCAAACAGAGCTCTGCCGCGATGACAATGTAACAGAAGAGTCTCTTTCGGTGCTCCATGGTTTTCCAAGCAAACTCTCTGGGAGTTTTGGGACCATGACAGACCAAAAGGGTTTCTGTCCAACCGAGGACACCACGGATGGGTCACGGCGACGCACGGCAAGTTTTATTCCCAAAGCGATACGCGGCGCATCACTCCATCCACAGCTGAAGGTACGGTGAAAAAAATTACATTGAGACGCTCTCTTTTACAAATAAGACTTTTAAAATTTAAAGTCTCATTTTTAAACTAAAAAAAGACCAAGCAGCAAAGGTGACAAAACAAATCCACCGGACTGTGCGCATCCAAGAGGTGCCAGCTTCAAAGAAATGCCAGAGTGGACGTGTGAAACTCAAGGAAGTTAAATGTCCGGTTCGATTCATCAAAATAAGACACACGGAAGTAGAAACTCACTTCTTTTACTGCCAAGTTTATGTCTCCGTTTATTTTAAACTATTCTAAATTAGAATATAGAATTTGTGATGGTAGGAACAAATGAGATTCATCATCTTTTACTGAGTTACACTCTAGAGTAAAAATCTCGATCATTGATTTGTAAACTTGATACAACAAATTATTATTCCCTAGGTAAAATTAACTCCCAAAACTTGAAATAAGCAGCTTTTACTCTGAAGGTTCGCGGTGACTGATAGTGTTGTTTACCCATTCCTGTGTGGAGGAGTTTGGCTGCAGTCCTTCGGATTAAATAGCAGAAGGATTGGCTGCGGTTCTGTTTGTACCGGTGCTAATGAGAGACGAATAATCTTAAAGTTGCAGGGCAAATGTCAGATAATCTCCCTCTCCCTCTCTCTCTCTGCAGACTATGAAGTTTTTCACCCTTCTTTGTTTATCATCTAGGAGAACAAGATGCCCATTTTATTTCTATTCTACTACATGGCGTCAGATTGTTCAGAAACAATAAAATCACTGATTAAAAAGTGAATGGAAAATCCATTTTCTCCGTTTTATTGATTTGTGTTGGTATGACATTTAACTACCTTTAAACTGAAAACCTTTTGTTTAGTATTTTTCAATATTGTGACATTTGAAAAAGTCAAACACTCAGCACTCAAATAAGACTCTCATCAAGTCAGACTTGACATTTTAGCATGTCTGTGAAATCTTTGACAAAAACCTTTGGAAAAACAGCCTTTAGGCAAATTTAATTTACTTAGAAAAAGTGACCATATGAATACTAATTGGAATTCCTTCAGAATGTTTTCATTTGAAAACAAGTCATTAGTTTAGATACTGAAACAAATCTACCGTAATCAGGTAATCAAGCAGTCCAATGTCGGTTTGAACTATTTATTCTAGAAATTACATGATTGATCTATGTGCATGAAAGTTAACCAGTTTTATAATGATTCTTCACTCCCTTTGCTCTTTGCTTCAGTTGCTATCTGACAGAGGTTTTTGTGTAATCTCTATATTTTTATTTGTGTGTATTTATGCTTATATATACTACTTGATTAGTACAGGGACATTGGTAGATTGTTTTGTGAAGGGTGGCCATAAAGAAGGGAGAGAACAGAGACCATGTATGTATGTATAATACATACATGGAGGTTGAAATCTAATGATTTTGATACAACCTTGATTTTCTTTAGGATCTCTTAAAACCAGCTCAATAATATATAAGTTTATGTTTTGAAATCTGTATGGCAAAAATCCTTTTTTTTGCCATTTTTCTTTGCCAAGAATCCTAAGATCTTAAAATCCTAAGATTCTAAATTCAAATTTAGGATCTTAGATTAATTTGAGGACAGGACAAGCAGTGTGTGACAAACATTCAATGTCCCTATGAGGAACAGCAACAACAATGTACCCGTTTACCTGATATTTATTTTAGTGTGTATCCTTTTATTGGAATATTAATTTCTTTAATATTTATGTGTATTTACCCCCACAGACCCACAACATTCATGTTGGGCTAAGTGGACTCTCTGAATTGCCCTTAGGAGGGAGTTTGAGTGTAAATGCCTGTCTGTCTCATGCGTCTCTGTGTTGTTCTCTGATGAACTGGTGACCTGTCAGTGGCATTCACCCTCTCTCACCTAATAACTGCTTTAGATATCCCCTGGCAACCCGGCCAGAACAAGTGTGTGGAGACAATTGATATATGAATGCATTTATTTAGAGCTAATTCACTTGTAGCTATCCAGTTTATGTATAGGATTTATGGTTATATTCAATAAATTAGAATGTGCATTCAAATGAGGCTCATTTGTAAGATTAAAAATACCTTTGAGCACATATTTCTGTTACTAAAATATGTTTTTAGTAGATCTGATGTAATATTTTAATTTTAAATGTTTTCATTATCTGTAAAAATAAAAGCTTTCAAACCTCCATCCCTGTGAAATTAATCTGTTTCATTTAGCGATAAAGTTCCTGAAATAGATGGGTAAAATAAAATAAAAAAACAAGTATAATAAAATAGAAACTTTTCTGCAGAACCTGCAATGACATTTTTCTGTAAGGGATCAATTTGTCTTATGTAATAATTTAGAATGTGATGTAATGCAGTTATGTTGTAAAAACCTTTAGAGGTGCATACTTTTCATTCAGAATGTACTTTTGTATTTTTCTTATGCTCATGTAATATTTTAATCTTTAATGAGTTTTCATTAGCTGTTTGCAGAAAATCAAGAACACAAAGTCTTTAAAGCTTTTTCTGCTTTTTTTTTTTTTCTCACTATGGAGAAAAAAGTCAAAACAGCCAATACGTTTAATGAGAAAATTTATTTTCCACATAAAAATCCACAGTTTTAAGTACAAACAGTTTCAAAAGTACAAAGGTGGGAGTCAAAGGGCTTTTCACAGAGTTTGCCTCCAGGGCCTGGCGATTGTACCTCACAGTCACAAGTCTTTCCCAGATGTGATGAACCAGTGAGCTCTTAGCTGAGATATCGGCTTTGTAAATAGATTAAGATCATAAAGTTTAAAATAATCCACTTCCTTATTCCTATGAACCAGAGTAGCTAAGCCTCAGTGTTCACAGTTCGGTGTTAAGTGCTTGTACTTGTGTTCTGTACAGAAGTCTCACAATAAGCACGTTGCAGTGGTGATAGTGAAATGTCACCACCTGGTGGAATGGAGAAGCATCACAAGATTGTGAAGTGGATGCAGGCTGCGACAGGATGTTCATAAGTTAAATGTAAAAGGTTGCTTGGATCTGATAAAGGAGGATAATTAAGTTGCAGCTCAGGACTAATAATATTCAAGTAAACAGGACTAGAGTGGTTGGGCTGTATTTTAAACACATCAAACTTGAAGGGACTCCAAGATCCAGTGTAGGGTCTAATGAGCTAAAAAACTACCAAAATAGAGGGATTTTTTTTAACAATAAAACTAAAAAGATGAGAAGGGCACAGAAGAGAGTTTTGTCAAGTCCGTTTCTATCACCAAAGTTTGCACAAAGTTTGTAACACTGAGCAGATAAATGTGTTGTAAACATTAAGTTACAGTAAAGTTTTCCAAAAAAGGCAATGTTAAATAAACATGAACATTTTGCTATTCATAACCATTTTTAAAAAGTATATAGGAGAAAAAGTGAGCATCAAAACTTTTTTGTACAACAGGTGAAAAGCACTATTATTACTTCCAACTATCCAGTGATGTGCAGCTGATATTAAGTTAAAACTGTTTTTTAAAAAAAGCACAATAAAGCTAGTCGGACCTCACCATCTGTATTTGACTAAATACAGCAGCCATTTAGTCAAAATCCCCTGAAGAGAAAGAACACACAGCCCTTGAGGGGGTGGGGTTGGTTTGGTAGTAAATACAAACAGCTTTTCGAGTCAGAAAAATATATAACACCCACATTACTGTGTTGAAAAATAGACGTTTTGGTCCATGAGTCATAATTTAGTGAGGATGTCTCTTCTGTGCAGTGTGTCATGAGACAGTAGCTGCCTGTGTCTACATACGATGTGCTTTCCAGTGTATGAAGACATACACCTCCTCATCTGACATGTATGCACATGCAATGCTTTCATCTTCAGATAAATGCCTGCTGTTTGTGAAATGCCTGGGTACAGTGAGGGATCTCTGTTGCAATTTTATAGACAGAAGTTATGAATTAGAATCTGAGGGGCAAAAGAGGAACCAGAGCACGTTATAAGATGGTAGGATTGTCAAAAGTTAAAAAGAGTGGTTAGCATCACAGTGCTATACACTTTCTCTTAAAGCTTGTACCTGATTCACCCTACATTTTCTTGGAATCCTGATTTACAACTCCTTGCAAAGCTTTTTAGACCCCTTAACATTTTCACAGTTTTATAATCATAAGCTATGATCACACACTTCCATGTATTTCATTGGGATTTTCAGTGACAGGAAAAATGCAGAGTTTAATTATGAAGTGAAAGAAAAATGATATATTCAATGAAAAAGAAAATCTGAGGAGTTTGGCATTTTTATTTAGGCCCTTTTACTCCGATAACCCTAATTAAATCCAATGCAACAATGTGTCTTCAGTTACTTGGTTAATAAATAATTTAGAGACTCTTTCAAGATTTGCCATTAGCCTACAGAATATTCCTGTTATATGAAACAAACTTGTTGAAGACTCTGGCCAGATTTTGCCTTCATAAAAAATGGTAAAAATAAAAAAACAACACTAAACATCACCCTGAATACACATCTCCACAGAAAAACATAGTAATGGCAGGATTATGCTGTGGTGATTTTTTTTTCTTTCCTTTAGCAGTGACGGGTATGGAGCTAAATAAAGGGAGATGCTGAAACTGGAGATTTAACTAGGGTTGTCAGAGTAAAAGGGCCTAAATAAAAATGCCAAACTTCTCAGATTTTCTAAACATGGAATCAGCTACATTAACATCTATAGAGTACTGACTTAATTGGCTGAATATAAATGGCCTTTTTTACTTTTCGGAATTTGAATTGTAATTAGGAAAACAATGAATCCTTTTCCACTTAATTATGCACATTCTTTGGGTCATCCATCACAAAATCCCAATAAAATACCATGAAATAAAAAAAATCAAGGGGAATGAACACTTTTGAACAGTAATGTATTGAGTGGAAGACACCTCTGTTTGCTCTTGTCTTCATTCTGTAGTCTCCCATCAAAAGACATCACTGTTGCACCCTTTATTAAAGTCGTCCCGTCGTACCCAGATCATGTCGTGGTTCTTGCTAGTGGCTCCCTCCACAGAACACTGCTGCTTCAAAGGAGTGAGCTTTGAGGAACTAGAGACAGACAGACTGCAGGATGTGAAGGAGTCTGAATCATCCCTCTGTTTTGTTCGATCCACTTTCGCACCCTGCTCCATCTCGCTTCTAGACTCCATCTTTCTATTCAAGTTGACCTCTTTGCTGTGCAACCTCAGTTCTCCCACTCCTGCCTCCAGGGAGTCTGGTTCGGCCGACGGGCCTCGCAGAGATTTACAGTATTCGTCATCGTCACTCAAGATGTCCGTCTCCTTCACCTGTCTGTCGTCGATGTCTTCGCACTGGTCTTCGTAGCGCCTCAGGTTGAACTGCTCCTCCACCCAACGGTCCGTGTCCTCTGCCTGATGTTTGTGAGACGGATGAGGTTCGTGCTTGGAGGGAGAGGAGCTTGAAGGGGAACAGGTTGGCCGATGGGAGATGCTGGTAACATCAGTGCTGTTGTTGTTGGTGCCGTGGAAAACCTGGTCAGCATCAATAGTAATGTGGTTCTTCAAGAGGCTTCGGCGACTCAGAGTTCGTGATGGGGCAGATGCTAAACGCAGACACAAAAAGAGAAAAGGGGGAGGAAAAAAAAAAACATAATGTCGTCTGTAAAGTATTTAAGGTTGTATTAAGAATTTTATGTAAACTTACCTGCTCTGTTCATGGCAGGCCGTGCACCTTTGAGGGCGGTCAGGCGTTTGCCACCAAATGGGACATACTTCTGGTTGAGCGGCATAGATTTTGTCTTGAGTATATGTCGCCGTTGCTTCTCCCTAAGAATAGACTGGACTGCTTTCAAGAAGTCCTTTTTGCTCTCTGGAGAACTAGAATCATACAAGAAACACATGAACTTGAAATTATTTCACTCACCTCCAATACATGTGTTTAATGCATTTTTTTCTTTAAAAAAAAATACCTGCAGCACAGCTGAAAGATTCTTTCTGGTCTTCCTTCAGATTCAGACCTTGTGTGGACTAGTTCACATACTGCTGTGGCATCAGAGCCTGAAAAGAAAAGATACGGGTTTCTAATTTCAAGAATCGCTCATTGAGGTTCGATATTTGCCACAGATGCTGTTAAATGCAGAATAGGACTGTAAAAACTTGTTAGCTGTATGATTTTGAATTAAAACATTACTTTTGGTGGGACTGCAACTTTGTTCTGGAATAGGCATGCTAAAAATTGCATTAATCAAAAAGCAGAAGTCTGGCAATTCACTTAAAACAACTCGCTGCACAGTCATGAGGCCAAACATAAGCAATTTGCTTATGTTTGGAAATTTGCTTATGTTTCTTTGGTCATCCAAAGAAACTAGGATGATCAACAAAATGACTTAACTGTAAACCTGTAAATCAGAAAGACTTGTGTATTTATCCAACACAAACTTCGCACAAAATGTTAGAAAGTGTATGCTTAATGTATGTTGTAACAATGTTTTCTGGCAAGAAATCTACACTTTGAAAGCCTTTTTGTTTCCCCTTAAATAACGGCACATCGCTAAGGAAAATCCATTTCTGGGTTGAGCAGTGAAGATGACTGCATAGGTTTCACCAAGGAAACTTGTCAAATGCTTTGTAAATGCTCATCGGGTTTTAGTTAAGGCAAAGTGACTGTGGGGCAACAGCTCCATCACTGAAAAAACAAGCCATGTATGATGCACTCCCATTGCAGAGAATTATCAAGAGGAGATTTAGTAGGCCAAGGTAATCTCAAATTTCCAAACATTTTAAGACTGAACTCTGATATAAGATGATAACTCAGCTTTGCAGAGCAGTTTATAAACTAGCCAATCAATTTATGAATGGAGGCAACAAAATAGCCAGCTTGCAATTCTGACAACTCCATTTTTGGATCAAGATGGGCTGAAGTTCCTAACAGAGAGACAAACTTTTTTGAAAACATTCATCATTTGTTATTGGTATGCCATGAGAAAAGTTAAAAGTTGCATTTTAGGAATACTTGTGGAAAACAAGTTAGACCTACTTGCAGCAGCCCGGACTTGCAGGGAGTCTGTTGCAATCATGTATCGGAAGCGGAAATGATCCCTGTCCTCGCTCACAGTCGCACGATGAGAACCCCCCTGAAAAACAAAACACACGTGAAACATGACTGCAGTACATCAACATAACAGCAGGCGGTGTAAAAGTCCACACAACACATGACATTTAACAGCTACTGTCAGGCATCATAATCAGATGACGACATTAAATATACACAGCCAACTCATGGTTGTTGGAAGACATTAATAGCAATTTTATTTCAGAATGCACCAGCAAACAGGCCCACCAGCAAACTTCAGCACCACTGATCTGGCTTTTATGGCCTCCAGTTTTATTATTGCAAAATGCAATAATAGGCTGGTTTGCATTTTCCCAGTGAACCAACACATTAAAACTAAAAGATAAAATAGGTTTTGCTTGACAACCTGTATTGCATCTTTAAATAAAATAGAACTTGGAATAATGTGCATATATTAAGCAAACATTTCCCCCTTTTTGTCAATACAGTAACTGTAAAGGTTTTTATGAAAATGAGAGCTGAGGGTGAAACTGGTCAGACAAGTTCATTTCCTCTTTGTTCTTTAAGGAAATAGCATATCCAAGCAATATTTGCGCTGGGGTTTTATACTTACTTTTTAAAAGGTGTTTTTCCTGCTGACACAGTTTTGAGTTCTGAGTAGTTTGCAATAACTTTTAAAGTGGACTTAAAAAGAAAAGTGCATAAAGAAATGTAACATCAGTTAGTTTCTAGATATTGAAGCCCATTATTAAACTCTTTATATGTTAGAAAATAATTTCTGTGTTAAAACACAATTAAAATATGACAATCTGTTCTTGGTCCTATAAAAGTGAAGGAATATTGAAAATATAAAAATACATCAAATTATAGTATAACCTTCAAACTTTGAAGGTTTTTCCATAATGTCTACACGGTCAGTGACATTGTCAACCTTTCTTGTGTGAATTAAATTTCTCTTCAGTACCTCCTTATCTTTGTTGATAAAGAGGAATAAAGTCCCTCTATCATCCATGTGCTCCCTGCTCATTTAGGTCAAAATACCTTCCAATACAGAAGCTGAGTCAGCAGATTTTGCAATGACGAAGTACAAGGGCTTTTCCTGCGATGTGTGTATCAAGGCAGCTGTGATTATTATCCAGTAACTTGCCACCATCAGCACGTGAATGGGTGAATGACTGAATGAGCACTTTGGGGTCCTGTGGACTTGACAAAGCACTGTACAAATACACATATAGTTCAGATTCCAAGAGATATTGGTATCTGAAAGCCACAAATGAAAAATGGGACAAATCTTCCCGTTTTAACTTGTTGATGAATTGCTAGAGCAACAGGAGGAACTTGTTTGCATTTTGAACAGTGAATAGACAACGGATAAGTGTGGCAGGTGATGCCATCAGCTTTGGGGGAAAACTGACAATTTGGTCAACAACTTAAAACTTTACCAGTGATGCATAAAA
Organism: Xiphophorus maculatus; assembly: GCF_002775205.1. NCBI lineage: Eukaryota > Metazoa > Chordata > Actinopteri > Cyprinodontiformes > Poeciliidae > Xiphophorus > Xiphophorus maculatus. The sequence continues at coordinate 29,128,440 of NC_036453.1, forward strand.
CCTGAAAATGAAAAGCAAGAAGGATTTGGTAATGGCCCAATGTCTTGTGACCCATTAAAATATGGATGATATTTCTGGCCGAGAGTAATGAGACACAGTGAACCTTCAAACGATTCACTGAACAAGGTTGTTATTTGATTTGAAAGGTTACCCTATTCACTCTGTTGGACTTAAGTGGTTTTTAATATTCATAAAGGTTATAAGTAGCAGAAGTCATAAAAAATCTTAAAAGTTATGAATGTTTTCATATTCAAATGGTTAAGCATAAAAATTGCTGAAGTGGTTAGTTTTCCCCCCAAAAATGGATAAACGAAGTTGAAAGAGTGAGTATTTCACTATGGTGTTAGAGCTTTATAGGATTTAAGGAATTCTAGTTTTACACTCATCTTTAAATTGGTAAATACACAACATTTTGCACAGCTTTATACCTTTGAATAAAAAGGCCCAAGTCATTTTTTTCCTACTTGTAAATCATAAAAAATTAATTGGTTGGTAATATTTTAGTTACTGGTGACTAGTAGGCCACTTTCTGCATTTGCAGTTTTGAGGCATATTTATATGTATTACTGTATAAACAAAGTTTTCATTTTTTCTTATTAAAAATACTTTCAGGTAATTGTAAGACTGCAAGTTGGGGCTTCTTAAAAATGTATTCATTTAACATCTTCTCTCTGTACAGCGTGGCAGACCTCTAAGAACAAGTGGAATAATTTACTTAAAACAATGGGATGAAATTGATCATAATAGTATCATCAATTTCCATCTAATGAGTTTGTCTTTTCAAGCCATTTCTTCAAATTAAAACCAATGCACAGAAAAATGTTAAGTGTACTTACAATTTTTTTCCGGTGCTTGGATGAGTTTTTGTAGACAAAAACAACAGCAGTTTTGAACACTGTAAAACAGGAACAGAGATAAAGGGTATGACATAAATCAAAGCACATTTTATTACCCGCTTTATTTTAGTCAAAATTCAACTTATAGGATGCTAAAGAATACCTCTGGTGGCAGCTAAAGATTAAAATTACAATATTTAGTGATTATGTGATCAGAAAAATCCATAATGTCGACATTGAATGCTAAAAGCTGCCACCTCTGCTCACCAACACTTGGCAAAGAAAGCCATTAGAGTTTTTATATCTAATATTTATTGCATGGAAAATATGTCAGCTGAGTGAACTTTTTATATTTCTATTACATCTGTACACTTTGGGGCTGGGTGAACATGACATGTCAGCAATTTAGTGCATGGAAAAAGGTTAAATAAATAAAGCAGTGACTCTCTGTGTGTGCATTTTTTACTTTGTCTTGTGCAGTAGGTAGATTGTTTTTCTCTGTAATATGGTATGGAAAGAATGTTATATAATGTAAATTTAGAATGACAGTACTACCAAAACATCTATTTAACTCTTACCAAAAGCAGATAATTCTGGGTCCTTTTTGCTTTTGCCAAAAGTGGCTGGAGCGTTCATCCACGCCACTGTTGAATGCAGCAGAAGGTCGCCCATGGAGAGATCAAGCACCTTTATTAAAAAGTAAAAAAAAAAAAAATTATTATTTCTCTTTTGACATTTGATAAAATTTCAGTTCAGTGATCTAGAAGGTGAGTTACCTGTTTGTTATCCGCTGTCTGCTCATTGATGAGCTGATCAAAAACTGCTCCGTACTCCTCATGAAGCTTTTGCATCTCATTGATGTGACTCGCAACTTTGTTCATGGCCTTCATTGCAACTGGATAAGACAACAGTCCATTAGCTATGTCTTAATCAATTACTGCTCCAAACAGTGAGGGGCATAGCTAATGTTGAAACCATTTCACAGTGCTAATAGATGGAGAGGAAAAAAATAAATAAAAGCACTGCTTTACCATCCAGATGGTAGTGTTCTTCGCTGTCTGGGTCAGTGAGAGAGTAGAGCTCCCTGAGTAGGAGTGGGTACTTCAGGACTCTCTGGATGGGTTTGATCAGGTAAGACTCCAGAGTGGATGAATGTTGCTGTCTGGGATTTCTCTCAGCCAGGAAGGCTTTGAACTCTGGGTCAGTTTTGGCTGAAAAAAGAAGATGCTGTTTATAAGTTACAAGCCACTACAAATGTATAAGTTTCTGCCATTTTTTTTTTGAATCTTTGCAAGGACTGCTCTTCAGTTGCTTTTTATATTAACAGCATTTCATATTTTTACAATTATAGACAACTACTACTCAGTGGTAGTTGTTATTGTGTCTTGTCTCTATGCTGTAACTGCGAAGTAATTTCCCTGCTGGGATGAATAAAGTACTTCTATTCTATTCTATATGATTTGTAAGCAGATTTGTGAAGACTGCAGATCTAAAGAACTGCAGTCTTTAGGTTAATTGTGTTCTTGCCACTAAAAATGAATATCTGCATTTTTACCTTTGGCCAGGACCTTCGGGACCTTTGTATGGCTCGCACAAAATGCACTGTAGATCTTGAACCGATCAGCATAATAAAGGAATGACCCACCCAAAGAGAAAAGCACCTTCTGTAGAGAGGGAAAAAAAACATAATGCATTAATAAAAATGATTCATATTTGTATTGATTTAAGAAGATATAAGATATTGTCTGTCCCAGTATCCACATACAGCTCTTTATTTTAACCTTTAATGTCCAGACTCTTTCTTCTCGTGCCTACTTCTGCTTGACAGATAGATTCTATGATCTAGCCAAAATAAATCCTTATTATATCAATTAGAGAGACTTTTTCAAATAAAGCTTGTTTCTTAAAATGAGAAATGTTTCCTAAGATTCCAAACAGTGGATCTTTATTCAAAACAACCTTGATAAACCTGTTCAGACTGTTAAATTTGTTACGTTTTTTGTTTGCGCTGCAAGTAAATGTGAAGCTCTAAGACTCAACTTATGCTTTTTCAAGTCTTCTAAGTGTGTTTAAGCCCTGAGTATCTTTTTACCAACACATTAGCTCAACCCATCGTGATAGTACCCATGAACCAAAGTGAATTTTCTTCTGAGTGCAGAATTTGTGCAATAACACCACAAATAATTCACTGGAAGTTTTTCTTTTTTTAAAGGAAAACACAGTGAAACAGCAGCAATAACTAGACATTGATCTTCCAGTCATAAAAAATATCCAAATGATTCTGAGGTTTAGAGAAAAACTGTTTACCTTAAACTGGTCCACTCTCTCCAATCTTTCCAGATCAGGCACCAGTCTGATTCCATCTTCAAGCGTTCGCAGAAACTCCAACTGGAATTCCACCATCTCTTCAAGATTACCAAATAAAACATCCAGCTACAAAGAAACAATGAGAATTCTGTTAGTACTATCGTACATAGTGAAGCTTAATGGCTGTCAACTAATGTTTACAGTTCCCTCTATAACAGAAAAAATAAATAAATAAACCGACAGTTTTGTAGACTGGTTTTGAATTTGTCACAGGACTTGCTTCACAACCTTTCACAAATTTAACTTCAATACTTTCACACAGGCAGGTCAATACCTAACATCCAACAAACCATTAACATTTTAAAATGACTTTTGTTCATTGCTAATGCAATACGTCTTATTCTGATTTGTGTACCCATAAATATATCCAGGCTCTACACTTCCACATTAACTACAGAGTCTACATACATACTCACTTCCTCTATGTACGGACAAGCTACCAACTAGAAAGCAAATAATAAAATTCTTCCTATTTGCTTAAATCACTTCAATGCAATATTCTGTAGTACATCTGAGAATTCACATATAGTTTCCAAATGTAAGCGTGGAGTATCGTTATTTTTGGTATTAATAATAAGCAGCATGACAGTACCTCATCCTGTGTTAGGAAACTCTCTTTCTGTAAAGGTTTCAAGTAGCACTCTATGAGACAGCGCAGGTCCTGAAAAAGATAAAAAAAACAAGATCAGTCTTTGAGCACAAATTGTGCAGAAGGTGTTTTTGTGATTCAATGTCAAGTATTGTGGACAACGACAATGAGTCAGCTCCAACGGTTCTTAACGCAACACACTAATGGTGTGTTGGTAATTATGACATACAGTATATCCGACACGTTTGAAATGCCTGACAGGTTTAGAAAGTCTACTTAAAATTAAATTAAAACAGAACTCACCTTGACATACGTCTTCTCTGTCTCCACCAATTCACTGATGACCTTGCGCAGTTTGTCTGCATGGGAAAGCTGCCTCTGGGCAGCAGTGCCGGCAGCAGGCGCCAAAGCTGAGACAGGGCTCGGTGACAGGGACGATGAAGACGATGATGAGGAGGATGACATTGGGCACTCCAGGGGATTCATGTCATGGAGGCTGCGGCAGAAAGCAGTGACTTGCTCTGTGCTCTGTGGTGGGAAATGGGGAAACAAGACATTCCATTAGTCTAATTCCCTCACCTTATTTGTAAAACTGGATTATGAACAACTAAAATGTCTTTGGAAGGTTTTTGAGAACATTCACATTATTTTTACAACAATACACTTCAGTATAAATTTATTAGGATTTCATGTGATAGATGGGGTATAATTGTGTGGTATGACACCTCCTTGCTTCGGAGTACTTTTGTGTTCAGCTCCTCTGATTCAATACTTTGTAGAGCCACTTATGTGCGATTGCAGTGGCATCCCTTGTGGGTTATGTCTCGATCAACTTTGCATATATGGAAACAATTTTGTGTTTGCAAAATCACTTAAGCTCAGTCAGATTAGATGGAGAGGTTCTGTGAAGATGAAATTTAAAGTCCTACCATAGATTCGTAATTGGCTTTTGCTCTGGACTTTGGTTGGGTCATTCTGTTTTGATAAACCTTTCCAACTTAAACAACTAAACAGCTTTCTTGTCCAGGCTAAGGAAAGGCATACCCAGCATGATTCTGCCACCACCATATTTCAGTCTCAGCATTTAGTGCTCATGGTGATGTGCAGTGTCTGCTTGCAGTTGCATGTTAGCCTCTACATGATTTGAGCCAAAATGTAAAATGAGTTTAAGATTGGCTTTCTTCCCCAAAACTCTTTAAAAAAATCTGATTTGTGGAGAGCAAGGCAAACAAGTTTTGTGAACACATTCACTGCAGCTTCTCCAGAGTTAGCATTGGATTATTTTCTGTTTTCTTGATTATTTGATTAATGCTCTCCTTATCCTGCCTGTCATTTTTAAGGAAACCTATGTCTCAGGTAGGTCAAAAGCTGTGCCATGCATGTACAAAGCTTGAGATGATTTTAGAACAAAACCCTGCATTAAACCTTTTCACAACCTTATCCATTATATTTGTTTTGTTTCTTGGTCTTTATGATGACATTTGTTTTCATGCACAACAGCTGGAGAATAAAGTATAGAATAAAATAAAAGGCAATTGTTTAAAAAGGTTTAAAAGTCACTAATCCTTGTTGATTTCTGAACTATGTACAACTATGAACTGATGAATCACAAAAAACCTCAAACTACATTAAAGTTTCTGATTAGATTAGACTAATGTGCAAAAGTTCAAGCTGTACGAACACTTTAGCAAGAAACTCAAGAGATACAGTACATACAATGTGGTTGTGAAAACTCAAGAGCCACACTTCCAATCCTAGAAACATTCCATACATGAGCAGACATGTCAGATTTGAGCAGTGTCATCTCCAATATATATATAAAAAAAAATACATTTATGCAAATATTAGTTGACAGTCATAACGGCAAAAAGCCATGCATTTCTTTAATAAGCAGAGATGCAACCTAAGGAATGTCTGAGGTGTATCTGAAAGATGTTCTGACCATAGATGTTCCTTTCACATTCTTGATTCAAGTAAACATTAAAGCAAGAGCTACTTAATGGCTGCATGCTAAGTTTGCCTCTCCTATCTATTCACAGTTTAGAATCCCTCAATCTAAGAATTTGATTACTACAAGCATTTATTAACCTCACTACATTGCTCGATAGCTATTGGAAGGACTTTATCGGACAGAGACAAATTAAGGACATATTTCCATATTTTAATTACTAGACCCCTACAGTAAACCTCTGTGAGTAAACTTTCAATTAAACTTTACTGACCGGATTCACTTTAAATCAGGAATCTCCTACGTCAATCCTCCAGAGCTGCACCCCTGCAACATTTCGCACCGCTCCAACTCAGCTGAATCAAATGATTGAATTACCCCTACAGGACTAAGTTTGGCAAAGATCTGGTAACAAGCCATTCATTTGATTCAGGTGTGTTGGAGAAAAACAAAAGTAACCTTCTTCTCATCACATTATACGGGTTAAAACTTGATTTTGATTGACTTTATTATTGAGGCAAAACCATTAAAAAAGTCAAGTTAATTAATTTTTTATCCCACATATATGGTATAAATATTGGTATATTTTAAGTACATAATAATGAGAAGTTTTTCACATTATGACAGCTGCTGTCTTTCCAAAATAAAAATAAAATAAAATAAAGACATGTAAAAGAGACCATGTGAAGTTGCATAGATGCAGAGGCTATCCATTTGATGCCCCCACTGGGTTTGTTATAATTAAAGCTTCTAATCTGTAAATATATACCATAAAAATGCCTCTATTTTGTGTGACATCATGCACTTTTGTTGTTTTTTGATGAGCACCCTTCCTGTTTTTTTTGACTGACTTAATTGGAGACAGATGAGACAGGTTCCGTCTTGACAGATAACACGGCTTGTCTCCTGTAAGGCTGCAGCAGTGACAGCACAATTTTCCATCATGATATTGTAAGGAAAAATAAATATTCACACTGTGTTTACTTTTATTAGAAGTTTATTTACTATTAATCTTACAAAGTTTGATCTGTTTTATTGTACGAAGGTCCACCAGCTGAAGTTATTGTTCACAAGTGCTGCACTCTTTTATGAGGGGCCTTTCCTGAACAGGAAAAGGCCAAACCACAGGCCCTCAATAAACTCAACCTAGACTATTGCTCCTTTTTAGAGTCTTCAAAGTTTCTTGTTGCGCATCAGAGGCCTGACAACGGACAAAAAATAAATAATTGTCACACTTTGACAGGAAAACAGCCCCCATCTTCCCTGTACCTGTTTACTAGAAAATCATGAGCAGGCAAACAGAAAAGAGGATGTAGCTGTTCTTAATTATAGATCCATCCTGTGAGCTGGTTCTGTCTGAGTTTGTTCCATTCCATCTTTGTACATGTGCTAATCTTAAAGGCCCCTTAGGTATGTGTTAACACCCTCTGATATGTCCCTTTTGATATGTGAAAGGGTGTATAAAGATATGGGATCACGATGTCTAGTTCAGAGTTTGTCTGTCAGACTAACTGAATGCAATCTCTCCGCCTCAGCTAAGGTGTTTTATGTTTCAATAAAGCTGTTTGTTCTTTTATTTGTATCCTGGACTTCAGTTTTTTCCACTTATCAGTATTCAAAGCAGCTTTGCAACATAATGCTGTGAATCTTTTTTCATGTCACGATGTCACGATAACCATCTTTAAGGGAGCAAATGCATTGAAGGCCATTTCAATTGAGATGATCTCAAATAGAAATGTCAATAAACATTAAGGCTAAAAATGTTATGTGTGGACAATCAACATCAATATAATTGATAATTTATTATGTTATAGCCTTATAACGTTATATTTTTTAAGTGTTAGAAATGTAATATTTGGCTCTGTAGAATGAGCAAAATAATAATAAAAAAACACTGGTCTATGCTGTATTTTTCTCATGTATAATTGTACTGACAAACCAAACACTCCTGTGACTTATAAACAAGATCTCATAAATTTCAGCCAAGCAAATTGGTGACAAATAACCTATTGAGAGACAGATAAATGAATGGAAAAATCAGCATGATGTTTTACAGAAGTACCACTGTTATTTTGCATTCTGCAACCTGAATTAAAATATATAACACAATAAATATTAATATTTGTTCATAATAGTGTGCAATGTGAAATGTTGGTTTCGATTTTGCTAAAGCATCAACAGAACAATAATCCCACACTACGAGTATTATCCAAATAATTGTTGCTCCCAACCCCTAAAGCTGCTGGGATAGGTGAGCATACACAATGTATGGATTTGGATAGCAGGTTCCAAAGGGAACATACCCTGAGAATAATCTCATCAGTATGGGTACAGCACCATTACATAATCACTGACCTATGCGAGCTCAACTTCACATCACAAGCCATCAAACATGCAACCTCTCATGCACTGCAATGCTCACCACCTGGAACGCGTCATAGACGGAGTCAGTCGAGGGTTTAGTTTTTCTGCTCCTCCTGAAAGCCAACATCCTGGCAGGTCAAAAAGGTTTCAGGTGTTCCCTTCATTCCTGCTCTGTAATTTCCGAGTCGAAAAAACATTCAATCCCCTGCACTGGTCAGTTCCAGAAAACTCATCCGAAAAACATCCCCCTGCAGTGAGTTCACTTTTTTATTTTAAAACTACTAATACAAAGCCAGCTGATGGCAGAGGTTTAAAGGTCGGCTTTTCAACAGTCTGCTGTGCAAATGCTGCTGCAGCTGAACAAATAGGTCATTACACAGACTGCAATGAACAACAGAGCTCTCATGTCATCTTATCCTACAGCGTCCATCCAATCATTGTCTAAATCCCGACTGACTCCGCAGGCTCAACTGTCATCTCTCTGTTTCTACTCTTCCTCTCCATTCCCATCTGTCCGCGCCGCTTCTCCTACTCTTCTGTCCAGGTGACTCAGAACAGCAGAACCAGCGGTGCAGACTGCAATGTTAAAAAAAAAGGAGCAAACATCACATCCTCTTGAAGAATAGCCGAGGGGGAGGATTGTGGGAGGAGAGTTAGGAGGTGAGATGTGGTTAGATTCAAACACACCAAGAGTGAAAGACAGACATCGGTTTTCTGCATCACTGATAGAGAGAGAAATATCAGTGCACCCTGAAACTTCAACTCTTTGTGGTAAAGCTTCAGTTTGTCACTGTGAGAAAAATGACATTATTTAGCATACAAACACCAAACCAGTGAAGTAAGAATCCGGCTTGTACCATCAAGTGAAAACTACAAACATATTCAAGCAGGAACTTGCATCAACTTACATCCAACTTAAGTGGAGTCTTGTTGTATGACAGAAAACAAGTGGAGCTATTATTAATACAAGCCAATAATGTATTTCATGTAAATCTAATAGCCATATAATACATGACTGTAAATGGTAAAGGAATTCATAAATATAAGTTTACAGCACTGTCTGTTGATCACTGGTTTAGTGAGATACAAGCTATCAAAGTGCTAATTAATTAAGTGCTTATTATTTTTACTTTTACATGCAGTCATATTGGGTTCTAAACTTAGAGTTACTCTGTGAACTTCAGCTTTTCCCAGGGCAATAATTCCTTCATGGGGAGTTCTTGTTGTTTCTATTGTCAATTCAGAAAATCTGAATTACATGGCATAGGGAAGGCACCACTGTTGAAGTTGATTACTTTAATGTGCATAACTTTAGAATATTTTTTAGTTTGAGTTGTTTCAACGTTTGATAAAACCAAAACAAGAGTTCATACAAGTACCTATTCGTCTTCCACCACTCTGAGGATTTCTTCACTTTTTTTGCAAACTCACTGAGAAAATTCTGTCTTCTACTAGAGGTAAGACAGTTATTAATGATAACAGCTTCCACAGTCTCACTTAAAAAATCCAAAGATAACACTTCCTTTTCCTTACTGATAACTTCCAAGAAAAATTACCTGGCTTAAGTCAAACAGCTTTTCAGATTAGGTAACAAGAAAAAAGAACCTGCGCTGTGTAAGACAGACATATTTCACCCTAACCCTGCCATAAAAACATGTTGACATTTGTACATTTGAAGGGTAGGTATCTAAATCAAATTGTCCTTTGGAAGTCTAAAGAATGGCATTATCAGCTGTAAGGGTTACTCAAGAGCATCAAAACTTAAAGCACTTCTTCTCAAAGAAGTTAGTTTTAAACGGCTTATGTCCATTAAAGAATCATAGAGCTATCCACATGCTCCAAAACCTTTGAAACTAAAATCTATTTGAAAAAACGAAAGCCTAGCAAGAAGTCAATGAAGTACAACAAAAGTTACCTTCTTACGGTAAATCCAACAAAAGTAGTGCCATTACTCAATGTACCGCATCCTTGACTTTCCCCACATTCAGAACAGAGAGGAAGGGATGTGCAACACAAAGGGGTGGAGCAAGTCAGCAAAAACCAGTTTCTACACCCGTCAGCTGAAATTGCAAACACAAGTTTATAATCCTGGCAGGAATCGCACTCAAACTTCAGTGACCGAATTAGAGGTCTCACTCTTAATTACCCACACTTATTTTTCCCCTTTTGACATGAAGAACTCAATGTACGTTTGAGAGCAGATTTTTGACTACTTGTCTTTTCCTGCCACTGTGGTAACAAGCATGTACTTGTCGTTGTCAGAGAAAACACAGGAGGAATGAGGGGAAAGCAAAGAGGGATGAGTCCTGGGTTCTGTTTCATGTGCAATCACGAGAAAAAAGCAAGCAAATCCATAAATCCCTACAAGAAAAAAAAAGTAAGGAGAGAAAGAATGTAATCAGTTAATCTTAAAGTATAGTAACATAATGACACACATTCTCACAAACCTATAAATGTGGATTTTAAGGTTGTGGTTTTGCAAGCTGCACACTTCCTCCTGATATTTAATTCATATGGGAGTAGTGAAACCAAACTACTCTCTGTATTACTTAGTAAAACTATAAAGAAATAGTGACTTATATTTTTGTCCCAATTTTCCAAGAAATTTTCTTGGGTATCATGTAAATGAAATATATCAGTTGTTAGAAATTACTGAAAAAGTATAATCATGTGATCAATGTTTATACTGTAAACGTTCACTTGCAGGCTTGATTAATGATCTCATTGCGCCCTCCACTGGGAAAAAATGGGAGTACAGCAACATTTCAGCCTGATTCAATGAAGCTGGTTAAAAAATAACATAAACAGCATGAAGCTGTTTATGTTCAGCATGAAGCTGTTTATGTTGAAGTTAAAATTAATAGATTCATTAAACACACAGTTCTGTATTTATTTGAAGCTCTTACTTCTAATAATTTTCTTTTTCTCATCTAGAAAAAAAATTTCTAAAGGCAATTAAAAACCTCAATATATACAACAAATCTGTACATAACAAATTCATATTTTACCTGTATCATTAAAGTTATTGAAATTTATTTGGATGTTATATAATAGTTATAATAATTTAAACAGTCAACTTAACTTAATATGTTCTCATATTTTTGATTAAGAACATGAAACAAAACAAACCCTGATGAAAATTTTCTTCTGGGGCCCCCCAGTGGTTCCCAAAGATTTTCTAGGCCCCCCTTCTAGGCGCCCCACACTTTGGGAACCACTGCCCTAAACACTGAATATTACATTTTCCATTTCATGTGTCCCTGGTTATAATTGTAAATTATAACTGGGAGACAGCAGTGATGCTGACTGCAGCGTGGGGACCCCCGAACAATCACAAACATCTTTATTATCATTGTGATTCTTAAGCAATCAGCTTTTTTTCTGCAGTTGGTTTATCATACAGGGAAGGTAGCTGTGTGCTTTGTCTAAAATAATGAAAATTTCCATTTCCTCCGGCTAAGCATACACTCATTTATCTCTACTAAATGATGTGAAACACCGCAGAGTGAAGTAATTAGAGTGTGGGGATAATTAAAATTGTCCCACTTTCACCGTTTTTTTCTTTCCTTCAGTCGTCTGCCACTGTGTGACCGTAGGCACCGGGTGAAATGAGGTAAGACACAATCCTCAGCACTTCCAAGCTTTTCCAAAGAGACAGTGAAACAAAAAAGTAAGCACCATGAGGGGGAAATAAAGGAAAATACAAATAAAATGATAAAAATCTATTGTTTTAGTTGACTGCTGGATATCTGTGTTGCAAATTTGGCTCATCCTTGTTAACAAAAGCATCCAAGTGCTGAGGGTAAGGTCAAGGTTTACAGCCGGCTGGACGGCTTAAAGAGAGCAAGTTCTGTCTGAATGCCAGCAGCAGTCTCACATTGTTTATGATAATGAACAGCAGGGGGTTAGTGGGGAGCAGAAACCAAGAAGAGGAGAAAACTGGAAGGACATACAAGAAACAAAGGGCATTCAAAACAAAGGAAAACAAACACTGAGACTGGCTGATCAGAGGAAGGAAGAAAAAAAATGCTGCTGTCATGTTTGAAATGGGACACGGTCACATTGTTTGCAATTATGGGAACCAAATATGACAGTAAATCAAATGGCTACATGCAGAGGAAATGAAAGACAAAAACGAGGGTCTAAAAAAGGCAACAGATGGAAATGAGGACATGAATCAGACAGCATATGTGAGACTGAAGCAGGAGGTGAGAGACGGGAAGGTGAGATGGAGATCACAGACTGCCAGGGTTTTGTAATAGGACTTTAATACTTCTTCTGGCACACTGATTGGAGAGGAACTGGTATTCTTCTTTAAATATCAAAATCTTTTTTTTCTTTATGGGAAGACAGAAAACACTGTTAAAATTTTAGAAGCACTTTATATTTCAACATTAAACAATCTTTTGCTTTGATCGACAGTGTATTTTCCTCCTTGTTATTATCTTCAGCTCCATGTAGAGCACAATTTCTAGCAAAGCTTCTATTTTACATTTTCTCACATTACAACCATAATGGTATATTTTCTCTGGATTTTATCTGACAAACTAACAGCAACTTAGAGTACATAAATGTAAACCAAGCATGTGAAAGAATGATAAATGACAAATAAAAAAACTACATTGTAAAAGTCCTTGAATGGCAGAAATTCACTTCACCCTGAATATACCATCTGCCTAGTGAAACGCAGTGGTGGCAGTATCATGCAGTGGGAATAGTTTTCTTTACCAGCAAATGTCTAAAAAGTGAGGCAATCACTGGTGGTCAGGACTGATGAGTCAGAGTTTGGTAGATTTACCTTTTCCTGTAAACAAAGTTGCAAATCCAGCAGGGTATGTCAGTTTCCACATATCTAGAGAATGACTTTTTCCTGTTTGTCTTTGCAAAATAGCAAAAGTTCAGTCAGATTAAATGGAACCTGAGACAAGAATTTAAAACTTTAAAACAGAAACTGGTTATTAAATGAAAAATCATTTAATATTCCTAACCCTAAAAGGTAAATAATCACTTTTTTAACACAGAAAAAAGGCACATGACTATGTATGAAGAAAGTAATTTGTTTTTAGGGTAGGATTAAGTGGTGCGAAACTTTAAATTTTGGATCACGAATTTGGCAAAAGCACCATGCAAAACGCTGCAGCAAAAATGGGAAGTGTAAAAACTAAAGGCTGCAAAAGTGTACATTTTTAATCAGGAACTGTTCTCAGCTGTGGAGTTTCACAGCTTTTTCTCACATCAAGTGCACCAAATGAAATATAACCCAACCCACTCTCCCAAGCGTCTTTTATCATTCAGTGCTTTGCTTTCAATCTAAAATGGCAAATCAGAGTCACAGAACCATTTCTGTCCAACATAGCCAGGCCTGGAATGAGGCTGGCGCTGTCCTCACTTGACTGAATCTCACTGACACACATCCAGGAGGGACTTCAGCACCATTTCTGCTGCCCCTTTCCTCGAATATAAAGATTCAACATCAAGTGCAGATACAAAGAAAAAATGTTTCCGGTGGTTTCAGAATATCAGGCTTGGCTGTGGTAAAGGAAGTGACAACCGTATCCAAGGGAGAATGGCTGGCACACAGTCTCTTCCAGACATCACATCACCGACATTAATCGGACCAGACACACTATTAATTAGAAAGTGATGCTGCTGTCTCACTCTTTCCCTCACCTGTCTCTGTCCATGTAACACACACACAAACATTATACTGCATAAACATCTGCTCATTTATTGATTGACAGGTTCACACACAAAAAAACTCATGAAATATTTTTTGCAGAACTTTTGCAAATAAAACCAAACATGAAATGCAGTGAAGTCATTAACTAGGATCAGATTAAGAAATATTATGATGGGTCAGCAGTGACATTTGTTTCATTCATTCAGGGTCAGAGTTTTTCTTGGTGCATCATTTTTATCACAATGTTTGCTGCCAGAATCAGTTTTTATTTGACCTGTTGGAGTGGGGGGGGGGGGGTTGCCACAAGATGCAAAGTTGTGTTTTTTTAAGTTTTTGCAGATTGCTTAAAGTTTAAACTTTAAATATACATGTAAAGGTTTCTAAATATGCCCTATTGGCACATTTAGAGAAAGGTTTGTGTTGAAAATGAGAAAAGGAAGTGCAGACACCGTGTGCTTTGAGCAAACAATTTGAACAGTGGAAGTTATGTCAGAATATTGGAGTCATAACAACTGAGAAAGATACTATCTTTTTAAAGAAAGGATCAAGGATTTGGAAATATTGGCATCCTGTTGTCTATTTTGATGCTAAGTGCTGTGCTACTTTTCTCAATCTTCCACATACACACAGTATAACATTGCCTTTCTCATGAAAAATAAATTTCCTATGTAAGACTTTCATTAAATTATATCCAGTCGTTTTATTGCTGGATTTAGCTTTTTGAATCATTTTACCACTCAATAAAGCCAGCAAATCTTCTCAAACTACAGTCCATTTAAAAGCTTATTGATTTTGTTCACTTTGCACAAATATGAGAATACAATACTTTAAAAGGGATAAATAAATAAATGAAGTTAATCTGAGACTTTAATAACAAAGCTAGAAGGGGTTAAAATGCCATTTTTTGTATTATTTAATGTCCATGATCTTATTCATGCATTTGACTGCACTTAATGTCTTTAAATGCCTTTTCCTACCTTCTGTCCAGCTGCCATTAATGTTCTATCATTGTGATGATCTCTGGGGCTCTGCAGGGTTAATAGAGGTCCCTCTTCCATGCTCTCATCGGGGCTCTCCACAGTCAAACCTGACACCTCGTCCAGGATGTTCTCTGCAAAGACAATAAAGACAGTTTCAAATGCAAGATGCATATTTGTTTAGCTTTTGTGTATTTTGTATCAAAATGCATAACGTGAACAATTCTGACCCAATAAATCATTTTTTTGTCTCTTTTTTTAGAAAACAAAATATTATCAAGCACCACAACAACTTCCTTTGTACAACCAACACAAAAAAAGTGAATATTTAAGTCGGAGGAAAAATAAATACACGTGGTATATATTGTTCTCACAAATACTAATTTGAAAAGTGTTCCAAATTCCAATTGTTTTTGTGTTTTTGTTTAGCTCAACTTTTATTTTAATAAACAAGTTTCTCCTAAACTGCACTTCTTATGGTTTTCTTTCAACAATAGCTTTATTTTTTTCTTGCCACCCACTGTTCATAGTTTGAGATCAGCGCATTTAATTTTTGTTATGTGAAGAGATTGCAAGCATAAAAAACAGCAATGATTTGATGTGCTTCCCATTGTAATCCTCTTTCCATTTTTAAAGAGTTAGTAAATCTTTTTTTTGGATGTTCAAAGCTTGGGATAATGTTTTATTCCATAAGTTTGCTTTAAGCCTCACCACAATTATGTCCCAGACCTGTCTGCTTTGAACCATTATCTTCAAATTTTGTTTGTTCACTAATGTTCTTGAAAAAAAAAAGGTTACTAATTAGCTTATTTCTGAATGTATTTGGTTGAACAAGGCTTCATTTGGGTGTAGTAAATAAAAAAGATGAATGTACAATGCACATCAATGTTTTCTGATTTTATATGTCACTTGCTTTCCATTTTATAACTGTACACTACTTTCTGTTGGTAAACTTTCCAAAACAATATGCTAAAATATTTGTAATTAGAATGTAACAAAATATAAAAAAGTTCAAGGTGGACAAATACTTTTCCAAGGCATTGTGATTTAATATTAAGTTATAAATCCCTTTGTGTGGGTTTTATATTGAACTTCTAATAAAACGCTTCCTAAGAGGGTCTACTGATGCAGCTTTATAGTCAGATTAGATATTCAGTCCATGTTCAGGACAAATCTCTCATTTAAAGTCTCCTTCATGTTGAGGACTTCATGTTCAACCTCCTCTTCAAGCACAACATCATCAGTGACCTCCGTCTGGCTTCAAAAGTGTTCTACTCTCCATCTGACCCTCAACATATGGCATACTCTCCGTGATGACAGCTCCACTGCTGTAGGAATTATATTAATATTCATACAGCTCTGAGCCCCTGTATAAACAATGCCAGCTTGTCAGCTTGTGCATTACAAGCCCCCTATTTCCAGTGAATACAAATGATGCCCTTGCACAAATAAAAAGAGCAGGTCAGGGGAAGGCTGCCGGCTGCCTACAGGTTAGGTATCAGACAGCATCCGTGCATAATTAGGAGACCCTGCAGATAGTGATGCACTTTCTTTATCTGTGTATACAAAGTTAGGGTGCTTTGATGGAGTGCACAGTTGTATTCTTTTTGAACAAGAAGATGAAGTCTAACCTTGACTCTGAGAAAAGATGTCTGTGGTTGGGTCTTGTTCTCCGTCGGTGCGATGAGGAGGACAGAAGCACAGCACCTTAGAGTCCAGCTGGGGCAGAGTGCTGACAATCAGGGTAAGCATGTGGTTCCCAAAAGCTGCCCTCAAATCATCCAGTTGGAGGGCGGAGGCAGGTTTACCATTGAGAAACTGAATCTCATCGCCTGCTTTCAAACCTAATGGATGAATAAAAAGAAAAGACAAAGACCATTCAAGTTATTCTAGAAAGTAGTAAATTTATCAAAAAAGTTTTAATGTTGGTGTTTGTGGTGAAAAAAAAATGTAGTCTCATCTGTGAGACTATAACCAATAAGGGAGTGACTTTGTGTGTTAATATGTACAAATAATCCCCACAAACAAAATGTGTGTACCATACTCCCTAACAGCAGCTCTGAGACTAATCAGACATGTTGGGACTCTAATGTTCTCCAATACATTAAAAATGCATCCTCCCATGCTTGCTTCCTTCTTTTTATGCTTGCGGCAAATCCTGATGTAACAAGACTGGATGGATTTAGAAGGGAGTGTGCAAAGCCTGTCTACTCCTGTCGTCTTATGTTATCATATACATTGTCTATGAGACTGTACACATGAAAGGAAACCCATTGACTTCACTGGAACACATCTCCAGTTTGACGCTTTCCCCCCCTCTGACCACCTGTGCTCGGCACTGTTAATTGAGAATTAGCACTTAAACAGCCAGTTTCACCAATCAACCTGATTAGTTGTGACAGCTGCTATGGGATCTAATAGCAATCTAACTTGCCCCTTAATGCTGAATTCAGCTACACAAATGGATTTTTATTCTGTTAACAGAAACAGACGCACTCATGATAACTAGTGCAAAATTTTCTGACACTTTAATTCCTGTAGAAAATATGAAATTGCAGAGCTGCCACCCAGGCAGAGCTATATATGACTGTATATAGTACAAACAACTATATGTTGTTTTTATTAACAACATATAGTACAAAAGCATGCTGTTAGAGCAATGACATTTTTGGGTAATAACATGATACAGCCCTGTTTTTCTTTTGCCTGTGCAGCATTTTTACACTTCCATAAGAAAATGGTAGAAATTCTGTCAAACCCACAATTAAATGGCAGAGGAAAGCAAACACACAGAGCTATAGATGGAGACAAGAGAAGCACATTTAGCCATAAGTCATAATTTAGTTTTCTGGGATCTGAACTGTCAGTTAAAGCAGTTATTATTGGAGAGGGAGCGATAACGCTTCTAGCTCTATATTGCTGTGGGTGTAGGGGTGTGTGTGTGTTTTGCCTGTGTATTGTAGTTTTAGGGTCTTGCAAAAGTAACAGCAAACTTCAGTGTTTTCTTGACACAGATTTTCAATAAGACAGTGCCAGATGAAAAGCTATGGACTATTTTGTCTGTTAAAATCCCAATTAAAATGTATTGAGGTTTGTAGCTATAATGTATCCAAATCTAAAAAAAAAAAAAAAAATCATAATCAAGAGGTATGAATAATTTGACACCACATTGTTTACATGTATGCTTATATGACAGTAGTGGCAACAATAGCTACATTGACAGAAAAAATACCTTTGGTTTCCTTGTAATGTAAACAGTGTAACATTGCACTAAGATCCACTAAGCTCACTGATTGACACAACCTTTTTCCCTCCCAGTAGAGGTGGAGAGTCAGTACAGCTGTGTCCTCTAGCTGCATGCGGTCTGCTAAGATAGCAGCTTTTTGATTGCTAATACACTGGAGGCCACAATCTCACACTTGAGTAACCTTGGTTCGACCTCGGGGCATGGTAGTGGAGCATGTTATTTTCTATACATTAGTGCTGTGTCCACGAAACAGCTGCATGTTTCTCAAACCCATTAGGTCTCTCTGCCTCGCTTAAAAGATAGGGACCTGTGAGTGGGGGACAGAGGGATTGATCTTGGGAGCCACCTTCATAAAGCAGACAAACAAAATAGAGCATTGAATCTTATTATCTTATGGATAAAGGTTTAGGCACATCCCGCCTTAAGGAAAGAAATATAAATCATCAGACAAACACGGAATGTAGTGCACATGAGTCATGTCTTTTTAGACTTTCTGATGAGCGCACAGAAGCTCTTCTTTTATTCATCTTCTGTTTCATCACTGCTGAAATATGTCTACAGACTCACTGAAGCTGTTCAAGATTTTTGATCATTTCTCTTTTTATTTTTAAATTTGGTTTATCATTTTCACTCAGATAGTTCATATCTGTTTTCTAAAAAATCTAGAAAAGTATAAATGCTTCATTATATTAAGAACACATGCAATTATTGTCTTTTATCATAATAATGACGTGTGTTATATTTAACCTATAAATTTTTTGCTATTCTTGTTTTTTTCAACATCATAATACAGTATGTCCATGTTTCTCTGTGAGGGTTAGCATCTTGGTCCCTTTAGTATCAGGTATTACCACCAGGGAAACTATTACAGTATCAGGATTACGCTGTGAAATTTTGATTCAATATGTTTTGGAGCTCTATGAATTAATACTCTATTTTGCTTAGGGCCACATGATTTTAGGAAAGTGATTACATTGTGATCAATATCATGTTTGAAATAATCTGTACTGTTTTTCACTTTTATCATCACAACTTCTACACCATCCATGTTGAAAATTAAAGTACTGTCGTTCAAGGTATAGGTCCGTGCCAAACAGCCAACATATTTTTTAAAAACGTTAACTAATTCTGCCAATAAGAGAGGTCAAATAAAAGTAAGGTAGTCCATACTGCAGGTTTGCTTTAAAATATATATTTACCTTTAGCTGAAGCCAGGCCTCCTGGTTTCACTTCAATGACATGAAGCCGCTGTATATCATCCTCTTCTGTAACTGCCACAGTGAAACCTGGGGAAAGGTGTTTTTAAGAGTGTGATTGTCATTCATAAATATATCTTTAAAAATTATCACCGCAGCGATTTAAATATGAACCAATTAGGTCCACTTATGACTAAACGTGCTTTCTCTAAGTCACCCTCTTTCAGTAATTATCAGAGCAAGACTCAATAAAGCCCATTAAGGAATCAATTTGATGCAGCTTCTCAGTGTGTCAAACTCCGTACCGTATCCAATGGTGCTGGACTCTGCTTTGTCAAAACAGATCACCTTGGTAGCTCTGGGGCAAATCTCAATTTCTTTGTAGATCTGCCAACACATACAAATAAATGCATATTTCATTGGAGAAAATGGAAAAACACAGTCGCTGTAAGATGGATAAGGTCAGACTATTACTCTTAATAAAGAATGAACTGCTCCATGAATTATTCTGCAGAGCAAGTGCATGTGAAGGTTGTGGGGTCAGAATATGGGTTAAGACTGTAAAATGAGTGAGTGTAGGATGGGGTTTTGACCTCAGAGCAGAAACACAGCTGTGTGTATGAAGCAACAGCAGGGAGAGACGTCTGTGTTGTGTGTAACAGCCTTCACCGAAGAGAAATAACAATGTAATATCACAGACGGAGGATGAAAGAGGGTGAAACGAGTCACTGATCAAAGCAGGAAGATAAAAAGGCTCTTGAGGAAAAAACCCAGTTATGTAGAGAGTGTGCTTTGAAAGAGGGTTCAACATGTCACCTGCAAAATATCATCACAAAGAGAATTTACTTTGGGGGTTTACTCTGGCTGAATAATAAGGTGAGGCCTAATTCTAGCAATAGGGATTGTGTATATGAATAACTCCAAACAGAGACACACATACATACAAATGGGTTTTTATTCGCAGTCCTCACAATACACTTTGAATATTGTTGCATAATTTATAAGATATTGCAAAATGTCTCCATACTGTCTTGGGAATTTTGCATGCATTGCACATCGAGTCAGCAATAGGGGTCATAAAAAATGCACAGATTTGCCTCCATATTGGCGGCAAAAATAGCACAAATGAATTTATAATGAAATGGATCTAAAGTTCAGATGGGTGGCTGATTCATGTCAGAGTGTAATAAAAAAAATAACTAAAACCACTGATAACTCAAACTGACTCTTACAGTTGGCTAATTGTTTTCACTAACTCTGATTTCTGAACTGTTTTGTTAAAATATTCCAAGGTCAGAACTAAAACTAACACCGAATAATATTTACAATTATGCTCTTCACCTTTAAGGGTTTAACAAGACTGAAATGAAGCTTATGGAAAATTGAGGGTCCTGTTAAAATTCAACCAGAGAAATTGAGCTTAATGCTTGCTTTGAAGCTTTGAGTGTTCATTTGGAGTTTCACAATAACTCTTGTAAACAAAAATCTGATCTTGTGTTGTTTTATGCACCGTTTTATTTGAGCTTTCTTATTTAACTTCTACAATTCAACTATTTTTAACATAATTTTGATTCATCATTGGTATAAATCACCTATTTTCATTTATGCTATATTATGTTTAAAAAAATGTCAAAAATGAATAGTAGGTCCTCCAAAATACTCCTGCTTGCTGTATATCTGTAATATTATCTTTTGGTGCATATTTACCATTTCGACATGTTTTTTTTAACACGCTTTATCAGTTAGTTAAGTTGTTTTCAGAACAATTATGTAGGGCCCCAATACTATGACGCACAATATTACATGAAATCTGCAATAAAATTACAATTTGGCTAATTAATTGCTTACATCATCCTAATTCAGATTCCACAAATCACAGTGCCTTAAAGTGCAGTCTCTTACCAAATCAGATATCTCCTCTTCAGATTTTGGAACATAATAAAGCAACTGGTTGTCGACCCACACCTTGACACGCAGGTAGTGACCAGAGGGCTCAAGCTGATGGGACTG
This sequence comes from Xiphophorus maculatus, assembly GCF_002775205.1. Taxonomy (NCBI): domain Eukaryota; kingdom Metazoa; phylum Chordata; class Actinopteri; order Cyprinodontiformes; family Poeciliidae; genus Xiphophorus; species Xiphophorus maculatus. The sequence goes on from NC_036453.1 coordinate 29,149,654, forward strand.
GAAGTAACGAGACAGGAAAGAAATTTGTGCAATTGCTCCAAGGTTGCTCCAAATATTTGATGTTTATTTGTTTTGTCATGTCATGTCAAGTTGACCTTCCAATGGAAGACAGAGGTATTTTGATAATTTGTCAGTAAAAACACATAGCACATTTATTTAGTAATTATATTTTTTATGAATGCAAAAAGACACTGTTGATAAGAATGATATTACGATTTCTGTCTTTTGTTTCTGCACAAAAAAGTATATCAACCTGTTAGCATTAATCTTCGTATCAATTGTATTTGACACATTTATAACAGCATCGCGGAATTAAGAAAATTATCTTGATACTTTAGGTTTTAGAAAGTCTTTTTGTAGCTTTTGTGCATCTGCAGTAGCTAGAAATATGCACAATAACACTAAACAGTATGCTAACACACAATGTAGTTTCTTAAAACAAACAAGGATAAATTCTTCTCAAATACAAAAAAAATATATATATCTCCAATAACCATTTTTTCTCTAGTCAGTCAGGAGAATGTCTAGCATTTCGGCCAGCTGACAGCAGCAACAGGAGGGGGAGGGCCATCACTGTTACATACACTTAGAGTAGGCTCTGTTCACTCTAACACATCCTGTTGGATCTCATGTAAAAGTTGTTAAGCCATAAGAATGGTCTGAACAGTGGCCTACCTTACAGACACTGCTCAGGACATCCACTGTTGTCTCCCCAGGCTGAACGATGGCCAGTACTGGCTGATTGTTTGGCAGACAAACCCAGGAGGGCTTCAAATAATCGGGAACCCAAATATCACTGTCGACGCTTTGCTGAGGAACAGTTTTCATGGAGTCTTCAGTTTTTTTCTGAAAATGGAACATAGACATGTACTTTAGCTGTATAATCAGCTACTGCATAGAACAAAATCTGACAAAATATAAGAGTAAAGGCAGTAATAAGACAAAACATCATATGCATGTAGGAAAAACCCATGTTGATTTTAATTATTAGATAAACTAAAATGAAAAAAATTCTAAAGGACCAGGTGAACATGTAATGATTTGAAGATTTTATTTAATTAATGTCTTTTGAAAAACTTTTTCATTTTCCTTGAGATGTATGCTGTTTTCTGTATGTGGGAGTTAATTTACATTTTCACAATATGAGTCTGTACAAAGATTGCATTCTGTAATCTGTAGGTCCATCAGTTTGATCCAAGTGAACAATCTGACCATCATGTCGGCCTCTCTCCTTTTATCTCTCCTGTTTGCCCTCACATTGCTTGTTACCTAGCTCTCCCTATCAAGTAACCGTATCCACATTTTTCTTTCAATTCTTCAATTCCGCCCACCCTGCCATCGATCAGTGCCTCTCCTTCTGGTGCCCTTTCCCCGATCTGTGGAACTCTCCACCAGCTCGCTTCTGTGCTGCCGTCGTTCTTGCCAAATAATCTCCCAACAGTTAACAAAATTGGATCCTTTAGTCTACAATTAGTATGTATCTGCATGTGCATGTTTGGTTTGTTTTGAAAGACAAAACTACACAAAGATGTGTGCAAAAAAAATACATGTAGACAAAAAAAAAAGAGACACTTCTTTTTCCCAGACAGAAAACAGGCTGGGGGGCCCGTGACCAGTACCTCCCCCAACTTCCCTGAACTCCCAGGCTGCTCAGCACCATCTGGCTTCCCTCCTGGTCTATCTAAGATTCCTCTGCTGGGGGGATGAAGGATTTCCAGCAGGCATATTAAAAATCTTCCTCTATCTACTTTCCTCTTACGTTAACAATCGGTCTCCCCAGAATAAATATAGTCTTATAATAGGGGCCAGCCTGTCAGAGGTGAAAAATCTTCACTGGTAATGTGAGGTCTCTTGCTGTGTATCAGTAAAAGTCGGGACATGCTGCCTCTTGTGCATTTCTTTACGGTCATCCCATTCCCCCCACCCCCTGCCAGCTGAGGTGGGGCGTGGGTGGAAGGAAATTGATCTCTCCTCCTGCCGCAGGGGGCCCTCACAGCAAGAGTGGTTTATTGCCCCAGTTTTTCTTCTGTCTGAGAGGTTCAGACAGAGGCCTGTCTTTTCCTCTCCCACACTTTCGGCTGTTTTTTATCGCTTCTCATGAAATATGGAGCTGGCATGCTTGTCCTTGCACGACCTCTGCCTAATTGGACCCTTTCCTTTCTAGTTCATGTAAAAAAACACACATTTACTTATCTGTGATGAATAATCAGAAACATCCAAATGAGACCTAAGATGATTTCTTTGTTAAAATATTTGCTAGGATGTTCAATCATCTGTAAATTGTGGTCAGTACAGAACAACACAGGTGAGAACAGATGGTGTGAAACTGCCTGGCACTTTTGTAGCTAATGTCTGCATAATTTGAGGTAATGATCCGCAAATATCAGATCGGGTTTCTCTCACTGGGATCAGCAGAGAGAGATGTCTCTAGTGGATGGTTAATGGGATTCTGATTTGGCTGAAATTGCCTGAAGCAACTGAATAAAGAGATGGATATCCATCAAGACTGATGTGGGTTTTTGTTTTGGTATCTAATAAAACTACAAAAGGAATGGAAGATTGTTGATGACAATAGAAAAAAAAGTTGCCAATTATTCTTCTGAAGCTGGAGAATAATCTGCAGAAGAATCTTATACACCACAAGTACAGTGCCATGCAAAAGTATTCACTCCACTTGAACGTTTTTCATTTTTAGTCATGTTTTTAATGGATTTATTTTGTCACAAATAAATCCATTAAGCATACTATAAATTTTGAAAAGTTCAAGATGCACTGATAATTTTCCAAGGCTCTGTAAGCTCCAGAATTATCTGAGTGTGTGGGAAGAGAGACTGCTAATTTTAAACTTTCATAAGCCTGCAAATTTGTCCACTTACTCCACGTCGAGGGGGAGAAGTGGATGTCTATAAATGTTAAAGCAATAGCTTGAGAATGACCTCAAATGAATGCTCACTGGTGCAAAAGGGTGCAGGGATTTTGTGCCTCCCCCAGATAAAGCATCACATAAAGAGCTAGAGCATCTAACAAAACCAAAGGAGGTGGAAAATCCAACTATGCTGCTGGCCTCGGGGTCTTTAGAAGCCCCTATCCTATTATACAAGCACAAAGATCCATCAGATGCCCCAGTGATCTTTCTCATAGTATATAAGAAAGGCAAACAATGATGAGTAATTAGCCCACAGCAAAACAAGACCTGCTTCTTTGTGCATGGCCTTGTGAAGATTATTACTGTATAGATGTAAACATTCTCTTATGTGGCTTTTTTTCATAACACTTTAGTTACAGCATGGCAGAGAACTACAAAGAATCTGAGACAAGTCATGACCTACTTTATACAACACTGTAAAATTATTAAATTCTTTAATTTAGAGTTAGCTAGCTTTAAATGCACCCAGTGTATTAGGAGTCGTTCAGATGCTCTTTACTCGTATAATCAGCTACTGCATAGTACAAAATGCCAACATTTCCCAAATTTGGTGTACCTGAAAGTCCTCAATGTTTTAAACTCAAAATAAACTAAACTTAAGCTGTTCTAGAAATAAGATTGTTTTACCATCTCTACTTCTTTCAAAGGTGTTCATAATTTTTCAAAAGGTTCTGTTTTTTTAATCAGAGACTTCAGAGAACATCTAGATTCACTGAATTTTACTAGTTTGCATCACAAAACAATTCCCAATGTTTTTAATAAAATGTTTTCCAATTCAACTTTTTTGGATTAGATTAGTTTAGGTAACAATTTACATGTCTAAATTTATTCTTACAGATATCTCGCTGGCTGAGTCTTCAAACATGAGCTCCAATGGTTTTCTTACAGGATCCGTCCCATTTTCAAACACCTATAAGAAAAAAAATTGATTAGAGTCCAAATGCACACAAAGCCATAGAGATTTTATGTACTTTAAATATTTACAGAGCTACCTCATTCACTTTCAGAAAACTATTCATTCTTACTATTATTGGTACAGATAATGAGATAGAAATTAATTTTAAAGTATTCTTCAGTCAGAAGGTGAAATCTATCAAGACCTGTTGAGCTGAAGGATGTCCTTTGGTCTTTCTTCTGGAGGCAGTGTCCAGACCCCAGAGGGAAGAGAAGCGGCTACGCCGTTTACTGAAGGTTCGCTGCACAGCCTGGTTTCGCTTCCTGATGCTGCCTTCAGTTCGGGCTGACACCTGTCAAAGTATAGACGCAAGAATGGATATTTGAGACTTAAAATGTTGTAAGTTAGAAGATTATCGTTAAAATACAGCCACACCCACATCAAGTCATAATTTGGGTAATGTCAATAATATCTATAATATCTAGTCATCATAGAACTCACATTTGAGACAAATAATACTGATTAGACATCTGTAAAATGTGGTGGGAAAAAAATTCAATCTAAAAAGGCCAAGCTAGAAACTAACATTCTGATGCCTCACATGATGCGTCATACAACACCAGGGGCCTCATGCATAAAAGAGTGCTCAGTTTTCACACTAAAACTTGGCGCACAAAAAAATTTGGATGTATAAAGCCGTGCGCACGCACATTTTCAGGCCAGCATAAAAGTGTGCGTATATTTACGCAAACTTTGACGCAAAGTTAATTTTTATACATGCCGACTTGTTCGTAAAATATGGCGCCGCACATATTTTGTGCGCACGCACGCTTTATGCATGAGGACCCAGATGCTTAGCTGGCATTTGCAGGAACTACATAGATGTGGAAGAATGATTCTGATAGTGTGGCATCACACTGCTAAAATGTCTTGATGGGAAGAGATATGCAAAAATATATCTTTCTACACACACAAACATGCACAGCTACTATATTTTTCTTATCTATTTTTTTGGGATTGGTGGATCAATATAAATTCTGTAAACGAGGATCTATCCCTCAGGTACTTTCCCACAAACAAGCTTAACACTTTCTGCCCCCATTTCTTTTGGTATCCTATCTTATCTCTTTTTTCTTCTTTCATACAATTCTGCATATTTCTCCTACCTCATAATATCTATTTGTCTCCCATATTACACATTAGATAAATAGCTGCTCACCATAAAAAAAACCTGCCAAACAGATAATTCTTTAAAACAAAGCATATATGCAAAAACATAAAATCTGTAGCTTTTCCTTTATTTCATCTTTTATTTCCATCCTTTTTTATGCTGAAGCAACCTCTTCCATACAGCTTAACTAGGAAGGTTTGATCTATTAGCTTTAAGCTGTGTGTGTCACGAGCGGTGATTAGACAGCACACTGACACAGCTTACAGTAGGCACAGTGTGTACACACACACTCATGCTCTGGTGAAACATAGTGAGTATGAGCTGCTCAGTGGTCAGAACTTGAGTGTGAATTAACCCAGAAATGCCAAGAGCTTTTTGTCTCTGTTCTTGTAGTGGATCACTGAACAGGACTAGGGGGTTATTTCTGATATTGCATTTCTGTTACAAAAAAATATTTTGATAATGGCTACATTATGCAGCTCCTTACTTGTTAATGCAATGTAGGGGTGTTCTATTGAGATTAGGTTCTGAGGAATTTGAAAGTTGTGTCACCATCTTTTTATCTTTTTCATTTTCCCGAACTGATTTTAAGAAGATTAGTTTGAACTCTAACAGATAACATCATCCTACTGAGGAAATGCTTCAAAGTATGCCACCTAACTCTGATGAAGTACAACGAAACAAACATAAAAAGGATTTACCACCGTAATGCTACCCTTGAAATTCATTCTACTCTGTTGGTTATATCAACATTTATTTTTGTCTTTAGGTAAGGTAATCTTTATCTGATCTTTATATAGCAAGCACCAAACAGTGGTACAGCCAGGGGTAAGGGTTATCAGCCAGTCCACCTCAATTCATACTCCCTGTACCTCCAAATTGCCCCTTCCTAATTCCATCTTTGACCCATATACCTTTAACATTTTGTATATAGCTAGTGGGAAGTGAAAGAACCGCAGATAAAACATCACTAACTCCCACACTACATAGAAACTTTTAAAAAACTCATCAACATATCAAGCCTGAATTGTTATAATTGCAGCAGAATATCAAATATTGTTGCCACCTCATGTCAATTAAACATTGTGGACTCTCTCAATTGTCCAAAGGACATACAATTTTATTGATTGGTATTGTCTGAATATGTTGCCAATTCCATAACAGCGTTGGTGCTGATTAAAAAGACAGCACAGGTGAGCTTAAAACACAAAGTCTTGGTCTGGTTGGCGTTTTAAGATTATTTTAATAGAAAGTCATAATCTAAGATTCTGTCTAGTAAAGATTTTGTTGAGTAAACTAAAACCTTTAATATGTTGTAATAAGACAGGATGATAAATGTAATCTCCTTTCCCTTTCAGTTTTACTGACACTGGTGTAGGTCATCTCTTCAAAGATGGCATTTCATTGTGGGAATTCTTGAAGAAGTTCAAATACCAAACATAGCACAAAGGTGATGACCTGGGCTGGGTTGTGTCATAACTTAACACTGTCAACAACCAGAGACGTCATTTCATTTTATTGTGATTTTTATTGGACAGGCCGATTTTAAAAATTCCACAATGGGAGGAAAAGGTTACTTTCAGGTTCTTAGGCTGTTTTGTATTTTTCATTATTTGTGGTCTGTGTTTGCCTTAGTTATTCTTTGTCTTGATCAGATTGGCCTTATTTCCGTTCCGCTTTAGTTCAGTTTGTCCTTAGTTATTTTAGCCAGATTATGTTTATTATTTATTTGTGCTTGGTTTTTGTCTGGGTTAGATTTTATTTCCCAGTTCCCCTGTTTGTGTTTACTCCTAACTCCCTTGTTCCATTTTCTCTTTTTCTCTCCTCACATCTGCAACCTGTTAATCAGCCCGTTTCAGCACTCATTCTCCCAATATCCAAACACTTCTCTTGGTTCCTCTCATTATTCTCTTCCATTCTTTGTACTACCTGGTCCCTGTTTATTTCAAGTAAGTTTTTGTTTCTATTATTTTTGTCATTGAATTATTCAACTTCATGCACCGCCTGTGCCTGCTCCGAAATTGTGGGTCAAATCAACATCAACATCATGACATTTACATGGGTTTCAAAAAAATGTTTGCAAATAAAAATCTGAAAAGTAAATTTGTTTTCAACTACCATTAAGCTACACTCCAGAGAAAACAGCAAACAAGTGGATGAAGGAAAACTGTTCAGCTTTCTACAAAAGTAGAATATTTTAAGTGTTAAAAAGAAGATAGACATTTCACATCTCAACAAATATAAACCAATCGCAGATACCAATCTTTTCAGATTGGTATTTGTATTAAAACCAAATACATTTTGTCTTCCACTACCAACTATGCACCACATGTTTGTCTCTTCCACCAAATCCCAACAAAATACATTGAAGATACATTGAACCCTTCAATGTTCCAACACTGAAGGCTGTGTACTGGTTTTAATTTGGCCAATAGATGAAGTTAAGGTCCCAATGTGCAATAAAATAAATTTACACCAGAGGTTTTCAACTCCAGTCTTCAAAGGCCAATGTCCTGCAGCTTTTAGATGTATCCCTTGTCCAACAGACCTGAATGAAATAGCTGAATTACCTCTTCAGTATACAGTCAAGTTTTCCAGAGTCTTGCTAATGATCTCATTATTTGACTCAGCTTTGTTGAAGCAGAGACACGTCTAAAAGTTGCAAGGAGCTGACCAAAGACGACTGGAGTTGTAGACCCCTGACATACACAATCAAAATAATTTTTGTATCATTATAATAATTGCAAAAATAATTATGAACTTTTGCTAATATGTCAAGACAAAAAACTGAAGACACCTGTTGTTCCAGCGTATTTGCTTTATAAATGAAGCAGAAATTTCTTGTTTCAGGTAGGCATATGTGACAAGACATTTACAGCAACACAAACACACCCGCTCTCTCCAAGATGATCTCCCATTGAGGGTTGACTGTTTGAAGCCTCAAACAAAATACCTACTTAAACATGTAAGGACACGTGCAATATGTTCAGGAGCTCTAATTTGCTCAAGGAAGAACATTTCTGAACAGCTAGGAGAGGAAAAACCTGGAAATGATTCACCAGACATGGATATTATATGTGAGTGTGTGTGTGTTTGTGTGTATGGACATTTTTTGCCCTACCAGTGCATGGAAGGAAGACACAGAGAAGATGCCAAGGCGACCCATGGCCATTTTGGTGGGACGTGAAGCAAAACCCAGGAGGCGTTTGGGATTTGGAGGTTCACCGCCTTGTAGGCTAGCCAGGTAGCAGCGACAGCGGAAGAGATCTATGTGGAACCGCTCCAAGTTCTGCTCCCACAAAAAAATCTAGCAAACAGAAAAGTTTGGAGTTTAAACAACTGAATGTGTCTGAGAAAGGTAATTATGGATCGTAAGCAAACTTCCTTATCATTACACTAATTTATTTCAAATTTTACTACTAACTAATTAAAAAAAACCCTTGAACAAGCCTGTAGGCTTGCCTGGTGTTACATAGTCACTTGGTCATTGTGGGAGGGGAGTTATGTGGGCGTGCTGAAGCCCCTGCAGCGAGGTATTACTCACCAGCACAGCCCCCACCAGTTGCCGACCTGCAGTGATATGTGCAGAGCATCACAGGGTGGGCCGTGGGAGGTGGAACATGAACACAACACTAGCAGGGCTTCATTTGCATTAGTTTTTTCCGTCATCTGTTTGTTTGGCTTGATATACAAATACTATCTATGATGCCTTTTAATTTTACACAGATTCCTAACCACATTACTACTTTCATAAAACTGGTTAGAAAATACAAGCTTTTCCAAATGTTACACTAAAAACCAAATTTGGTGTAATTGACTACCCTGGGTAACTATTAGCATTGTTTTATGGAGGATAGTCAAACACTTCCATTAAAAAGAACCTTTTTTGCTTGCGTTTTATGTAAAACGTCATCCTTTCAGCCGGCTAAAATCTCAGAAAGTTGTTTTAATCAGTTCTACATTACAGCATTCTGTGTATAATTTAACTGTGCCTCCACACCTGATGGAATGAAAAGAAGGATTTTTTTGAGTGAAAATGAAAAAAAAATCATTAAACACAGAAGCATTAAGGTATGTTTACCACGTGTTTCAGCCTGTGCTTGAGATTTTGAATGATGCCACAGGCACATTCATATATATATCAAAACATCTGTGGTTCCACATGCTTCTAAAGAAGATTTTTTTCTGATTGACACGCTACAGAGAAGGTGATTTAGTGTCACACTCAGTGATATACTAAAAGTTGAAGGATGTGCTTTCACAGATTAAAATACGATTCCTTTAAAACACATGATATCCCAAGCATTCATGTAACATGTATGCAAAGTCAGCAAAGTCAGTAGAACCAGGACGAGTTGTATCAGTTTTGCTGTATTGAGAGAGAAGGCGGAAATGCCCTTTTGAAAATAAGATAAGTCTTTGCATCCGGTTGATCTGCTAGATTTCCGTTATAGATAATCACAGTTCTCTGTTCTGTACCTGCTCCAGTATGGTCTTCCTCTTCTTTGCATCAGTTACAGCGGAAAGCTGCATATCTCCCATCTTTTTCATTTTCTCGTCCATGTCAATCTTCTGCTCCAGTTTGCGGATCTCAGTTCGGAGCAGCCTAACGGTGTCCTCCCTGTGGTGCTGTCGGGCAAGAGCTGTAGCACACGCAGAGTGAATCGCCGTGATCCAGTTCTCCAGTTCCGTTTGGCCTGATGTCTGTTAAGAAATGGTAGTATTGATAGGTTTATAGCTTAAAGACCAGCTGGCATATTTTAGAGCAAAAAAATTAACAAATCAAACTAATGAAGGTATGAAATAAAACAAAATCAAAGTTGGGTTTGCATTGTTTGTCCAAGTGAATAAATACGTTTAAAATGGCCTTTTCTGGAAAAAAAAGTCTTTTTAGAGACAAAAGTCAGAACTTTTTTTTCTAACAGCTTTTGCTACACATGATCATTTGACAAATTATATGCAGACTTATTTTCCTGTGCCACTTTGTTAAATTTCCAAGCCAATGCCTCCAGAAATTTCACATCACCACAAAAATGCCCACTTTATGAGGCAAAATGTGAGCTGGAGAATTTTATAATGACCGTTTACCTTCTCAGTGGCCTTTGAATTATCCAACTCTTGTAAGGTTAAGGCAAACGTAACAAATTACTTTTCATTAACTTTTGAATTGACACTCAGCTCTTTTGTGTTTACATTTCCTCTTGGCTTGTTGTTAAAATTTTCACAAATGATTTATAGAATATATTAAAGCACACAACAGATAGCGATATGAATGAATGTTCAAGTTACAAAATTGGTTTAACAGACAACGTTATCAATTTAATCTTATCGCGCTTTCCCCAATTGCTTATTGTCTCTATGAGGAAATTTCATGAATATAAATAGACACATTTCAATATTTGCAATAGTCACTGCTGTGGATCACTGTCACAGTGTGACAATGTGGCCTTTAAACATGTCAGACATAAAACAAGCGCATGGACACGGAACTGTCATTTCTCCATACATAGCTAAAGGTCACGTATTTAAGTGTCAGACACATAGCCTACACATCCCCAGAGAAAATCTAATATTTCATGGCTATCCGTCTGCGCTCCTTCTGGTTTTTAAATTTGTCGTGTTTTCTCTGGACAATTATATTGATAATCCCTTAGACAGCAAAATGTCACTTGGAAGTTGTTCTTTCTAGTGGATTTTCTCACCTGGAATAAAAATGCATCCCCCATTGAGTTGCTAAGGCAGAAGACATAGTCTTTCTTGGGATGTTCGGGTACGGCCTGCACAATGCTGTTCTCCACCCACAAGGCATGTTTAGCAACGTTGTTATGGTCAATTACCGAGCGACCATCTGATTCATACAGGAAGAGGCTGCAGCCTTGAAGAACAAGAAAAAAAAGAGGGAGGAAAGGAAAACATTGTGATAAGCCCACAAACAAACTTAATTTCTTTTAACCAAAGTACTGTTTACTCATTGATATGAACTTTTAAGCCAAGGTCAGGAAGATAAGCCACATTTGCTTATTTTATAAAATTGATATAAACAGAGGATGCAGGCAGGAATGCAGCTGCAGATTCTGTATCTTATGAATTTTAAAAGGACCAGATTGGATTAGACACAGATCCTGCCGTAAAATTAAATTGTGATGAGGCTGAGCAGAGCTAATGCGCAGCCACAGAGAGCTCTGTGAGTGAGAAAACAGTAAGGGTGACAAACAAGGGCATTGGCTGAGTTTAGTCTGATGTGATTACATTCTAACAGGAGAGAGAGTGTGGAAGATTAAACGAATCAGGGTCATGTTAAGATGCTTTTTCAAGTCTGACGTTATGGCTGCAAGGTTTTCTTCATATAACAATGTTTTTCACCATAAGCAGAAAGAAACATGGCTTTAAAAAGCAGAATGCACTTAAGTGAATGTTACAACCAAAGAAACAGGCCCAGTGGGAATTTCTTATGAGCTGCTTTGGGATAAGGTTAACTTCTTTAGCACTTGTAAGAATACCAGAAAAGGTCTGAAAATAACTGATGATGCTCAAATAGGAGGCTTTAAGAAAATCAAACCCCAACCCATTGATACTCTTTAAAACAAAGTCCATGATAAAGTAAAAAAAAATCTCTAATGATGTTGATATAGTGCTTATGCAGAGTCACACTTTTATATGAGATGATATACAATGCAATATGGTTAAGTTTTGTATTGTACTGTATAATATATAGAATTGAGGCTGAAGTGGAGCATTTTGTGACATTTTTGTTCAAATCTTTCTTCTATTTTAACAAAAAAAATGCTATAACATTGTACCTTTTAGAGACACCCAGTACTGTTTCCACTTGCGCTTTGTTGCGAGTTCCACCTTCATGTTTTTCTTGTGAACCAGGAAGTTCTTCACAGCTAAAGCTCCGGCTTTTCTGACTGTGCCTTGTGCGCAGCCAGTCAACATGTCAGACGGGTAGGCACTGCTGAGAGTACCGCTGCTCTGCTCATCACTTACAGCCGAACTGGCCTCCTCAGGGAAATCTCTGCCCTGATTCGTCTGATGAATGATTGAAAGACAAAGAGATTAGAAATAAAACAAGATTATTAAACAAATTAAAAGGCGTGTAAATACAAAAAAACACAACCAGCTAACCCAGACCTGACTTTCTAACTCCTTCCGGAAATTCTCATATACTCCTCCTCTGCATCCCTCAGCAACTCTTCCGTCTCCTCCACCCGCGCTGCTGCTCCCACTGTCACTCCCATTAAAAACGCTGCTCTCTGTAGCTGAGTAGAGAGAGAACGAGGCCGACATGGCTTTACACCGCCGGGAGATCAGTTCGCCGTCTGCGTCCGTCTCTGTGGCAACGCCATCAATGCCGCTGTCGCCATATTCACTTCCATCTCCCATAGTGCCTGAGATGTCCTGTCCAACAAAAACACAAGGCAAACCCAAAACTTATTTGCTTTGGGATTATAGATGCATGTCCGCTTGAACCATCCGAATACAAACCACTGAATAAAACCGCACTTTCAGTGACCTGAATAACTAATTTGATGGTGAATATATAATTCAAGTTTTCATAACTCAATCTGACAGCTGAAACCATGCATAAATGCTTAGATGTTACTTTTCTGAGTATATACAGTGCACACTGCAAGACACTTGATTACATCACATTTCTGGAGGTTTTCAATGCATAGAAATCCTGCATCAACAGTCACATTCCATAGATTTCATTTTTAAATTACATCTGATTTTCACATTTAAAAATGAGATTCTCATATCTTACTACAAATAATCTGGGGTCTGTTTCTGTTTTTTTGCAATGTTTTGCTCTATTTACATCCAACAACCCTCTGCCCTGTTAGACAATTTAAAATAACCACTTTAATTTATGAAAATCAGCTGAACACATTGCATGGTTAACTATTTCAGTGCTGCCCTCCTGGCGGCTTATTTTTACATCAAAGGCACATATCATGAGATTTCTAAATCTGTGATTTCTTCAGCTGTAGATCATAAAATTCTGTAAAAATGTCTTAGTCAGATGGTTATCTGTCGAATCGATGTGCAAAAGCATTAGAATACTCTTCCAGAAACAAAAAACACACATGCAGAATGTTTACATAAAACAGCAGGAAATGTCTGGTTGTCTTCACAAAGACAAGTATTAAACTGACTGTGGTCCTGACCCTCTGAACTTCCTGAGAAACACTGATACACAAAGTCAATCTGAGTTCATTTCTGAAGAGAAAAAATAAAATGGACTGAAAGAAAGACAAAAAAAGGAAAGGAGACTTAAGAAACAGAATCAAACCTGAGTAGTATGTGCACGACGTCCCTGGAAGGCGGGGCAAGGTGCGGAGGGGATCCCCAGCCCTGACAACCCCTCAGACAGACAGTGAGATCGCCGACAGGGGAGGGTGAATGCTCCATAGCCGCTGCCATCCTCTTCCATTGGAGACATCAACCCATCCTCTGCTTCGGTGTCTCCATTGCATTTGGCTTCTCTGTGGTTTTTAATGTAACGATTCCTCTGACCCCGGAGGCCTGGACTCTGCTGGCTGCACAGATGGTCCAGGGAAGAAGCTCTTTCAGTGGAGCCTATGAAATAAGCAGGTGTTTATTCCAGGTTTGTATACTACGTATATGTGAGTGGACAAGTTGAGATTTAAGGGCATTAAAATTTCTGGTAGCTGCAAAAATGTTCATACCTCTTGTACTTTTTTCTTATTTATATACATTTTGAAAAAGCCACAAATTTTGGCAGGGGTTACTATTTCAGACTAATCCAAATTATTGCATGTTTTTGAGGTAGAAGGAAAAGGATAACAGAGTCTTTCCACCCAAGTCCCACAAAAGGCATTAAAGTTCCAAGTCATGTTTAAAGTCAAGACATATAAGTCTCATATCAAGTCAACCTATTAATTTTTCAGGAGAAATTAATAGGTAAGTTGAGATATTTAAAGAGTTTTAATATTTTAAAAGGAATTAAGTCTTAAACAAGTCATTTGACTTTTACTGTGGCCTTGTGTAAGAAAAGCTTTTGACCTGTATTGCACAGTTGGCCTGTCTGGTGTGTCTTTTGACCTTCATAATGTAATTTGTTCATTAATGTTTTTCATTAAACCTCCGACCACAGATGTATTTAGCTCATCTTTAACATACACAGATTAAGACACTACTTATTAATTAGACTTGGCAGTTGAACTGGGTTTTATTTAGGAGAAACATATTGAAGAAGTTACACCCAAACACATGGCTCACTTGATGAAATTGTATTTTCTTATCTGAACATTCTGTATAATTTTCTTTCCACATCATAATTAAACACTACTTTGTGTTAGGTTATCACATGAAGTCCCAAAAGCAGGGTTCAGGGTTCATTCCTGTATTTGACTTCAGCATTGCAAGCTTGTGTCTTGTGAATCATGATTGCCAAAGTGTGTGTGAGTGTGTGTGCTAGTGTGAATGCACAAAGCCTATACATTATGCTGAGCACTTATGGAAGCCCTTTAAGCCTTCAACAGTTAAGTTAACAGCCACTGCCTGATGTCACGTTGGACTGCTTGAGCTCCTGCAGAGCTCCAGTTAAACTAACAAACCTGTGATTAACTGAACTGTTGCAAGTGATGGATAGCAACGGACCTTTAATCAGCACAGTGTCTCAAATCATTTTTCCCTCTCAGCCAGTGCCTATGATTTTCTCACCCCCTTCCCCTCTCATTGCCTGCATTCTGAAGGCAATCAATCTCTTCTGCTTACATCGTTTAAGAAATACTTTTATGATTAATTCTGGGAAAATATATGCATATCTAACTAAATATTACCTACACATGAGAAAATGGAGGCTGAAAATGAAAGTATAACATTTGGTGTTAGTGTGCAAGGAAACAGGACTGGACAGTGATAGAATACATGCAAAAAGCAGTGTTTTATGTCCATGTTTTCTTTGTTCTTACCTGAACTCCCTCTGAGACGCGTGAACTGCTCCTCCTCCTCTTCCTCTCCTCCGTCGATTATGTCTTCTGTGCTGGTAAGATTTTCCTGGCTCAGGTCGGACATAGAGAACTCCAGGCTGTCTTCTCTCCACATGTCTGCTGACTTTGATCGCTTCTTTTTAAAAGTTCCTCCATCTCTGGTACCTTCAGTCATTCTTTGGAGGTATCTTTCTTCCCCAGGAACATTTCCTTCCCCCATAGAATCCTCTGCTCCATCCTGAGCAATAGTGTCTGCCTCTGAGGTCTCAGGAGTTGGCGTGGCCAAGGCCTCGTCCTCATGTTGATAGGAGTCTGGCCTCATTGTCATTGAGATGCGTTGTGTCCAGTGAGGGTTGATGCCAAACTCTCCCAGCTCATCTGTGCCATTGAAAAGTTCCAGTCCACTCTCAGCTAAGGACTGTGGGATACTTGGTGTGCTGGAGGAGCGAGTGGAGGTCTCTGAGTTTCTGTACTCCTGTTTCACAGTCGAAGAGAGCCTTTGCCGGCGAGTGACCGACTTCTTGTTGGTGAGGCGGAGTGAACGGGATGTTTGTTTACGAGAAAGGTGTACCGTTTCATTGCCGTACACACTGCTGTCTCCGTTCTGACTCTCCACGTTTCCCATGATTTAACTGGACAGAAAGGAGAAAACCACAGAAAGACAAAGCCTTAACTTTCTTCTGATTTAGCCTGAATAAAGCCTAGGAAAAAACCACATTTAAGTACACCTCTTCCAGTTTTGTTTTGAAAACAGAGGTGGGAGGCCAGCTCAGATCTTATAGTTAGATTGACTTGACTTGATTTGAGACTTGTGTCCAGTGAGGGTACACACTGGAAAAACCTTCTGAAATGTATGTAGTGATCTTTTGATGGCCATTAGCCACCAATGTTGTTCTGTGCTAATGCTGCTTTACATCTGGAAGGCACTTATAGCAGTTGGATTGGTTCTTTTCTGACATGAGTCTCTCTGTAATAGCTAACTGATACTCTTCTGTATATGATTCTCAGATTTATGCAAATTTTAAAACATTTGCTTGGATGGCTACTTAAATGAGATAAAAGACTAGTTGTGTGAGTACCTTTTTCATTTTTCAGTGAAACAGAAACAATTACTTGAAATAGACTGGAACAACATGCAAAGCCTCATTTAAACATTCACAAATATTTCAGAATGCTCTTGTCAACAACAAGCAAAATGATAAAATTTCTGTTTTATATTCTGATTGTTACAAGAGCTCCTTCCTTCCTGTCCGTAGCAATCACTAGCCTCAACAACTTTTTGAAGAAATTTGTATGAGTTCCTACAATATTTCTTTTGGGATTAGCAAAGCAAAGTGCTCTTGAATTCAAACAAAATTTTAAAAATATCTGTGTGCACATGGCAAGCAGTTAAATGTTAGGAACCAGTATATCTATCTAATCTTTAAACTACACATTTTGTTTCTCACTCTCTCCATTCTCATAATAAAAACATTGTTTTCTGCCAAAGGCTGACAACTTTGAATCAAGCCTTACAGGCTGTGACAACAAAGCTGGTGAATAACCTATTGCCACAACTGCATGAGTTTGATTCCCTGTATTATTTTAAAAAAAAACAATCACAGATCTATCTATTTAGTCTGACATTTGCCTGAAGTTTATACTGCCAGTAGCAATGTTTTTATATCAATCATCTCATGGGTGTTTCTCTATTTTTTTAAATCTCTTCTTTGCTTTAAAGTCTCTGTTTTTTTAACGTTTTAACCTCTGTGAGTTTAATATTTTATTTATGGACTCTAAAAATACAGTTAGACACATTCAAGAATTTAAACATAATCTTCAAGAGCTCTTGAAGCTCTGAATTGCTCTATCTCTATCATGTGTATAACGTACTACTGTGACAATCTAAACTCCTTTACTGGGAAAAAAAGTCAAACATGAGATGTGCCTGTGCTTGCTCTATTTAACTTTTTTTGTGCTTTAAACAAATCCAAAGATTTGTTTGATCCTTTTAAATCATACATTCATAATTTTATTCTGAAATTGCCCTCCATAAATAAAAATCTTTAGACAGAAAAAAAGAAAATAAAGACAACCCCGCTATGAATAAAAAAGAAAGACATTTCCAGGAAAACACATCCATAAAGATCTGGGTACACTAGTGTGCCAGACCCTTCCGATGTTCAAAAACTAAGCAAAAAAAAACTGATAAGGATTTTGAAAGGACAATGTTGTTGATTTCTTTTTTAATTTTACAAACATAGTAATATAGTATGTCAAGTACTTAACTAATTTCTTGTAAGGTGTATATATTACAAACCCATAATAGTTGTTAACTACAAAAAGGTCAAGAGTTTATGGTGACTATACACAAAAACAGCATTCACCAAGGGCAAGTACAATTTCATAACCTGCTTAATAATTTAACTTTAAACATCATGAGCTGTTTCCATGCTTTGCATACTTTAACTGTCATTCAAATAAGACGGGGGATCAAGTACATCCATAGATGAGGTGGAAAGTCCCCTGCAGCTTTTTAAGCCATATGTTATCAGATACTACCAGCTGATTTGGTTACTATGGCAGGCATGGAAAACTGCACAGAAGAATCCAACACTAATAGAGATCTAAAGAGAATGTTAACCAAAAATGTGTTGCTTTCACATTTTTTGTGGCAAGAATTTATTTATACTGTTTTTGTATGGAAAATCTTGATTTTATTTTATTTGAATTTATGTAAAATAACAATAAAAAAGTCTAACTACAAGTGAACAAAGCAGGTTTTAGGGCATATTTTGTTGATAGTAGGAGAATCTTTGTGCTTCCATAGGCTTAAGGCTTAATGCTATTTAATGCTATTGAGGCTCAAGTAGTTGCTGTATCAGCTGCTGTCAGATCAGTTTGTACTCTGTGAATCACACATTGTCAAACCCACGCCATTAGTCTCTTAGCTGTGACGAGAGAGAGAGGGAGACTAAAAATTTTAAACAATATTTTTTTTTGTTTTTGAGCTGGAAAACCTTCTATGCAAGTTTCTTCATAAAAGTGTGAAATCTATGAAGCAACAAAAGATACTTGTATTCACCTCTGTTTCAGGAACCGGATCACCATCTTCCCATCATTACTGGGATTTGATCTTCCGCCGATAACATGGTCTAAACAGGCTCAAATGCTGGAAACACTTTGCCCTAAAAAAAAACAAGAGCAGATAGAGGCATTTCAGCTTCAGACAAAAGATAGTAAGCAAAAAGGACTTCCAATACTAAGAAACAAAGAATCTTCAAGAAACCCTCTTCTGAAAAAGTTGTTCACCACTTGGAAAAGTTTCCGTGGACTGGTGACAGAAAATTGGAAACTTTTTGCATGCTGTGTATCCTTTTACATCTGCTTAAAAACTAACACAGAACTAAAAATAACAGCATAATACCAGAAGTTCAAACAAGAGACCTAATGTGACAGTCTTGGGTTGCTGTTATGATTCAGGACCTGGAGGATTTCATGTATGTGGACATCAATTCATTACTTTAAATTCAACCGCAAAAGGGTTATTAAGTGGGCAGTGATTGAAAGCACACCAGCAAGTCCACCTCTAAATGGCTCAAAGGAAAAAAAATCTAAATAAAGGATTTGGATTGATCTAGGCAAGTCCAGACATATATCAATACACATACAATTTTATTTAAACCAAATTGTCATTTGAGAATTGCAGTTTGTTCTTTCCCATGCTTTTGTTTGACGTTAATGTGTTTAATGATCTAAAAGATGTCATTAGAAAATAGAAAATATGTAAAAGTAATATATAAAAGGGCAGATACATTTTCACGTCAAAGGAAATTAAATTATGAAATCCAACTAATTGTCTCAATAAGACAGATTATTAGAAGAGAACCAACAAAGACCAAAGCTGAAAATGAAAAGCAAACTTCAAAGCTGACGTGTTCATTTACACACCTAAAATTTCTTTGAGATCTACCCTCACACTCTTGCGACCACAAACCAAGCAGGCATGCACAGACATAAAACATTTTGGGAAAAGACCCCTTTGTATCCGAGCTGACAAAGAAAAATTTTCACGCTGTTTACTAAATAATACTAATCCTTGCCAAATCTACCTAATTTTCTCTGGTACCAGCCCTTAGCTGCTGGGCTCCAATTTCCATACTGCTGCTCTATGCATTAATGATTGGAGGTCACGAAAGTGTAAGCACAGTTGTTTGAGGGTTGATGTGGACATATAGCCAGTTGGTAGATTAAATATTTTGCTCTTCTAAAAAAGAATTGGCAAATCTTCATAATGGCATCACTCATTTGGATAGTGTAGATGTTCAGGACCTGCTGTGGACTATGCTGTTCTCCAGGGTGCCAAGACAATTATTTGATCTGGCTACAATTCTAAAGGGAAATAAGATAGATATGATAATAGAGAAAAACATATTCTATATGAGATATTAAAAATCTTTATGAGTTTCAAGGCAGATGGTATGCCCTCAGCCCTCAGCTGATGGTCTGCATGACAGCTTCACATGGTGCTTAGGCACTTCAGGCAGATATTTCATCTTCCTTTTTTAAAGAAAAAACAACAATTGTTTTTTTTTTCTATTAGGTCTACAGTGCTGATATAAATATATATTGCCCTTTCCAAATAATTGACTCCAGTTATTAATGTTATAAGTGGGGATTATAGTTTGTAATCAAACATGGTTTATTTATTTGAGACAGAAGTACATTAAATCTCCTTTGTTAGATTTTTGAGAAAATGAGATAATCCACATTATTCCAAATACTCCACCCTTATTGTGAAACATAATGGCGGCATCAGAATGGATGTTTGGGAATACCTTTCTCCAGCAGGGAGAAAGGTATTCCCAAGTTGATATGAGCGTTGATATGAGAGTTGATATGAGAGTTGATAGAAACTTAGATGGAGTTAAATTTAGTGCAGTTTGTGAGAAAACCAGTCTTAAAACTGGAAACTACTTGAGGTTCAGCTTCGGGTAGAACAGCAACCCTAAACATACAAGAGAAGAGAAGAAACTTAGACTGATTAGACTAAATAATATAGTATGTTAGAATGGACTTGTGGAAGTTTGAACCAAACTGAGAATATGTGGCTAGACTTCAAATTATTGTTCACACTCCAGTCCGTACATACACAAAACTGGTAGAGACATATCCTCAAAACACTTGCAGTTACAATCAGGCTCTACAACATGTTGACTCACTTTTCAGATGATTTTTTTGGTCAAATAAAATTCAAAACCTATTAATTTATTTTCTTTCCACTTGACAATTAGATGAGTTTGTGTTGATCTCATGGAATTTTAGGGAAACACTTTGAGGTTGTAAGGTGACAAAATAGTGTATGATGAGCTTGCAAGGCACTGAATGTGTATTTATCTGATTCAGCTTAACCACTGTAGCACATTTCAACCCCGCCTTTGAGAAGTACTTATATAAGCTCAACTTCGACCCTGAGATTTCTTCTCCTCTCACTTTGCCCTTTGTTTCTCATCTCTCTTCTGTTTCATCTGCTCTGATGAAGTCAGCCCACATGCTGTCCACCCACCCTCTGAAAATAGCCGAATTAAATGATGATAATGATTTATGCAAAGACAGATTGTGCTTAGCGGCTGAACAGCTTACAGCTGGAAGTAGACCATTGAACAAATAAAATTGTAGCAAGGGTGTATTTAAGTTTTAGAGCTAGTGATGGTGAAATGGGTTTTTTATCATTGTTGCAAGTTCGTGTAGATAAATCTGGTTTTCAGTCTAGTAAAGGGAAGGCTGAAAAAAAACATACACAGGCCAAAGAAACACAAAAATAAATCAAGTGGAGCCTCACACAGGGGAAATCAAAGTGTTTTCTTTTCTCTGGCTATGTGCAAACTAAAATGTTTCGTCTCTCAGTTGCTCCTCTCCTTATGCCCCGAAGCAAGGTATGGGAAGTGGAGAGGGGGGGTAACAAGGGTAGGTGAAACAATGCTCTAGGCGAATCGCACTAGGGAGGACGATGAGAGAGGGAGGAAATATTGGGATTCAGAACTGAAGATAGAATTTTATCATGGCGAGGTGAGAAGAGAAAGTGGTGCAAGACAAGATGGAGAGATAACAGGAGAAAAACTGGGGGGGTCCTATTGTTTTTGTGGTTTAAGTGGATAAGTAGACATGTGCTCTGTCTGCCTATCCTCAGGCTTAATTGAAGGAGCCGAGACAAAAGGGGAAAGATAATTATTCGCTCTCTTTCTCTCAGCCTCTCATTTCTCGCAGTATATTAACACATGGAGGGAGTGCATCAGCACAATAGCTTGCGCAACAGCAGCCACAGCATCATTATCATGCAGACGTGCTCACTTAGGGACGAGTATGCCAACTGACACACAAGAGAAGACAAAGAAAAGTTGGGAGAACACTTTTTAAAACACACAACTACATGTTTTGTTTAATTTTAAAGTTTATATTTGACTTTTCCTCGCAGATTTTATCAGTAACCAAGTGTTAAAAAGAGACAGAATAATAAAGAAGAAGCAAAGCATCGCACAGAGCAGGCAGGAGGTGTCAGAAAGCACCGCTGTGCCGGAGCTGTCAGGCTCTTATTGCCACAACATGATGGTTTCATTAAAAAATCATCAACACCTATAAGCTTTCACATCTATCACACACCTGAGCACAGACACCCAGGCAAGCAGACTGTGACACGTACGGCGATACAATGCAATGCAACATGCACGTAAGCACCTGCACACAATCCAAGGAGAAATCTGAGCAGGTTTTCCACCTCACACGCACACACTCACTCTTTGGAAAAACGCCAAAAGCTTGTCAGAACAGTCACAGAGCAGGCACACCCTAAACTTCCCCCCCGACGGTCTTTTCATCTCTCCACCTGTCTCTCCCAGCTCCACCCTGACATGACACACATCTCAGCTCTGCAGACTCAAATAGTGTATGCTTGGATGTTCCTCTGTACAACTGTGCATCAATGAGGATAAACAAAACTTGTGTTGTTGCTTTTATTATGAGGCTGTCATGGCACAGACTGCACTATGACGCATCTAATGTAATCAAATCTGTTGTTTTTTCTATTACACAACACTGCAACAAAATCTTGTGTGTACCTGTTAACAAAATATTGTGTTAATATAGGCTTGGCATAAAATTATGGCAAATCTAACCTGGGTGAGACAGTACTGGCTGCTGTGGCTTCCTTGCTTTTGCTGTCATGTGACTTTTGACCTCAGTAACAACAATTGCCTGTTCTTAATCAACTCAGATTGGCAAGTAAAATATAATGTTTTATCAGAGAAATAAAATGAAGGTGAAAGGTTTTTTTGCATTCAAGGAATATTTGTGGAATCTTCAGAGAATTCTTCAAACACTGAGGAAAAAGCTCAGTTTTGCAGTTGAAATGGAAAATTAATCCACTTTTAATAACTCCATCAACTTTCATAATAAGTAGCCAAGTCATTTTTATAGTCTTTACCAAAGACACAACAAAAACAGTTATGTTCACTGTGACTTTTAGCATTGTGAGGAAAGTTTTAGCTATCACAGGCTATCTAAATTTGTTTTTTTGTTTTTTTTTGGATGCTAGCTAAAGCTAATTAATTAATATATTAATTCCCAACTGCTTACTGGCTTGCTTGCACTTTCAAGACATTACAAAGGTTTAAAGCCAAAGTATCCAAATCACTCAAATGTTCCTTCCTACTACTCTTACTTGTTAGAATCCGACTAATGTTTAACCAAAATTAAGAGAAAGATAAAGCTGGTTGTTTGGAAATATTTTTGGTTGCAGCAAACATTTAAATAATCATGCAGTGGAAATTAAAGAACAACCACATCCAATTTTTACTGAGGTAGAGTATTCAAATTATATTTGGCAAGCTAAGCAGCCAACTGTTGTCTGGCTACCTGCCTGACTAATTAACTATTCAACATTAGTATGTTTGACTCCCAGTGTTATTTTATGAAATGCAAAGAAGAAGAAAAATACAACATTCCATGCAAAGAGAACATTTGCTTGGAAACCACTCAATAGTTTAACTTATGTTCTGAGGTCCATAATTAGTTGCATTTTAATCAAAAACTATACATCAACAAAAGAAGCGATATTCTTAATTGAAAAACATTTTTTGCTGCTAAATTATAAGACAAATAGACATATGAGCTCAAAAATAAAGATATTTGTTATTTTTAATCTGTTATTCAGGTTATTCAAATATCAGATTTGTGCAAAGTGCTATAATACTCATTCAGCTTTCAAGTGTTTCAGGAATACCAGATTATTCATGTAACGTCTTTGA
Source organism: Xiphophorus maculatus (assembly GCF_002775205.1). Taxonomy (NCBI): domain Eukaryota; kingdom Metazoa; phylum Chordata; class Actinopteri; order Cyprinodontiformes; family Poeciliidae; genus Xiphophorus; species Xiphophorus maculatus. The sequence goes on from NC_036453.1 coordinate 29,172,887, forward strand.
AAAATAACTTCTTTAGAAATATGAACAGTGGACCCTGACATTAGCGCTGGGTATGTCTTTGCTTGCTGTAACATGTTTTGGATTGAGATAGTATTTTAGGTTTGAAGAGCTTCTGTTACAGGCCAACTCCTTTTTGCACAACTTGCGCACAACATTATTCCCAGTGTCCTATCAGGTAGCTTTTTGAAGAACACATTAACACCTAGTGGGTTTGCGGATGTCGCTTATGTGTCAGATTTACGGGCATACCAGAAATATACAAATACAAATGTGCCAGCTTGAAATTTTTATGTTAAGCATTAACATTCTTAACATGTTAAAATCTATGTAATTAACTAAGAAAAAAAAATCATTTTCTTGAAAGTTTTGCCCTAACATTTTATATCTCTCACAATGTCTTTAGACTTCTTTCTGCAGAATCTTTCTAGATGGAGACAACTAGGCTAAGTTAATATAGTGCGGAATCAGCTATGTGGCAAAATGTTCTAAAAAATATTTCTTTATTTTCCTGAAGTCACCTGTACACAGGTGACTTCCTGGAATAATGCCTGGAATAACGTAAGTTTTCTTTTGAATATAATGAGCGCACTGTGAATGGTGTGTAAATATAGAGCGGTGCTCCAAATAAATAAATAAAGAATAAATAAAAAGAATCAGAGACCTAAGCATGAGCACCTGCCTTTATGTGTATACCTATGTAGAATGTGTGGGTGCATTGTTCATGTTTGTGGAGGAAATGCATTTATCTTGTGCACAGGCAGGGCTCTGAAAACATCCCATTGTAGACATGGGAGACAACGCTCCACTGCACTCCCACAGATCCTCTGAGAGAAAACTGTCTGAGACACAGAATTCCCTGGAAGACAGAGATTAGCTTCTTATTCATCCTTTTGGGATCTGACAAGGCACGCGCCACTACCCCCCACTCTTAGCTTCAATACACACAGAAGGAGACACATACAATGTGCCTTCCAGCACAAGTCCTCTTAAATCAAACCATTTGTTTAAACTGGTGAAAGATAAATGATTATTTACTTCCCTAAAGAGTGCTTTCTCTCTGAACCAAAACATTAAAACAACAAAATTAAGTGGATTGAGATGAGAAGATTGTCATATTTTTCTGGGCCCTTTTATTTGCCATCAACAATCAGAGATATGCTGATGACGAGTTTCTTGAACACCAAGAAACTCGTGTTCTTAGTGTTACACAATACACAAGTATTGCCAAAAAAGTGACAATTTAAGATTAAACAGAATTAAATAGCTGGTAATGCTGCACATAATCTGGAACCCAAAAAGTGCAAAAATCATTTTAGATTTTGGGTCAGTGTGCCAACTCGGGACAAAGTAAGTGAAAAAGAGATGCATTTGAATTAAACTGCCAGTCATTTTATTCTAGTTGGCTCCTCAAGTGTCAGTAACCTCATTAAAGTCTCTCGTTCGCCTCTCTAGCAGCTTACGTTGTACGCTTCTTACCTCAGATTCTAGCTGAGTTTCTCTGCAGCTTGCTGCAGTCTGGGATTACCATATTTTAAGGAAGACGGCTCCTTCCACAAGCCTTTTATTGAGTGAAATGCCAGAGAGAGTCAATGAATGTATGTAGCTTTTAATGTTTAACTCAGTCACAGCTGCAGCAGAGCAGAGCACGAACTACCAGAAGTCCCTGTGAGCATTCCAAGATCCGAAAATCCCTGAAGTTGCTGAAGATGCATATTTTAACACCAGGATCTTACGCACAACAAGGTCAAGGGCAAGATCTGGGAATGTCAGTCTCAACTAAATCTTTGCAGATCTGAATTATTGTACTACACCACTGGAAATCCATCAGCAAGCAGAATTGTAGATGCTAAAATACCATTTGTTGTTGTTAAATATTAATAAATTTTCTCCTGCTTCTACCAGTCCTCAATCAACGAACAATTCCTGATGAAGCACTGATTGCACAGACAATCATTAAAATCAACTGAATATGCATGTTGTAATTTTCCATTGCAAACATAGAAGTGGGAGATATATTGTGTATTCCTAGTAATTATTTCTATTATTTTTATTTATTTATTTCCAGATACTTTAAAGTCGTTTTTGTACTTGTTAACTTTTGAAAGCTTATGTGAAATTTATGATTTAATCTAACCACATAGAGAAGTCACACTTTATATACATTAAGATCAAAAGTCTTCTATATGTACGTTTTACACATGTATGATGTACAACAAATAGTTGTCAAATTCATAAACAAAAATACATCAGGAAAAATGCACATTACATTATCAGCTCTTTATATACATTAAGATCAAAAGTCTTCTATATGTATGACTAAATTGTTTCTGCAGTTCACTTTTAGGTTTTAAAACATTGCAATAGTAATCCTGCTTAACAGGCATCAAAGGAATCTGAAGGCTAATTTTAATGTCCAACACCTCAAGTTAATGATCCAGGTACTAACCGTTCAAATGTGCTGTGGTGGTAAAAAAGTAACTAACTTCATAATAACAAGGCAGTTATGTTGTTTTGGCATATCCACGTGATTTAGGCATAAGATAGATCAATTTTACTTCACCTTGAAGTCCAATGCTGACAGACACAGATGGGAATAGATGCAGCTAAAATGGCAGGTAATACTTCAAATCGGGTCTGTGTGAACTGATGGGGGAGTGAAATAACAGGGCAGCTGAGTGGGTGAGTACGAGGGATGAGCATGTTTGAGCCAAAGGTAGACAGAGGTAGGAGGTTGAAACTGGGGGATGGGATGACAGAGACAAGAGAGTCAAATCAACAGAGGACGGTGCTAAAAGGGGAACGAGAGGCTGCTAATTCAGTAGGTTGATGGTGAAGTCGAGTGATGGGCCACAGGTAGATGGATGACTGATGAGTGCTGAGGTGGAAGGAAACATGAGAGGTAAAGATGTGGAGTGAGGCTGATAGGTCCTCAGGGGCTGATAGAGATAGATGCTGTGTCAGTTCAAAGTAGGGCAGATATGAACAGGCTTGATTTGTTGTCAGAGACAGAGCGGCTGTAAGACTATCAGGGGAGAACTGCTCAGGTTTGTAATGCCTGTGTTGTATGTTTGTGTTTGAAATTTTCACTCATGTACTGATGGTGGTAAGTTTACTCTAAGGAGCGGTATATGATGACAAAAATATCGATCTTGTTAACCACTGACAACAGTAGAGTCACAAAAATATAGTAGTGAAACATGGGTGAAGATATAAGCCAACTGTTGTAGGTTCATATAGTGACCTTTATATGACTGGAGAGTAAAAACATAATAAGGATGATAACTCTGAAGAAACTTCTAAGACAAACCTAAGGGAGGGCTGTTCTTGATTTTGTGCGTTTTACACATGTATGACATACAAATAGTTGTCAAATTCATAAACAAAAATACATCAGGAAAAATGCACATTATCAGCTCTAATCAGCAAATGCTTGTTCAAAAACAAGCAAAAACAAATCGGATCACCGTCCAATCGGTGAAGATGTCCTACATTAACTCTACTGAGTCAATGTAGTCAACATGGAAGCTACTGCAAGACGAAAACTTGTTTTTTAGCTATGGCCAGCATCAATGAAGTGTTCACAATGACTTTAAACAAAGCAGATATGTGAAAAGAAACTGTGAAGATATGAATGCTGTTAATACCTGGCACAAGGGCAAGAGAACCACATTGACTTTTAGCAGATAAGAGGAAGGCTAAGTGAAGCAGACCTATAGCTTTCTCTTATCTGAACCTTAAGTGGAATAAGGTGGATTTGAAAATGTTTACAACCTTCTGAAAATTTCATAGTTGGGTTAAATATCTACATTTCTGGAGGAATATACACACAGAGGCTGTTGTTTAAGTTATGCTAAATGGACAAAGAAACAGAAAGAAGCAGCAAATCATGTGAGCAAAAAGCAAGACTCAACATTTCTCAGTGCAATTACAGTACAAATATATCCCGGAAGGAGTCCAAGAGGTGCCTTGTAAATAAAGATTTACAAGGCACCTATTTACAAAATGGAAATCCTGTTAAATGAAACAGGACTTCCATTTTTGAGAATTGTGAGAAAAGATTCATGCTGTGCGCCTGTTATATGTGATAGGGAACCTATAATTAAAGAATCACGTCTGGACTTGTTTATGAAGTTATTGGAAGGAGTTCCACAAGTAAAAGAGCTACTGCACTGCTACTGGTACAGCCACTCTTACGAAATGCTACACTTTTCTACTGAAATAATTGTGATTTATCTTATTTTTGTGGAAAAACAATCAGAGCTGTAGCCAAAACTGAAATAATTCACACCTCTTTTAACATAAATCAGTCTTCTCCATTAATCCAGATTCAAATAACCTATGAAAAGTAACTCAAAACAAAACACTGACAAAATTAGCAAAAATAATTTTATAAATCATGGTTTTGAAAATGTCCTATTAAAAGAATATCAACTTTATCTGGTTTTTGCAGTCACAGTGGGCCACAGATAGTTTGATTAATTATTATTATGAACACTGCAATACTGCGATACATGATTAGTGTATTATTTTGAATGCACTGTTGAAGTCAAGCAATGGGAAGTAAATAATACATAAACCAGCACTTTCTTAATTAAGCTTACCACTGAGGCATGAAAATCCCCAATCATCAAGGGGCAAGTGAGAGGCTTTGTGGAAGGAAGAGAAAATGAAAGATTAAAAGTTACAGAGATAAAATAAGTAATTAGTGACTAAACCTGACAAAAGGTGCTGGTGAGATTGTGAAACATGTTAACAGCAGAGAAATGGACACAGAGCAGGTCTGGAGGGGAAGTGGGGGAGGGGAAGAGCGGGATAAGGAAAGGGGAAGTTTTCTCAGTGCATCCATGCAGCTGAGTCAACAACAGCAAGTGCAAACAGAGTGCCCCCCTATAAAGAGAGACAAGACTATATCCCCCAGGGAGCGAGGGGAGAAAGAAGCGCTCAGCGAGAATGTGACAAATAAACATCAGCTGTTTCTCTGTGCTTTACACTCACAAATGCATGATTAGACAATACAAGATGTTCTGGGCTTTCTAACAAAAAACACCATAGCTACAGAGAGAAGAAACAACTGCCCCAATGTTTAAAGTGTGAAATAAAACAGGTTTCACTCAGGGACAATTTGCATCACGTTTCACACGATTGTTTCACAGAAGAGACCCACCCTTATTATCTCATTTCATTTTTACATCACACAGAAAAACAAAAAATGTCCTCACGCATGAAGGTGTGACAAATTCAGACAAAGACCTACGCCCAGACTGTGAAACTGGTGTTCTTCAAAGGTTTTAAAAACATTAATCCACCTCAATGATTATGTCACACAGTGCACATCCAGAGCTTCACTGCATAATTAAATAACATATAGAAAAAAAAAATCCTAGCTGAAGTTTTTAAGTATTTCAACTTATCAATCAGTAAATTACTCACTCTGTCAGGCAACATTTATTTGCTGTATTTAGCACAAAATGCTCCGTTTACTTTTATTTGCTTTTTGAGCAGCAAAGAAACATCAAAGGGAAGTATATGACAACCACTGTTGTTTGTGACTGTAAAATAAATACACTTTAGATTATCAACACTAATGTATGCTGATACATGAAGTTTAATGTCTTGAAAGTACCTTGCCTTTTTGGGAAGAAAACAAAACTGGTTTACAGTAAGATTCATGAAGGACTCATTAATGGTTAAGAACCCTGTTATTAGCTGAGCTGTTAAAACTTTATAAATAAAAAGTAGCAATAAAGCAGATATTGTGGAATCAAACACTGTCGCAAAATCTATTATTCAGCAAGATCCTCAACTTTGAAGATGCTTTATGTAACTTTTATGAAAAATATGGTTTTTTTGTTATAATTTCCACTGTGTGGTGCAGTTTAAGATGAGGCAGATGATCCGTAAAAAAAATTCTCAAAGTGTCATGTTATTCTGTAACAATACAGTCACAGTTTTAACAAATATGAAAAAAGCATTGTTTATAAAAGATACATACTGCAGCTTTATGTAAAGCCCTAAAACTGCCTCATATTTGTAGATAAGATGTGGAAAGCTTAGGTATTAACTGGTTGTTTAAATATTTGCTGGTCAGTTATAAGTGGCACTTTATTTCAAAGTGGTCAAGAAAACTTGTATTTCCCATTTGGTTATATAGCCAGATTTTTATTTAAAAAATCTTTCTAACTCATCAAATGATAAAGACAGCCATGTTTTTGTTGTTTTGTTTTTTTTAATCAAAAGTGTAACATCTTTACTGAAATAAATCAAACAAAAAGAAGAACATGACTGTACAATCTGTGTGCATTTGAAACAATAATACATGAAATATATTTTAAGAAATCCGGTGATTTTGTAAGGGACATACACACCCATTTAAACCATCACTGGGTAAACATAAAAGGGTCCTCACATTGCTGCCTATGGAGACTCCAGACAAGGATGTCAATATATGCAATTTATGTTGAGTCTCTTTAGTAGAAGTGGTTGGATTTAGGTCAATGGGTCCATTTCCTGGGAGTTGATCTCTCGAGTGGACTCAAGCTGGGGGTTATTATTTAGACCCCAAGTTGTTGCAGTGAATAGAGCCTACCCTCTCAGTACATTAGTGACCTGCATGTAAGATCCACATGACTCTTTGACATGTAAGAGAAGGCTGGGACGACAAAGATTGCATGACCGTAGTTGTGTACACGTAAACACATTCACATTGATCGCTTCTGCACTGCAGGACAATAACAAAGCCACACAGTCTAATAGAAATTATAAACAGCACTCAACTGTCAGCACTCAACTGGGGGTTATTTTACCTCCAAAGAGACAAAATCCAGAGAACAAAAGAATGCATGCGGTTTTGCCCATAAGCCTTCAACCACACATGCCTATTCACATGCATTTTTGCACACAGTTACTTATACACATACAGCCTTTTCTCTCTGCATTACTTCCAGGTCAATAAGAAGGAGTGTGAAGTGACACAGTGTGATGAGCACTAAATTTTCAGCCAAGTCTGCATACTTTCTGTAAGAGTGAAGGTGAAAAGGACAGACAAGGTCTAAATTGCCTAGTTCCCCTGTCTTAATTACACAGCGGTTGATCCAAAAGACTCTAAAAGTCAGTATTGTAAGGGTTTGAAGTCAGAGTAAATCAAAGAGAATTCCAAAGAGTGCAATTTCTCCCCAGTGCAAACAAATCATAAACACAATCTACAGAAGACACTCTTTACACCTCTGCTCTAATTCCTCTCTTAAAAGCCTTCTCAACACCTCACACACAGATATATTTCCAGTCTCTTGCTCTGAGGTCCTTCTTTCCCTTCTGTTCACACATTTCTTCTCAAGGCATGTTTCCTTTTCCTATCAGATCCAACTTTCACCCAGTTCATGTCATCAAATGGTACATCTTTTAGACGATATGTTGCATATATACTGCTGGATGTGCTGAGGATTCATTTGATTTCAGAATCCAATATGATCACTGCTAAGGTTTGAGTCATTAACTTTGCACTTGTGTGACAAGCAAGTTACAGACTTAGAAATCATTTATTCCAGTCATTTGTCAGTTTTATAATATCCCATGTCTTTCATGCAGTTTGAGTTGATCAAAAATGAGTACAAAAATATTTAACAAAAAACTAAAACACAAAAACTATTGTAAATGTAAACCTCACCTACTATCCACTAGAATACTGTTGTTATACCACTACATAACAGAGAATATTTTGGAATATATTATTATTTCTTGATGCCCTCATGAAACCATTACTGAAAAAAATATTTTTAACTGCAAGAGTAACAATCTTTTAAAATGAATGAATTTATAAATGACAATTCTGATCACAATGTACATATTTTTCCTGCTAAAGAGAAATGATACAATGCACATTCCTTATCTCTAGTAAATACTGCAGGTTGCTCAGTCAGTAAAAAAAACATTAGTGATGCACATCTTTAATACTAGTTTATTCTTTTCTGCTTTAAATGTAAATATCTATCTTTTTGTATACAACATTTCAAAAACATGAGCTGGCAACCACCAGAGCTTATGTCTGGGCTTAAACGCAACACTGATTAGAGATAATATGCAAACATGACAAGGATGGTAAAGCTCTCACGCCAAAGGGGAAAGAGAGCAAATATGAAGGACTGACAGACACAGGCAGATAAAAAGAAAAAGAGAGCATAAGAGAGAGACTGAGGGTGGGAGCAATGGAAGGAAGGAAGTAGAAAACTCCCAATTCATCACAGCAGAGGCGAAAGAACAGACAAAAGGAAGGAAATGAACGAAGACAGATGCCAGCTCATGTCAGTATCGAGACACCCATCCCCCTCAAATGGACCCTTTCCTAAATTACAGGCCTCCAGTCTTGCTCCTCTAACTTGTGGCCCAACCTAAGCCCCTTTTTTCTTCCTCATCAGGCAGATAAGTCAAAGTTTCCAGTTCCCAACCCAGAGCATTCTTGTCCAACCAGATGAGTGACATTACAAACAGAGTAAATGTAAACTAGGACGTCAGCACGATATAATGTTCTCACCGACTAATTTAGCAAGTCTTATCCTGCACGGTTTTCCAATGAAAGCCCACACCTAAACAGATATAAACTCGAATTGCATAGGTGTCCTACTAAGTAAAACAATTTTTCCTTGTGACACGTTACAAGACACAGGTTTCCTATGTGGTTCTCAAACTGGTTCGAAAGTTTTAAACAAACCACTACAATGGCTATCTTTAAGAATTTTTTGCTAACAATCAAATACTGTACATCAAACTCCAGAAACTGTGATTTAAGGGATCTGCTTTCAATGTAGGATACTTGACAACTTCAGGAGTTACAGATTTTCAATTAGAGTCGATAGTCTAGATTCCAAAAAAGAGACAAAATGGTTCTGTACTGCACAACAAAAAATTGTAAGCCATTGTGAAAGCTAGAAATAGTAAAACACAATAATCAGGTAGGTTTAGTGTTAATGTTTTGTACTCAAATGTCCATGATGTGACAAAAACTGGATGAAAAAAAAGCAAAAATCTGAAATTTTCTAGGACCCCTGCATACAGTTAGATTGTGAACTACTTAAACCTCGTGAGAGAAGACGCACCATGACAGACACAAAAATAAATGTTCGTCTTCCACCTTTTATAGCCCTTCAGAGAACTACTACTGTCTGCGTCTACAGTGCAGACAGATTCCTTCAGTTTTTGCTATGACAGAACCAGCACCCCCAGACACACTTCATAAAACCAGAAAAGAGAAAGAGAAACATTTTCTGTTTCCCTCCACCCTCAGCTGTCAGGCCTGTCATGGTCTTCCCAAACCAGACTTCAGCAATATTTGTCTACTGGACTGCCAGTGACAACAGCAGAGAACAGGGGGAGTGAAAGAAAGGAACATACACACACGCACACACGTCAAGCAGGCACATTGGCAAACACAAACATTTAAAGTGCCCTATTGCATTGGGGACTCCATAAGCCCCATATTTGCTCAACAGCAGAAATTGTGCACCACTGAGGAAGAGGGATGAGGCATTAGTGAGGCACCTTTCAGAAAATAAAAGGGGCAGAGGAAGATTTAAGAGATGGAGGAAGAAGAGATCATCGCTTTTGTGATAATTGCATCAACCTCTTTTCATCAGGCCTGCCACATCTGCATAAAAACATGTCTTATGTGTTATGCTTGTAGTTATGTTATGCAGTTTCCACAAGGTGTGAGAAGTAGTTTAGGCATTAACGTGAATAATGAGGGACAAGATTTCAAGTTGTTGTCAGCTGTGATGAAGATTATTTAATTCATGGTGATCACTGCATAAACAAGTTTCTTTAGTGTAGGGATTTGTAGCAAAGGACACACTACAAAGGATGAAGAAGCAACCTGTATTCAGTTAGTGCCGGTGTGCATCTGTTTACTTCTGTTTACTTTAATGATAACGTACGGACTGATATCAGTCTGCACTGATAACGGACTGATATCAGTCCGTTATCAGTACCCATTGACACATAAACAATATAACCTAGGACTAGCCCTTATTTTTCTACTCGAAATGTAGAAACCAGAAATGTGAATAGCAAAGGATATATCACCAGTGATCTTCCTGTGTGGAAGTCGTAATGAAAATGTAACATTTTACAGTTTGGAGTTATTTTAAGAGAATAAAAGTCCCCTCAGGTCTCAGTACATCTTGGAGCCGTTAGCTACAGCATTTGGTTCTAGCTGATGTGACTTAGACTACATGAAAACAGAGTTATATATAGCAGGTAAGATATTTACTATAATCTTTTAACATAAACTCATTTAAGAAAATTTATATTTTTACTTTGGGAACTATAACAAGTTTAGCCGAGCATAAGACTAATGTTCGATGGAAGATATGATACAAAACGAGATCAGTCAGCAACATAAAAAGACCCACAAGGCTGACTTGACAATGTCCCATTCATGCTCAAACACACACTATACTACCTTACTGTACACACAGCACATGGTTACTTTGTTTTCTCGCACACACCCACACACATAGGTATTTGCCCCCAACAGACACCAAGTATACAAACACTCACACGCCTACAAACAAAAACCTGGATACGTATCGGTGGGAGAGATAAGACAGGCTTCCCTCTCTTTTCGCTGCCTCTGGCTTTCGCAAAGTCTTTGTCAGTGGTGTAAAAATATACCCATACACACACACACACACACACACACACACACACACTCCCCCCCCACACTCAGAGACATGCACACACCAACTGGTTTTTATCTGCCACTATAAATCCCTTCACGGATCACTTGCTCCAAACACCCTGCCAATATTCAAGTTTCTTGTTGAAGCAACTGAAGCAGTGAATACCAGGAAGGAAAGATAAAACTGAAGAAAGAAGAGCACTCAAAGTTAAGGTCATATAAATATATATATATTTATATGACCTTAACTTTGAGTGCTCTTCTTTCTTCAGTCATGGTCCCAAACCAGACTTCATATATATATATATATACAATTCCACCTGGATGCCCTCTATTGTTGTAGGGAATTTGATGTAAATATGTGCCTAAAATGACATTAAGGTATGCTTGAATCCTAAATATTTGCTGGATAAGCATGCCGACACTATTTTAAACCAGGCACCACAAAAATACGACAGGGAGTAAATAGTTTACATTCCAGCTCTGATCACAAGGTCTCTAAATGAAAGGAAAGCTGAAAGGTTTCTCCTTTAATCTCAGTCATATTCCCGAAAGTGTTACAGTTCAGCAATGTTGAGTTTTTCTTAAAAGAGCAAAGAAAATATGACACATCAATAAGTTTCTTCTCTTGTGAAGGAATAAATTCAGCAAAGCTGTGACTCTGTATCTCTGTGTGTTTTATCTTAATTTTGCTATATTTTGCCCTCTATGTTTGCTGTTGCTGAGAGCAAAGTTTTCAGGAGTTACAACTTTCCCGTCAAGAGATTGAACAGTCCATAAGTCTCATTCAGAGCAGTCCACTTTTCTGATCTTTTCTCTTCCCAGTGTTAAAATTTCATTTCCATACAAACCCAAAGTAGGCTGAAGTATTCCTTATATCTAAATCTGCCTTTAATGCATCCCTTTTATCAACTTGAATTCTGAACCTATGAATATGTGAACCGAAGTTTTAAAAACATGTTCTATTTTAAATTAAGTAAAGCAAACTCTTTAAGAACTATTTAATGGACCACAATCGCTTTAAGCAACCAATAGTTCTTTCTGATCTGGAGTTGGGAGAAATTGCTCTTTATCAGATGTAATTTCACATCAGTAGCTCCCACAAAAAGAGGCAAACAATCAGCCAGAGACGCCGTTAAGGAATTCAGCAGTGTTTGCCCTTTGAGCTTTGCATTGGGATTGCCAGGTGCTGCCAGTCCAGAGACGCTGTTAAGGTATTTTGTTATCACTCACTAAGCTTGTATAAGAAACTTGGCAAGGTCTCCAGTGAGAGCATTAATGATTGATAAAGTCCTTTCGTTAACACACACAAAAACACACAATGCCCCATACAAGATGGTAATCTGAATCCATATGCAGGGCAGATTTTTACAGAACAGCATGTAGATGATTAAAACTAACAAACTCTCGCCTATATGTGATAATGTATTGCATGTCAGGACTCATGCATACTCCTGCTCTTAAAAAATCCTGTATCCACATGTGGATTCTTTTAAATAGCTTTTCTTGTTTTTCCCCTCAAATATCAACATCTAATATATATTTCTATACAGAAGCAGCCTGAAGCAAGTTACCTTAAATCCCATCACAACTCTCTCTGTATGCGTTTCAGTTCTCAAAGCTCTCAGCACATCTTCAAAATAAGCAAAGTATCTCCTTACCTTCACTTAAGCTACCCGTGTTTCCTGTGAGCGTCCCGCTTAATTCCCGGTGGATACTAAAGCACAGCCAGCATGCGTCCTGTTCAGGAGAAAAAGAGGGAAATCCCTGCATCAGACAGACATCTCCCAGGTTCCGGCGTAGTGTTTCACTCTACACACAGTGGAGCGCATTCTCCCACATGCTGCCACTTGCATGCCTAGACCAGACTGTGGGCTGAGTAGGAGGGTGTGTGTGCTTTGCCTGAGTCTAGGCCCGCCCTCTTTTCTCTGGTTTCCCCTCTTCTCTCACTCATGCTCTCACACAGTTCTTCCTCCTTTCCTGGCTGTTCTTGTTCTTGCTCTCCCTCTCTCTCGCTCGGTCACCTCCTCTGGCTTGGCAATTTGACTGTCAGCATGGGTGCTGGGTTTGTGCCTCTAAGCCTTTAGATGTCCCAGTCCTCTGTTTAATTACTGCCTCTCTGGCCTCAAGCTCTGCACACAAACAAAGACAAAAATTATACAACGGACAAGCCATAGCATGCAAGGAAACAACCTGCCAGCAAGCAACACTGTCTAATATTGTAAGTCTGATTATTTCTTCTTTTCAGGACACAGATGATCTAATCAACACAGTGTGAATACTAAGTGGGTGGAAACTGTTTTTACTTATGTAACTTTGAAAAATTACTAGAAATAAAGAGCTGGTTTTGGTTAAAAGATGATAAAAAATATTAATGAATAAGTATAAAGATGTTTCATTTTGAAAAATGCTTATTAATGTGCCGTTATGTGTATGATGCAGCTGCTTTTACTCTTTACTTTCTGTTTGTTTATTTATTATTAACACTCTGGATCTGCTATTAGTCACATGATCAAAGCAAGTTTGTCTGTTCTATTGGTCTAGTCAAAGTACACACCTAAATATCACTAAAAATCTTTAGCAAAACTTGAAAATTGCTGTTCACCTAAATTTAATGAGCTTGAGGTATTATGCAGGGATAATTAAGAAAAATATTCAGTTGAAGTTAGACAAGATGGTAGAATACCTTAAAAAAACAAAACAGTGTTTCTACAAAGTAACTTTATACACACCACAAATATCTCAAGTTTTTGTGTAAAAAAATAGATTTGATAACCAATTTAGAAACTTTTTCCACATACTTTGTGGCACTCATCCTGTGAATGCAAATATATTTACTAAAGTACATGGCTACACAAATATGAATATCCTTTAACTGACGCTTTGTTTGAGCACCTGGTGATCCAGCATACAGTCTTTTTGGGTTAACACCCACCACCAATTATAGTGAACCTGAAAAACCTGAGTTAAACTGATTTGCCTAGAGGGTTTTTCTGACATCTTGCTCATTTAGCAAAAGCCATTTTTATTGCAGAGGTACAGGATTTCATTGAAAACTGAAATGGAAAAAAAAATAACCTGCAGCCCAATGTACAAACTATGACACAGTGGGGCTCACCAATAAATGGAGGAAATGTGGAACAACAGGGACATTGCAAAAACTGGATATTTCTCAAAAGCTGATGAAATGACAAGGGAGGCAGACAAGAGGCTGACAGCAGCACTGGAAGATATCCAGGAATTTCCGACAAGTGCTGGTTATGTTCTACATTTGTCAGCCATCTACTAGATTCTCCAAGTCAGGACTAAGCAGTAAAGCTGCAAGATTTAATTTTTTATGATGAAACCAAACTTAAAACTTTGGGAAACATTGTAGCTCAACAATCTTGAATTGTACAAACTAAGGTAGAAGTGAGAAAAGCATATAAAATTTCAAGTTTTAAAATAATGAATGAATAACAGCAAAAATATAAAATAGCAAAATATGTTTCTGTTCTAGTTATTTACTTCCCTAAAATGTTTGGCTTTTAGAACTGTCATCATACATAAGAGGCTGACAGTCTCTGATTTAAATGTCTGCTTTACTCTACCGAAGCTGAAAAATGTTTTGGTGTTCAACATTTATGGAGGCAAACATGTCAGGAAAAAGGGCAGAGTGTAACAGATCCACCCAACAAAAGCAACCTGACACTGCCTCCACAGGGGACGAAAGCGGGAGACAGTCATGAGCACAATGTTGCTATTATACAGCACATGTATTCTGGTGCACAGACACAAACAAATTTACAGCTTTCCACCTTCTGGCACTTGATGGCATTTCAGCACCTTGTTCAGGCAAAAAAAGGCAGCAGGTAACCCTTTCCTATCTCAGAACTGTATATCTGCTTGCACACATGTTGCATGCCATCTTGCCCTTGTCAGCTCATCAAATCCCATTCTCTGCAAATCACTCATCCTAAATCATGTTAGGAGAAATGTCCTTCCATTGGGAAATTTAACTTTAACTATTGATAATAATAAATGAAACATATACAGTATCTTCATAAAACAACAAACACCTGTTTGCTTTATTAGAAGAAAGACGTACAGTACAATTCAAGATTTTTTTCTGCTTTCTTTGTATGTTTTTTGTTTATTACCACCAACAAGTAAGATGAGTCACACTTCCTTTAAAACTCTTTGCTGTATTTGGCAAAGGTTGTTAGCAAGGTTAACTTTGATAAATTTACAGAATCTTGTAGCGTCAATAAATGTGTGATGGAATAATTTCCTGTGACGGTTATGTAAAATGTAAAATAATGCTCTGTTTAGCTAACACTGACTCACTATTTAACACTAGGCCTGTTTAGCTGAAATAAACACATAAGCTGGTAAATTATTATTATTAATATATGGAACAGTCAAATCTGGCTGTCAACAGAGATTGTAAACATACTGAGCATTTTTATGTGATTCTTTGTGTCAGAATAAAAATAATAAATATATTTTATTTTTAGTTAATATGTTGCCTTTGGAGAGTGCTTTTCTCAGGAGGTTGTTGAGTGAGAGGTGGGCTACACCCTGGAAATGTCATTAGTGTATCACCTTTCCCTTAAAATAACAAATAGCAAAATTTCTTCAGAATACCACTTAGGTGCAACACCCGCTTCAAGCACAGATCTAGGAGTACACAGTATCTAACAACAGAGCCTGTGTTATAATCAGAGCTGTAACAAGAAACAAAGTCAGCAAGACAACAACATCACCTTGTTCCTACTTTTCTATCTAAACAAGGCATCATAGGCCTGTAATGTAATCACAGACAGGAGTGGGTAGAAAGTAGTTTATGGCAGATGTAACACCATGATTGAACAAACAGAAACACAGAAGGTAATAAAAACAGCTTCAGTAGGAGGAGGTTATGTAATTTTTTGTTTGCTAATTTCACTCTGCTTTTTATAATATGAAATGCTGCTTCTGCAAAATGAATCAACCAAACTCAGTATTTTTTTCTCAGATGTAGTCAGCAGTTAGAACTGCATGTAGCAAACAAAAATCAAAGCCTGCCCACTACTTGGATTTTTTAGCTCAGGCCTGTGATGTTTTTCTCTTTCTCTCTTTCTCTTGCAGTTCCGTCATACCTGAGCTGACCTTTGGCTACAATAGGCTCCACCTTTCAAACCTGATCATTCTTTATCATAGAATGTCTGCGTATGGGTGGGAATGGCATTGGGTAGATAAAATAAATTTAGCATTTTATGCTTTCTGTCATGTTGGATGCAGAACATATTATTTCGAAAGTCATGAGCATACTATGTTTGACAGAAAAGATACAGACAGTCAGGATGCTATTTTCCTGTACGGAAACAACACACATCACGCTCCATTTGATAAAATCATTACCAGCAGCCATGCGAGTCAAGCTGATGAATAATGTATGGGCTGCCAAGGTACAATAATACATTTCCTCTGGGCTGCTACCTTTCTCTTAGTCACATTAGCAAGTGGCTGCACTATCCAGTCCTCACAGCTAATACCTGTCTTGTACGATTACATTTTCCATTAGCATACAATGTCTTTATGCATGCACACGTTTCATTAGCATGTGCACACAATCCTATTGTGAGTACAGAAAAACGTAGATAGAAAAATACATTGAATAGATATAGTGAATAATACAACTACTCTTATTCGCAGCTACAAAGCATGTGTGTGATCTACCAAGTGGGACTAACCAGACATCAGGTGTTAGACCTCAGCCCTCCATTATGAAAAACAAGAAACTAGGCCATTTATCCGGTATAACAAATACATCACAAGGTCTGGTGTGATGTGTAATTAAGGTAATTGATAAAGTGTAGCTTTTACATCTCTGTGCACTCTCAAGTAGACACAAAAAGGATTTACCTATTTTTCAAAGTTTGAAATTTCCCAGCTAACGCAGCTGGTTGTAAATACCTCATTTCCTTGGTAATGTAATTAACTGACTAAAGAGTAGACAGTTTACACAGTTACACTAATCATTATTGATTAATCAGTCATGTATTGACAACATGATTAGCCAGTTAGACAACCCAGTGACATTACAATCCATCATTCATATAGCACAGCGTAAAATTTAGAAATTGTTCCCTGAAGACCCATTAAAATAATGAGTATTATACAACTATTCCTACAAGGATGTACTGTATATAAGCAACATGCATGCTGGTGCCATCCAGCTTACTGGGGTAAATGCATGTTGTAACGCTCTTCAGTCATAATCCCTCTGAGTGTAAAGAGGGAGCAGCAATAATTAGGGTGTAGTGTTCAGTGATGATAATCTGGGCTGCCTGAACATTAAGGGAGGGGTGGGAACACACACATGTGTCTCTTTTGTTTTCATGAGAGCCTACCTCAGCTCTCTTATTCTCCAAATCCCGTTTTTAAAGACAGAGAACAATGGAAGGCAGCCGAAGAAATAAAACGTGTTCGATTGTGTGAGAGGGGAACAGCGTAGGAAGAGGAAGAGAGGGAGACGGACAAGGATGTAGCGGCAAGCAGACAGCTGCACACGCCATGTAACCTCCTGACCCTGTCACAAACTCATGAGCACCGACTAGATGACCTATTTCACTGTTCGCAGAGCTGCAAACACACACACGTACACCCACGCCTACACGCACACACACACGCAATTCTACTCATAAAGCCTCATTTCTTTAAGGGCGCAGTCATCAACATAATAAGATTTTACCGTTTATCACAAATGTAAATGGATTTTGACACACATGCTGCAAAAAAACTGTTACCCTTAAGGTCTGATCCCACATGTGATATTAGCAAAAACAGAATTGATTGTTTAATTTGTTTTTTACTTTTGTATTTCGGTAAATATATCAAACCAAGAGGAGGAACATGAAATCCAGTCAGGATTTTATGTTCTCCATCCCTTTTCCTTTAAACTGCACAAGTTTTTCATCTTCAGAAAACATGCAGACTCAAAACTTCCTTGCAGAAAATTACAGCCACACTCTCCACAAGGACATGGCAAAAATAAACAGCAGTCCACGAGAGGATAATAGAAGGTTGCTGTGGTCTTAGATGCAAGGATTTTATTCAACTGGCCAGTGAAAGATACCAGATTCTTTTTCAAAGTTCAGCTTTTTGCAGCTATTCTGTAAATTGACAAGTTTGGGCATCAGCACAGCTTAGAAAAGATTAGGATTTCTTATATATACTGTGTTTCTCTTAAATCAAAAGAGCTTACTTCTGGCAGAGAACTCTACAGTTGTGGGTATGTTTAACATCATTAGAATCAAAGCACACAGTCGGTGAATAAGTGTGGCTACTGGAGCCGCCGGCATGTCTATGGGTTCTGAACAGTAGAAATTTGAGGTTCATTGATTTCACTTTCTTCCCTAGTCTTTTAACACAAAACATAGACAGAGAAATTCCACTCCTAATTTAGAAAGTCTTCATGTATGTGAATGTTTCTGGGTCAAGCAGCAGTGACAGAACTGGATCCTTTATTTGTCTGCTTGATTTTCCCGTTTCATCTGTGACCCACAGCCATCTCAAATCTACATCATCTAGTCCCATTAGGACAGAGCTTCAGGCAGTTGGCGTTAGAGAAAGTAAAACTAAGCGCTAAAGTTAGTATTGGTCAAAATCTAACAAAGAAATATTCAAAATTCTATTATTTGTGTCATATTGTGTGGGGTTGTCTTCTTTGAGCTGTTTGTGCCTTCCAAAAGTTTTAATTTCATCATGTATTTTCTGCCCCCTGTTTTTCAGGTCTTTGTACTAATATTTGGATTTAGGGCTGGACCCTGAATGGGTCAATCTGCGCAACTGTATGCTTTAATATATCATTTTTATTCTAACTTTGGAAGTTTGTTTCAGAGTAGTTAACTTCTTCTGGAAGGTGAACTTCTTCCATTATTGTCTTGTATTTATCTCCATCCCTTTTCTTTTAAACTCTGAGTGACCCTGTTACTGCTGAAGAAAAGCATCCCAAAAGCATAATACTGCCACCACCATGTTTCCCTATGGGAGTGATATCTTCCAGGTGATGTTATGTCTTTTTCTGTGAGACTGCATTTTTCACTTAGGCCAAATAGCTCAAACACAGTCTCAGATGAAGGAAATTGGTTGCACTGGATCTTATTTAGACGTACCAGAACTCTGCACTAACCCAAATTCACACTTTTTAGATTTTTAAGGCATGCATCCTTTTACATCTGTTTCACAAATAATACACTCCTTTATGTTGATATATCACATACCAAATCCCCTAAAAAATACACAGATATTTGTGGTTGTTATGTGACAAGATGTAAAAAAGTTCAAGGGATAGGAATATGTCCTCAAGGCACTGCATAAGGAGCTGTTAGTTTCTCCCAAAAAGCCCACGAGCAGCAGAGTATTGACATCGAACTGCAACATTTAAGCTTTTCACACATCCTCCACTGCATGTGCTGATTTCAGCCACTTCAGCTGAAAGTTGACAGCCGCAGCGAGAAGGGAGGGAAGGAGGAGAGAAAAGGGAGACGAGGTTAAGAGGTTGAGTGTGGGAAAAGGAGGGGAAGAGAGGAGAGAAGGGATTAAAGCATCAGAAGGCATGGCATTCTGCTTAAAGATGACGGACTGACGGCGGCTCCCACAGGAATGAGTGGAGAAGTAATCCCACCAAATGGAAGAGTTTAACTATTACCACCCAGTGAGAGAGATACATAGAAACAAAATCTCCACAAACACACACACACACAAAAGACTGAAATTAGTTTTTTGTTTGAAGTCGGTAACATCCTACAGATTTTCACAAAAAATTGGCTCAAAAAGAAATGTACTCTAAAATATTTTTAAAAACACTACAAATCTGCATAATGTTTTGCGATGAAGCTTTCTGAGTGCACCAGCAAAGCCAATCACCACTATGACTTACACAGAAAAAAAAATTACTATTTTGCTTTATTTAGCTGGACTGATGTGACTCTAACACACCTTAGTGGCTTTCTGCTGTGCTGGCTGGCAAAGGTCTGACAATTAAAGACACTACAAGCAGCCAGAAGGAGCCAGACAACAGGAGGCAGAGAAGGATGAGATTTAGTCAGAATAAAATTTGCTGCCAAGCTAATGAATGCAGCCCATAAATCATCCGGCTATTTGACATCGAGGAAAAGAAGACAAGACCTGCTATTCAATATTGATGATTTTATGTTGAAAAAAACTGTCTTGATTAGACAGAATAACCAAAGTACCCAAACAGATTTTTTTTTAAATCAGATGTCATGTTTTATTCATTATGGGTAATAGAGATTTATTAACAGTCTGATGCAAAAAATTTAAAAATGTAAATGAATATTTTTAACCTCTTCTGGTTTTCCTAACATTTTTACCAAACAGGTATTTCGTTTTCTCTCTTTTGTATTTTTATACATGAAATGTTAAATGCTATTGGTCTTTAGAAGCAGATTTAGAAGCATGTCAGGCTCTTTTTGAGATTCCATTTTGGTGTCCTAGCTACACAGGTTTGTTTTATGAAATTACAATTGATAGCTGCACAAAAATATACAAGTATTTTAATGTTTCTCCACATTAAAATGTGACATTTTAAATAATCTTTGTAGTAATCTTTTCTTAAAAGTTCTTTACAAACATAGAACCACATCGAGGGAAGTTTTCATCCATGCAAAACAATCTTACCAAAAATGTGGTAGCAATTATGCATGCGACAATAAAACAGACTCAGTATAATAAACCACATCTGGCTTTCTTTAGATTGAGTGTTAGGTTAGAGGCAGGGATGAAATCTCAACATTTTCAAATAGCTGCATTAATTGAAAATCCCACAAATAGAAACAGCCAACAACGATGCGTGTCGAGGGGCAAATGGGCCAAAGCAAAAATAAATAAAACAAATAAGAAATTATTAAAATTTGTATATAGTAAGTGAAGATTTTAATTTATTTGTAACAAATACATAAAAATTATTTTAAGTATTTTGGAATCACTTCAGCTGAATTACTGTGTTTGGCAGTATATGAAATCACCTACAAATGCAACTGGTTACCCATAAACTTAAAAGTGAACTCTTTATTAATTTAACTCATTCTCATAATTGTAATTTATGTAATAAGGTTGAAGGCAAACTAATTTAACTTATAAACAGACTTGTAGCCAGTTAAAGAAGCCTTCAGGCTTGTTTTCAAATTAACAACAAAGGATAAGAAATTTGAGTCTCTGTGATTTCAAAGTGGAAGATCGGAAGTTATCAAAAATAACTACTTAGACAAAGGCACCCAAACAAATCAAGAAACACGAACAGTAACAAAGATACAAATCTACATGTTTCCTTTGTGGATATGGAAGAACATTACAAATGAAAAAATTCAACTCTAGCAAAGGATCTTCATGTTAAATAGATATTTTTGTCAGTATGATCTTGCTCAGAGCTTCCTCACATGACTTTACCATTGCTAAAAATGAATTTATGTAAAAGAGGAAGTAAAGTGGACTTGCTCTTGCATGGTCAAGCCAGAACCCTCAATGAAAAGTGGGTTATTCACCCATGTCTTTATGTTATTGTCAATGCCATTTGGTAAAAAAATATATATTTTGAGTGAATCTGAACTCTAACGTTTCTCTTCTATTCAAAAGATTGTTTGAGGATATTCTTTCCTCTTCTCTGATGGTTTCTTCTTTTCTTTTATTTGTTAAATCGTTCAACTTGGTTTAACAAACAGCGTTGGATGCTTTTATTTGTCTGTAAACCTCAGAACACTTAACACCTGTGCAGGACATTTTACACACACATATGAAAGTTTTTAAATGGAAACACGCCAACGTACATAGTCCAACATTTTTAGAAGAAAAATTGTTAAAGCAACAGCTACTGTTTAGTGTGTCTGTATCTGAAGGAACTTCAATAAGCATTTCAACTGTAATCAGTCCAATGAATCTAGAAACAGTATGTATTAAAAGTATAAATAAATGAATTGCGTAACAATCATAAGCTTTAAAAGGTCATTGTGAAGCCCTAATCCATCTGTCTCTCTCTCATTTCATCCTATCATTACTCATAAACAAGACAGACACCTTGACAAACTCTTCTGCTTAAAAAAGAGATGGACTCTCTGCTCAGAGGAATAAGTCCACTTTTTTCCAGTCAAGGACCATGGACTCAGACTCAAAGGAGCTGCTTCCTATCCCTCCCAGCTGATTTAACACTTCACTGTGAATACCTCCGGTTTATACATGATTTTCCTTTTTTCTGAATTCCAAATATAATTTCCAACTTTCATTGCTGTTGTTTAGATGTTTGTTAAATTCGAGTATTTTTTTGTTGTAGTTGATGTGCTTTTCTTTAAATATTCCTAAAAAAAGGATTGCGAAATGAAAGTTATTAAGTTCCACCCATTATTGTCTTACACATTTTTGACCTGATCATCAAATAGTAACATAACATCTTATCAGCACTCATTTGGAATCATTATCTGACTTAAGTACTACAAAAGATCAGAAAATAACTCACATACTTCCCAAAGTCAACAAGCCCAGATCCATTCCTTACATGGATAACTAAAAAAAACTTTCTTGTTCTCTCAATAAACAACAACCACTCAGAATAAATATTGGCATTTTTCCTCTGTACATTTTGTTTTGGTTCATTTAAATTAGCTTAAGACACAGTCATTATAAATTCAGAAATCTACCTTTTCAAAGAGTTCAGAAACAAGAGTACTTCATATCTTACACTCCCTGGAAGGAACTAGAACAAGGAAATAGAACAAGTCAAGTTCTACTTCCTCCCTAGTCTGTACAACTCCATTTCCACAGTTCCTCATTCTCTAAAATGAATGGATGTATCTCTACTCCTCATCACCTTATATTAATTGTCTGCAAAAAAAAAAAAGAAAACCTTGTATCATTTTCCTTTCATTTCACCGTTATATACTGTGGTTAAGCTGTTTAGTTTGCTCATAACTAAAAAGTTAAAGATACATTAAAGTGAACATTAGAAAAGACACTATCTGTC
Source organism: Xiphophorus maculatus (assembly GCF_002775205.1). Taxonomy (NCBI): domain Eukaryota; kingdom Metazoa; phylum Chordata; class Actinopteri; order Cyprinodontiformes; family Poeciliidae; genus Xiphophorus; species Xiphophorus maculatus. The sequence continues at coordinate 29,195,554 of NC_036453.1, forward strand.
AAAATTAAAAGCACTTTGTGTTCACAGACTCCTCTTTAAAGATCTCATGTGACATAGCTGACGAGATCAAAGGTGAGGTCAAAGGGAGTCTTCTAATTAGTCAGTCTACCAACCAACCATGTCCCATAGCATGTGTACCATTTATGGCATCTCACCCCTGACCTACGGATCCTTTTCTCTGCAGTATTCCCACAGAGATACAGGTAGACAGTGCACAGGAAGGTGAACTTTCACCTCAGCAAAAAAACAAAACAAGACGTTTCCACGCACATTTTAAATGCAAATTTTAATGTACTTTATTGTGATGTTCTGTGAAATGCAAAGAAGAGTAAGCAAGGAAAAATATATGTCTGAAGAGCACATTGAACTTTGTTATTGTAAAATGTCAGGAGGTTAACCTGGATATTTTAAAGAAGCATGGAGGATGCCTTTTTACATTTCAGAACACTGCTTGTCTTTCAAGAAAAGAATGCCCTAGAATGCTTAAAGAGCTAAGTGTGAGGAATTAGAAGTCGTCTCCAGAAATGTGACCACACTGGTTCTTCCCAGCCCTGGAAGCCCAAAGTTGCATGCTTATGAATATAAAAATAAACCTGTGACACTTCCCCGCCAAAGTGCACAAAAAACAATACACACATGCTGGTAAGAGAAACCGTCATCTGCTGATGTAACATGTAGGAATGACGCTGACCTCTGAGTTATGTTTATGTAACAACAGATCAACACCTTCACTTGGAACTGATAATGGCCAATGAAATGTGGACTTTTGTATGGAACATAGTTTTTATTTCTGTGTAGTTGTAGAAAAACGGTTTCAGCTGGATTTAAATGAGATGGCCGATGTTTGCCAAGTGGCAAGTTAAAAACTCAGTAACAATGAACCAAACATTCCTAGATCTATTTCCTTGCCACATTTTGCTCTAAGACATTGGCAGCCTCAGGATATTCAGCTTTCTAAGGACCGCCTTTCATTTAAGCTATGAGGAAGGCAGCTAAATATTTTTTTCTCACAAAATGCATATATAAAATACCAAAGTTAAAATGTGCATTTTAAAATACAAGATTCAACAAAATCTGGAAGATTTAAGACTTGACAAAACTCTTCCACCAATGGAAAGCTGGAGTTCCCATCCATTACTCGTTATATTCTTCTTTACACATTTCTGTTATAACTCACCTTTATACTAGGTTTGTTTGACTGCTGTCGTGCTCCCTTTACCTCACTGTCAGCCGCACTTATAGTCTCTATTATTCATCACCTTCACTTCCAGGTTATTTTTACCTGCTTTTGCAGTCGGCTTATCTTTTTCCTTCACTGGTTGCATCTGTAAAGACAAATATACCCATTTCCCCTTAGTTTTGACCTGGTTTCAAGTCCCTGACTAAGGGTTCTATCACTGCAGGTACTCCACACAAATATAATCCTTTATTCAGTATTATGTTCCTCTAAAAGCAATATTTTGGAACCATTATTGAACCATAAGTAGACAAAAGTTGATTTCCATTCTTTAAGATTAGAAGTGCTGTGGATATTTTGTTTATAACCTGATCTAGGTTATAAATAAAGGATCTCTAGCATCTCTATAATTTGATCTAGGTACTTCTTAAATGTAAAAATACTATATAGTGTATATCCATATAAGATGCTTTTGGTGCCCAGTTTTTCTTCTAAAAAACCTAAACAAAAGGGTTCCCTTATCTTTAAATTTCCTTGAAGATCACCATGCCATATCAATTTACAGGCAGCCTCCATTCATGTGTAAAGTAAGAAGTGTTCAGAGAAGGTGATTTCAGATATCATCCACCAGCTATCTGAAAGAGGTGATGGGTATAAAGTTTGTATACACAGATGCATGCCACCTTGCATGTTTTGGTCCCAATGGGGCTCAGCTGCTCAGTTTACAAAATTAATTTTAAAAATAAATCTGAACTTTCAAACTATACAGTGCATCACAAAAAGGCACCAAGGTCTAAGATTGGCATGAAATTAAATGTGTGACAGTGATATTGGTCTAGTATAACACATGTTGGTGTGTCACAATAAAATGCTACAAAATAAAATTTGCTAGTAAATGCTGTACTGGAATGTATTTTTAAACAATAATTAAGGAAATCAAAATACTTTTTATATACTCAACGGCTATTGAATATCAGATTAGTGAGAGCTGTAGTTTCAATTCGGTTTAGCAACGCCCTCTAGAGGACAATCTAGTTTAACACATGGTAGTTGCTAAATTGTCAGAATCCCTCTGACACTCACTAAGGACCTTAGGGTATAGAGGACAATGAATGCAACTTCCTCATATCTATAAAGTGACAATTATACTATAAGCACTAAAACAGCAAAATAAGGCTTGTTTAATTTCTGAAACGTTAAGTTACCTCACATGCCAACATCCCTCAGAGCTTTCTTTTACTTATATTTGATGTATACAGAATTTTTATAACGACTGCAGGTAACAGTTAAATGACTGCGCTATAAAAATTGCATTTTTCCCTTGGAAAACATACACAATGACATTTACTAAATTTTGACATTAAGTGAACTCACCCAAATGAGTGCTATTCAGAATCCTTTACAGAATTCTGAATAATTTGAGGCCATACTGAAAGGGATTTAAGAAACATGGTTGATCTTAAAGTTTAGCACTGACCAATATGAAGTGAAACACCTGAATTGCTGTTGCACTGTTAACCTACCCATAAAGAAATACCCTGCAACAGTAACTGTTAAGGTGGTCACTGATTTTGAACCTAAGACCACATGACAACATAAAATCCACTTGTGCCAGAACCCAAACCAACTGACTACTACTGAAATATTCTGCAATATAACAGCAGCAACAAAATACATGTTGGGCAGTCGTTTGAAGGGTCTGCAAAACAAGTTGTATGTGACAGAAAAAACTCAAGTACATCACTTCTTCAATTATGAAGTCTGAATACTGAAAAAACATGACGGTTGCAAACATGAATCTGAAGAAATATTTATTCATTTTGCAATCGTATACATTTATAAATGACTTGTGCGTTACCAATTCTTCTGGGCCAAAGTTATTTGGCAGACAGACCCCATTCGGACAACTTCAAATAGGAACAGATAGGGCAGAGTGGCTAAACTATCAAACAAATCAAAAGCTCACACAGTTCTGAAAAGAACAAGGTAACATCTAGTAGCTATGTTGGTCTCATTAAATGCCTTGGGGAACTTTTCAGTGCTTCATTTTGAGAACTCGATTTACTGGGCAATGCCAATAACTCCACAGGCCAGGCGCCCGCCAGCGTTACCCGTCTTGAGGCTTTCTTCATTTCCTCCTTTTCCAAGATCATCAGCCTTCTCATGGATCTAACAGAATAAGCAGATTTACAGAGTCTGTGACTTAAGGAAAAAAATCTAGGCATCAATGTAAAAAATAGATGAAAATGACTTACCACCATAGTTCTGCCAATAATGGAGTTGGGCCCTGAGAGCTTGATAAAAGTGTCTTTAATATCAATCTTGGCTATATTGTCAGCACCAGCAGTCACATTCCCCAAATCTCCAACGTGTCTAATTGGAGAAAAGTAAAATCCCAGTTCTTAGCCCAGAGTAATGGCTCTCAAATTCATTTAAGGTAAAATGTATTTTTATAAACATAAAAATAAGTACAAGTGTTTTAGTACCACATTATAGCCATTGTGAAAAAAATGTGGCACAAAGCATTAATTCTTTGTGTATGTGTGTATTTTTCTACAATTGTTAATCACATAACAGCATCAGTACTTAAAGCCTCAGTTTCATTTAGGCTGGAAAAGCAGCAGCAGAAACTTTTTTCTCACTGTTCAATAGATCAATGACCTGGCCAACTTTAATTAGATTGATATCCAATTAACAAAATCAGGTGGTCTAGTTTTTTCTCCTGTTTAGCATGTATAGAAATGGTCAATATCTATTCCATTTCCAGGCAGGCAAATTTCACTAAACATGTCTCTGTTCATTTCCCCTTGATTAACTTACCGTTCCACATCAGTAGGACCACCATGGTTCTTTGTAAAGGGATTGTAGTGTGGTCCTGCACTGATGCACCCTGGAAATGAGAAAATACAACATTCAATCCTTTAGATCCCCAGTGGAAAGCACCTCTAAACATTTAAGCAGAACTTAAAAAACACCCACTCACCATTTGTGTTATCTCCAAACGCATGGACATGGAAACCATGGTCACCAGGTGTGAGGCCACTGATTTCTCCAGTAACTTTCACAGGAGCTGACTCATTCTGGGGATTAAACAGCAACAATGTGCACAAAAGAGCTGTCAGAGGCAGGCAGCAATGATTAATTACCCACAAAGCAAATTTAACTAAATGTCTTGAAAGCACACGTTTTCAAGACGTGTGTTTTCAAGAGGTTGAAATACACGGTTTTCCAGCATCTACATCCACAGATTAAACTTCAGTTTATTTATATAGCACAATGTCTCAATGCATAAAGACAATTTAATACACAGAAATATAGTGAAGACAAATCTTAAAATATTACAAATGTTCTGCAATCTACTCTATGGAAATTGTATGCATTTAACAACTCAAATATTAATAAGAAATTCCTCAAAGATATTTTGATTTGATCAGGTGTTTTCATGACCCTGAGCTGATCCAATGGGTCCTAAATGCTTAAAAAGAAGGTAAATGGAGCAAAGTTCAAATCTGGATCAGAACCACAATAAAAAGACTTGCATTTAAGTCACATTGAAGTTAACAAGATCCTGTCTGCAAAGCCTCCATTCAAATAATCACAATATTACACGACAGTCATGTTTATAACCAAATAGAGGAACAGGGGGCCAAGGAGCATAACTACTATACCCAGAGAATATTAAGAAAACTACAAGTAAAAATGTGGAGCCAAGTCATGCGCAACATCGCTGCACGTGTGCAAAATACACTATGACATCCAAAACTTAGTTATATTTATGCGAGAAACTAGTACATAACTAGAGAGCAACGCTAGGGGGACAAAAAGCGGGTACGAAGTGGAGACTCGATCCAAGACGGAGTGAGGGAATGACTCGGCAGAAAAATCAAATGGACACTTTCATATCACCCAGCTGTGAGGCCCACGCAGCAGCTTTTCAGTGAGGTTACGTAAAAATCAACGCACAGTAGTTAAACACCGTTACGAATGACTTGGGCATGATTAGGAAACCACCACTAGCAAGTCTGCTAATGTCCAACTTACGCAACAGGCGTCTACGCGGTTAATAATTACCACTCCCAGCCCGAAAATGTTCAAAGGTTATGTGCAATATAACATACTGAATACATGTGCACTTTACGTTTTTGCAGAACACACTCGAAAGCTAATTTGCATCGAGCAACTGTTGGGAAACTGTGCGAATCTGCGACAAACATGCCTAGATCTTTGATTAAAAACTTTAATCAAGCTTGGGACTTGGTGGGTGACAACAAACAGGACGTGTCTCCTTGAAAACTTAAGCATTAGCTAACTCGTGAATGAAAGTTAGCCTCCTTAGCATTACAAAGCTAAAGCACCCGAAAACCTATGTTAATTCCTTTTTTTCCTTTGAAGCTGACACCTTTCTAATTATTACACCTAGTCGCACATTTACCTCCTGCTCAAAGTGAACCGTCCCAGTGGTTTCTCCAGCTCCTTTTAGGACACACACGGCTTTGAGCACCATCTTTGCAGCAATCAGGCCTCACCAGACTCACTATCACAAGGAGCAGAAGACCAACTGAATAAAAGCTGCGTCAATGAACGTAGTGGGCGGGTTTATATTGCAGATAACCAATAGACTAAGAAGGGATATTTTGATTGGTCGCAATCTTGTATGAAAAAACGTCTACAGTAGCCAGGTTTGACGAATGTGGTTTAAGTCTGTAAAAATTATTTCTAGAAAGAATAAATATATTTTTGCCTATGTTGGTACATATATGGACATATGTCACAAACATATAAATTTTTCATACTTGTTGACAATTACAAACTTAGAAGTATTGCAAAATCTACCTTTTTTTTTTTTAGCTTTACCTCATGTTATGATGTTATTTCCTCACAACATTCTTGGAGTGTTGCTTTGATTCTTTCATGCATGTTTGAGAAATTATTTAATCTCCTGTGGCAGCCATTCAAGTGTGCAAACGGCTCGGTCTCACCAAACGATGCCAAATTAAAAAAACATGGTGGAACTGCACATCTAACCATATCATGTGAGCTGCTTCTCAGTGAAACACTGGTAAAGGTTTATGGAGAAACATTGTGATGAAGAGCTGAAGACAAAGTGTAGGAAAGAACAGGAGCGTTTTAAAGAAACAGAACCCCAATTGTTTCAAGGCATTAAATTGGTGTTAGAGGCTTTCTCCACAAGTCTGGTCCTAAAAACCCACTTCCCTGCATAGTTGTAAAGGCCCCTGCACAAACTATTCAAATCATTTGTGTCTAGTTCTCATGCCATCAACTTCTGCAGATGCCTGCATAAGTTAATGACAATGAGCCATTCATTTGAAGTCAGGTGTGCTACAGGGAGACATTTAAAACATGCAGATGAGTGTGCCCATAGGACAGGGCTGGGAACCGCTGAACCACAGCAGATACAGCCAAAATGTAAAAGAATGTGCTCTGCTCAAGTTGATGGCAAATCAACATTTTTTTTGCTACACACAAAATGATGTGTGACAGAAAAATAAACATCACCGCCCTGGACAAACCAACCCCACTGTGAAACATGGCAGAATAATTTTGTGGGGGTTTTTGTTTAGCAGGAGACAAGAAAACCTGTAAGAGTTGATAGAGATGGATGGGGCTAAATACTGGTCAATCCTGAAAGGGAAAAAAAGTGGAGGGTGCAAATATCCTAAGACAGAGGCAGAGGTTCACTTTTGAACAAAATTGACCTAAATGGATTGTAATGGTTTAGACTGAAGCATGTTTATGTATTACAATGAATCAGTCAAAAGATAAAATACATGGAAGTTATGAATACTTTCACAAGGTATAGTGCATGTATAAGTTGTCATAAAGAAACTTAAAAGAAACCTCTAATAGTTCATTATGTCATCCTAGATAGAGCTATTTAAATAACTCTGGAAGGGAAAAGTTTTAAACATTCTCAAATAGTGAAATATATAAATTTGATCAAATTATTACAAGAATCTGAAAAAAAAATCAGAGGAGCTGAACAGCCAATTAACCTTTTATGATAAGACCTCACTTTTAATAAAGGATCATATTCTTTTTAACCACGAAGCTTAGTCCAAAAACTTGCACAGGCAGGTTACATATTTCACACTTGAGCATTTATCTGACAAAGCTGAACAAAAACAAATATATAATCAAGAGTTAGGCACAGGTTAAAAGAAGCAAAAAACATTTGGTACAAAAATAGTTTATTAAAAACAAGTTCCTATGGCTGAAATGTTGACGATTTCATGTCCATGTCTTTCATATTGAAAAGAAACCATGGAAACATGTGTCATTTTCCAAACCACTAGGAGTTAAAAACGTTAAAGCAACCTGTATCTGTGGTTCTTTTTGTGTCAATGTGTTTCAGATACGCAAATCACAGAATATTAACAACTATTACCATTAAGCCTTAAAGTCATCAGTGACAAAAGCATATTTACAGCAGTGTCCTAGGCAGCGGCCTTCATTTTTCAGCATTTCTGCTTTACACAACTCAGTGTAAAATTATCAGATTGCTGATTCTGGGCTTCAAAATGAAAGAAATCTGTAATGTTATATGATGTGTTTTCAATTGGGAAACTAGGTTGAGTTTTTTTAATGATACAGTTTTGAATTTGACAGACAACTTTGCTGAAAGGGGACAAATCTGACAATCACCACTTGCTCAACAGTAAAAATAATAGAGCTTATAAGAAAGAAAAAAAGTAAAGCAGGCAACAGAGATGTGAGGTAATTCAACAATTTTCTTTAGTCTTCTTTTAACATTGATAGAAAACATCTTTGTTTTAAATTTCTCACAAATTAAAATTGTCTCTTTTTTACAAATTGAAACCAAACCTGTTTTTAGCCAATTGTTTTAGCAATTATAAAAATAGCAGCTGAAAATTTGTGAACTTAGAGAATGGGTAGAATTAGGCATCCTTATGTTTTCTGTGAAATTTAACTTGCAAACATTTAATATTAAACAAAGTATCAGAAATGTATCAAAAGTTTGACAAAATTTTGTCTTTTTGACAAATCAAACTTTTCTTTTTTTCCTGACGTTTTTTAATAGCTGTTGTTCATAGTTCCAGTTCTGGAAGCTATTTTTAATGGAAATATCCTAGCTGAATCACGACCATTGTTCATTTATATAGCATTAAATTATATTCTTGAATATGTAAAAAATGAAAATTTTAATACACCACATGTGTATTTCTCTGATTAGTCATATATTTTCCTTGTTTTTGCCTTAAAAGTAAACAAAATAAATGAAACACTCTTGTGGTAATGTTGTCAAATGCACATTTGTGTCCTTAGACATAAAATCCTTTGAGCTAGTTAATTCTTAAAATCATTAGATTCTGTCTTTTGGTGGTGGTAATGTCATAAGCAGTGATGACAAGAAAAGATTGAAGCCACCATTACAGTACATTCAATTTAGATCGTTTTCAGTGTTGCAGATTTTAAAAGTAACTCCATAACAGAACTAATTTGTTGTTGAGAAGCTCTTTCCTCTAGGTGATGACATGAAAGTATGAATAAAAATGGGACAACAATAATTTCCCCCATCTGTATACAAACTATGGTAATAAAAAACAACTAAGAGTCTAACTATTGATCAAAATGAAACCAAAATGCCAGGCCAGATTATACTCGTAACGTAATGTTTCAACAGATCTGGTTTCATTTGCTTGACAACATGGTGGGAGATGTGCTACCGCCCAGGAACTGTCAACGATCATCTGACGAACAGTCACTAGTTAGAACTGAGACTATTACAGTGAACAAAACTTTTTTCGGAGTTTCTCTCATTCACAGCAGTCACAGGTTGAAGGTCTATGATGCTGCTGCATCTTTTTCTTCTTTTGTTGCTGTGGACTCATTTTGAGCCAGCTCTTTAGACTCGGAGGATTGGGCATTTTCAGCAGCTGGAATCGGCCCGGCAAGTAAATGTTCTGACTCTTCCTTCTTTTTAGTGGCTTCCCCATTTGGCTCTTTCCTGGTTTCCACCGTAACCAGAGGAGTCCCACCAGGTTGTTCCGTGCTGTTAGAGCTCCGGAATTTGTCCATGTTTTCCAGTTCGGCCAGTCGATCGTCTTTATCCCACCGCGACGTCCTCTCTCGTCGCTCCGACCGTCTCGGTTTGTCTGCTTTGACTTCAGGCGCTCTGGTTTTGTCCCGGCTGCCTCCTTCTCCTCTGCTTCTTTCTCCTCCCTCCGCTCTGCCTCGATCCCTCTCCCCATCGTCACTGCGGCCTCGATCTCTGTCTTTATCAAGGCTGCCTCGCCTCTCTCGCCAGTCCCGTCTATCTCTGTCCCGATCTCGGTCTCTGTCTCTCTCCCATCCGCCTCCACGGGAATTCCCTACATCTTCCTGCCAACCTCCGAGCCTGTCCCGCCCATCCATTTTGTCACTACCCCCTCCTCTGCCTCCATCACCAAAACGCCTTCCCCCTCCAAACCCTCTGTCCCTCTCTCTGTCTCTGTCTCGATCCCAGTCTCTGTCCCTCTCCTGTTCTCGATCCCTGAATCCTGGCCTGTCACCCCTGAGCGGTCTGTCATCCATTTCCTCCTGCCCTTCGAAGCTTCTAGGACCACCTGGTCTTGTAAAAGGGGCAGGACCTTGAGGGGGCGGGCCATGTCCTCGAGGGAAGGGACCTCTCATGTTATGTGGAGGGGGCATCCCAAATCCTCCTTTAGGTTGTGGCAGCTCGTGGCGCATCATTTGAGGATGTGGCCCCCTGGGTATCAACTGTGGCGGGCCAGGGGGCACGTTAGGGTGAGGTGGTCTTTGCCCTTGGGGTGGAGGGAAACGTTGCATGTGTGATGGCGGTGGACCCTGGGGGCGCTGGAGTGGCATCATTCCAGGTCGGGCACCCAGTAGACCCCCAAGAGGCGACTGGATGTTTCCAGGGTGTCCACCTGGACCTGGAGGTCCGACTTGGGGTCCGCCGGGAGGTCCGACTTGGGGTCCGCCGGGAGGTCCGACTTGGAGCCCGCCGGGATGTCCGACTTGGGGCCCGCCGGGATGTCCGACTGGGGGGCCGCCGGGATGTCCGACCGGGGGGCCGCCGGGATGTCCGACCGGGGGGCCCCCGGGATGTCCGACTGGAGGGCCGCCGGGATGTCCAACCGGAGGACCACCGGGATGTCCAACCGGAGGACCGCCGGGATGTCCTACAAGAAGACCAACGGGGTGACCACCAGTAGAATTAGTTAGAGGTCCACCTGGAAAACCTCCTGGAGGTCCTGTTGGGAAAATCACAAGTAGTTAAGATTGCTAAGTTTAAGTTATTAAATAGCTCAAACTCCATTATTTTGTTTCTTTAGCTAACCGAAGGGAAATAAATTACTAACCCATGTGCCCCATTTGGTGGTTAAATAAATTTGGACCCTCCAGGACCTCATCCTTTTTCTTGGCGCCCTGACCTGCTGGATCTTGAGGCGGGTCATCAACTCCACCTTTGGAAGGAGGTAGTGGACCGAGGGACATAGGTCTTGAGGCAGGAAAACCTGGAGATATAGTAGTGAAACCCATTAAGATTCACTTAATATGCATTCTAGTTTTAAAAACAACTGCAAATAGTAAAAGATTATTGGCAGCTACCTGGGGGCATTTGCAACGGGTTAAAGCCAGGTCTGATGAAAGGAGGAAGGGGAATGCCTGGAGCAAAGCCAGGTGGAGGCATCCCAATGGGACCAGGAAAGACCGGAGGTTGGAGGGAACCCATAGCAACCATTGGCTGCTGCAATGAAGGGACCTGAGAAATGAATAAGCAGATAATTCGACCAGTGCCATGTAAACGTTACATAACACTAAGCAAAATAACCAAAATAAAACCCATCTTGTGAAAGACTATAGTAACTGACTGAAATATGGGTCTCTTACTTCAATTGAACCATAATTTATAAAAAAAAAACCATTTCAAATATAAAAAACTAATAATTTCAACTACAAATGTAACCAGTTATAATATAACCCAGCAGGTTCCAACCCCCAACGCGTTTCCCATCTGCCTCGGCATTGCTACTGATTTGCGCATGTCGACCAAGACGGCAATTTTTCAGGACGGTTTTCTCTCCCAAAATGTTTCAAATGCAGGACAGTCCTGAAAATAATGTGCCTTCTGGTTTTGGAGAAGGCACATTATTTCTGAAACACATATTTATATGTAATCTGAAACATATATTTCTTACCATAGCACCACCTACAGGTGAATGTGGCTGAATATTTATATCTAAGTAGCAGTGTGGATTATGAACACGGATACCAAATAAAAGTTGTAAAACGTTTTGGAGGGTAGGTTGCAGTACAAGTTTCAGCAGAAAAACATAATAATAAGAAGAATGGAAAAGCGAAGTAAAAACAATAGGGTTCACGTGACACGTCGTGGACATTGTCAAATGAAAACCGCTGTTGCGATGCATCGTGGGAGAACTCAAATAAAAACATTGTCCAAATGAAGCATTTCTCAGATTTTTTAAAATGAGCCTCCACCCCTATTACCCACACACACCCCAACCAACCATGATCATGGTTGATCATATATGTAAGACCTATACGGTGGAGGCATGTGGAAAGCTTGGTGAAAATCCATAAGCAGTTTTTAGCAATAGCAAATTTTGCTATTTTCCAGCGCCACCCAGAGATGGACATTGGAAAGAAAACTAACTAGCCATTGTCAATATTGTGTTTGTTATTGAAGGAAGGAAATTGTGAATAGTTTTTTACCGTTTCAAAATTATGAACAATTTAATTTTGTAGCGACGCCTGTAGTGATGTTTAATTAGCTATCACAACGTAATTGGGCAAAAAATAATAAGTTGCCACGATAACTTTCTTTTTCTTTCTTCCTTAGCACATATTGTGACTGGTTTTATTTGGCTCAGAGTTGATGGTAGGGGGGGGGAGATTGGGTTTGGCTAATGCAATTTTCTTGCTTCCCTGGTGAAAAATATTCCAGATCCACAATTTTTGCACAGTGGTGCATCTGTTGGAGAATCTTTCTAAGAAACTTTGCCCACATCAATTTTGTTAACAAGACTTCTGGTTTTGGAGTTATAAGCTGAAACATGGATTTTCTACCATAGTGCCACCTACAGATAAATGTGGCTAAATATTTGTATCCGAGTACTGTTATGGATACTGAACCCGGATGCCAAATAAATGTTTAGTAAGTTTCAGGGCGTAGGATCCAGTATGACTTTCAGTGGAAAAACATAAGAGGAATGGAAAAACAGTAAAAACAACAGGGTTTCCTGCTCTGCTGTGACCAGGCAAACGGCCATGCCTTGCTTGCAAACGGCCTGCTTGCTCCTGCAGGCTTGAAACCCTAAAAATTCTATGTGTTCTTTACTTGTACAGGATGAGAAGCTGCAACAGCCATCGGTAACACTTGTGTCTCCTCTGGCTGCTGTTGCTCAGAACGGCCATTGTGTGTGGGTTCCTCAAGGTGGTCGAAGGTCTTTCTCATGCTGCTCCAGTCTGCAAAGTCAGTCAGGATAGTAATTACTCAGTAATAAAGCTAACTAAATTTAGCTAATGGTGTAAATTTGGTCTGTTTAATTAGGCATAAAGATATGTGTTTTTTTGACTGTCCAGTCACATTAGCTAAAACAAAATTAACCCTGTAAAGTTTCAAAATATATATTGGGGAGAAAATGTGTTGTTCTGGTTCAGTCATTTCGAACATAAACATTTCTCCTACATTAGTTGTTTTTTTTTACCTGGTGATAAGGTATCCATATCCAGCATTCCTCCCTCCTTCAGCTCCTCTAACTGGTCCTCTCTGACTTTAGACCAGGGTACGTAGGTGACACCCAGCTCCACATCCCAGTACTGTTTAAAATCAGGCTTTATACCCTTGTTCAAAGCCCAAGCAATCTGGTAGGAAATAATTTGATTTAAATTCGCATTTGTTTCCTTAATTCTTTCTCAGTGGCATATCCAGAGACAAAATAAATAAGACCCACCTTAATTGCTTTCTGGTTAACTTTTGACGATCCTCTACTGAGTTTCTGCAGTGCTCTGTAAGCATCTTGCCTGTGTATCATGACAATGTAAGCACAGCCTCTTGGAGGAATCATCTGAAAAATGACAGCGAAAAATAAAGAATGGTTAATAACCATATGAGAAACAGGTTTTCCTGTCTGACAAACCAATTAACTGAGCAAGGACTGTTTAACAACAACTAAGGAACAATATTTCTTAAAGATAACAACATAAAGGTAAAGCACCTAACAATGCAAACATCGTTTCTAAGCGCTACAGTCACAACCATGTCATAATCAACATCTAACAGAGATGTAGTTTATGGGGAAACTTCTTCAAGATTAATTCAATTTTGTACTGTTCTAATAGGCCAATATTGACAAATGGGGTTTGAATACATAACAGCTTAATTATAGCCTAGCAAATAACGCATCCAAGTAGACTTTTACCACTGTGATATTGCACACACTGAAATTGCACTGACGATAGTTACAAGATTATTATTCCTCTGCATGTCCCACGCTTTCGAACTGAAAAAGGGAAGCAGGCATTCAGTGTGTTGGCCCCCACAGCGTGGAATCAGTTGCAGTCTGAACTTAAGATGTCGGAAATGATTTCACTGGACTTATTTAGAGCAGTTCTTAAAGATAGGCAACAAGATTCTATGAAACAGTGTCATTGTTTTTAAATTGTTTTTATTGTTTTATACTTGTGCATATGTATTAATTGTTTTTATCTTGTAACCAGGTTGCTATGTATTGCAAATCTTTTGCTCAGGTCCCTCTTGAAAATGAGATCTAGATCTCAACGGGTTTTACCTGATTAAATAAAGGAATATATATATATATATATATAGAAGATGTATTGGACATGAAGTGTTTTACAGTTAAAAAAAACAAACAATTAAATGCACTAGAAGATACTAAATAAGCAAGATTTCTGACTAGGGGATTATGACCTTGTAGGCAATTTTGTGATATATATATTTTTAAAAGAAGAGTTGTATTTTAATGATTTCTCAGCTGCAGTCCATCCAAGTGAGATTGTGAATTTCAGGCATCCTTCCTCTTTAAATAAAGTTACAAAAAACACTTTTAAATAATAAATTCCAAAAAAAATTACAAATCTGAATGCCAAGAGGCTCATAGAACAAAGTTGTTGTTAGAAAATGTCGTTAAAATAAATGCAGCTTTTTTCTGCTGGCTGTCATTGGTTTGTATGCACTGACCAATCAAAATAAACCTAAAATTATAAAGCTTCTTCTCTGATAGTAGCTTTTATCTCTTTGGGCCTAACAGAAACCTCGTTGTAGATCTTTGCAAGTTTTTCTATGTACAAAATGTGATGAGCCGATTATTTGTTCTTTCTGGGCAAATAATCAAGATTAAGCGGAGAACCTTCTGATTACGGCTGCTGGTTGAATAATAAATCTTCTATAAACTTAAAATAAATGCAAAGCAGGACCTATGAGTGTCCATTAAGTAATTAAGTTAAAAACATTGAAATTATAAAACGCACAAATTACTGTTTTAAGATGAAATATATCTGATCCAAACAAATCGACTTACATTTATAGATTCAATCTGTCCAAACTCTTCAAGCAACGAGGCAACGTCTTGCTGTTGAGTTCTCTTGTCCAGCTGACCCACCCACAGTGTAGTACTACAAACTAAAGAGAAAAAATACATCAACAAGGAAGAAATTTGGCAATATTTCAAAAGCTAAAAGATTTAAACAAATTATTTTCATCGTAGGAGGGAAAAAGGACAAATAAGTACAGATTTCAATCATTCCTGTGATAAATAATCTCCTCTGTAACCTAGGTGATGACTCACTGCTCAGAGTCTCGCTCTTGGGCGGCGGAAGGCCTTTCTGCCGCCGCTCTCTTTCTCTCTCTCTCTCCCGGCGCTCCTGTGAGCGAGAGCGAGGTGAGTGGTGGCGACGATCTCTGGAGCGGGAGCGAGATCGCCTGTGCCTGGACCGTCGGGAGCGGGAACTGGACCGAGACCTTCTCCTCTTTGGAGATCTGTGTAGACAAAGGAAGATTTGTTACCAAGAAACTTATTTTTGGCAGGTTGTCATAAAAATATTTAGCATCCATTTTAGACTTTACCTTGAGCCTGAGTGGGACCGTCGACCATGCCGGCCATCTCTCATTAATGAATGGTCCATATCCACTGAGGAGTCCTGATGAGAAGATGAAAAAAATTGATGAATTGCATAATGCAAATGTACCCAAACCAGTTATAGTCTTGACCAATATTTAACGTTTATTAATTTATCTTAAAAGTCAAGGAATTAGATTTATGTTTTTCAGTTTGAAGAAAAACATAAATCTAAAACTAAAAGTTGTTCAAATCTATTTAAAAAGGAAACACTGATTTTGAAGAACATCACTTCAGGCTACAAGAAAGATAAAAGATACCAAGGTAGGTACCAAGAAGGCTGTAAGTTTCATTTTCAGGCTTTTAAAGCTCATACTTAAAAATGGGAAATTTTGGCAGCCATTTCTAAACCTTTGAATCTAGTTAAGCATCTAGCATCTACACAGAGAGTACACACAGAGATGGCAAATAGCATCTTATATGTTAATCGCTAAAATAAGATTCTGAAGACTGTTTCTAATATCTGTAATGATTTTTGTCTCTTATTTATATCAAAGGAAAAAGCGTTTCACTGAAACTGGATGACTCTACCTCTGCTCCTGCTATAATTAATGACCTCTGATGGCTGGAAACCTACCTGTTGTTGCTGGGCAGCGTTTTGAGGAGGGTATATCCCTGGGAAGCCTGGAAGCCCAGTTGAACCTGGAATGTGGTGCCCTGGAAGAGAGTGCCCCATCGTTGGCATGGCAACAGGGTAGCCTTGTCCTGGCAGAACACCACCAGCCTGCAGCTGGCCGTTAGGAGGCACTGAAACCTATAGAAGAAATCTGTAATTAATATCCAATACCAATCCTTGCATCTTATATCAGAATTAGATTTGTTCAAATTGTATTCAGTTTTGTCTTCTTAAAGGTTTCTGTTAAATTGATTAGTAACACCACGTCATATTAAACAAATAGATAAAATATTCCTGAGTGACAGATCCTGACTATTTAAATAAATTCTCAATATACTTTTTGAGTGTTTAACTTTAACAAAAGTTAAAATCAGTCAGACCTACTGTATAGTAATTTCTTTTAGTACATCAAAACATTTAAGCCACTTGTTTGATAAAGAATGCAATTCTTTTCCATCTCCATTAACTTATGTTCACACCTTAAAACATCTGGTGTAAAAATAAAATTAAAATGAACAATGAAAGTTACTACCTGCTGTGTGATATCTTGTGAGATATTCATCATCTGTGTATTAAAGTGCTCCATGTGCTGAGGAAAGGCTGGAGGTTGTTGCATACTGTGATAAGAAAAATGCATCATAATTACTCCCCCTTGATGTTATTTATGGAGGCTATGCTACTCAGAATGAGAGTGGGGACTCACAAAGGGGGCTGTGAGGAGGCTTCATCCTTTTTAGTTTCCTCTCCAACATCTGGTTCATCATCGTAGTCAAAACGGTCCAGCAACTTCTGAAGGGAAGACAGAAGATGAAGCTGTAAATTCTAAATTACATTCTTTTTTGTTAGGTTCTACAAAAAAATTAAAAATTTCCAAACACTGGACTTTTTTGTAAACATGGCTTACAAATGTTTTTTTTTTTTAATCTTAAAAGTGTGCATTCTGAGTGTTGTTGGTTTGTTCATTTGTGAAAAAATTAAAAGCCATGCATCATCCACTACTTTGTGACTATCAATAACATAAAACCCCAGCAAATTACATTTAAGTTAGCGGAACACTGAAAAAGTTCAAATATAATATAAATACTTTGCAAGGCAGTACAGGTTAGAAAACTTGAAGTAAGGAATGCAAATATCTGTCACCATGTCAAAAGTCGTCTTTTGCTGGACCGGCTGGGTGGAGTGGACGGGTGGAGGACGCTGAGGTGAGGAGAGGTGAGGCTGAGCAGCAACCGCAGCCAGCCCAGTAGGCGCGCTTTTAACCGGCATTTGAGCAGTCGGCAGAAGAGGTTGAGTGTTGGTTTCAGGCTTAACTGCCTGCTGCTGAAAGTTCTGGAGCATCTGCTGTAGCTAAGAAATATAAAGTAGATTCAGACGTTTCCATGATGACAACAGAAAGCAAATGAATGAAGCTATGTCAGGTTCCCAAAGGTGTAAACACACCTGCTGACCCTGCGAAGACTGGAAGAGCTGTGCTACGGCAGCAAAGGCGTCAGAGTTGTGTAGTGGAGGAGCGGCTGTTGGGATGGAGTTGGCTGTTACTACGGTAACAGGCTCTTTGGCTGGAGACGGTGGTGAACCTAAATGATGAGACAATGGGAGTGTTTGTAGGTGACACAAACATGTTTTTAAAGGTGAGAATGCTGATTGAGAAAAATACTTTATAGATAAAATTGTTTCTATATCGGATTTAAAAAGGACTCAAATTATAACTCACCTGGCTCTTCTGTGTGTGTGATGGAAGCAGCACCACTGCCAGAACCTGCAGCCATATCCAAGAGCGGCTGAATAACCTCAATCTTAAACACTCCGTTCTTCTGCCACAGGTTCAAAACCCGCACAATCTTACTCTACAAACAAAGAAAAGAAAAAAAATTAAGCATCATTTCAGAAATTTTCCAATCTTTCAGAAGATTTTTTCCATTCTTACCCGGTCCTCTATGGGACAGAGACAAAGGTTCTCGAAGGTTCCTGTGATATTTTTGGTGAACCTTGGACCAAACACGTCTTTGTCTGGTCCAAACTGGTGCCTGGACTGCCTCACAATGGAATCAACCACATACAAGCCAGCAACTTTATACTCGGGCTTACACTGGAGGAATCAAGACCAAGGAGACAAATACCTTTAAATTACTTATGATTGTTGAGAAAAAACAATGCTTTTCAAATCAATTTAAAACAAAACCAGGCTCACCTTTTTGATAAACTTTTCAACAATCTGGACCACGTGTTTGTAGAGCTGGGGAAAAAAGGGGGTTAAATGAGTGTTTTCAGCTTAATGCAGGCTAACATAAATAGAAACCTATTTTTAAAATCAGAAACATGAACACAAAAGAATGCAGCACATGAGAAACTGTTACTTACTTTCATAGCTTTTATGGCTGATTTGGTGATGGAGATCATCTTTGCTCGAGATATAGGAGGCTTGGAGTCCATCAAGGAGAATAACTGCAGAGTGGAAAAGGTAATGAAAGGATGAGATGGAAAATAATGAAACAGTAGAATGGAGCAAAAATAAATGAATTTCAGGTCAAATACTTATTTTATTTAAGTACATCCGTTTTTCACATGACACACTAAAATAAGGATGTTTTACTTTACAGCCAAATGTGGAGGACCTAAACGTAATTAAATTTTCTAAAATAGAAATTTGTTTCCTCAAAAATCTCTTACCTCTTGCCATTATTGATTACTACGCACATTTTTTTTATATCTCGTGTGGTGGTTTTGTCAGTTTTTGTCGGTAAACAGAGACTAATATGTTTTCTTTTTATTATGTGCTGCTTGAAATTTTTAAAATAAAACAGAAAAAATATTCTGAATCTAATGTATTGTTAAACACGGCTCTCAAATAAATAAAAAAAAAAACAATCCTGAGCTACCTGGGCCTGAAACCATCTGATCAGTTAGTTTGATTTGTACTGATACAGTAAAAACACAGTTAGCCAAGAGCCTGAACAAGTTTCTCACTATATAATATCAATGAGATAAAATGTCAGGGATTCCCCCTATCAGATATCCTCAAAAATAATAATAAAAAAAAAACAGCAACAGCTTAATGGGAGCCATCAGTAGTGCTACTTTAGATTTCACACCAAAACCGTCCATGTTTCTCACAACCAGAGTTTTCAAACACTTACATTTCTCTGTTTTGTAAGTAAGGGAAAGATGTAGTAGTTTCCCTTAGGCCTTGCCATGTGCAATATGTGGGGGAGGGGCAGTGCTGCATTATTCTGCACTCCATGCAGCCTGAGAAAACTGAGATAACACAAACCTTTTCTGCAGCAACTCATTAACAGGACTTTGAACCTCTAGAATGTCACCACTGAATAGTTCAGGGATTTAGAAACTGTAACATTTTAAAATCTCAACATATCTTTAAATTGGCCCTAATCGCAAGCTGCAAAATAAACACCCAGTATATAATGTCTTGTCTCACCATCTTCATCTTTTTCTACTAACTTGATTCACCTTTAAAGAGATCAAATCCAAAGCAGGAGAGGAACTCTAAAACTGGCCACTGTAAACTGAACTGGCTAACCAGGGTTGTGCCTATACGCTTAATTCTGTTTTTAAAAGGTTTTGGTTACTGATTAGAGTTTTAACTCAGCTATAAAGCAACACACTTGTTGCTGAGCACTGCCAGTCAGCTGGCTGAAAGAAGGTACCAATACTTTTTCCTTGTGTTCAAGAAAGATTAACTTGTCTTTTTGGAAATATAGTCAGAGATTTAAAAAAAAAAAAAACAATACTAGTGTTAAAATTTAAGGAGAGTCAACCAGTCCAAGTGTCTATCAAAATAGAAGAGTAAATAAATGTTACTCTGTATAGAAAATTACTCCAACTGTGATTTTGGCTATCAACATTATTTTATGTTGATTTTTCTGGTTTGAATAATCAGAATTAAATAGTGTAATACATTTTTGTTTAATTACTATGGTATGACAACACAGTGGTACTTCTACTCATTTCTGTGATGCAGTGTGAATCTCAAACTAACTGTAGCAAAGCATAACTGTAATAAAATCCTGATTTTAGAGTAAAAATATCACGATAGATTTCTTTTTCATAATGAATGCCTCTAAAAGAAGAGATTCTCAGACATCATCTGAAAGCAAAATAGCCACTTATCTAATGTAGGAGATGCATAAAATCTGACACAAAAACCCACACTTTCAGCATCACATGACAAAATAAAGTCTATGATTTGCCCCTTTAACCATGCCCTAGTATTCTTGCAGCTGTAATTTTGCTCCCACTGAGACAACAAATACTGCAAAGATTGTAAAGATCGCAGGAATGGCGGCAATTTCGAAGCTAAATCTCTTGCAGGATGTCAATTTGAGCCTCAATAACTGATTAAATATATGAGCTCCAGTTTTGATAACCGTGTTAATGTAAGGTTTACTGAGTGACACACTGCAGGTTCTAACTGGGCTTCCAACAGCATGAACAGGCCTCATAGAAACTTACCGTGTCTGCTCTTTAAGAAACACCTTGCATGCTTATTATTCCAAATTAGCAACAATAAACCCCTGTAGACTTGCAGTCCGTTTGAATCACTGTGTTAACTGGAGAGTATGCTTGCTAATCGTACTGTTACCAGCAGCAGTGTTTGGGACAAATTCACTCCCATTAGCATCACGGAGGATCCTAGTACTTGTGTTTACTCTGTTTACTGACATTACCGAGTGGCTTCTTATTACACTAGAGTAAGACATCCTGATATTTAGTGCAACACCGCCCCAGTTGACGAAGTGCAACATTAATATTAACCCATTTACAATAACACCAAGAAAGTCCAACGGCTAGCAGGCCCCCTGATCCGACCTGCTCGGTTAACTATACAGCATCACAGCACTGCTGTGACCACATCCACCAGCCACGGTGACTTCAGATTCTGAGCAAGCCCAACGTGCAGCTTACCTCCTGATTAAAGGCGTTCACGGCCTCCATGATTGCCAGATGTACCTGGCTTCTCCCTTAACTCCCGAAATCCTGGTCAAAACGATGTTTATTCCAGGAAAGGACGGAACAACATGTCCGCTCCCCGGTAGCTAACGCCAGTTAGCCTCGCGTTGGGTCGGCGGGCACAGCAAAGCATGATGGGATTCGGTGCTGTTGTTCTTGGGTTTGTCCACTAGGTGGCAGGGTGCTTCTACTTAATGTGCTGCCTGAAAAAAGAATATGAATCATTTTAATATTTTAATTGTAAGTTCACGTAGCAAGTATTTATTTGTCCGAAATGGTAGGGGTAAAAGTATGCATTTGCTTAAAAATTTAAACAATATAGTGTCTCCAGCTGAGAACTGAAGTCCTTCTTTGTGAAAATAGGTACAAGAAAACTGAACATTTTAGGAACCAGAAAAATAAACAACTTGATAGGAATAAAAATGCTACTATATACTATGTGACCTTGAAAATGTAAACTTATTACATGGGTAGTACTTCAAAGATAAGGTGTGTATTGAAAGAAAAAAAAACAAGAAAAAAAGAAAGAATAGAAGAAAGGCAGGTATACTTCAAAGCAAAGGTGTGTATTGAAAGAAAGAAAAAGAAAGAAAGAAAAAAAATAGCAAGAAAAAAGAAAGAACAGAAGAAAGGTAGTATACCAAGAATGATACAAGTAAAGGTTTTAGTATTAAATTATAAGTGTAAACCTTGTACTTAGTCTAAGCCTTATCTATATACTTTTCAAGATAAGGCAAGAATACTTCACTATACTGCTCTGGCATATGTAAGGTTAAGTTTAGAAAAAGTAAACTTCAAGTACACTGCCTCATTTTTAGCATAAAATAATTATACTTATAGTGTATTAGAATAAACTGTTTAGCTATTATCACACGGTTGTCCATCTAAACTTGGCAGGCTAAGAAAGAAGAGTAATAATCTGAGAAACAGCCAGTAATAGTCAGATAAACACTCTTTACACTAGCATTACCAGGGTTTTTGACCTCTCCCCTGACATACTGAAACAGGGTCAAAAGACCCTGAGTCCAAACTGACGACTCTGATGGCTCAAATTAGCATCCCTTCTTCAATTGTAAATGTGGCCATTGACCGTCAGGCCAGAAGGTAGGAGTGTGAATAGTCCATGTTGGGGGTGGGTGCGATCTATGATGGAGGCAGCTCTACAGTAGACTCTCCTGTAGGTAATGCTCTTCAGTTTAGTTTTGAAGCATACATGAAGTGTTTTTGGAGAGATGTGACCTTTTGCAGCTGATCCGTGATGTTGTGCTGCATTATCCAGGTCATTTTGCCAAATGTACATAGAGTTTGCAAAACATACAATCTGTTTCAAGAAATATGCAAAGGTTTTTCTAAAAGAAAAACATGTATGACTTTTACAGCAAGAGCTTTGATTTAATCAGTAAATATCAGTATCTAACTCTCAACTCAGGAAGCATCTATTTTTTACTGTTTCTTCTATAAAAGTTGCCTTCATCTGCTTTTGAAAGTAGATCTACCTATTTAATAGTGATCTTAGAGTAAGGTGTTTAAAAAGCTACATAAGACACAAAAGACGTGCAGGAAATTGTAACACATTTTACCCCGTGGAAAGATCAAATGCTTTGTTTTAAGGGCTAATGCAGGTCTAATCGATGAGATGCTTGAGGCCCTTGTGTCAAGACAATTACAAAACGGATATTGATTCAATTTCAGCAAGACGTCTGCGCTGCCTTCAATTGTAGTGCAAAAAGTCTCCAAAAGATGTCGTACTTGTACGCTTCATATCTTTATTATGTCTAGAGTGAATTATCAAGAAAGCATGGTCCAGCAGTCTTGAAAAAGCGGCATGTGGTTTAGCATCGCTAAAGCCATTCTATTTAAAGATCGAAATTGAAGCATAGCTACACAAAAAATCTAATTGAATATAACATTTGAAAATAAAGTGAATAGATTTATTTATGCAATAAAAATGTCATTAAAGCAACTGTTCAAGTATTTGAGCCTGATTAGATTTACTATAAAAAATATATTTTATGATGAGTGGCCCCTCCCTGTTCTCCTTTGGGTGATTAAAAATGTTAATTAGGCCAGTGAACCTCATAAGTAAACAAGGTGAAATTTTTCTCTCTTTTGTCGCTTCATGGTCTGCTGAACTCAAGAAAACATCCAAAATAGATAGGCTAAATTTAATTCAAGCTTAATATTGATTATAACTACCTTGAAAAACAAAAATCTTAGATTTTTATTATTATGAAAAAGGCAGATTCTTAACGCACAGAGAGATGCATACAATAACTAAAATGCCAAATACATGTTAGCATAATTTTTTACAAACCCTATGAGCTCAAATGTTGATTCTGTAACAAGTTACTCATCAGGGTTACAAATCCATTCTTTGTTCCTGCACATGTACAATGTGAACCCACACAGCGGAGCGGCGGGGCGGTGGTACCGGTAGACTTGTTGTTCCCCGTTGTCCGTACACTCGCTCCACCCACCCTGCGCTGATTGGATAGAAAAGTACCCCCGCTTCCATCACTGTGTTTCTTTTTTTCACCCGCACACTTGGTAGGGGAACGCCCATCTACAGGACCGGGAAAGTCACTTCAAACTGAAAAACACGCTGCACTGCACACAGACCATACAGGAGACGCTCGTGTGAGAGGAGATGCGCACACAGCCTAAGCCTGGTTCTGATCCTCGACCTGAAGACACTCTCGCGTAGCTAATAAGACACGTGGCGTCAGTTTTCCATGACAGATATTGGCTTTTTAAAATGCTCCTTGTGTCATAATAATCTAAGCGGATTCAGTTATCTCGGAAACTGCTGAGCGCACTTGCTGGATGCGTTTGGGTGAACAGGTGGCGCAAGATCCAGCACTCCTAATTTGCCGGACGTTAAGCGTTTAATAGGATACCTGCTTTTAGGTGCGTGAGAGTCGAGTAGTTTTTTCTCCCTTCTCAGACAAGGCAACAAAGATGCCCGTTTTGGACCACGACATGGGAACAGACAACAGGACGCACGACGGCGAGACCTCAGACAGCGCCGACGATGAGAGTACCTTTTCGGGCTCCCTCGGCAGTCCTGCCCCGGACGTCCTCAAGAACTTTTACCACACCAAGCGCGTCGGGACCTACCTGATCGGGAGGAAGCTGGGAGAAGGGTCTTTCGCAAAAGTTAGAGAAGGTCTCCACACTCTTACGGGAGAAAAGGTAAGGCATGGTAGTGGATAAAAATGACATCTCCTACATTAGATGTGCAGTTTCTAAACTGTGTACCTCAAGGGTAACATGGCATTGCATGCATCTGGGTGTCAGACATAATGCCTTTAAAAAGCATTTGCTTGTTTTCAGTTCCTCTTGCCTTGTCAATGCAAATATATATATATATATATATATATATATATATATATATATATATATATATATATATATATATATATATATATATATATATATATATATATATATAGGGGTGACCAGGAGCATATGGGACAGTGATACCACTGTCTCATATCATTTTGGGCAAATTGGAAGTCTTAAAAGCTTTCTTATGCTGTTGTATATTGGTGGTATATGGGCATTTAAAAGGGTCAAATAATAAATAATATTACAGAAATAAGAAATACATTTAGCAGATAAATAATTACAGAAGACTATGTAGTCAGAGGGGTTAACCCAGTGGTACCACTGCTCAGCTCAGTTAACCAGTTGTACCTCAGAGAAAGTGGCCAGCTCTGCTTGCAATGAGCGCCCTTTGTTAATGAGCTCATGTTGCATCGCCAGCTGTCGAGGTGCAGTGCATGCACAGTACCGAAGTTCCACCGACAATATTTACCTTACGTGTTTGTGTGTGAGAGAAAGGCTCAAACAGGGGAATGGAAAGCATCTGCTTTCCTGGGGCATTGGATGGCAACTTGTGCGCTGCTTTGTCTGCTGCTGCTGGTGATCTCACCTTCTGCAGGCGCGCATGGCTGTGATAGGGATGGAGAACAAAATTGTCTGGCCTATGAGGAAGCAAAGCTGCTACTTGCATATGAAATGACCTCGTTGATAAATGGGCTGCAGGGCTCATTGGGATTCTGCAAACGCAGGGGTTTGAGATGGGCATCCATTGGCCAGTTGTTGCCTTTGTCTCGATCTCTTCAATTTTTTTTATTTTTGGGGGGGAAAACTGCCAGAAAAAAATTGCATCTAAGATAAACAAGCTCCTCCTCTCTTTCCTGCATGTTTCAACCTGTAAAACCTGTTTGTGCGACTGTACCCTAACATGATATTAAATTGTTGAAAATGTATGTAATTATCTTGAGCCCCTGTTTGGCCGTTGGTGCTCGCTCTGTTGCTCAGAAGAGAAAAGGCGCCTCTCCTCTCCCCTTTTTCCCCCACTCTCTTTGTTTAGGATGATGCAAACAGTGGTAATCTCACAACCAAGCACAGCTCTTCATTTGAATAAAGGCATCCAACAGGAGCTGTTAGGGAGGGTGGAAGGGCAGGGCAGCAAGTTTGTTCAACCAAGAGGGTATGCCGGGGCAAAACAAATGCATCAGGTCCTCCAGATTCCCTTTTTTAGCATCGCTTGAAAGATGATATAGATGTAGGCATGAGAATGTAAAAGTGAAGAGAGGAAAACGATGGGGTCATCATGATCAGGGAGGTAGGAGAGGTCACATGGGTGTGTTTTTGATATATGTAACCCACTTTCCCCTCTACATTACCCCTGCAAGACCCCTCCTTTCTGTCTGAGGGGTGCCTGATAAACAACTGAATCCCCGAAAAGCCCCCCAGCAGCATGCTCCCTTCCCCCTTGATATCCCACCCCGCCCTTTTCATATGCACTACTGTAAATACACAGCCCCGATCCTAACCCGCCACATACATTTCCCGCAAGTGTAAACATGGGCCATCTTTAACTGTCAAGTGATGGCACATGGTATGCGCAAAAAGTTTCTTCTGCAAGCCAGGTTTAATTAGCAACTGTAAAAAGGTTCTTCAGAGGGGAATCAATTATCAGAGCGTAAAAATGAGCTGAAGGATGGTTGTAAAAATAAGCCAAAGGGCAGGAGAAAAGAGAGGACACTGCTGCACAGTGTCGCTAATGGATATGGTGATTTGTTCCACTTGCCATGCTGGTCCACGTCTGTGGACTCTCCTTGAGATGATTTGTAATGTATGGTAACCATGTTCTTGAACTCAGTCTAGACAGGACACAAGGAGAAGCAAGGGCAGAGAATGAAATATTTTTATTGAATTATCCACAAGGATCTGCCATTGAACAGAGGACGCACCGTTTGCCATTTATGAGGACATCTTCAAGGATTTCTTAACAGTAACTCAAGCAATCGTCCCTTAAAACATTCTAAGAGGACAAATGAAAGGCAAAGAGTAACACCTTTTAGTACTGGTGTCGCTTACATCATAACCTATCAAATGAGATTAACTTTAACGTAGCAGGAAAGCAAATGGGGGTAACTTTAACTGCCCATATGGTTTTGGCACCTTCTCAGCACATAGGATAACGTTTGCTTTCCCTTTACTTTATTACAATTCTGTTGCCTCTCACACTCACATGCCTCCTCTCTTTAGGGCCTTGCATTACTCTACACCCTAAGAGCAGCTGGTTGGGAGAGGTCAGTGGCAAGTTATGTACCCAGCAGTAAAGATCAAGTTGCATCATCACCTGTTACCCTCCTTGAAATCTAACCCTAAGAGACACACTAATATAGGAGTGTGCTTTTGCTAACTACAACATATGGCACAGGGTTTAAGAGTCAACCTGCAGCTGCCAAGGCTTCAAGAAGAATCTCTCCTCATCCTCTTACCCTTTCCTCTTCTCTTGTTTTTTTCCAGGTGGCGGTTAAGGTAATTGACAAGCGAAAGGCCAAGAAGGACTCATACGTCACAAAGAACCTGCGGAGGGAAGGCCTCATCCAGGAAATGATTCGGCATCCAAACATTGCACAGCTGTTGGACATTCTGGAGACGGAGAACAGCTACTACCTGGTGATGGAACTGTGTCCTGGAGGGAACCTCATGAACCACATTTATGAGAAGAAGCACCTTGATGAGAGGGAAACTCAGAAATACATCCGGCAGCTGGTGCTGGCCGTCGAGCACCTTCACAGGGCTGGCGTGGTGCACAGGTATGATAAAGGACACAGAAACTGCCTGCTCTCCCAAGTCTGAAAGTTTGTTGTGTTGTTTTTTTTGTACTAAAGATTGCTTTCAACATGTGGCTTAGGTCTATCCGGTGCACATGAATACACAAGAACACCCAGATCTATTGTACTTGTTGAGTTGTCATTCAAGGGTATCTAAGAACTTCTTTAAATAAACTAAAAGCACAGGATATTCAGACATCATGCAATAATCCAAACAGTGTTTATCATTATTAATATACACTGCTCAAAAAAATAAAGGGAACACTTAAACAACACAATATAACTCCAAGTACATCAAACTTCTGTGAAATCAAACTATCCACTTAAGAAGCAACACTGATTGACAATCAATTTCACCTGCTGTTGTGCAAATGGAACTTTGCACAGAACAAAGTATTCAATGAGAATATTTCTTTCATTCAGATCTAGGATGTGTTATTTGAGTGTTCCCTTTATTTTTTTGAGCAGTATATTACGTTTAAAAGATGTACAAAGTCATAAATTCCCAGTTGCGCAAGAGATTGCATTATGTTGATATTTCCAGTGGCTTGTAAGATAATAACTTCTGTCATCTTTCATAAAAACTGACTGTATGGGGTGCGGCAGTGACGCAGTGGGTAGAGTTCACAACCCAAGTACAGAGGCCTTTGTCCTCGACGTGACTGTTAGAGGTTTGAGTCCCAGCATGGTGGCCTTTGCCGCATGTTTTCTCCCCTCTGTCATACCCTTCTTACCTGTCAATATACCTTACCTGAGAAAAAGGGCAACAAATCCTTAAAAGAGGAAAAAGAAAAAAAACTGCAGTCAGTGACATCTCTTCTCTCCCTTTTTGTCTTGCAGAGATTTGAAGATAGAAAATCTCCTGTTGGATGAGCAGGACAACATAAAACTCATAGGTAAGGCACTATCAAATTTTCTTTTCTTCTAAAAACACAGTCTGTACTTTATAATGGATAAAAGTAACAACTGAATAATTAATAGTAATCATGTAACTATTTATTATTGATGCCTGGATGGTCACTGTAAATGTTCTCACCCTGAGTGTAATCAGAGCCTTACCGAGGTAAAGGGTTAAGAACAGCTAAATCTCCTGTTAAAAGGCTTATAAGCTTTCGCTGAGGCGTTAATCTGGTTCTGTCTGTTTGCATAGCAGAGATATATAAACAACAAAAAAGCCTAAGAATGACACTTACCACACTCTCCCACCCTCTCCTTCTTAGATTTTGGCCTCAGTAACTGCGCTGGCATATTGGGATACTCTGACCCTTTCAGTACCCAGTGCGGCAGTCCAGCCTACGCTGCTCCCGAGCTGCTGTCCAGAAAGAAATACGGCCCAAAGGTGGATGTTTGGTCCATGTAAGTTCACATTCATTCCTTAGAATATGATTTCACCTATTGTTGTTTACTGCAACCTGAAGTTTTAAATATGCACGTTTTGCTTTACAGTGGAGTCAATATGTATGCAATGCTGACCGGATCACTCCCTTTCACCGTGGAGCCCTTTAGCCTTCGAGCTCTGCACCAGAAGATGGTGGACAAAGAAATGAACCCTCTACCTCCTACCCTATCTACTGGTAACTGCCATTTTCTAAAGACTGAATGCATCATAAATGCCAATTGTAGGCACCTGCTAGTCAAACAAGCCTTTGTTTTTGTTAATTAGGTTTCTTGAACTTGTTTTTATTGGCCCTCTGTGCTTTCTTTAGAAAAAGAAAAAAAACAAAAAAACAACTCTCATAATTATTATTGGCTAGATGGAGTTGCACACTCCCACTGTTGCCAGCAGAAAGAATATTTCCGAAGAATTTCCTGGCGCAGCAACAGGTTGCATTTCAAAACAATTTCTCAAAGGTAGAAGTGGGTGGGGGTACAGATAATACTGGAGGAACGAGTATCAAAACAAAACCACTGGAAGCAATGACGCTTCTCATCCTCTTCGTGTCACGCAGTGATGCCTGGTAATATTCAAATGAAGGATTGGCTCAACCAACTACCTATTGTGATGATTCAATTTGAGAAATACAACAAGGTGAAAAGAAGGAGGAGATTTAGGGCTGACATTGTATTTGCATATAAGGAGAGTGTAAAATAAATAGGAAAGGTTTTGGTTTTGACTTCCATGTAAAGACAAACTGCTGTTGTCATTACAGTTATACATGTAATGACATGTTTAACTTTCAGGAATCTTCACAGATTAGGACAGGCAGCTCTTGACAGCACAGTATGATTTTTTTTTCTCCTCTCAGCTGCCATCTGTCTGCTGAAGAAGCTTCTTGAGCCAGACCCTCACAGGCGTCCAAATATACATCAAGTGATGACTGATTCCTGGTTGCAGCTGGCCAATAGGAACACAGGGGCACCTTATCGCAGCAGGTACACACATGCACATATTCACATAACCACTGTAGTGTGCTTCTTAGGGGGAGAAATGTGTTGTGATAACCCAACACAAATCAGTCCATATTGTGAATAAACACTTATGTATTTAATGGTTTGTAGATTAAATAGTTTGTAAGACTAACTTTCCATGCAACTAGAACTGCAAGTTGAGACTGACATTTTTGCCCTTTCCTTTGTGCGACATAGTTCAAGCTCAGTCGGACAGAAAGAAAAGTATCTCACAAAATTTCAAGTCTTTCCAAGAATTCTCATTTACAGTAGATTTAAGTAGAGGTCATTCTCACACATGAAGAATGTTAGAAATTATTTTCAGCTCTGGCTGTATGTGATGGCCTTACTGAAATGTTTACTTCCTTCCCCAGTTTTCTGCAATCTCTCACAGGTTCTTTTGTAGAACTGCAACCTTTAAAACCATTAAAACCTTTATATACTTTGGGAGTGCTGGCAATTCACATTTTTTACAGTTCTTTAGAACTGGGCACCCATTTTTATTTTCCTCTTTTTATATACACTGTAATTGTGTGTCCTGCGTTATTCTTCTTCAGTAGAAGTGCTCTGAATTTAGCACCACACCTCTTCAAACCCTGACAAACTTTCCTGTCCTCATAAAGAAAAGCTTCCCTGCAGCAGGAGCCTGTCACTATAAATTTTCAGTGAGCACATTGTGTTCACTGTGTTTTCTGCTATGAAGTGATTTGCATGTAATCCCAAACATTACCTTTTGCTTACTCTATGAGCAAAACATGCTGCTCCACATGTTTGCTATGTCACCTGCCTGATGGTAAACTAAAGCAGGAAGTTCTTTCACTTTCCTAAAGGCTAGATTTATGGAATGCACAATTAATAGATTTTCTGTTTACACATTCTCCCGCATGAACTGTGGATCTGTGCAGTTCTACCAGAGTTAGCATGGGCATTTTGGCTGTTTCTCTGATGAATGCGCTCCTTGAACAGTGCTTATCTGAGAATCTTTTTTCAACAAGTTTGCAGATAATCTACTTTTTTTTGGCCAATCACAAAAAAATCCCAATAAAGCAAAATGTAGTCCATAAAACTAAATGCAAAAACTGAGTGGGGTTTTTATGAACTTGCAATTCCTTACACATTGAAAATGTTTACACATTCAGATAGTAACTGTGCAGACACTTAGTAAATATAGTGTTACAGGATAACACTAATCTGGCTTCTCTTTGTTTCAAGAATCCACATTGAAGAAATAAATCAAGCAGTTTTGCTTCATATGACGGAGAAGATGGGGTACAAGCACAGCGAAGTGCTGAGCGCTGTCCTCACCAACCGTGCCTGTCACACTCTGGCTGTCTACTTTCTTCTCAATAAGAAAATGAAGAGGCTCTCCAAAGAGTATCGGGTGAGTGTGTCGTAGCTAACGCCTGAAACACAGAGAAGCAATCTAAACTCTTCTGCTCGGTGCAGTGTTTTTGAAAATTTTGAGACAGTTGAAAAACCTGCATGACCAGTTCTTAGAATCTTTTGCATCATTTCTGTGTATAGGAGAAGCAGATGCAGGAGAAAAAGAAGCTAGAGAAGCAACAAACGGAATACTATCAAACACAGTGGAGAAAGCACGTCGATAAACTAACCATCCCTCCTAAACAGACGCCCGTCTATCTGGCTGTTAGCAAAGGACAGAACAAAGAAAAGAAACACAAAACAGGTAAGGATTTGCACTATTTAATGCAAAACATGTATATGAATAAACTGTATTCACATAAAAAGGAAAAAGATATTTATTGCATGATTTTATTTCTATTTTTTACATAGGGTAGGTTGACTGAGCATGCATCTTCATGTACAACAGCCTGTTTCACACAACCACACTTACCTCTCCATGCAACCCACCCTTCATCCCTTCCTCCATCCACTCACCCGTCCATCCATCCATCCATCTACCTGAAAGTAACATCTTGGACAAACTTACAGCCATTTGTGTTGCAAATGCACAAGCACTTTATTTTACTCTTAACACTGTTCTGATGTCTGACATAATATGAATGAGAAACAGCTTAGCACTGAGGTACTTAAATTTGTATAAAACTGCATTGGAATTATATTTGGAACAAAAGTGTGACAAGTGAAGAGGCATGTGAGCATCTGGGGAAACTAAAATTTGAGCTCCTTTTTACAACTTGTTTAACTTTGGGAAGCGCTACAGTTTGCAAGCGGTGTTCTTGATCCCGGAAATCAGGTTAGGCTAGTACTGACGAGGTTAAAACTAAGTCAGGTTGTTCTTTACGTTGGCTCAGTGCATGCTGTGACATAATGAGATGACATACTACCTAGACACGCATGTCATAAATCTAACATTATGTGTTGCTCCAGGTGTATTATTTTTATTGTTCACCTGTCTCTACAGTACCTACAGAAAAAAAAGATTAGGAAGTTCCAGCAGTGGAAACTAAAGGTACACCTTTTCTTTCTTCAGGTATTCTAAGAGCGTTAGCAGTAGGACATCGTAAGTCACCTCTGGCACCTCCAGGTACAGTTGCATCATCATCCATGGAGTACCTCGAGATTCATCCCCTCTTCCCCAACACTCCACAGCAGAGGAGGCGCTTGGCCACCCTCCCACCGGTCAACACAAGTCCAGAGCATAACATCCCTGCTCCACCAGCGCCATCACCAATCGGCATGCACTCTTTTGGTTCCCTTTCGAAGGCCGAACAAATTGAGGACACACCTTCCACACCCTGGTACAAGCTGACCAATGGGACTCTGTCACCTCCACGCCACGTCTCTGCCTTCCAGCCCGACTCCTCTTACTTGAAAAAGGCCACCATCCCCAGTCCCCCAGTCCTGATTTCCAACCCACAGCCCAAGAAGAATTTGTCATCGGATGGGTGTGGTTCCTCTGACACAAGTGGAAGCCCCTCTAGCAGTGTTGGAAGTCCGCCAGGAGGCTCAGCATTTATGCCACTAAAGTCTGCCTTTAGTCTAATTAACCCCAACTCGGCATTCAGTCCTCCGTCCAACAGTGCAAGTAGCGATCCTGAGAGCCCAACACATCGCAGCAAGCTTCCCTCTGTGGCCAAAGGACCCAAAAAGAAAGTCCCACTGCAACCTTTTACATTCCGACCGGAACAATTCATTGAGGAAGTTGTTTCTCCACCTCCTTATCCGATGAAAACTTTGATGTGTGCTTCAGGTGCACTGAAGACCCTTTGCTGAGGGATTCGAAAAAAAATGAAAGGAACATTTGGGCCCCTCTCAACAGTTTGTAAAAGTTGGAGAGGTCTTCCAGAGCGGCCTTTTGAACTGTGAACTGCCCTTTTATTCCAACTGAGCCACTTTTCACTTCAATATGAAAACTAGACATGGGCCGGTATGAGATTCTCACTGTACAATAACCTTCAGTAGAGACACAGCATTCTAGTCAAGGTGTTAATTATACAGGCTGACGGTTGCTTGTCAACTGCAGTTGTCAAACAGCAGTTGTGGAGCTAATAACAGGTAGCACACCCTTTTTATTTTTTATGTAACTCTGTGAGGGTTTTTATTGTAACAGCAAATTCTTCCAAACTACAGAATTTGTATCTTCTTGTAAGTAATGACATCTGTAGAGGCCTTCTTGTACTCAGCTGACCATCATTGTTCAGCAACAGGTTGAGGAGGAGGGAAAGACCAGAAAATTTCAGTCACTCTGGCACTTTCTCCAACATCTAATTAAAAGGACTTCGAGCAATAGGAAAAAATATGATGGAAAAAGTTCAAACCTTGTTAGTTATTGAATCTAGTGACCGGCCCATGCCTAATTAAAATCTGAAAAAAAAACATGGAAGAAAAGGGTGAAAACTTACCATTTTACCTCTTGAGTATTGTGTTATTACACAGCACGATACTCTTGTGTTATTACACAAACCTCATCTTGAGAATGTCAAGATGAGATTCGAAATGGATCCTCCTGTGTCCAAGACACACAGTGAACTTGGGACGTCTTGTAATACTGGCCTTGATGACTAATGCACACACTCACGCATACACACACACAGAAACAAAGCCCTGTAATATAGACAAAGTTTGAAGTACTTTGTTTTGTAATATTGCTTCATCTGGTTTGAGAGCAAGCAGACTGATTCACACCAGCTAACAGGACCCGACTCTTAACCCTAACCCTGACTTTACATGTGTAAATGTTGTTGTCTTTGTAGAAACTCTGTAATATAGCTACCGACTTCCAGCCAGCTCACACTGTAGCCTGACTGCTGGGAGGGAAAAAAAGCTCACTGCACTATTACTGAATACCAAAACCTATAGGAAATAAATGTGCTGACTATCTTTTACCTCACTGCATTAATCGTGCATTTTTGCATACTGTAGTGACAGTCAGGTCTGACACACCTGTTTGTGTAGGATGTGTCTAAGTGCTGGCTTTAGATTTAACACAATAAAACTACATAGGGACCAACGGTAGAATCATAAGCTCACTTTTTTATAAACCCGTTACCCATCAGTGATAAATTACACTTCATAACTTTTTATACACAAGTATTAACTCATCAACAGAGAAACTCATACTTTATGGATCATTTCACAGCTGAACATGTCAGTTTGTAGTCAGTAAAATAAAATAGAGCATCAGAAGCCTTATTAAACTTAACCACCTCACTGAAACACTGAGGGATTTAAAGTGGGAACAAGTGCTACTCATGTCACCTAACAACCACAGAAGAAGTAACTCACCTCCCTTTGTCTTAATGCTGTAGTTTGTGCAATAGTCTTAAGTGTTTAACTGCAATGATGAGTTTTTGCCAAGAGCTCTTTGAGCATGATGTGAACGTTGTTCTTTGTAAATAGCTGTCTTAAGTGCCCCTGTCCCCTTCACGTTAATAGTTCAATATAGGAAGAATTTAAAAAAAATGTTTATGGAAATAACCTTTTTACAAAAAAAAAACAAAAAGATAAGGCTTCCACAGGCACAAGGGAATTTTTTGCCTCGCTATTAAATACTGAAAAGTTGCATGAATTGAACTGTAATGTCACCATTTGAATTTATGTCTTTGTAACTGCTTTTTCTTTTTGAAATTGAGATTGATACAGACATGCGGGGGGGTCTTTTGTAAGATTTTTTTAATGGATTGGTTTGAGTGTCAAGAGATTTCTATGCTGTATAAAGTATTTTAAATATCTATACTGAACGCTTCGTGTCTGTCTGGTCTTTTGAATTCCACCAGTGAACTGTGTGGTGTGTCTGAGGTAAAAATGTCTGGCCTGAAGTTATGAAAATTACATTCTTTCAATTCAAAACCAAAAGAAAAGAAATGTATGTTTACGTAACACAGTTCAACAGCTTTGAGAATTGGATCACAAATTACTCACTGCACGCAAAAGTATTCAAACTTAGTGAACTTTTTCACATTCTGTCACATTACATTTACTTCAGTATTTTATTGGATTTAAGGATTATTTAAGGACTAAAAAGGCAACAGTATGATACTGCCACCACCATGCGTCACAGCATTTTGTGAATAGGCCAAGATGTTGGAAATTGTTGTATAAAAAAATCAAGCAAGACCCTGTAAGTTTGTGATTTCTTTTCCTTCTTTTAGGAGAAGTTAATGAGGCCTTGCTTCTCTGCTATGGAAGGAGCCATATTTCTTTCCCAACACATTGTTCCATTTGTCTAACATGTCATGCACATTTCCCACGAGACAACTCAATAATGGGCAAAAAAAAGAAAGGGGGAAAACACTGGAGCAACAGCTGAAAAACCTTTACAAATGATACCCTCACATACCATGACCCCCTCCCTTTTCAACGACACCAATACACACACACACACACACACTACAGACGCTAATCTACTCAGCTGTGGCCACCTCTCCCTCCCCCTTCCTAATAAACATCTCTGGGTGACACTACCATGTCGAGACAAAGAGGAGGATTGGGGGCGGGGGGACTCCAGCACTCTGAGACAAACACATTCACAGGACGACACAAACAGGGATGTCTGATTAAATCTGCGTGGCTAAGCTGATAGAAGTGGAGGGACAAGAGTGGCCCTAAAATGCATTAAAGCCAGAGCCCTTTGTTTATCACAGACAGGCGGACTGTTGATCAAAATCCCCCAGAGGTCTGGTGTCACAAACAGCCTGTGGGCATGAATACGCCAGCTTAAGAAGGATAACACAGGACATGGACAGAGAACCTGAAGTTCGGTGATGGTCTCGTCACACCTGTGTGGAATCATCTGATAACAAAGAACATAGTTAGTTTTTGATTTTTTGTGGATTAAATAAAAGTTTATAATAACAGCTTTATTTTCCACCAACATGCTTTCAAATAAAAAGTGTTTGCTGTAGACAACAACACTCCCCTGTCAGTTTCAGACAACATCTTCATGGGATACTTTGGTTTTGTTCTGGAGTTCATGCACACATTTTACACTAAAATACATTTCTCTCCAGGACAAATAATTCTGAATTTTTCTGAATGAAATAATGGCTGGACATTACTAAGCTGTGTATATTTGCATTAAATGTCTAAAAACTGGCACTCGAGGGTGAATCCGACACGTGAAGGTCCACAATTATTTTCTTGATATCAAGTGACGCAAGAGAGCAATACATTTGAGGTGTACTAAACACCATACAAGGTTATGATATTATCATTACTTTTTAGAAAGAAAGATAATCATACTTATTTAAGCCTCTGAATAGCAAGACATTACTCTGGCATTTAGGAAAAAGCTATGTTGGAGATCCCAAGTGACCAAAAATAGGAAACATTTAATGTTATTAAGACAGTTGGAAAAGGAAAGGTTATTAATCTCTTTTCAACTTTTTATATCTAGAAAAATACATTATAAACATGTCATCAAAAACAGTATCAGTCCACTGCCTGTAATACATTCCAATTAATTCAAATATAAAATCTTTTACACAGCACAAAGCTGAAAAAAAATCTGGTGTTATTAGGTCTGTCATGATAACAGTTCTTGTTGGATGATAAATTGCCTCTGTAATTATTGTAATAAACAATAATATTGTTGTTTTGAGACTATTTTCAAGTTATATGTTGATTATGGCATAATAATGCAAGTTTGTCATCTCAAAGACCATTAAACTTTAATTTTGTACAGAACACTTTCCACTGGAAGCGGAAACATTTTAAATATCAAAAGTTAAACAGAGCAACAAAAAGCAATAAATAAACAGCTGAATTTGTAAATAAAATGAATTATGATGTCTCTAAAGAAATTTCTCCTTAAAAAAACATGCAACATCAGAATGAAAATTATTGAACTCATTTTCACTTAACATGTGATTAATTGATTAATTGCGTATTGCGGCAGGCTTGGGTGCTATAGCCCCAAGTGTAATTTATACCCCTGAAATCACTGGGAGTAAATTTAAAATGCCTCCTGGAGGATTGAGCTGCAGTGGTTGTAATGATTACCAGTCAGCTCAGTTTACTTTAATATCCATAAATCTATCTCATTGGTAATCAAAATCCCATTTTCACTCAGATCTTCAACAAGTTCCCTGGAGCTGTGTGAGGTTTTTGCTTCAAACACTCCACTATCATCCACGTCTCCAAGAACTGCACCCTCACAGGCTTAAATGACTACAGGCTTGTCACCGTATGACTATGGTTTTGAAATTATTTGACCAACACCAGATATAGCTCAGATTCTTTACAATTTAAAGGATAAAATGTTTTTTACCTGACCATTTTATACAATTTCAAGAATATTTGCCTTGCTGCCAAATTGCTAAACATGTGTAGCAAGTAAAGGTGTTAAGAGCACTTTGTAAGGATACAAATACAAGTATTTTCCCTTAAAGTAAGTTTGCTGTGAATTTTATGTACCAAGATGTTTGGAAATGTTTTCTACTTAAGCTCTCATTTGATAGTTAGACTGAATTAATTACTTATAATCTTAAGTAATGAGTTTGTTTAGTCCTACTAACATTCATTTCTAAAGGGCACTTTCACCACCACTCCTGTAGTACTAGGTGATCGCTTTCTGTTGTCTGCTTTATAGTGGTAGAGGTAAAAAAAAAATAAAAATAAAAACTAAATAGCCCCATATCATTGACATACTTAAAAAAATTATAGTTATAATTACCCATTCATATAAATAGAGAACAGTGGTGATAAGACGACTCTGTGGTGCACATAATAAACTCAGTACTACCATCATTAACCTTTTGAGGACATTCAGTGATAAATGTTATTGGACTTCTTTTAATGTCTCTAAAACTTATATTTTATTACAGCTAAATACACATGAAAAAATCTATAAAGAGTTCTCTAGCATATGAAAAGTAGACTTTTGGACACCGAGCTCTTGTGCAAAACATGTTTGAGGTTGTATCATGCATTCCTTTTTGGTGTTTTCATGCACATTAGAAAGTGGTGTCACATGTACAGCTAAAAACTGTTTGCACATGCTGCTGTTTTCATACAACAATAACAGAGAACATGTTTGATTATTTCAATAATTACAAAATAGTGAATAATGTTTGGACAGAAGAAGTTGCTAAAAGTTAGAACACTTTTCAACTCGTAAGAACATGCATATGTAAAATTATGTTGAATATTTTTTTTTATTTCTTTTGATCATAAAATGAGATAATTATCAACTTTTATTTTAAATAACCAAAAGTGGCATGAATGGTTGTTAGGTGAATATCAAAATATATACATATTTTTAGAATTTTTTAATATTTCCTTAAGTGAAAACACAAAAATGAAGAAAAGATTAGAGATTATGTCTTCAACAGTGAGTTGCTAATCCAAGTACAGTCTCAGAAATCATTAATCCACATTGATAAGATAAAGAAAAAATAATTTTCCTTTATGCAAAGATTATTTTAGAAATAATCTGCCAAGAACAAGTCTTGTTGTAAGAGTAATCCAGCAGCAAACTAAGGAGAGTGAGCACTAAATTCGTAATCTTTGAAATTACATTTTGACTTGTCAAAGATGTGAAAAAGACAGGTACACATAAAAAAAATTCCTGAAAAAAATCCCTATTAGAAAAAGAAATGACATTTTATTTTACCTTTAGACTTTGAACACATTAATGTGAGGCATCTTCTGCCAGAAAAGGACAGTAATGACAGTGCCATTCACAAAGCTAAACAACACAGCCACATAACGGGATG
Organism: Xiphophorus maculatus; assembly: GCF_002775205.1. Lineage (NCBI taxonomy): Eukaryota > Metazoa > Chordata > Actinopteri > Cyprinodontiformes > Poeciliidae > Xiphophorus > Xiphophorus maculatus. Next base: position 29,234,124 of record NC_036453.1, read on the forward strand.
TTGTTCCTTTTTAACGTGTGTGTAAACTGTCCACTACTGTCCAGCAGGACTTTATTCTCTCAATCTGTTCAGGCTTAGATCCTGATGACACTAATCCTGTTTTCTGCCTCCTCCCTCGTCACACATCCACGCGCACACCGGGGTGTCACTGGCAATGGGACGAGCCTTTGTGTCTGAGAAAAACATTAGATTAACCTGCTCCACGGCGACAGCAGCAGAGGATGCTCTCAGGCGGAGAAAACATGACCACACTGGGTCTTTATAAGAGGGGCTGTGCTGTGTTCTTGCATGCAGGTTTAGGTTGAAGAGGAGAGAGTGAATGCATGGCGGGTTACCTGGCAGACACGACTACACACAAAGATGTGGGAGGAAATAAACAAGCAGATGTTTTCTAATGAAGCAGGGGGCTTTGAGCACTCAGAGGGGATTTGGGTTATTCTGTCAGACTGACTGATGAAGGTGATTAATGAAACAAGAAGGCTGATGCACAAGCTTTACGGATTCATTGTTCAATAGACAGAACAAAACCAGGCTAAGTTTCTCAAAGGTTAAATATATAGCTACCCCTCTGATTAATTTGAGAAATCCAAGCACCATGTGAAGAACTCAACAGAGCTGTAACTAGTTGACTAATGACATCAGATCGTCTTAATCACTTCAGCTGCAAACACATGTTGAACAAGCAGCCGTGTTAAGGAAACACAAAGAGGATGAATCAAGTCAAAGGTTTAGCCCGCTTCCCCAAAGACTTGACCTTTTACCTGAATTTTACTTTAAAATATGTTAAAGTTTCCTGTACATTGGTTTGATAAAAAAAAAACCCATACTTTTCTAGGGTTCTCTGTCCTTTTAACACAATTCTTTAAAGTGTGAAGAAATTGCTTAATAGTTTTAGGCTTGTATTTTAAATAAAAATATAATAACAGCTAAGTCCAATATTAAGTATTCTTTAAATGTTCTTTCTGGAAGCAATAATAGTATTTTCAGTTGCCGAGCAAAACTCCTGACTTTTTTTTTTTTTTTTAGAATTCAACTTTATTGTCATTGCACTGTCACAAGTACAAGCAACGAGATGTAGTTTGCATCTATCCAGAAGTGCTCTACGAGATATAAATATTTATTTACAGATGTACAAGACTATGTATGTATGGACTATAAGGGGTTATAGCAAAGAGATATAGATATTGTGGCTCTGATTGAAAATCTGTGGAGGGAGCAGAACATTAGGGTGATGGCAAGGAAGCCTTCCAGATTCACAGATTTGAAGTTGATCTTAAAAGTGAAACCATCAAAATGCCAAAGCAAACCCACAAAAAGCTGTTCAACAACTGGAAGCTGGTCTTGTTGCCTATAATATGAATGTTTTTCTTGAATACAAAGGGTAAAAATCACTTTAGATATACAAACTTTTAGTAAAATGTAATTAAAATGGTTTCCCTCGAAACTTGACACTTCATATTAAAATATCTTTGTTTTATTTTTAGATAATGTATTGGTTAAATTAAGACATGTTTTAAACTAGATCTAAAATTAGGGGAAGGGAAGGAATGAAAGAAAAACAGATGGAAGTAAATATGGAGAGACAGATAGGTGGATGGATGAATAGCTAAATAGATGGGAGGATTGACAAACAAATAGGTGGATAGATGGACAGATATTAGTAAAATGAACAAAAATGGGAAAAGACATAAGAGGAACGGAGAAAACAGGTTTTCCTAGATTTTACTCAACCCCTTTTCATCACGCTAATTTTTTGTTCATGCCACAAAATCTATTTACAATTGTTTGCAACTTATCCATCAAAAAATTAAAAAGATTCTATACATTTCAAAACAGTATAAAAAATCTGACTAGAAGAAACTGATAAGTGTTCACAATTTTCTTGTAAAACCAGTGTGTATCTGACTTCATTGGCAGGATTGGTATGGTTTACACTGGCTGTGGCAAACCAACAGTTAACTCAGGAACAGGTCATAAATCAAACTGAGCCTGGTGAGCCACAGCACTTTGTCAGAGGTAAATTTAAATATATAACTGTCAACCTGGGAGATAAAAATGGGCATTTTTAATATTATAAACAATGCTGACAAACCCCAAACATAAACCCCTCAACTACTCTCCACCAGAGCACAAAACACCTTTAGATTTAGATTTCTTTTGCTGATAAACGTTTTTCTCCACAGCCTGCAATAATTTTAAAATATGTATGAAAATCCAGCATATCCTAACTTGGCAACACACAGGTGGCACTCCTTGATATGTTTTTCCCCTCAAAAACAAGATCTGAAATTCAATCAAAGAGCAGCAGAGAGCCAATAGGATCTCAGTGTCTGTGGCAGCAGCAGCACCAGTCTGGGTTGGCCATTGGTCGGCTGTTTCACACAGAAAGGGATGTAATTGGTTGCCAGTGCACCAAGGCTTCATTGCCTCCATGGCAACATTGCTTCCTTATTGCTTAGGGAAGGTGAAAAGGAGGGAAAGAGGGGAGGCGACTTTCACTCAGACGGTACCTCTGCATTATTCATCCTTTGTCCCCGTGTGCTGGTAGAGTGTGTGTGATTGCACTGACTGACTGATGTGTGTGTTTCCATCTTGGTTTGGGTGGCAGTGATTGGTTGAGACGTCAGGGGGTGAATAAGGTGAAGCCAGTGCAATAATTGCACCCAACTGTGCAATGCATCCAGCAACACCATGTCTATATATATAACACCTAAATGAGCTCTGAGGCCATTTAGGGAGCCATTCACTGAGATGCTGACTAACTTTAAAAAGCAGCTTTTGGTGTTTTGAGACTTACTTTCTGAATTTAAAAAATGGGACATATGCAACATTTTTTTATTTACTTGTTTGCTATTTTAAAGGGGGGGTGCAGCACACATCTGGACTGCCGACTAGATTCCGACTGGCAGGAGCGCAGTCAGCGAACGCACACCTGGGCTCATCTTTACACCATCACCAGAAACAACAAAAACAACCACCACGCGGTTTGTTTGTTGTTGTTTTGATTCCTGCAACCCCCCTTGACACCCCACAACAGTTGAGGGTGGGGAGAACTGGAGGGAGGGGAGGAAGAAAGAGACATGGGTGGAGTCAAAGCAGGAGAAAAACATCACACAAGGATTAGTGTTAGGTGGGTTAGAGGAGGGTGGGGGTCATTCAGGACTCCTCCCTCTTCATATGTGTTTTGTGCATGAACAGGGAGAAAAAAAGGGAGGGGGAGCAGCAACGCCTATTGACAGGCGTGTTGGCCGGCGAGCTGGCTGGCTGCTCCTCCGGCAGCGGATGCGGTGACGAGATGGCAACAGACACCCAGCGTAGCACGTGCTCTCAGTTGCCATCGCAACCTGCCCTTGGATACAGCATGCTGGTTGGCCGTTTCTAGCTGTTGTTGTTGTTGTGCGAGGCTGATGAAACCTCGTGGATGAGGGAGGGCGAAGCAGAGCCGCGTGGAGCCGCTTTCCTGCTCTGGGAGAAAGTGTTGCCATGCATATTAGAGGTCAGCCAGTAAACAAACAGAGGCATTAATAAATTAATCATCCTAGCCACCAGCGACCCCTGAAGAAACTTGCCATTTAGCCCTTAAATCCAAGAGAAACAAAGCAGGATGAGCCCCCTGATTCTTTACAAATACTAGGGCAAAACAAGAGGAAGCAGTTGAAAAGATTATTTCAAGAAATCAAACTGGTTTGGTTTGTCACTTGTAGTTAGCAAAACTTTTATTACACAAGAACAGCTGCACAACCAAAGAAGCTTAAAAACAACAACGAGACAATGCAATAAATGAAAAAGGTGCTATACAAATTATTTTATTATGATCTCTTTCTGCTTTAATGACAAACAAAACATCCTCGGTAAATCTGCAAGCCTAAAACGCTACAAACTCGAGGAACAGAACAAAGAGGAGACGAAGAGTGTGTGGCCTCAAGTGGTCAGATCAATACCGCATTGTGCTGAGTGTGCAGCCCGGCTGATAACATCCTGCACAAATAAACATTCTGCTCATGGCACACATTTATTCTGCACCGGACCCCCAGAGCAGACGCTGCAAGCCGCAAGGAGCCGAGGTGGCAAGATGATTGATTACAAGAGCAGGCAGTCTTTGTTTCACCGCTGGTTTTTAGGACAAAGCCCAGTAGATGGTGTGAGTATGTGTGTGCAGCTTTACGTTCATGTGAACAAGGTGTAACTGGGACAAAATGTTCTCCTGGAGACAAAAGAAAAAAAGTGGTTGATATTAAACTTCAGAGCTGGAGGCATTTGCGCATAAACAGGTGCACAAGTTGAGACAATAAAATCTGTAATTTGCAACACCTGGAAATAAACAGCATCACAGACGACTTGACGCCCATCGTTGTCAAGGCTCATCCCATCCCTTCTTAAGGTCGGCTTTGATCTCGTCCAGCTGCTGTGCCATGGACACAACAAGCATTTTCATCTGGAAACATTGGGACCAGGTAAAGGAGAAAGATGGACATTTTATGGCGTGTGCAATCTCAGGACGAACAGCAAAAGAGAGCGCGGTGAAACAAATCAAGAAAGGGAGGATGGAAGTAGTCACAGCGGGGCAACAAACGAAGAGGGAAACTGGACAGGTGGGGAAATGAAGAGAGCAGAAAGAGAAGGGAGGAGAAGAAATAATTAGACAAAGGTGCCAGAGACAAAGAGGAGGGGATGGGTGAGTAGGAGAAGGGTGGGGAAACAGGTCAGCGAGAACAGCAGACGAAAAACTCATTTAATTGTCGACAGAAAAGATGGAGTGAGCCTAATAACTACAGCAGAAAAAGCAACAAATATCAGATACAGAACAGACCAAATCTGTGCTGATGTATACACTAGTTTAAAGATTCAAGAACTTACCTATATTTTACTTAGAAAATAAATTGGGAGTTTAATTTTTTGGTCATTCAAGATATAAAGGGCAAGGAGCAGTCCAAAGTATTTCTGGATCATAGACAGGTACTGTTTAGCAGTGTCTCTTCTTTGGTACAGAGAACCACTGATGGGGCCGAGGTGACATTATCCTGGAAACTAAAATACTTTCTATTTTCCAGCCATTAGAAAGTCAGCATGAGGAATTCTTGCAAAGTCCCTGACTGCATGCAATCAGCCTTAGATGGGAAACTTTTTCATCAACTGGAAACATATGACTGTGACTGTATTTCATCAGAACTACAACTAAATCAAACTGTTAACAAAACAACACATGACAATGTCATTGGATTTTGTTGGAGTGAATTAGATTCATTTTGATTTGGACCAAATTGGAAATCATGTACCTGGGTATAAATTAGGCCCATTTTTCACTGAGAAGACATGCATTATGAACTGGCACTATAAAAATAAAGCATTCATGGTTAATTTTTCAAACTCTTGTGTAGCTTAAAAAAAGGTAACAAGTTCCCCTTTTAAGTTTCAATTTTATTCTAAAATATCTTAAATTGTACTTGAGTGAAGGACTGACGGATCATTTGGCACATTAAAAGAAGGTGAAATAAACACATTACTTACAACATAGGTATGTAAGTCAAAGCTGCACTGAAAAACCTAAACTGATCATTTTCCTGCATTAATGTTTGGCTGTCTCCCCATGATATGACACCTTAAGTGGAAATCTTACTACATAAAGCTAAAGTAAAAAAACTCTTAACGTTTTGATCATATTTGTACATTCCAAATAATGCTACACATTCTTGATGCAAGACTTATTCCAGCATATATTTTAATGCATCAACAATTAATAATAATAAAAACTAATAAATAAAACTCTTCAAATAATGCAACAGCTTTCCACCCACAGTCAGAATCACCAGCCTATATAGATAAACATGTCAACAACAGGCTCAATTGTAGATTTAATCTAAATTTTAACCTCTCATATTTAATTATGGTGTACTAAATGCACCCTTTGTTTGAATGGCAAAGATTTCATTGTGTGACATTAACTTTTCAAGGTTCAATGTTCTTGTTTTGGCAAAAAAGAAAATCTAATTAAAAGTGAGAATTGCTCATGTAAAAGACAGAAAGTTGGCATGGTGTTTAATTACAGTCTCTGTGTGCACGTAAAGACACATTAATGATCTGTTGATCCAACATATGCATTCGTCTTCAGGGCAGTGTGACCGGTTTTCAATTCACGTGCATAAAAGATAAAATCTCACTGTACAATGAGCCAACTGCCAAGTGTGGGATGTTCAAAGGGGTGAGATAAGCGCAATAATGTGCCAGACATTCATTGAGTTAAAGCAACAAAGACACTTCATCATAAAAACCTGTGTCCCTTCAGCAAAGATTCCTCAACACGCTCTCCAGCTATTGTGCTCAGAGTGCTAGAGTGTGGGAGGGCTAGCAGGTACTCCTGCACACTATCACCACCTACTGGACAATTGATGTTTCTGCTGTTTTTTAGGAGGGAATTTCTTAAACAAAGGGTGATTTGAATGAATTGAGAAAACCAACACACAATCAAAGAATGTGTGGAAGAAAATAAAATGCAAGCATGACAATAAAACATACAAGATCATTAGAGCTAAAATAAACAGACAACTTTACACAGGAGTGATTTAGAATGTTAAAATGAAGAAAATATCCAGAACTTTGTTCCTTTGAGTGAAGAAAATAACTTGGGAGGTAAAAATGAAAGTATTTTTTGGAAGGTGACACGGGTCGGCAGATGAGGTAATGTCTGATATCAGAGTCTGCCCACCATGGGGGAATGGGTTTACCGGAACAAAGCTGATGTCATCCTTATGCTGTAGTACAACCTGTGCATTTAGAAAGCTTCATCAGGAGAAGAATACGACACCACACGTAACGACTCCAGGTAAAACTGCCTTAACCTGCTGGTCAGATTTCTATTTTTCACTTCAATATCAGATAGATATTTATTTTTAATTTATCAGACAGCACAATAATTTTAAAACTAATAACAATGCAATCTAAGACAAATGTATAGATGTTAATCGTGACAACAAGCTTTAAGGGAAGACAGAGTGCTAATTTCACAATTTTTACATCCTGATAGTACTACATGAAGGAAGGCAGACAAAGAGAAGCAGAAGCAATAATTTACCTCTGTCAACTGTTGTTCAACATTGTGCCTGTACTCCAGTGTTACCAGCTGCTCTTTGGGGCCCTCTGCTGCCAACATCTGGCCTCCAGAGCCGAGCACATAGCTGAAAAACACACAGGGTATTAAGTTATCTGGATACATTACCCATTCACATCACTCACATGGCTTCAATAAAATGTAAAATTGACATACGATCAATAACAATGACGTTATTTTACAAAACTGATTTTATCGTTTAAAATTTAAACAGAGTGTTAATGTGAGGATTCTTAGTCTAGTATATTGAAAAACCATCTTAGAGAAAATATGAAACACCACGGCGTAATTTATTAGCATAAACTAGCAAGAATATGGATGAACATAATTAAAATCTGGTAATAATTAGAAAAAGTGTTTGTGTTCATCAGTCAAAATTAAAAAGCAAGATTAAGTGGTTTTAGTCTTTGGGCTCAATATGGCCTCATTTTACAATCAATTTTTACAATTTGTGCCAACACTGGTAAAGATGCAAAAATAGTTGAAGTAGCGTAATTTCCCCACTGAAAAATAAAATACAACCTTTAGTTTCAGAACATTAATTCCACGAAAATAAATCATGTTAAAAAATATATTTCAACATGACTTATTTTATAAATATATATTTTTTTTTCTATTCAGAGACCTCAAAGTTGTTTAGTTATGTTTAATTAGTAATCCACAATTTTCTGGTAGTTTTAAATTTAAATGTCTTAATGGCCCTTTATTGTTATGCAATCTTCGAAAGACAAGAGAACATGAAAATCAATTAAAACCATGTGTGTTTTTATCACACTGTAAACATCATTCAATTCCTGTGTCATTAAAGTTTCCTTCTCAACCAATAGTAGCTGGAGTGGAGAATTTGTGTTTTCCATCATTGTTAGTCGTTAGATTTGTTTATGTTTATTGTGTCTATTTGTGTTAGTAAGTAAATCTCAGTGTGATTATTAATAAATTCCATTTTTAATTACAGCAATTACAAGTTCCAACTGATTTTTTCTTTTACTCAATAATTGAAGTGTTCACGTTAGTGTTGATCCTTTCTAAATTATTATCTTGAGAAATACACAGACATAATCTTACTTCATTTATTTGTAAATAGAGAACTTTAAATAGAAAGGAAAATAAATCCCTCAGATAGTTTGAGGTTATGAGACTGACTAGTCTACAGTTTACAATAACCTAATCATGCACCAGGATTAGACCTTCACGTTTGTTTGGTTCAGTTTGAATGTGTTACATTTTTCAGGCTCTCTGGGTAGAATACCGCCATATTTCAGACAGTAACGGTGAACTAGAAATGAAAGCACCTGTCGATGCTGGCTACACTCAGATAGAAAATGAACCTATTGTGGTCCAGGTTGCTGGGCGTAGCTGTGTAGATCATGCCAAGCACCGACTGGCAGCAGCAGCAGATGAGATCCACAACCAGGCTGTTGAGTTTCAGTTCATGAAATAAAAAAATAGTAAAGTGTTAACACATTTTTGTTATCCAGTCACAACCCAACCGTAATACCATAAATAGCTTGTAATTGTAGACCATTTTATTGTATTAGCAGCTTTAAGTATTAGAATGCCAAATGTCAGAGCTTGCAACATAGCAGTCATTTTAAAAATGAGCAGATAAGTCTAATAATAGTAATACTGATAATTCTGTTCCTTTACTTAAAACTGAGTTTTAAACAAAAAACTTGGAAAATTTGTTACATTAGTTAGTGCTAAAGTATAGAGTGTAACCCTTCTTACCAAGCTGATCGTTTGTTCACTTCAAAGAGGTGACTGTCCTTTCCAATGATAACGTTGTTGGTAACCCCTGTAATGGTAACAACAAACAGATCAGCATGGTGCATCACATTATCACAAAATAGCAAACTATTAGAGTGGCATCTTATACTTTTTAATGGATGTATTATATTTTGGGGCGGGGGGTTTCAATCAGACAGCAGTTTGCTGAATTGGAGAATAAAGTAACATAGTACTTTTGCAGAGCCAAGACATAAGCCCGCCAGCGGCCAGATCAATCTATTTAAACCCTGAACTGTATTTTTTTTTAATTTACAGTTCATTTTAAAATTTTTAAAGTATAAATGCAAGCTCACTATTGAATTATGACAGATATATCTGCAGTGGGCAGGCTTTAATCCTAGAGCCAGCAAAGACTGTAAGGAAAAAGATGATGGATGGATTAATAGATGAATGAATGGATGGGATGAATGGATAGTTGGTTGATGCACAGAACCACATACCAATGGATAGACATAATGGGGGAAGGATGCACACAGGAACAGGTCATACTCACGCTTTAGTTTAATTTGCTTCTGGTCCTCTTCACTTCCATCCCAGGACATTGAATCTCCAACAGGCAGCCTGCACTTCTTACAGATGAAAACCACGGGCCCGTCATCGTCTTCCTCTGCTTCTTTATCCGCTCGGCCGAAGAGTTTTTCTTCCACTGCGCTGGAAGCGATACTAGACATATCAAACGTCTCGTTTTTTATTTTTGGAAGACGTCCAGTAGACTTTCCTTTCGTTGCCATTACTGCAAACCCCGTACGGCCGAAGTGTGTTTTGAACTTAGGCGGTTGGTTCAAATATCCGGAAGCACTCGAGATGTTCACTATTGCATACTTCCGATTTCGTCGTTCTACCTGAAAAAGTGGATGCAGTGCAAATATATTATCGTGCTATTTGGACTGATTAAACGGACAAAAATATCTAAAAAAAAACAAACAACAGAATTGCTAAAAAGAGTAAAATACAATAAGACAAAATTATTTTTGTTACTACTTTGCCTTTGGAATTTTATACTAGAAAAACTTACGGTAGACGTACAATTGTTCCAAAATAGCAGACTTTAAGTATGCTAATCTTCAAATACATATAAAGTTTGCTGATGATTACTAAAACTTTTTCACAAGGTCAAAATACCATAATACATCAAACAAGAATAACACTAAAACTAAATATTTTAGTGATTTTATTCTTGTGCAACTGTAGTCCTATTTTTACTGAGAAACACTATTTTAATCTGTCATTGGTGAGGAGAGCCGAACTCAAAGAATAAGAAGTAGGAGTGTAAAATGAGTTGCTCAATAAGAAGAACAAAACAACAGTACAGAAGCAAATATTCTTGAAATAGCTCGCAAACAATCCGACAAAATAACCAAGACAAAGCTAAAAACTGTTTAATGTCAACGGAACAAAAATCCATAGTCTGACAAAATAAAAAATAACAATCATTTGGTATTTGGGGAAAAAAACAAGCACACTGAAAATATCCACATATATAAATAAAAATTTTATATGATAATTAAATCCGTCCGCGAAACTCAGGATATTCACTTATCCCGTTTTCTGAAACGGGTCCCTGGAGTGAACTATCTTTACTTCACAACGATCTTTGGGATTTTAGTTAAACGGATTTTTATTTTATTATTTTATTTTTTTTGCATGTACACCTTTAAAAACACATACATAACTAATTGTTTATACTTACGCATAAGGTGTTTATAATTTTCCTGTAAAAAAATATTTTTATGTAAAACTTTGCAACAAAGTTTTTCTGTCTTCTCATTGGCTAAAAACCAGGAAGTTAATTCGAGGGGCGCGAAAACACACGGCTTTTGTATTGAGAATCGTTAAAGCGTCAAAACATTTCACAATTCTGTAGTTACTGTCTAGGTTTTTCATGCCTTCTCTGTGATCATGTGTGAAAAGCTAAGGAAGGTAACTCTTTGACTTTATTAAACACACATTAAGCGCCAGCCGCATTGCTGATATTGTCTTATTTTTCTGTCTCTTCCACAGGTGAACAGCTGGTTGGGGGTAGTGTTTGGGGATCAGCCAGTGCCACCGTTCGAGGTGAACACCAGGACAGTGGACATACTGTATCAGCTGGCTCAGTCCAGTGAAGCCCGCTGCAGTGATACTGCTCTCCTCATAGAAGACTACAAGCAGAAAACATCAGAGTATCAGGCTGACGGTGAGGCACATACATCAGGGAGAACAGATGACGCATAAAACATTTGGATTGGAATAGCTGAATTGATCTAAAGTGTTTAGATTTGCCGAATGGCATGTTTTGCACATGTAGAAACTAATAGAAACTGAAGTAAATACATTTTTATGGCCTAAGATTCAGGTGTGGTTTTATTTTTTAAAGCAAATCTCCAAATTGTCTCCATGTCAGTCCGCTAAACGGCACTAAAGACTACGTTTGAAGCATTTAAAGTGAATATTTTGTGCTCAGATGTCCAAATTGTTATTAAATTGGAGGGAAAATAGAAGTCTGAGTTTAGAAAATGCATGGAGTTTCAAAATAAAGAGCACATAAGAACTCTTTAGTCTGTTTTTCAAAAACTGTATTTCACTAATCCCATCTTTCTTTTTTTTCCCCCACCTAGCTGCTCACTTTGAGGATGTTCTTCTACACGGTGTCGGCCTGTCTGGGGCAAGCTTGTCAAAGCTGACTGCAGACTACCTGTCTGCTTTAGTGGACAATGCTATGGTGCTGGGAGTGAAAGACACGTCACTGAGCAGGTAATTTTCTATGGCCTTGTATTTCATTGATCAGAATGTATGGTTGTTTCATTTTTGTTTGTTTGTAGCTTCATGCCAGCAATCAACAGCCTCACCGGTGGTCTTCTGGAAGTCGAGAAGTCAAACAGAAAACTCGAAAGGGAACTAAGGGCGCTCCAAAAAAGACTCGGTTCAATTCTGGTGCTGCGGGGAAACCTACAAGAGTAAGAATAAGGCGTAAAGCGAGCTGTTAAAAGTGTGTCAGTTAAGTTTGATCAGAAGGTTGGGCTTACACATGTACACATTGGCGGTTTTCATTGTCAGGGATATCGACAAAACTACCAAATCTCAAGCAGTGGAGAGTGCGAAAGCAGAGGAGAGGCTGCTCAACATGGACTTTGTGACAGCCAAGGCTCAAGAGCTCAGTATCAGGCAGCAGAGGTCAGAGGTATGTTGCAGCGTATTCCTCTTTATAATTTGAAAGTAATTTGGGATTACTGCATAGATGCTAAGGCACTAAGTGGGATCATTTCTAGGCCATTTTGTGATTTAAACAGCAACCCACATTATCCACAGATGGGGAATCAACTTGATTCTTGACAAAATATGATTCACTTCTCCACATTTAGTCTCAGAAAAAAATTTCAGATGTGTATACGTCAAGATAAGAAGCTGATGCTCAGCTCTAGAAAGAAGCTTAATAAAAAACCCGTATTATTTTCCCCTCTAAATGACCAAACAGTTTAAATTCTGTTTACCTAGTTGCAATGTCGTCTGCCTCTAGTTTAAAACTTTAATAGATACAGTGTTTAGTTTGTTAGGAGGGCCATTGTCTTCTGTTTATTCACTTTATTCTGCTCTGCCAATCCTGCAGGCTCAGCTTGTATCCAGGAACATGGACAAGTCTATCACCCACCAGGCCATTGTGCAGCTTTCTGAGGTATTTCAGCATTTTCACCACATTCATCGCCATAGGGATAGAAGCTTTACTTTGTCTGCATTCAGGGTTTGAAACATGTCATCTTATTTTTCTCTCTGCAGGAAGTCGGCGCACTGCAAAATGAAATAATCCCCCTGAAAAAGAAGCTGGAGTCTTACATGGACCTGAGCCCGGTGCGTTCGTTTTTTACTTTTTCAGACTTCATTACTTTTCCAACCAAAGGGGCAAACACCTTTCCTGTTTCGTCCTTTGAAAAGAAAATAATCAGTTCAGTCTAATTTATTTAAGCATTAAGCTTGTGAATTTAATCTTGAAATGTGATTTTTGTTTATTCTTAACCTTCAGAGCCCATCTCTTGCACAAGTGAAGATAGAAGAAGCAAAAAGAGAACTAGTGAGTGTTTAAATATTTGGTTTTATAACATATAACATGCCATTCTTTGCTCATTTGTCATATTAATTACTTTTTCTTTCATTAATTTTTCAGGCTGCACTCGATTCCAAACTTGAGACTAAGGTGGATTTTAAATGAAGTTGCATGTTGCACAGTCCTTTCTTTAAAAATAAAGTTTTTGCACCTCAAAGAAAAGCGGTTTGAGGTATTTTGGGTCACCTAAAAGGATACTTCTTGCCTCTCTCCTCTTTTGCCTTGGAACCTGATTTAAGTAGAGGTTAAATATTTCAGAGATTTTGGACACTCATAAAAAGCTCCGACAGTATCCATATTAGTTCATATACCTTGAACATTTTTATATTTTACAACCTGTATAACTAGCTAATTTTGTCTTGTATGTTTACCAACAAAACATTGTTTGCATGCTTGTCAGTGTCTAGAAATGGGTAAAAAAAATTTTATATGATTTTATCTTTCGTATTTTATGATAAAATAATACTCTAGTTCTAATGTGTAGCTGGATGTATAGTCTGTCTCCAGCCTTTCCTGTTTGTTTCAAACATTGGCAACACTAATGAAATGTTTTGCTTTTCCTCTCTGATCACAGCAATTTAATTGAGGGGTTGGTCTTAGAGTTGTAAAAAATAGTCTTGACAGATTATACCAAAACAAGTTTTAATCTGTGTGAACAACCTCATCAAATGCAAGTTCTTTTGTTTTTGTAAATGTATTTTTGTCCAGCTTCATATTACTTCTCAGCCCTTCTGGGATCCAAATAAGTTTTCCTCTTCCATACATCTTGTTTTTTTTTCTCAAAACCTCAGTATTTTACCTTTAAGTCCATTTGCTTTAATGTAATTCCTTAAATGTCTGGTCAACAAGTCTAAAGGTAAAGAAAACCCTTTTGAGATTTACAATAAAATGGTACTGGCTTTGGAGGGATAATGTCACATGGAGTTAAAGGTAGGGCACTCTGCCTGAAGCAAAAGCAGACCGAATAGAATCAGCCTGTTCTGTCTGCATGTAAAATATCTCCTCAACGTTTCTCTGCCCTGTCGGTTTCTGTCCTCTGGAGTGGAGCAGAGCCTGGACACCTCAACGGTTTCTGTCAGCTTGACTGCTGCAGGACCTGATCTGCAGTCTGACGTGGAGACTGAGCCGTTACCATGGAGTGGGCCACAGATGCTTACTGGAGAGCAGTTTTCCCACTGGGGCCCCCCGGCTTGGATGAAAAGAACCATGTGGTTAGAGTACCAATAGTTTGTAAAAAAGAAAATGGAACATAATCTGGCGATTTTTTCAGAGGTTACATTTGTCTCCTAAATGTGTTTTACTCCTAGGTGACTGTTCATCAAATACTTTTGCAGTTCTATCTTCTATTGCTAGAGTTAACTTGACAAAGTTAAACAGAAACAGAACCATAGCTATAATTTGTGAGAAAAAGAGCACAACATATCTCATTTGTTTACATCTGTTCTAAGCAACCAGAATGTCTTCTCTCATTTAAATAAATTGCCATAAGCTATGCTTCTTTCTAAATTTTTGATTTTGATGTAGGCTCTTGTTTAGTACTTATTTTCACAAGATTGAGACAGTCATATTAAAGATATGGGGAAAAAAAGACAAATTAGAAGGATGAATTGTTGAATTTGATATTTATGCATTTGTGGTTAAAAAGTGGGACAAATAGGGGTTCTGGATGAGCTGCACAATTTGGAAATTAGTTTTCTCAATGTGGGTTATATGCTCATCTTTTGATCAGCCCACTCAGTAAACAATAAAATCCAGGGTTTTTTTCTTTCAATCCAATCAAGTAATTTATTTTGTCACATTACAATCACACAGTGCATGATATAAGTGAGATTTTATGTAACAAACACAAGGTAGTGAATGGTTGAGAAAAGGAATAAAAATGTTTTTCTAAATATTTTATGAATGCATTTCATACATTAGTCAGTTGCAGACCAGACTACTGGGTTAACTTTAACCCGTATATTATACAGTGTTGTTGTGGTCATATAGATGCACAGATAATGAGCTTAAAAGTTCAAAGAACAACTAAGAGACCCAGTAAATCGTTGAAAACCATTTTAAACTATTGCAAGAGGCAAAGCATAAAGAAATTGGAAGTTGTTGAAACTTTTGCACAGTACAAATTAGAAGCAAACATAAATATCAAACTGTGACTGTGTTTAAGTATCAGATACAATAAAAATGGTGCTTGAAATTAGCAGGGAAACGTAAAATAAGAAAGCCAAAGAGTTAGGAAGCCTAGGAAGTATGTATGTGCCTTCTGGAGGGAGAAAGAAAAAAAATCATGCGTCATACTAGCGCGAGCTGCCCGTGTTCCCTTTAAAATAGTTTTATGTGCCACTCCCACTCCATGATTCCCACTCAGCTGTTACTGTAAATCGCTCCCAGTTCCCACATGGTGTTATCCATTCACAAACCCGCGCCGGAAGACTCGATTGTTGCCATGAATCGGACTGATCTCCTCGTCCGTCACCTGTGAGCAACTTGTTGCGCAGCTGCTATTTCCCCTGTGGTCCATCGCCGCAGCCAGACAGTCGCTGCTTCTCTACGACAAAAAACACTGTAGCTGCTGATCTGCGTCTCAGCGCCTGGAGGTATTTTCTGGCTCTCAGGGAGGACAGCTGGATGACTTTCTGTGAGCGACCAACTTTCTTTATTGGACTTAAAGAGATGCAGCCGAACGCCGCGGCCTTGTGGGATTTCCCTCACCTTCCTGTTTGGGTTTTTCATTAAGTACGACAAGTCTGAATTCAACGAGCCTCATTAATATGAGAAGAGGGGCAGGGGAGGCGAGTCATGAGCTGGACGCGTCCTTTCCACGGACTCGACTGGAGCCACAGCCTCTTCTATCTGACTTTACTACTGTGGACCAGGCGCATGAACGGACTGGCTGATTTTTCAAGTAAGATGATGATGAGGATGATGATGATGATGCAATAAAAGGAGGGGAAAACTTACAACAGAAAGTATTTTCTCACAAAAAATGTCACCCGGTAGCTCTGAAGTTTTCTATTGACTATAGCTTACATGAAATGGTGTAAAACTTTCATACCAAAGAACACAAGATAAGTATTAAACATCAGGAGTCCAAAACTTTAAAATTAATTTAGCTATTCAAGGAGTGAGTGTGTAGCTCACAATAACAAATAATTTTGTCAGTAGAACCAATGTGATTCATGTATTGCAAGTCTGTAAGGGGTGCATCGCACAAAGTTCCATTCTTGGCCCACTATTGTTTTTACATTTTTTTCAATTCCCAAATAATTTATATTATTGCTAAATTTTTTAAATTCAGCAGCAAGGTTTTAAAGACAGGAAACAAACTTATTAAAAATGGCATGTTGAAAATTATTATGCCCTCTCAAAAAATATTTTTTTATTGTATTAGCAGTCAGATCCATCCTATGGCTGATCACCAACATTTTGCATATTTCTATAGGCATCTTCTTTTGGTGTTTTACTGTTAAATCAGACTTAAATGTTTTGTCAAGAAAATAATTTGATGTTACTCCTAAGTAAATACAAAAGCCCATTTCCAAACGATTATTTTTTTGTTGTAAAGGGATAAAACTATTAAAAATCATTTTGCTGTCGGTTTTGCTGGAGTCCTGAACAAATAGCTTTGATACCATTTTTTCAGACTGATAGATGGCAGTTACTTTGTTTCTTATCTATTTTTTGGATGTCTTTAGATTGGTGCATGATGCGTAGTTTTTAAGATCTTTTATCCTACTCCGTTTTAGACAGGTTCTATTGAAGTGATTTCTTGATTCTGCCCTTTTGACAGTAAACGTGCCCTGGTAAGATTAAACTCAGCTTTGCAAGACATGCTGGTAATATAATTCATGAATTATTAGGGGCCTTGATCTGCAAACCATAATCATTAAAATTATAAGACATAAAGACTTGAAATATTTTACTCTGTGTAACAAATATATATACAGGTTTCACTATCTCAAATGAGTGAAAAGTAAATTGTAGTTCAAAGAGTAATAGCTGAACTTGATGTGGCTTCCCTTGCAAAATAGATCAGAGATGTCAGTGGGACAAATCTGGTTATGTAAAGGAAATGAATGAAGGAATTATATTAATGATAATTTCCATATTTTACATTCAAGAAAATGTTGAATAATATTTGCAATCTTAGTGGACACAACAAGAGACGCATGCCAGAAATAAGAAGAGTCCAAACAGTCAGATCTACAAATAGTAAAGCATTATGTCTGATGTGCGGTTGCTAAAAATGTTCAACTTTCTTCCGTGCAACAGACTACCTTTCAAGGATCATCACCAGCCACTCTGCTCACGCTTGTGATGGGACACCACTGAGACTCCACTGTCCTCGTCACTCCACCATCTCCATCCAGTCGGCCTTCTACGGGAGTGGTGAGGTCCGGCTGTGCACGGAGGACCCCACATCTGGACCCCGCAACCACAGATGCTCAGCTTTAACCGCTCTACAGGTGCACATTCATGCATGACATGAGCCATGCATCACTTTAAAGCCCAGCTGTACTACATTTTGATAGTTTGGTCTTCACCAAATTTCAGTATGTGGTTTTCAGGTAGTGCAGAATCTTTTTATGCATCCCTGTGGACTAGATCATTAAATCAACAGTGCTGGACCTTAGTGACCATTGCCCTGGGGGATTATTTTGCAGAAGATCCTGTCTGAGTGTCAGAACCTCAGAGACTGCCAACTACCAGTCAGTCACCTGCTGTTTGGGAAGGACCCATGCCCTGGCAAAAACAAGTACCTCCATGTGAATTATAAGTGCAAACCCAGTGAGTTCTTCCCTTCTGACTTTCCTCACACACTTAGCTGAGGATGAGTTTTAACATTCTTACTTTGACCCTCACTCAGCTGAACACAAAACACAGGTGGTGTGCGAAGGAGAGACCATGATCTTGCACTGCAAGACCCCCAATGTGCTGATCATCTATGCAGCTGTCTATGGCCGAGGTCTGGGTCAGACTGACACCTGCCCCTCGCTCTCGGCAAGACCACCCCCATTTGGTGAGTCACTGTGAGCTACTAATAGAGAAACATCAATGTAGTAAAGTAAAGTGAAAACACGCAATGAGTGTTTGTGATTAGTGGCATCAGTTGGCCTCATGTAACTCTAACACAAACAGGGAAACGGAACCCTGAAACAACCACAGCTAAATGGAATGCAGCCACCATTGATTTCTTTTCTTTTCTTTTTTTTTGGTATTTATTTTGAGCACTGTTCTTTTCCCATGACGCTTATCTAAATGGCCCACGGCAGACTAGGGGATAGTGGGGGGGAGTGATTCTTTGTTCTCTATGGAAATATCAGCTCTGTCTGTTGACTAAAAGAGTTGCATATTTCCTTTTAGAACACAGAGCCCTGAGGATTTATGAGGAATGTGGGGTTTATTAAAAATGCAAAGAGATCACAAGTAGAAACAGTGCAGGTAGAAACAGGTGTATCTCATGACATCAATTGTGGCTGCATTCCTTCTGTTACTGGAGTACACCTGTGCTTTTCCTGGTATGTCGAGTCAAACTGTAGGATAGAAGACGAGCTGTTTGTATGCTGTAATGTAACACCTCACTTTCACAGATGCTTAATTTGTTTTTAAATAATCCAAGTGTCGCAATAAAAGACGTTTATAGATATTATCAAACTCTATATTTACACAAGGAATTAACTATTTGCTCGGCTGGGTTAAATACCATCAGCCATGAAAACACAGTTGTACTCTTGCTAAACTGTAGTCGAGCTCCTGCAGAAGGCAATCAATAATTCAGCTATTGCAGCCCAGGAGCAAAAATCAAATACGCATGTTCAGTTGCTCTTATGGTACATTGCAAAAGTATTCATACCCTTTAAGTTTTTCACATTGCTTAACACTGCCAGCACAAATATTAATGTATTTTATTGGAATTTTGTGATAGACCAACACAAAGAAGAATTTTGAAGTGGAAGTAAATTGAGGAGTAAAATGGTATTTGTTCTTCTTTTTACAAATTAAAAGAAAAACTGGTTTTCTTCTTTAGTTTGATACCCCTAAATAAAATGCGGAGAAATCGATTGCATTCAGAAGTCACATAATGAGTAAATGTTCTGTGTGTGTATAGTTCTTTATCAGGTCTGAGGACTCCAAAGCGCCATACACTACAATCCGTTATTCACCCATTCATATACACTGGGTGAATGTAGCTTAGCTTGTAGAATAGCTTGTAGAATGTAGCTTGTAGAAACATGTAGCTTACACTGATGGTGGTAAGCTACAGTATATTGTAGCCACAGCTGCCCTAGGGCAAACTGACAGAACCATAGCTGCCATATAATTAGCACCAGTGGGCCCTCTGACCACCATCAGCGGGCAAAGCAGGAAAAGTGTCTTGCTCAAGGACACAATGGACACAGTGGAGGTTCAAAGCCTCAACCCACCAATCGCAGGACAAACCCTACCACCTGAGCCTCTGCTTCCAGGTTGCAATAATGTGTGATGTGATAAAGTTTGCAGGATGCGAATGCTTCTGCCAGGTTCTGTCCTTGCTGTGATATTCCTCATGTTTCTCCTAATTTTTCTGCTCCTTTCAGAGTGTCTGAACTACGACGCTGTGCAGGTAGTGTCCAAATCCTGTTACAGCAAACAGAAGTGCACCATTGCTGTTGGCAACCAGACCTTCAGGGACCCCTGCTTTCCAGGAACCAGGAAGTACCTCAGTGTGCTTTATTCATGTGGTAGGACCCTCTCCTGCTTCCTCTTTCACATAATAGACAGAAGCCTTGTGATGCATTAAAATACCTGCTCGCATGATGTCATGTTATCACAACCTTGTTTATTATGCTGCAGTTCTTTCAGTGAGCATTTGTTGTTTGCTGCTTTGAGTTCTTATCTTCAGATCCCAGCTTTCAGTGACTCTGTCCTAACTCCACCCTAAAAAAGAATCATAATATAAAGAAGTGGGAAACAAGACTCCCAAGTTTTTTGTTTTTTTACTTCCTGTGATTGACAGAAATGCCAGCGAGGACATCAACTAACACCATTCATATACCATAATTTGAAACCCAATGAGTAGTTCCTAGTATAATTGTTGGCTCTATTTATAGCACAACAATGCAGCGCAGGCATTAATACAGGACTGCTGAGTATTTTAAGATTCAGTTCTCCACCCAGATTGGAATCAGAAGACTCAGGCAACTACTTCTTTGCATTTCCACCACCAGTGTCTTAAAAACATGTTCATACCCATTTGGTGCTGTAAACATACATTTTTAAGTTTTGCCACAGATCCATAGTGGGATTTATGTCTGAATCATGTTTCAACATGGATATTCAAAGTTTTACACAGTGTTTTACATGCAGTCCAAAAACGTTACTTTTTGTCTCATCTTCCCAGAGGACATTCTTAGTTGTTTGTTTCATAGCTTGTGGTGACCTGCTAAAATGAAACCTTGTGTGTTTCTTTCAACAATGGTTTTCTTCTTTCCACTCATCTACGCTGTCCCCGACAAATAGTTGCTTGGCTGCTTCTCTTATTAATGCTCTCCTTGCTCCATCTATTAGTTTGGGTGGATGCTAACACCTCTGTTTGTGGTTGTATCAAATTGCTCATATTTTTGGATTTGTTGTGATGTGGTAAAATAATCAAATATGGTATGAATGCTTTCACAAGCCATTGTATATCAACTGGTTAGCAGCAAAGAAAGACTCTTCTTTTTTTTAATAGTGCCAAAGTCTTTACTTAAAGAGGCAGACCCAAACATACTGAGCTCCACCTCACTTCTCACTACAGAAAAAGGTACCAGCATCTATTTGCTGTTGTTCTATGTTTGTAAAGTCGCTTGCTCATAGTTGTTTTGTGAACTTTACAAAAGCTCCTGCTGCAGATCTGGAGTCAAATAGGCCCAATAGTTCGGGAGCAATGATGAGCAACTCTCTCCTGACCTACGCCTTTATCAAAGGTAACTTTCTCTTTTCCAAGTTTTCTACACATTTTGATGTAAACATAGACTTTTTCAGACTGAAGTTTCTATAATTATCACCCTTTTAGTCCTTTTAAAACATACATTATTAAACATTGTCTTTATGCCATACTTTCTACATTGGGTAGTCTTTAAATGCTACCCAATGGGCAAGCTGAAAAACAAAACAAAATTAAGAAGTAAGAAAGAAATTCCACAAAACGAAGAAAAGGAGGGAGAGAAGACAAATGACAAAGGAAGTTAAAACTAAAGGACAGAGCTACACAAGGAGGGATAGAAACAGACATGTGAGGGAGGGAAGGAGAAAAGGGTTTAGAAGTATAAAAAGTACCAGGAAGAAAATAAGATCAAAGGTTCTAAATAATGACATATTTAAACATAACATAATCTGCCAGGTTCTGTCCTTGCTGTGGTATTCCTCATGTTTCTCCTAATTTTTCTGCTATTTTAAAACTATTTGCCTATCCAGTGCTTAAAGACTGAAATCAAATTTCAGCCTTTTCCAGACTGTGTATTAAACCTTCTCCTTTACATCTTTTCCCACATAGATCACCCAGAAATGGCAGCGCTGCTTTTCACCTCCAGCGTGTGTGTGGGCCTGCTCTTCACACTGCTGGCTCTATCTGTCCAAGTGACCTGCAGGAGGCGGCGGCTCAGAGATCACACACTTGGAGCCAAGTCAAATGGCCTGACTCCCAACTGTTCTAAGCAGGATGATGAGGAGGATGAAGCAGAAGATGATGAAGACGACAAAGAAGAAACTGAGAGCTCTTTGCTCTCGACTGCAGAGAGGAAGGGGATAAAAGGCTGGGAGGAAGTAACTTATGTAAGCGAGGAGGCTGAGCTGGCGGAAAGGATAGAACGCAGAGACATGATCATCCAGGAGATTTGGATGAACTCCTATCTGAACGGCAGCTCCTGCTGAATAAATCGTGTGGATATTTGTTCAGATTCCTCATGCTTCACATTTCCAAAAAACATTTTTATACCACAAGATGAAAAAAAAAATCTGACAAGCCATCTTTGCTACATAACATTCTAATAATCTGCAACAGAGGGATCAGCAAAATGTATGCTGCAAGAAGCTTGAGTGCTGTGTATGTTATTTATCAGTAAATGTTTTTTTTTTTTTACTGTTTAATAAAAATATTAAATCACAATATTTGAAAGCTCTGTTATCCATTCGTCATCTTTCAGCTGCTGTGTTGTTATGAACTAAAGGTTAGTATAGCCTGTCATCTAAAATACGGAGATCAAGCAGCTATTTATTCAAAAAGCCTAAAAACACTGCATCTTCTGAGGTAATTTTTTTTTTCAGATCTGAGCAGAATAATAATGAAATGAAACAATATGCTAAATTTAAATCTTGAGTTGCCATTTAGTTTTAATACAAGTATCCAAATTTCCAGCGTTTTCAGCATTTTCATCCTGTATTTAAAGTATACATATAAAGGCTGATGTATTTATGGCTGGAGGAAAGATAAACCAATGGATGGAGCAGCACATGGATGGGTAGGCAGTCTGAACACTCAAATTCCAGACGTGGAAAATTCAAATGTCAGAATTTCTCTGGAACCCTACAATGTTACCCGCCTCTTTTCGGTGTTTTGTTTCCTTTTTGAATAAGTCAGCTCTGTAATCGACCCCACACAGTTCTCCCTCCCAGTTCCCTGGTCAGCACTGCTGAAATGATGACTGTGTTGCAACTTCCTGCCTCTGGGCTACAATGACCAAATGAAGTATGTGTTCCACTACTGTGAGACAAAGAGAGGAAAGGTGTAACATCCTTGTCCCTGCACTCTAAGAAAAACTGAATTTTGTGTTGCAAAACATCCGTCACTGGAAACATTGGAAACAATTCTTTTATTCGTATTTTCACCAACATACCAATATTTTTATTACGGATATATTAAACCAGGGTTAATCATGTCTGTTTTATCTGATGCAGTAAAAACATCTGGCTGCATACCCTTTCAAAAACAATCAAAGTCAAGTCGTAGGGAAACGAATGATCTCTGATAGAGCTCAGGTAAGAAAAACAGGAAAACCTGCCTCAGGTTGCTATTAGGCAGTCTTGGCCAGTTGTATTAAGAAAGGCAGAAATTGAGTCACTGGAATATCTGGAGGGCAAGTTGTCAGAGTCACCTTGGCCCCCATTTTATATTCGTAAGGCCCTGAAATTGTCTTTTGAGGGCCTGCCTGTTCGACCACTCCGAGTCCAGGTAGCTATCATCGTCTGCTTCGTCCAGTTTCTAGAAGCGTTATAAGAACAAAGTTAGGTTGCACATACAGAACGGTTCCATGGAGCATATAGGCTCACTTTACCCAACCTCACCTTAAATTCTTCCTGTCTTTTGTAGTAATGCAGCATCATCTGTTTCTGCTGTTCATCAGTGACCAAGGGCTCTCTCGCTGGCGCCCCCTGTCCTTTCTAAAGCGAATAAATAACTGGTTAAGTAGAAAGGCACTTTGACAAAAACTATTAATAAATAAATATTAACCTTGACAAATAACAGATTCTCACCTTTTGGAGTTTGACCACAAGCTTTGTCTTTTCATTTCTTCCAATGTAATCCTGAAGTTTTTTCCCTCTCTGCATCTCTTTACCAGCCCACCAAAGCTGGCATTCTTCTTCTGTGATCACCTGCAGAGATGCCTGAGGAACAACAGATGGAAAGGACAGAGGGTCCCAAAAAAAAAAAAAAGCAGGTTGAAACTGGATGTGGGAGATGGCTCCAAAAGCAAGCTCTCAAACTGTTAAATTCGACGGAGTACACTCCTTAAAAACGAAATGTGTCTCAAGTCAGTAACCTGGGATTCTACTAAATCTTCATGTCAAAACTTAAAAATGTATTGTTTTCAATATTTCTTTCACAATTTGTAAATATTAAACGCGAAAGTTCACTCTGAATATTTAGCAGATGATGAATACACCAACAAACGGATGTCCAGATGGTTACAACATTTATACTAAGAATTTCCTAGAGAGTCTAAGAAGACTGATTAGAGGCTCCTTCTATCAAAGCACTGAACATTATTAAAGCACTATCAGCAGGCTAACCTGTGTCCCTGACAGATCTTCCTGATCATCAAACTCCATTCTTATTGGGTCATGAGGAGGCAGCCCCATAGGGTACACAATCATCACGGCACCCCTTAGTTGATCCAGCGCTTCCTTTACCATTTCCATGGTGACACAAACATTAGCTTGAGCCTGTTTCTGCAAAATCAGAGCAACAGAGGTGATTGCTTGACCAATGATGACAACAGCAAGGAGGTAAAAATGCAGTTTTTGCAGTAAAACTCACTTTAGAGATGAGTGCTTTTGCCTCCTCAACTGTCCTCATCAACACTTCCTTCATTTTATCATTTGGGGCTGGTATGCAAAAAAAAAAATATATATATATATATATGTATATATATATATATATATCAGCAAACAGAAAGGATTGCAAAACTACTTTTTACCCAAACTTGCAGAAGAATATTTAAAACGTCAGTCCACTTTTAGTTGTAGGATATAACAATTTCAAGTGGAGTAAATTACAAGTGGTTTAATATCAAGCCATTTGACGTGTCAGTACCAAGCAAAATTGTTTCCAATTTCTAAAAGGATAGCGGTGTTTACTTGGGAACAGCAAACTTGTTTGTTTTTTTCTTTACAAAGGTTCCACCAAAGAGATAAGTTCTCACCATGTCCATTCCTCCTCCCAATCTCATCCTTCCTAAATATCTTCCCTCCACTTGGAATGCATCGTTCTTCCCATTCATCCTTCAGTTTCAGCTCCACAATTTGCTCATCTGTCAGTCCCTGCATGTTGGGTGGGAGTGTGACGCCATGATCGGCCAGCTCTGGGATCTCTAACAAGACACAGCAAAGAATAATAATAATAATAAAAAAAACTATGTTGATACCAGATAGAAAGATTACAAATTTAACTGTATCCTGACAAATTCTATATAATATATAGAGCAATGTCTCAAAGAGTGTAGCGCTTTCAGATGAAAGGAAACATAAAATATGATTTGCAAGCCTTTTCTACAAATAGACATCTCAAGTGTGGTGCGAATATATTCTTAAACACTTCTTCCACCCGCAGTGTACATCTCTGTACTTTCATGATGCGGTTTGATCACTATTGTTCTCAAACAAACCTTTGCAGAACAGATGGATTTATACTGAAATAGATTACACAACCAAATTGATTGTACTGGATTTTATTTAGGAGTTAAGTAACAGTCCTGAATAAAAACGCATGCCACACTTTTCAGTTTTTCCATTTGTAAAACATTTCGATAACCGTCAAACAGTTCACTTTGTGTTGATATATTGCATAAAATTGAACGCAACTGTAAAACTGCTTTAACACTTCACAGTAGCAGGGAAGAGTAGGATGTGGATCTTTAACAGAAAGCACAGGCAGCAATGGAGACAGAGTTTTACCTGAACATATCCTATCCACTTTGAGCCTGCCGTTGTAAATAGCAGTAACCTGCTGGATCAACGATTCCAGAGGAGCGTCCGTTGTGGTGTTGAACAGAAACTGGCTCTCATCTCCGCGCTTCACATGCAGCTGCACCATCCTTTACCAGCTCTCCTCCTAACAGAGACGGTTATAGGCGAAAGAAGAAAAAAAGTTGCTGCTAGTCCCGATGCCGAGAACCAAGGCGTCTTCAGGTCAACAGAGTAACCATGGTGACAGAGAAGCGCGGATGCTTCCAGAACAGCACGAGTAACCTCAGCTAGCCAGTTGGTGTAGCCGTTAGCCACGGGTGGCGCTTGGTGTTTAATAATGAAAATTATACACAGCTTTGGATCCTAGTGAAGCTTACCTGGCAAGGAAAATGACAAGTAGGTCTTCTTTGCAGCTGAGTGTAAACTTATAATTTGTTTTTAACTGCAGTTACCATTTCCGATTGTGGAGTTACTTCTTCTAATGGAGTCCTGTACTGCGGCTTCTAGAATATTGTCACACTTACTGCCCTCTAACGGTAAGGAACATTATTATTCTGAAGCAGTACTTCCAGATGAATTTTGTACTTAACCTGACTTTGTCCCTTTGTATTTGAGCAATTTAACATCTCTTAAAAATGCTACCAATCTTTAACAAAATGAATACCGTCAAGCCAATTTAAGGGAACATTGATGACCAACACGTTGTAGGGAATTAATGTGAAGTGAAAGAATAAATTGTTTACAGAAAAACTGAAGTGTGTTATTTACTTGTATTCAGTTCTATTTGTCAATAATTAGAAATAAATTACAGTACAATAGAGTCCACATAGGAATAAATTACTCTCAGTCTCAGCGTAAATACAGCTGTCTTCTGAAGGCTTCAGAGGATTGTCATTATTCCAAACTTTCAACATCTCATGGAGTTCTGCTCCATCATGGAAAAACAAAAAGTATACACTATGCCACAACTGCAAAAAGACCAAACTGAATGGCTTGGCACCTTTGGAACAGTTAAAAACTCCATATTGCCAAGGAGTGCACAAATTCCAGGTGGGAGAACCTATGAGGTAGACTTTGAACTGCTGTTTATAAGCCTTGCAGGGTGCATGGTAAAGACATAGAAGGTGCTACATGCAAACTTTTTGTGTGATGCAAAATTAATATTGCACATCACCCTCATCACTATGTTTGTTTTTTTATGTGGCCAGCTACCCATGACAAAATTACAAAGGGATAACACACACAAGCAAAAACTAAAAATATATAACTTTCATTACTTTCATGCATGTAGTGGCAAGGGAGAGTTGATATTCCTGCTATATGTTGAGAATAGGTACATAATTTTATGAGCTTTATGAACTGCAAAGCACTTGAAGCCCTATGTTCTTCTTCCATACATAGGCAGACTAAACAGCCAAAGGCAGAATGGCAACAAAGGCATAGGGTATGAAAAAGAGACAAAAAATAATAAATATTTCCAGAGCACATGGGTGGCTAATGCAAGCTTTGTTTATGTTTCCAAGTCTGTCTGTACAAACGTCTATGCCCAGAGGTGTATCCCATAATTAGTTTTTGTGATTAAGAAACATTGGCCACATTAGCTGTGTTAGCCAAAATTAAAGCGGCGAAACATTAATAACTTGATGGTTGTGACAGTCATTTTAATTAAAAGCATTGTGTGTCTTTCATTTTGAAATACTGCCAAAGACTTAGATTTAGCTGGTTTCCTCATACACCATTAGGTCACAGAGTTTGCAGAAATGTCTGTCACCTCATTTCCAAGAAATGATGAAATGTGTTTTCTTTTATTTTTCAAATCTACAGTAATATAACACATTAGTAAGTTGAAATTGATTTACAGGTAGAGCTGTGAATTAATAACATTCAGCCCCACCTACCCCCAAAAACAAAATAAAACAAAATATACTTGTCAATGTACATTTATTTTAGCACACATACAACACAAACTGTTTCATACATTAATGTGCCATCTGCTTTGCACGTAAACTATGGAACAATGGATATTAACATGAATTACAGCTTCATGTATTCACTTTAGTACATACAGAATATGTTTGTTTCACAACACAGACTCTTATTTACTATGGATTATAGCCCATAAAAAGGGAAATCAACCTCACAAAGGGAGTAATTTGTTACCTAAAAGAAATCTTGAATCTGAACCGTGACATGATATAAAGCACTGGTTAGTGATCGACTGTTGATACAGTATCTACTGCACACATTGAGATAACAACAGATATATTTAAGAGATGGGGTGTAAGCTATTGGTGCCTGATACTCTTGCTTACACATAGATTTTAAATACAGAGAATGAGATTTACTTTGCGTATTTACATGTGACAAAAGCATAGAAGCAAAACCTAACAGACATGATCTTCAGTTTATAATTTTCTTTTCTCAAAAATTCTTCTTAGACATTTATCCATTTATTTAATTTCTATGTGAAAGGGGGGACATGTTACATGTCTAGACAATATTTGGTGTGTCATGTTAGGATGGATACTGCCCCTAACTGATTCTTCAGCACATCCATTTCCTCTCATCATTGCCTGGCAAACAAGTATTTAATGAGTAAATCAGGAAGTAGAAGACAAAATACTGAAACAACCCTAAAAATGAATAAAAATTCTGTAAGACTATAAAACAAACAACTTCTCAACAGCTGGAAACAGTCATATTCGGACATTAAATGTGGAATATTAAATACTTTGCGCAACTTGTAACTAGAGATGCAACAAGAAATGGGCTGATGATCAGAACCCAAAAATGTTTCAGCTGACTGGGAACAAAAGCACAGATGGGCAAAAAGTATTTTTCCCCCTTCAGTAAATGCAAAATACACAGAAGACAGGAGGTGGCACTGACAACAACACTCTTAGGTGTGCATACTGTTGCTAAGTGAAGAAGACTCCCAGACAGCTAGTTTTAGAATAAGTGAGGTGTTTAAACTAAAGTCAAAGGAAACAGAGATTCAAGAAGCTGTTAAAAAGGTAACCTTATTGCAATATCAACAAAAGTCTGTAGAGAACAAGACTTTTCAGAATTAACAGGAAGGCTTGGCAGAGTACAGTGATGTTTATCTCTCTTGAGCTTTTCACTTTCGTCTGTTATGAATTATGCTGAATTTGGAAATGTTTGCATCTGCTTGGAAATTTCAGAGTTAAGGTACGGACTCACATTCTCTAGGAAACATGGACCAATATAGGATGCTATGGATGACCTAAAATATTTCCTCTGAAATCATTTTGTAGCAACTGCTGTCTCACACAAACAATGTGAGAGTCTCATTGCTACTAATTATAATAATTAATGACTGCTTACGGCAGGATAACTAAAATATATTCTATTTGAGCCATGGTCAGCTGGAAGTGTTCTCATCTGACCAAGAGAAAGTGCTATGTGAGAGTTTTTATTTGATAAAGAAAAGGTCCCTTACTTTAATTTACATTATTGCCTTTAATCAGCAACTGACAGGTTAAAGGAAAAACACAGTTGCAGGCATAGGTGAGTGAATATTGGCTTTAAGCTTCGAGTCTGTAACAAAATATGATGGTTCCCACTCTTCAATCTTTATACAAGCTCACATCCAAAACAAACACACAAACAAAAAAAAAAAACAGATGATATGCACCTCAAACACAGCACATCACTTCTCACCACAGTAACAATAATTATTTAGAGTAGCTGGTACAAGAAATGATAATAAATGACTCAAAGTAAGCAAAAAAGTGCTGTCTGGTTATAACCCTTGCAGATCCAGAAAATGCTGTCATTGTACTTTAAATACAAGTACACACACTACCACGCAACATTGTTATAGTTTCTAATAGTATAGATTGATGCCTTGGATAAAAAAAAAGGAGGAATCAAACTGAAATGATCTCTTCTGTTAGAACCTGCATGACCGGGAGAGTGCATACAGCATCTCAGTGCATATTCGTATCATCAAGCAAAACCTCTGGCTTGATCCTTGCAAACACACTCACACGTCCAGCAACTTCTTTTTAAAATCATACGTACATATATACAAAATTTTGCGATGTAGAAGTTTGGATGCTGAGCTAAACAACACTCTTTGTAATGTACAGTACAGACCAAAAGTTTGGACACACCTTTTAATTCAATGAGTTTCCTTTATTTTCATGACTATTGACATTGTAGATTCACACTGAAGGCATCAAAACTATGAATAACATGTGGAAATATGCACTAAACAAAAAAGTGTAAAACAACTGAAAATACCCCTTATATTCTAGTTTCTTCAAAGTAGCAACCTTTTGCTGTGATTACTGCTTTGCACACACTCTGCATTTTCTTGATGAGCTTCAAGAGGTAGTCACCTGAAATGGTTTTCACTTCATAGGTGTGCCCTGTCAGGTTAATAAGTGGGATTTCTTGCCTTATAAATAGTCATGAAAATAAAGAAAACCCATTGAATTAGAAGGTGTGTCCAAACCTTTGGTCTGTACTGTATATCGGCTTAAAGATAAGGAATGCCAACGGAAAACTAAATGAGACATTTTCAAGAGAATGTGGTGATATTATAGAATATCAGTCCTGCGGCAGTCCGGTTAAACTGACACAATGGCTTGTGCTCTTGCTGTTTCCCCACACCGTGGAGTCAACAAATCCAGTGCAAATGAAATTACATTCACAAATTAAAGTGACTAAGTCTGAAGCTGTCAATTCCAGGTAACAAAAACAAGGACCCAGAATCCTGCAGTGCTCATCCTGCAACCAGATGACAAAGAGAAGGACAAAGACCAACTGTTGCTCTGAGAGCTCAGATTAGTTAAAATGGTGGATGGGAACCGCAGAGTCATCTGCAAAGCCACACATATTTATATGAAACACCAGCGCAGCCACACAGGTATGCTTTGATATTGCACAGGTGTGTAAACGCATGACTTGTGTATATAGATATACTATATAGGACAACATACTGTAGACACAGGCACAGTTTGCTGCTGTTAGTTAAAACATACATAGCAAGTAAGAGTAAATCAAATGTTAAAGGGGCAGCATTATGTGTTTTTCAGGCACATAGTGCCATTTTATAGCACAATGAAGTAAGTATGCTACCTTCAGTTGTTATAAAAATGCTGTATTTATCAAACATAATTTGACTTAAAAATTTAATGCGGGCCTCTGTCTCTTTAGGAAGAGACACTCCATCTTCATCACAACAACTCAATTAAGTCTTTAACTTTTTTTTTTTTTTTACCAGTGTTTCACTGATAAATAGCTCATATAATAAGCCAGCACATGTACAGATCTGCCAGGTGTTTGCTAATTGTTGCTGCCACTAGTCTGAAGGAACTGAGTGGCAAAGGTGTGGGAGAGGGGTGCACTGTGGAGACTGGGCTTGAAGACTGAGCTCCATGGAAAAGACAACGCTGAGTGAAAGCAAGCATCATGGACAGTTGAATGGTTGCCATGGGAGATTAATAGATTTCTCAAACATGCATGAAAGAATCAAAGCAACACCCCAGGTATGTTTTTGATGAGAAAGTAGCATTATAACATGATGTAAAGCTCAAAAAAGTCAATTTTACATAATACTGCCCCTTTAATATCAGAGAAGCTTAAACGTTAAAACACGCAGCTGGGCGTGTTTCTCATGATACTGCTTTGAGATATAAACTCTTTCCTGTAACTGAAGGGTTTGGTCTATAATTCTTAAATATTGTCTCTTCTTTTTACATAAACACATTTACTCATTTATCATAGATCTATACATATATGGATAAACCTCTTACATCTGAGGGGTGGCATTATGTTTTTTTTTTTTTTTTCCACTGCTGACTACCTAGGAAAAAAGCCATTGTTGGTGGGACCCTGTGGGGGGTTCAGGTTACCGGTTACAGTTCTGTTTGGGATGTGAGTGGATAACCACTCAGGCTCGGAGTCAAACACAGAGCGGGTTGACTGAGTTTGAGTTTGGGGCACAAAGGAACTGGACAAGAACATGGGGTTCTGTTGTGTTTTGGTTGCTGTGGAAAACTTCGAATCATCATCAAAAGTGACCCACTGCTTCTGTTGGTTCCCTCTTGAGGGAGGCGGCGGCTGGCTCCGAGGCGCGAAAGCGGGAGGAAGGGAAGAGGGCAGCGCCAGCGGTAAAGTGAGGGCAGGAGACGGATCAATAGGAAGCAGAGAAGCTTGAGTAGGAGGGGGACTGGATGACGGTCCGAACAAAGACACGGTCTGACTGTGCTGGGAGGACGGTGCGGCTGCAAGGGTGGGGACAAGTGGTTGAGAAAGAGCAGACAGAGTCCTCTGAAAGTCAGCCGTTTGGGTTGGATGCTGGAGGCTGAAGTCTGGGGTAAGGGAACGATGTGGCAGCGGTTGCTTGACCAGGGGTCCTGTGAAGGGATTGGTGCTGCTGGGTCGGGCAGGGAGCGGCTCAGACTGGAAAAGATTCGGGGAAGCACGCAGGATCTCCTGGGAGCGGCTGCGAGACGGGGTCGGAGGAGGCGGAAGCAGCAGGGTGGCTGACGGTGACGGGGTGGAGAATGAGGATGAGGAGGATGAGCTCAGGGATTGGAGGTCTGACAAAACGAAGGACAAGGACGAGGGGAGAGTAGAGGAGGAATGTACAGATAGAGGAACAGAGGGTGGAGAGTGCAGAGAGGAGCCTCTGTTTAGGGACTGGGTGGTGTGCCTGGATGATGATGAAGACGAGAACATGTTGGATGTAAGAGAGTCAAAGGGATCAGGCTTCCATTGTGCTTCTCTTTGGAATCCATTTAGTCCGTTGGTCTAAACAAGGGCAGAGCAGAGAAAATCTTTTTTAGGTGCAAAAACAGATTATGTTAAAAATAAATAAAAACATGTTAACATCACTGAGGTATTTACATACAAACTTATAATTTAATGAACCATACAGTGCTCTGAAGAAGAACTTTTTCACATTTTGTGTCCTATTATAACCACACTTCCATGTACTTTATTGGGATTTTATGTGACAGATGCAATTGGATGCAAGACGTTTTAACCAGTAAAAGTTGGGAAAGAGAGGTGTGCCTTTGTATTCCACTTTGTTTTTGTCTTTACCTGATGAAATCTAGTGCAACAAACTATATACAATTTAGTCCACCTTAGTGAAGAAACAGCATCGTCCCTGAGGTTATTTATTATAAAGCATACACTGAGCAGGTCAGATATAAAATCTCTTAAAGCAAAGTTGGGTCAGAAAACCATATCCCAAGATTTGAAGAGCGCAAACAGCATTGTTCAATTTATCATCCAGAATATAAAGGTGACAACACAA
Organism: Xiphophorus maculatus; assembly: GCF_002775205.1. Classification (NCBI taxonomy): domain Eukaryota; kingdom Metazoa; phylum Chordata; class Actinopteri; order Cyprinodontiformes; family Poeciliidae; genus Xiphophorus; species Xiphophorus maculatus. The sequence goes on from NC_036453.1 coordinate 29,266,809, forward strand.
TAGCTAGTTACAAAGAACTCTATGCATGTCTACTTTGTGTTGATCTACTGTTCAAAATACCAACTTGCCACTTGTAAGATTATAAAATGAGAAGAAAGTTAAATGGTTGTGAATTCTTTTGCACAGCACTGTATGTTGGTGACAACAACTTAAAGATACCCTTTTGAATGTTATTAAATAATTTTTTTTTTCTTTCGGTAAATTTGATTTTGTTTAATGGAACAAACTGATTTGTCAAGTTTTATAAATGCCTACATCTGTTTTTCTTATATGTTATAAAGCATGCCATCCCTTACAGGGTACCTTTAATATGAACAGACTAAAATTAATAACCAATACATGTATCACCATTAACATTCAGTCTCTGAATTTAACACATATGAATGGATTCTGTACAAATCAACAAGTTAAAACAATTTACGCAGTCATTACACATGTGCCCACTCTATCCCTTGGTAGCAGAGTGAGGCCATATGAAGGACCAAATGAGGGGTAACAGCAACTATCTTTATTCCATAAAAAAAAAAAATGTAAAAGCAAATTTTATGAGCCTAACATAAAGGTCAATAAGCCCTGGCAGATACAAAGGATAAATAAATCAATTGCAACGGAAAACAAAAGGGATTACTGCATGTAATGTATGAGGAGTGATACCAGAGCAGAGGACTTGTGTTTTGGAGGATGAGACAAAAAGGTGGTTTGATATAAAGTACCTTTCACCCTGATGGCTTCTCCAGCTTGTGAGAAAGAGACAAATGCATCAGAGACAAAAGCAGGAAGAAAGACACACAACTAAGCTAAACTAAAGCGAGTCGAAGAAGCAGAAAAATATATTCTTATTGCTGCTGATTTCAAATACATCAAATCAATAAACTTGGTTGTAAATCTATAGAACAGATTAGTAACATAATTGTAATTGTTCAGTTGCTGAAACTAACTCAATCTAGCACCAACCTGTGCAGCTGGGGCAGACTCAGCCTTGGCAGCATCAGGTGGCAAAGCATGAGAAGATCGGGAGCGTGGTGGAGGCTTAGGAGAGGATAGGCCCTGCTGAAGCCCAGGACACACTGCAGCAGGTGGGGTAGATGCAGCAGGCGGCGCTGCTTGTGGTTGCAGAGGAGCAGGAAGTGAGGGCTGCAATGGTGGTGGCAGCTGCGACTGAGCAGATGGGGGAGCTGGCTGAGGCTGCATGGGTGACTGAGTCTGGGCTTTTGTTGTGGGGGGCGGTCCTGATGGTGGGGGACCTGAGAGAAGAAGTAAAACAGAGACAAAGCTCAAAATATCCACATTTTAAAGGTCAAATGGAAATACTGAATGGGGATTTGTGGATTTCCTCTTCCTGATATAATCTGCTGCAGCTTTAAAGCTTCAGTAGGCAACTTTTATAAAATATTGTTTTTTACATATTTGTTAAAACTGTAACTGTGTTGTGACAGTTTAAATGAGAGATAATCTGTAAAATAAATAATATCTACCGTATTTTCCGGACTATGGAGCGCACCTCACTATAAGTTGCACCCACAAAGTTTTTTTAAAAACCTGGAAACGTATAAGCTACACCGCGCTATAAGCCGCATGGTTCAAAGCGTGGGAAAAAGTAGCGGCTTATAGTCCGATAAATACAGTATATATATTTAAGCTCCTCTGCCACTTCATTGTGGTCCTACAGTCATCTGCAGAAATCCATAGCTTGGTCAGAAACGACCAATCAGAGGCTCTTGGTGCTGTCAATCATCCTTAGCACCAATGCTAAAGTACGATACAATGTACTTAATAGAAGGTGGAGAGTCACAAGCATCTTGAGTAACATGGACTTACTAAATTCAGAATGTTAAAATTAGTGTATAAGCTAAAATTAGCCAAAATACTAATGTTAGCCTAAATTCTGCCAGTGTCATGTAGGGTATAACTAGCACGTTGACTTCCTCCATTCAGTGTGCAATAAATAAAGAAAATAGCTAAAAAACTTATTTTAGGAAAAAGTCTACTGCTAATGTGGGCTGTAGCTACATTAGCAATGTTTGTGCTAATGTTAGTGCAAAAATGTAAAAATCACGTTTACTTAATAGAACTTCGTTACCAGAAAACGTGCTCATCTCTTAGCAACAGATTAACAACAAATATTATTGTTCAAAAAACATAAGATTTCTTCTGCTCTGCTCCTTTTGAAAGACTACTCATCTTATCCTGCTTAACAAGAACTGTGCAGTTGGTGAATTTTTCAGGACAGTGAAAATGCTTTTTGTTTCGTCGTTGGTGGTAAATATATTACAGAAGGAACATTAAACAGTAAAGTAAAAATCTGATTTATACTTCGTGACAGTTCGTTACCAGAAACAAAAAACACACAACTCTTAGCACAAAATTAATAACAAGTAATATTATTGTTTATAACACATATGCTCTTTTGAAATGCTGTCTATCTGCTTAGACACAAGAATTATGCAAAAGTAAAAATCAGATGTTTACTTTGTGGCCATAGGTTACTAGAAAACACCCTCATCTCTCAGCAACAGATTAAGAACAAATATTGTTACTGTTCAAAAAACATAAGATTTCTTCTGCTCTTTTGAAATACTACTTATTTTACACTAGTTACTACTTAATAAGAATTGTGCAGTTGGTTAATTCTTCAGAAAAGAGAAAATAGTTTTTTTTTTGTTATTTGTGGTGAATATATTATAAAACATTTATACTTATAAGTGTTCCGCCAAGGTGGTGTCTCTGTAGTTCTAACTGGAGGCTCTTCTCTCCTCTGTAGGAGCTGAGTGTTAAACCATCTCTGTAGTTCTCTACATCTCTGCCCTCGTCTGCTTGTTTTTCACAAATTACCGGTACATCACCCTAGTTACTCAAAATGCCAACAAAGGTAATAGCCCGCATGCCGAGATCCAGCCGCATGGATATTGTAGGGGTGCACGCAGCGGTACGAATTGCATTAACGGTGAAAGGAAGTGGCAGGTATTTTGGGGTGTAGAGTAATAGGTGCCTTCCATGCATTGCTATGGCAGACCCCAATTCAAATTCACAACTTAAAACCTATAAAGAAAATGTTGGTACAGGGAAACCGGTTTTCTTATTGTATATATGACAAAAAACATTAATGTAGTCATTCATTCAAATGTTGACAGCAGAAGATACAAAGGCAAGAAAATGTGCCATCGAGTGTCAGCCTGGAATATGTTTGGCCTTGAATATGAGATCATTAAGTTAACTTTTACTTGGACACATAACCTTAAAATAAAGTTTTTCAGAATTTTAAGCTCCATGAAAACATATGTCTTTACCCAGGGGAAGGTCTGGTGGTTTAACTTGTGCACTGGGCACCGGCCGTGGGGCTCCGGGGTGAGTGTCCGGGATAGGCCGAGGGGCTCCAGGATGCACATCAGGAGTGGGCCGCGGTGCACCCGGGTGAGATGGAGGCTGAGGGCGAGACTGAGGGGGCATGCTGATCACTCCAGCTCGAGGAGGAAGATTCTGTAAGATGAAAATTGAGAAGATAATCATAGCAATAGAAAACTGGATGAGAGTAAATGTTCTGTGAATGTTACAAGCTGACTGGATGAACTGAAAAAGTTATTTCATAGCTGAAGAAGAAGCAGAGTAATGTAATAGTCAATAGTGGAAACAAAAGTTGTAATTTATGATAAATTTCTTAACATGATTCAGACAATAAAAAAAAAGAGTATTTTAGATGTAAATACTGAAAACTCACTGGTCTGGAAGCTCCTCCAGGTGCTGGAGCTCCTGCCTGACCTCGACCTGAGAACATTAAGACAGACAAAACAATAATTAAGCACACATTTCAAGCAATAATATTTAGTTTTGGTCCTATTTTAGAGTTCTGTGAAGATGAAGATTAATCAAATGAAAACGACACCAAATCACAATTTAAAGTAGTTTATCCAGCACAGGCTATTCTACGGATGACTTTGTTATCAAAGATGGCTCAGTCCTTCCACAGCTCCAGGTGGTCTGGCAGACACACGGGCCTTTTTTTGTAACCCAACTGCTTACACCACACTGTAAGGATTCTCCTCTTCTTTCACTACTCTCTTACCGAGACCCTCCTAAAGCCTTCAAACATTTTCCCACACCACTTAAATGTCTTCTTCTGTCCTGTTGAGTCACCAATCGTAAGTCAACCCTGCCAACCACACAGCCTCTTACTATGCAAGAGGGAATCGGCTAACCACAAACACCATACAAATGTCTCAGGTGCAGACAGGCAAAGTTGGCGATTGGCTGGAGATCCAAACTTTATCCTCCACCTCAGGACAAGCACATTGTGTCTCAGAACACAAGCACACAAAACAGGATTATAGCAGGGAGAGGAAGGTATAATCTCACCACATTATCACAAGTACAAATAAACGTCACACAAAGAGACGGTCATGGAACACAGACACCCTTACATAATCACTAAATAAACCTTTATCCTCGCTGAATACATTCATGCTAATGCAGCCATGTCATGCATAGCGGCACTCACCTGCAGGAGCATCTGGCCGAGGAAGAGCAGGGCTCTTTGGTCCTTAGCAGCACAAATCAAACCAAATTACACTAAAGTTACACACAAACCAGCTAGCTAGTCACCAGAGGCAGGTGTTCCAAAGAAAAAAAAATGGCTAGAAGCACTTAAAAAAAAAAGAAAAGAAAAAAGAATGTGATGGAAATATTGTAGCAAAGCAGTGAAGCTTGAGAAGATAAAAGCTGAATGTTCTGTCTGAGGAGGACTTTCCCACTTCCTATCATGAAAAACAACCTCAAAGAGAAACCCACTTTATCCCTTCAGATACACAAACACTGGCCTCTATGGAAAATATGCATCTAAATATAGATTTTAATAAATTAAAATAGTAAATATGTTCATTTTTTTCCACAGTAATTCAATACAAAATGTGAAACCTATTAGTTCATGTTCATTTTGAATATGTACCGGTATTGTATTATTTTATTGTATATTATATAATATTATTTTATATTATATTTCAATCAAAATGTTCTTCATAAAATGTTACTTTTTGGCCATATTACACCGTATGCTATCATGGGCAAGACTAATGACTAAGCCACAAAAGGTCATTGTGAAAGAGACCTGCTGTTCACAGAGTGCTGCATCATGCATATTAATGAAAAGTTGAGTTGATGGAATAAGAGTGGGAGAACAAAATGGGCAAGCAATATTTATGACCACGGTCTTCAGAGGATTGTGAAGTCAAGAATCATTTAAGAATTTTCGGGAGATTAACAAGGAGAGGAGTGAAAGTGGAGTTAATGCTTCAAGCACCAGCACACACAGATGTTTGGCAGTGGGACGTGGGATGGGATACGACTGTTGTCCACAGTGTTTTTGTCAAATGAAAATACATTTTGCATTTCATTTGGAAATCAAGGTTCCAGAGTCTGGAGGAAGAATGGAGAAGCAGAAAATCCAGGTTCCTTGAGGTGCAGAGTGAAGCTTCTAGTGTCAGTGATGATTTGGGAATGCTTATCTGTTGGGAGTTGTTCCACTGTGGTTTTGAAGTCCAAATTCAGAGCAGCTGTCTACAAAGGCACTTTACTGCACTTCTCTGATGACAAACATTATGGAGATGCTTATTTTGTTTTCCAACAGGAGTTGACACCTGCTCAAACTGCTAAAAGTACCAACAATAACTTTAATGACTGGGGTGTCCACCGTGTTGAACCTGATCTCAACCCCCTATGTTTTAGTAGAGGAAGATGGCAGAGAACAGAAACAACAATGCAGACAAACTGAAGGCTACTAATAGTAACACCTCAGTAGTGTCACAGGCTGATTGCGTTCATGCAGACCTGCACTAATGCAATAATTCAAAGAAAAAATACTGATTTTTCATGTCTTCTCTCACCGAAAGTCCTTAACAAAAACAAAATGAGTTTCAGTTTTTGATTTAAATTACACTTTTGAAAATATTGTAATTTATTAAGCTGCATTTGTAATGTTCGCTGTAATCATGACTGCAGTCCCATTAAAATGGATCTGCATTGTACAATTGCTGAGTATTAAAAACATGAGAATGAATTGTGCTTGAAGGAAAGATGACAGGCTTCTTTCATTGATTTTGTTTCTGTGGTGGTTTACATTTCTTGCATTTAGTAACAGATTAATAACATCTCAATCACACCTACAAACAAGACTAAAATGAACCACAATAAAGTAGAGGTGTAAACAATACGTCAATCCACACTGACACATCAATTAGAAGATTAGACTAATGATCCAATTACAACAAAGCAAATAGAAATATCAATCTGCATCAGCATCTTTAAGATGATACAGGGTGATTGATATGCATTTGAAATTGATCTAAAATATTTTGAGACACTAAAAATGAATAAAAGTTTAAAATCTGCTTTCATCCATATCAAAAGTGACTTTTCAAAATGTTGCTATGCGTTATGTTTGTTTTCTTTAAGACTGAAAGGTCATCGGGGCATTTAGGTTAAATAAGAAAAAAATGCACTAAAACATGAGAAATGTGAGACTATACTGAACAAGTGATCTATTTATTATTTGTTTTTTATCAAGAACAATGCTTTTTAAAACTGAAATTCTAGATGCCTGAAATCACTTAGAAATAAAATGATCAAATCATGTTAAGTTGTTTTTCTAAGTTGCTAAATGGTTGTGTTATGGGCATATATTGCGTCTTATTGAAATCATATCCTGATAGACTTTGTGATATTGAGTAACATTGTACTGTCATTCAAACAAATTGATACATTATCGTATTGTGATAAACTTTTGATTTACACCCCTACAATAAAGCAGTGAAAGTTAACACAAACCATCAATGTCAAAATAGCCTCAGTGACATTGATGACTGGGTCTAAGACTGAAGGAATTAGGCAACATTCAAAAACACCTGGCTCGTTACCTTCACTGCCTCTCCTACCGAGCAGTGGGCTGGGACATTTGCCACTGTCTTAAAGAGGAAAACAAATGTTTTGTTCTTTAAAACAAAGTAGAACAGAAAAATGCAAAATATCAACACATAAAAGTAAAGATTAGTCACAGTGTTCAGGTAAAACCTTTATCCTAATTCCCAAATTCACTTACTGTCATGTAAAACTAAACTAAAATACAAGATCGTCTTTCACCTATAGGAAGATTTTTAGGACCTACAAAAATGCCACACAAGTATGTCACTAACAAATTACACCACATTTTAAAGAACACAAAAAAATTACAAGGGGGAAGTAGTCAAACGTTTAAAATACCAAGCTAATGCGTCACATCAGCAGTTGGATTCTATCTCTATTCAGACAAAAGATGTAAAGCCTTTTTTACTTCTCAAAAACAGTGGGACAATTTGATCATATATGAACTTTTTTTTTTCTTGTACATTACACTGAATCAACACTTACTGACTGCTGTGCATAGCTCTAATGGAAAACAGCAAGAACCAGCATAAAGTAAATCAGCCACAGAAGTATGTCAAGACATCATCTGGTAACTAACATTACCTCCAGAATCCTTTCTAACAGGCTGAGGGCTCATGCCACCTTCACAGATTTGGCAAAGCAGTGGGATAAAAGTGACAAGTTACTATGTAAGTTACTATTATGTAGAGAGCCATAATTAAAAGTGATTTTTTTTTCCACAACAGGACTTTATTTAATTGTCCCCACTTAAGTTGAGCTAACTTGACAAAAGTAATAATACTTTATGTCATTCTATTGCAGAAAAGGCTGATGGGGTGGTACCTGAAGGTGGTGGTGGGCGTTGAGGTGGAGCTGGTCTAGCTGGACGAGCGTTGGGCCGAGGTGGAGGAGGCCGCTTGGGCTCCAGGCCTGGACCTGTGGGAGCACCAGGCTGGAAGTCTACAGGAGGCCCTTGAAGGAAAAGGTGCAGAGTGGCTTGTTGTATTAAATATATTGTGGCAGTTTAACTGCTAAATTAATACGGCATAGAGTCATGTCTGTAACTGCTCAGTTAATTTTACATATTTCTTACAATTTCATGAAACACATCTGTGAAAACACACACAACTAAAAGCTCTACAACAACAACAAAGCTCTTCAACAAAGGGGTCTTCTCTTAAGACCCCTTTGGTATCAAACTCAACCCACACTCCATAGGAAACAAAACACTAACAAACGCTATGTTCACTGAAAAGATCAGTATGCCATGTGCAGCGTCTGCTCCTAGCCACAGAAGTACGCTGCTCCAAATTATACAAGCTGGCTGTTGAAACCAGAAGTTGTGAAGTTTTCATACAGCAGTTTAAATGCAAACCATGTTCATAACTTTGAAAGAGTAGTCCTGGCATTGCATTTACCTATGAGGACATAAGAGGAGGACAACGATTAGAAGAAGTGAGGTAAAAGGAAAAAGCCAATTCTTTAGGTTAATAAAACAACATTACAATAGACAACCTTTCACGCTGCAGATGAGCTGATCAAAGTATTGAGGGTGTTTGGTTCTCCAAAGAAAATATTATAGGCCAGTCCTAATCCAGGGTACAGGGGTCTTACGCAGATGTTATATAAAACGTGACGCAATCCTGAAACACCTTATAGAAACACCTTGTGGAATGTGTCCATTTTTTGCCCTATTGTTCAACATTCTGATTTGATCAAAGCAAAATGTACACAGCGCACATCAGCATCACACACCAAAATGTGCCTCACTACTCTAAAACAAACAAGTGGAAACCAACACAGATTGCATTATCACTCATTTAATTACCTGCTGTTTCTCTCCTCTGTGACGTTGGGCTTAAATCTGCTTCCACTTATTACAAACACAATGAAATCACAGTTTACATTCCAGCCGATGGAGACTACTAGCTGTGCAGATGATTTGAGGAACATGACTGTAGTTGACTAATTTATTTATGCTGTGTGATGTCATTACCTTGTGATGGTCGAAGGGGTTGTTGTCCACGACTTGGTCTATTGGGAGCAGCGGGTTCTCCATGAGTAGGAGAGGGACAGGGACTACCGCGTGGGGACGGCAGAGGTGAGGATCCAAGAGAAGAGCCTGCTCCAGGCTGCAGGTGCTGGGGAAGAATGTCTTCCACCTCATCATCCACATCACCTGGAGCCGCAGACAAGAAAGAAGGGTTAAAACATTTCTACAAATCTTAACATAGATAAGTACAATTTGTTGACAACTCCTGACCTTCCATATCATAATCTTCATCACCCACGTCCACGTCTTCAGCAAGCAAGGTCGAACTAGCTGAAGTGGGAATGCTGCCGCAGATCCTTTCCACACTCATTTCCTCCTCCAGACTCTTGATCCACCCTGGACTCCTCAGGCGGATGTCAATCACCTTGTCCAGGACCTGCAATACATACCAGCAAGATGAGCAGAAAAAGGCTGAGGGATTCCTATGAAACTATCCAAAGTATATCATTCCAACAAATTAGAATAGGAGCCAACTTACAGAGGAACCACTGAGAGAGAGTGCAGCCAGAGCAGAGTAACCTTCCAAGAAGGTTACCCACATTTTCTCCTCAACAAACCTGCATGAAAAATTGCACAATTAATCGAGAATAAGAGGCTGAAGGTGGAACACACCACACACATCTCTGTGCTTGCATGTTAGCCTCACCTGATGAGGATGACTTCTCCAAAATTAGCAAACTTATCAAGCAGCTCATCAATGAGTTCATCACTAAAATAGTCATCAGGCCCTGAGGAGCAGAGGGACACCAAGATGGTGCCATCTGGAGGCCCCTGCAGGGCAATAACATCTTTGTAGACCTGATGTCGTTCCTCAGGATCCACCTCCAGGATGTCCACATCTATTATTGCTACCACAGGCCTTAGAAATATCACAAAACATGGAAGAGACATGAATTACTGGTATTATTAAACTCTCAGTAATCATCTTGGATTACATAGCTATCATGATGGTTACCTGTGATCTGAGGTCTTGAGCTCAGCCCTGCCATAGTACTTTAAAGTCCCAGGGCTCCAGGCCTGTTCTGGATTATCCTCAGCATCTCCAGATGTAGAGGCCGCACCTACAACGTTCATCTCCTCAGCTATAAAACAACCACAGAGTAAAAAAACAACAACAAAAAAACAAAAAACAAATGACTAAATGCAATTCTTCAGAACTTTACATATTTGTTTATAAATGCACAAAACAGTAAGGCATAACTGCATTGTTGTTAGTCAAAAGGTTACAAGGTTTAGGTTTAAGATGCCCTGCATCTCACCTGTTCTGTTAAAGTTCCACTTTCTCCTTTTCCAAAGTATGCGGTCTGTCCATGCTGGTGTGCGGCACTTCTCGCTTGTGTCATAATCTTCTGAGAAGAGGTCATACTTGTAGGTGGGGGCAAAATCCAGGTTTCCCTCAATGAAACCTCGGAAGATCTGCAAAGATGTATGAAGGTTTGCACTAGGGCTCAAATGATTAATTGGATTAATTGTGATTAATCGATTATTGGCATAACTGTCAATTAATTCAGTAATCGATTAACCGTTAACTGGCATATACAGAATTTAAAAAAAGGCCATTTGCTGAAAGAAGTACTGTACATACTCAGACAGTGATTAAGGCAAAACTTTACAAAACAATTACAAGTTTTCATTTAAGATAAAATGTAAAATGTGTTAAAATGTTCAAGATGCATAGTATAAACTTCAACTGGTTCAAATTCTCATATTAAGAACATTTGGCTATCCAATTATCAATTTGTTAATCCAAAAAATAAACAGACATTGTACTGATGTTAAATCAAGGACAAAGGACTGAGATTTTCACAGGTTAATGCTAGAAATATTTTTTGAAGTTGTAGATTCATTCTTTGCTACAAATGGTCAGGTGTACAGTAAAGAAATGCAATGTTATTGTTTTTTAGATAATAAATGAAGTATCTTCTTATTTAAAAATGAAATTGAATTGTTTAATTTTTGCATAATTTAATGTATTTCTCTTTGGTGTTGAAATGAAAAATCTACAAAATGTGTTCATTTTCCTATTTAGCCAACTGATCGTCAGGATAATTGATATAATTATTGATTACTAAGTAAGAATACGTTGCTGAACCAGTTTGCATAATCCAAAACAACTGCAATAGCTGGTTACAGTTATTTTAAAAAATTAGCTTGAGAGAAAAGGATAAACACTTTTAAACTCTTGCAATACGGTGCAAAACCTGCATAGAAAATCTATTCTGAATCAGTCTTAATACACTATCATATAGTGACAAATGATACTAATCCAGTGAAGATGTGTTTTACAAATCATACCATTCCTGTGTTCTTCTGTTCCAACAACTGATCACCAGCTGTTAAAGCATCCCAGTTCTGCTGCTTGATGAGCTCCTTCACTTCCTCGTTGGGCAGATTGATTCGGTAGTTAAAGTCTCCGCACCAGAACACATAATCGTGTGAATACAGCAGACGACCCTGCAGCAGAGGATAAATGTTATCTCAAGTGCAGTTGAATCAAAATATAATATTTGTGACTAGAACTGCCATTACCATTGGGAAACTGAGTCTGCGAGTGATCTCATTGTAGTCGTCATTCCTCTCTTTAACCTGAGACTGGCCGGCAGCGAAGTGGGAGCAGACGAAGCAGATGCTGGTGGTGTGGAACAGCAGGCGGATGGCGACACCTCCCTTATTACCGGTGGCCCCGCCCATTCCGGTTTTCACTGTATCTACAGCAACATCTCTGTAACATAAGGAATGAAAAACTCGAAAGAGTTTTCTTAAAGTCACAGTCACCAAGTGTTTCTGATCAGAATCTGCACCATTTTTACCTGATGAAGTGTGCATGCTGAGGACGGATAAAAACAAACAGGCACACTCCCACCAGCTGCTCAGAAGCAAGCAGCACATACTTGTGGTCCCTTGAAATGTTTTTTTGGAGCTCAGCAGCCCACAGTTTCTGGTTAGTAGTGCTGAGACAAAGAAGAAATGAAGAGCGCCAACATTAAAACAAGAATATCAACTCTATATTACTGTTAAATTTGTAGAAATTTACAAAATACTCAGCCTCAATTTTTAAATATCTGACTTGAGTTGAATTTGCAAGTATACATTGCTCTGCAAAGGGTTTAGTACCTTTTAAACTTAGCATATAAGTAGTCTTAGCACCAAGTGTTTGTAGAACCTTTAAATTTTGTAATGTTACAAGAAATGTGCTGTATTTTAAAGAGATGGTATGTGATAGATTACAAAGTAACTGCTGAGCTGTTACAGACACACCCCAAAAGACTTGTAGCTGAGGCTGCAGCAAAAGGTGATTCTATAAATAATTGAGAAGAAAGTAGAACCACCTGCTGCAGACACAGCTACAAAATGTTTCAAGGTGTGTCTAACAGTAACATACTGAAAAATGCTTTGTACATTTCAATACATTACAGTTGAAATATATTGAGTCCATTATTAACTAATTGTAGGTTATTGATTGGCAGAATCTTAAACACATACCTGGCACTGACAATGTTCCCAGCATTCAGTTCAACCATTTCTTCAAAGCCAATGGCAAAGATATCTATGGGGTTGGCTTTGCTGTCTGTCAAGAAACAAAAGTAAATGTTTGTCATTCAGTGAATGTGTTTGCTTAACACATTTCTGAACCCTTTAACAGTTAAAGGGTAATGATCTTATAAATAAAGCTTGTGCTAAACACAACGGACATTTACTGAAAACAGATCAGATGTAATCTTTGTCAGTTTATTTCAATTTCATCAATTGTCTCTTTCTAATAGTAATAGATTTATCTTAAACTTAACCATTTCTGTACTGACTTATAAACTAAAAAGGAGGGATTGCTTGATTTTCTTACTGGATCACCAATGTCCACTTTCTGATTTAATATCTAGTGTACACACTTCTGTATTTAATAATAACATTCGAACATTTACAGCACCTACTTCAACCAAACAAATGGGATACATACTCAAGGGGCCATTACCAAGAAATGACAGTAGACAAATTAATAAAAACATACCCTGGAACTCGGGATGTCCTGCCTTTTTTGGAGCATCCAGCAGCCAGTCGTTCAGTGTCTGGTTGCGAAATGCAATGCTGCGAAACTGCTTGCCCCCGTTGACGTTCCAGGTGCCGACACAGACCCGAATTTGCTTGGGCTTTGTGTATTTATGGTGACTCTGACACATTCCTAGCAACACTCTTGGAGAGGCTGCAAAGGAAAGAACGCCAAAACATGGGAACGTGCACGTTAGAAAAGAGGTTTGGGTGGAAGATGAAACAAAGAAGGGGAAAATATTGGTGAAGAAAGGGATTATATTCAAAAAACAACAGAGGAAATTCACTAGAATGTTTAAAAACAAAGGTTATGGGAGAATGACTTTAGCTGTGACCACTTCACTGAAAACATTCACAATGTAAACCTTGGTAGTGGTTTATAGCTGTCAGTAAATACCTACTGAAAACATATGCTGAAACATCACTGCAAAAAATATATTTAGTCCATTTTAGTTTAATCATTGCTATAACGATCTAATAAAACAGACAGTGGAATAAACCACAACCAATAGTGCAAAAAAAAATATATAATAATAATAATAAAAAAAGACAAAACAACTATATGACAGGACAGGAAAACATATCTATCTGTTGCTTGCAGTCTATCGGTTACTATACCTGATTGTAAGACAGGCTCAGTGACTAAGATTGTTTGCAAATGGGAGAGAAGGAAGAAAGTTGTAGGTTAGCGTCTCGTCAACAGATACTAGCCAGTTAATATAAAATCAGCCGAGTCAGGGCTCCCTTCAAAATTCACAAGGTTTCTTTAGTGCTGCTGAGAAGCCTATGTCTCCACAACAACCATTAAACATTGTCTTCAGAACAATTAGTTGGTATGAAAAAAAAATAAATCAGGTCAACAATGGTTTAAAATACATGACCCAAAGAATGTAGAAATTACTCACTGCACAGAAAAACAACTGAGTTTAAAAAGAGGAATTGTGCAGAGAGGAATTTTTAAGAATCCCTGGCTCTAATTCAACCATTTGTGTTATAAGGTATGACTAAGTGATGTGCTATTGACAAAAGAGGGACATTCAAAACATTAACAGCTGGGATGTCAATAAGTGTTGCACCAGTGACAATGCCATATTTTTCATCACTGAATCAATGTCCTCAAGTGAAAGTATTTGTGAGATTATTTAACAGCAATCAAGACAAATTTATTTTAAGGCTTTTTATAAAGATAGCCAGATGAGCCAACAAATGTGGAGGGTGATATAAGAAAAAGTTAAAAGAAGGGGATAATAATTACATTGTATTCTTTCATTGCATTGTTTTTTGTGTCTAACATTGCTTAAAATGTTGTTTTTTATGTTTAAGCAAAGTGCAGCTCATTGTTTCCACAAATGTTCCACCAAATAATAAGGGACTTAAATCATGTTGTAGAAAATTACCGTAAAGACTGGAAGTGGTGAGCAAGGCTCGAGCTTTGTCTGCTAAATCACTGTTAAGCGTGGATCCCAGCCTCAAGATGTCTATCGCCTCCTGCTTGGAGCTGTCGAAGAAGTTGTTCTGGATGGTCCGTGTCACAGAGCGAGCTCCATCTTTGAGCTTTCCAGCCTACAAGCCAAGAATATACATAAATATATTTAGCATCCAACCAGTTAGAAAGGCACACATAAGAAGTATTGGTCAAAAATTTACATTTTTCACCACTGCAGGATGGAAAAAAAAGGACAAGGAGGAACATTCTAGAGAGATCTGTCAGATTTGAAGCTCACAGTGGTGTTTTTCAATTATCTTCTGGACAAGTTTGAGATTTCATTAATGACCACTAGGTGGCAATCTGGACAGATTTCTCTAAATTCCAAGAAAGATTTTGCATTTTAATGGAAGAAATAAGTATAAGTGTAATTGCTACAAGTAAAAGAAATTAAAGTAGTTGTTTCCCCTCTTTGTTCCTCCTATTTTTGAATTTCTGCTCACAGTGAGATTCCAGGAAAGTTTAATGAGAGCATATATTTTTAGAAGGATAATCAAAGGGAAGTAAAGAAGATCTGTCACCTATCCCAAACTCCATTCTCATGTATATGAAGCCATCAGACAATGATATATACAGGACACCAGAAATAGGCCCATAGCTTAAAACCAACATCAACCATCCTAATAACTTACCGCACAGATGGAGAGGTCCACAGGTTAGCCAAAAGACATAATGCACATAATTAAAGAAGGGTACAATTTCTACACAGACGATTAAATATTCATGCAACTGTTATGATGCAATCATTACCTTGCATTCTTACAGAAAATTACAGTTTATGAATTAGTGTCTAAGAGGTGACGGCTGAATATATTTAAAGCAATAAAGAAATCATTGATATCCTAATTGTGCTCATGCAAGACAGTCAATTCATTGTTTGGAATCTAAACTTTAGCTGGATAAAGAGCCATGGGTTCAACATAAAGCCCTAGTCCAGGAGGGCATAAAAGCTAAAAAATAAGATAAATTGATATTTCTTTTTACTTTTCATGTGTGTGCATTTATCAGATGTATTCAGACTTGAAAATGGTACAATATTTTTTTTTAATTATTCTTCAGAATTTTTAAAATGGTGTTAAAATCCTGGATAACATCATTTACAGTCACATGTTATTAGCCTGCAAAAACTACTTGGGTGGTGTAGTGGACGACCACAACAGTGGTAATGCTACATCACACATTGGAGCAGAATCTATGGGAGTGGATTACCTTTGGACTCCATAAAACACAGTGTTGCTAACCTGCATTATAAACTACCTAAACAATTGAAAACTTCTCGTTATTCCCAAGTATGAAATTGTTTCGCTACATACCTTGGCCTTTCCATCCAGGGCTCCGGTTCCTGCATAAATCTTACTGACGGAGTCCCCATTAGCAGACCACATGGTCCTGAAAACCTCCTGGAACCGGGCCACAAGCTGTGGTTTCTCTGTCAGACCCATTTGTTCTAACTGTCTGGGCAGCATCTGAATGGAAGGAGGCAAAGGGAATTTGAATAAAAGACAAATCTATAAAATCTTTCAACTTCAGGCATTAATGTACGCCAAGCTGGACTCAAACCTCAAGTGCAAAGAAGGCTTGAACACTGTTGGTTCTATCCAAACAGTCCAGGCAGTTACTCCTGATGGTCCCTCCCTGAGTCCTGAAAAAAAATCTGATTTATACAACTGCAAAATGCAATAATTTAACATTTGATGGAACCCGACTTATCATTATTGTAGTTCCTTTCATTTCTTTTAACTTGCAAGTCATTAGAGAATAAATGTCTAATGCTATAGATTTCAACTTCTATATTAAATGCCTCCCAATCAAACCTGTGATACTTAATTTCCCACTTTCATAACTGGAAAAACCTGAAGTACTTACAGAATGCCTGTATTAACACAAAGATTAAATTGAGCATAGGTGAAGTCTATATACTGATTAGGTGCTTTCTGATGGCAATTGTTTACTAAGCTGTATCAGAGTAAAGAGGGCTAATGAAAAATGTGCATTTTTCATTCCAAAATAAATTCAAAAAGTCAAGAAAATATGTATTATGTTCCTTCAGAGATATGAACCACTTTACTTTGTTTTACCAAATGAAGTTGAACATTGTCTTTGTACTACGACTGGAAAGTGTTCAAGTACTTTTGGAAAGCTCTGGAAAATGTGTTTTTGACAGTTTTACTGAAGACCCATTGAGATTATTGATCACTTAGATAACGAATGTTTCAGTTGCTGGATAACACAGCAATGACATCCATGGACCATGAGCTCAGAGGTGCCCTCTAATGGATGGTCTGCAAACAACTGGGTATAGTCAAGTAACAGTGTTGCCAAAGAAGGATTAATTAGTAAATAGTATGTTCCAACAAGATGATGACTATGTCTATTAAATAATATTAGTTGTAACAATTTGAGTCAAATTATTCAAAAGAATAAAAGGTTAAGGGTGACTGGGCAAAGAGACATGAGGAGATATACCAAAAAAGGGTGGACATAATATTAAAGAGCAGATGTGACAGGCAAAGCTAAGTTGTGCAACCTTTAAGAAACCCTGATCACAGAATTTCAAAAGAAGGGTTTTGTAAACTCAGAGCTCCAAAGAGGGAAACCTACATTTTTTTAGATGCAACAGAGACAACTAACAAGATGGGGAATGTGTGTGCATGTCAATTGCTGTTGTAAAAATACCTGTTATACTGGTACTTCAACTGTAAGAAACGGATCAGGAAGAGATATACAAATCTGTACAATAAGGAAGAACTTTCTTACCTTATAATGCCTTTTTCCCCGGAGTAATAGAAGAACCCACACTCGTCTATGAATTTATTCAGCTGTGGTTTCAGAACACTGCTGAGTTTATCAGTCTTGCCACCCCGCACATTTTGATGATAGTCAAAGTTAACCATTCTCACTGCTGTGGCATGTTCTGAAGCCTTCAGGTGGCTCTGAAGGGGAGAAAATGGAAGAGAAGATATTTGTTAATATTTAAATATAATCCAAAGATGTATAATGTGCAGTTGTGTGGCCTGTAAACACGCAGCAGTTTCCATTCATTATGCTAACTATGTTTTTTTGATCCACAGGAAAGCTTGTACTTTTTCACAGAAAAGTACAAGCTTACAGTACAAATACAAGGAAAAGTACACACATACTAAAATGTGTGTTTTATGAAAAGGCTCAAGCTCATTTCAAGCTTGTAATACTGTCACATTTTCTTATTTTGAAAATGTCGAAGATCTTAAAGTTTTTTAAACTTTAACTTTTCCCTTTGCTAACTGACTAGGCAAAAACCGAGCAGGAAGTGACACATTCTGTATTGAGCAAAATCCTCCGCTCTGCAGAGGCAAAAACAACTCAATATTTTGCAAGCTTACACAAAGCAATGTGCAGTAATAAGGCCTCTTGCGGCACATCTTCAACTGTTTCACTGAAATCCTGTGTTGTTGTCTGCATTAGATAAAAATCATTTAGTAAAAAAGAAAACAAGGCAGTGAAATCTCACCTGAAATGCTTTGCTGAGCATATGTTCCCCTTCTTTGCTTCCAAGCAAGTTGATGATCACCTGCTTTCCATACAACCTTCGCAGTGCAGTGAAGTGTCTGCAAAACAGATTCAGGCATATAGTGCATTTATCAAGTACAAGTCGTTAAACGTTTGATAGCAATAATCATAACTACCTTCAAGTAAATGCACTGTAGCAAGGTTTAAGGTTAGTTTGAACATGACAACAGAAAAACATTGAATAATACCAGTAAATATAATTACATTTAAAACTACATACATTATAACTGTTCAAAGAGCTATCAGATCAAGACATTAACACTTTTCAGTGTGTGACTTGCTAGTCAAGGAAGCAGCTATATTCTGCATCACTGAGGTGTTAAAATGGCAGAGTGACCCAAAATGATGCAATAAACAAAGTAAAAGGAGCAGAAAGAAAAATTTGTTAACATATGCATCACAAAAACAGAAGATTGGAAGTTGTCCATATTTCTCATTACTTAATCTGTAATTAATGGCAGTATGTATACGCTAGCCTTGTAGAATCAAATAAGTTGTGGAAAAACACAGCAAAAATGTAGCCATATAGTAAAAAGAATAAATTTGAAATATGCTACTATGAGAACTGCAATAAGGGGACAAATTGGGTACAAAAAGCAGAGGAGGTTTGATTTAATGTTTGTTTTTAATACATTTCTATTAACATGATAGGAATACTGGAAGTCCATCCAGCAGAGACCAAAATATGTGCAAAGTAAAATGATCAACAGTTGTCTTCCTAACTTTCTAACTAAAGGTTGTCGTGAATTGAATGGACATAGGAACAGCTACAAAAGTGGCTGCTGTGGATTGATAAGGAGGGTTCCAGTACTATTTGGGTGTGGTACATATTCTAAATCAGGAAGACATGGTTCACACCCCAGTCACAAAACAACCAAAGTATAAGTAATTTCATTTAAAGTCAGAAAAGGAGTCTTTTCTATGTAGAGATAATATTTAAAGCAAAAAGTTCTTTAATTTGGATAAAATCTTTGAAGGTATCATAGATTCAAATAGAACATTAACAAATGATAATATAACTAGGGTAAAACCGATGAGAACTTAAGAGGAGCTGAAGCTGTCTTTAGAGATTCTGCATGTTTCAGATGGTTATATTTACAAATATTTAGAAAACTTTTAAAATAACATTTCCTTTCAAATTTAAAGACCTACATAAAAACACAAAAACTTCAGTAATTTAATTATTTAACATAAGTTACTTAGATTAAACTGTGCTTTTTTTAAATTTATCTTGGTCATTTCCGGCTCTGTTATGAGAGTTATTTGTGTTAGCAAGTTTCTTAACTTTTCCTTTTATGCGGCAACATAATACAATATGTACCTGAACTGTTATTGATATAAAGTTAAAGCCAACTACTGAAATATGTTTCTCAAGACAAATTTAGTTAACTCTTCTAAAGGAGCTAGTAATGGTAAGGTAACAAAAATGTTTTTTATTTCAATTCACTAAGCTACAATAAACCCACAGATTTGTTTGTGAGAAAGGCTGAACGTTAAGCAATAGGCTCCTGCTCTGCATGTATTGTAGCATTGTAATTCCTAGGCCTGAAGTTCAGCACACATTGCATGATAGTTGTCAGCACTTGTCTCAAAACAAAAAAATCTAATTGTATGGAAAAAGTATACATTTAGAAAAGTAATGCGGGTACTAATTTAAGACACAACTAAAGGACATTTAAAAAAATGTGATGGAAAACCCTGCAGGGTTTCTGCAAAGATGTGCAGAAACCATGTCTTTGACATATCCACTGAGGGCCAGAAAGGTGAAAAAATGTCTATTAGCTAAAAGATATAGTCGCAAATTAGGGGTATGTGGTAACAACTGAGCTGTTCAAGTTGAAAAAAATAGTGTAACGATTAATGCCAAAACTTATGGATCATAATTTGTTTCCAAATGTGATTTGTATCTTGGAGTTGCCTGGAAACGGAAATGGAACTTTGTAAATCCAGCAATTTTGGGCCAATGGATTAAAACTGTTGAGGGGATTTATTTAATGAAGAAACTGAAAACAATTTCAGAAATGGAACTCTTCCAAATGCAAATGTTACTCTGTCACTTGAAGGCAGAGCAGTATATATAGGGACAAATACTAGACTGAATCAAAAGCATCTCCCATGATGTTTGACAATGTTCATTTTACATCAAAAATACTGTATATTTGGTAGGACATTGTTGATGAAGAGCTATTAGTGTGTCCTTGATGCTCTCAGTAACAATATTAGTGTTTCAGTCTTAATCCTATCCTATTTTCAAGCCTTTGCTACTCTTAGTTAGGAGACAGAGATTTTCAGAAGGCTATCAATCAGCTGAAATCTAGTACAGCAGAAGAGAAGAAGTGCAACTGAAGTCACTCATAAAAGATCCACTGAACCTTTCAATTACCTTTCAAAAGCTGGTGCATTTGCCTCAAATCCCCTTGAGAGTTTGACACGATGGGACCCCACCTGCAAAGACACAACCCACAGTGTCCTATTTTGGTAAAGTAAAAAATAATTTTAAAAAAGCAAAAAAAAAAAAAAGATAGAGTACACATTGTGTGGATGCCCAGAAAACCTGAGAAAGTGAAACAGACATTTGTGCACTTGAAATAGACAGACGAGGCCTTGATTCGTTTTAAAACGGAGAGACAATGGAGTGGGACAAGAGCAACACAGTGACAGAATGGAGGAAATTTGTTCACGCAGACAAAGACACTGAGCAACAGAGGAATCTCGTCATCTCTCCAACACCTTTCTTCCCCAGATTTCAACTCTGTTGTTCCATCAATAAATCTAATACAAGCTTTGGCACAGAATCAGGGAAGTAAACTTGGATACGCATGACTACTCCCACTCAGGCTTAGTGAGAAATGAATAAATCTAACACTCTGGCCGCAACAAGGAAGTCTGTTCCTCATTGTCATGTTGATGTTCCCTTTTAAAAATATTTGCCAACAGAAAAGCATTTCCTACTTTTACTTGACTTCTGTTTGTGATCAACTTGTAGGGTGATGGCTAGAGAGAGTTTTTACTGTTTGCTCCGTTTTATGGTTTGCTTGCATAGACCTGTTTTTGACAGGGCCTGCATAAACTATACTGGGGGTAAACCGTACCGCGGCCGTTGTGACTTCTTTTCATTCTGCTCAGTCATGCAGGTCCAACCTTTGCATTTTTAATAACTTCTTGAGATGACATCTGAAACTACTCAGCTTGCAGTGGAACAGCTACGACTAAAACATAGTCTGTGCCAGAACATGGTAGTAGACTGGTCAAGAACAATAAAATCAACAGTTTCAAGTATTAAATCTATACATGATCTAAAAACTTTTTGGTATCTAAATAAAAAAAGATTCTCTGATTTTTATTATAGTCGAAGGACATATGAATCTTTCACAGTATGAGTCATTTCGCTTCAGAGCATAGATACAGGTGCAGCTCAGTAAATTACAAAATAATTAAAAATTTTCATTTCATAGTATGAAGATTTATTGCAAATAGGATGATATTGAGAATCTTAAAAAATGAATATTCCATAAAAAGTATTTTCAAAAACTGGAAAAGTTCTGTTATAGCCAACACAATGATGGGAAAGACTTTACCGTTACCCACAGACAGGTACCCTCTACATAGATGTCGAACTGCAAAATGTTAACACCCTTTAACTGTCATGAGGACAACAGAGTCCTTATGAACCGTTTTGAGGGTGACAGTTAAGGAGTTTTAAAGATGTTGACTGTTCACAAAGTGCAGTATCCATCCATATTAGTAGAAAGTCGAGTAGAAGGAAAAATTGTTGTAGAAAAAGGGATACCTGCAGCATTTTTTTTTTGTCCAGAAAAATAAGAAAGAACATGAGTACTTCTAAATTGTGGCAGATTGACCAGCAAAACCAAACCCCAATAAAGAATCTGTGATGTATTGTAAGATAAAAGGCATGAGATCTAACACTGCAGATGAACTAAAGGTCATTATTAAAGGTGCTCAGGCTTTCTTAACAACTTAGCAGCACCACAAGCTCATTGTCTTTAACACTATGTGGCATTGATGCAATAATTGAAGCAACAGGAGCCTTTCACTAAGCCACCATTGCTAGGTTAAAATCCACGTTTCATAATCTATAATCCAGGATCATCCAAAACTGAAATAAATGCTTAAATATACTTTTTCACAATGTTCTAATTTACTCAGATGCACCTGTAAATAGCTCTTTTCAAAAATGGGGAAATAAAACAATAAATGACTTTCAATTTCTACCACTGACTATCTCTCTCAGCAGGTGTTCTTTGTATTGCTCTTGTGCTAATTATATATAGGCTCATTTGCATTTTTTAAATTATTCTAGGGGTACACATATTTGGAGAAAACTTCTCTTTTAAATGCAACTAACATAACACATCCTGCTCAGGAAGTATTTGAGAATATGGAGAGGAGAGCCTACAAGCCACAACTGGTAGAAGGGAACTGAGAGCTAAAAAAGGTGCGTCAAAGCAGGAGAACTACACTTGCGTCTGAAAACAACCCCAAGTCCACTAATCTGTGTTTTGAGAAAACTAAAGACCTACTGGCCTGAATAGATGGCTAATATGCTCTTGGCGTCATGTAGGTCTTTAGGAGATTATTGTTGTTAGAGGTTAACATGTATCCAGCTGCTTTGGGAATATTAGAGTAAATCAAACAAAGTGGTTAGGGGATGTTTTCAGATCAGGCTCTCTCACCTGACCCAAGAAGTCTGGGAGCTGAGGAAAACAGAAAAAAGGCCCTTTACCAACCACTATTACTATCATTAACCTCCCCCACATCCTATCTAAATTACCAGTCTGTGCAATGTCAGAACAGGAGCAGGCAAACTCAAGTGATGTTGTGTCAGCTGTGAGCACACAATGGGAATATCAGATGTAATGAAAATGGATTTTCCTGGATAGGTGCAGGGTAGTCTAAAAATTTATAATGTAATTTCTCATTTTGTTTTACACCCATGAAGTCTGGCAATGCACAGAGGATTAACTTATCTGTAGTAATAAAGCAGCAGCAAGAGCAGCAGAGCTCCCAACCCCCACCCACCACCCCCAAAAATTAAAATAAATAGAGATGGGAGGAAAAAAAACAAAACAAAAGGAAAAGGTTATACCAGGTGGGGGTTTTCATCCAGTCCATTAGGGTGTCGATTCTCATTGAGGTGCAACAAAACACCCTTAATGGACTTTTTCTGAATAAAGCGACAAAAAGGGGTTAAAACTGGTATGAAAAATCTACTGTGAAAACAAGATTAGTTTTATTTTCCTTTTATGTTGTAATAACAGACTGGTGCTTGTCATTTTGCTCCCTTCACCATAAAATTAAGCTTTAGTTTTGTTTGCTTCATGGCAGATGTCATTAGGTATGAAATTAAGCTTTGAGTCCATTCTTACCTGTCAGAGATATTGTTTCAGCTTTAACAGCCTATAATTTAAAAAAGTTCTCTATATTCTATAATTACTCCACTATAAGGAAAATTTTGTTTTATAGGTTCATTAAATAATCTCAACCCACAGAGACTCCCTCAGTTATATTGGATTGATCTGGGTGTTATAATGTGTCAAATATCTTAAGAGTGAAGAGGCCCAAACTGGGGTCAGAAGAAATTAGATGAAATAGAAAAGCTTTTTTAAAAATGAACAAAATTAAATTACATAATGTTATCTCTTCAAAACGCATTAAATTATTCAATTACAAAGGATGACAAACTGGTATGCAATCATTTAAGTTAACGGCTATGAAAAGGTTAGATAGCATATGAAGTGGAAGAAGAAAGGTATGAAGTTGCAAAGAGGAGGTACGAAGAGGCCAACTAACCAATCAACATAGCAAACATACACTGCCACAGTAAACAATCCTAACTGAGTCCTACCTATGACTTAAGCATCCATAAAATGGAGAAAACTTCAACCATCAAAATGTTTTATAATTTTAATAAATGCCTTACTTTACATTAATATTTCAGCACTTGATACCATCAGTACCTGGATTCCTGGCTGTTCCCAGAAAAGAGGAATGGACCCTCGGATCTGGATGAATGATGAGACTTTATCATCTAGGAAGATAACCTTTGAAGGAAAGAAAAAGAGAGAAATCCTTAGACCTTTTATGAATAAATGTAATTACATGATTAAAACCACTTAGAAAACAATTAAACATACATTTTAAGAATGTTTTGAAACCGGAATGAATAGTAGTCGAAGAAGTCAGTCGATAAGCTTACTTATTTATTTATTTATAAAAAAGAATACCTGAATTTAATTTAAATTTAATATTATCAATAATATTTATTGACTGACTCAATAAGAGCTGCGGGCAAAGACTGCATTACTAGGGGCTTCTTCCAGTCTATCCAAAGTTTCAAATTGAAAATAAAACAAACAGCAGTCGTTGCAAAAAAAAAAAAAAGGAAAAAAAAATGCTCTTTAACATAAGCTAAAAGGGACAAAGGAAAACTGCTGACAAAAATAGATTTAAATCATTCTGAAATTGTTAAATGTTTTGCCTTCCATCTGTGTGATAACTTAAGAAAAGACGAAACTTGTAGACTGAAGTCGTGACTAACCTGTTCAGTCTCCACAAAGTTGGCCACCTGTCCGTCATCGTTTGTTCCTCGCACATTAAATCTCGTGCCGGCTCGCTCCGAGCTGAGGCGAGAAAAGATGCAAGCCTTGGCCTGTTTGTGGCCGGCATAGATGGTCCTGATCTCTACGCCGCCACACATCAGCCTCAGCAGCCAGTCATCACAGTTTACTCCATAGTGTTTAAGGTGCAAGTGCAGAGACTGGTTCCTGTTTGGTTATAAAGAGGGAAGATGACTAATTTAAAAAAAGCAAAAACGGATCACAATCTTTGAAAAAAACAAAAAACAAATGCACGCCTAAAGGCTATTCTATAAACTTAAAACAGAGAAATGTTCACATCTCTACCAAAAGAAGCGGTTGTCTGTAGTATCTTCCAGGATCCTGCGATGCGCATTGAGACTTAGATCCATGCTGATTCCAGTAGCAGACCAGGCAAAGTAGAAGTGTCCTGAGTTCAGGACCTTGCGCACCTCGGAAATCCGGTCCTCATCACCTGGATCGTTCTTCAGCGATATAAAGTCTGTCTGCGTGACCCTGAAGACCTCTGAATCCTGCACCTTCCCCACAGAGCTGCACCCTGTCACAACCACGAGACTGTGGAGCATGGAGTCCCCTGCAAAATTTAGGGATCAAAAGTACAAGAAATAGTTAACTGAACTTTGATGCCATTACTGCTTAACAGGAATTCAGCAGCCAGTCTAATCTCAGCCATCAAGAAGACTGAGCTTTAATCTTTCACGCTGCTAGTTCCTTGTTGTGATAACAACAGCCTTCAAGGTCATATGAAGAACGGAAGAAAGCAGCTTATGACTAAGGAGCAACCATGCCACGAACCAAAGAAGCATCATGGCTGCCTGGAACCATTTAGGGGACAATCATTTTCTGTTTTCCTACCCAGGTTTAGCCGGAGAACACCAAGGATTCCATATGCATCAAAGATCCTGGTATAAGTACTTTTAATGGCATCCTTTTCCGCCGCCGCTAAAAGAAACAAAATGGGTGAGAAGAAAACACTATTAAAGCCTGTTCAAATATATCCTTTGTAGTTGACAGTGTTTCCAAAGCCAGATGTTCTAGGATGAATCGCTTGAGTCATACTTCCATTGAAATGCCATTGCTTGAAAGTGCAGTCTAAAGATAGTGTCAATCATATCTAAATCAAAAACAGATGGCTTACACAAAACGGCAACAGCTCCTGATTCAAACATGAGGCATTCTTCCCTCGCCCTCGTTTCCACTATGACACTGTAAGGTGGTGGATCCAGCTTGTGGTAAATACGGTATCCTTTGCTGAAGGCCATAGCTGATCCTAGATGAAAAAAATCCTATCTTATTACCTGGAAATAAAGGGAAGAAATAAGAATCAGAGATCATGAGACATAAAAATACATTTACTTAAAGATTTTTGTTGAATAACTTGAACTGTATGATCTTTATTTAGGGTAAACACAGAAAATACTTAAATAAAAAAAATCATTATTTATACATCAAAGCATATGTACCTAAACTTTCTTAATTTTTTTACTAATTTAGAAAAGTTCATCATGATGTTAATTAATTTACTTACAAACTGAAGAGGATGGGAAGCTCTTACTTTTGATGCATTTAATCAAAAGAAAAAAACTCTGTCTTTTAGTGGTTGATTTTGATCTCAATTCAGTTGAATGGTGCATCTCTAAATACATAAATATACCCACTGCAATACCTATTTAGCACCAAGCTTGACACACTTTGAGGTTCAAAACTGCCATAATTCAGCAAAGTGTCAGAGACACGTGAAGATTTTGGGTCATATTGGCATGATAGCAATGCAGAATGCAGCAGATGTTTCAGCTGCACATCTGTGATGCAATTCTTCCATTACAATGTTTCCTAAAGTTGGTCCACTGGATTGAGATCTGGCATCTGTGAAAGATTGTCATGTTCAGAGAACCAGCTGATTTGAGGTATGTGATTTAAGCTGTGTGACAGGGGGTGTTATTCTGCAGGAAACAGCCATCAGAAGGTAGATAGGCTACCGTCATAAAGGAACAGACAAGGCCAAGAACAACACTGAGAAAGATTGTGTGTATGATCAATTGTTTGACATAGTTTAATGTTTACATTTAAGAAAATTGGTGGATTTGTTCAAGGTTGTGCCAATCGCTGCTCAGCTAGACCGTGGCACTGTGATTCAAGGCTAAAGGACATCAGATAGAAAAACTCATTTGAAACCGATAACACTATAATGCCGCCTGCACAATATAAAGTTGGAGATTTGAATAATATCTTAGCAAATGGACCTCTGATCTTATCACATTTTTTTTACTCTGATTCTGAATAGGAAAATAAATCTTTTAAAGACTGAGACAATGAAGGCCACTGCACATGGGTGAGCAGAGCAGTAGTCTTGCATTTCAAGAGTATGGCAAGCCTGAACAGAAGAAAACCAAAACACAACATTGCATTCTTTACATAACACCATTATCTTGCTTATCCGTTGTAGCAAGTAGAAAGTTATGGGTAAATCTACATTTTAACACCAACTTCTAGTTGTTTACAGCTTGCTACAGAAAGGATCGATAAGCCCACCATTTGTCTCTTAAAATCTAAGGCTACCGTATAGACATTAAAACAGTGACAGTTTATTGTATTTCGAAACGTTTCTCTTAAACTCCAAATAAGGAAAACTTGCCAAACAATTACAGGAACAAGAAGGAAAGTTAGGCTGCAAAGTCATCCGTATTGGCTGCGATCAGTGAGGGCACTGGGATGACAAACTAATATTTATTTAAACAGACTCGCTGCAGGATAACAGTAATAGAGGGAGATGGTGAAAGTTAAAGGCCGGGGAAGTGGCAGATCATCTTCCCCGACTGATAGTCACGACTTCAAAACGCAGCAGCAGCATACGAAGCAACCGCTAACCTACCAGCTAGCACACAATGCTACATTTTTATGCAATGCAAAGCCATCAAACGAAGCAGGTGAATTACTCGTATGTGAAGAAAGTATTTTGTTATCCTTCACACGCCTAAAGCTAGCTGGCAACGTTAGCCAACTTAGCCAGATAAAATCACAGAGACGGCTAAGATTCGCTAGGTTTCATTATTTTGATGGTGGCACTACCTGCGCGTCCTGAGATGATTAACTACTAGCTACTATCGCATTTCTTATCTATTCCCGCTCATGTAAAACACACACGCTTGCATACATTTCTAAATGTAGGTTTTATGTAGTACCTATCTGGTTTAATTTAAAATATACAGAATAAATGTACTATGTAGCCTGTCTTACCGTCTCCCCGCCGGGTCGCTGCACCGCTGTCACAACAAAATCCTTCCCGGTGTGTTGGCGGAGTGGTACATTCGGACGTAAAGTAAAGCACACCCTGCCTCACGTTACCGTAATACTTCTAAAACCATATATGACGGAAGTGCCTTTATTGCAACAAAACTTGAAGTACTTGCCTTTAAAACCCAGTTAACGTTACTGATAACAACTGTAACACGCACACATGTAAACTATAATTAATACGCAGAAAGAAACTGCAAATATGAACTCGTCCGCCTTTAAACATAATAGACAGTTACTCGCATCCAATTAGAGAAGGTTTGCAGTTTTTTCTACCAATCAGATTAGACCATAGGCGGGACAGCCGGCTTTCATAACCCTGCGCGCTGGCGTATATAACAAGAGCTCCAGTTTATTCGTAAACACAACAGTGTTTGGAAGTGAATATCGAGCAATAACATGACTGAATTGGCAATTTAAGAAGGTAGGTATTGATACTACACTGTCTCAGCAAAATATTATGATTAATATAAATACTATACAATAAGGTAAGGCTTTGCCATGTCGCCTAAACGTGTGTTATCGAACTAGCCGAATTCACCTGAGGTATCTGCTAATGTGTTATCTTCCTGACTGGCAGACAATGTTAGATCATAATATATCTCTTAGATGATAGCATAACGATAGTAATACGAGCAGACAAAAGTAAATATGTTATATACATGTATAAGCTGTGTGAATTTGTTTTGTTGATTTGCAGTCTTAAAGCAGCAAATTGCGGTTTTTCTGTCACCCAACGCACTAGTGAGAAAATTAGTTTGCTATTTGATGACTAACTATGGATCAGTGTTATGTTTTAAAGCTATAGGCAGACTTTTATGTAGAATAAATCAAGCTGCAGTTTTTCACCTACAGAAAACATGAGGGTAAATTTTTAGATGTGTTTTACATTTTAGTTGATATGTAATTGAGATAAAATCTACAAAAACAAGTTTTCCATGTTTTTGGTGACATCACAAAGTGCACAAAGTTCTTATGCACTTTGCATAAGATGCTTTATGAAAAGCGTAAAGCTTGTTAAATTTGGTAAATTAATTGTGTTTTTTAATCAAATTATGGAACCCATAGGTTTTAGGGAAATTTGGAAACATTCAAAGAAAGCAAAGAAAAAAGACCCACAGTCACAAGTTCTTTCTTAAACTAACAATTGACATTCCGTTCTAATCAAAACCTGAAAAGAGTAAGAAAAAAATCTCCCACCTTTAGCCAGAAAAAGAAGAGCTGTTCAAGAATTATATTTTTTATTTTCTACTTTTTCAACAAAAAACCCCTACAGATTTATAGAAAGAGAAAGGGGGGAAAAAAGCATCTATTTTATTGAAAAGAGGTTTTTCTGAACATCTATTTAGGAAAACATAGGTTTATGGGAAATTAAAGTAAAAAATATGTGACTTAAGAATTTAAAAAGAATTGAAAAGAAACCCTAAACATATTTGAAAACACCTATAAAATGAAGAAATTTGTATTTCTCTGTTACCTCCGTATGTAAAAAAAAAAAAATTCAGTTCTAAATCATGTAATTTCAATTTCAAATGCCACTTGTGATGTCATTGACACAAATACACTTGAAGATTAAATTCTGCTGGTTAGTTTGCATGCTGTCATTTTACTGAATATGAATATCCTTCTGAAAACAAATGAATAATACTTTTAAAGACCAGTCTCAGCTCCTGGTTTATGTGTATGCATCTCTAAATATCTAATGTTCTTATCCTGCGTTTTTCAGAAACTTTATTTTATTCCTCCTCATCATGAAGCGCCTTTACCTGGTGGAGCCGGTGGTGGCTCTGTATGCTTTTAGCAGTTTTCTCATCTACCCGCTGGTCCAGCAGTATGTGTACAGGAGGTTCTGGCAGCAGCTGACCAACACGCCCTATCCCGTCTCAGACAACACCTCCAGATGTGCTCCAAGTAACAGCAGCAGCAACCAGACCGACTTCCATAAGGTTCGTTCATAATGGAAGGATGCAACCTGGTGTCATCTCAAATAATCTTATTTGGAACAAACCTTAGTTAATTTTTTCATTATCCAAACAAAGCTGAGAATAACGGGGGGGTTCACAGGAAGGAGAGGATATGTTTATTGATGATCTAATATTTAACTTTTGATAATGTGCTGTTATTCCCTCTTGCTCTCTGTACTGATGTCTTTTAACATGTTCATGAAAACTATATATCGTAAATAAGCAATATTATTCTGTAATTCTAGCTGGTTGTTATGTTTATTAGTCCATAAAAACTGGTCAACCCTTAATGACCAGTAGATATGAGCTTTGCTGAAGTATTTTCATCCCTGGAACATTTTCGCATTTCACACAAAGTTTTGGACAGGTTGTTTTTTTAATTATTATTATTATTATTATTATTTTCACAGATGAAAATCTGACAATGTGGTGAGCATTTGTATACCCCTTTTAATTTCATACCCCGCAATTAACTGGTTTGAGAAGTTGCATAATTTATAATTATGTTGAAGTTCATAGTTTTAATATTTCAAAGTTAAAGGGGTATATTGTTGTTGCACCTGAGCAACATTGTTTATTCATTACAGTAGTATTTTTGTTGTGAAATACTTTAAAATGCTAATTTGGTGAATACATTTAATTGATATTCAAAGCAGACATGTGACTCAAGCTTAACCTTCTGAACGTGACTTCAACACCCTGAACTAACAACATAATCTCAAATCATTTCTGATTCCAATAACAGCTTGCGGTGTTCAACGTACCAAAATAATTTGATTTTAAGCAAATTAAGAAAAGCATGCATCCACGGACCAGCATTGTCATGCTATCAAAAATTTTTAAAATAAAAGTAGGAAGTGAAACACACTCACACAAGAATAATCTGTTTTTATCTGAAAACACAGCTGTCACAATGGCACCAGCATAACAGTAAAGCTTTGTTCCTCTTGCTTTTTCTCAAGAAAAACCTCACTTGTTCTCACAATCCGCCATATTTATAACCGGTATTAGACAACAGTTTTGAAAGATTTCAAACCCTCTAAAATTTTTGTGTTATACCACCATTTGGTTTAAAACTCAAATTAAAGTGTCAGAGTCAGCAGACTTTTTTCCTAGGTCTTTTGAGCATAGATTATAGATCATTGCTCCACCTGTTTCTGCAAACTGCCAGATATCTGGCTGAAAGTCGACCCTCGTGTACAAGAAAGCCAAATCGATCTGTTTAGAAATGTCTGCCTGTCGAAAACATTGACTGTAGTGGTTTAAAACTAAAGGAACCCCTCTCGTTGCTCTTTTTAGGTGTTAAAATTACAGCTTTAAAAAGTAGTATGCAGCATGTCTACTATAAAGGTGACTGTAGACTCGCTACAAGAGCAGATAGACCCACTAATTATTTGTAAATATTGCTGTAAACCTGTATCAATCATTCAATTTTTGGAGTACTTTTCAGTCAGGGTAAAGGAAACAAGTTCTTTACTTAAAATAAAACAACAACAAGCAACAGCAAAATTGTTGTTTTGAAGGACCAAGGAAAGTCAGCTGGGATAATTTGGGTAATGAGGCGACACTAGAACATTCAGTGTATGCATCTAAGCAGTAATTGATTTTATTCTAACCTAAATTTCCTGTGTCTTCTTTTCCAGGAGGTGCAGAAGCAGACGTCTCTTTTCTCCCTTTACTCTGAGCTCCTCTCCACAATACCATCTTTGATCGTTACTCTTGTGCTGGTGGCCTATAGCGACCGGGGCGGACGCAAGATCACCATCATTATGCCTCTTATCGGCATGCTGATATATACCAGCACCTTCCTAGCTGTGTCCTTCTTTGAGCTCAACATCTACCTTCTCATCGGCTCTTCCTTCCTTTGCTCTCTGTTTGGGGGTATCGGCACTTTCCTGGGAGGCTGTTTTGCCTACATAGCGGACTTGTGCCAAGACGACCGGCAGAAGACGCTGCGAATGGCTGGAGTGGATATGATGATTGGACTGTTGTCTGGAGTGGCTGCGATATCTACAGGTTACTTCCTGAGAGCTGCAGGCTTTAACTGGCCTTTCTTTACTTCAGCCCTGTGCTTGTGTTTGA
Source organism: Xiphophorus maculatus (assembly GCF_002775205.1). NCBI lineage: Eukaryota > Metazoa > Chordata > Actinopteri > Cyprinodontiformes > Poeciliidae > Xiphophorus > Xiphophorus maculatus. Next base: position 29,298,786 of record NC_036453.1, read on the forward strand.
CACTAGTCTATGCAGTTTTTATCCTGGAGGAGACTGTGAGAAAGACTCCCGCTGATGGCAGTGATATAGACGGGTCTCCCCAGTGCCCTAGGTTGAGACAGTTGATCTTTGGGTTCTGCCAGATCTTTGCAAGAGCAAGCTACAAGTGTAAAATAGTCTTAGCCCTCCTGATGATCATCTTCACCAGCTTCGTCTTCACCTACATTGGAGGCATCTCCTTGATGACACTATACGAGCTAAACGAGCCACTGTGCTGGACTGAGATTCTGATTGGCTATGGCTCAGCACTGTCCACCACGGTGTTCTTGACCAGTTTCCTGGGAGTGTCGGCATTCACATACTGTGGAGTCCCGCAGCTGCTGATCGCTGCATTGGGGATCCTGTCTGTGCTGTCAGGATTGATCATGGTGGCGTTTGCAAAGACCACAGTTCTGATGTTTTTAGGTGAGTTTAAGCTGCTGAGTCGTAATTAAAGTTATTAAACTTTGCTAAGTCATTACTTGAACTAGACAAAAATGCAACCCCAAGAATTTCAATATTAATTAAAAAAATTATGTAATTTATTTCAATAAGTGGAACATTGATATTTAATAGATTCACTACACTCATAAGGATATATATTTTAAGCATTTATTTTTGTGTATTGTGATGATTAGGGCTTATAACAAACAAAAACTTCATGTTTGCATGTATTTGATACAAACGATTTCTGATACAAAAATGTTACAGTATAGATGACAGAATTATGAACAAGACTATCTACTTGACATTTGTCCACCAGAAAGTCAGACACTTAACAAAGTAAGACAGTAAACAACAAAAAGATAATTGGTAAAGAAGCTGGCAGGTCAGAAGGCTTTTTCCAAGCATGTGGAAGTGCGGGAGTAAACTATTCACAAGTAAATGACGATTCACTATATACCCCAGTGACCTTACAAGGATAAATGGGTAAAGATGGAGGGAGGAAGGATGGCTGGATACAAATAAATATACCTTGCCCTATAAATTATTTCCATTATTGGTTTGAATTATCATAATCTAATATTCTAAGAAACTGAATTCATTATCTGAAAGCCTTAATCCTTGAAATTGACAGATATAAACACTTGAAATATACTGTGCATCTTTGTCTGAGGAATGTAGATAGTATATGAAGAATTACATTTTTCAATTAAGCTGCGGAAATAAACTTTGATAATGTTTAAATTTATTTTTGTGTTTTAGGCCAATAAAAGAAAATAATTCTTATAACCATATCTTACTGCATTGTGCATATAATAGTGCAATATAATATTTTTGATCTAGTATTATATAAATTTTATAATATATATATATATATATATATATATATATATATATATATATATATATATATATATATGTATATATACAGTATATATACAGTATATATATATATATATATATATATATATAGTATTATATATATGTATGTACATATAATTTCTTTTTGTTCACTGTATGAAAGCAGAGTGCAAATCCAGCAACCATACTTGTCACATTTAAGGCCATGTAATTTATGTTTTCTGTTTCATTTTGTGACACATTTATCTAAAATAGCTTTTAAATGCTGAACAAGATAAATACAGCACTTAAAAAAATAATGATTCTTACCAGAAACACTACAGACTATTCTCTCTGGTTACAGATTGACAGTAAGTTTATTGGCCTGTAAGGTGTTCAGAAGCTACTGAGTTTGTAGGGACTTTTATTAGAAGACTGAATTGTAAGCTTTATTGTGTTTGTAATTATGACATCTTATCTCTGCTTTGCTTATTTTCTTATCTCTGCTTTGTTTGCTTTAGATATGGTACTGCCAGGGGGTTTATTATGAAAGACATGAACGCTGAAACTCATTATAGCTCTGAAACCTTAATTTCTGTCACTGATTATGTGTGCTTGCAGTTGCACAAAAGCTTTCATAAAATTTCTTATTTAATTTTCTTGTTTGTTTTCTTTTTATTGCAGTAAGGATCCCCATGCTGCTGTCCATAATGCCTTTCCCTGTTCTCCGCTCGGTAATGTCAAAAATCGTCTCCAAGTCTGAGCAAGGCAAGTGTGCTTTTGGACACACACCATGGATGCATGTCTGTGTTTAAAGAGTCATAGTCCACTGGTGTGTGTCCTGTCCTTAACGTTTCAGCATACACTTGGAAAACAAAGCACTTAAAGTTTCTGTTTATCCTAGAAGTGAAAGGACTAGAAGAAACATAACATTTTGACTTTAGTTGTCTCTGTTATACTTCACTGAATCCCTTTTTTTGTTTGTTTTGCCAGGAGCCCTTTTTGCTTATCTTTCCTTTCTGGAGAGTTTATTTAACAACATTGGATCTGCAGTCTTCAATAGTATCTATGCTGCCACGGTGGGGTGGTATCCTGGTTTTGTCTTCCTCTTAGCTGCGGGACTCTGTGTCATTCCTTTATCTGCGATTGCGTAAGTTAATTTTCCTAGTGTTTACACCACAACAGTAAACTGTCATATCAGGCTTTTGTTTGACTCTTACATGTAGCAGCTATTAGTTTCCTAAATGAAAAGAAATTCATGAAGTAGACACAAATAAAATCAAATCAAACAGTAAAATAAATCTAAAAAGAAGAGCAAAATATTTAGTTGACAGGTTTATACAAACACAATCCTATACAAAATTGTTCCTAACTCTTTGAGGACATGATTTAAAGTATTAAGAAACAGTTGCTGATGAAAAGGCATCACCACATTATGATGTCACCACCCCCATATTTCACCACAGGGATGGTATGAGCTTGGTAATGTGGAGTATTCGTTTTTGTTCACACATACAGATTTTCATGCAGGCCAAAAAGTTACTTTTTGGTGTAATGTGTTCCACATATATTGTGTGTCCCCTACACGCAGGGCTTCTTGTGGCTCTTTTTCTGCAATGGCTCACCACATTCCTACAAAATGTTTTCATCAGAGATACATCCTGGGAAAGAAGTTGTGTGTTCGCTGGCTGATTTGTTCAAACACAGATTGGTATTTGAAAAAAAAAAAAAAAGATGCATCCAACAACAATACTAAAATCCATGATCTCAGCATTGCTGCTTAAGAGTTTTTGCTCCAACTTCTTATTGGCTGCTTGAGTTTGAAGAAGGACTTGGATTACAAAAACACTTTTCTGCTGGGTCATAATTGTCAAATACACGTCAATTCTGTAGAAAAGAGAAATGTTCAGAATCAAAAAGTAGGAAGGCACAGTTCCTTATTTCAAGTATAACTTTCTAACCACTGTCCTAAGAATTAGAAACTATATCAGACAACTTGTGTAGCTTCCTAAGATGTGAAATCACTTTTAAACCTAGAAGATATTGATTTGCATATTATACTATAGCTCAGGTGGGAGAAGTTGAGAGGAAAAATATTACTAGGGCATTCAACAAATCTTTCAATTCAGAGTGGGAAAAAGAAAGTAATTCTTCAAAGAAATCCATAAAATGTTCCCTTTAAGGTTTACTACAAGTCATATGGGGAAACACCAAAAATGTGGAAAAAGGAGGAAATGAGACCAAAATTAAGCCTTTATGCAGAACACTACGGTGGAGAATTAATATTGCACATTACCTTGATCCTTCCATCCTGTGTGAAACATGTTGGTGCCAGCATCATGCTGTGGGGATCCTGTTCTTCAGCAGATCCAGGGAAGCTGGTCAGAGTTGATGGGAAGATGGATAGAGATAAATATTGGACAATCACAGAAACATCCAGTCAAAGATTACATGAGACTGACTGAAACCTGTCTCCTTCCAGCACCATGCTTTGATCAAAACATAGTCATGTGTTAAAATAGCCCAGTTAAAGTCCAGACCAAAATCCAATTGAAAATCTTTAGCAATACTTGAAAATATGTTTGCAGGTTCTCTACATCCAGTCAGATAGACCTTCAGGTATTTTTTATTGAGGAATAGGTAAAAATGTTTTTCTCTGGATGTAAGAAAGGTTGCAGTTTGAATCACAGTAAACAGTTCTTCTGATTCGGGTAGCCTGAATGTATACGTACACCACAGTCTTCGGATTTTTATTAGTAAAAAAGAATTGGGAAATGCTGTATCATCTTTTTTTCACTTCATAACCACTCACTTTTTTGTGTTTGTCTATCAGACAGAATCCAAGGGGTATAAAATACTTTTCAAAGGGTTGTAGGCTGTGCCATGAACACTGAAGCTTTCTGTCCTGTTGAACTGAAGGATATTTTGCTGACGGTTGATAAAATGAGAAGACAAAGTGATACTGCTTAGTCAATGTGGGAGCAGTAGCGTGAAACATAACCCCCCTCACTGCCTACATGTCTATCACATGCTGTGCTTCTTTCTTTGCACAGTGATCAGTTTTAAAATAACAAAGTCCTACCCAGATATTCTGTTGTTGCTTTCTAACTACAAGTGCACAGAGATCGTGAACTCTAATGAAATTGAAAATCATTTTAGTTTAAAAATTAACTTATTGACAATGTGTCTGTAAACTCCCAAAACATGATTAATGGAAATGCATGACACAACAGATAAGATTGTCTCCCTTTTTAGCTGGAATTGATAACGTCTATTTCCTGTCCACATGTGTTCCCGTTTCTGAACATTTTAGTGGAGTGGCTTTAATCGGAGTGGATGTTACCACTGAACCCATAAAGTCAGAAGATGGAACCTCTGAGGAGGACGGCCAGGCTGAGGAGAACGACACCAGTCCTCTTCTAAGCTCTTCTTCTGTTAACACCTCAGCTGGACATTGTTAACGTATTTACCTTTTAAGTATGTCAGTGACTTCAGTTTTCTGGGTTGATACACCAGGAAAGTTTTATTTTTTGTTGCGAAATTAGTTTTGATACAGTGCTTCTTCTTTTTGCAGGAACTTTGTTACTCAGCATCAGTTTTATTTATTTTTTTTTAATTCCATTGACTTAGAAATGCCATCTATTGACAAAAATATGCTTAAGAAGGAGAATGTGAGCTTTTTCAGGTGAATATATGTGCGCTGCGTCATTTGAGATGTATGAATGTTTTTACAACTTTTGATTAATTCATAATTAATTGTTTAATAATTCCACCTTTTAATTTACACCTTTTAACTGTTAGCTATTTTTTTGGACAATTTTCACCAAAGTTCTAAAGCTGCCTAATTTTCATACAGTTTGAAATAACTGATTTGATCACATTCGTTGACTTTTTACAAATATCGTTGTTTTTTTTTAACAATAAGCCGCTACTTTATTCCCACGCTTTGAACCATGCAGCTTATAGCCAGGTGCGTCTTTTCTGTGGATTTTTCTTCAACCGCCACGGGGATCTTCAGCAGGAAGTGAATCATTAGAAGTCAAAATTGGAAATCAAAGAAGAAAGCGCTGATTTTCATTTACACAAGCACATTCTAGCAGCAAGCACGACGGAGAAATGTTTTCAAACTCATACCCTCTGGTCATGGAAACCACACGAAGAAGTTCATATGATGCTGCTTTTAAGTTGAAGGTAGTACAGATCGATTGCAGCTGCACGTAAACTCGTCCTGAATGTATCCATGGTTTGGCGCTGGTGACGCAGGGCTGCGTCCTTAATAGCAGATTTATTAAGGAAAACCAAGAGCGGCAGAGATACCAGCGTCTTATAGCTCAGTGCAGCTTATCTTTTTTTTGTTTGTTTGTTTTTTTACCCCTCCAGGGGGTATTTTTGTGGGCTCTAGTGTCCCTTATATGACAGTGGGCTGACAGGAAACGAGAGGGGGAAAGACATGCGGCAAATGTCGTCGGGTCCGGGAGTCGAACCCGCGACGGCCGCGTCGAGGACTCAAGGCCTCCAAATACGGGCCACGCTAACCGCTACGCCACCACGGCACGCCCATGCTTCCAGTTTTTTTTAAAAAAACAACTTTGAGGGTTTGAGTGAGATGCGCTCTATAGTCCGGAAAATACGGTACTCAGGACACAAAAAATTATCTTGCCAAAAATCTTCCCTGTTATCTAATTCCAAAATGCTTTGTTGCAGAATGTATTAATTTGACAGTCTTGGGTTAAAATGGTGTTATTCATTGTTTTATTTAAACCAGAAAAGGGCCAGACAGTATAGTTTGACTGATTTTTGCTGTGTTTTTAATTTCATATTGTGTAAATGGACTGTACTTGTGTAGCACTTTATGTAGTCCAGTCCAGTGGACTCCAAAGCGCTTTTTATTACAAGCTACAACTGCCCTGGAACAATCTGACCGAAGCTGCCATTCAATCTGCACCACCACCTCTGACTACCACAAGTAGGCAAGGCAGGTGAAGTGTCTTTCTCAAGGACAAAGTGAGTAATAGAGTGGGGTTCGAACCGTTATCCCTGAGCTACTGTCGCCCTATGTGAAACATGTAAAAGTATGTTTCTTTTCAAAAATATTTGCACAATTTGTAACTTTATGTGTTCCTTTGTCTTTTTGTTGTTTTGTTGTTATGTGTAAAATTATGAAAAATATAAAAGTAAGTAATATTTAAAAAATGACACTAGGGAAGATGGAATTAAAAGGGAAACAAACCCTTGAATTTTTAACATGTATTTGTGTTGATAAACTAGTATGTATTGGGAAGTGAAAAATTTAATGAGGCAGAGAATGCTTTTTATGTTTTTCTAAAGACAACTTGCTTGTTAGGTGAGCACTTTACATCTTAATTAGCGGTGACAAAGAACACCACTAATTAAGATCCACTAACTGGCAATAGGAACTAGCAAAATTTGTTTTTTTCCCCCCCTGGGAGACAGTGACTTGAAATGGAAAACTGTTACTAGGGAGCTAAAATGTAGGTCAGTTCAGAAATAAATACACCTTGTGTGGAAGTTATAAGCCATATTAGTATTGTGTGCTTTGTAATCTTTTCAACATGTAATAAAATCTGTAGAAATAAGGTTAAGCTTACAGAGACAAATCCAGGTTCACAAGAAGAAGAGAATCAATGCCACAGGACTGAACCTTTGATTTTAAATATTACCAAAAGGTAGACGTTCTAATGCAGCTTTTTGTGGATCAAAGTTTTATTGATAAAATTGATTTTTTTTGTATCAATATACACTTTGTACTAGTTGAGGTGTCTTAATAAAATGAGCATACAAAAAAGTTGTCTGTCTCTTTAAAAATGTCCAGAAGAACCAATCAGAGCTAAACTATTTTTGTGTTTGTCAGTTTTTCTCTTTTTGGTAGGATCTCAGCTGTTACCAGACACATTTGAAGTTGAGTCTGTTCAACAACAAAGTGCTGTTTAAAGAGCTTTAAAGAAGGTTTTCTTACAAGCTTTCTTGAAAGCTTACAAGATACTGACAATAAGCAACTTTCTTAAAAGTTTACAAAAAAGTTGCTTGAAAGAAAAACATAAAAAAAATGCTATCCCCAACACTGTGCACATGAGATTATAAAGCCAGTTAAGCTACTGTTTAGGTCTTGTGCACTGCTATGCAACTTTGCATTTTAAGAATTTTATTTGATATTGCAATCAAAACCTAATTTCAATAAAATCTTTATATATTGTAAATACAAATAACATTTTCTTCACTATTATTTTTCTTTTAAAATCATAAAATATCCACACCCATCAATGAACTTTAGAATTCCTCTTTTTGTGTAAAACTTCCAGGCATTTAATTAAACTTTTTGCATAGACCTTTGCTCATCTTGTTTGTTCTTTTTATTCTCATCCAGTTAACTTTTTCTGGGTGAGTTTTCATATGAGCCACTAGGTGTCAGTCTCTGTCCACCCATATAGCAGTACGAGCTCAGTTGGTGAAAGTGCTTCTCATTTGAAAAATCCCTTTGTCACATGTTATCATGGCCTTCAACGTTTGTGAGATTTTTCTTCAATGACACAACGTAAGTATTAAAGTATATGTGTTGTATGGATGATAAATGAGCAAAAATAAATGTTGTATTCAAGCCATAAGGCTGTATAGCTACTTGTTTTCTGCTTGGGTTGGTTATTGTGGGAACCACAAAAGATAAATGATGTGGCCTGAATACAATACAACTCCTTCACATTAGTCAGCACTGGAGATGCCACATAAAATCAGATTTTAGCCACACATGATGCATCACACGAATAATACTTACCGGTAGTTTCGCTTTAAACTGGACCTGTTAACAGTTTTTAATGCAGCTGTATGTGTGAATAACAAACCACATCTAACTCTGATTCAAGTCGAGACCATATGTTCGGTGCCTCAGAAGGTCCCGTTGTTAACCTCAAGTGGTGAACTTCATTCAAACTCTGTGTTACCTTCTAATCACAATCTAGACTCAAATCTCAAAACCTGAGAATGGAAATCAAATAGCTCCACATTACAATCAGACATCATTAAGCTTTCCATGACTGAAGCTAGAGCCAGAATATCCAACAGGAAATTGCCCTCAATTTCAGGGGATGTTTCACTTTTACAATATTCACAGGACTAGCAGATCCCCCCCCCCACTCACTCCCCCCTTTGTGGCACATGTTTTCAGATTGATCTAGCTGTCCCACCTTTAAACAAATCTAAGTAGAGATAGAGGTGTGGTGACTAGTGATGATCGTTTTCATGGGTTTTCCCAGGGATAGGGATCTCTGGCGAAGACAGTCAGGGTGGCTTGTGTCAGTGTGGCGTGCAAAGGGGTCGATGGGGATTAAAGAGAGAGTTGACGGAATATGGTTTTAAGAGGAGGATGGGGGAATGAGGGTCTCTGGTTTTTGGTTTCCAAACACAGCTGAATCAGCACTGCAATCATCTGCACCACATCACATCACCATTGGCCCTTTCTGTGATGTTGATCCAAAGAGTGGATAACAGACCCCTCTCTTTATCTCGATTCTCTACATGGGAAGATAATTTGTAATTATATTGCACCAAATTTAAGTGAGTGATGTGACTGAAGTGAAGTTTTGAATGGAACAGCTTTTATATGAATAGAGGTGTCGTTATGCCAGGAAGCTACTCCTAATTAACTTAATGCCATCATCAGATGGCATTAAGTTAATTTTTTCCAGGATTTCTAGGGATTTTCAATCTTTCAACTGAGATTGAAAATCCAAAGTCTATTCTATTAAACGATCTCCCTCCATTGACGATATTGAGGATTAAATGTGGGACTGGAGAATCTAAAATGAATGAAAATTAAAACAGGCACATAAACTGTGTAGCTAGTAAAGGGCTCAACATGAGGTTTGAATCAGGTGGAAACAATGCCACAAGTGCAGCTTTGTGCCACATAGACAGTCCCAGAATAGAGTGAATTCCAGGGACAATAAACCAGTAGTTGGAGGGCAGCCATTTTCTCTGTCTCTCCCTCCTTTTTTGTTTTTTTCTTAACAGATAATGCTACCTTATTAGTCTTGTCATGCGGACAGGCCTGGTATTGTCTATAAACATAATAAACTAATTTCCCTGATCAACCTTTGCTCCCTGTGTGTTTTCATGTCTGTTTGAATGGTTTAGTTTTACAACCGACGCATGTTTTTTTTAACTGGATCAATGTCAAGTTTTGTGAGCTAAACTGTCCTCACATTTTTTGCGTTTGGTTTTCATCTTTCCCATAAGCTGCATTGCATGGCTTTTTGTCTTCTCTGATTTATCGATTTATATTATTGAGATAATCCTATTTGCCTACCCCTTTCCTCTCCCATCTGGATCCTATGGCTTCATGTGGTTGCCACTCCTTCTACAGATGTCTTTCCCCTGTCTTTACTGCGAATAATGTCTGTTTCTTTATTCCCCCACTGGTACTTATAGCTATCTATTTCACATGCTCCTCATTGACTTTCCTCATCTCCACTAGAGAAGGATCGACTGTCTTCTTTGAACATTTCAAATGTAGATCTTCAACCTCCAATACTGACGCACAAACTGCAGATTCTCATTGTCTCTTTTCACTTTTCAATTACTTGTCATCTCACCAAAAAATATTTCAAAATCCAAAAGTTTAGCTAAACTGGGCCAGGAGTGAAGCACATGTTTTAATGTCTCAAAATTTCTCATCTAAAAAATATTCATATTTGCAAGCCCTACTTTATGAACCTTTAACTATTGTCATGTGTCTATAAGACAGTTATTTACACACAATCCAAGGATTATTTACAGAAGAAACAGAGATTATTGGCAGAAACATTTTCCTTCTTCATCCATTGTCTACATCTCCAGAAGTCATTAAGTGAAAGATGGGGTTAAACCAGGACAGATTGCCAATCCACACAGGACAAACACACTCATTTCATTTATAAGGGTAATTTTCTGAGAGACTAATTATCCTAAAGGTCATGTTTTTGGACTGTAAGAAAACTTATGCACGCACAGGGTGAAAGTGCGTAAGTTTCACCCTCACAGCTTCACTTTTTGCTGTGAGGAAACAGTGTTAACAATTGTGCCATGGTGAAGCATTGATGGATTTTTTTATTCATGCATATTGAAAGACCTTTTTTGTCCTTTATTGTGCTTTTAGGAATCTGTGCTACTTACTTCTGACCATGCCCTTAAATGATTGTCCATCTCAAGACTCACGTGTTTCGATCCCATACTATACAGTATGTGAATCTGCTCTTTTTGGTAAGAGATGACAATGTATGCCACCAGCCACATTCTTGTACTGCCGACAAGATGTTAGTTATATCCTGTTTACAGAACCTCACCTTAAAATTTCATAGCGATACAAAAAATAATCTGGATCTATTAAACATGTAATATATCCAGGATATTTTCTGCCTTGTGTGCTACAACTAAAGAGTATGGGTTAAACACCTTTTTCCACCCACTTTGAACAGCTATTGGAGGAATCATCAGACCTAAATTCTTGCATTTTTGAGTAAAGTTGTGGTGCAGTAACAGTTTCAAGTGTTTTATATTGTCTTGAATATGTTTTACATACAAACAATTTGCCACCGTTATTTTTTTTGTCAACCATCACAAATGCATTTGTTTTCAAAAGAAGAGTTGGTGCTACCTCAAAGAAAGCAATTTATATTGATTATCATCTTAGCAATGGTTAGAGGAGGCACTCTGAAGGGGGTGGTTCACAATGCTGAGACTACAGTGTCTGAAAGCTATGAATGTCATTTGTTCACAGCGGCACTCATGTCTTTAGCAATGTCTCCTGCTGCTGAGCCCAAGCCTTTTAAGACAGGCAACCCCCCACATGTGTGGAACCGTGGCAGATAAAAGGTCACTGTGCCAATCAATACGCTGCCTGGTTCTGCTTCAGCACACTGGATTAATCAACCTGCTGCTCCTGACAGGGGGAGATATCAAAGCCTGATAATCACAGAAGAATGGAAAGAAGTGTGATACATGAGGATTATTTGTGCAGGATTTCAGCCATGACATTTTCCTGTTATTATCACCATGTATATTTTTGTCTCACCTTTTAGATTCTAAATTGATTAACCCAATCCATCTCTTTTTCTTTCTTTGTAAAGGTTTCATTGTCTCTTTGGGCATATTAAAAGCAATGTGTGTCTTAAGTAAGAGCATGCTTTGGTTGGGGCGTGCCGTTAAAGAAGCACACAAGCTGCCCTAAAAGAGGTACATCTGTGGTCAAATCAGAGCCTCTCCAGCTGAACTTGACATTAGAGAAACCACAAGGCTAGTAAAAAACCCTTTGTTTAACTGTGCCAGCAGTCATTTAGCCAGCATGCATGTGGAAATCTGTTAGGGAACAGTAACATCTGTATTTATCTGATCTGGTCTAACACAACCATTGCTGTCCTTCTTTCTATAATCCTGGTTACAATTGGCCAAGTTGGATGTTTTTAATATTTTCTTCTGCAGTTCATTCATTTAGATATCAGCTCTTTGTTCTCACCCTCAGTTCTAGTCCTGGTTCTTTCCACTGGCAACAGAGATTCTCTATATATTTACATCAGGTTAGTTTACTGGAAAATCAAGCACATTAAAGGTTGCTAAGTCAAGTCAAGTTTATTTGTATAGTTTATTAACCCTTTGGAGTCTTGGGTCTAAATGGCCGTTTTGGTCTAATTTTGAATTTACCCTTATATTTTCACCATAAAAAGTATTTACCTTACCTTGTTTGGTATCATTATTTTCAGAACATCCTAAACTTTGTGATTTTACAGTGTTTGTTTCATTTTGACAAAATTTATTATCACATTGGAGCAAAAAACACACACAGAAACATGTCGTCATGCCCGCCACAGGGCGGGCGTCGACCTTAAAAGGTTAAAACTCAGTTGATCAACACCAGCAGATGACATAGCTCCAGAAATAATCTCAGATGGTGGAAATTTCACGTTGGACTGCAAGCAGCTTTGATTTTGTCTCTCTCAACATTTCCTCCAGAATCTGACGTCTGCAATTCAAGATGAAATGGAAAATTCTTTTCCCACTTTCGACGTTTCTGTTTTCTGAGTGACTTACCGCAAGACATGTCTGAGACAAGTCTTTGTGTGGTGGCTCTGGAGGCGCAAACTCCAGTGGCTGTCCACAATCCATGAATCACTCCCAAATTCTTTTCTCTGTCTTTTGCTCTTCATAAACCTTTAAAAAAAATGTTGACGCATGTCCATGCTTCATAGCTGTAACTAGTAGTGTAAAACTTTGAAAGCTACATTTGCTGTTAGCCACTATTTGAAGCCCTCTGTTGACATTTTCTGGTGTCAAATACCTTAATGATATCTGTGACTTTGCTACAAAGTCCAGACCACAAACCCTTCAGCCCAATCCTATTACATCACTCGGGACGGCAGGAGGCTCAATAATTTCCTAATACAGTTAGACATTGTTGATTTTAGCTAGTGTTACTCAGACAACAGTAAAAAGTTAATTTGTTTTATTTGCAACACAAGACACCCCTGCAGCTCAAAGGAAACATGTCAAGAGCATTTCCCTGAGCACTGTATCAACTTTAAAAGCCACAAACCAACAATCCTCAGTTTGAAACCCCACTCTGTCAGTGACCCCTGAAATATCAATGTTTTGTTTTCATCTGTCTGAATTAGAAGAGGACTTTCTGCCCAACAGAGTCAAGTAATCCATGCGTACCAAGTTTTAATGAAGACAGTTATTTGAGATGTTGTTTTTTTGTATTCCTGAATTCTGCCATGAACCAAACACGAGAGACAATGTCTCAGTAAAGAAAGCTGAGTTTAAGATTTCTAACAGCAAAACAAACATAGGACATACCAAAAACACTAAATGCTCCAAAAATACTTACACATTAAACACAACAAACCATGACATAAGAAAAATGTTAAAATGCAAATCAAAGCAAATGAAAGCTTTAAAAAGTTAACAAGTCCCATTAAAATTGTTGAAGTTCTTGGACAATGTTGCTTTTATTAATACAAGGGTACAATCAAAAGTAAAAGTAATTTAAACATTTTACTTCAGATTTTTTTAAAAATCTTTCATAACATGACACTTTTACAAGTTGTATTTTTTATTATATTTATTTACCTTTTCACCTGATGGTACACGTCTAACCAGTTTCTAGGATGTGTGGGGTCTGCAGAGACGTAAGCTGCCCTTTTCTCAACCGTAGACCTGCACAGGTCTTAGATGGAGGACAGGCTAGCTCTTACAGTCCTCTTTGCAGGCCTAAATGTTCGCTGTAGTCTGGACCAATTCTGTTCATAAGCAGTCTGTGTCTGTGGATCAGCTTAGATCCCGAGAAAGGATTGTTCCAATAAACCAGCGGTGATCCACAGTAGACATGGTGTTGTTGAGAATGGTAAGGCCACTGTTCAGTTAGTGTAGGTCCTGTTTCCACATAGTGTTTCCTGATTATCTGTACCTGTAATGTTATTTACCAAAATCTGCTCCACTGTTCACTTCTGTAAGTTTCATTTCTCTCTCAACCTTGTTGTTTGTCAATCACTCCCCTGTTGTTCACCTCTCCTTTTACAAATATTTGGCGTGATGGCTTTATTGTCCTAAGAATCCCCCGTAATTAATGAATTTGACAGAAAACAGTGGAGGAGGCCAAATTATGGTCTGAAAACCCAGAAAATGTTGAGAAAACCGCTCATAAATTTGGTAGAAATGCAAACCAAAACCTCAGTTTTAAGAGAATGAGGTAAGGCACCTGCACAAATATGGTCTAACAGGAAAGGAATGATCATATTTTCACCTCAAAATTCAGTAGAAGATATTTGCAAATTAACATCTTACCAGGCCTCACACAACCCTGGAGATAATTTCTCTGGTCACTTGAAGTAGTAAAAAGAACATTGTATGCTTTTGGCTCATGGTACAGCTTGTGGAAAAGGAAAACATTTTGGTTGTTGATGCTTTTGCTCATCACAAGTGAAGACAGTAAAAAATAGATGATTAAAGTAGGGTGACAACATTACAACCTCACATTATCTGATCGCTCCCAAAATCACATCAATTACTTCAGTTACCAATCACATTCACCCAAGAAAGTATAGGAGAACAAAAAAAACTGAATCTGAAAAGTCTGAACTAGAACTCTCAAAAAGAAAATAACTGAACAATGAGATATTTAGTAATATTGATCATGGCACCAGTCCAAATGTTGGTGTCACTTAATTTTAATTGTGTTGTAAAAACAAATAAAAAAGGGGAAACTTTTACTAAACATCTTATTCCATTCATCTTTCTACATCCAATATTTGTTTTTCTTTTCTATTTGCATGTGACATTTTAGCTTCTGTATACAAAGCTTGAAAACAAATTTATGCACTAGAGTTGAGATGACAAGGGTAACAAAACATAGTTTTGAATTTACTGTCCTTGCGGTCCAAGGGCATCCTCCCTTTTATTCTCTTCCTCCCCCAAAAAAGAGGAAAACTTGCAGCTGAAAAGAATCTGCAGAAATGTGCCGGAGCCTGTCATCTGTATGGGAAATAAACCTTGTGGAGTGTGTGAGACCTTGTAATTCAGGCATCTACATGGAAAATTTCGGGACACAGAGTCCCGTGGGCTGTTTTAGCCTGATCTCAAGCCAGCTGTTATTCCAGAATTATTTGTGTCTACTGCAACAGTGATAACATCTTTCTCGTGTCTCGTGTTGGTGATTGATGTCAGCTTTGTTGGTGAATCAACATATGCTACGTAAACATGAACATATGCATTTCAGGCACGACAATGCATCTGGCTAGATATAAAGCATTTGAACATAAGGAGACATGCATATCATCATTTATGTAGCTATAGAATATATACTTAGAAGTACTTTACTAAAGGATATGTATTTGTTTGGATTAAAACTGTGAAGCATAAAAATAAGTAGTCTTTTGGGAAGATAAGATAAGATAAGATAAGATAAGATAAGATAAGATAAGATAAGATAAGATAAGATAAGATAAGATAAGATACATCTTTATTGTCATTGTCACAAGGACAACGAAATTCAAAGGGTGCACATGCCCAAAAACAAAAGATAACTGTCTCACAATTCACACACAACGCAAGAATCAACAAACAACTGGCAATAAATAAATAAATAAATAAGAACAGCCACATTCTCACATACATCATTTATGATGCAGAGGTGCAGTCGTATGTGTACAGACAATAGAGCAGGGGGCTCAGCACTAGATTCTACATTAGTAAGTCAAATCAAATTCAAATTGTAATACATGCTTTTGAAATCAGCTAATTTTAAGCTTAAAAATATCTTCAACTAAAATATTGACAAACTATTACTTTTATGTAGATAGTTTATCAACCCTGCCCAGCCTTAATGTTTTGCTACTTTTTGCCATGAAGATAAATATGCCTTTCATCCTCACTCGTCATCCATCTATGTTGTAGAAGCCATAAGTTTGTTCCTCTGAAACACTACAGTTTGATATAAATTTATCAAACTAAACATGTTTAGTTTGGCAATGATTTTACCAAACTAAACATGAGTCAGCTGGTATTTCACTGAGAGTAAAACCACTTTTCAAATCTAAATCCGTGCCGGTCCTGAGTCATGAACACATAAGCAATTAAAGCCTGAAAGCAAATACAGAAGGAGCTGTGGCACAGGAGAGAGCAAGGTAGAGCAGCATGTACCTATAGAAGAGTGATTGACAGCTCCAAGACGTTTCTCCTGGCTCTGCATGGTTGTTTCTGATCAAGTAGTGTATTTCTATTGATGGCTTTAGGACCAGGAGAATGTAGAGGAGCTTAATTTTTTTTTCACAGATTTTCTATCTCATATCATACTGTTAGGAAATATTGACAATTTAAACAAATATGTAAAAATCATCTTGTTTATAAAAGTTACCTACTGCAGCTTTACTTGAGAAATAACTAAAAGTTTTTTATTCCTTAAACTGCCCAAACTTTGCCAAGAAGACTAGATTCCAGGCACAGCCAAAAGCAGCAAACCTCAAACCAGATGCTTTAAGCAGCACATTTTATTACAACAGCCGATCAAATGGCATGAGATAACTAGATAATCTAAAGAGACACTAGGACTAAACTTATAAATTTTAATAGATACAACAGATCAAACATTTTCGGAATAAATATCTTTTCTCAAAAATCTGTTGTTGTTTCCTCCATTTACCTAAACTGCATCAACTTAATAAGAAGCAGCTTACAAAGCTTGCATTTCAGGATGCAACATATGTTACCATTTCAGAAACTGAACCTATATGACTCAGAGGATCTGAACTCCATTGTCTTACTATCAGATTTGATTTTTATTATACATCTTGCAATGAAATAAGAAGAGATGTGGTGGTTAACCCTTTCTTTGACTACGGTGGGAGTCTCTCTGCAGTAAGAACAGCATAAAATTGAAAGCAAACAGCACAACATATTGATTAAAACCCAGATGAAAGACTCCAATATTAATTATTCTAATTTCCTTATCATTACACATCCCTACAAAATAAAAAGCTGAAGATTTTGGCATTTTCTGGTTATTTTTGCGTATTGTCTTCACAATGGTTACAGTTTTCTATAATCAATGTTCTCAATCTCTAAACAAAAAATCTTCAGCTTTATGTACCTCCTTCTCTCTGAAACAGATCTAAAGGATCTGGTATGCCATTGTTTTGTGTGATTTATGGCCAAAATTTCAATAGGGTTGATTAAATATTTCCTTTCAGTTAGAGCATGAATGACCACTCCCACTATGGTCAGCAAACTTCTAAATCATTTTGGAATGCATGTAAAAACAGAGTTAGAGAAATATGTGTCCTAGCTATAACTGGCCACTTATGCATACTGTAATGATTCCCATTGCTCAGATAGGAACAGGAAAACATTATTCTTAAGTCGGAAATATGAGATGTTAGCCAAACAAGTCATAAAAAATATATTATTTGTATTCAACACATTAAGGACATATTTCCTCTCATTATGTCACTTGGCATTGGTCTAAGCCAAAGGTCTCCAACCCTGGTCCTGGAAACCTACTGTCCTGCAGGTTTTAGATGAGATCTTAATCCAACACAGCTAAATCAGATGAATGGCTCATCACCAGGTCTTTGAAAAAACTTGATGTCTTGCTGAATAAGTAGTTCAATCATTTGATTCAGCTGTTGCATCTAAAACATGAAAAACAGTACATCTCAAGGAAAGCTGATTTATGTAAACAAATAACCTTTAAAATAATTCAGAGCACATGTTTAGCAGACTGCAACAGTATTAAACAGCAAAAAGGTATTTATGAGGTCTCCTATTCCTTTCTGCATTTAAGAAGGTTAAAACAAACAAACAATAAAAAAAGGCACCAAACGGTCATTCAACACATACACCAGGTCCAGGGACAAAACTGAAACACAGATTTTGTGTTTGTAATTTGCTCCATGTGCTTTGAGAACTTTAAAAAGCTAACATTTTCTCACACATGTCTACTGCAAGGAGTAGCAGGCAAATACAATGGGCATAGAGGTCTGCTTGAGGTCAACAGTATAAAGGACATCCTGCTCTCTGGAGCTGTTGCCATATTGATTTCTATCTTGACTAGTATGTTAGCACATAAAAAAGCAAGTCACAATACAAGGGTCAAACTATGATGAAATGAAATACATGTAGTTTTTTTCTCACATATTTGTAACGGGACAAATACGTATTGCTTTTAATGCATCCCATTTTACACAGTGTGTGGGTGAAAAATGTAGAATTTACAATGGGTCATTATTTTTCAATTTATTCTTTTCAAGACATAATCTCTGGATATGATTTTGTACTCCTGCACTCAAATTCTTTGGTCAACCGTGGAGAGTTCTGTTCTGGGAGGAATCACACATAACACCTTGTAGCACCATGGGAAGGAAAATGGCTAAATGGGCACAACTTGGACATTCTCCCCTTTGGGGTGTACTCAGCGGTTTAGACTTTAAAGGCTATGTGGTGATGTATTTTAAGGTGATAGAAATTTACATGGCTACATAAGTTGTACATTGACAACTTTATATCATATCAAAGTGTAATGTCTTCATTGTTGTATCAAGAACAGACATAACAACAAAAATGTGAGGCATGTACTCACTTTTGTGCCATACTGTAAATACCTTGCTGGACCTACTTAGTGTGTTTCTATTTGAAATTACCCAAAAAATGCTAAATTGTAAAACAAATGTATTTATCTTGTCACCATAAAGAGGTCAAAGGACTTGAGGTTTAAAAAATGTAGTTCAGAGGGAATAAATAGGGATACTGGGGTTTCTGCTTACAAGAAAAATTACTTGTATCTAAATACAGAGTCCAGAAAAATGAAAAAGACAAGACTGAAGATGATGCTGTCGTTCAAATGAAAACCACCTGGGAAGTAAAATCACTTTAAAACATCTCTGTTGTCTGGGACTGATCTGCGTTTTTGGCTGGATTAGATTTGCTCTGCAAAATCAGCTTCAAATTAGGCTCTCTTACACAACAGATAGATGTGCAGAAGAAACTGTTCCAGAAAACAACAACAAAATTATCTATATTAGCATTTACACGCAAACAAAAGAATGCATGCTACAACCATTGACAACACAAGGTATGTTTTGGTTTTGTGTTTTATATAACACAATGGCAAAACAGTTTTTAAAGAAGTCCATCGAGTCCTATTTGTAGAGTGAAACCTTAATGAGTTTTGTTGAGAATTTGTCACAGTCAGACACAAAATAGCACATACTTATGAAGAAACAAAATGAGCATTGAAGAACATTAATGAGCAAACAACATCATGGAGACCAAGAAACACAAACAGACAGGCCAAGGATAATCTTGTAAAAATGTTTAAAGGAGGATTAAGTTATAAAGCAACATAATACGAAACTTTTAACATTTCTTAGAACCCTGTTTCAATCCAAAATTAAGAAAAAGAAAGCACATGGCACTAGTACAAATGTACCAAAATATGGCTATCCACTTAGACTGACAGTTTAGGTAGAACATTAATAAGAAAAGCAGCCAAGAGGCTGATTTGTAATTCTGGAAGAAGGTGGAGAAATTTGTTGACAACTATTAATTTTCCACCTACATATCTTACATTTGCAAAAGCGCAGCAAAAAAGGAATCCAATGTTGAAGAAAGTAAAAAGCCCAGTTTCAATTAATCTCAAGCTGTATAAGTTAGTTATTAGAGCTTAGTTATTACCTCTGAATGTGTAAGGATTAATCTTAGGAATAAAATGCATAAATAGATGTAGGCTACCAAACATGCCTTTTAGAGAACTTTGAATAATGCAAAACAGGAAACCTTTTTGCATTATTCAAAGCAAAACGACATTGCCATGTTCAGCAATGTGACAGAAGGGCAAAATCAAAAGAAGACTGAGCCAAACCACAAACCATATGAAGGGTCTCATAAAATCACAGCTCATTGCCATCTCTATTAAACTGCAGTCATCAGTACCACTGAACAAATCCCGATAAATGAAACCTGTGGCTCAGGAAAGTGTCTCATATAGAATTAGAACGGGTGCACATTGAAAGTTGAGTTGCCATTGCACTGCTTCATAAGTGTGAACAAGAAGTCCTGTGTTTGGTGTATTTTTATGGTCACTCTGAACACCTGGAACACAGTGTGAGGTGCCTGAACACTCTTCAAAGAACCATGTGCCTTTAGCAGTGGGATCTAATGGTCTACAAATGAGGAGCCTGCTAGGCTTTCTCTTACACCTTCAACCCTCACATGGCACCCATATTTACTTTGAAAGTCACACACACACTCACAGAGCTCTTAGCATTTAGCACAATGAGCTCTTGACTATCAAAGCTGCCTGTTTTCAAACTCTTTTCCTGTCTTTGTTGCTAACAGTCTCTGATGTCCAGGAAATTAATCATTTGGAGAACAGGTGAGAGTGTGCTGCTCTGTTTCAGTGCCGATTAAAAGTCAAAGCAATGTGTGGGAAACCCCAACACTCATCGCTGGCTTATGAGAAGGTTCAAAACCAGCATTTTATTTTGAATTTTATGACCAGTCTGGGAGAAATATCAGATCTGAAGAAACCATTTGGATTTAGTTTTCAGTGAATGTTAGTTTCAGTGTCAAAACTCTAATCTACTTTCATAAGATTAATTAAAGAGCTGAAATAAACTTTGAATTTTATTCAATGGAAAAGAAGATACTTCTTTATGAATCCAGCTATGAGATTTTTTTCTGGAAGTTTATCAGTAACAAAAACAAACTCTTTGGATGACCTCATAAGAGAAACTTAAACTGTCTCTTACTGCTGACCCAGTTGCTGCTGGGATAAATCATTCCACGGTGATGTTATTCCTTCTATAATTTACACCAGTATCACTGATGGAGCCAGGGTAGATTCTTTCTTTTTGGCATGATTTACATACCATCTGCATACAGGCTTCATGTGCTTACGAGATCTGTTTTTTCAAAATCTATTAAAGGATTACTGACATGTTTTCATGCAAAGCTGTGAGCAAATAAGCATACTCAGTGCATTTATCTTATTTCAGTTCAAAATGGGAGAAAAAAATAAAGAGATAAATGCAAGTTGTTTTTTTTGTTATTGTTGAAATACATTTTCTCTGATTTCTAAAGGAGGGTTGAGTTGATAAGATAAGATAAGATAAGATAAGATAAGATAAGATAAGATAAGATAAGATAAGATTTATTTGTCATTGTCATCAATAGATTACAACGAGATTGAGATTTGCTTGACTCGAGTTAGGATGCAGGTTATTTGTATATACGTAATATACCAAGATAAAGAAATGAATAGTACAAAATGAGAAATAAACTTAGACATCAGAAGATGGTTGCAGCGCCTGGAGGTGTCGCAACAGAATTTACATTTATAACAAAGTGGTGTCAAGAGCAGAAGTTCTTATGCCTTTGAATTTAGTGCCATGATTGCCATCGGGTAAAATTTGTTTTTTAGGCGATTTGTCCTGGTTTTTATTGCGCTGTATCTCTTGCCTGATGGCAGCAGCTGGAAGAGACCATGGCCAGGGTGTGAAGAGTCATTTAAAATGTCCAAAACCTTCTTGTGGAGCCTGGAAGTATAAATCTGTTCCATAGTGGGGAGGGGGCAGCCTATGGTTCTCTCTGCTGCCCTAACAACCCTCTGGAGCGCCTTCTTGTCCGCAGATCCTGAAACCTTGGATTCAGTCCTGGCCATGAAACAGTTGAGCAGATCTTTGCTCTGGTAGAATTGTTGTCTGGTCCGCAAAGGTTTTGTGGATTTGAAGAAGACTTATGAAGAAACCCACATGGTATTTTGTAGGGATTGCTAGGTCCTTGTATATCCAAAGATAGAGCTACATATTCTTGTCACTTCCACCATATTCTTACAGTGGGTTGGACTCCATGAGGGTTTCCACTTGCCAGCAATCTAGTTTATAGTTGCCATGAAGTGGTGTTAATGTGTTGTGATGAAAAGGAGGGTGACTACTTTACAAAACTCACAGTTTCTAATCTTTGCTTTTTACACATGGTGTGGTTCTGTTGGTGTTTTCAAGCTTGCACGGCATGGGTTCACAATAAAGTTTGAGGTGGTGCCTTTTTTGGGGGATATTTTCCAGGCACAAAATGCATCCAAAAAGGCAGCTGAAATCAGCTTCCTGTGTAGTGACCTCTTTCAGGTTTACGGATAGAGTGATGAGCTCCATCTTCTGGGGTAAGTTCAGTGTAGAGTTGCTTCTCTTCCACAACAAAAGGAGTTAGCTGAGAGGAAATGTGCACTTGAGCCTTCCTCCTCCACACCACTCAGGGAAGGTTTTGTGGGTACGTCCCATAGGGATTAGAAATCGGAGACATCAGCTAGCATGTCCCTGTTGGTTTGGGACTGACTTGAGAATGCCCAGAACTGGAGACCTGGAGAGTACTGACTTGTTAAAGCCATTGCTTGATAGTGAAAAAGTGTAAGACAATCGATAGATAGACTATTTGTAACACATTGTAATGTGATGTGTGGCAGAAAGACATACTTTTTAAAAGATAAGCAAAACCCAATAATGGAAGTTTCAACTGGTATTTCAAATCATTAAGGTTTAAGTTGTTTTTTTTTCTCTCTCTCTGAGTGTGTGTGGATTGTGTTAGCTTATTTACCTGATGCTCTGATTGATGGCTCATGTGTGGCCCTGTGTCTTTCTCTGCTATGTGTTCACATGTGAGGCTGATTACTCTCAGCACTCTTTAGCTGATGGGAGTCACATGGTTTCAACACATGATTGAGTGTTCAGGACAGAACAGTTTCCATATTTTTATTCATTAAAGGGGATAATTATTGGGTTGACTTGACTTTAGTGACAGTTGCAACCACAAGCCTCTGTCATTAATTCAGCTCTGGGAAGATTTAAAACAACTTTCTGGGCCCCCAACACACATGTGTGAGCTTGACAGAGTACAAACATTTACGGTGATGTCAGCCTTGTCATTACACCCAACTGATTAATAGCATTCGAGGAAGAAGACTTAAGTTAAACAAGCTCAAGTGGTTGTGATTAAATCTGCATATGAAGAAAAGACACATGAAAAAATCACTTTTAACAGATTTGCAACATTATGTTTTATTTAAAATCTCCTTTTTCTACTTTTTAAACTAATTTGTCAGACACAGACAACAAACTCCTCTAGCTGCAACCGTTCCCAGGCGTCCTGGTCTGATCTGAATCTGTTTATTATTTCTTACAAGGAACTTCCAACCTCTCCATGGAAACATTTGCTATCCCTGGCAATTTTCTGCCTAATCCATAGTCAGATTGCACTAAAATAGGCCCGTGAGCTGTGATTACAGAGCTCAGAAACCTGTGGTCTCTGTGATGTGGACAGCCGGTGGGTATCCTAAGCAGTGCAGCAGATTTTCTGGTCGCAGCTGCGAGCACACTACCTTGCCTTTTCATCTAGGTCTATCTGTGTGTTCAGAGAATGATGGGAAACACAGTGACCAGTCAGTCCCCAAACAAGTCATGCAGACATTGGGGTGGGAAAGATGGGGAACTTACTCATAGTGAATTTAAGTGCGAGAGTATGAACAGAGCAGTACTTACTTATTAGCCTAATGCGTGGAAAATTTGAGAATTAAACAGTGGTTGCCTGGAAGAGTGACAAGTGAGCCCCCTTCACCACAACTTCAATATTCCCAAATCCCTACATCCAGCCCCTTGACACACTTCACCAAAATGAAAAAGTCTGGCTGAGCACGGGGGAGAGATATTCAGAGGAAAGTATTAAGCCAGAACTCTATGGAAAATGAAAAAAGAAAAACAGCAATTAGTTTCAGAAAAAAAGGACTGGCAGCTTTCAAAAACACAAACAATAAAAGAAAGTTGCCAGATGAAAGCTGTGTTGTAAGTATTGTTTACTCCATGGCTACCAGGTTTACAGATCACTTTGGATGACCTGTACATAAGGAAATAAAGCTATTGCCTAGCAGTCAATAATGTTGGTATACATTCTTAATGTAACCATTAATAGCTAAAGCTAAACTTCATAGAGTGAGCTAAGAAATGGTTAAGCACTCCCTAAAGCACTAAAAAGTACATCATGTCTGTTTTCTTATGAAGAATTATCTGAAACAAAGGAAAAGGTCAGCATAACCACATTGAACCAGTTCTGTTTATCTAAAAGCCTCATAAAATACATGGCCCTTTATGTCAGTTGTTTGGATCTTAGATTGTTTTTGAGTTTAATTCTGGTTTCATCATTATTCCATGTTAGTTTCTTACTTTAATTAAATCAGTCTTGTTTTTGTTTTTCTTTAGTTCAATCCTTTCCTGGTGATTCTAGTTTATTATGTTTATTTCTTGCGTCTTGTTTTTCGTAGTCGTACTCTAGTTTATTAGAATAGCTAATAAACTAGAGTAATAAACTTTAGTTTTGCTTTAGTGTTAGTTTCATTTCCTAGTCCCATGTGTACTCTCCCTGTCTGTCTCTCTCTCTCTCTCTCTCTCTTTCTTTCTCTCCTCAGTCTGCCTTTTGATCTCTTCCCTCACACCTGCAATCAGTCAGCTAATCAGCCCAGGTTGTTCAAGCATTCAGTCTCCTATTATACACCTTGTGCTGCCTTTTGTAGGTTAAGCTGGACCAGCAAGGTTGAAAACCGCACTAGAACGCCCCCTGGTGGATATTTTGTTATGTTTTGGTGACGCTAAAAAAGAATATAGATCCAAGATGGCGGAACGCAACACGAACAGTTCATGATTTACGCTGATCATTATCCTTATACGTTGTGTTTCAGACAAGATTTGTTCGTAAGTATTGTAAAAGCAATAATTGTCTCTTTGTTTTATGTAACTGGTGTAAATAATTGTACGCTGGAGTCATTTAGGAAAAAAGTTTTTTTTATTTTTATTTTTAGCTAGCAGCAAGAATAGCTAAGTTGCTATGTTCGTTGGCTAATAGTGAGTCTTGTATGTTTCAGTTTACGATGGCCAAAGTGATGGCAGTGGTCAGAGGCCACTCTTCAATAAACAAGTAGAAAAGAAAGAAGTTTGGTTATTGGAGCGTCGTTGTCTGGCTGTCTAGCTGCTGAAAACTGGAAATCTCAGGGCGAGGACAGCACACACCTTTTCTCCTTTCTCTCTTCACCGGTTCCTCTTGTTGGTTTGGTTAGTTGTCTTTTCCTGTAAGTTCTCTGCTGTCCTTTTTTCTTGGATTTATGGTTTTTGTTCTTCTCTGGCAGCCTTGGTTCTCCAATTTTTGTAAGTTTGTTTTTCATCATATTTCTTTCATTAAGTCTTCAACACTATTTGATGTATCAGCCTGCTGCATTAAGTTCCATCAACAACACACAACAGGACAGTCAATGTGAGCAATGGCATATTTTACCACTGGACATTAGCAAAGTGATGATACTTGAACTTTTTTTGTGCACATTTGGAAACAAGTTTGTTTTGTTGTAATTTTGTCAAGTTTACTTTAATACCCCTAACTACAATCCAGCATGGTCAACTACCTTTAAAAGTTAAGAAATTGTAAATTGAGCCATCAGTATAAATCTAGCTCTTCTGTAGCCTAACTCAACAGTTTAGTGACCAAAAAGCATCATAAAGATCAAGGAATGAAGCTAACAAGTCAGGGTTCATTTGTGGAGTAATTTAAAGCAGGATTTGATTACTGGACAAAACCTCAAGCTAAATACAAAACAACCATGCAATAAAAAACATGTAAGAGACTACAAAAGATTAGAGACTGAGACAGATTTAGATCAAAGTGTATGTGTTAGAATGACCCTGGCTAGATTTATATTCAACTGTCACTATTATGTAAAATTGCTGTTCACAGATGCTCTTCATTGAATCTGATTGAGATTGAACTATTTTGCCAAAAATTTGAAAAAATTCTAGGCTCTGTATTCTCAAACCTGATAGAGATGTATCATAAAGTATTGCAGCTGGAACTGCAACAAAAGTGTCTCTGAAAAATATTACAGAAATAGATTATAGACTTTCATTGCATAAGATTTTGAAAATACTGTGCAGTTGTTGCAATGTGCAGCATGTCAAAATTTAAGAAAGTGTAAGGTTTGAAAATACCTTTGTAATCAGACTGCAGCTCCCTGGGAACTTTTATATTTATTTTTTGTACTCTGGTTTTATTATGTTATTTTAAAAGTCTAAAAATACAGATTTGAAACTAATCTATATAAAAACCAAGCAGAAACGGATTTGTTTTTCTGTTTGAGGTTACAAACTGCAATTTTAAACAATTTGAAAATCTAGGCCACACTCTGCACTTTGGAAAACTTAGCTTCTGTGGTTTAGTCCAGTTGAGGGAATGCACACTGAAACAATTGCAATAACATAGAATTATGGCTGTAAATAAGAAAATACTTCCCTTGTGTAAGCTAATCGCTGGTAGCTCACACAGAGACCTTTGAAAAGTCCAGGGCCTTATTCCAAAAACACCTTTTACTACTGCCAACTCCAAGTTGTGTACCTGAACCAAGTATTGTGCAAATGTAGTATTTATGATTTCCACACCAGTCAAACTGGTTTACAGTGTGCATTTAACAAATGTCTTACAAGCATCCAAAGTTTCTCTCCGTCTGTTTTGAATCAGAGCTGCAAAGGCTATGTACTTATTGATGGAAAATGCTCAAGACTTGGCTTGAACCTGAAGTGCTCTTTTTGTCTCTGTGAAATGAGGCATAATTGAAGAAATATGTCATGTAGGACGGGTGTTTTGATGACAGAGAAGGCGTTACAAATATCTTATTCTCACAGACTGCCAAGCTATGGTTGGAGAGACTTACAAAAATCTCAGGATGAATTTACTGGGCAAAACACTACTCAGGACAGTTTCATATCTTTGTAAAAATATCAAAATATAATCATTTATTTGAACATCACTGTCGAGGCTAAATAAGGATTTACGTAAAGCCATAAAGATCAGTGTTGACTCCCTTCAGCCTTTATCTTTTACTTTGAACATTGAATAAAGTTAAAAATAGGAGACAAGACCAATTACCTTCAAATTAAGTTTAGTGAGATAATTTTGAGAAGAAGAGTTGCTGTCAGTGGAAACTCTGACAGACCCACTTCATCTCTTCACAGTTTCTTGTTCTTATGAGAGTGGAGCCAAGAGTTAACCTTGTTTATAATTTTTTTCTCTGAACTTACTTTTTTAGACATGTTAAAAAAGCAAGTTCCTCTGAGTGCATGTCATTTACAAACCATTTGAGAGATGAAGCAACCCAGATCAGATAGAGTGCACATAGGGAACATCTCTACATGCTTTAACACAAAACTGATGATTTAAATTTAAATGATGCATATGAGTTGCATCAGATACTTGTTCAGAGCTCCAAAGAAGACCTAAAGACAATTCTCCCCGTATTGTGGTGATGGGCATGTACAACATAAAAATAGATCTTTCTAAAACAATTTTTCTCTTGAGAAACAAAAATAAAATTCACTGGTTTTTTGTTTTAAACTTGGAAAAAGAATTGTGTTAAGCAGTGGCGACTCTTTTATGAATGCTGCCTTGGGCAAGCTCTGCGATTTGTAAATATTATGCTCTATACATAAAGGCCATAATATTGGTGTCATTAGAGTGTTGAGGGAGCAGGACATTCTTTGAGAGATTGAAACTTGGCTGAAGACAGCAGCTCCAAGGAGCTTTTCTGGAAATAGGTGGCTCTTTGCCTGTGCAAGCGTTTAGGCACCCCCAAATGGCTGCCAAGGGAGATTCAAAGATTTTTCAAACATATAAGAAATGATCAAATCAACACTTGATTTGTCTTACTTGATTCTAGACAACAAGGCGAGTAAGTCAAGTAGTGGGAGAGGTGGATTACATTCTGAGGTGCCAGTGATTTTACGATGATTTTTAAAGAAGCTGAAGTAGAAAACATCAAAAGGACCAAGAGTGAACTCAGGTGGGCTGAGAGGGGAATTAACCAAATAAATATTGTTTATTTGGCTAATTTAAATATGATAATGAATTGAGCTTAGGACACAAGTGGGTAGTTCTAAATTATAAGAAGACACAAGCTAAGTATTGAGGAACCAATGAGAGCATTTCACAAAGACAGAGCTTGATTAACTTAGTCACCATTGATAATCGGGCAATGAGTGAGAGTTGTGCTGCTCCACTTGGACGTAGATGTAGGTCCTGCCCTTTCTGCAACTTGGAATTGGAGTGGGGAGAGAGAAATGGGAGAAGATGCAGGAAAAACAAAGAACCACCACAGATTATGACCAGCTGATGTCTGGAGGAGATAAAGATCAGGGGGTGAGATTTATTGAGCTCTTAACAGGCACACACCACATCTGAACTGCTCTCTGTGTTTCAGTTGGTAGAGATTTTAGACACCCAAATATGTGGTTATGTGACTATAAAAAAAACTGACTGCTGTAAGAGTTGGCGTCGATTTTAAAATTTGCCTGGACTATTCTTCAGACACAAAGTGAATTTGATTTCCTGACTTTCGATAGTTTGAAGGCAGCAAGTTCTAGAATATTCCATTGTCCCTAATATCATAAGGTAACACCTAAAATAGCATAGTAGAAAAAAAAACACTTCCTCAATAGTAGACAGAAAATTGTTATTTGTATCAAACTATTTGCAGCTGTGGCCTTGGAGCTGGTTCTAAACCCATGCCACACTTTCTAAATCTTATTTGTAAAAAATAAAATAGAAAAGGGCAACACAACTTTCTTCCCCTTCAAAATTATTGTGGTGTCTGACTGCAGAAAATCAAAATAAATATACATCAGAGCTTTTGATTGAAATTTGACACACAAATTATTAATTTAGACTTTCTTGCCTTAATAAGACTCACTGTTTGGACTATGAACATGGCTGTTTGTGAAATCTATGTAATGCAGATTTGAAATGGTCATTTCTGTTGAATCGTGATTTTGTGTGACATGTTGCTTCTCTCAGAGTGGTGGGCAGGTCATAATTACATTTGGATTAGATGCGTTGAGTCACTGAACAGCATAACATCCATTGCAGGATGTGCTTCTGTTCCGGTGGAGTCAAAGGTGAACGCCTTGTTATCGTCATGGGACAACATTCTCCACACAGAAGTAAACAGGAAGCAGCTGATCCAGAAGGCCAGCAAGACCAACAACTTATCTCCTCTACGCACTTGACCTTCTCATCTTCCTCTTCCTCAGAAGTCTCTGAGACAGACTACACAGGCTCTGCCAAGGTTCGAATGTCCCAAAACGCACGCATCATACACGTACACCCAAAGGCAAAACTGTAACTGTTGTCCAATAACGCAGTAAATTTAGTTTGGGGAGACTTAGAATAATAGATTGCGGAAGGGAGTGTGCTTTGTGTGAGGGAAGGGGCAGACCATTCAACCATTCACAACAGCCAAGTCTATAACTTTCTCTATATGCAATGGAAGGCCAGCTGAGGCAAAAGGATAAAAAATTGTAACAAATTAGTTTTGAGTTCCTCTTTCTAATGATGCTTATTTTCTCTACTACCTCCGACTTCTTCATCACTGACAATAAATCCAGAACATTTACAGTAATTGTTATTAAAATGTGCAACATCTGGCACAAAACACCCTTTAAATCTGTCCTCGACGAGTGTGTGCTGAGGTGCAAATCACGCTTTCCCACGATGCCGTGCATCCGCAGGCTAAAAAGGCTGAAGGGAAGGAAGCAGAATGGACCAGCATTACACACACCCACACACCCCCACATACACGCATGCACATGCAGGATCCTCCTGTGCTGTGGGCACAGGAGCTGGCTCATATATAGGAAGTTCTCAGCATTAGCTTCTTCCTGTTTGCTGGACGCTTGCAAGAGGAGCACAATGTTGGGCAGAAAAGCTTTTCAGCAGGAATTCATGCTGTGCAATGAACCAATGAAAGAATCTTAAGGAGAAAGCATTCCAGCAGCTGTAGCTGGCTCTCTGATACTTTTATACTTCGGAAAAATTTTGTAACAGGGACTTTGCAGCTTGTTTAGAGTACAGAGTAAAAAAAAAGAACAAAAGCTCTAGGTTTGGACCTCATGCTGATCCAGCTATCACACAAATGATAAATTTACAGTGTGACATTAATAAGATCAACACAGCTGCTTTACCATGACAAAATAAAGGCTGGTGTGTGGATAACATGCATTTAATTTCAATTGTATCAGTACATTATGCCCTCTTTTGATCCTTGCCAAGGTTTTATGGCATGTCTGTTAGGCAACAGTAAACAGGTTTCCTCTTAGTGTAAACAATTTTAGGTCTCATATTGAGGCCGTCCTGAGATGATCTGTCTGCTTTGTGAATTTGCTTTGAAACAATAAAACATTCTGATAGCAGCAGGAAGAGGGAGGAAAGGAGGTGTCATGCAGAGACAGATTAGTGAGCATGGGGAAATAAGGGTGCAAACGTGGAAGGCGACATCTGCAAATATTTGAGTCCAACAAAGACTGGAAGCTAAATAATGATTAGAACAGAATTAGATGTGTAGAAGAAGATATTTACAGAAAATAGCTAGAGAATCTTGAAAATATTCATACATCTTCAATCATTTGAAATTGTTGTCACATTATAATTATAGACCTTAATGTTTTTATTGGGACACAAAGTAGTGCATAACATTGAGATAAAATTATAATTTTTTTTCAGTTTTTAACAAATAAAAAAAGAAAAAAAATGACATTCATTTGTGTTCAGCCTTCTTTACTTTGACACCCGTAAATAAAGTCCAGTGCAACAAATTGCCATCCTCATCATCATAATAAAGCCTTTTTTATCCAAGTTGCTCCTATTGCGATACAGCATTTCATCTTTCAGGAAGTCTTAGTCAAGATGACAACATAATTCTAATGTAAAACAGACCAAGAAAAGAATATTTGCAGAAGTTCATACAAAATCTAAAAGACAGATGTTGAATATTTTAAATTGATGCAACTTAAATAAAGATATTTGTCACCAATAAAAGCCAAAATAGAACAATTACAGATAGGTCAGGGATATATCTGTGGCGAAGTTCAAAGCTGGGCCAGATTATAAAAAGATATTCCTAGGGAATATCATGGAACACTGTTCAATCCATCATCCAAAATTGGAAAGAGGGTGACACAACTGCAAACCTACCAAGACATGGCCGTCCACCTCAACTGACAGAGTGGACAAAAAGAACATTTATCAGAGAAGTAGCAAAGAGGCCAGTTGTAAATCTGGAGGAGTTACAGTGATCCACAGCTCAGGAGGGACAAACTGTTAACACAACAACTATTCGTCATCCACTCCACAAAGCTGGCCATTCAGCAAAAGTTGTTAGAAGAAGGTCATTGTTGAAAGAAAGCCATAAAATTTATGTTTGCAGTTAAGAAAAAGGTTCTCTGGTCACTACAAAACTGTAAGGCCTAGCCTTCACGCTAAATGTTGTGTATGGGGCAAACAGTACTTGGAATAATACATAACTTGGAAGAAATCATCCCACTGAGAAACACAACAGCTTTGGGGACTGCAAATCAACATGAAAGCAGCAAACCCACAATAAATCATGGTGATGGTGGCAACATCATGCTGTGGGGATCTGATAAGATTTGATGGATGTAAATAAATATAGAGAACCAACCTGAAGAACAGGCTGCAAAACACTTTAGACTAGGTGTGGATCTTTCCAGGATGACAGCAATCCCAAACATACACCCAGAGCTACAAGAGGAGGGTTAGATCCTAACAGTATATGTAAGAATTAGCCATCAGTTGGATTTGAGTTCACACTTAACTCCAACTGAAAATCTGTCAGAACTTGACAACTGCTGTTCATAGATGCTCTTTTTAATCCAGCTGAATTTAAACTACTTTGAAAAAAAGAACGAGGCAAAAGTTTTAGTGTCAAGTTGTGCAAATCTGGTACAAACTCTAGATGTAATTTCAGTAAAGTTGACTGAAAAGATACATATAAGGACACAGCACACTTTTTGTCTTTTTTTGTTTAAAAGCTTAAAAAAACACTCCACTTAAACTCCACTTTGTGTTTGTCTATCATACAAAATCCTTTTAAAATACCCTTTAGTGCCTATTTGAAGCTTACTTTTCAAGGCGGTGTATATGAGGTGCAAGGGCAACACTTACCAACAAAGACGAGAAACAGTTAGATGGATTGTGTGGTGTAATCTGTCTTTATTGTACAAAACCTGGAAACTCGTCAGAGGAACTGCTCCTTTATCAGTTCTGCATGTAAAAGTGCAAGGGGCAATAACAGCTGCAGCAGAAAATCTAAACTGCTTCTTGCCCCTGTTCACCCCTTTCTCACAGGATCATGCAGAGGATAGAATTCTCAGAAAATGTTAGGCTGATGCAACGAGGCCTTGTTCAAATGAAGCTTGAAGAAATGGAAACAGGCTATGCACAGACATAGGTTTTCAAAAAGTTATTACATTTGAGTCAGAGACAGACAACTTCTTACATCCTTAAAACTCCAAGCATATAATAGAGATTGTGTCATTCAAACCAGCACATGAAGCTTAGAATTAGCATAGAATTAGTGAAAAGAGGATTTTATGGGGTGAACAGCTGTCATGACTGGATATGATTTTTCTTGACATAATTCCCTATGCAAAACATTTGCCAAGTACAATTACAGAACAAAGTAAAAATGGGGCTTTAACTACATGTTCTATTTATCCACAGACTCTTTTCCTGAAATGGTTCAAAAGCTGTACAAGTTAATACCCATGTAACCAATATGCTGTTTAAATTTAGTGAATAAGTTAAAAATAATTCACAGGAAGCCACACATAGCAGGAAATCTGGTGCCAAGTCCTAAAATTATAGCTGAGTTTTTGTTGTTAGTATATTTCAATGTTTCTTAATGTCTGGCTTTTAATCTGCATTTTGAGAAATAAAAAAATGTAGCACAACTAGCCAAAGGTATTACATGGCATAGATTAGCCTTGCGTCATACTTTTCTAGACTTACATTACCTGGACAGTTGATCCTGGCTGGCTATTTTCTAAAGTAGAAACACAAATGTTCATTGCGATTTGTATGAACAAATTTGTATGACATATTTATAGAGAGGTCTGGCTAATGGATAAAAAAAGCAATGGAAGGAATGAAGAAAACTAAGAGAAGAAAGGATTCCATTTGCTTCATTTTGAAAGTAAAATCTATAGAAGGGTGTTATCCTAATATTGATATCAATAGTAATCAGCTGTGAGTCATCAGTTTAGCTATAAAAATAGGAGCCTGTTCAAGAAATGGTTTTTAAATGTCACATAATTACAAGGAGGGCTTTACTCGGTTGTAAAAGTCAGGTAGCAGATTTACAGTGTTACAGAAAGTCTGTTTGAATGAAATAGACCTCATTCAGGCTTTCCAGTGATATTTTGGTCATGGGAAAGGAAAGCCTAACCAAACCACCCCCTTTTTCCTCTTTTGACACAGAGTCACAAAGCAAAGCTGTGACCTCATTTCATCCCGCTGCGCAGGAAAAGGTGGATCAGATAGCTGGGGCCGACACCTAAATAGACTCAGGGTTACATTGGACTATTGGGAGAAACAGCAACAATATTAGAAAGTGATGTAGTTAAACCATTTCAAATCTTTTCTTTCATTAGCACATTGGAAGGCTAGACAAGTTCATGGTGAGTTCAGAAAAAAAAGACATCAACATGCTCTTATTCTCTTTTGTATCTGTTCCAGTGAGATTTTCTATTTGATGTTATCAGTGACCAGAGTAACTGCTGGAAGCAATGCAAGATAAAAAAACAAAAAAACAATGCATATCTTTTAAACACAATATATAATATTGAATAGTTATAAGTGTGCAAAAAAAAATAATGAGGTAAATATCAGTAGAAGTGCAAAAAAAGCTATTTTCATCTGCTTCTGTGAGTAGGTTTTTAATGCATGGCAGCCATTTCAGACTTTTGAGAAATCTCCAACTTTCCCACTTATAACTTCTAGGAGCTTCTCCAGTAGTTTTTTTTTTTCAACAACAAACTTGCAAATTTCAATTTCTGAATCAAAATGGAACACTTAATTAAATTGCATCAATCAGTCTGTCATGGTTTTGGGCAGCTTACTGACCCACATTTAGGAAAACTCTCCAGAAGCGGATGGAATAAGTAAAAAGATGTTATAAAAGAACAGGGATTTGTAGTTCTGAGCTCGACTGGTCACTATTTCTTCCAGGAGATGTCAGTGGGAGAAGAGGGGAAGATCTTTGCAGTGGATAACAAAGATAAATTAGACAATGTATTGGCAAATATCTCACTGTTAATGAGATTCTTGGCCACAAGGAGGGAGACTATGAGGGTCTTGCGATTGTGAAGAGTCCACATCATGTCAGAAAAAGGTCCAAGGAGGTAAAGTATGCAAGTCCGGCATGACCAGGTGTGAGTGTGGAACATAGACTGAAATCCTTGAGCTGACAGGGCATTGCCCACTGAGAGGTAACAGGAAGAATTAACTCATAGAAAACCTCACATCCACCAGTTTGGGTTGAGTATCAAAGATCCTCATGTCCAGGTGTCTTGTTGACAAAAATAAGTTGAAGCTCAGCCTCCACCCTGCAGAGGTGGACTGGCAACTCAGAGGATAATTATCACAGATCAGCTTCTCTGTCTCTGCTAAAGAAAAAAAATCCCCTCAGCATTACACCTCCACAACAATGTTTTAGAGTGGGAAAGGTGTGTTTGGGGTAATATGAAGTATTAGTTTTCTGAAACATGACAAAATATGAAATAGTTAAAGGGATATAGAACTGTAATTCCTAGTTGTAGCAGAAAAACAGTTTATGCAGCTGGAATGCCTGAAAAGGTTTGTTCTTTGTTGTTCTGCACCTTTGAACTTTACTGAAACTATTAAGAATCAACCAGTGTGCATTGTATGACAATCTTTATGACTGCATTATTGTTAAGAAACATTTTGTCAAAAGAAATTTCTCATCTACTTTTTATAATGATGCATTTCAACATTTCCTTCAGTTCACTGAACTGGCAAACATTTCAGTTTCTCCCATTTTACCGTTTTGGTTCATGTCAGAGTCCTCACGGAGTTGCAGTCAACTGTAGGAGAGTGTTTGCGTAGTAGAGAAAGTCAGCCAGGAAGTTCAGCCAGTATAGACAGGACCCTCCATTAGATCCTAACAATCCATTTCCAACGGTCCTCACAGATTTGAGCCCTACTTCAACCACCATGGCACATTTATTTCTGCTTTGTGTAAATGCTGATCAAAAGATGAGATATGTCAAATATCGCTAATCTTGGTTCTGGACATCTTTACCTATTCTGGGGGACTGCTTTTTCATTATTTAATTATTATATCACTGCTACTTTAGTTAGGTTTGTAAGAAATGGGTAGACTTGTAATACATTCAAGTCTTATTTAAAACAAAGAATGTAAATCAGAAAAAAAGTGTTTTTAATGCTATGTAGGATAGTCCTGGTCAGACTGTCAATTATTGAGATTAGAGGGAGGAACTAATGAACAGAGGTTAAACAGGAGCCAGAATAAATCATTGTTCATCATAAATGTCTTTGTGTATGTGTGTGATTATGTATGTATCTCTATATGACAGAAAGACAGAGAGAGGTTAGATATATGGATGTGTGGAGCACTGATATGAATCCTGTACTGGTCTCCTTCATCATGGGGAGCCAGCCCAAAAGTTTCACTCCTTAGCCATCTGTTCTCAGTTAAAACTGTGTCGCTGTCTCTGTGGCAAATGTTCACACAACAGCTGACACTGAGCAAATACATTTACACATCCAAAAAGATGCATTTGATTTTTTTTAAAGTATGAAGAGCCTCCTAATTGTGTCCACATAAGTCCACAGCACAACAATGTGGAATTGTTAAATAAATGTATTCGCTTTGTATTTAGGTGATCCAGCAGCAACTCCTTATCAACCTAATAAAGATTTTTGAGTCACATTTAAATTAGTCAGCAATAAACTGCAAAGAGTAGTAAAAAAAAATCTAATTTATTTCATAGCTATCAACTCAAAGACTTGAAATAGTCTCCCATCAGAAGCAGTACTTACTAACATTTATAACTCCACCCTTTATTTCTTTTATTTATTAAGTTCTAGCACCTGAATCCAAACCACTTAGTTGGCTTAGGTATAAAGACATTATGTACTTACATAACAGATTCCTTTCAACATTATCTACTTATAAATTTCCCCTTTCTCTTTTGCATATAAATATCCTTCTTAAATGGTAACAACTTATCCCGGTCTAGGAACAAACTGGGCCTCACACATAGTTAAGTGGTTAATATATATAGTGTCTTGCTGTCATGTCATGGTCGGTGTTGTAACACTCAGTGGTTAAAGATTTAAATGCATAATTTCCCCACACTGCCTGCAACATATCATCTGATGGAACCTCTAGAAAAAGAAGAAATAAATTGACTGCTGTCCTTATGCCGCACCTCTAATACCCATCTTCAGACCCACGCCCAGTGCTCAAATCCTGCACATGGTGTCACCCTCCTCCTCATCTTCTCCCTCGTTCTGCCCCAGTGAAGAAGTTAGAGGCTTGACCTAAAATCTGGGGTGATGAATTACTCCCATACTACTGAATCTAGTAGTCTAAATAATGTGTCTCTGCTCAGAGTTCAGCTTTGGCTGATCTGCTGTTTCTGCTTCCAGGTTCTTAATCTTATAACTATATAAGGTATTACGATCTCTGTACTGGTATTTGGATTGAACTGTTCTAGGGATTTTTAAATATGGTGGCTTGCAGGAATATTCAGATCACTTGAAAATGTTTACATTGTCACATTGTAGGACAGGTATAAATATTAGCCTTGTGCTTTTGCATGTACCTTTTCAGTCAAGTTGTTTAAATTGTTGCCAGTGCTTTAAAGCATGGATAACAAATTATTTGATGACTGAGTGATAAATAAAAAATCAATCAACCAATCAATCGACCAGTCGATCAATTGACCAGTTGAAAAACAAAGCAACATTGTAATTACAAATGTCAATGTATTTTTTCTGGATTTTTATGTACACCAAGCAACTCATAAATTGTGAAAGAAA
Organism: Xiphophorus maculatus; assembly: GCF_002775205.1. Taxonomy (NCBI): domain Eukaryota; kingdom Metazoa; phylum Chordata; class Actinopteri; order Cyprinodontiformes; family Poeciliidae; genus Xiphophorus; species Xiphophorus maculatus. The sequence goes on from NC_036453.1 coordinate 29,335,584, forward strand.
AGAAAAACTATATCTAATTAATTTTCAGTTTGTTTCATAAATAAAAATCTGAATAGTGTGCTGTGCCTTTGCATCCAGTCATATCTTCTTTGTTACCTCTAAAGAAGTGCAGTTAAGTGCAACCAATTGACTTCAGAAGTCAACAAATTAGAAAACAAAGTCTACATGTGTGTTTTATCTTATTAGATAATAGTTCAAAAAACACTTCAAAGATTGACTAGAAGAAATGAGTGAAAAAAACCATCACAAAGATCAATGAAAACAAAAAAAAATGAGAATAGGTTTCAGCTAGGCTTAAGTTTTAGATTGGCGTTCTCAGTTTTCAATGTTTGGAAAGAGTATGGTAAAACTACAAACCTATAAAAAAATGTCTGGTTACCTAAACTGCAAGGGGAGTGTTTATTTGAGAACCAGCTCAGAGGCCAATGGTGTCTCTGGAGGAACATCAGAGATCTAAAGCTCAGCTGGAAGAATCTGTCAATAGTGTAATTTTAGAGATATACTAATCAAATCTAGCCTTCGAAGGCTGAAGAAAGACACTATAAAGAAAGGTAAAATACAGCTCATTTACAGTGTGCCACAAACAATTTCAGTGTCGCAGGTTAGGAAGAGGGTGCTCTTGACTGATGAGATCAAAACTGAACTTTCTGACCTTCAAACAAAGAAGGTGGTAGAAAGCTAACACTGCACATCACATGGAGGGGGCAGCAGCATGGTGCAGAGGTTGGTTGGGACAGAAGTTCAATGTCTGGGGTACCACAGAATACGTATGCTGGTAGAATGGCCTAATCAAAGTTCAGACCAAAATTGAGTAAACAATCTGTGGCTAGATTTGAACACTGTTATTCACAGATGCTCTTTGTCTAATCTGACTTAACATATGAGATTGTCCTGAATTGCAAAGCTGGTAGATCGATGCCGAAAACTAGTTAAAGCAACCACTATCCATATGCCTAGTTTATTATTCGGTAACACAAAAAGGCTGACGACTAATTCCAATAATGCACAGGGAGCTGCAGCTCCTTTAGAAGTGCAGGCACGCTCCTTTGTCTCTACAAAGCCTACTTCCACTGAATGGAGCTGGGGGGCACCAAAGTCTGCTCTCTCATCTCTCATCTCAACAGCCTTCCTTTTGCCTCCCTCTCCTCTGTTCCCCCCTTTTGTGTGTGTGGCTACCCGAATAAATTAGCGGTCGGTAAACGAGGGGAGGATGTGGCGGAGGAGGGGACGAAGAGGAGTATAGGGGGCTGGGCCTTGTGGCGGAGGAGTCGGCTTTCAGCTAGAGAGGTGCACAGCTCCATGAAGCGGCTGTGAGGGACTGGATGCTGAGAGAAGGCGAGAAGGGTGAAATAAAAACATTTAAGACAGGCGGTAAGATCCCGGCTTGAGCTGCGCAGGAGGATCTCTGTCGCTCTCCTTTTTTTTAAATCTTTTGCTGCAGAGCGAGAAGAGGCAGATCAGCTTCCCAACTGATCCAAACGCGCTCACCTGATAGAGAAAGAAGCTTCACCGGTGGAGTAGCCTAACCTGCTGTTCTGTTTGGCCGGATTAGGCAGTCTGTGGAATTGGCACTCTTGCCGTCTTTGTGTGGATGTTCTCAAAACAACCCCTAAAAGCTCTCTCCATTCAAGATTTTGTCCGGGCAGATTGGCTCTCGTCTAGGGGGGGACATTGAAAACCCGTTTGCATACTAATCAGGTTATAACCAGAGCGCACATCCACAGCCGGATTGAGTCCCATGAATGTAAGTGACTCCTATTTTTTCATCTTCACTCTGTATTTGCTGGGGGTTTTTTCTGTTGGGACCTAGAATTGAAATAAACTCTTGATAGGTGGGTGGGGGTGTCAGATATCTCCTTATAGGGGTGCATCCTGCATCTTCACCTTGTATGCAGAGCTGGCAGCTGTTCAGGCTGCTGTGCAAAGCCTCAATGTGGTAGAAGGGCTATAAAAGCAACTCAAGATCAGTGGATCATAGTGAAACATTTAATATTGACCTCAGGCAGCAAACAAAATGAAGAACATGATTCATGTTTTATTGAGACCTCAATGGAAAATAAAACAGTCCTACCATGCCAAAGAAGGTTATTGGACCATATGAAAATATTTGCTACCACTATGTTGATTGCTTTTTCTCCAACATTGGCAGCATTCAGTGACCACACATTACAAAGTTGCTCAAAGTGTGTCAAAACTTGACTGAATACTGGATGCACCGATCATTCAGCCATAAATCAGAATTGACCAATTCTCACTTGAATGTTTCAGATCAGTGAACCACTGGTTCAATAAAGAAAAATCTGCACTTTTTTCATCTCTACATATTGAATGCATTAAAACTAAGAAATTCCACAGTTTTAAGTCTCAAAACACATATGGTGCACTTTTTGTCACTAATCATATGTTTGTGTTTTTGAAAATGTGTGATCAGCAGCTCAGATTGAAAGAAAAACTGCTAATGTACGAATGTTGGCTACAGAAAAGGCTGATTGATGCACATCTCCTGGAGATACACAAATCACAAGAGGAAATAACTAAAACCGAAAGACTCGCTGATGAGCTACATCTTTATAGACTGTAAAAGTAAGACATTGAGAGAGCTTTGACTTTGTTAGGCTTTCTGAAAAACTGATTCTGACTCAACTTAACATTTTTCCTTTGTCATAAAAGTGTATTTATAGCAGCCCAGTGATGTCTGTATGCCCAAAACCTAAAAATGGAGAATGCAGGGTTACATTTGAGTGCCTGACCACAACAGTTAGGCATATCTGATGTCAGCTTCACTTAATTCCACAGCTTCTGCTTTTCTGCTGCACTGAAGGATACAGACGTTTTTCGCATTGTTACTCTATACTTTTTCAACAGCTCCTGCACGCTCCAGCTCAGCAGTCCGCTGGCCTCGATGTCAGCCTCTGGTCTGCATAAAAACCACAGAGAGTTTAGTTTTTTTGTTTTTTTTTTTTCTTGTGGAGCGATGGGGTGTGCAAGAAGGACGGTTTCTAACATGAACCATATGTATATCTAGTTGGTACAGCAGCGACTGTATAGGGCCTCTGTACAAACAACTTATGGTTCCTCTTATCAGCAGCTTAGAGGAGCAGACTTTTCTTTGTATGAACATGATTTGAACAGCCAAGTATGTTTTTTCAACTATTTCACCGTGGACTCATTTTGGAGTTTAATTATCAGTAATATTTTCAGCCAAGATTGCATTGTAGAGTGATTTTGATGGGTTGGTTTTGAAGTCTGGTAACTCAGCTGTTCGCCTGGGCCCCTTTTTAAAAGTGGTTTTACTCGTCTACATTAAACATATCTCAGAAGGATTTTGAAAATAAATGTCTTTAATGGTGTCTGTATCAGCTTGTCAAGGCAGAGAGGTCAGTTCCTTCGGTTTTGAGTCAAGTCCTTTTAGAGTTTATCAACAGAATAAACAGTCTGCTGTTTGTCTTGCACTTTCTGTGGTTCTGCATTGCTGAACGAGTGAGTAAAGAGTCAGATGGGGTCACAGGCTTGATTTTCAGCAGGGCCAAGCTGGATACTCACACACTTCTGTGACAGAAACATCTGCTGAATGACTTAATATTACAGCTTTGAGCTGCATCACATCCATAATAGCTGCAACTTGGCATCAGTCTTGATTTGTTTTTTGCATTGTATTTGATGAACAACATGAATATGATTTTTTGTCTGAATCTTGCTGATGAATACAGGTAAAGTTTGTTTGATGAAGATGAAAGCGAATGCAGATTAATCACATAGATTTCTCTAGTTTTCAGTTTTATTGTTTGTGCTTTTTGTCACGTTTGGCTGATGTTTTCTTGCCTTTCTCAAGCTGCCTTGGGAGTTTACTTGGAATCGGAATACACATTGCAGATTGCACATTTGCCACCCACTTTGACACTGAAATTCCACTAGTGTTGTATACAGTGTAGGCCACCACATAACCCACATAAAATGTACAAATATGTATTTGCCTGAAGTGTTTTTATCATTCTATATCTTGACAAAGACAAAACAACTTCTTACAATACACAACTCACAGGAAGCTATGTGTAAAATGAAATGCATACGACACAGTCATGTATTAAAGCTCTTGTGTAAACTCCAGACATGCATCGATTAGAGTTTAGTGACCTTTATTTGTACCCTTGTTTTTACAAAACTTTGCAGATAGACATTTCTTATTTTAGGAGTAATATGATATTGGAACAACAATGAAAATATATTATATTACCTACTTGCTGTGAATGGTCAAACAGGCTTGACATCTTAAGCAGTCCTCAGCTTTGTCTGACTGTTAGAAATTTATCCTAATTTTGAAAGCAATTGGGCTGGATGATAATGAAAAAAAACTTATAAGCAGGATTGCATTGGTCAATGCACTTGAGAAACGGTAACATGCCCTGAAACATTATATTAACTGTTATGTACTGAAAGTCTTGCTCTCTCTCGCTCTGTTATAGCCTGGAGTAACTACAGACATATCACAATTTGTCATAACAAGCAGTTTTCTTTTGTACACCTTCGAGGTTCCTCTGGACATAAATTTAAAATGGTTACTAATATTGGAATTGGTAACTTTGAGTCTTTTCCTCTGAGTAACAACTTTCATAGTGAAAAGTGTTGTCATTTGTGCTACCTGTCATTGTGTTGCATTCACTGACTGGCAAAAGATCTGGCTTTAGAGTTTCTCTCACCAGCTGATTTCTCTGTGCATATCTGGTAAAATCTGCCTTATCTCTCCATGACATTGTTGCCAACAAGAGTAACAAAGGAAGACAGGAGGGAAAACAGAAAGCATTTTCATAACAGAATCCCACAGTTTGGACCGTTAGTTTAGTTACACTTCAGAGTAGTTCTTTTGTGGCTTTAGGTTTACTCTTGGGGCATAACCATCTGTATACAAATATCGGAAAGTGACTCAGAGACTTCCCTCCTTCTTTCTCAATCACACATACGCTTGCACAGTAACCACAACCCTAACATTACCTCACCATTATATTCTTAACTGTGAACCCTTCTGAACACATATCATTGAATTCCTTCAAATGCAGCTACATAACAGTTAAAATAAAGCAAAAATAAATATTAGCGTCTTATCTAGTAGATTATGCTGTATATTACAAAAGGGTTAGCTCTACACTGGTAAACATCTAGCAGATGACAGCTAACAGAAAGCAAACATGAGGATAAACAGCGAAAAAAAAGAGATTGTCTCTCCTCCTCCTTTGCTCCCCAAGTAGCCAATGGAAATATTTACCCTTCATCTTTCACCGACTGGTTGATGCTGAAGCCCGAGGACTGTGTTGGTTTTTTTTATTTTTTTTTTATTTACCTCTCACCCACCACTTTAGACATAACACAAGGCATAAACTCTATATACTGTGGGGGATTTTGATGCCATTCTAATTTATCATGCAAAATGTGGACCCTGAACCAGTGCTTAGCGGATTTAGAGCATTGTGTGAGGAGAAACGAGCCCTGAGATGTTTAGTTTTCTGGAAAATCACTTTGTGTTTGAATCATCTGGCCACACTAAAGCCAGACAGTTATTAATAGCTTTACTAGAAGAGTTTTGAAAGGAGATCCCAGCTGATAAGGAATCTTTTTTTTCTTCAGATTTCACTTTATAACTTTTATCTCTGGGGATTTGTTGTTTTTGTAATAATCAAATGAAAGTAAATCATTGATTTAACACTTGTGATTACGTTTGCAACACCTGAGAATAATATTTGAGTTACTAAAATGTTCTACGTTGTCTATAGACTCTTTCATATGGTGTTGAGACTTATTTTTCCATGACTCTGGAGAAGATATTACAGTATGCCTTAGCCAGCCAGGCAAAGGAAATTACTGGACTCTCCTGTTGGATGCAGGGTGGAGCTGGAGCCCTGAGACAGTACAGTCCAATTTCTGTTTGTTCTGAGGCCCATTTCTGATCTACCTGCTGTTCATTACTCAGCGTCTTTGTCCTGGCTGAAGGGATCCTTTAAACTGAACAATGCGCTGAGTTGAAATATGGCACACAATGGACCAATCATAGACATCTGGTCAGGTGGAATCTGTAGATGTCTTGAGCTGTTCATTCTAAAAAACAAGATTTTTAGCCTATATTAAACTTCACTTTTGTCACAGTTAAGTTTGTGGATGTCAATTGCATGCTTAGTGTTATTCTGCTCATGCAGAGGAAGAGAGACTGTTGTGAATCTGTATATTTTAACGGAAGTGGAAATTTTTTTTTTATATATATTTTGATAATGTTGTAATAGTAGACAAAATCAAACTTTGAAGAAAATGTGCTTTGAAGAGGCAGATGACTTATTGGAAATATGAGAAAACCACAGAACAGTTTGTTTTTAGTAAGCTATGCATGACCGTATATAAACATAGTGGGTGACTGTGGCCCAGTGGGTTGAGTAGTTGTCTTGGAATCGGAATGTTGTGTTTGATTCCAGCTTCCTCTTGTGACATATCAATGCGTCGCTGGTCACTTTACCCTGACTTACCTACTGATTTGTGTATTGGCATATGCGTGAGTGTTTGTGAGTGCGGCTGGGTAAAAGTGAATGTAGTAGAAAGCACTTTGAGTGGTCTAGACTAGAAAAACAGGCTAGACGCAAAAACAAATTCAGTCAATTTATCATAAGCACATAACTATTGCAAAATATTGCAAATGTTTCTAAAAATAGGTTAAAGATGCCCACTTACAAAGCCAAACCATGGAGTTAGAGTTATATCAGGATAGTCACTTCAACTATAGACTTTTCCTCTGCTGCCAATCTTTAAAACAGAATAATTTTGTATTTTTTTACATGTACTTGTTACACTTATTTCTGGGTGCCTCAACATTAGTTAAAAAGTTAAAGGGGTGCTCTTCACGTATACCAGGGGCTTGAGAGTACTGTATCAGGCTAACAATGCTGAAGATGGCATTTGCTTAATGTCTTCCAATTGGAGCCAAACTAAAGGACTAGTTCACTGTTCTCAAAGCAGTAGAGATGATGCATGTGATCATCTCTACTTAAAAATCTAAAGTTGTTGGGCAGGGGTTAGCGCGACCCATATTTGGAGGCCTTGAGTCCTCGACGCGGCCGTCCCGGGTTCGACTCCCGGACCCGACCATATTTGCCACATGTCTTCCCCCCTTTCCTTCCCAGTTTCCTGTCAGCCTACTATCATATAAGGGACACTAGAGCCCACAAAAGACCCCCTGGAGGGGTAAAAAAAAAAAAAAATCTAAAGTTGTTTAATTGATAAAGCCTGAACTGGATACATTTATGCAAACCCGATGTTTACTAAAATATTATGTCGATGTTCTTTTTGCCATTGGTGTCTCTTTACATTAAGACAGTCCAAAAAATCTTGGACTGAATTTGTCAAAATTGATTCTTTAAAACACTGGCAGTGGGTCATGAAACCTTTACTCCACTTATATAGAAATATAATTTAAAAATTGATATGGAGTCAACCTTTCTTTTTTTAATGTTTTTGGATATTAATACAACTTCAGGAGAGTGGTGTAAGTTAACTTATCTTTCATATGGTAAGAATTTTATCGCTGTGACTTAATCGTCTATTTATTGATTATCCTATCAGGAATCTCAGTTCTGTGTCTGTTCACTTTAATTACCATAAGAGATTTCTGCTTAGATCTTTTTATTAAATCTTTCCGACTGAGTCCAAGATGAATGCAGTCATGTGGCCATTTAATTTCACACTTTTATGAATGAAGCTATGTGCTAATGTCACAACTGTCATGAAAATATAGATATGAAGGTGGCTATGTTTGAACAAAGATGAATGAAATGCAGTTGCTGCTTTCCATCTGGTTGCTAGATATACTAAAAAGTGACTCAGCTCAGAGGGAAGAGGAGAGAGCTTCCCTGTGAAGCACCTCATGTGTTTTTAATGAAGTTAGTGAGATGATCTGAGCTTCTGATGACTTCAAACACTTGCACAGTGCTGAGAGCTGTGTTGTTCAGGTAAAGCAGATTTTTATATATGCTAAGGGACTTGGATACTGGTTGTGTGTGGCATGCAAAAAACAAACAAGGAAAGTTGCAAAAGTTTTTGTTTATTGATAATATTTCGCATCAGGCAAAAGATGATTCATTCTTTTAAAGTGTCAACCCCATTTGTGTGTCTTTTCATCATGTTTTTATTTTGTCATTATTAACTGATGTGTTAAACAAAAGCAGACAGGCTCAAACCCCAGACTTACCACAAGAAGTGAAATAAAGTAATATGATACAAAGGCATTTTCTTGGAGAACAGCTGCCGGCGCGCCACTAACTAAGGAGTTGATGGAGAATTTAATATCTAGTAAGCCAAATAACTGTCTCAGTTTTTGACCCAGAGTTAAGTAATTGCAGTTCTTGATATATTTCCCAGAACTGTCACCCGCGAAGCAGAAGAAGAAGCAGAAATTAAGCTTTTAGGATTTTTCTTATGACGATACTCACCTCCTTTCACCCCCAACAATTAGCCAGCTGGCAAACTCCTCAACAAATTATCTTATCTCTTTGATTATTATTTATGCATTTTCAGAAACAATAACATGGTTTGATCCGAATATGGCTGGCTTGCTGCTTGGCTATGTCACTGATTATTTCATGAGATGGAATGCAGAAACAGATTAGGAAAGGTTTGTTCTGCCATGTGTGGTGGAGCTATGACATTGGATCTACTGTTTCCCTCTTCCTGACATTGTTGTGGCTGTCATCTGTGTGTTTTGTCTTTGACCTTTTCCTCTTTTAGCTTGATAATTAATGATTCATATGGTGTACCATGTTTACGTGTTGTAATTTTCTCATTGTATGTGGAGGAAGAAAGTTTATGGCTACAGCCGTGTGTGGAAGAATTCATCTCTGACAAAATTTCTGATCTGTGAAGAAAACAGACATTTTAAAGCCAAGAACAATAATGAGGTGAAGGTTTGGGTGATGTATGTAAGTATTTGTGGGCTTTAGTGGTACAGACTCTTAAACAAACAGTAATTACAGCAAATACCACAGTACTAATATAACCATACAGCTTAATTTTCAGCTGAAACAAATTGACTCATGAGGTAGTTGATTGTACATTTTAATATCTTCCACATTGCTTAATTGCTTCCAGTCAAGGTTTTTCCTCCCCCCTGATACAATACAGAGTTGATGCTTTCCTCCATAGGATACAATTCAAAACGATTTGCTTGACACCCTGTAAGGACATATATATGAGCTTCAGCATTGGTTCAGTAATATTTGACATCGACATTGACATGGTTCCACTCAACAGCTTTGCCCTTGTGGAATATTAAGCGAGCTTGGATGGGGAGGGGTGGTGAGTGACGGTCAAAAGCAGCTGCTGGTTCACCTTGACGGCATCCATTATTTTCAGCAGGTTACTTTCTGCATTTTCTAAGTTATTGTTATCACACACTGGATGGTTTTGTGGATAAAAAACACAAGTATTACATATACTCAAGCAGCCCTCACTCTGGAGCACTGCAGTACTTTGACTTGGTCTTAAAGGTTAAGAGGAAGGTGAAGAACCCCCAGCTGTGTTTTCACTTTCTCTGCGGCTTCATGGATGGTTCACAATTGCGTTATTTATGTCTGTGTGCGAGAGACAGCATTTGTGTGCCCTCGGGAGGACCAAGTTTAACAACTTTTTTGATTCTGTGGCTGCTACTGTGGAAAAAAAGCAAGAGGTTAAAATGAATCCCTGTTTAGTGTCAGATAAATTCTGACACATAAATTCCTAAATGCTTGTTTGGAATTTGTAAAAAGTAAGGCTTCAAAAAATACAGTTTCTCTGTCATATAAACTTTCTCTATAAATGCACTCCAAGGTATGATTTATGGTATAAATATTTCTTTTATTGTTATTGTTACTTTTAAATAAATTAGATCATTTAGTTGTATGGGTATCACAATGCCTCCATCTCACTAGACTAGGAGATTAAACATGGATGGATTGCCTGTACACTGAATAAAAAAAGCATACAGTTTACCAAAACTTTTCTGTCTTACTGTTCCTGTGGTTCACAGTGGTTACAATGACTTGACAGAAAGATGTGGAGTGATTTTTCCGCAGCGCTCCATGCTGGGCGGTCCCAGTCTTGTTAAGCAGCACTACTGGTCACTCCTACTCCTTCTTATTTGTGAGATAGGAAGTGAGGAAGTCAGCTGTTTGGAAAGTCATGGGATGGAAAGCAAAGGAAAGCCACCTGTTGATATTGCATGTTTTTTTTTTAAGTTTTAGTTTGTGCTTAAAAGGTAGAGATGCATATTTAGTAAGCAGTAGACGGCATGTTTGCTACATGATAGTCCAGTCAATTAACTGACAAATAATAGCTTAATATACTCTCAGGGGTATTCTATAAAGAGCAGAATAAAAGGGAATCATATAATTCAACTAAGCACCTTTGCAATTCCTTTTACAGTATTCTAGATTCTCCATTAGTCTTCTACCACTGTGTAAATTGAGAAAAAAGAAGCTAAACCCTTTAAACAGACTGGCTGTTTCAGATGACTCAACTTTGAATTTATTTCAAACAAATGGCTCATCAGCAGGCCTCCGTACTCCTTTGCAATACCAATTAGGAGTCATTCAGTCATTTAATTCCGGTATTCTGGTGGAGGGATGCATATAAAAGAAAAAAGTCACCACTGTCCATAAACTGTTTCGCTTGTCCAACCAGCTGTGTTTTTTCTACCGTACCTTCTGTTTTTTAGCTGTTTTTACCCCTGAGCCTTTACTTGCTCATTTTACTATGCATTGAAGGAGCATGCAAGCCCATCATCTGGAACAGATGTTTTTTATTTTGTAAAGAAATATTTCCATGTTTTTAAACTGAGAACGTATTGTTCTATCCGAATACTTTTATATATTGGATACCTTTTGAAATAAGCAGGAATACAAGATGCAGCAAGACAGTTCTGCATGTGTTTTCCTGAAGTGTACCGCAGTGTAGCCTTTACATTTGTAAACAGTGCAGTAGTTTTATATTTATCTATTTCTCATGTTATTACTTTTTTTTTCTTCTGGCCTGGCTGGCTGGTAAAATCTGGGACATTTTGTCTCATGGGACTTGGTTTGTCACTGTGTGTTTGGATTCCTCTTTGGAAATCTCCGTGAGAATAAATAATGGTCATTGTCACAGGTTGTGGTGACATCTTACTGCTAAAGAGATTCATACATCACCAGTCACCAAAGCCTTTGAAATGGCAACTGCCTTTGGTAGACTTCTATTTGTCAGTGATTTTGTTCATTTGTTTTTAAATTTGTTTAGTCAGGGTATAAGTTGTTGCTTCTTGAGATCTTTTAGCCTACCTGATATTGACAGACAGGCTCTATTTTAATAATGTATTTACTTTAAAAGTCAGGTCAGATCTAGCTGTGGCTAATGAAATAAAACAAAAACATGGTGACAATTACACTTATTTATTGACTTTACATGGGAGGCAATTATATTTTCACATACGGTCAGGTGGCTGTGGATAGCTCTTTCCCCTGATCAAATCTTCATTTAGAAACTGAGATCATCTTAGACTGATAATAAAATGTTATTTTGTTAACCGAAACATATACAGTACAGACCAAAAGTTTGGACACACCTTTTAATTCAATGAGTTTCCTTTATTTTCATGACTATTGACATTGTAGATTCACACTGAAGGCATCAAAACTATGAATAACACATGTGGAAATATGCACTAAACAAAAAGGTGTAAAACAACTGAAAATACCCCTTATATTCTAGTTTCTTCAAAGTAGCAACCTTTTGCTGTGATTACTGCTTTGCACACACTCTGCATTTTCTTGATGAGCTTCAAGAGGTAGTCACCTGAAATGGTTTTCACTTCATGGGTGTGCCCTGTCAGGTTAATAAGTGGGATTTCTTGCCTTATAAATAGTCATGAAAGTGAAGAAAACCCATTGAATTAGTAGGTGTGTCCAAACTTTTGGTCTGTACTGTACATGTGTCCAAAAACTAAAAAACAGAACAAATATTTGAGAAATCAAATACTTTGTCACAACAATGTACCACGTACTATGGCAAGCATCTTATAGGATTTACAGAAAATACATTTGCTTTGGACAATCTGTCAACTTTCACATCTCCCTCAGAGTAAATGGGTAAATAAATTAATGATCACTCTGAACTACATGAACCACTTGAGCTATGAGGTGGAACTACCCAGAAAGCAGTAATTAATTTAAACAGACCTTCTTAGACTCCTCCTGCCTCCTTGACCCAGATACTTTGTGTTCCCAGCTGAGGTACTTCCCCTGCCTATAGTATGCGAGTTGTATGACATGTCTCTGAACTCACTCCTGCATTAATATTTATTCTGTTTTGTACTCCACATGCATGTATATTTCAGCCGGTGTCTAGCTGCCCAGACGGTGGTGTGCAGCTACAGAGATTGAGGGTGATTCTGTTTTAATTAAGCCAATTGTGCAAACAAATTGAAACTGATACGCAGCTTTAGTGTAGAAATGTAATTAGAGGAAATGTGTGTGTATGTACGTAGAGCGAAATATGCTCATATACACTCACACACGCATGCATACGCATGTACAGAGCGACAGCTGAAGTTGGAAATGGGATGTCTATATCCAGATATCCAGGAAAAGGCAACTTAGGAGGTGATAGGGTCACGGTTGTCGACCCCTTAAGTACACACACAACCCAAACCGCATGAAAACTGAGATGCAAAGCACTCCACCATGTACCACCACCCCCTTTCCCCACAGAATGCTTCATCCATCCATTTTATTGCAAAGCTTTCTTTTAAGCACCCTGCACCAGGTTTCATCACAGCATCACAAATCCTCAGTCATTCAGTCACACACTTGTCAAGAAACAGATTTTTGTTACACTTTTTAAGTGACACTAAAACCGGAACCTCAGATCTCTTTACATTGTACTTTGGCTGCATTGGAAAAATTTTATGTCTTAACATCTACAGAACTTAGCAGGAACATTCATACTCATTAGACTTCTTATACATTTCTCACATTAAAGCCACACACACATTTATGTATTTTATCGGGACAACTGACACAAAGTAGCACATAATTACAGAGCCGAAAGAAAAGTACACTTGGTTTTCAAATTGCTTAACGATTACATTTTCTTTTTTGTTTTTTTAAAAAAAGCTTTTGTCACTTCTAGTCTGACACCCATCAACTACAGTCAAATGCAACCTATTGGATTCAGAGGTTAAGTAATTCCATGTGGCTTCTGCTGTATAAAATACATTTATTCTGTGAAGCCCTGTGCATCATAAAGATATTTGTAAGAATTGTCTGGTCAGAATAGACTAAAATTGATTCTTTAGATTTACATTTAAAATGCTGTGTTTGTGTGAAAAAGAAAAAACACTGTACAATACCCTGAAGACATTTTGACCACGTGAAAACAATGGTGGGGGAGGCATCATTCTGTGGGGACTATTATACTTAGAAGGAACTGGAAAACTAATAAAGTAAGTGGACAGATTTAAAAACCTGTTACTAAAGCTGTAGAAGACTTTTGACTGTGGTGGAAGTTCACCTTCCTGCAGAAGCCTATACAGACCTGAAGCATACTACCAGAGTATTAATGAAATGGTTCAGATCAAATCATTACATCTTACAATAGTCCTGTTAAAGTTCAGAAATAAATCCAATTGAGAATATTTTGGCCAGACATGAAAAGTTGCTGTTTATAAATACTATCTATCCAATCTAGCTGAGCTTGAGCTATCCTGCAGCAAAGAGCGAGGTAAAAATATTACACTATAAATTGTCAAAGGTGCTAAGATGTGCATATGATGACAATGAGTAGTTATTAGTAAAAGTAAAAATACAAATTTGTGCAATATGTATCTTTTATTTGTTTAAAATTCTACTAAACGGTTGTACTATAATTTGTGCTGTGTCAAATAAAACTTTTTTGGACTATAAATCAGTTTGTAGATGCAATTTAGCAAATTCTTAAAATGTTTAATAAGTATGAATACTTAAAGTTTTGAATCAAATTTCTGCTTTTTAGGTCTTTAGAACATATTTTCCCATCATTTTGTTGTGTTTTTCACTTCACCATCTCTCTATGTTTGGTTACTGCTTGTTGTAGTTATCACAAAAAACATCTAAAGAACTGGAATATTTAGAGGGAGAGCCAGTCCTCTCAGCAATTGTGGAACTAGCTGAATAAAACTGCATGCTGTACTATTGAAACCAAAGCAACCAGGCAAGGAAAGATCGGAACTGAAGAGGCCATCTTTGTGACTTTGCGTCCAGTTTAACTTGGCTGTGGGGTAGCTGTGCCGTGCCCAGCAAAATCTGTTAAATCAATTAGAGGGGACTGGCGGAAAAAAAGGAGGTGGAGTGAACATTTTGGGGTAAAAGGGAGATGAAGCTGTTCCTGACTACTGAGATACGACAGGAAAAACGGCAGTGTTTTTAGATGGCCTCGTAGTGAAAACAGTATGGTTTGCTAATATTTAGTAACAGCACTTTAGAGTGGAGGATGTATTTAAGGCTTTGAGGGTTGCACGCGGCGGCGAAGGCAGATTATGGAGGAGCACTGCCAGATATAATGTGGCTGAGACTGCATGGAGCCCTCAGCGGTTGGCCTTATTGAGGGGGGGGGGGGGGGGGGGGGGGGGGGTGGTCGCACATGAATTTGCATGCAGATGTCATGGGCATACAAAATCCCAACACACCACAAATTCAAGTTTGAACTTAGGCATCATGTACTTCTTCACACCCTACCTTAAATTATTGATGTAAACTTTTATAGGTTGCAGAAAAATTAAAGAGTACCACTAGAGGGTGTAAATCAAGTGCTAAACTTTGACTCCACTGTTTAAACCAATGTGAGCTTCGAGCCTTTGTTCACTCTGTGTCTCATCAGATCATGTTTTCCAGAGTAAACACAAGTGTATTATAGTACGTGTCAAAAGGGGGAATGATGTCATTGTCCGACTGCTCATTGACAGTGACAAATTGCAGTCATGTGATATGTTCTCAAATATAACCTTTTACTGACACTCGCAAAGCAACAAGGGAGAAATTGAGGATGTTAAAAAAGTGTGTGCACAAACACATTTTGGAAAATACCCTTTTAGATTTTTTTTTCTAACAAAAGGATTGCCTTGCACAGCTCTGTGGTCCCTAAAGACAATAAGGCTGTCAGGCCAAAACAAACTGTAATCACTCCTTTTTCTGTTTTGTCCTGCATCCAGTTTTTCCACTTGTTTTCTTTGTTCTTTTCTTTACCTTTTCCTCCCACTCGGTTGATTGTTCAGTGCTGTGGGTTAATTTCATCAGAGCTAGGTCTCACAAGGCCTGAGCTCTGACTCTGAGTTTCCCCAGTCAGCGGCGGACTTGAAAGACTTCATAAATACACCCCTAATTGTGTCTCTCACAGATCTTCTTTCAGCTTCTCTTTTTCCTCCCACTCTTGCTTAAGACATGCTCATCTGTACGCATGCAAATGTTGCCATCATTGCTTTTGCACATAGCGAGCAAGCAAGCATGTGAAGCAATTGCACGAGTTGTGAACAGTCTAAGCTCTGAGCTCCTTTCTTGTGTAGGAGTGCAGCAACTGTCCAGAGCAGCCGTGTGGACCAGATGTAAGGGTCATTGACTGCATTGGAAGGGGTCAGTATCAGTGTCCCTCTGTCTGTCCCAGTGGAGCTATAGCCTTTATTAATCTTTCCTCCCCAAAGCCCACATAAACTACTGTAGGATGTTGGGGAGGAAGACTAGCAAGATATCAGTAGGATTCATTAGATATAAAATGATGTCTTGTATTCTTTTTTGCTCTTTTTGTATTCAAAGCAGTCTTTTAGGATCCATGTAAAATCAATAAGAAGATTATTTTTTACAGGGAGACAGTGAGCCATTATTAGCTTTGAAGAACCACAGAAAAATATTCCACTGTATGCCAATTTTATCTCCCATGACTGAAACTGTTGGTGCTAAAAATGCATAAATTTGGAGGGGTGCAATTACACTCCATCAAATCATTTAATTTTAAATGATTCTGACTTCTCTTTAAGGAGCTATTACTAAGTAACTTAAAAATAATTCTTCTTACTTTTCTATTGTGTGTTTTATGTGGTGGCACATACAAGCCATTCTTTCAAGTTACTTTACTGTTACTGAGGTACTTTGCTACATCTTACCATGTACTTTTCTGAAACTTTCTTGGAAACTTTTCCTCAGCTTAGAAGTACTTAATCCTTATCTGGAACTGAAATGAACACTCTGATATTGTGTATCCTCTTGGTAATTGTGGTAATTGTGCTAAAAAACAATTTATGTGGGTATTTCAGAATAATGTACGAGCAAATACTCCAGCTAGTACCAGCCTGGCTTTTGCTTTGAGGCTGCAAGACATTCCTACTGTCCGGATTATGCACACGCTTTGGGAGTGATTATCTGGGGTGAATATGGCTGGCCAACGTGGGCCAACACCCACCACTTATAATTCCCATTTTAGTCTGCTACTGCTGTTTTCCTGGAGAGTTTTTTTGTAAAATATTCCTGGTAGAAGCAGGACTCCTTCACTTCCCAGAGAGTGTTGATGTTCAGATTAATGTAGAATATTTTTAAAGCTGCACCCTTTTGTGGTCGCGCAGTTTTTATGAAGGAATTATTTGACACCTTGATGGATCTCCCTGTTGCAGGATGTTTTAAGCAGTTTCATGCTTGATAAATTTCAGTCTATAAATACAGGCGTAGCATATGTAAACATAATTTAGAAGGTAATCTAAATATTTGTAGACCTCATCAAGGGTAAGACTATGCATCCATCTAATGAAAGCTGCTTTAAACATCTATAGACTTTTCATAGACTTATGAGGGTATTTTTGTTCTTAATTTTATGATAGTGTGTAAAAACACTGTATGTGTGTCAAAGCCGGGTCACTGCCATTTGCAAATAATTATTGGTGTTTGTTTTAACTTGCTGGAAGCTCCAGATGGTGGCTTTAATTATTTACTGCTGCAAAGCTGAGTGTAAGGTGAGTTTTTGATAGTGTTTTTGAAGCATTGTAGTGAACTATTTGTCCATGTGCCAAACAGGAAGACACGTCCAAGGCTCTGGCACGCCTCAAAAACCAAAATCACACTTCTGCATGTAGTTTCTGATAAAAGTTTTTGACTAATGAGATAGAGCTGCCATTTAGACATGAAGGATGTTATTTTTATGGGTGTACTCATCTTTTATAGATTGGTTTACTTAAATGCAGTGATTAAGTTGTTATTTTTGTATTTTAAATGGTTGTTTTTCTCCAATTACTGAAGCTGCTACAGGATAACATTTCTAACGTGTTGGATGGAATGGCTGGGAAAACCTCATTAACATCCTAAATATCCCTCTGGATGTCATCGTGTGATGTAGTAGATACTTCACCATGTTCTCACCCAGCAAGAAAAAAAGGCCATCCTCAAGATAAATATACTTTATGGCTCTGTTCTCAATGTGGTTGAAGCTTGTGTGGATCCTGGACGGAGTTAGATTTCCATTTTTATGCGTTTTTCAAAGCCTCAGTGACAATGCTGAAGAGTTCTTACCTAACATTATATTTGTTCTCTTCATGAGAAAAAGAAGCTGAAATTCATCAGGAAACATCTTTAATATTTGTTCTGGACTGTAAAAGTGTTAGCGCACTGTCAACCGAGGATTTAGAATCCATTCTGAAGTTTGAAATATGGAACATTTTTATTTCTTTCTGTGCTGAAAGAGCTCAGCAAATTTTCCAAGATGTTTTAAAATGAAATCAAAATAAATTAAAGTGCAAACATTTCTTAAAAACATGTGCTTATATACATTTCTCTTCTCTTTCCTTCTAGGTATAACAGACGCCAGCCATGCCAAAAACAAGTAAAGGGTCTAGACGCAGGGCTCAGGTCGGCAGACCCTGTCTGCTTTCAAGCATTGGCCAACAGAAGCTCCTTTGTTATATTTTCATTATCCTATTTCGATCAACACTTGTTTATGGAGCACTAGAACTCCAGCTGGATGAAGGGCAGCCAGCAGGGACCATTGTTGGTGACATCAGTGCAGGGCTACCACCCGGTGAAACAGCGACTCTTTACTTCATCTCTGACCATGAGGGCACAGGCGTCGGCAGCGACCTTCACATTGATGAGACCACTGGCATCATTACCACTGCACGCAGCTTGGACCGAGAGGAGAGAGACCACTATAACTTCATTGCGGTGACAATGACTGGCACAACTATTCAGGTGTCTATCACCGTTAACGATGTCAATGACCATGCACCTGTGTTCCCCAAAAAGAAATCTGTTCTGAAAATCCCAGAACACACAGCAGTTGGGACAAGATTTTCCCTGGATCCTGCCACTGATGCTGACAAGGATCAGCTGACTACCCAAGGCTATACTATTCGCGAGGGCAATGTTGGCCAAACATTTAGACTTGAGACCAAGAGGGGTGCAAACAAGGTTCTCTATCTAGACTTGGTGGTCAATGGACTGCTGGACAGAGAGAAGCGCTCATCGTACACCCTGGTGATAGAGGGCTTTGATGGAGGCTCACCAAGAAGGATAGGATCTATGACTCTAGAAGTGACAGTGACGGACATCAATGACCATGCACCAGTCTTTAATCAGAGCAGATACCATGCAATCATCTCTGAAAATCTTCCACAAGGGAGTAGCATTTTACAGGTCAGTTCAAGTCTTTTTAGTGTCTTGGCTGTTGACTTAAACTAGGTGGACAGGGCTGCTTTAATGTTTGACCTTCTTTGTGTTTGCAGGTGTTTGCAACTGATGAAGATGAAGGTGATAATGGTTTGGTCCTTTATGAAATCAACCGTCGCCAGAGTGATCCTGACCGTTACTTTGTCATTGATCTTAAGTCAGGAGTCATCACTCTCAATAAACCACTGGACTTTGAGCTGAAGAGAGTCCATGAGCTGGTGGTACAGGCCAAAGATAATGCTAGCCAGCCTGAGGTAATTCCATCACAGCTATCCACTGCATTGAGCATTAGGTACAATGGACAATTTTTATTGTAGGTAAAAATGCAGATGGTTATTGATGACATTTTTGCATATAAGTGATAAAAAATAGTGACGCGTTTTTGCTGATTTATTTTGCAATTTTGTGGCAAAAACAAAGCGACTGTAGAGTATAGCAATGTAGCGGTAGTTTAATGGTTCTATAAAAGCAAACAAAAAAACAAACAATTGTGAGGAAAGATTTTGATTGTGCTTTTACATCTTCCCAGGTCACCAATGCATTTGTGACAATTCATGTCCGTGATTTCAATGACAACCAGCCTACCATGACTATCATCTTCCTCAGTGAGGATGGCTCCCCGAGAATCTCAGAAGGAGCCCAACCAGGCCAGTATGTAGCTCGGATTTCTGTCACTGATCCAGACTATGGAGAGTATGCGAATGTCAATGTCTCCCTGGAGGGGGGCGATGGGAAATTTGCTCTAACAACCAAAGACAGCATAATTTACCTGATATATGTGGACCAGATCTTGGACAGAGAGGAGCGGGATTCCTATGATCTCAGGGTGATGGCCACAGACTCAGGCACACCTCCCCTTAGAGCAGAGTCATCTTTCACTATCCAGGTGACAGATGTCAATGACAACCCTCCACTGTTTGACCAGCAGGCCTACAGACAAACCATTCCTGAGGTGGTCTACCCAGGATCGTTTGTTCTTCAGGTAACGGCCAGGGACAAGGACCAGGGTCCCAATGGAGATGTGCGGTACAGCTTGCTAAAGGGTAAAAACTCTCGCTCTGATTGGTTTTCAATTGATCCAATAACGGGGATAATCACCACAGCAACAGCTCTTGACTTTGAATCAGAGCCAACCCCGAGTGTAACTGTTGTTGCAATGGATGGTGGCCGACCGCCACTGTCTTCCACAGTGAAGGTAGATATTGTGCTACAGGACGTTAATGATAACACGCCTGTGTTTTCCAAGAGTTTCTACAATGCTTCAATCAAGGAGAACACCTCAGCTGGAACATGCTTCTTAGAGGTAAGAAAAGCAAGAAGTGTACTTTGACCCCTTGGGCAATTTTGCTATCTTACCTACAAGTTTACATTACGTTTAGTCTCACCAATATAATATTGTCCTACTTATAAAGGTAAAAAGGCCTAGCATAAATGTCTCCCTTGTGCTCTTATCTTTTTGTTAAGTTTGTCCTTTCTCTCGCACCATATTCTTGACATTTATATCTAATACAAAAGCCTGATTTATACATGAATTTAAAGCAGTCTGGAACTCACACTTGTATATAAAGTAAAACACAATTATAAAGCTCAGGTTCAAAGGTTGTTTAAGAGAATGCTCTATGTCTAAGGTCTAAATTATTCATTCAGCAGCTATTTTAGGAGGAAAAGATTTATAAAAGGAAGAAAGAAAAGCCATTAAGAAAGACAAGGGAGTGAAACCTTAACTGAATTCCTGAAGCTACTGCAAGCAGATTTACTCAGTACTTGTATGTCCCTTCTCTAACCCCATGGGGTAACCATGGCATCCAATCCAGCTGCATACAGTGAACTCTAAGTATGTGTCCGTTATCTCGCTGGAGATTTTCTTGCCTTCCTTTCATCACAATTCCAGCAGCTCATGTATAATAGGAGAACTTCTGTGAGAAATGAAAGCTCAAGTCTGCCTGTTTGTTTCCAGCAAGGTCTTAATGTTGCATCATGAACTGTTTAGACCATCTGTTTTTACAGGTTGGGTTTGCTCCTCTGAGAAGCAAAGGGAAAGGAAATCAAGAATGGAAGTTATTACTAATGCTCAAGATATTTAAAGAAGCCGTACTTGTTGGACTGCATTCACATAAAATGTTCTGATCTACTGATCAAACTATTTGAACTAGAAGTGAAGTAGTTTTTTTGTTTACATTTGTTTTGGTTGCTTTCACAAATGGTGTCTGTGGAAATCAGTTTACTGGCCTGCTCTGCCAATGCACAGCATACTTGATATCAACTCTGTAGTTGTGATAGCCAGTCTGCTGAATTTATATAATTCTCACATAAATCATGTGGTCCCCCAATCTAGCTGTTGCAACCATCTATCCCTCCTAGCCAGAAGATATTTTGGCATTAGGCTCTGATGTAATCCTATGCCAGACATTATGGGTGGTTTTTCCAGTAGACTGCAGTATGACTAAGATTTCATGTGCTCATTCCAACACGTTTTTCAGGGTTTCCTTTTTCTTGGTGTGACCAGGCCAGGAGTCTCTGAATAAGAGTCTCCCTGCAAGAGTTGTGATTTGCAGCATAACGGCAGCTAATGTTAAATTTCTTTTTTCAGTTAGTGGAATATTTGGCTGCTTAGAAGAGACACAGATGCTTACACATGATGTTACAGGCAGTACTACAGCCTAATAAATCTTTTTTTTCTGCTTTTTTTCAAAAACTGTACAGTTATTGTTAATTGTGTAATTTTGGAGCATTCAATATCCTGTTCTGTCAGTTAAGGACAAATTGAAGATCTGGGTCACCTCAGTTTACTTTTTTGTGGGATGTTATTTGAAATAGGCAATCCTGTTGTGAGCTATTGTCACGTTCCCGGGAGTCAAGACAAATGTGGACTGTTCTCAGAATTGTACCAATATTTATAGAAGATAACAATCAGTGTTTGGAGTTTTAAATTATCATGCTGGCTTGGCTGGCTTGGTCTGGGGTTTGGGCGGTTATATTAAACAGGGTAAGCTAGCCAATATTTAATATCTAAGCAAGGAAATGTGTTATCAAAAAAATGTAGAGGTTATGCTGTTCTTGTGTTGATTATGGTTCGGTTCCAGGTTTTCTTATGGTTTTTCTTCCTTTTTTGTTCCATTGCTGTTTCTCTTAATATCTTTCTCAGTACATCTCTTTTTTATTCCTTCTCATTCTTTGCTCAAGCATACTCACTTCCACTCTGTGCATAGGAAGTGTCTTATCAGTTTGGCCACTCCAGTAATCTTTAATGTGCCGGACTGTTTATGCAGCCACAACACAAAGGGGCTATTTATTTTTTTGGTTTCCTTGCTTTCCTTTTCCTTTGGTTCCTTCAAGTATTTCCCAAGCATGAGAGGTTATAGAGCCTTTTAGTGTGTATGGGAAATATATTCTTAATGGCCACTTCCATAATCTGAGGTGTTAAAAGGCATGAGAACAACCAGAATTTGAAGATGGGAATGAAAAATGACTTTCTTTAGAAAGTTGTATTGTTGTATGTAGTTTATTGTATGTATATGGGTATGGGGGGGGGGATAGTTAGACATTTCATAATTCAATTCAGGTGTGATTTCGAGTGCTTCAAGGTGATTATAGAAGGATTATAAGTGCATTGTGATGCAAATCCCCACCTTCTCCCTGGGTAGCTACTTGGCGTCATTTAAGCTAACTGATTTACTCTCCTTATCTTTAAATAGTGGTACAAAATAATTTGCAGCATTATTGTTTTACTTTGAAAAGGTTTGTTCTAATTAAATCACAGGCGTGATTAATAACAACACCATTTGTGGACTTCAAATTATTTTGAACAAAAATAAATACAGACGGACAGACAGACAGACAGACAGACAGACAGACAGACAGACAGACAGACAGATAGATAGATGTTGGGGAGGAAATGCACCATCATCAGACTTTACTTTACTAGTAGCATGTTAGATGAAATTATAATAGAAGAAAACGGAAAATTATGTCTTATGCAATAAACAAGAGGGTAAAATCAAAAGAGGCAAGTTTTTGGAAATTAAGCATGCAAAAACAAAGTGAACAGCTCTCATGAAAGCATATGTGCAGGTGCATGTCTATATGTCGTGCATCTGTCTGCGTGTACTTGTGTACACTCCCGAGGCCAAGATATCACTTTCAGCAGGTGATGCGTCTCCCCTGTGATGTTCAGCATGTGGTTTTCAGGTCAGGCCTGTTAAACAGCACTCAATCACTCAGACAGACACACAGATGTGCCCATTTGGGAGCACATCTGAGAGAGGGATTTTTGCTCGTTAATGCTGCTATAGAATGTCACCGCGGCAATTCAGATGTTTCACAATGTATGTTAGTAAAATTCAGTTCCACTGTTTGAAATGTGAGTGATCATAAGCAATAAGAAACAAATGAGTCAGGGATTATCATCATGTGGTTTTGGATGATACAACTTTCTGAATGTCCAAGAGTGAATAAAGCTCTGGTCAGCATTAGAAACCTGCCTACAAAGATTTGTCAGCCATTTGCAATGAATTACAAATGCTTTGGTAGCTACAAAATATTTTGCTGACATTCTAAGTACAGATTGCACAACATCTGCATTTTAAATGTGAACGTTCTTATAACTCTCTGAAACAGGGTTGAGACATCTGGATGACAAAATTCTGTGTAACTGAACCATATTTTAGTGACCACATACGATGTTTTCTTTTATTTGCAAAATGGAAAAGAAAAGCAATTTCAACTGTGGTCAAATGTTCTGAGAATGATGGAAGAAAACAAGTAAAAGCAAACATATGGAAGTGATTAGAAACTTAGATAAAGTGTAAAGTTATTCATATCTCTTACATTTTATACATTTTGTGACATTATAAACACAATCTTCCATGTATCTATGGGAATTTTATATGAAAATCTAACACAAAATAGTGACTATTTGTAAAGAAGTAGGAAAAGGTATTCATGATTTTCAACATTTTTACAAACCAATATATGAAAAGTGTGTTGTGCAATTGTATTCAGCCTCCTTGAGTCAAATCTTTGAGCTATCACCATTTGGTCCAATTGAAGATACAGGTCTTTTGAAGTATTTCAATATTAGCTTTGCATGCCTATTCACTGGGCTATTTTTATTTTCTTTACAAAACAGGTCAGACTCAATCGGAGAGAATAGAAAACGTCTGTGAACATAAATGGTATGTTCAAGTTGACATGCAATTTTAGTTTTTTGCCATACAAAGGATTTAAAAATAAATTTAAGTCTCTCCTAGTCAGAGCAACTTATTCCATGTTTGCTGTGTGACCTACAGGGCGTTTGGTCAAGCACTTCTAATGGTTTTCTTTAAATAATTGCTTCTATTCACTCTTTCATAAATGTCATATTTGTAGAGCACATGACTACCTGAGCTATAAATCGTTACATCTCCTCTAGGGCTTCTATTGGCTTGTAAGCTACTTTTCAATCAATCAAGCTGGATGGCAATATGTTAGGTTTGGAGTTGTGCAATGCACTTTGCATTTTTAAATGATAGATTGAACAAAACTATGTAAGATGTTAAAAGCAGGATTTTTTTTTTATCTTGCCCAACTTTATTCTCAGCTTAAATCTAACTTTTCAGTAAAAGTGTCAGGCGTTTGTTAGATAACATTTTGTGCAAAAACAAGATCATGAAGACCAAGAAATGCACCAAATAGGGCAGGGATCAAGTTAAGTTTGAATTACACAAGTAATCTTATATTGATAACCCCTGAAAGCCATGGGCTTTATTAGATTTTATATAATTCCATCAGATAAGCATGTCACACCTCAGATTTTTATGTGTAAAAAATGTTTTGAGGTTTTTTAAAAATATTTTTACAAGAATCTCAGTCTTGTTTTATTCTGAGAATACCACTTTTTATATGTAGTAATACCATCTGTGCTGCCTCATCTTTTATCAGTCTTTGCTATAGTTAAATCAAGTACATCATTGCAGTACGAGTTTGTAAAAACGTACCCTTGCATCTTTATTCTATTCCATTTGATTCCAGGTGATTAATATTCTTTTTATTTTGTTTCTTAAATTGTGCCCATTGAGAAAATCTGCTGATGGAAGTCTAAAAAAGCAGCAGACGGTATTGAACAAGAGCATATGTGCATATGGTGTGAAGATGAAGGAAAGAGCTTACACACAGGAGAGAGAAAAACTTATTTTGCCAGGTGGTGTTAGTCCTTCTGAATCTCCCACAAAACCACTTAGACAAACACAACACCCTGTTCTGTCAGAGCAATCAGCTCTTTTGGTGTAACAGCCATATTCAAGATCCATTTGCCTGAAGTCTCTGTAGCCCCCGAATAATGAAATACTAATGATACTTAAAACAAACACACACATGCTCTAGGGACTAATTGCATTTGTTAAACCCATATCAATGGAGCGGGAGACGTATGATGATGCATCGAGAGCAGGGAGGTTATTCATCTTTAGCTTCCCGTAAGACTCAACTAGTCTCCTGCTGGTGTCGTGCATAATCTGGGCCCCTCTCTTTGGAAACCAGAGCCAGAACAAACCACAGTTTGAATTTGGAGTTTAGACAGTCTGTTGAAGCCCAGAGTCACAAAACACCCACTTTGAATTTTATTAGGCTTAAAAATGTGTTGGAAGATAAAATTTATTGTCCAGTTGATGTTTCCAGTCCTGCTTTGTTTTGTGAACTGCCAATTGGTCAATAAAGAGTCGCCATGCTTTGTTTAAGCTTTATCTTTTGAGTGTTTTGATTTATCTGTTAGCATCTTCTCCCTTGGGTCAAGAGCTAAGCGAAGACAAGTTGTGGTTTCCTGTGATCCCTGGAACCAAATGTGTCAGTGGGATCTAACAGGTGATAAATGTTAACAAATGGCAGGGTTCACACACAAAGAGACACCACTGTGATAGAAAATTTGGTGAATCATTCCATGCTGCTAACAGCTGGCTCTGTTCTGACATGTTTTGGTCTCTGTGGTACACATATTGTCAATTTACCCGACTCGCTCTCACCAACTCACACATCTCCTAGGTCCAGGCTATGTTGACAGGATGTGTGTGACAAGGGATCAAGACAGTGTGTCTGCTATGTGAGCTATTCTCATAACATCCATCATCGCTCAGTGTGAATTCATCACCTGTTTGCTACTGAAGACTCAGATCCCAGAGAGAAAATCCATTATGGCTTGGCTGCGCCTGTGAAATTTACAGATAATGAGCTTGGCTTTATCTTCAAAAGCTGAAGTAATATCGGTCCTTAAGACTTACTTAGACATCCCTATAAATGTTAAGCCCGGAGTTTGAGTTTTCCCTATATAGAAACCCAGATTTACTGACGACTCAATTATGGCTGTCAGGTGTTTGGCTGTTTTGATTATTCAGTTTGTCTTGAGAAAGACAGTCAAAAAGATGTTAATATAATAGTTTTGTTTAATGCAGTAGCTATTTTGTCATGGCAGACTGTTAGCAGGATGTTCCCAACTTAAGGTGGATTTTACTTTTTGAATTTTTTATCCAAATAATCTTTACATTTAAAAGACCTCCAACCTTCTTGGATATGGCAGTTGTCCTAACATGGGCAAAATGGATATTCTGAGCATACAGTGGGCTTTCTTCATAACTTCAGACTTTGCTCTGTGAGGTTACAAATCCAGGTTGCAGACAGTTTACATCAGCAAAGATCCATTATAAATAAAGCAGTGCACTTTGAACTATGCTGTAATGTTACCGCAATACTACCGTTGTACTTTAAACACTTTTTACAATTATCGGTTGTTCTCATACCTACCAAGACTGGAATCTACTCAGAGGAACCCAATAGTGAAAGCACACAACATTCTTTTTACACTGTAGCGACTGGTAAATAGCCCAGATTTTCCACTGATCTTGAAAATATCTCTCTGTTAGAATAATTTCAGTGGTAATTGACTTCAAATGTTGAACTCTTATCAAACAGCTTTCCTTTTGCATGGAACATTTTTCAGCTCTTTTGTGGAAATGCTTTCAAAAGCAGTACTTTAGTTCCACATCACAAGTTGTTGGGATATGCCATGTTTCAAACCTATCAGTGTTCATTCATGTGTGACCTGACTTGCCATTGCCTCTGTAGAGGGGATGGCCTTATGCCTCATTAAGCCCAATACTCTGTACCATATGGTAGTAGGAGCTTTCCTTCTTTCACTGCCTTTTTCTCTCTTTTTCTCCATTTTTAACTCCCTTCTCTTTCATTTCTTCATCTCACCTGTTATGGATTATTTCTCTCTGTTCGGTTTTTCATTCACTCACCCCTTCACCTCATGTCTCATGAGCTTTTATTCTGATAGTTGCTTTGTCAAAAATATTTCTTTCTTTGTGCTCACCTGTATGTTGTTTTTGCTTTTTGATTCATGTCCTCCTAAGTATTGGTTTATCATTACTTTTTGAACTCAGTTAAACTCTGGATGTCACTTTTGAGGACATGGTAAAAGCATAGTAAAACAGCCATGCAATAAAATTTGCATTTTGTAGAATTTATGATGTTTTCCCAAAATGAACCAATAAATTGAAAACAACCATCAGACCAAATTCATGGTTTGCCACCCACTGCACTCGGCCTCAATTCCTGGCAAATGTAAAATTAGTCATTTGTATCTGTCTGGGAAGGCCTGTTGTAGTATTCTGCAGATGACCATGGGCTGCCCAGATTTTGTGACTGTGTGCAGTAATAGGACCCAGTATGTAAAAACATAGTGACAGTTTTAACAAATATGTAATAAACCTATTGTTTATTGGTTTAATCTTAAACCTATTTAAACCTATTGCAGCTTTAATCCAGTCCAGTTTTTTAACATTGACAGTGCTTTAAATATACCTCTGGCCGTTGAAGACAAAAAGCATAGGCATAATGCATTTGCAAAAAGTAAAGCATTTTTTTATTTGCTGTTGTTGTTTGCCTCTATAGTGTGTTCAGCCAGAGCAAAAGATAGTGATATCAATTTGTGAAACACCACATTATAAAACGGCTGCAGTCACTAGAATTTGAACAGAGAGCACACACTTGTCATAATAGACATATTTTCTGTCTCTCTCTTCCTGCATATCTCTCTACACCAGCTTCCCTGCTCTGTTTTTGTTTTTGCCTCTTTAGCACTCACTTTCTCTTTGAGTCAGTACTTCATCACTGTATAGCTGCTTGTTGGTTAAATCATCTATTTTCCCTGTTCTCTGCAGCCTGAGAATGGAAGGAACAACGTCAGCCATATAAAAAAATGGAAAGTCAGCCACACAAAAAGGTCATAGTCTTACTGCAGTAGAACAGCAGGGGATCCCAAGGTTCTCTGCAGTTCATTAGGTCTTACTGATCTAATTTTCCGTCACACCAAGTTAAGTTGCCGTAAATTAGCATGCTTCCTCTTTCTCCATGTCACATTTTCTTTTTTAACGGGTTCTGCAGTTTTTAGCAGCAGGTGGTTGATCATTAAAGAGTGAAGTGAGGTACAAGTGCTTTCTTCCCAGTGTATCAGTTTCTGTCATTGAGAGATTTCAGATGAGAAGTCGGAGAGGGTCAAGAACAGTATTTTCACAGTGTGACAGAGCAAATGAATTTTTAAAATCAAGTGGATATTTGTGTGTATGAAAGTGTGTTCTACCAATAACTCTGGCACCAGTTCAACTCAAGCAGTGCTGTTAGTGTCCCAGCTTTTTTTACTCTCCTTCAAAAGGGTCAAAGACAGTTCAGATATAGGTTCTAGTTTTCTCTTCTTAATCTTTGTGCGCCAGTCAGACCTTTGATTTCCCATCCCTAGTTTTTGTAAAAACATTGACCTGCCGATAGACATTTTAGCTCATTCCAATTTATCTTTAAGAAGCATATTAAAAAGAACATATACATCCATTAAAATATTGTTTTCTGGGATTCTTGCATGAGCAGTCAGTAATTCTTTACATCAGGAACAGTGGCAAATGCAAGTTGTTGGGGAGAACAGTCACTGTAAAACACATTATTATTGATATTTTAAAACAAACAAGAAATGATAGTGTTTGAGTTTTAAACTGAATTTAACATATAACATTAGCAATTAATGTGGACAGACTGGTGAGAATGACAAAATATCAATTTCTTTTTTTATTAGAGAAAATAGATCCTTACCATAAATTCCCAAATGGTCAACAGGATTTCCAACCCCATCTTGTTTTGCAGTGGTCTTTTCAAGTTTAAAAGCTCTCACAGCCTGAATGAACTGCAAATATGTTGCAGCCTGTCCTAGAAATTCTTTTAGCTTTTCAGATTTCTGTGCTTCCTTTGACTTCATTTTTAAACCCCTTAATGGCACTAAGCATAGTTGTTCTTCTCACCATGACAAGCTTCTGTGCAGATGACTATTGTCAAATTGGTGTCCAGATAATGGTGCATTACTGATATGTAAACAAGTGGAATATGGAATTTTTGATTTTCAAATCAAGTTCAAATTTTCCCACTTGTCTTCTGTGACTTTCTCCTCAGAAACTCAAATGTATATGGATGCTGAAAGGAAAGGAGAAGGGAGTAATACTCCAGATCAGTCATGTCTTAATGGTGCCAAAAGACATAGCGTTAAACATATCTGATGTCTCATTCAGCTTTGTCTGTTTAACGTCACAGAAATGGGAGAGAGCAATGAAGGATATTTTCTATACAAAATGATCCACATCACGCCTCTTGCTCTCTATTCGTCTCCCAGATGCACATCTGTCATGTGTACACCTCATTCTGTCTTTTCTTCAGAATTTGGCTTTTATGAGAACAGTTCCCCCCACAACATGCTTATTTATGGTTCTAGTTAGTGAAAATTTCCACTGGCCTGTAGTAGAATATTTCACAAGAAATCTTTTCCAACCTCTCACCTGCCCTCGCTAGCCTTCACTGCTGTTATTCCATTCGTTTTCTTTTTTTTTTCTGTAAGTCCATTTAGGTCCTTGGCTGTCCAAACACTAAAAACTGGCACTTTCACATACATTTCATGGCATATTGCATGGCATATTAATATTTCTATTTATTATTAAATGTGTGCACAAAGGTTAACTGCAGCACAGGATGAAACCAGAGCATAGGCTTTAAGAGTCGAAACCACATAAAATAGGAAGCTTATTTCCACTGGCGGCCCTCATGCATGCAACTGTGTGGTTGTAGGCAGCTGTGTCAGACAGGGATGGAAGTGTAACAGGAGTGGAAATAATTTTCCTGTTAACATGGCCACATGCTTGACTCTGTTTCAATTCACTGCGAAAATCTTCAGTTGACTTGAATGAATAAAAGACAGATGACAACAACTATTATTTTTTCCCCAGTGGCAGAATGTTAATTCAAAACATTTTTATGAAGTTTTAATCTATCATATTTCTTCTATTTTTGACAAATTTTAGGAGAAATTGTTTATATTTTCAAAAAAATGTGAAATATATTTCAGAGGTCATACAAGGGTATCATTTGATTATTTATCTAAAACATGTACTAATTTTTCTTTGAACTGCATTTGATCCATTTCATGGTGGTCTTTTTCCTAATTTCAAGCAGCCTTACTCTAAGTTGTCATTAGCAGGAAATAATTTTTCATACCCCCACCACTTTTCAGTATTCCCTTACTGCCATCCACACAGAGTCTAGCTCTTACAAGCCATATGACAGAATTCAGATCACACATCACATGTTTTTATTGGAGCTACAAAAGGACTCTGAGATGAATCTCTCTGACATGAAACAGTAGTTGCTATGTGACATTTTAACTTTGCACTGATTACATTTTCAGCCTTCTGGCGTGGCTGAGGTGTTGGCTGGGGAAAGGTAAATCCTCTCATTTATCCTCATTCTTGGTCTTGCTGCTGTATGTGATTTAACTTTTTGAGTAAGGATGTGTCAGATTTAATGTCAATTTAGGAGAACCAACATTTTTCTGAGCATGTGGCCCATTTTCAACTCAGTGGTTTTGGAACCGCTTCACTGTGGCCAAACACGCCCTGAGTGCACTGTGCAGTTTAGGAACCTCTTTATACTACTTGGAATAAATCTCTTGGGTTTGAAATAACATGTCAGTTGTAGAGAATTTAGCATTTAAAAGCAATCAGAAATGCTGAAGTAGTTGCAAAAAGATGATTGTGACTGTGTTCCTGTTGAAATAATTAAAAGAAATGACAGCAGAAAAAGCTGCACGCACCAACCCTCATTAGATGTCCATGTCTTGTATCACAGTTGCTGTTTTTCACTGGAGTTTAATGTTTTCACATCCTGGCTCAGCAGTGTGGTTTCTTCGGCATTTGCTATGGGACCAGTTGGAAGTTGGAAAGCTGCAAAGGAATGTCTATTATATAAGTAATTAGTCTATTTTTTTTTAAATGAGTGGAAAGCAGTATTTTTTACTACAACCTGTGTGAGTTTCTGACTATGTACATGTCAAAAATACAATTTCTCAAAGACATAATTAAAATTATAAATCAGAGATTTATGGAGTCTTTTTTAAAACAAAGACAACCCCAACCCTGGGATCTAATATTATCTAGTTGGCATGACTAGCACTGTTAACAAAATGGAATCTCCACTGCCCAAGTGTTTGCCCTTCAAAATCCAGGTCCTTAACAATAGTTCTCAGATTTACAACAGGCTGGCAGAATTTCCAAATCCATCATGTTCCATGACAGATGTTTGAAAGCTAAAATGACCAAATCAAATCTGCTGTAATAATTTCCACACTGAAGAGTTTTGTTGTCAGCATACTTGGTAAATATTACAAAGGTGTGTTCACCAGCAGAAAAAGACTAACATTTTGAACTTTCAGTTGGCTGGTGTGCAATCAAGGTCAGTGAAGGGAAAAAAAATAGTAGATTACTGTCAGCAGCAGATTTGTTGATTTATTCACACAGCACTAGGAATTTTTGTGCTAACCTGTTGCATTGAAATTTCATTGACACTCCTGTATTTATTGCATGACCAATTGTCTCTGCTAATGGACTGACTGAGTGATCCAGTCTTCCGTTGTGTCTGTATTAGTTGCAGACATTTGTGTATCGGCTAGCATCCCTGTCTCTAGGGAAAGATCAATTTAGAATCCTGGAAGGAATTTCTGAGTTGGTCAAGTGCTGTTCATACAAATAAACACACATTTCTCATGTACAAACATTTATGTAGACTCGTGCTCCCACATAAACACTGGGACACGTACATGCTAGTTGACACCCATACCACTGGCGGGGTGTACGGCGTATTTTGTGCAGAACTCCAGGGGACAATTAAAGAGGAGCTGCTTGATTGCAAGGAGCTCAGAGTACCAGAACTGCTTCTCTCATGCCGGATGTGAGGACTAATGCAATCTATCGAAGGGTATTTTCTCTTCTTTGGAGCCTTTGTATCTTATCTGAAGGATTATTCTTTCAAGTCATGCATATGGAGAAAATGAGATCACAGGAAGTGCAGAACAGATGATATGCTGTTGTCTGCAATTGATATATACTTACTATTCTAACAAAATCCTCCATTCTGATATTAGATTGCAGTCTGAGGCTGAGCTTCAAGGACTCAAATCATGACTATAAGATAAACAATTAAAATGAAGTAGATTCCAAATATTGGGTACATAAGCATAGCTTACTACATAAAAAAAACTAAGAAAAGTAGTTTTGTGTAAAACAGTTTTTACATCTATACTACTTTATACAGTATGTCCTCATTTTAAAATAAATCTATCCTTTCTCAAATGTTACAAAAACACACACATGCATGCATAATAGTTAGTTTTCGCTTTTGGCAATACAAGCACCTACACTGGATTTGCTAGCTGGTTTTGGCAAGAAGACCACCGTCGACTGCAGGTGTTGGAATCATTAACTCCAGTTCTGCTTTAGCTGCACCATCAGCATCCACCTCTTTAGTCTTGGCTCTCATTGCATCAGTCTGTAGGAATTCTTGTGTATTCTGCTGTGGATACATGTGCTTGAGCAAGAGCCTCTCATGGTGGCAAAATGTGAAGGTTTTAGTTCATTAGGCAGAAAATGGTCACAAGTTTAGTGAAAATTCATTGCTGTACAATTCGCATTGATGTTTTCTTTATCAGTTTAAAAAGTTATGAGTTAAGCAACATCCAGCTTTGTTAAATTACAGGGAAGGGAAACTGTTTTTTTCATATCTGATTCACATAGTTTAAGTATCTTCAAAACCTGGCAACCAATTAGAAAACAAACAAAAAAAAAAACATGTATTAAAGCTCAGAAAGTTTCCTGCCCAGTTTTAATTTTATATATTTTTTTTATTCTGATTTCCATTTGTAAACTACAATCAACAGAATCCCAAATTTTTATTGTAGCCTTTCTAACATTATTTATTTAAATTAGGAGATGCGATGCCGCACCTTGTGTCTGGAGTGAGAATTAGTGTAAAACAGGGTGTTACTATTTTTATAAAAAATAAAAACTAATTAAAATTTTGGCATTCTAGAAATTGCTTCAGCGAACATATGTGTGTACATCTGTGCATATTTACCCTCAAAAATGAACACCGTTATTATAAAATCGAGATGCTATACTAAATTTGAAGTCTCCAAAGGAAAAAACCGAGTTCCTGTTGTGTGACATGTTCAGCATTTCTAAACAGAGCCATTTCAAATAGACTAATCACATTCACAAACAATTTTTTGGTGAATCTTGATTATAAATACCTAGCTTTGTTTGGAAGTAAACTCTAAATTTAAAGCTATTTGATAATTTTATGGTGTAAAAATGCACAAGTTACTAAGAAAGGGTTTGGACTCACGGTCACAAAACATGAGAAAAAAGGAGCTAAAAAATATCCTACTTTTCATAGTTCCTACATGATCAAATGTAATACTAATTGATTCTTCAGACAACAAAGACAATGGGGTCTGCAAGCATGAGACCCCACTGCAGCACGAGTGCTACAGTGCTTTCTATTAGGTTAAAAATGATTCATTTTTAAGTGTTTTATAAAAGTTTTATTTCAAAACATAGACCTGATTTGTTCAGATGCATTACAAAACCACAATGAAACTACCTTATGATAAAAATGCCTATGTTTTTTAGCTTAACCTCAGTATTTCACAATAAACCTGTGAAGGCGGTTTGACAAGAGATTGACTTGACATACACTGGTAAAAGGGTCTGGAAAGATTTCAACTCAGCAGATTTTAGACAGCATCGAAAGGCTCATGAAAGGCATGGCTGGTGTGAAAAAGGATGAATACAAGAGGGAGCGGCGATGCTGACGGTTGCCATGCCAATGAGAGACGTGGAGGGAGGAGAGGGGGAGGTGGTGCAAAGCCAATTCATCACCGCTTCGCGTTTGTGTAAGTGTGTGTGAGTTTGTGTGCCTGACTTCACCTCTAGCTGTCTGAGTGTGCCCTTGAAACAGGCTGGTTCTTTTTTCCACATCTTTCTTGCACACACACTGTTTAGAATAATGGATAAATACATAAATAAATTGAAAAAGTGGAACATTGCACTGGGGAATTGCATAGTCCCCAAAGCAATGGGCAATGCTTGTGCAAATTGGTTGTGGGCATTTTAGACTTACAGGGTGTTTAGCACTGCTGATTTTTTTTCTTTTACAAAGAATAGGTCTGTCTGGTTCGTGTTTAAGCAAGTTGTCTCCCTTTGTTTTTCAAAATGAAATCTATAACTGTGATGCACTACATGCAATTGATAAGTTCATAATGGCAGCACTGAGGGAACACCATCTGCGTGTGAATTAGAACCAGAGGAGTGTGAATAGGGGTGTGTGCGCATGCAGGGAGGAATCTTCCACCATGGCATATTTTTCATGGGT
This sequence comes from Xiphophorus maculatus, assembly GCF_002775205.1. Taxonomy (NCBI): domain Eukaryota; kingdom Metazoa; phylum Chordata; class Actinopteri; order Cyprinodontiformes; family Poeciliidae; genus Xiphophorus; species Xiphophorus maculatus. The sequence goes on from NC_036453.1 coordinate 29,370,062, forward strand.
GTCAGAGGGAGAGTGGGGTCATGTTTTTGTGAGTGGGCTCAGAAAGAAGCAGACAGACACTCCTCGCATGAACACATACCCATGTGAAGGATGATTGCCATTACTCCATGTAGATAGCGGGTGTACGTGCACAGTGGGGGGATAAGTGTGATGGTTTTCAAACGGTTGCAGCCATCGTTCAGCGGTAACCATGGAAACGAGACTCTCAGGACCACAGGGAAGCAAAAAAAAGAGGAGGGAGGCGGTGGGGAAAAAAAAGGGGCGACAGAGGGAATTACTCAGGACCAGGCTTGTTGTCTTTATTCTCTGATAAGCACACTGATGGAATTGTTTGGCCTTGTCTAAGCAAAGCAGCCAAATAAATAAATTATTGTAAATTATATCTAAAAAAAATTACGTAGAAACTCACACGACTTAAATTAATGCTGTTTGGGTCATATGTAGCATACATAAAGATGTGCTTGCGTCATGGTTTCAGGCCTATAAATGCTTACAATTACGTGCAGCTGTTCGAAGAATAACAATTTTCTGTGATTTAGAAAAACGGTTGCATTCCTGACGCAAAAATGTGTTCATTTACTTTTCTAAAAATCAGGCTTTAACGCTGTATAGTTGTCCATGTCGTATAAAGGATGATGTGTTTTGTTTGGACGTGTGCAAGCTTTTGAGGAATAATTTCATGCAAACTCTGAAAATGGATAATGTGTCTGCATGATTAAGATCTCAACGTGCTTTTTCTTACAGTATCTGAAGTGTGGCATAATGTGAGGTACATAATACTCGGCCAGCTTCATAGGAACACTGTGAGTTGGATTTATTTGTATCACCTTTAAAATTCCGTGGCGTACTGCAGCTTTGGGGTAAACTGAGGTAATGCCTTATTCCCACAACTGTAAATATGCTGTACTTGAACCAGTTTGGCTGGCACATAAGCGGCCTTGTGGTTTCAATTGGAAAAGTCAATTCACGTTTAGAATTATTACGTCTTTCTTTATTGTTGTTCTTATGAAGTAAAGATGCGCATAAATCCGTAGCTAATTTTTGGCCTCTGTTTTTGTGAAGTTGTTACCTGTTGATAATAATTAATATTGATTCTAATTTCTCAGTAAGAACTACATTCAACAACACTGACAATATGTTTACCAAGCCATTATGTTATGAGATGTCTTTAATCATGTAAACCAGAACCATAGTTTTAACAACGAATACTGAAATACAAACAAAACAACAAAACTAAAAGAAAGACAAAAAGAAAAGAGCATCAGCTAAAAAAGCAACAAAAATAATTATAATTTTTTTTTTACAAGACTAAATTTTGGTTCTCCATGATTAATAAGAATAAGAATAATTTATAAACGTATAGGGTGTGTGGATTTCTACGTGTGTTTAAGTGACAATTCAGCTTGATTTAATCTTTTTATCTTAAGCACTTCCACATCTGGGTGTTTCAGTTAGCATAAAAAATGTCCTTAAAGACACACACATGCTTGCAATATCCTCAGCTTTCACTGTGACTCCGAATGACACCCTTTGCTTTCATGATTGTCAAATTAAACATCTCTCCTTTTAAATGGGACATACATGGGCCAGCTGCCAGCTCATCTAGTATGAGAAGAGAAGGTAGCCTTCATTCATTAGCCAAACAGCCCCCCCTTCTCCCTGGAACTGCTTGAAATCGTTTGAAAAATCTTTTATATTCACACACATATGTGCATCCTCACACACGAGGAGAGAATGAGGGAAATGTCCCTGCAATCTTTTGTGTCACAGAGTAGGGTTAGATTGATGACCTCCCCCCCATCTGGGAACAATCACCTCACAGACTGCCCCAATATCTAGCTTGTGTGTGTGTGTGTTCAAACTGGAGTAGTAAACCTATTCATGTCAGTTTATGGGACTTGGCTTTCCATGTGTTCATAGATGTGTTTATATGCCTTCATAATCCCAGAGTGACACTGAAAAGTCATTTCTATTACTGTCGTTTCTGCAAAATGCAAAAGCTGGAGACCACAGCGAGGACTGGACGCTTTCTTTTATTCTCTGGATAATTAATCATTTGAATTTCTCTTCACAGCAGACCGCAGATTCTTTATCCAGTCCCAATTTTTTGACAAACACTTTAGTCTTGCCTTCCTGCAGCTGTCCCTGTTTAAACAGTCGAGTGGGAGTGACCATCATAGGGTTAATCAGGCTATCCGGTGCTCTACAACGCACACCACACCTGTGTTTTGTAAAGGAAGGAATATTTAGCTTAATTAATGCCTGCTCCCCCATCCCACAGCGCATAACCTACATGGTTACTGCTCAGAATTCAGAACTTTCTTTAAATGTAGTTGAGTTTTCCTTTATATTAATTTATAACATAATATCTTTTTGATCTCTTCTTTATTTTCACTTACGTTATTAGGGATTCAATAATATCCCCAATATAGTTCAGCCTCTGCATGTTAAAATAAAGTATTCTGGCCTTTTTTCTCTGTTTGTGTGATTTAAAGGATTGCACTGAGGTTGTCATTTTCACAAGGTCAGGTTTGATGAATAGAAGAGATTCTGGCACAAGTCTCCGGGTGTCTGAGATTGCATGCATGGGTGCAAATTTTTCTTGTTTTTTTTCTCTTTCTGGACTCTCTTCATGATGATACACACCAGAAAGCATTTGGCTGAAATTCTAAATCAGATATTCCGAGTCACCAGGGTAGGAGATAAAATGATGCAAAGGCCACTTAAGGATCAGTGTAAGACCGAATCTGTTTCAACATCTGTTAAGGATTTGAAATATTTAATTACAAAGTAAAAAAAGGTTGTACAAAAAGAAAAAAACAGACAATGAAATGAGTCAGACAGACACACATGTGGTGTCGGAGAAAAACTCAGGCTCAGCTTTTGTTCTAGATTTCACACTGATCCAATATCTACGTATATGAGGTTAACGCGGTGCTGGTGGTCTACATGGTCAGTGTGCAAGCTAGCATGCTGAGTGTTCCATTAATCCCACTTTGTTGCATATTGCACACTTCAGAACACATGTGCACATGTGCATGCACACACACGCACACGCCCACACGTACAAACTGGACGCAAACAGAGTTTGACAGCCAAGATAACAGAGGGCTGTGACAATTAGACAGTTAATAAATCCATCACTTTATCATTTTGTGTGAATGCTTTCACTTCATATTTACCATCCTGTCAACATCTGTACACTTATTTAAACAAGTGTGAGGTTCATAAGAACAGTCCTGTACAATCGTATGATCTCGGATTCCCTATTTGCCTCATTTCTCACAAATAAAACGAAAACACACTGTCCTCACTAGATCTCCATTTATTTTTCAATAATTTCATTCAATCTCTTTCTAGCATAGGAATTATACTGATGGAGGATATCCCTGCACACTTTTGAACTCTGAGTCAGTGATGATCAGAAAATGGTAAAGGTGTCTCTTTTTGCAAGTTATTAATAAAACCATCAACAATGGATCGACTAGATCACTTTCTAACTTTCACAGACAAAGGAAGGTGCAGGATTTTCTCCAAAAGTTCAGACAATCTTTAAGCACAAAATATGGTGTTCGTCTGCGTGTCGATAAGAACCCATACAACTGCTTCCAAAGGGTTCCATGAAAAAAAAAGAAATGTAGAGTGAGGGGCAATGTTCCTGGAGTTTCCACTTATGGAAAATCTGGTCCCATAAAACTTTCTTCAGTCTTCACTTAGTTGTGTGTGCATCATTTAAGAAAAGGAAATTGCTGTTGTTTTGATTTTATGTAACAAAACAGCACAGCATTGGTTCATAATGAAAAGTGGTGTTTTTATGTCACTTTTTATGACAATGCTGTGTGATGAGATTATTTGGCTTATAAAAGTGAAAAATAAAATCAACTTTGAAAGTCTTACAACTAATGGAAATGACCGAGGAATACCATAGTGTATAATGTATCTTCAGCAAATCAAACTGTTTTATCATTTGAGCTCATAAAAGCCAAAAATACTGAATATATAAACAAATTGAATGTGGTCCTAAAAAAATAAGCGATCACATCAAATCAATTTTGTAATTTATTTTCTTCTCCTGCCTGTGTTAGGGAAGATAAGCTTGAAACATAAAAATATAAAACCTGCTCTTTCCATCAGTGTCCCCCTCCTTTCGAAGCAAAAAGTAGCTGAGAGATTGAATTCATACCAAGTCAGGGTTTGTGCAAAGCTGGGAAAAACAGAACGCTTGTGTCAGATGTACTAGGATTTCTCAGATGTGAGAAACAAAGGTACATTTACATCTTAAAACCTCGGACTGAATTACAGTTGACAGTTCCATCCGTGAGTCTCAGCTGCAACTTCCATCATATTTAGGTTGGGCAAGTAAGGACTTACTCTTCTATATGTGAAAAGAAGTATGCAAAAGAATGCTGAGCAAATCTTTGACTGACATGCAGAACATGTTCTTGGACAATAGAGAGCACTGTTTTTGGCATTTATCTAAGTTTGCAGTTGGTCAGTTAAGAAAAACAAAGCAATTTGAGATCTCCAAATATAAATATATTTCCTTCAACCTACTAAAAATCTTTGTGAATTGATAGAAATACTTTTCCTAAACTTCTGGCCATTTTGGGATTATTTTTCAGATGCACAGTTTTAAAGATAACAAAATTAGATTTTATTTCACCCTTAACCTCGACGACGGTCAAAAACTTTCAACACCACACTTTCGTACATCATGATTACACTACTTTCCTTCCATCCATCCATACATCCATACATCCATACATACATACATACATACATACATACATACATACATACATACATACATACATACATACATACATCCATCCATCCATCCATCCATCCATCCATCCATCCATCCATCCATCCATCCATCCATCCATACATACATACATACATACATACATACATACATACATACATACATACATACATACATACATACATACATACATACATACATACATACATACATACATCCATCCATCCATCCATCCATCCATCCATCCATCCATCCATCCATCCATCCATCCATCCATCCATCCATCCATCCATCCATCCATCCATCCATCCATCCATCCATCCATCCATCCATCCATACATACATACATACATACATACATACATACATACATACATACATACATACATACATACATACATACATACATACATACATACATACATACATACATACATACATACATACATACATACATACATACATACATACATACATACATACATACATACATACATAAAATAAAGACAGAAATTTAAACTCTAAAATAACAAACTGTTTTTCCTGAAAAAAAAAACAAAAATCAAATTTGATTTAAAAGTTAAAAATCAACAAAGAAAAAGTCTTTTAAAACACTATGAAAGAATAGACCATACCTTGTAGCATAACACATAAAGAATAAAAATAGCTTATTTGATTAAAATTAAATTACGCTTGAAAGAAAGAAGAGAATAAGTTGTAGGTACAGTTAAAACACTAAAAGCTTGAACATCTACTTAATGCATTAACCCTAATAGTGCTGCTTTTCAGTAATTCCTTATCTTTTCATCCTTTTCATAAATGTAATTTTTACTTTCTCTCAAACGCACAAAATCCCCAAAACAAACTTATTTATCTTAAGAGTGTTTTCTAGCCACCCTGTTGGTCTCTTCTCTCTAGTTTGGGAACCGCTGCTCCAAGGTTATTGGCACCTTGAGGAGAAACCAGACAGGTTTAGGAGTTGGGAGTCAGGCTGGGTTAGTGAGCAGACCACAGAGTCAGGATGGAGGTAATGCGAGATGCAGACTATAGAAGACCTATGGAAACAGAGACGCTCATTTATAGTCCAACTATAGAGATTTAATCTACACCATTAAATTGGCCAGCAGCGTCTCTCAGCTGGTCCACTCTTATGGGAGTTTTCAAAGAGAACTATTACTGTGATTTACCGTGAGCAGCTTTTATATAGTCCATGCTCTCAGTCTCCATATTGGAGGTCTGTTCTTTTTCCTATTTTTGCTCTTCTTCACTCTGTCGTTTTAGTTACTCAGTCATTAAGCCAGACACACAGTTCATAACTGAAAACATTATATCCAGCACATCATGCTGTATGTTTACGTATGCAGTAAATCTTGGAGTCTACGTGGACACACAAGGACCTTTGTAACGTTTCCCCTCAGGGTGTCTGAGGCTTTGGTCTCACTTTCATGTAACCCACCTCTCCCCGTTTTACCTTCAGTAAAACTCTTCTGGGTTTTTCTCCAATGATCAGTTACAGCTAATAATAAGAGGCGTGCTGCTTCCTCAGTCCCCACACAATCCCTTCTCACCTCATCTCCTAAACAATTTGGTTGGTGGTAAAGTTGGCAGCAGCAAACTTTGCACCTAATTCCTCAGCCATGGTTTTATGTGCGCTTGAGTGTTGCTGATTATTGGCGGAAGGTCAACACTGTACTGCATCTCACAATGGCACTAATCCTGAAGTGTTGATATTTTACTATTATTCTAATGACATCATTATTTGTGTCATTTTCCATGCCTCATGATTTGAACTACACTCTTCGAACACTCCCACGTGTTCCTTTGCTCTGTCTTCTTGCTCGTTTATTGAATGGTGGGAAAAAGTGAATTATCAACAATGATCTCATCACCGCCACACTGTATTCTCCATTTGCCATATAGTTTACTACTGACCTTTTGTGGGTGACTCAGCGTTGAAGAAATTAATCTAATGGTTGGTTTGAATGTGCACAGAACAGAAAGAACAGAAAGACCAAATTTGAGAATATTCACTCTGTCTCTCTCATGTCTTGTCTCTAGAGTATTTGTGCCACTGACTTGGTTTGCTCAGTGGCACAAATACTGAGCAAACCAAACAAGAGAGCTTTTGTTTGGTTAAAAGTTCTTCATCCATTTTTTTTATTTTTATTTTACTGATATGTTTTGTCTGACTGAAAGTAACACTCATGTGTTGAAGTTGCCCAGCCGGAGTCCCGACTTCAATTTGGTCAAGAATTTGTGAAGGGAGCTAAAGTTTAGGGTGATGGCACGGAGGAGTTCCAGCCTCAAAGACTTGCAGGTGATCACTAGAGATAAATTCTCAATGTACTCATGGAAACTTGCGAAAAGCTGCCCAGCCATTATAAGAACAGTTTGACTGTTGTAATACCAAATGATATTTTTCACTGGTCACTATTTTCTTGAAAACTGATATTTCCTCTACATTGTTTCCTCTACATTGTTACTCCAATCAGAAACAAACTCCTTGTACTTCTTCATACCCTTTTTGCCAGGGTATGAAAAACTCTTGGTTTAAATTGCATGTGATTAATAAAAAAAAACATTGGTTTGGTTAGGATCTAGACACTGGCAAAAGTGTACTTTTTACCACCATAAAAATGTACCAAAAAGAACGATTCTAGTTTATTAGAAACACAGCCCCTGTTGCTTAATCTGCATTTGTTTTAGCTTAGAAAGTTGCAAAGCCTTCCTATCTCTGTAATTGTGTGCAGTTTCAGATTACGAAAAGAATTTTTTTTCGAATGGGTCAAACTTTGATGGTTTTTCCAGAAAGAGAAAAAAAGTGTGGAAAGGTGCAGGTGATTCACACCTAATGTTGGGTTTTTTGCCATTTTGATTAAATGGCCTCTTATTTTTTAAGAGGATGAACATATGCTTGTGTTTCTGTGGTCCTGCTGGGGGTCGTCACAGGGTTAAGAGGCTTGGTGCAAAGTCTATAGATTGGATCATGTGGAATGTGGATTTGAATGTGAGGAAGAAAAGGGTTTTCACTCATTCTTTTCTGCTAATTAAACATTTTTGTCAGAACTTCCTTGTTTACATAAAAAACAAGAATGTTGTGCTAGCATTTGTTCTTTTTTTGAAAATAAAAAAAAAGATCACAGGGCCGCTGAGGCTTTTTGTTGCGCTACCTTTCCTTTTCAATTAACATGATGCAGGACGTCGTCTCCCTTTCACCAGCTCCTACTGAATGGAGGTATACTTTGTCAGAAAAGCAGCCTATCAAGTTACCGGTGTCAAAAAACTGCACACAGGCTCAACTTCCAATCGCTTATCACTGTTGTCATTTAACACTTGTGTCAACCTGAGGCCAGGTCTGCCTCTGCACTGCTGCTTGCATTTGAAGTTACATGAAGTACATGATGTAAATATGCATCAGATAGTCAGTCAGTTCATGTGTGAGCAGAAGTGTTTGGGTTTGACTTATATACAGTTTGGTAGATCCTGTGGAGCCTGTGGTGAGTGGAGTATAGTGGCTTACATAACTTCACATGTCAGGAGTTGTTGAAGGTCCAGCTAAGTAATAGCTTATATATAAACAAATTACATGTAGTCTTCTTGAGTCAATTTATATGTACACCTACTGTAAAAACAGAGAGCTTGATAAATGCATTCCCATAAGAGAGACAAGTGTTATTGATGAAATGTTGAAAACAAAATGGCATTTACCGTTTTTAAAGAACTAAACATGTGAAGACCGAAATACTTATACGGTCTGGTCTCTGTCTTTTCCTTGTCTCGTAGACAAGTCAAAGAGAAATGAATAAAATACCCTATGATTGCAGAGTAACTCATAGTGTATTTTATAATGTTTCATGGCTCCTTGAGTGCAATTCTTCTCCCCACTCACCCACCCACACACATGCACACATTTTACAGTTGTTTCTTTCTTCCATAAGGTTGTGCTTCACTTTGTTGCTTTAATATTTTATGCTTCTTGTAGCCCTGGTGCCAAAACATTTACTGGCCTATTGATCACGTGCCAGTAAGAAGAGGCTGTTTAGAGGACCACCCTCCCAAAACCAGACTGAGTACTTTAAAGCACCAGTCTTAGTTGTTAGCCGTAGGTTCTGTCTCACAGTTCTTGTACATCACTTTGTATGAAATCTTGGCAAGTCAGGCTCCAGGATTATTCCCAGTCTCTCTGAACTTAGCCACTCTGGAAATCATTATCCAGAATAGCGGTTGCTTCAAAGACTTTCTCCCTCCTTAACTCTTAAGACACACCGTCCAATTTAGGTCTTCTAGGCCTGAGCTACAGGGAATAAGAATAGGTGTTTTCTGTCAAGAAAGTAAGGTACCCCTAAAATTTGAACCTTAAGATGACGCACAAACAAAGGTAGAGGAGTAAAGATTTAAAGTAAATTAACATTTTACTTTGACTCAGTTCTTTTGCCTCATTCTCTGATGCAAACAATTTGTAGCCCTTTTGCAAGGCAGTTTATTCTCTGACTGGAACAGAAGAAAATGTTGAAAAAAAATTAGAATAGCATCTGAATGTAAAAACTTACGTTAACTAAATATTTTATAAATAAACAAGATTTAAATCGCTCTTAAAATACTATTCTTAAAAAAAGAATTTGCTTACAGGCATGCATGCAAAGTCTTTACTGTAACTTCCTTTCAACCTGCAATGCTCCTTTCAGAGTACTAGCACTTGTGGCTGGTTGTGTGATTACAGCTGTATGACTAATCCAGATGTGTCCAGCAGTGGGTCTGCTCCTCTAATGAACTAATGAAAGGACCATTTTATGTCAGCCTCTGTCTGCAAAGCTTTTCTTCTTTATTGTTTTACAAAGCTTTGGTCAGGGTTGGTCGAGATTGGTTCTCATGCCTAATCCCTGACGCCTCATACAGTCTGCTAGACAAGGCCGGGTGCTTGGTTATACACATAAATATGTTGGTGTGTAGACACGCAGTTATTCTATTGGTCTGGACAGTAAAAGTACATTTTAATCATCACCGTCTGATTGACAAAATACTCTTGTTGCCCTTAATAAGCTTTATTCCAGTGTACAAAAATAGTCGGTTAAAGCAGAGCAGAAAGTGACCAGCAAAACACTGGTTGGTTGAGGGAAGTGTCATCTATGTCAGCTCTTTTTTTAAATCTGTCCTTCTGGCTGTGTGAGAATTTGGGACATTGATAAGGTTTTTAATCTCAGCTTAGATGTTTAAATCAGTAAATAGACCGTTTCTAACTCAAATCGCTTTATGTGTGTCAATGGCGGGATGAAAGGAGGAGGAACGTGTACAAGAACAGTGAGACATGCTTCTGTCTCCTGGGGCGATGGCGAGAAAACGGGGTTAATTAAATCTGTAAAGCAGAGGTGCAAAATCCATGTCAGCAAACATTACATTGTTGAGTCAGACCCGAATAACTGCTAGTGTTATTATGTGAAAGCTGTGGTTTTTCAAACGGCAGTCAATGACTCAGGTGTCTGTGAACCTTTAAAGTTTATTTCATGGCGTGAGAGTGTGAGAAATCCAATTTGCAAAGTCATGAAGTCATTTTTGATATACCAACCAGAGACAGGCGGAATCAATTGTATTTTATTTTGATATAGTTATTAAACCTGTATATTACCAAGACAAAAAAAAAAACACATTAAGATTCAAAACCTCTTTTTCAAGATAGTCCTGGCCAAGATGCAGCAACAAATACCATACAAAGAAAATGTCAAGCTATAGAAAACAGGTACATGTTATTGAATTTGCCTACAGAACCTTTAGTTTAGATTTAAAAGCACTGAGATGAATTCAGCTAATCTAAAAAATGTTGTAACAAGTTCAAATTAAAAGTTATGCTTTTAAATATCAAATATTAGCTTTGGTACCCTCATTTTTATTATTTAATTTGGTTTTGTCCCTGAAGTAAAAACCTTTGGACGTCGCTTCCTTTCTGTTTTTGCCTCAGGTGCATCGTTTGAGTACAAAAATGTCTCATTTAATCCATAGAACTTTTATGGATCAGTCTATTTTTTGGTGACTTTAGTCCTCACAGCATATAAAAATGGACATGTTTTTTTCTGCATTTGCCAGTGTCAGAGATTAAAGTCTGTTTTAGGTTGAAAAGAACTTTTACCACAAAAAATAGACTTTTTTTTCCCTATGCCTTATATTGAAACTGGTAGATCTACAAATGATAAAACAATATTTTTATGTAGTGGAAAACAAAACATAACAATTTAAATGAATTTCAACTCTAGTGAATGAGAAAAATAAAATTTGAAGTAGGAGTTTATCAATGGCACAGAAATACACCCATCTCTATCTGGGACCTTGCTGTAAGCATTATTTGAAAAATAAGACATTGAATTCCTCAGATTCTTTTAAAAAAATACCAATCTGAATTAGTGCTGATGTGTGTTCTTACTGTACATTTTGTGTGATCTTAGTTTGTCTTTATGTGATTTCTTCAAATAGACTTCCAGCTCCTGAACATATCGCCTTGAGCAGAGCTTCCGTTTTTACTCCAAACAATAGTAGAAATTTCCTGGTTTATCGCATCACTTCCTGTCTCAGTTCTAACACAGTCTTGTGTATTAATGTCCGGTCCCAGACACAGTTAATGCACCCCAAAGATAGAAAGTTTTTAGGTAAAAGGTGAAATATTAATTAGTTTTGTTTTTTTTTTTCTTTTCATAAATCACTATTTGTGTTCACGCTATAAGAAAGAGCTGGTTCCTCATCCCATCTTTCTTGTCCCTGCAGAATGCTAGTGCATATTTCTCTTTGGATAAGAAGCTCTGGAAAGTTTGCTAGTCCACCACAGGGCAACACAGAGACACTCATGTAACCAGTAACACATCTTTTACAGGTAACAAGAATCAAAGGGTTAACTATTGGAAATTTTACACTTAATTTAGGACAGTTCAGAAGATCTCAGGAATGCCTAGAGGCCAGAAAATAAGAAACTATAACAAATCAAGCTTGTGGATCCTGTCTCACTTCTCAGCTTGCTAGAACTCCAGATGTTGTTAATACCAAAACCTGACCAGTGCAACAATCTCAGGCTAGGCAGGGACCCATTGTCAGTCCTCTGCTCGATTGGCTGTTACATCAAATACCCAGTCTCCTCACAAGGTTTACCTAAAGCACAAGGTTAGCATGCTTTTTCCATTACAGCAAAGCTGCTACTGTGTACCTGCACTAACTTGGAAAGGCAAAACGCAAAATAAGGGTGGGAATCAATATGATTTGTGTAGGTTATTCAAAACCACTTATTCTATTGGTTGTTGAACTGTGTAAGATATTATAGTTTTAACATGTTTTTAATTTAAAATTTTAATTTTAGATGCTATGACTTTTAAACACAAGTTTTTATGACACACTTCTGAAATGAAGGGTTTTCTTTAACACTTAATTATTTTATGACAGATTTTTTAATGTGGGTTGCACTCAAGACAAACAATCCTGTACACACACATACACAGCCCCACACTCACACCTAAGGGCAATTTAGAAAGACCAATTACCTAGCAGTCATGACTAGCTCTGTTTCTCATTATGTTTGAAACATTAAGCGTCTCAGCATGACTTTTCCAGTGTACATTCTGATTTTGGTCTGGCAAAGTGGCTTCACTGTGACTACTGGATGAATGATATAGTTCTCTTTCGCACTATTTCAAAAAAGTTAATGATCTTACCAACTTGCTTCTTTTCCATGGTATTGTTTTAAGTTCATTGTCATGTAAGCAACCAGGTGATTATTAGCAAAACCCCATTATTGTTTTCTTTTTATCTTTGCTTAATCTCCAAATATTAAGTGATGCCGGTAAGTCTGAATTTCTCTGAAGGCTTTGAATGTGGTGTCATTTGATACATCTGGCTTAGAGCTTGCATTCAGCAGCTGCACACTCTAATGAAGGCTGTGAAAATTGTGCTGCAGGACGTGATGGAAGCAGGTTCAAATAAAAAAGGCCTCACTTACTAAGTCCTTTTCCTTATCTAGCTCTCCTTTTCAGTGCTCAGAGCGATAAAAGATCCAAATCCAGTAGGAATTGAAGAGACTTTCATGTTAAACTGGGTTTGCTTAACATCTTTCTTTTATTAATTTCAGTTGACTTGGTTAATTCAGTCAATATGAATGTTTTGTGTTGGCATATAGCAACAATGAAGTGTTCTTCGGACACATTTTAGCTCTTGTTTGACAAAAAATGTTACTTAGCAGTTCGGAAAATATGTGTCTTTTCACGGTTTGTGGCATCCATACATCGCATACATCCCTCCATCTGTCAAATCATCCATTGGTTTTTGTTGGTACCATGAGCCTGATCTCTCTAGAAATATCTGTTGTCAGTGAACTTTTGTGTTTCTATTTTATAAAGTAGCTAAGCTGGCAAACATCCAAGAAATGTTTGCCTGTTAAAGTATGGAATTTTGAGAGGAAAAATGTATAGTAACCCTGAGCGTAGATTTACTTTATTCAACTCATTGGGCTAAAGTGTGGCCCCCTGCACACTGGAATTGTGTACTTTCATTTGTGCCGTGTTTCACCTAACCCTGTGCTGTGCAAGAGCTGTTGAATGCTTACACAATCTTTCAGGTTTGATTAAAAAAGAAAAAAAAATCAAACTTTTTTTTTTGCTAAAATGTCTCATCTTGTAATAAGAGGAGACACCTTAGTCAGGCACAGTGATGATGGTGAATAACTCAAGGCAAATTATTTTGCTGCATCTGAGTGTGTGACGCCCCACTTAACCTTTCTTTGTTTGTTCTCTTTTTCCTAATTTGACACTGTGCAATAAATTATTCTGGGTTTCCAATGATGCAGCAAATTCTCTACCAACTAATCAAGAAACAAGAATATTTTAACCGTCCCCGCAAGGAAATTACTTTGTCCTAGCAAAACAAAACTAAAACAGTAAAAATGTAAATAGAGTAAAAAAGAAAGTAAAAGTACTAGAAAGCACCATAAACAGTACAATGCTGTTTATAGTATGTGTAACATTAGTGCCTCTGATGCAAGGCATATTGCAGCTGTTTTTGGTGTTGCAGTCCTAACTACAAGCACCTTTTCTCATTTTGTCATCATGTATTTTGCACAAAAAAATAATGTCGCTTGTCCATGTTGTTTCAGTTATCACATTTTTTTACATTTACGCTCTTGAGCCTAAGTTAGAATGCATCTTATGCCCCAAGCAATTGTAAGCTATATTTGCAGTTCTGCATACATTCTGAGACAGTATGCAACAACACAGCAGCTAATCAGTGAAGGAGTTTGAGAACGGTTGCTGAGTTTGCTGCCCCCTATAGCTGTAATCAGCCACACCTAGTGGAGAACAAAGAGAACTGAGGCTGGCACTCACTGGAGGGCAGATAAAATAAGGAGGAGAGAGCAGAAGACAAAGAGGAGCAAGAATGGACAGTGGGAGAGGTTTGAGAGAGCAGAGACATCCTTAAAATGTCATGAAAAACAGAATAAAACCCTTCCAAAGCTGTGGCAGTTGAGTCATTCAGCAACTTTTTCTTTTCCGAACAATTTGAAAATGTAATTTCATATTTCAGAGCTTTCTGAAGTTCAGATACATTGAGTTTTAAAACCTATGTTAGTGACATTTTCTGTCTTAGTTCAAATCTCAAGAAATAAATTCATGTGAGGATAATAACAGTAAAAACTCTTATTTTAAGTAGCTCAAACTTTTTGCACCAATACTGCTGACATGAAACAGTTATTTTTGATATCCTTTTTTTTCTTCTTAGTAAAGTGAGAATGAATAGAAAATAACCAGACACTCTGTATTTTTAGAAACAGACAAAAAAAAAAACACAACATAATTTTTCAAAACGAGCATTGAGATGAAAATAATTGGTGAAAAGAATAAGAAAAAAGGAAGACTAATCATTGCTATTTGACGGCCAGTTGCCCAAGCTTTTAAATTTTTGGTCTCAGCAAAGAATATTGCACACGTTGTCTTTGGAGCTCACGCTTGTAGAGACAAATTGTCAATAAGACAATTAAAAGGCAGCAGAAAAAAAGGACAGAGTAAGACCTAGGTGATGGGAGTGAGTTCGACATGACATCTTAAAGACGAGAAGGAAATGGAGGCATGAGAAGGTGAAAGCTTTGAAGGGAAACACCCTGTCGAGGTGTATATGGTTTAACAAGAGGGAGGCTAACCATGTAAGGCGCCATTGTACATTTAGAGTTGGTGGTTAACTTGGTCTGACAGGCTTGTTTTGACAGGCCCCTGAGGGAGCAATGGGTTTGGGATGTGAAATTTACAGGCCAGTGTTGTTTTTACATCAATGAAGCAGTTACTGTCGTTTCCGTCACTGAAACGGGTCTGTTTTCATGCTTCTTTCATACTGTAGGAGGAAGCCCTTTGTCATCTGGAGGGCATTTTTCTGAATGCTCAGTGAAGCCAAAATTAACCTTACATTAATATTTGCCACTGGACCAATCCTTTTAACTTAGAAAACAAAAACCCTGTTCATGCTGTGCTGCAATTACCTTGCAAAAGTATTCACACCTCAGGAATGTTTTTAGTTTTATTTTTTGCATTTTGTAAGCTACACCCACAAAATTTAAAATATTGTATTTGGATTTAATGTAATTGGAAAACACAAAGTAGTGTGTAACTGTGTAAAAGTGTGTAAAAGTTTATTTTTATGGCTAAAAGCTATTTGGATTAATTCAGAGAAATGTAGAGCAAAAATTCACATTTTGGTGTAACCTAACCAGAGTAGGTTCTGTAAATAAATTTTTTTTTCATGGCTTTGTTGCATTTATAAATGACTTTTTCTTGCCAGTCTTCCATAAAGTCAACCATGTCTCTGATTCCTTTTAACAACAGTTCTTCAAGGAGTGTGAAAATTTCTCCTGTGCATTAGATGCTGTCATGAAATGTTTACTTTACTTGTATCATGCTTCCTTGTTAGTATCAATCATATTTAAAGCAGACAGGGCCAGCATCAGTGTGCCGAGTCAACACCAGGTAATAAAACATGACTCCACTATATACAACAGGGACCCCTTGCTTTTATCCAATAACCACTGTCTGATGTTGCATCTTATCCCATTCCCACCTGACTATATTTCTGCAACCGTATCAGTTTCTCTCTGTGATTCTCTTTGCAAGTGCTGAGACGAGCTAAATGTGACCCCCCCTTTGAGAGGTAAAGCTTTGCTGGCTAAGGAATGATGCTGCTATCTGAGCTTTGACGGTGGTGGTGGGAGGGGGGATTAGTGGGAAGAAGAATATCATAATGAGGATCCCTTTTGGAGGTCAAGTAAGTGCTTTAAAAAAAGAGGCAATAATGGACAACAATAATGGATTGAAAATATTTAGTTATGGATATCTTCTAAAAGAAATTCCAAACATTTTAAGCACAATCATAAATGTGACAATCTCTAGGTGTTGTCGACTTTTAACCAGCCAACATCAACTGTAGCTGATCCTGGTTTTTCTTTAACATCATATTTATCCAGAAAGTAAAACATTTTGAGGCTTCTTCTTTTGGCAACAACTCCCACACTGAAGAGTGTTGTTGTTAGTGCCTTGTACATCTCTCATCTCACTTTCTGCCTAACTCTCCTCCCATTTCTAAAGCCAAATCTCCCAACGTTCCTTTGAGCTTAAAAACCCTCACCACCCTCATCTTACTTCAAGATAGGCTTGGTGTGACCAGCCACGTGGTAGCTGTGACCAGATCATTTCTCATTATTCTGTGGCTTAGTGCATCTCACACAGTCCCTCCCACTTTGAACCCCTTGACTTACTGTGCTGGAGGTCTCTTTACCCCGTGACTTTGGGCTAATCTCCCATCTAAGTCTCAGTAAAGCCTCTCAACCTTTATATCCAGACTGTTTCTTTATCACAATACCAAATATCAAATATTTTAAATACATTTGAAACTTTCTTTTATGAATATTTCAAACAAATGTAGTGTTCCATTGTCCCTTTTGTTTTGGCTTTCTTAACCTTCTGTTTCATTTCTTAACAACACCACATTAGTTCAGCTCCCATGTGTCCTTCCTGTGCACCTCTCTTCATGCATGCTTATTGCTCACACTCACACTTTCACTTCACGTCATCACCTCATCTCTCACTATCATGAACATTTGTGTAATCTCTCTTTCATCCCTGTAAGTCTCGTCTTCTCTTCCCACTGCCTTTGTTTTTTGCAGTCTGAGACAGCGATGTTGGGTCAGTTATGATTTATGCGGCGCATTGCAACTGATCATCTCCAAAGTCCTGTGTCGGACTCCCCATAATTAATGTCAGCAGACAACATTGCCTGCTGCTGTTTTTTATTGTTTCATAGTGAAAATAGGGAGTTCTGCTCCATTTTGAATGTACTGTGGAATGTAAAGAGCTTGTTTTCAGTATCTTGTTCTTGGGAGGGATGAGGTAATCAGTGTTTTATTTTGTCAACCTTTTTGTTTTTTGTCATGATGACGTCAGAGGCTGGAACTAATTCAGCACAGTAAATGAAAGCATTTTACAGATACAAGCAATGGAAAAGATGGAGTGAGGAGGGCCTAGCAATTAATCATTTAGTTGAATCTCATTATTTCTTTGTTTGAAGCCATGGAGGCAGCTCGGCTTTAAGTTGATCTACATTCCAACTTATCTCTGCCTTCGTTCCAGCAATTAAGATTTTCATTTTCTCAGCATTCAGATAAAATAAAAGTCTAAGCTCTCGGCATTCCTTTGAAAACCCACAGAGCGCTTTTATAGTTTTATTACAGAATATAGACAGACTTAGTCCAGTTAACGTCCTTCAGCTTTTCTGTTGACAGTATTGCTTTTTTATTTGGAATGAGACCATATTAACAATATAAATATACAGTTTATGTACAGTTAAAAAAAACACAAACATTTTTTTAAATCTGACACTAAAACAGGTAAATAATTTTCTGTTTTTGATCAGTTAAGATTACCAAAGTTACTTTTATTTCCTTGATGCCTGAATAATATATGAGCTATTTTTCAAAATTAATTTTCCTTTAATTTATATACAATGGGATTACAGGGGCTTTATTTAATTAGGCGATGTCATTGCGTAATTAGTCAAAAGGAGGCGCACCTGTGAGATAAGCAAAGATATAAGAAGGAGACTTATAGACCTCCAAATGTCTGATTCACAAGTATATGGGAATGTCCACTGAGCATAATATGAAGGGGCTTTGGTGCCAAAATGTTCACATGTTTGCAAACGATCATGGGAAGATGCTGGCTGAAGTTTGTAAGAATGTCACTGTCCACAATGAAACAAGCTTTGTACTGACATGGGCTGAAAGGCCTCTCAAATCCCTTTGAGGCCACAGCAGAGAAGACATTACTCCAAAAATAACATAAAAAGCTAATTACAGTTCAGTAGTACACACAGGGAAAAATAGCCTAATTTTTAATACATGTTCCGTGGTTTGATAAAACAAAAATTTAAATGTTTGACCTTGATGACCATCATCACCATTTGGAGGAAAACAATTAAGCTTGCAAACTCAAGAACACCATCCAAACTGTGAGTTTGACTGTGAGTTTTAACAGCATTATTAACATGGGACTTGTTCAATTTACTACATAGATTGAAACCTCAGGAAATTAAATTAAGTGGAAACATTAAGACAACATCTCAACATATCCTGGACATTAAGCTTGGTCACAAATTGGTCTTTCATATGGACAACACATCTAAACATACCACTAATTTAGTTAAGTTCCTTAAGGATAAGTCAATATTTGTGTAGTACTCATCACAAAGCCTTGATTTCACTACCATAAAAAATGAGTAGGCAGAGTTAAATATGGGCATGTGAGTAAAGCAGCCTTAAAGCCTGACTCATTTACAGCCATTCTGTCAGGAGGAATGGGCCAAAACTCCATGAAGCTTTTGTGAAAAAACCATGGAAGGATGTCCAAGACATTTGACCCCTTCCATAGAAATTGGAGAATTTTTTTTTCAAATACTACAAACCTATATCAAAACGTGTATATTTAAATGAATCTTTGAACACTGTTTAAAAAGATTTTCTATGCTGGAATTTAAGAAAAAAAAACTATTTTGGTCATTTTAAACTGATCCAACAAAGCAAAGGTTTGGACAGATTTAGTTGGATAATGAGGAAAAAAAGGATATCTGCTTTTATTCATTGCGTTTAAATATCTGGTTTCAATTGCATATACGTGCTAACCCACTTCACCCGCTTTTCTAACCCCCTGTCTCTTCCTCAAGCACCCCCCCCCCCCTCCCTCTTTTCTTTATCCGTGCCTGATTTGCTCCCCACAGGAGTTGGCTGGGTCTTTGACCCCGGGGCTGCATCATGCATATCCAACCTGTTTTTCTTAGAAATTCCAGTTGGCTGTGCTCCTTGTGGAGGATGGGATCATAATAATAGTGGAAGAGTGTGCTTATGTATGCTCTTGAGCCTCTGTGTGTGTTTGGTGGACGATCTACGTCACCAATTGGGTTTACCAAGTCTCTGTTAGATCTAATGAAGCCTCCAGAGTCTGCTTTAATCTGCTAGACCTCCTGCTGTTCAAATAAAATATCACTGCCAGAAGTGACTCTTTCATTACGTCAGAAATACCAGTGACAGTCACGCACTCAGAAGAGCAGTTGACTGTAATTCTCTCAGGAGAAATTGATGAGAAAAGATGAAAAATGTGGAGAACAAGTAAAGAAAAAAAGTACAAAGAAGAAAGACCATTTAAGCAGCTTTAGACTGAACAGTTTATCCACAAAATAACTTGACTCTACTTCTAAGTGTGGTCAAAATTCAGACGACCTGGACTTGGTGCTGCACAAAGTGTGATTTAACAGGTGTTCTAGGAATTAGGGCTGCCTTACTCGGCACTTCCTCATAATAAATTCACATGTGCAGAGTTGGGAAATTAATTTAAAAAGGATAAACCTGTTTTTAACCCCCCTCAAGCTATCTAAGAGCCGACTGTCTAATACCATTTATTCCACTATTTATACTATACATTGCCTTATGCAATATGCAGTGTTTGTAATCTTTGAGCATTTTTAGCATTTTGTCACATCACAGCTACAGACTTAAATGTGTAGCTGTGATATTGAAATTTTATGTGACAGACCAACATAAAGTAGTGCATAATTGTGAAGTGGAAGATCTTGCCAGAGATTTACATTATGATTTAAGTCTGGGCTTTGACTGAGCCTTTCTAAGGCAAAAATATGCTTTGATCAAAGCCAGTCGTCATCCTGCTGAAAGGTGAACCTTAGCCCCAGTCTCGCGTCATTTCCAGCCTCAAACCTGTTTTCTTCCTCAACTGCCCTGAAAGTAGATCAAATCATCTTCCCATGAACTCTAACCAGCTCCATGCCAAAGAAAAGTAACCCGACAGTAAGATACTGCCACCGCCATAGTGTTAATTTGACGCCTAAAACAAACTTTGTCCTTACATTTACCAAAAACTTAACACATTGTCACAGTCCTGATGTTTTCTTTGAGATCTCTTAGTATAACTGATTTCTTTATGATGAAAGATGTTAACACTAAGCAGAAACTTCCACTCTGTTGATACTGAACAAGCCAACATGAATTAGTTTTTAAACAATATAGTCTTTTAGTTGTTTTGCCATTAAGGACAGCATTGATTTAACTGAACATGTGTTTTTGGGCTATAATGACTTTTCTCTGGAACCTTTAGAAGAATCAAGTTAATCAATGAAACTCATTAAGATTTGATTTGAAGTTATCCCTCAAGCACTTGTGTGTGTGTGCGTGTGTATTTTATTTGTTTATCACTGTTAATGGCTTTTAAGGCAGTGACACGTCATGTGCTGTGGCACAACTTTTAAGACATAGACGGTTTTGAATTGGCCTAAAATAGTTTAACCATCTAAGAATTTAATTTACTCCCCATGTTTAGTCATGACTTGTCATAAACAGCACCGCTAATGAGCACTGAGGCAAAAACCTCTGCCTCCACATCCACAACCTATGACCCGCGCCTGACTCTTGATGTGGTTCAGTCTCAGTTCAGTGAGGGACTAATCCAGTTATCGTAGAGGACCGTCACCCCATCTGCTCAATCGAGTTACTTCAATTGGTAGTCAAACATCCACTATTATCAGCTGCTGGTCTTCACTGCTTATCGTTGGAACCTTATGGAACACATGACTGCTGTCACTACAACAGATTTTTATCTCTGTAAGTATGACCTCATACGTAAAGATTAAGAATACTGTATCTAAAGGGAAGCAACCATATGCCCTTATTTTTAGACAAATAATCACTTCAAAATATGCTAAAGAATGTGCAGTTTTATAAATAATCCCGTTGTTTCTTACCATCTAGGAACTTCCAAACATTTGTAATTAACAAGCCTTGGTTTATAATAGTAGAATAACATTTTTAGCTTTGAAATTTACTTCAAATGGCATTTTCTCAACTTTGTTTTTTTGTTGTTGTTGTTTTTTACAGACACAGCACTAGCTAAATTGGACTGAATAGGCTGATTAAGAATCATTGCTAAAAAATACATAAGAATTGTCCAAACACATTTTTTTCTTACTTTTTTTGTCAGGTGGACATATGCAAAACTAAACAGATGATTTTCACAGTTTGTGGTAAAATTAAGGAATACCAGATGCTAAGCTTTTTATGACCTCCCTGAGGTAATGGATGGGAGATTTTACAATGAACAAAGAGAAGAAGCTACATGGAAAACACAAATAGGGGCTTTTAGGAGAGAAAATGCACATCTGTTTGGATCTGTTGTGTGATGTATGTTACTCTTAACACAAAATTACAAGACACAAATTAGCATATTGTTTCAAAAGACAAATCTCTTTTATAGTTGCAGCGTTCTGCTGCAAATACAAATAAATTTGTATTATTCATACTATAACTATTCCCCACTTGCACAAGAATAACAGGTGTCACCATTTCATTCAGACCCCATCATGGGTGACTTGTTAACCACCCACACACAAAACACACATGGAGGCTCATCTGTTGAGCAAAAGAAAAGCACAGCTGGAAACGGAGCTCCCCTTTGACCCTTTACGACTCACATTAATTTTATCTTTCACACACACATGACTTGTGCGTTCTCCCACGCACCTTTTTCTATTACATTCTCCCTAAAGCGAATATTGTCAAATTGGAATTGGATATGTGTTCTATAATCATTCTTGTTTGGGTGGGGCAAATTTAGTCTGTTCTCAATAAAGTTATAATAAAGTTTATAATTACTTATAAACACACTTGATACTGTGAGCCTCCTGCATGGCCACGTCTTTTTTTGTAGTTTGAGAAACACAATGAAACTAACCTATCATTATTTTATAGAAAGTCTGCTTGCCTGGAAGCTTTTGGCCCCTTCTGCACTTGTAGACACTTGGTTTCAATCAGATGTAGCTTGGTCCCTGTGATTCAATTTGAAGTGGAAACATGTCAGTATAGAATCCCTTAACTCAAGTTTGCTAGATTTATTGTTTTCGTTGCCACTGGGTACAGATGGTAATAGGTGAATGATGTAATAAGTCTTTGAGTTAAAGACTGCCATCTGGCAACAGAGCCAATGCTTCTCTAACAACGGCAGCTCTGCAGGAGTAAGAAACAAGGAATGTTTGTGGCAATGACAAATCATTGTTGGAGTTTACCTCTGTGGGTCTGCCTTTTTTACATGTCCTACTCAGGGCTTCTGGTGGAGAACATTGGAAAAATATGGTGGTTTTTCTCTGGCATTGTGTTCAGGGTCACTGCTCAAAAGACATTTTAAGAGAAATTAAAGAATATGTTTTATAAGGAAAAGTTTAGCCTCTGGTCAAAAGGCTCCATTTTTGTTTCCTTTGTTGACCAAGATGCTTCTGCACCTGGTCAGTGATGGACAGCAATGTACTCCTCTCTGTTCACTTCTGAAGTGGCCTCAAACAATGAAACCCACCTGCCAGCTGCTCCCCCAAGTTCTCTATTGATAGTTTATCACTGATCAACTCTCTGCTCCCTGCTCTTAAAATGCTTATTTTGTTGTCATTTATGTTTTAGTGTGTGTTTATCACCTATAAATGTTTTAATGCAATGGCTAGATTATTGTCCAGGGAATAAATATATCTGCAAGTCCCCAAAACCTTTCATGTCATTTGTTGCAGAGAATAATCCAAATGCAGAAAGCAGGTGGACAAAGAAATATGAGAATTGTTAGTTATTTGAAGTCCAAAACTTACATAATGAAGAATTGTGACAATAAAGGAGAGCAGAACTGAAAGGCCAAAGCAAAAGCATGGAGCTCAACATGTAGGTTGCCATTTAGCTTACTGACAAAAGATGCACATTCAGCAGAGAATTGCTGATGACAGGATCTGCTCAAGACCAGTTTAAATCTCCAAGGGAGCTATGTTCCCCAGAGAAGCTGTCATCAAGGTAGATAATTCAAATTTGCATTGATCTCATCCTCTCTGAGGTTTTGGCTGTGAGACATGGATCAGTCAATACCAGCAATCAGAACTCCCTTCTGTTTCTTTGTATTAAAACATGAACACTTTCTAAATATCGTAAAACAGTTGCCAATTTGCATACTTTGCATACTTTTTTAGTCACTACTATATTCTATTTATGTAGAATTTTAACGTAATCCAGCGTTGACGTTACATATTTTGATGTTGGTTGTGTAAATAGTTTACAGATGTATTGCTATTTGTACTCGACAAAAGATGTATGAGGTAAGTAATTTATTTGAGACTATTTGTTGCCCTACATGAGATTTGTTGCTTTTCTGTTTTCAGCATGTTAGTGTTTTTTAACCAACAACCAATCCATTTCTTATAGAAATATTACTCCTGTGGTCTGAAAGCTTCAAAACTTTTTTTTAATTGCATTTCTCTGGTGTTTGATTTATAGAAGCAACAAAGCAGATTCCTCTCTCTTTTTATCTCTTTGTCAAACACAAACCACTGAAATGCCCCAAAAATGTCTTTCTCCATTGCACATGCGTGCTTAAACACAGATGTATCTACTTAAACACGTCTGTAATCTTTCTGCTTTTCCTGATGAGTTAGAGGAATTAAAATGACACAGGGCGGTTTCCCTGAGGCAACAATGCACCTCTCACTTTTCATCATATGTGCCCTCATTCCTCCAAAAAGCCACCAGCTTAGACAGACTCAGACAGCAGACCTCAGTCTGAGGTCCAACTCCAGTCAGTCTGTGTGCTCTCATTCTTCCTAATTACTATTTTCTTCTCATTCTGAAGGAAATTTAAAACTGCAACACAATGAGTGATAATTGTTGCTTACTCTATAGTAGAGTAGTGACTTTTCTGCATAAAGGAAATATGATGGCTGAGAGAAAGCTTTACTGTCATGAATTTCAATTTCCTCTCTTATTTTAGCATTTGATTAACTTTTTGAGCTAGTCTGATATTTTTAAAAGAGAGTTAAATTTAATCAACCCCTCAGCTGAATCAACTGGCTGTTGATCAAGGATCATTTGCAAAATTGTATTGTTCTTTTCCCTAATTGGGTTATTAGAGAGTCTCAACAATTGTGGACCATATTACGTCTGCTGTGAGCACACACAGGACCATTTAACAACTATAGCATAGTCTCTCTAGGTGGTAAATGTGTACATTTCCCCCTTTGTGTTAGCACCTAATTTGAAATTCCCTATTAGCATCTGTGTTAGTAGATTGCCACAATAAAATTTCCTGGTATTTTCACACATGCCCAGATCTGTTTCAGGCAGCTGTCGCACCAGCCAGAGTTCCCCTTACTGACCCTTCGACCACAGACAGAAAGGCGGGGTTTAGATGGCTATTAATATTTCGCAGTACTTCAGGAAAAAACTCACTGACCTGACCTCTAATCAGGACCAAGTCGATTCAGTATAAGTTGTTATTAAATAGGTGGAGTGCTTGAATCTCCTACAACTCTGCAGAGATGTGCAAAAGAATATCACTAGACTTTACCTCAACATTCTACAACATCCTGATTTAATCTTCCTCCAACTTCACATTTATCGTTTCAAAAGACTTGCTCATTCTGAGGGAGACAGATTTTTGGTGAGTTCTGGTGTTACTGGTAACAGGCTTCAACTGGGACGGTTGTCCTGCTTGCATTTTTGTGGGATTTTAGGCTCCACCAATTATAATTTAAATCTGCTTGTGTGTCTGAATGGTTAAACATAGAGCAGCAGAGTAAAAAAAAACATAACTTCAGAATGATTGGTAGTCAGTCGAGCACAAAGCTGCCAATCAAAGTGACGATTGATGGTTTTGATGACCCATCACCCCCAAGTGATGGGTTTTTGCTACATATTGTCAAGGCTTTTAAAAGTTCTCAAGAATTGCAGAGACATTCTGCTATATTATGCCTAAAATGTTATGTAATTTTCATGAGATACCACAGAGTGACTGGAATTTTCTCTAGCTGGCTAAAAATGGCAATACGTCTCTCTCACTCACATCGAAGACACATATGAATATTTGGGAATCGAACCACTTGCAAAAAAACAAGCCCTGTGAGGAAACTAAGAGAGTATGACCATTCAGTCTTATTATGGTGGAGCTACAGTATCTTAAGACTATGTTTAATTGGTGGTGCACGTAACTATTTCTGTAAAACCGAGCCAAGTGGGGCTTGCCAAACCAGACAAGTTGCAGTTTGGCAAGCGTGAAAGCACGCCTCTGTTTACGAGCTGAAGCAGGAATACTTAACTATAACCAAATTCAACATAAATTACTGGATTTTTGAAATAAATTATTCTATCAGAAGCACCAAAACTACTGAACAGATAATGCTGACAGGTGCACCTTGAAGCATTGGATGCTGGTGTGAAACATGAGTGTGAAATAAATGTGATATAGTGAATTTTAATAGGGCCGAAAGATATTAGAATATCCACATTTTTCACATCATACTGCCAAAATTTCCCATCTCTCGTACGCAATATCCTGTATTGTTCCTTTCTACGAACTGAATGTATTGCTACACTTCTTTTTTCAGTTTTTTTTTTTAGCATAAGATGATGCCCAAAGTTAACTTTTAATCACAACCCGTGTCCTCATGTTACTCTGCTATAAAAACAGCTATTTACCTTTCATCTACATATATTTCTGTCTTTGCGTGCAATAAACTACAAGCATTAGGGAGTTTTTGGCAACCATCATCCCTTATTATGTTCATTGATAATTTTAACCATTCTTTCTTCCAAATATAGAAATCAATCTCTCTCGCGCCGCCTGTTTCACCTCCCTCCCTCCCTCTCTCTCTTTGCAAGGCTTGATGGGCCTAATCATTTCCAGCCGTGAACTCCACATGAAAGACAACAAGCACTTGCTGTAATAGGGTGCTGAAAGAACGAGAGCGAGAGAGGACAGAAAATGGGCAAGAATCTTTAGACAGAAAAGGGGAGTTCAGGGGAGGAATGGAGATTGAGCGGCTTGGGAGATGAGGCCTTGGTCCTCCTAGTTCCCGTCTCAAGGTCTTGTGTTATCATTATCCCTGGCCTTTTGTTCCTCTGCCAAACTATTCTCCCTATTGCTCGTTCCATCTTCCACCTTCTCCTCCATTCCCTCCTTCCATGTCACATATCTTAACTGTACCCGGAGAGCCTGAACTCATTGGCAAGAGAGAAACAGAAATTAATTTGGAGATGTTGGAATGCTATTAGGAATGCTGCTCAGTGGAGAGCAAAGGAATGTGTGAGAGGAACATGAGTGGGAAAAAAAGGTAAATGAGTGCTTTAACTTCATCCAATTCAAAATGACTTGTTTTGCTTATCAACCCACCCACACCCTTGATTCCTTTTGTTGTGATTAAGTGGTGTCTATGTGTACAGCATGCATAGATTCCATTTTCAAACTGCTATATGATCACAGCTATTTAAAAATTTTAAACCAAGATAAATAAATAAAGATGTTACAGCATAATTTCTGATCATTTTCGAAGTCATTAGAGTTTCAAATGTATCAAGTTGAGATCCAATCATGTCTTGAGAGACTACTACTCCAATTTGCGACCACTCTTCTGATGCTGCATACTTTCAGTTGTCGAAACACTTAGCAATACCAGAGAGAAAGTTACATCACATGTTTTTTTTGGTGTGTTTATCACACCAGATAAACACACCATATATATATATAAATATATAATATAAAGAAATTTGATGTTAGTTGACAAAATATATTTGTACTGAATTGCAAACATTCTTTGCCAACCAATACCTCTATTTTAACTCATGCATTGCTGTTTTCCTCGTTCCATTTCATAAATCATGTTGACACTTGCCTTGGCTGATGCATGTCAGTTTTTTGTGCCTTGCACCTGATTAATAATCATAAAAATTCAGCCAAAATAGTTTTTTTGGTTTTTTTTGCATATGTATTATGATGATTTGTATTGCACTCTATTTTTGCTCTCTTTTTTCTGATATTTACAGTGGCCATATAACCACATTCCTGTATAATAAAACATGAGTAGGTTAAAGGAAATCACTGATCAACACCGGTGGTCAAAGCAAATTTAAAGCTAGTAATCTCTTAAAGATTATATGAAACATCCAATCACAGATGGTGTTTTTCTGTATTTGTTTACCTATTTATTTGAATTTTCCTTTTATGGAATTTCCCAATGATTTTTTTTCTTTCATTTAAAAACTACATACTAGAGCACCTAAACTAAAATAATTTTTAATGTGTTATTTGGCAATAATTATCAATGCTTATTTGCAGCTAAGAAGTGATTTCATTATGGCAGATATGGATAATGTGATTGACAACAAAAACTGAAAATATTTTGATAATCATTACTATTCAAATTCCAGTTTACATCCTAGCACAAGTCAAAAGACAGAGGTCCATTTCATTACAATGCTTCTCTATATTATCCAGGTCGAAAAAAAATCATGTCCAAAAAACCCACTTTCTGCTTTTGTTTTCACACAAAGTCATGAAAGCCTTGAGTCGCCGGACAGCTGCAGCTGTATCCAAGATGCTGTGGATGGACTTACTTTGACAAAAACAGTGTTTCACAGACAAACGGCAGAGTACAGCAAGACTTATCTGCACCGGCTCCAACATCTGGTGAAGATAAGAATGGAGAAGTTGAAAAGAGCAGCAATAGAAAATTACCTCAGGAATAAATATGTTGAATGGGTAAAATGTAATAACTAGAAACGTAACAAAGAAGAAAAAATTATTCGTTGAAATAATGGCAGAATTATGCTATGTCTCTTGTGAGATTTGACAAATTATGCAGTATTTAAAAATATATGATTTGACTATTTTTTTATGGAAAACTGTTGGCAGGACAAAATGGTGAAACAAGCTGATTTTGAATTTCTGACTAGCCCTTCACCAAGCTAAAAGTCTGACGATTTTAGTCAATAGTTGGTTTTTTCAGCTCAATTAGTTGTTAAACTTCAAAAACAACCATTTAAAGGGCAATCAGAAGACCGCAGTGAAAGTACGGTGGTGGAGATTCCAAATGACCACGAAGGGCCTTCAATATCTTTGTGATTGCAGCAACATCAAGTATACTGCATACTTAGTGCATAATGGTCCAAGGTCAACAAACTGGATGTTGACTGTTTTGGACCATTGACTTTTTGGAGACATTTTCTCTTATTTAAGCTGACGTGTAGATAGATGACATTAATAGTTTTGATACTTCTCTCTAAAGCCAGATCTAAAAACTTGCTTAAACATGGCTCATTTTAATGGCAGTTTCTCCAAGTAACAGAGAAAAGCATGAGATAACCGTATGCCATGCTAAAAACCCAATGAGATTTACATGTTGAAAGGAATTAACTTAAGTCTGAGCTTTCTTTGCTCTGTGCTTATATGCTTACCTTTCTAGGATGACAAAGAGTTCAGTGAGGAATGATTTTGCACTCTGACGTCTGGAAGACTTGTCATGTGATCAGGGTGCAGGCTCCTCTGAGTCTAACACACCAGATTTATGAAGACTTGCTAAGCCTGAGCTCTTTCTAGATTACCTTCTTTTGCCTTTTGAAATTTACATATGAGCTGAAAATACGGAGACAGAGTTAAGTGTAAGCAGTTTTTGGTACCAAATTCAATGTTCCTGTTGGCTTGTGCAGTTTAGACTGAGCCTCGCTATGCTGGTGCAATGCTGATAACAGAAATAATTTCTACATGCTCCTGTTCCTTCAGTAATGTGGTTTTCATCTGGTACTAATTTATAAATGTTGTACTTTGTCAATATGGTCATGGATTCTATGCTTAAAAGTTCTGCTTAGACTGCCAAAGTCTTCAATCAGCCTAACCACTGCCCTGTGTGCAGTATACTAAGAAACTGCACTGAAATCATTACCTCTTTTGTCATAACTCTGATGGTTAGAAGGCTAAATTTCTTGTCCAACTTTTTGTTTCTTTTGCAGTTTTTTCTTCCAGTATGAAGAATCTGTAACATTAAAGTTTAATGTGTGGAGAATTAGTGTCCTACTTTTACTCCAGCAGTGTTGCAAGTCCTTTCCCACGGATGACTCAGTCTACAGAATTACTTCCAAGTGTGCTTACATCAACTACGCTAAAGCTTTTTAATTTTTTTTTATAAACAAGGTGGGGTATTTGCTATGTTTAGTTGGAATCTCCTTTAAAGTCAGAGGCGACAATGAAGTCACTTCATGATGGGGTGGACTGTTGTGGGTGTTAAAATTCTTTTAATTAGATTAAGTGAAAATGATCCTGATCATATGTGGGTGGTGTGTGGGTAATCTAAAGTCACGCAATACTCCATCACCACAGGTGGCTAATCCATCACAGACAGCTAGGAGGAAACGAGGAACACTTAGACAAAAGTGTTCGTCGCAGAAGATAGTGTTAGTCTCAACACTGTACTTTAAAGGAAGTTCCATTAATGATCTCTAAGCCCCAAACATCCGGTTCAGATCAATGAAGAAAGTGGATTAAGGCTCCTCAGAAAAGCCAAATTGTCTAGCTTTGTCTAGAGCCACATTCCCTAAGAGATTGTCCTAATAGCCCCATTTTAACTTGTATGTGAACAACTCTCTCTGGGTCTCTGTCTGTCTGCAGCCAATAGGTGTGCATAATGGTGAAGACATGTCGGTGGAACAAAAGGAAGTATCCCATCGGATATGTGTTTGTTTTCTCTGTTGGGTTCAGAGCCAGGGTGGGTTCAAATCCAAAACTCAGTCCTTCGATAAAATAAACTATAAAAAAAATTCTCTTACGTCTATATTTCTAGGTTTAAAAACAATGCTTATGTTTGTAAATCGAAAATTAAATCAACACCCGGTTCTTTTACGTCTATTTTGCTAGTATCAGGTTGGAGCCCCATTTACCTTCAGAACTGCTGTAACTGTTTGTAGCCTAGAGACAATGATGGATGTTCAAATAATTTTCTCCTCATTCTAGTGCTTCATTAACACATCAGAGTCATCTTCTCCTAAAGATTCCTGTAGGGATTGAGTTGTTACCATGTGGTTGGCTGATTTTTCAAATGTTATAATATACAGCTGAACTAGTGTATCTCAGAAAGTGGCCAGTGAAAGTATGTGTCTGAAAGGGGGGTAAATTAGGGGTTTAGTAAAGCAACATCAACATTATTCATTGGAGGCTTTAATTCAGTCAGATGTTGTTGAAAGTAAAAATACATGATGAAAAGGGATAATTTTAAACTGGTAAATCAAATAAATTTTCTAGACTACAGCTTAAATGTTCATCGAAGGGATGTGTATGAAACAGACTTCAGGAAATGTAAAAAAAAAAGAGAGAAAAAAACTAGATAAAATTGAAACTGCAGATTTAACAGACATAATTTCCA
Organism: Xiphophorus maculatus; assembly: GCF_002775205.1. Classification (NCBI taxonomy): domain Eukaryota; kingdom Metazoa; phylum Chordata; class Actinopteri; order Cyprinodontiformes; family Poeciliidae; genus Xiphophorus; species Xiphophorus maculatus. The sequence goes on from NC_036453.1 coordinate 29,400,591, forward strand.
GCTGTTGACAGCTATGACAGTGACAGTGAAGGATTGATGTTATCGGAGCTTGCGGATCTTGGCTGTGCTTCAAGGTTTCAACATCTGAGCACCATAAACACCACAAAACTACATTAAAAAGCCAGACCCTTGCCTAAACACGACATTTCCCCTTTTGTGTGTTCCAAAGAAATCATTGTTGTTATGGAATTTCTGAGTGTTTTTCCTAGATTTGTCAGAACTTCTGTGTATACACGAGGGGGAGCTTTTAAGTTTGCCAAGTAGAAAGAATGATTTGAAGAGAACAATAACAAATGGTTCAAATCAGGTCTAAGAAGGCTCATTTTTAATAGAAATGTACAACAAATGGAAATTAAAATAATTTAAATGGCATGTTAAATAGAAAATTAATAGAAAACTGTTTCAGTCCAGGAAGTCATTCAGCGGTAAAAATAAAAAAGGGTCCAATAATTTGTGAAAGAATATGTGGGCAATATTTTCATGAGTTTCTCTCCAAATTCAGAAAGACCATTTTTTGCTTGCTGAGTTGTTTAACATTGGTCAGTTTTTATTTATTTATTACATTTTGCATGCCAATAATGTAGTGACGTTTAATATAAACTCCAATCTGACACAGCTTTAGCATACAAGAAGCTAAAGATCAGTTACTGTTGGAAGCATTTGTAATAACAGATGTAAAAATGAGGAGTTAGAAGAATGTGGAGTGAACTCACATCATCAAGATTAAAAATAATAATACCATTGCATAATTTCCTAATATCCTGCAGCTGTACTCTGCTGTGGGATCCCTGGGAACTCAGAGGAAATGTTGGGAAATCAGACATAGACTGTAGCTGTCGTCACAACACTGGGCCACATAAACTGCCCTTAATCTCTCTGGGTATTCACCTAAGTACCAGTTGCATGGAGAACTTGATCTGAAGACATCTATCTTCAGAGCTAGTTTCTCTATCTATAACACTCAACAAGTGAGAGAAGTAGCATTCCCTGGACATGTGACCAGTACCTCACATGGCCAATGCAGAGATGCAGACAACAAGCAACTATGGCCGTGTAGAGTGGTTATTATAATTATTAACAACATTGTGTTGGATTATCCAGAGTAAACTCCTACAACCATGTAGATAAGATGCAAACGCTCCATGCAGACCGGATTTGAAACATCGACCCTCATCCTGTGAGGAAATGGTGCTAACTACCAGGTCTTCCTGTTAAAGACGTGATTAATGAATATTGATAGTTTTTAATCAACATATCTTGTGGAGATAATGTCTTTATCGGGGAAAAGACTTGTTTATTTTATCGAGCCAAAGTCAGACAACTGACTGCAAGAAAATCAGCAGCATGACGCCTAAAGAAAGTTAGACCTTCAAATTTCTAAAAGCTTGCTTCAACAATAGGCATTTACTTACCACAATTTTTAGTTTTAATTTAATTTTAATTTGACAATGGCATTACTTATGTAAGTATTTTGTCACTTTTAGGAAATAATTAAACTGTGTCCTCAGCCTTAGTCCTATTTTTTGTATTCTTTTTGTGTGTCATTTAAAAAAGTTTTTTTCATTGCAGTTTATGCCACTTGCTTAAGTGGCATAAACTGATTTTCATGTCTGGACTCAGACACCCAATTAAATAAATTCTTGCTTTGAAATGCCACATTTCAAAACAGACCAAAGAGGAAATGTATTTTTATTTTAATTTAATTTTTTATCTTTTTTACATTTCCGACAAATCTGGGATCTATAATGGAGTGTAATAAAGTGGATTACTTGCACAGATGCTCTTTTTATGGTGTTCTGGAAATCATAGTAAGTAGTGCTGTGATATGTGATATTTGACCAGGAGCACTTGTACATGCCTATGAGGTGACTGAATTATGGTATGCTATTGTGATACACGAAGGTTCTCTGTTTGTGTATTAAAACTGTGACACAGGAAAAATTTCTTTCAACCAAACCTTTCTGGTTTTACAAGCATGATATTGTACAGCATGAACAATTTGACGCCTGTGTGCTTTTCGTAAGTGGTGTGTCTTTTCTATCAGGTGTCGGCTACAGATGGGGACCGAGGTTCTTTTGGGACCATTGCCTACACCCTGGGTTCAAATTCTGGAGGCACACTTCCCTTTACCATTAACAAGGAGACGGGCCAGCTATGTACCAGCACAGCTCTAGACAGAGATGAGGGATTGGACAAGTTTGATCTAATTGTGACAGCAACAGATGGAGTAAGAGCCCATTTCCTCTATTACTATTGTATCTCTAGTGTTTAAAATTACTGTAATACTTAAATTTAAACCTGTAAACAGTGCTAGTTTACAAATTTTGCCAAGCTAAAACACTACTTATTGATTTTGTTGCATGAATAAACATGAATGCTTTGTTGAATTATTTTAAAGGCACAAATCAACCAATCTATCAAAAAGCTATTAGTCTAATGGGAATAATTTGTCCCTTCTCCATTAAGCAGTCATAATCAGATATTTAGTAACTAATATTTAGAGCTAAAGTAAAATTTTCAAATAACTTGATTTGTTGCAGGAGAAGATATACATCAGCTGATATCAGATTTCTTGTGACAAAAGAGAATCTGTCGGCATAAAAAACAATAACTTTTGATCAATTTTGAAGTTGTAGACAAATCAAAGATGTGTTCCACTGCGCTAAAATAAATTTGATCAAAGTGACGCTCATGTCAGAACCCCCTGTTCCTTGCACTGACTTGAAGAATCAAAGGGAGCAACAGGATGGCAAAGCAATCAGTGAAAAACAGGAAATGCAGGAAGGGACGGGGATAAAGAAAAAAGAAACAAGCATTTCAATATTAATTGCTATCAGATAACTTTGAACAGAATCTACTGAAAAAAAAATTTAATCTTAGTTGTACCCTTCTGGTTAAATAAGTGTCAAATAAATTGGAATCAAAAGAAGCCTTAAGTGGATCACATTTACATTACATAAATTTAAAGTATCGTTTAATCAGTTGATACATGTGAAACTGGATCTAATCTGCGGTTTTTGTGTAATAAAAAATAAGTCATTCCTGTTGTTTTCTGCATATCAGAAAATCACTGCATATCCTCTATTCTCAGCTCTATCCACACAGTGTCTATTGCCTTTGTCTCAGCTATCTCTTTTTTATAATGACCTCGTAAACTAACCCTGCAGTTACAGTGTAAACCCGTTACCTTGCTGACAAACACAGCATTTGAGTGGCTTCATATTTAAGGGATTGTCAACAAAAAGCTCATCTCTGGTTTTCTTTAAAACTGCTCAGATTTATTGTTGGAGCTTTTAATAAAAGACTTGATTGTCATCAAGGCAGACAAAACAAAGCAAATAGTATGCTGTCTGTGATGATGTACTACACAGCTACTTTACTAAAACTGCTGTGATATTACACTTTGTACTTCATGAGAAAAACATGAACATATATGTTCTTTTCCTACATATATGAATGCAGAAACTGTTGATTGAACTATTGTTTTATTCATACAGGGTGGTCTGAGCTCTGTGTCTCGCGTGAGGGTCACTGTGGTGGACATCAATGACAACCGGCCCACCTTCTATCCAGTTGTGTACACGGTCAGTCTCAGTACCCACAGTGCTCCGGGAACCTCTGTGGTGAAGGTGACAGCCAATGACCCTGATGCTGGACAAAACGGCAAGGTGACCTACCGCACAGTTCCTGGAGGAGGCTCCACTTTCTTCACTCTCAACAAAGACACAGGTGATTTTACTTTGAGGCAGCGAGGAGGCAACAATAACTAAACATTTAAACTAACTCCCTCCCTGCATTTAAACTTCAAGACAGAGGAAGACAATATAAAGAACTCATATTTACATTAACTGGACCAATTTTGATTCAAATGCACTTCAATAATTATATTTAATTGTCAGTGTTACTGTGATTCTGTAAATTGTTTGGCATAACGAATCACATCTGTATGATTTTCTTACTGAAGACAAGAATAAACAACTAACCAAATGAAAAATATTTTAGCTTAAAAATGCAGACCATTTTTGAATTTTGGGTTGCAAACTGTATCAAACTGAACCAGGTATTTCATTTTCTCTTCATTATTTATTAGATTTTTTTTTACTCCTAATTCTAGAAAACATAAAACGATGTACTGAACATAACAAGAACCAGTCTGTTCATATAGTTGACTCCAGCAGAGTTGATTGTCATCAAGGCACACAAAACAAAGTAATTAATTAATTAATTAACTATTAATAACTTAACGAGAATTGTAAAGTAATATATTTAGTTTGTACAATCTTGATCTTGGCTGTGAAGCTGTCTGTAATTAAGATGAAAAAATTTATACTTTTTTTTATTTTCTGTACTTGCAGGTGTAATTTCTTTGTCCCGTTCACTCCATGGTAAATCCAACACGGTTATTTCCATGGTGATATCGGCCGAGGATGGCGGCGGTCTAACAGCACCAGTTAATGCCAGAGTCAATGTGAGCGTGGTGGGAGGTTCTGTGGCATCTCCCATTTTTGAACAGGCACAGTATTTCTTCACGGTTTCTGAGGACGTTCTGAGAGGCACGGCGGTGGGAGTGGTCCGTGCTGCAACAAAAGCAGGTGGGAATATTTGTGGCATTAGTTAAGCATTTTCTTTGTTATGTTATTGTCTGTCTTACTCGTGGTAATTGATTTCCAGATTGATGTGTAATGAGTGAAATACACAGTTCTTTAAAGGATCTTTAAAATCATATATATAAAAATTATGGTCAATGTTCAGAGGTCTAATAACAAAAAACTTTTAAAAGTGTGAACTTTTAAAATCCCAACTCTACATTTTGACTTTTGAATCAAATACAGTGTCATAACCTAATTTGTATGATTTAATTATTTTTCATAATTTGTGTGATTTTTATTTTATTTTATCCACTGACTTTACAGATTTGTTAAATGTGTGTCTATGTCCTGACAGTATATTATGAGATAGATAATCTTTGAAAAAATCCTCCCTGTTCTGTTATTGGGATCTTCAGAATATAGCACTCCTGGTCAGAAACAATCAATCAGAGCCAGGAGGAGGGTTTTAGCGCTGTCAATCATGCACTGCTCACACCCTCCCACTTGCTTTCAGCAGTGCTACAGCTCCTACTACTGCAGGGCCTGCAGTGAATGTGCAGGCTAGTTAGCACAGCCACCGATGATGGCAGATAAACGTTTTTTCTGCAGCGTGCGCACGAGTGATTGACAGTGCTAAGACCCTACTTTTGGTTCTGATTGGTTGTTTCTGACTTAGCAGTGTATTTCTGCAGATAGCAGTAAGATCACAGGGAGGAGGCAGAGTAGACAGATCATCTGTCTACTGTCAGGACATAGTGAATGTTTGAACAAAATGTAAAAAACAATTTTATTATAAAATTTACCTACTGAGGCTTTAATGTGTTTTTTGTATTAGTATCTCTCTTCATTTATAATTCATGTTATGCAGCACTTTGGGGCAAGATGCTTGTTAAAAGGGTTATATAGAGACTTGACATTGACCTTTAACATTGCTTTTCCTTTCAGGGGTTTCTAAAGGCATCTTATACTCCATCTCTTCTGGAGACCCTGATGGCTACTTTACAGTGGACAGCACCTCTGGGACCATTAGGACAGCTCTTCCTCTTGACCATGAAACCTGCTCCAGTCTTGATCTAGAGATCCAGGCACGCTCCGGTTCTCCTCCTGCCTACGCAAACAGTCATGTTCGAATAACTATTTCAGATGTCAACGACAACGCCCCCACCTTTCTCCCCTCCTCATCGGAGTCCCTCCTTTTGCCTGAAATAACCAAAATGGGAACAGTTATCTACCGTATTCAGGCCACAGACAAAGACTCCGGTCACAACGGTCAGCTCAGCTTTGACCTCATCTCTGCCGGGGCTGCAGGCAGCAGTGGCCAGAGGACATTTGGTGTTGACCGGGGCAGCGGGGAGGTACGCTTGATTGGAAGTCTTTCGTACGAAAGTGTCCCACGCTATGATCTTCAGGTGATAGCGAAGGATGGTGGAGCACCTCAGCTCAGTTCCACCTTCACTCTTGTGGTCCACATCCAAGCACAGGATGCACAAGGCCCCACCTTCGACACTCTCACCTACAGGGTGGAGCTACGGGAGAACACGCTTCTCAACACACGTTTCCTGCAGGTTCGAGCACTCAACAAAGAGGCTTCAGGGAATTCTGGAAGCTCTCCGTCTTCATCCTCAGTTTCCTACCGCCTGAGGCCTGATGGTGATGCGGCTGGATTTGGCATCATGCCAGACACTGGATGGCTGTTTGTGCGAAGCTCTCTGGACCGAGAGGTTAAAGACATGTTCCTATTGACCGTCCTAGCTACCTCAGGCCCAGGTGGAGCAGGGAGGACCGGCAGCGCCACTGTCAGGGTGACCGTAACTGACGAAAATGACAATTCCCCGAGGCTGAGCCAGGAGAGAGTGTTCTTGGCAGTCCGAGAGAATTTATTGGCAGGAACCGGGTTTGGGAGAGTGTCTGCGACAGACAGAGATGCAGGACTAAATGCTCGACTCACGTACAGACTGCTCCACTCAGATAGACACTTTCAGATCAACTCCCAAACAGGTGACTAGCAACAGCATGCAGTAGCTATGCTATCACTTCATTTTAACGGTTTTAATTGGATCAAAATAAAATCAGTATTACAGCAAACTCAAAGCAACTGCATATTAAAAGCTGCATAATTTCCCTTCAGAACTTAATGATCAGTAAAATCTTAATGAAACCATTAAATTGCTTTCTGTGTAATTTGCCATTTTGCTTCAGGGGAAATCAGCACCCGCCTCGCCCTTGACAGAGAGCAGCAGTCGAGTTATCAGCTTGTGGTGGTCGTGCAGGATGGGGGTACCCCTCCTCGAAGTGCCACAGGCACTGCTCACATAACCGTGCTGGATGAAAATGACAATGCCCCCAATTTCACTCATGTAAGACCTGAACGGGAGCTGCTATTTCAGGTGAGAATCAAGGGAGATATGTCAATATATAAGGCATACATCTGCATTATTTCTCTTTTTGTCATTGACAAATTCTAAATGCTGTGTCAGTAAGAATTATTTGTGTGGCTAGTTATTTTTTGTCATCTATACCTTAGCATTGCTTACAGGGTACACACTAATTTTTACCTGATCTACAGTGCCAGAAAAAAGGTTTATATTTTTTTTCTGTTTTGGGCATTTCAGTTGCACTTAAGTGCTTCACAAATTAAAGCTTTTTTGTATTAGACAAAAATAGTAAATATAAAAAGTGATTTCAGTGGGGAAAAAAGCTAGACAAATCAACCTACAGTTTTCTATGGCTTTGGTACATTTTTCTTCTAAGGTAATCACTTAAACTTGAAGAAACTACTGTATGCACAAGTTAAGTGCAAAAACAAATATAAGGAAGTGTCTGTGAACTAGTTCTGTTTAAAGTCTGAGATTTATTTATTTATTTTTATTGCAGGTAACAGAGGGGCTTCTATCAGGGACTGTGGTGGGAACTCTGTCAGCTAAGGACCCAGACGAAGGGGAGAATGGTACCCTGCATTACTCTTTGTCAGGTAATTCCAACGTGGTCAAACGCTGATCCAGTGACCACTGCTGTAACTGAGCAGTGATGACATTTATTTATTACTGTTTTATCTGTTTCACATTCCTAAGGACCCAGAGCAGAGCGTTTCTCCTTGAACCCCACCAGTGGTGAGCTGAGAACTGATTCACCTCTGCGATGGGCGGACAGAGCCGAGTACGGATTTACCGTGACCGCAGTTGACCACGGCACTCCAGGCCTCAGCTCAACCTGCCAAATCCGTATACAGGTATACAGTATATACAGTATATACATTTTCGTTTTCTGTCCAAATTAGTCGAAATCTAGCTGGAGCCTTTTGTGCAAAGCCCAACGGGTAACAGTTTACCTCACTCCTTTTGCTTTCCTTGCTATAGAGTTTTATGAGAACGAGTGAAGCTGAACCCATGCCTATGTAAATAAAAGCATGTATCAAATCTAGTGTGCGTTTCCTGATTCGGAGGTCATGGAGGTAACAAAAGTCCAGGGTGAGAGGGTGATGTTGCGCTCTGGGAGTGTGCTGGCCTGGACTAATTTTCGGAATTCTCAGCAGTGAAGGTCAATCCTGCATATCAACATACAATATTAGGAATTCGGCTGCAGGAGAAAAATGTCTTCAAGGAAAGGATGGCGGCGGCTTGCTTTCACTGTAGAGCTTTTAGCTCTTTGTTTTTCTGCCTGATGTGATTTCATAAAGGAAAAGGATGCTAATTGCAGCAGGAGTGCTTGCCTCAGATTTCACTCGTGCACTGCTTGTGTGACAGTGTGATTAGACAGAGGGGAAACAGGCACCTTGGAATCAAACGTTCCCAGATGAGATTTGATGAGAGCCAGCTGCAGTGAATCATACAAACAAAAAGGGAATGTGCACCACTGTACAGTAGCAGGGAGCAACACATGCATGCACATGGACATCGTGAAACACTTGTTTTGGATGTCCTGTATATTGATTTTGAAATAACAATTTAAAAAGTAGTGGATAAAATCAAACATGTTAAAATTGTTGCACACTACACTATTAGACACTATTAGTGTCGCACAAATATTGGATGTCTTGAATCGAGAAAGCACTGTAAATAAGTAAATAATGGTGGGGACTTTTTGTCCTGATATGAGTCATTTAGGAACAGACATATGCTGAGACAACTTCCCTGTACATTTCTTTGTTAAAATCAATATTATGGATGTGCTTGAAAATTCAGTAGCTTTAAAGTACCTGTGAAATAACAGATCAGTATCACTTTGTGTAAATTCATTTTGTGATTGTGTTCCAAATAACATCATTATTGGTGTTCTGGATGCTCCAGCAGCTGTTTTTCTTGAAAGCAACAGATATTTTGTCCCAGCAGAATTTCTAAACATTCATCTCATTCAACACACACAGTTGAAGCTTTTATTGACTCATGTCTAACTCCAGTTGACATGTTTCCATGTGAACCAGTATAGCCTTAGCGTATTTACTCTTTGTTTTAATATGGCTTGTTTTTTTAATTTGGTTCATAACATATTTTTGTGTGTTTCAAGTTAATACTGTATACAGACAAAGCAAGCAGCATAGATATACTGTATATTATAAATAGTGGTTATCTCTCTTCATAAACTTAGCATTTTGATCTGAACATTCAAAACTTTAATGATTGAAATTTGAGCTGCTTGTTGTGTAACAATCCTCTGCACCATTTCTGGGGACAGCAGGCCACATGACACAATCAGTCAGGAAGTCACAAATATCTCATTATTATCTCTTATATGAACATCAGTATAAAGTGTTGAAATACAAATCACACTGATATCACAACATTCACCAGTAAAATCCAGTTTTCTTAATGTTGTGTAGCCCTACTGCTCAACTAGATTTTTTTAAAAAATGTTTTTGCCAACCTTAATAGCTTCCATGCAAGATGGTGATTTTAACCCACACCCATTAAATACCCATCTAGACTGAACAAAGTTAATAATGGGCCCACACACACATTGCCCTGCGACACGTCGGAGCTGTTGGAAAAACAAAAATGAGTCACTTTACTAGAAAAGTGTATATGATTGAAAAACAGCCCAGTAACGTGGACAATCAAGAATCTTATCAGTGTGTCCTAGCCTCTGTGGTGCACAGTTGTTCTTTTTTGCACAGACTGGGTTATGTGGAAGTTGGTTATTGCTTTGCTTTATTTGAATTGAACTATTTACAAGTTTCCCATCAAACCTTTTATCCTAGTGTATTATTTTACAGACCTTTTACTCCCCAGATGAAATCAAATTGCTGCAGGAGGATATTTATTCTGAAATACTGCACATTTTCCCTCCATGTGCAGTGAGAATGCCCATGAGGGTTTTTGAAATTATAACAAAAACAAAAAAAGCAGGCACATCTCAAGTTCAAGTTTAGGGATGTATGTCCCTTACAGCTGCACTGTCTCCTGAAATTTAAAAAAATTCCAGTCTTGTTACATAGAACAGACTTTGCCTTGATGATTTCCCCCATGCTTCATTTAAATGATACATTAAAATGTTCTTAAGTTTGTTTCAGTGTGTTTTGGCTCAACCTCTCTGTTGATTGTAGGGAATAGTTCCATGCGATTGCTATCTGAGTCACCACTATTAGGCAACTCAATTGACAGCAAATACTAGAAAAACTTGAGTTGTTTCACTTTATTTGTTTTCATTTCAGGTTCTCAGCAACTCCAGGTCATCCCCAACACCCAATGTCCTTTCTATGACCCTGAACACTGTTGAAGGCACTGCTCCTGGCTCCATTATCGGCTCCCTACAGCCACCTGACCATCAGGATTCTACTGTGCAGGAAGGCCAGGTGACCTACCTGGTGGTGGGAGGAACCGACCGGGACGGAACCTTTATGGTGGACCGCCTGGAGGGCGATGTTTACCTGGTGCGCGAGCTGGACTATGAGAAGGGGTCAAGATACACTCTGCACATTGAGGTGTCTGATTTCTCTCAGGCGTTTCCAAGCAGCCATCTAGTCAAGCTCGACATCAACGTTCAGGATAGTAATGACCATGCTCCTGAGTTTTCAGAAGACCCAGTGACAATTGTGATCCAAGAAAACATAGATCCAGGGGCTTCTGTATACACATTCCAGGCTGTGGATGGGGTAAGACAATTGTTGAATTGTTCACCAGTTACTGTAGATTTTGGCAGCACCAAATAATGTGCTCACTTTGTATGTTGATTCCAATGAGTGAATTTTATAGTCATCTGTAACAGCAGTTATCATCAGTAGTTCCTCTGACTTTTTGAATGTTTTTTTTTAACTATATCTGCCATCTTATCAACCTGCAGTGTAGCTATCTCATTTTAGTACTGAAATGTTTTAAAAAGAAAATGGTTGTTCACTTTCTATGAAAGTCCTACTATTGAATTAGGTATAAAAGGCTACTTCATGCAATCTTAACATTTTGTGTTGTATAGGATGGCAGTGGGCCCAACAGTGAGCTACGTTATTCCATTGAACATCACTGGCCTGACACATCTGACCTCCTGATCCTTGATCCTGTTACTGGCGTCCTTACATTGGGGAAGATGTTAGACCGTGAGACTACCCTGTCCCTCTATCTTGTGGTGCGAGCCACGGACCAGGCAGTGAATCCATCTCAGCGGCACTGGGGCTCGGTCACAGCACGGCTGTTTGTGACGGATGAAAACGACAATGCTCCAACATTTAGCTCTCCATCTGCAGTGAGTGTCATGGAGGATCAACCTGTCGGGTGAGTTTATCTTCAGTGGCTTCAAGCACTTTTAACACTTTTTGTTCAAGTTAAGATTGTAAAAGATAAGATTAATTTCTAAATGAATCTAGATTAAAGTTACTCCTATGTTTTTGTTGTGATTTTAATTTTGCTTTCATCTTCACCAACAGGTTTGTGATTTTGTATGTGGTGGCACGCGATAAAGATGAAGGTGAAAATGGCAGATTATCTTACAGAATCCAAGCAGGCAATAGTGCAGGTCGTTTCGCTCTCAATCCTAACACAGGTAAACTTATTTTAAGTATGAAACTTCAAACAAAAACAAGACAATGTCCCACAGACAAAAATTGTATGCAGAGATTGTATTTAATCAAGGGAATTTATAGGTTTTCAATGAACAGAAGAAGAAAAGTTCAGATTCATTTTCTTCACCAGCAAATAGCAGGACTTCTTTCCTCTCTGGTTTGTGAGCGATAGTTTTCTCATGGATATGGATGAAACTTGGATAATAAAAAATACTCACTTAAAGTGCTCCATCTGAACTTCCTAAGTAACTCTCATAACTTAATGTACTAGGGGAACACTCAGTCCTTTGAAGAAATGTTTTGCATTGTTAGCAGTTTTCTAATGTTTCTTAATAGATTTGTTCATGAAACATAATCTTTATTTTGCCAATTGGAATGCTGAATTGGAATTATATGTTCAGTCTTTGACACTTCATATGTGAGGCTGGGCATTGGTGGCACACTCAGCTCTGACTGGGGTTAAGAACCATTAAACAGACACTTAATGCAACTTCCAGAAGGAAGAAAGTCTTAACGTCATTACTTTTGAGTATCTGTTGGGTTGATTTCACTTCTGGGTTGTGTGGCGTTAAGTCTGGAGTTATTTTGAGATGTAATGGCAGATTAGCATGCATTGTGACGAGGCTTGCCAAACTTAATGGCTTATGTAGAAGGTAACATTACACTGTTTATTGCTTATAAATGGCCAAGATTGCTCTACAATCTGTTAAGTTTTCTTGTTGATTTTATGAAGTGCTCAGAAAGGTTTCTTCTGAGTTGGTTGCTCACATAACTCTACTTAATAACTCTAATTAATATTTGTAGAGAATAATTTATGTTACATGAAAGTCAGAGTATTAAGGCAATACTTAACAGCTGTAAACAAAAATGTTGATCTGAATTATTTGGTGGTCTTTCCTACAAATTGCTATTAAATAAGTAAAAAGGAAAGGGTGCGAAAAAACAAGGGTCATGATGACCCTTGTTTTTTCATACATGGTACATGGTTTTCCTGCTCCTGCCTTTAAATGAAACAGACAAAAATCCTCCAGGGACATTAGAGTCTCAGCTCTCACAAAGACATCGGCACACAGTGTATCCTTGATTTGCTGTGGCATTTATAAATTACACATCTCTCAGGCACTAAAGCTAAACTTTGCACAATTCTCTGTAAAGTACAAACACACAAATGCAAACATGTATTTCATATTTCCTCTCACTTTGGCTGACCCTTCTTTTAGTTGGTGGGATTGCAGTAGGGCTGAGGGATGGAGACAGAAAAGCGAGGAAAGTAACTGAGCCCAGTCTCTGAGCACTCAGGTTGTAATTCACAGATCTATGTGAATTAAAGTGATTCACATAAGTTACACACATTCACACACCAGCTGGTGCCTTGCAGATTTAAAGATGAGATTTGAAAGCAACTTAAAAGTGTGTAAATTAAATAGTAATTTCAGTGGAAAATCTGTTAAGGTTATAAAACTTTAAGGTAAAGTAATACTTCTTAAAGAGTTCCAATAAACTATTTTATACATTCTTTCTGTTGCAGGCTCCCTCTCTATCCTTAAAGCCCTGGACCGGGAAGAGCAGGAGGTCTTCAATCTAACTGTCGTAGCAGAGGATCATGGGGTACCGCAGCTCTCCACCTCCCAGGTGTTGTGTGTGCAGGTTATTGATGTGAACGACGAAGCGCCGGTGTTTCATCAGGCTGAGTTCGAGGCCCAAATAATGGAAAATCGAGGACCAGGAACCACTGTATATACTATAACGGCCACAGATCGAGATCAAGGTTTGCTGAAAGAGAGTCTATAATAAAAATAAAGCTGGTTGACTTATTAATATGTTCTGACTTTTTAATGGGCTAGACATAGCCCATTAAAACTATATTAAAACTATCTTTGCTACTATCCTGTAGCAAAGATAGTTTGCATATTCATAAATACTGAGAGAAAAGTGTTGAGTTATTCAAATGTTGCAGTTGCAGAAGCTTATAGGGCTTGAAAAAAGTATTTGCATCCCATCTTTTGTGATGCCACATGAAATGTTTTTGTATTCAGCCCACCACTGAGTTAGTTAGAGACAACGTGAACTGCTGAAATTTAACGGCTGAACTTCTTTTATGCTATATTTCTACCTTGCATATCTAGAAACTCTTTTATATATATATATATATATATATATATATATATATATATATATATATATATATATATATATATATATATATATATATATATATATATATATATATATATATATATATATATATATATGTATATATATATAATTCTACCTAAGAGAATAGATCAAGCTCAGTCAGATTGGATGGAGAGTGTCAGTGAGCAGCATTTCTCAAGTCTTGCCAAGAATTCTCAACTAGATTTATGTGTGGACTTTGACTGAACCATTCTAAAACAGAATATGGTTTGCTCTAAACCCGATATGTCAAGCTCAATTTCCACATGGCATATCCAGCTTGTAACAGAATTGTGTCCTTCCCACAAGATAATTTTATATCTTTATTCTTAACCCACCAGTGGAATACATAATGCCACACCAATCAAACTATGGATTCTTTAATACACCACGACAGCAAGCTTGCGGTTCAAGTAGATGCAAGTAGGGCACCTCCACAAATCTTGATGGAGCTTGCAGAAAGCAGAAATGGAATGTCAGCTCACTCAAGGCAAAGTATGACTCCTTGGGTTCTGCACAGTTTCTGCTCTTCATTCCAGAGACATTGTTGCAGCTCCGACTAGTACATGCGTGTGTAAGGAACTGTTCTCAGATGATGGTGTTTTGGTGACATTTTTTGAGCTGCAGCACAATAAAAACACCAAACATCTGGCTCCAAACATTGATGAACTTGTGGCAAAAACAATGCCAAATATCTGGCAAAAAATGGCTATTACTGTTGCGTGTGTTCCATTTTTTTCTGCTAACAGGCATGTTTTCACCTCTCTGTTATATACTGTGCTATTGCTTTTATGTATTTTTTTCTAAACTTTTGGTCCTTTCTGTGAAAGAGTTTAAAACGCCTGGTCTTCATTTCATTGGAGCTCAGACTGATTAATGTTATTGTCCAGCTGAAAGGAAGTCTTTTACAGCCTCTAGCAGGTTTTATTCTAGGATTTCGATGTATTTAGCTCCATCCAACCCAACAACTCTAATCAGCTTCCCAGATCAGAATGAAGCTGTGCCAATCATATTTTCGAATTACAGATTCAAAGCCATACTTCTCACCTGTCAGCTGTAGCCTGTATTCCTTGATTTTCATACTGTTTGTTCATTAATGTTTCATGTTTCCATAAATATTTAATTTGTTTTGTTGTTTTCATAACAGGTTCTAATGGTCATATAACATATGGAGGTGTTACAGAAGATGGTTTTGTCATAAATCCTTTGACAGGAGTCATCACCACCACAAAGGAACTTGACACAGAGGTTCAGGATCATTACACACTTACTGGTAATCAAAACATGTTATTTTACACAACTGAACATGCTCTATTAGGTAGAAAAGCTCCCTGGTTTGTGTATCAGCGTAAACTGTCAGCTGATAATTTCTCATCAGTGTATGCCAGAGATGGAGGACTGCCTGCAAATTTTGCCAAAGCTGTTGTCCGTGTGGAGGTCCAGGATGTGAACGACAACATTCCTATATTTGCAAAGTCGTTGTATGAACTCGAGGTGCCAGAAAACCAGGATCCCGTAGAGCTTTGCTTTATCAAGGCCACAGATCCAGACTCTGGTCCTGGTGGAGAACTCGAATACAGAATTGCAGGTGAGAGATAGCATTTTGTTTTTAATCTTAGACAGTGATTTATATTATTCATTTTTGTTATCGGGTTAATTTCTGTATGTTTCTTCATATCATGCATAATGGTGTTTCAGAATGTGTCCAAACAATGCTTTTTATTTTGAGATTTTTCCATGCTTGAAAGGACCAGGCATTTTTTAAAAATTTGATATATCTATATAATCAGCCCCATTTGGACTGCTGTCATGAAACTGACTCACCTTCTTCCAGTAATAACGCAACTTAAATGTCTGTTGATGCATGTTCAACATAATACAAAAGAACATTCTGGAAGTACTTTTTGTCATTTAATGGTCAGTGTTGATTTTACAGTATTAAATAATATTTGAAAAACAATTACATCTGCCCAGTATGGATTATACAGAAACCTATGTCACAGATTATGTTAACAATATAATCAGTAACAACATAATTCAGTTATTTTATACCACTATCATTTTCAAAATAAATGAATAAATAAAATTGTAGCTGGAGCTCGAACAATTGTTTATATACTAATATGCCCAGTGGTGTTTAATGTAATTTAAATTTTAATTCTTGTGTACATGGTACTTCCAAATTAACTATCCCTAATAATTTTTTCATTAGTTTGAAAGCAAAATTAACAATCCCTGTGCACCTATATCATCAGAGATATGGTGATATCTTTTGTTTGAGATGCACATAATTCCATTTCATCTGGCTTTTGTAATTACTGTGCTCCCTACACGTTCAAGAGACTTTTATTGTGACCACAAACTTGCTTGGATTACTTAATTATTAAAAGATCAAGGTTCCATGAAACACAAGACTTTGCTGATGTTTTTTCTCTATCATCATTGTAGCGGGAGACTTTGATGGAGCCTTCCAACTCCACCCTAGCACGGGAGCTCTGTCCACCTCACGCGGACTTGACAGGGAGACAATTGCGGAATATAACTTGGAGGTGGTGGCCAAGGACCGAGGGAGTCCTCCTCTCAGTGCTACTGCCACAGTTAGAGTGAAAGTGTTAGATGTCAATGACAACAGCCCAGTTTTTAAAAGAAACAGCTATAACACGGAGGTCTCTGAGGATGCTGCAGAGGGTTTTCAAGTTCTGCAAGTAAGACAGATGTTTAAAAAATAATCAGAGCTTCAAATGAGCACTCAGTTTATTAACATATTGCTGAATAATTTATCCTTCTTTTCCAGGTGTCAGCAACAGATGCTGATGATGATCTTAATGGGAAGATCCTGTATTTTCTTAGCCAGGAGGCACATGGAGCATTCACAGTCGATGAAGAGAGTGGTCGTATCACCACGTCAGCACCTTTGGATCGGGAAAAATTGGCGTCATACAGCTTTCAGGTGTTTGCTGTGGACCTTTCTCCTGCTATGCCCAGAAACTCTTCTGCTCAGGTAAAAACATTGGTGCTGATGGTGACCAGTTGCTACACTCACACAATGATTTTATCTTTTTAACTTATGGGACATTTACCCAACAGGTGATGGTCACCATTCTTGATGTCAATGACAATGCTCCCTTCTTCATACAAGACCCGTTGATCATCGAAGTTTCCAACAGGCGTTCCCAGCGTGTTTTAGCCACTATGAAGGCTGAGGATAAGGACTTTGGTGCCAACGGTTCTGTCTTTTATCGCTTTGCCACATCTGTGAAGGGCTTCAGCATCAATTCACTGACTGGGGAGATCCAGGCCACTGAACCGCTAAGAGACCTTACTCAGGCTCAAAGGACCTTGATAGTGGAGGCCATGGACCAAGGGAGCCCAGCACAGTCTGCACAAGGAGTGGTGGTAATTTTTGTAAAGGAAGTGGAGTACAATGGCATTCGATTCTCAAGGAATGCTCGAGATGTCAGCATACAGGAAAATGCTGCAAAAGGTTGGGGAGCATTGTTTGGAATCAGGGACTTGAATTGTTTGTCAGTTTCTCTAATCTCACAGTAAGTAATATTGTTTCTGATTCACAATTCTAGGCACAGCAGTGGCTCAGACTCAGGCTCAGTATCCTGATGGCACACGTATGGGGATCAGCTATAGTCTTTTTAGTGGGAACAAAAAGCAGGCTTTCAGTATCAGCTCCTCATCAGGTGAGATTATCCAGTTTGCTTGAAAACTATTAGTGTATAAAGCTGTCCCAGTTTGAGAATCTTCCCCATCAGTCTTGTTAACAGATATTTTCTTTTCACCATCTGTCCTGTAGGTGAAATTTGGGTGCATAGCTCCCAGGGACTAGATTTTGAGGACAGTCCCCGACTCCGTCTTGTTGTGAAAGCTGAAACTGTGTCCTCCACATCATTCATGGCTATTAATTTGGTGCTTCAGGATGTTAATGACAACCTTCCTCGCTTCCAGTTGCAGAATTATGTTGCCTACATGAAAGAGGCACAAGGATATGAAATGCCAATTATACAGGTGTCTAAAAGTCATTAATGTTGACTTTACATTACTAACTCTTACTATCAGTATTAAACCCATTCACAGTTCTAGAGGTAAAATGAACATGTTTTGGGGTTTTTTAAATTCCCTCCTCAATTCTTTTCCCAGGTGGTGGCCGAGGATGTGGATCAAGGGCAAAATGGTCAGGTGACCTACTCCATCCAGTCATCAAGCATGAGCGGCCTGTTTAAGATCGACCCGATGACAGGAAGCATCACGACAGCTGCCATCATGGACCGGGAGATCTTTACAAAAACTAAGTGAGGATAAATCATTAGTCCTGATAAACATGCACAAAAACAATTAACATACATCCTTGCAGAATACATATTAGTGCTGCACAATATATTGAATATTAATTCAAAAAACATTATAAGTGTTTGTAATATCACAAAAGACTCCTTGTAAGTACATTGAGTCTTTAGTTGCTCCTCTTCTTGTTTTTCACCCTCCAAGTTGTTAGACTTCGGTAGGCTTAGGTGTGTTGCTAGTTTGTTGTCGCTATTTCCGGACTAGTAAAGTTGAACAGATATATAAAATCCTTAAACTGCATGTTTTGTTGTGTTACTCGTTTTAAGAAATGACTGAAAGAAATTTGTTTCAATATGAATCTATATGTAGCCCTTCATGAAACAGAAGGTTATGGAGTACTTGCTAAAAGTTTTGAGACACTCCTTTAAAACCAAAAAGATGCTTTCATTATATTTTCATTTGAATTTTTAGTGGTTGGGCTAATTGTAAGAAATGATTTGTTGTTGTGAAATGGAAGAAATTTCTTCAGGGAAATATATTTTAGCAATGTTTAATGTGAGGTTATGCTACTGCAATAAAATATGAATTTTATTTTAAGAGCTGTTACACAGCCTAACCTTAATGACTTGATTGGGTGCTTTATATGTACATATTCATGTTCTCTTCCTATTATATATTTTGATATCCATAATATCTTTGTAAAAAAAAAAATTCCAACTCACAGGCTAGTAGTTACTGCAACAGACAGAGGAAGTCCAAGATTGGCTGGTTCAGCTACACTGACAGTGATAATTGTTGATCAGAATGACAACAGTCCTACTATCCCCTTACCGCAGGAGGTTCACATCCCAGAAAGTGAGTATTTTTAACTTTTAAACAATATCTGTTTCATGTTCATCATGAACTGTTAAGTACAACAAACATATTTATGTCTCATTTTCTTAATACCCTTTCTTGTCAGATACATTAATCGGCACAGAGATTACTCTTGTGACGGGCAACGACGTTGACTCCAGTCCTGCCCTGTCCTACTCCTTGCAGCTTGACCCAACAGCTTTAGGAAAATTTGGGATTCACCGTTACAGTGGGGGTGTATCACTCACTGGCCCGCTGGACTTTGAAGAGAAAACATGGTACACCCTAACTGTCAGAGCCACAGACAGCCAGCACCAAACTGAGGCAAACATTACAATTGTCGTGGAGGATATTAATGACAATGCACCTACATTCACCCAAGGTCTCTATCAGGTAGGATGACCTATAAAGAAGGGAAATAAAATCTCCTTTTTTTTTTTACTGTTGTATGAATGTAAACTCATTGAAATCATTGTTTTTAATGTGCACTATAAATTACATCTGCATTAGGAAATGCACACAGTCATATTTTTCTTTTACATTTTTGACCTCTTTACACCTCTAAAGACTTGACACCATAATAAATTTTACACCAGAAATTGTCGCTGCAGCACACAGCTTTAAAACTGTTGTAAAAACATGCAGGCACATTGCCTGTGTGCACACACTGTGGGCGATAAAAGTTAACTGCCTAATTTTAACTGGTGAAAAGTTGTAGAGATGAGCCTATATAAACTGTGTCAGGAAATTACCTCAACATTAGCACACTCTGAGGAAAAACAGGGACTGTGCTATGATATGCACTTTTCCTCATCTGTGGGGCTACTGCCTGTTGCCCTTTTGACTTGGATTTAGAGGATTTATAACAGTATTTATGTAACTGGTTTCCCTTTTTTGCCCTGTGGTGTAACTGTTCCATTCACACTTCTTCACAAAAAGACAACAAATCAAATTATCCCAAAAAAACATTTTAACATGTTCACATTTTTTTCTGTTAGTAAAGGGAAAACTGGCATGTTTTGTTGAGTTGTTGTTTGAAAAGTCATTTTTTTAGATATTTGTATGCAACAAAAAGCTAGGGCTGTCAATTGATAAATACAATTTAAGTTTGAATTTGAGTAGTCAGTATGACTGGAAAGATGCTACATAAATTCAGTACATTTTCCAATTATTTGTTTACTGTTAGTTAATTAATTAATCAATTCTTAAACCTCCAGATTACCCTGCCTGAGCACACACCACCTGGAAGTGCAGTTATCACAGTAACAGCTACTGACAAGGACTCTGGAGATAATGGAAAGATCACCTACAGAGTGATGTCGTCCACTCAGGAGGGTTATTATATTAACCCCAGCAATGGTAAGATTATCTATGTTTGGCAGTTTTCTATATTACTTGATCCTCACTGCATTTTTTTGCAGTGACTAGATTGCCTTTTCTGTCCAGGAACCTTGTTTATCAACCACCGAGCTGAGTTTGACCCTGAACGCCCAGCAGTAAACATTGTCATTGAAGCTCGAGATGGAGGCTCACCTCCACTCTTCACTCTTACTACAGTCCAAGTTCAAATATCTGATGTCAATGACAATTCTCCTGTGTTTCACCAGTCAGAGTACAGGTTAGTCAACATTTGTTTACAGGTGCATCTGAATAAATCAGAACATCATTGCAAAGTTAATTTATTTCAGCAGCACATAGAGAAAGCTATTATAGCTATTTCATATTATATAGTTTCCATAAAAACAGAAAAATATATCTAAGTACTCATTTATAGAATTGTTTTATTTTTTTATTTTTGCTTAGTTAGGAAAAATCCAAATTCATATTCTCAGAAAAGTATATTACATAAGACTAATAAAATATTTAAAAGAAAAAAGTTTGTTATTGAAAAATATATTCACATATTGTAAAGTAAATGCAGTCAGTACTTGGTTGGGTTTGATTTTGCATTAATTAATACATGAATGCTGCATTGCATGAAGACAACCAGTCTGTGGCATTGCAAGGGTGTTCAAGAAGACCAACTTGTCCTAAAAGCAACTTTTAGCTCTTCTGCATGGTTTGGGTCTGTTGTCTTTTATCTTGCTCCTAACAATACCTAGAATATTTTTATTTTAATATTTTATTTATGTTTATGAGATTTTCTGCTCAGACAAATGCAGTAATACTATGGTAAATGGCAGATAAGGCCATGGTTGATCTCAAGCACACTCATGAATGATATTTGTCTCACAATCCACTCAAGGCTGTGGTTATCCTTGTTATATATGTCAGTTTTTCTTTTTACCTGAATTACTGGAATAAATTAACTTTGTGGCAATATTCTAAATGATTCTGTTGTATTAGTAAACCTTGGAGCATGGTGGCCTAGTCTCAGCATTAATTCTTGTATGTGACATTTTTCTGTATGCAGGGCTACAGTTTCTGAAGACGCCATCCCAGGGTCAACAGTTTTGACCTTTGAGGCCTTTGACAGTGACCTGTCACGAGAAAACTGTGGCTTTGACTTTGCCATTGCCAGCGGAAATGAAGGAAATGCATTTCAGATTGAGAGCAGCGTACGTTTCCTGGAAGGACGGGGCTTTCAGACAGTCGGAACTCTTCTATTGGCTGAGAGGCTTGACTTTGAAATCAAACCACTTTATAACCTCACTGTGGTGGTGTCAGACCGAGGTGTCCCCCAAAGGAGTTCTAATGTTGCTGCAATGATAACCATCACTGATGTTAATGACAACCCTCCAGTGTTCACTAGAGCAGAATATACTGTGTCACTCAGCGAGGGAGCGGCCTCTGGGACTGAGATTATACGACTGACTGCAACAGGTGGGAAAATGTTTTATATGCTTACCTAATTTAGTTACTGTTCCTTCTTTTTAATCTGCTTCTTCTGTTTCAATTTGCAGACCCAGACTCAACTCCCAATGCCGAAGTCCAATATACCATCAGCTCTGGAGATGAGGTGAACCTATTTTCCATTGACCAGTGGACTGGAGCCATTAAGCTTGAGCAAACACTTGACCGGGAACACCAATCTATGCACATTATCATTATCCAAGCCACAGATGGCAATGGCCATTTTGCACTAGCTCCAGTCATTGTTGAAGTAAAGGATGTAAACGACAACCATCCATTTTTTCCTGTGGATGTCCTAACAGCCAGTATTCAGGAAAACCAGCCAGCAAACTCAGCTGTGACTGTTCTCCATGCCATAGACCATGACACAGGGGTTTTTGGCCAACTGAAGTACTACATGGTGGAGAGGTCTGGAAAAGGAAAGGACAACTTTGTTGTGGACCAGAATTCAGGAGAGATTCGAAGTAAATTTACATTTGACTATGAAAAGATCAACTCCTTCAATTTTGAAGCCTTGGCTGTGGATTCAGGCAACCATTCGGCAACTGTAACCGTACAGGTGTTTGTCACAGGTGAAGATGAGTATGACCCACTGTTCACTTCCAGTGAATTGTCCTTCGAAGTGCCAGAGGGAGCCAAGAAAGGCCAGAGCATTGGCCAGGTTCAAGCACAGGATGAGGATGAAGGAGTGGATGGTGTTGTTCTCTACTCTATAACTTCCAACTCACCATATTTTGATGTAAACAAAACTACTGGTGTGATTTTTCTTAAGTTAGATAGTTCCAGCAGCAGCAGCGGTGGGTCAGGCCGGGCTAAACGGGAAACCAGAGTTATGACCCTGGATGTAAAAGCTCACAGTCCACTTGATGCCTCTCGTTCTACATCCACCCAGATCTCCATTGACGTCACTAATACCAACTTTGGCTTGGCTGCTGATGTAAACATACTGCTTATTGTTATCATTGCTGTATCTCTGGGAGTCATTATATTACTTGTAGTTTTGGCTGTGGTAGTTTTCCTTGTCAAGTCACACAGAAGGAAAAAAGGTCAAGATACAGAAGACAGGACTCTTGCATCAGGAACTGCCTTAAAGAAATTGGATGAATGCACCTCGGGACCTGGAGGAGACAATATTTACCACCAGACTTTGCCAGGTTATGTTGCTGATCAGGGAGGAGCTGGTGGTGGTCCCTACCCTAGAGGAGGCTCTTTGGACCCCTCTCATTCCAGTGGTAGAGGATCAGCTGAGGCAGCAGAGGATGATGAAATCCGAATGATTAATGAGTACCCTCGCGTTGCCTCTATTACCTCGTCCATGCAGGAACACATCTCAGCCAGAGGACCAGATTCTGGAATTCAGCAGGATGCTGACCAACTTTCGGACATATCCTGTGAACCAGCAGCTTTGGAGGGAAGCACGTGGTTCAAAGGAAAGAAACTGGGTGGCAGTCTGAGTGGGACCTTGCTTTCTGGCCAGCTCCCAGTCTACAGGGATGAAGGAGGTGGTTACCTAGGAGTAGGTCGTGGTTTAAATATTTCCCTCCCCAAGGATTATGCCTTCCCTGAGGATGGTAAACCATCAGTTGATGGTTCACTCACTGCTATTGTTGCGAGTGATGAGGAGCTTCGTGGAAGCTATAACTGGGATTACCTGCTCAACTGGTGTCCTCAGTTCCAACCTCTCGCCAATGTCTTCACTGAGATTGCCAGGCTAAAAGATGAAACCACTCAGCAAAATCAGAACCCTCGCCAACCCTTTCAACCCAAGCCCAAAATGGATCCCAAACCTAGAATCGACCCTCCTCCTCTCATCACATCAGTGGCTCACCCAGGGGCTATGACAGTGCCCCCTAAAGTCCCTGTAATTGGACGGACATTCCCCCACTTGTCCTCTCTTCGTAGGTCTCCTATTAGTCATGAAGGATCAATTTCCTCAGCAGCAATGTCGCCAAGCTTCTCTCCTTCCCTGTCACCTTTGGCTGCTCGGTCTCCAGCTGTTTCTCCATTTGGAGTTAACCAAGGGCCTTCTGCATCAATGATTAGCACCAGAGAACCTTCACTTGAGCAAAGTCCTGATCATGAGATGAGAATATGATTGCCACTATTTACAGAGGGATTTAAGACTGATGTCATGAACAAAGCATGCAATCCCTCTAAATGTTCTTTTGAAGAACATATACTTTTCTGGTATAACTGATTTCATCAAAAGAAAAAACGTTTCACAAATGCGCTGATCAATTTTGGTTTCAAACATCTCTTGGACAAACACTGCACATTTACCTAGTTTAATACTTGGGTTTGTTATTCAGACACTTGTCAATGTTGTAGGAATACACAAAAGTGAAAACATGTCTGGTTTGACAAAACCAGCCAAACTCTTTTATTTTTTAAAGTGACATAGATCTCCATGAACTGAACAGGGTCTGGAGGTCAGTGTTTCCACTGACCAGCCCCTAAAGTCAGAGATCTCTTAGTGTGTAGATAGATAGATGTGCTGTTTTTCATGTTTACCTCACTGGCTGGCCAGAGAGCTAAGGACCCTCTCTTTGTGTCAATGAACTTTTTTACACTACAGTATTAAACTTGTGTTGTGGGTGCTTTTTAAAATGGCTTCTGGACATGAGCAGAGACACAGTGATGGACCTGCAAAGGCATCACATAGTGGACAGAAATGGAGATTCCCTCCACGTCAAATAACACTTGTTTTGATTTTATTTTTATATTTTTATATGAATATATGATTTCAGGTCTATTATTCTACATTGAGAGGTTATTGTTTTGTGTATTTGCATGTATGTATATTTGTATGTATCTCTTACATTTTTAGAGACTCTTGTGACAGTTGTGGAAAATGTTGGAAAATGTTTTTGTACAATTATTTATATGAAAATACAGACTCTCTGCCACAATTTGGCAACAGGAAACCAAGCACAGCTCAGTTTGATCTGTTTCTGACCTATTGTTACTTTCTGATTTCTTTTTGGGGTCAAGTTATTGATCAGCCCAACTCCAAAATAGAAGTCGAATGAAGATCATCAACATAAACTTAGCACAAAACATAAGAAAAATTATGTTTTGTCTGTTTTTTTTGTTTTGGTTTTGGCTGTTGTTATAACAATGTTGTTTGTAAAGAAATCTTAGTGTGCAAAAGTCTGTTTCTTCAAAAGAGATGCCACAATTAAGCAGAAATGCGTGCATTTTCCTTCTAAACATGTCAGGTATCTACACTCTAGATCCTTCTTGCTCCAGGCACGGCGTCGAATAGGACACGTTGTATAGCTTCAAAGCAACGGCTTTGTAGCACAAAGAAGAGCAGAGCAGAGTTTATTGCAGGACTGTAAAACTCTGCTGGGAGCAACTAACACCTCCATCTCCCAGGGAGTCCTATCTGTCACCTCTCTCTCCCAAGGAGGCCTTAGGAAGAAATCAGAGTTATTTAACACACAGAAACATTACTTACACTAAGAGTAAAAGAGAAAAAGCATATAAGTAAACATTATCTAAATGTAACTACAAGGCTACATAATACAACGAATATTTGATAATACTAGTAATACATTTTACCCAACAACATGGCACCTTTAAAAAAAAAAATAAACAGGCTTTTAAACAAAATAAGATATTTTCCCAAACATCATTGTTACAAAATCTTGACAATTTTGTTATTTTTTAAGCTAAGTATATAAATCTCAGCTTCTCCAGTAATTCAGTATTATGTTGTGTGTGCTTGCACATAGTGGCACACTCCCACTGTCATTCAGGGACATCTGAATTTCCTGATCACCTATGTGTCTTTGATAAAAAGTGCTTCCTCAACGACAGTATTCACGGCCATTAGGCTATGAAGGTCTACATCTCAGCTTAATGAAAAGACAATGAACAAGCTGAGATTCTTAACTGAAAGAGTTTAAACATAAGAGGTTTTTTCCACAAAACCAGTTCATTTGTTAGATTTGGGCAGGAGTGAAAGCTGTTTCCCAAATGTTTCCATGAAAAAACAAAAAGCAAAATGAAAACAAAACTAAGAACTGTTTTTATAGTTCAAATCTCAAGCTGTCATGAGGTACATCATGATAATTTTCTAATCCAGTACATGTTTGATTCTCTCCCTTCTGATTTTCTTTTTGAACAACAAAAGAGTGTTATTCACGAGTGACAATAGGACAGAGCAGTCCTATTGTCATGAAGAAAAGTGAAGCTCTTGACCTACTTATTCTATGAATGTTTTGACCTTCATTTAAGGAAACCAGGTGGCTCAAATAACCTTACTTTGTAAAGAGGCTGGGTTTCTCCTGCAAAAAAGGTAAAGAACTTGATCATCACTGAGATCTAACATATCTAATCCGTTGCCATGAAAACTCTTGGCTGAAGTAGTTTGAGGATTTGGTCACAACTAGGAAACTCTTCGATTTTTCCCAGCCTAATTGGAGGAGTTAGCCAGAACTTGTTTAAGGTGGTGTATTACTTTCTGCCTGGGACACCTCATTATCCCCCAGAATGAGCTGGAAGAAGGATTTCTGGAAAATCCTTCTTCTCAGAAACAATATTTATTCAAGACATTTTTGATCAAAATCTGTAAAAAGCCTGTTCATGGTACATATGAAGCAAATTTTATATTGTTGAAAATGACCGCAGTCAACTGAATAGCTTTTTCTTACTGCTTAGAAGACAAATTTTGTTATGTCTATTTGAGTCTTTTCTCTAGACTCGCATAGATCATGCTACACTTACTTGTATTTATTTAACAAGATTGTCAGTAACATCTCTTTAACTTCACTTCCAGACTCAACTCCCAGGTGTTGATACAGTAGCAGTGTTTTTCAGGGCTGAAGATTGCACTTTGGCGTTCAAAGCAGAAAGATCCTATGTTAAGCAAGCTCTAACCCCAGCCTAGGACGGGAACTGCTTTGGTGGAAAAATCAAGTTAGAGAAATGTAACTCATGAGCCAAACAAATGGGAAGCAAAAGCCTCAGTCCCCAATGAATGTAAAAGATTTTGGCAAACAGTGCAGTGTTTGTGTCTGTTTTACTTTCAGGTTTAATGCATTTTATGTTGGTGTTTCTTGCTGTAAGCCACATCAGGGGCTGTTTTTAACTCTTAATTTCCATTCAGACCATCTAACGAAATTGCATTTTCTGGATGTGCCGTTGTTTCCAAAATACGTTTTCTACCTCTGTTATTTGTTCATCATAACACTGCATGTTCTCTCATGCAAAGCAGAATGCTGTGGCTGACATGCTAAGACAATTTTATTACTGCTCAAAAACATTTGTGTTGGTAAGCTTCAATTTAAACATGGATGCCAGTGACTGATCAGTGGACAAATGGCCAAAAGAAATAACAATGAGACAAGTTGTACATGTATTTAAAGCAAATAATAAATTCCTACTGATCTCTTTTGACAAACTGGAGTCAGACTTCATCTTTGTAGAATATCCAAGTTTCTCTAGTAATCTAAGATTACTAGTAATCTCTAGTAATCTAAGATTACTAGAGAAGAACTGTTACAAAAGTTAATCAGACTTAAAAGAAACAAAAGTCAAAAATAAGCTGCAAATATCTAGTGCATATATTAGGTCAAACTATGTGTGCATTTGTTATAGACATATTTTGAACTTACAAAATACATTTCTGAATGGAAGAAAATAGAATTTAAAAAGTAAATTCTTTGAAAATTAATAATTTTCACTGATAAATTAATCAATAACTAAAATAATTACTTGCAGCCCTAAGATGCAATTTGGGCCCAAATTGGTCAGAGTTGATAAGAAGATGGATGGAGAATCTGTGTAAAGACATAAAAAATACTCCTCAAACAAACCACATTAAATGTGACTGAATGAGCATGATCTATTTTTAAAAAGGGTAAAGATTTTAGTATTTATATGATCTCAGCTGGTAAATAGAAAATAGAATTGCACTCTAATTACAGTGGAGAGTTGTTCAATGGACAAACCACTAAAATCCTCCCATTTGTGAGTTACTAAATTTAGACTGTTATCCATACACATACAATCAGTCTACATAATTTCAATTTAAACAGATGAACTAAGCGGTATACCTGCAGATATCAAAAAGAAAAACTTGCTGGCTTGATCTAGATATTCACCTGCAAACAAAGTTTTGTCTGCAGTCTGCTGCCTCAACCTACAATAAATAATTACAAGCACACAGATAAATTAACTTGGAGACTGCTGCTCAGTGCCACATATGTCCCACATCAGCCTACCTAGCTAACAATAGCTGGCCTAGATTCTGTTTTTCAGTGAACAAACTAAAACTGTGCTGCTTTTTCAATGAAAAATAATGTAGAAATGAACAAGAAAGCATTACTCAAAATGTTTGTTACACTACAACTTTCAACAGGACAAAAGTGCTGTTGTTTTCTGTCAACTACAAACTGAAAATAAAGAATAGCCAGGTGGTGATTTGGTACTCAGAAAAGGATAGTCTGACATATTTAAGATGACCACAGTAAACAAATATAAAATTGCTTATGTCTTGCATTATAGGTTTACAAAAGAGAGAATCAGCAATCACTAGGAAATAGGTTTTTGATTTTGACCATTACGAGCTGTGACCTCAGTGGTGCAGGATTTATTAAGAACCCACAAAGAGCATTTCTCCTCTGTTTCTGTGGCAACAAAACCAGTAGTCCTCTAATAAGGCTTGGCTATGTGTTCCACATAAGTAAAGGTTACTAAAGCTGGACTCTGTGTTCTTCCATAAGTACTGGTTGGTAAGGCTGGGCTGTGTGTCCCTGGTTAACTGGTTCCTGATTCATTCCTCTTTGATTTAATAATGAATTATCAGTAGTCCCTGAGTAAACCTGGGCTGTGTGTTCCCCAGTAAGTACTGGTTAAATACCCACTAACGCCTGATTTGTTCCTCTTTGGTTTTCTTGATAGCTACCCCTTAATTCTCAATTAGTCCCTCTTTGTTTCCCAGGTAAATGTGTGTTCCCCATTAAGGATGTACTACTCCATTAGTACATCCTTAGTTCCAAAGGGGTTTCCAAGTAGTTTATCAAATATTGTGTACCTTATTGTAAAGTGTTACCTCCTGATCAAACATTTTTGTTGGTTTGGTGTATTTGCAGATTTTTGAAAATCAGGAAATGCATCTTATTTGGGATGCATTGTATCAGGAAATACAATGCTTATTTTTAATTGAAGCAGTTATATATTTGCAAAATGGATGGAATCCTCCAGAAAAAGGACTGTTGGCTGGCCCAAACGGCTAGTACTTCCAGGTTGTTTTACTCATGTACAGTACAAACTGTTTTGTTAAAAAAAAAAAAAAAAAAAAAGTTTTAGTTTGCTGTCTATATTTATTTAAATTTGTTGCACACCAAAATGCAAACACATACTAGATAATTAAAGGGGCAGTATTATCTAAAATTGATTTTTCTTTTAGCTTTACACCATGTTGTAAAGTTATTTCCTCATCAAAAGCATCCATGGAGTGTTTCCCTGATTATTGCAGGTTGTGAAATCCTTTAATCTCCTGTTGCAACCACTCAGTTGTGCAAAATTCCTGGTTGGACCTAGTGCCGCCTTCAAGACACAGCTCCTCCTCGGAGCTGCAGTTTCCAAGCTTCTGAGCCTCACAGAGCAGCCCTCCTCTGAGACGCCACCACTCAGATCTGTTAGACTCGCCAGCAGCAATTAGCAAATCCTGGTGGAACTGCACATCTGCTGAGCTCGTTATAGGAGCTACTTCTTAGTAAAATGTAGGTAAAAATGTTGTTAAAGGGTTGATAGAGGAGCGGTGTGATGACTTTCTGAAAATGCCATTTCAGAAAGAGCAGGAGCTTTTAAAGAGACAGAAGTCTAATTTCAAGGCGTTAAATTACAAAGTCAGATTTCTTTGAAGTCATATATACAGCATTTTCATAACAACTGAAGGTAACATAGTAATTTAATTATGGTATAAATTGCACTATGTGCCTGAAAAATACATAATACTACCCCTTTAAGAAAGGTTATGAGAGCATAAGTAGCTCTCAAAATGCAATTCCATTTTGTGGAATCCACTTCACAGCAATTCTGTTGTTGAAAAAATGTTGTTTTTACTGTCACAGTTTTTAGAATGTAACCTTAAATGACAGAAAAGGCTCACCAAATGTTTGGAACAGAAACAACCTCCTTGGAAAACATGGATTCTGATAAATCACGGTCTCCACAAATGTAACATTCCAAACAAGCACACTCTGTTATAAAGACTTCTTTATTTCCAACAGGACTGGAAAATCTGCAGCTGCGCTCTATGGGAATCAAACTGCAAACCATCACTTCTGACTAGGAAATTAGTGTCCAGGTGCTCATTCATTTGGACTTTGATCAGCCTAATTTAATTAAATGATTTATCAGTAAGTGCACATAAACACACAGCTATTAAAAAGATTAATGTTGGCTACATGCAGCTGTTAAGAAGTAAGGCAAACTTTTAAGACGCCCCACCAACTGATACAGCATTTGTGAATGTAGGTCAGAGAAGAGGGAGGGAAAATATAGACCAGATCTCTGAAAGTAACAACTTTTATTGCCTCTTTAAGCTTAGCTTGAGCCCCTGCAGGGATTTCCAACTTTTATTTGACAAAAGAACCTTCTTTCAGACATAAAAATTGTAATTATGGGATCAAAACCTTTACATTTCCAGAGCAGAAATGCCCTGAATCAAGCACCAACTGTATTTTTCTATTATTATTTTTACCAGCTAAGCCACATTTTCACATGAAACTCATTTACAAAGAAAACATGAACACTCTGTGTTCACATTTGGTTTTTCATGTTTACGAATTTACAGACTTAAAACTGAAGGCATCGCATTCGTTGCTGGTGGGCATCAAAATATAACTGTGTGGCTAAATGTTTCAATTCTGACAGAAATTATGCAGCTTCATTGTTGTTGCATATTTTTGGTTCAATGTTTCCATGGAAGATTAAGATTCAATGGGAGATTTATACCTTTCAAAGGTTTTAAATGAGCAATCCATCAAGTTTAAGTGCAAATATTTGCAATGTAGACATTTTTTTAAGACTCATGCCATTTGCTCTGGTGTACTGGACATCAACTTTTGACTAATGGTGATCTACAGTATTCTTGCTTTATCAGTACTTGGAGGTGCTTGTTTGTTTGTCTACTTGCTTTTTAAAGATTACTTTCTATCTTAACAAGAACTTGTTAAGATAGAAAGTTTTCTGGTTGTGGACCTGAGATTTTAGCAGTTTGATTCTTCACTGCTTTATCAGTTTGGCCTTGTGACAAGTTGTTTCGTCATGCTGGAAGAAGCGTTACTCATCACCAAAGGGTTCCTTCATATGGAGAAAAAGTTTCTTATGAAAAACATTTTGACACATTCTTTATTCATGGAAGTTCTTTTTGGCACCATTATGAGTCTGTCTTTTTAATTGGACATGGGTCATTTCTGCACATGGATGATTACGGGATGCTTCACCCTCACATTTTCTTCTCTGGACAGTTAGTTCCTTTTCCAGATGCCATAAACACTCTGAAGGTAATTGAATCAGAAAAGAAATACTTTTGTCCCACCCTCTGCAATGGAATCCTGCTGCTCTGTACAAATTTCATTTTGTTTTGGGTTTTGGATTTTTTTTTTTGAAAATTAGTGGTTTCTTTGTTGCTCTTATGGACATTGCGTCAGAGTTAAAAGTCTGCATCTCAACATGTGGGCAGAAATATTCCCCCCTTGCTACCATCGATGAGCAAACATAGTGCTTACCTAAAAAGAGGTTTGTAATGCTTGGGTTGTATTTAAGGGAGGAGAGGAGGCGGCAGACTCGTCAGGGCGATCAAAAACGCACAACCACACTGGTACTGGGAATTTCCACAGTGTTGTCTTTTAATAAACACACTCTTCACCAACCTTACAAGCCCGGTTGAACGGCTGCTATATTATCAGGCATGAAAGTGAGCAGAGTCCAAACAACCCGTAACATTACTAAAGAAAGCTAACATGTCCGTCTAGCACGTTTCTCCCACGCTCTCTACAGAGAAGCCGTGGCGCATACGTGTGACGTCATTAGCAATACTAATGTATCTTAAAGAGACACTACACAATTACGGCTGTTACAGGTTGCCACCAGTGCTCAAAGATTTGCAATCTGCTGTTAATTTAACCACAAAACAAACACATGTAGTGTGAAAAGCTTTTAAATGAAAGTAAAAGTGGTTATTTAGGTTGTAAAGGTTAATGGTTTCTGTCCTAGCTAGCTTAACGTTTTTCAGAACACAGCCCTTCACTTATTGAACTTTCCTGAGCAAGCCCAAGCTTTCTTCATCACAGCTGAACATATCTCCTTTAAGTTCTTGAAGATCTGATAACTGGATGATTTGTGTGCAATCTGCCTAACTAGAATCTTGTCTTTAAAGCTGTTTCAAAGTTATGCAAACACAACAGCATGCATTTATTTGGCAGTAACCATTCTAGTAAAGAGAAGAAAGAATTTCAGCAACACTCAGTTTTAAAGCAGCCTTTCTGCACATTGGATTCAGGCAAAAAGAAATAATGCATTGCACCTTAGTGCAATAATCTATCTTTTTGCGATGAAAGTGGCTTTCATAAACTTTGCATTTCATTTCACTCTTCATAGCAAAATTGAAACAATGCAGATTGCCACCATTAGAAAATTTTGAAAAGATATCCGTCTGTCTAGAATCTTTTTGCCATACCTAAAAGAGGCTCATAAAGAGAGTATTGTTTGTGGGTAAAATGGCTATCTTCAATGTAATTTTGTTTTATTCCACCACACTTACTCAATCGTGTAGTATTCCAAATCAAGGTTAGATATAAATTATTCAATAATAAATGTACGAGGTAAAACTGACAAAAAAGCACCATGAAAAAAACTTGGCAAAGTTGAGTTTTGCTCTGAGGTCAGACAACTCGCCTCCCACTGATTCTGCTTCTCCAGCAGTCCACACAGGAGGAGATTACAAACATCCCCGCAGTCTGTGACATTTAAGGCCTCAACAGGAGTTTTTATGGTGCAGAGATCCAGTTTCATACCATTTATCAGTTGCTCTGATAGCGTTGGAATGTGTCTTGCTGTAGTCGGAATGTCAAGTGTATGTCTGTTGAGAACATTTGGGTGTAATTTTTATAGACACATCTCGAGCCATATTGTTTTATAGCTTGCTCGCACATTAATAATGTCACAGGGTGAACTGTTCACCTATTTTATTTATTTTTTTTTTTGTTTGTTTCTTTTAACAAGTAGCATTGTTCTTTAAACACATACTTCACCAAATTTTTTTTATTATATTATCCCTGAGTAGCAATTTAGACTAACTTTCTTCCTCTTTTTGTGCTGTGTAAATTAAAGACGAAAAACCTTCCCTGTAGCTATTTGGCTTTTTGCCCGCGGTTGGCAATTTTTAGTGGGTTTCTACATTTTGTTATTTTTTTCTTGTGGTGTCAAACAGAGGAAAATGGCAGGAGAGAGAAGAGAGTTGAGTCAGTGTGAGCCTGGTTCTCATTTGTGCTGACCTTGTGTTAAGGGACTTACTTGGTGGTGTCATTCTCACTTCATACAGAGGGGGAGAGAAGGGAGCAACAAAAACACGCTGCAGTACTTGCTGGATATAAAAATGGAATCACATCATGTTCCACAGAGTCAAAATATAAAGTCAGCATTTGACCTCTGCTGTTCTGCTAATTAGTTGGACATTTCGATAACTGATCCAAAGTATTCCAGTGTGCTGCAATTTTAGCCCTCCATAAAGGAATTTGTTTATCTATTGTTTAACATAGCATGGCTAATCAGCTTTTAATGTTATAAAAATAAACCTGTTCTCTGGATTTCCGTGCAGAGAATTCACAAGCGAATTGTATGAAAAATGAAATTTCCCTCTGAAAATTTTCCCAAGACTTCAACATGTTTCTTGTAAGAACACGCAGGTGTTAGACATTGCAGATTAAGAATATAAATTTGTGTTTGCGGTTGGTTTTTAAATAAAAAACAAAAAAAAAAACCCAGCTTGTGCAAGATTAAAAATATTAATCTCAAATTGTTCCCAGAACTGTTCGGTAGTATCAGGTAAAAGTATTACCTATATGACTATCCATTATAAAATTTGAGGCTTGTAACATTTGAGATGTCGATAAACATTTAGAATTTTTTTTCATGTAATTGAGTGATTAAATAGTGAACCAAAAGAAGGAAGTAGAAAACAGAAAAGATATTATCAAAATGGTCAAAGGGTCTTAATTTTTTTTTTCAGAGGCTTCCTGTTTTAATCATTATAGATAAAAAAAAAAAAAGGCCTTAAATCGAGTCTATTTCTGTACACTTTAAAGTTCATGTTTAGGGTCACAGCAAAGAGATGAGTAAGAATACTCACTTTTCAACTAATCCTTTACAACCCCTTGCAAAAATAATTACAGCTACTGATTTCTTTCTTTTTACATTCTTAACATAAAAATTCAAATATTTCAAGGTGGCTTTTATGGGATAGACCATCCAGAAATAGCACACAGTTATGAAATAAATAGAGACATGTTTTTTTGGGGGGGTGGGGGTTGACAAATAAAAGTCCAAAGGGGTTCGTGATAGTTGCAGAACCACATTTTGTTGTGACCTCTACCAGTAAGAATCACATACTCTAGATTTTTTTTTGCCCAATCCTCTTTGAGAATCAAGTTATAGCTTTGATTACATGTTTGAGGTCTTTGTCCTGCTAAAAGCTCGACCTCCAAAGAAGTCTAAGGTACTTTTTAGTCCCTAACAAGTTTTCGATGCCCTGTATTAAACTCAATCCATCTTTCCATCGACTCTAATCAGCTTTATGGCCATTGTGAAATAAAATAACCTATAACATGATGCTGTCACCACCATGTTTTACCACGCAGATACAACATGCTTAAGATGATGTGCATTGTTTGTTTTTCTCCACATAGCATGTTACAAACAAAGCCCTCCAAAAATTATGCTGGTTTTCTGACCAGAGCATCTTCAATTAACTGTCTGAGGTTGCAAACTGCAGAATTTCTAATTACATTTTCCTTCCTATTCTTCCACAACTCTTCCTTTATTAGACTGTTTGGTCACTAATGTTCTCTAACAACCCTCTAGGGCCTTTTTTAACAAAATTAAATACAGGCAGACATCTGTAAACTTCCTATTTAGACAACTTCAGAAAAAAAAAAAAAAAAAAAATATATATATATATATATATATATATATAGTAATTGTAATTAGGGTTTTCAGACTGAAGGAAGTTATAAGCCACACTTTTCAAATTTTCATCCATATAAAAAGCTTTTAAATCAAGTACCATTTTTTCCCCTCAAAATTACGTGCTAATCTTTGTTCTATCATTTAAAATAGTTCTTGTGAAATCCATTGAAGTTTGCGGTGGCGACGTGAACTAAATGGTAAATATTAAAAGGGGTAAGAATACTTTTGGATGGCGCAATATCCTTGTAGATAAGACTGTAGTGACGAAACACTTTTAGCCTCTCTGGCTTACTGAAAATCAGATTTTCATTACTTACTCTGTGTGACAAGTAGGATTAAGAATAAGGTTTAGGTTTGCTTATTTTGATGGTTGAAGTGTTTCACTGGAAAAAGATCACTAGTAAAGGTCAGTCATTCCATCACTACTTTAGCAGAAATAAAAACACATTTGTCTTGCGACAGTACAGAGTGTAAGAGTGATGAAGCCCACTAACCCATTTATTCATGATCTCATGGTCCGAGGCTGAATGGGCCATTTAGCTCTGCGCAGGGTTATGATGTCGCCAGAAAGCACATTACAGGGTGGGGCAGATTTTTGGTTAGTAATCATTTATTTGCATGAGTTATGCACAACGGTTGCTGAGAATGGGTTCAAAGCTCATGTGGATGATACCCAGTGGAAAAGCAAGAAGAAAGGGGAGGGGAGCTAAGTGAACGATTGCCAGGATTATTCAATCTTCCCCACTCTGCAGAAGCTCTAATGCACTCCATGCCTCTGTCTTCAGGATCTCTTCACTCAGCTCAGTCTCCTCTGTTTCTCTCTCCCTTGCTGCATATTTCTGCAGTAAGTAACTGCAGCAGGAGAGTTGGTACTGATACAAATGCCTCTCAGCCTGTTAGGACTGTCATAATGTCATCTGCAACTCACTCTGTAAACTTCAGCCTCCTCACTTCCTCCACCCTTCTTCCTTCATCTTTTTTTTTGTGTGTGTTACTTCGATTTTCATGCCTCAAAATTTCTTTCTGTTTCTCCCCTATAACACTGTCACCGTCCTCTCTCCATCTCCTTCTCCCTGCCAGTTTTGATTATCCTGTGCCCTTTTTCATGCTAGATGTAAGCCAAAAAGCCTGAAAGACATATAGAACTTAAGAAAACACTCCTGACCCTCATTCAATAAGGTTAATCCAGCACTGTGAGCAGTAGGGGGGAAAAAACTGCATGACAACAAAGCCCCACATTGTTTTGGTGCTGCAAATGACAAAACAAGATCAAGGAAACTATTTTTTAAATCGGAAAAACTGAGAAGATCGTGGAAGCCAGGCATGCTCCACATTACAAACAAATTTGGTTTTATGATAAATTGTTTGATAGATTGACAGTCAGGCCTTTTCATGGATGGAAGAACTCCATTAAGCAGCACAGAACATTTTTAATACAACTCTTAACACCACAGCTGCCCATGTATTTATTCCATGATACAAATATTACACATATACCTGATATTTTCCAACTGTGCATGGAGCAGATTCCAAAGTTCTGTTTGCAGCTGTGGGCTATAGACCTCTCACAGTCAGGGAGAAATGAGGCATTATCCTCTGCAGATTTATTGTTTAGTACAAAACAATAACCGGCAGCTTTACTTGTGGGGTTAAAAACAGCATTCCTTTCAAATTATTTGTCTGATACTCAAAATCTCATGCATGCAAAACTTTGGAATGGATTTAATTAAAGCAGAGCAAACTGTAAGTACATCACCGTCATATATTTTTTAACATACCCTATTTTGTGTTTTGAACCCAGTGAAAACAGATGGCGGAGGTCGCTCATCTCGTTGGTAAAGCTCTGATATAACATTTTATCCTGACATGTTATCATATACTATGTTTAATAAGACTCCTCCTTTAAGCCATAAAGAATAAATTGTAAAGTTCCCAAGTCGCAAACTACTTGCCTCATTTAGTGCCATAACAATGAGAAACTCCAGTTTATTTTAGAAGGATTTTATGTGACTGTCTAGCTCTGGTCAGATGAGAGCAAACTTTAACTTTTTGACCCACATATAAAATGCTAAACGTGAAAGAAAACTTGATTTTGTTCCCACCATGTATGCCTGTGTATTTACATAGAGGTGAGTAATAATAGGGATTTTGTTGTCTCATAGTTGAAGCCACTTGTGATGTACTTATGTTATGAATATTGCTCTCTGTATATTGAAAAATGAGGGGTGGAATAATACAGTTTTCATATTAAAAAATCAACTTGCCCTCTGAAAATGACATTTCAATGTTCTCTGAGCACTACCAAGCAGTCATATCCAAATTATTTTATTATAAAATTTTACCATCAGTTTTTCACTTTGTTTCAAGCATCCAGCTACCAGAGGTGAGTGAACTGTCTAAATAGCAGTAACCATGATTTCGCTGAATTAGAAGCAGTTATACGTACCTGAAATGTGAGTGCTCTACTGCTAATTCAGTGGAGTTTTTTCTTCATTTTCAAAATAATTTGAATAATTCCACACAGTGGTTGTGGTGATCCTAACCAACTCAGAACAGGTAAAATTTGGAGTGATTTAATGTGAAATGTAATTGTGAAATATATATATATATATATGTGTGTGAATTTTTATGCAATATAAAAATCTGACATAAAAAATTTTTAAGACTTTACTAACTTTAATGTATTGTGGTTCTGGGACTCTTAATCAGTATGCCTAATCTTAAAAGAATCTGAATGCTACCTGGAAACCTTGATAGAGACATTTCCATTTAATGGTGCTTATTGATTAATTTGTTCCTGCTTCCTAATCAAGATGAGGTCTTAAACCTGACACTGATTTAGTAAAATTTATAAAATGTGGCCTATGTGTCCAACTCAGACAGATGCATGGACGTCATCTGCAGGCTAGGGTCTTTGTCAATCATACTTATCCTTTCTTTGAGACTAAAATAGCTGCTGAACAATGTTACATAATCATGTTGGCATTAATACTTCTTAATTAGCATTCTCAACTCACTTAAGTATGGAGATTTTAGAAAAATGAAACAAAGCAGTTAAAGCTCTGACAGTTAAATACATGTGCCGTTCTCTTTCTAAACATGGTCATGTTTTCAATGCTTTCATAGTAAAGTGAATCATTTAGAAGAAGCTGTTTCCAGATTTTCTCATTGTTTCTGTTACTTTTCACGTGTCACAGCAAACTCGTAGAGCCTCTAGTAGCTCACAGAAAAAAGAGTCATTCCATCTTCTTATGAGTCAGTGTACCCAAAATGGAGCTGCAAAGCAGGGAATGAGGGAGTATTTATGAGAAGAAGAGACGATAATCAGGCCTATCTTTCAGCTAAAAGGACTGACCTGCTTAACAACTCTAGGCACAACCTAATCCAAACAGAATGCCATGATTAAGCTAAAAGGGGGAAAGTATTACAGCAGCAAGAATTATATCCATATTTGCACACAAAGTGTCAGCAAGTCCAATGTTATGTTTTATAAGAAGAAAACTGAGTTGTGTGGGGCTCAGCACAGAGAAGGTTTGAGTCTGAATGATGTTACTGTCACAATGGAGATACGTTGCTTTGTAGTTTTGATTTGTGAAAAGTAATGTTTTACAGTTTTAAGTTTTATGGATTAAAACAAACTGGGAGAGCATAAATTTGAATTTCAATGTCCTACATTCTTTTTTGCAATGTGTTGCAGAACTATATTTTACTTTTCCACTTCACATTTTTATCTCATTTCATAAACTTGAATGAATTCCATTTACATTTTATGTGACAGATTAACAAAAAGTAGTGAATATTTATAAAGTAGATAGGTTTGTAAAACTTTTTCTTAGAAAACAATCTGAAAAGTTTGCCATGGTTCCATAGCCCTTTAATTTGACACACCTCAACCAATTGCCTTCAGAAGACACTTAATTACTTGATAGAGTCTACCTGTTGTCATGACGTGGTAGAGTACTGTTTTCTTTTTTTTGCTTCATTTTCACCTTTGTAGCGTTTACTTGGCTCCATGGGAGTGGCCATCGATGTTTACTGGCTGCCAGTTGGTAGATGTAGCAAAGCTACACTCTTGTCTTATGTAATGGTTCTCAAGAGGTGCAAATAGCTTTTCACAACATTTTACATTTGCAAGTGTTATTGTGTGATTTTTGTTTGGGAATATGTGATTCGTTTTTCTTTCTGTTTACGATTTGCTATTTTGTGTTGGTCTTTCACCAAAAATGGCAACAAAATACACAGAGGTTTGTGGTTGTAACTTGAAAAAATGTGAAAAATGGGTGTGAATCTGCTTAGAAAGCAGTGCATGTTGATTACTTCTGCCCATTTAGAGTATAAAAGTGATATATTACTTTCAGCAGTGAAACTAAAATAACTGTACATGAGAGGCTGAATGAAGTTCTTCAAGGTGCATCCTTCATTTATTTGACAGAGTACTGCTGTTGCAGCATAATAGATAATGGAAGTTCTGCTCTTTTGCTGGTGCTGCAGTTTTATGGTTTGCTTATGTGTTATAAGCAAACCATAAACCATACGCAATAGTTTCATTTTTAGGAAGTTTCATAGATGGAGAAGCAGATCATTAAAATACACACAAACGGATCAAACAAATATTTATTTTCTTTGTATCACAGGCCTTTTATTAGACTTACTGGGGATAGCTAATACTTTTAACTCTGAGACATCAAAAGTATGTGATCTGCAGTGTTAAATATGTAAATAATTACTGTAAATGGCATCTAAATGTTTCTTTGAAAAGAATGAATCACTACAGCTGCCAGTAGTATTAGTAACTGAGTCAGGGTACTGTGGCTCATGAGTTTGATTACTCATGTATCAGGGCTCCACAGGTTTCCTGGTGTGTCTTAGAAGAGAGAAAAAAAACACCCAAAAAACAGTAACAAGAATCGGTTTTGGCCTGCATTAGTAATGCAACCACATTTCTTCTCCTGTCCACAAAACTGGAGTCATGTGAAATCATATAAATTTACAAGGTTTGGGTTTTGCTACTTCCAAAAAATGTAGCTTTCCAACCAAGGAAAATTTGGAATGATTTATATCAGTGTTAAATTTGATTAAATCTTATTCCACACCCGCATTCATGTTTGAAAAGTCAAGGGCCTCAAATGAATTGTCTCAATCAAAGTGGGTGGTGTAAGTGCAGATAAAGTGAGTCACATCCAAATGAGAGCTTTTTCCTGTAATTAACGTTTGGAATCTGAAGGAAGGGGTCTGGTCATTTAACTGATGAAAGCTGCTAAGTGCACAATATAGATGTCACACATGTTGAACCACGAATGATGAAGATTTATGAGGTCTTAATGTGCACATCCTCAAAGAGTCTCCCAAGTCTCTCACATTTTCTGTCATGTCAATGGAGTTGACTCCCTCCTTAACCTTTGCATAAGAGTTCACAGCCATCATTGCCACCTCCTCAACCATATTGTCTCCTAGTTACCCCCTTCAGCTCCCAATGTGCTACAAGAAAATGCATTTCTTTTTCTTAGACTAGACTAGACTAAGTTACTGTTAGTCTAATTCTTTCTTATTTCCTTCTGATTTGGTGCAGTAAAAGAACGCTTGACAGTTTATTTCTCAGCTTAAAGTCAATTTACCATATAGTTTGGTTTTGATCAATGCTTTCTATTTGCATTTTTTCCTGTAAGTGTAAATGATCGCTGCACAGTAGGTCTCTTCAAACAGGACGTCTGTGGAGATTTAGGTTTGGCTAAAGAGACATCAGCACTAAGACATAAATTTGATTTAATACAAGTGGGATTACACCTAGAAGTCAAATTTCAATGGATCCATTTTGCATTTGATTGAGCCATTTTTAGGTCATGCTGACATGAATAAAATTGGAAGAGTGAGAATTCCTGTGTGACATATCCTTTTCCTCTAGAACTCCACCCTGATATCTGTTTAAATAAATCTCCACCATATGGATTTTCAGCTTCCTGCAATGAGAAATGATTTTTCTGCAATTTAAAATTTGCTCAGTGATTTTATATGCCTGGAAAAGAATCAATACATTGTTCCTCAAAAGTGTACACACGCATTTTAAACTGCCATGTTTTTTGTGATGTAAAAAATGAAACTTAGATAAACTCTTTCAAAGTTATTTCCACATATAATGTGATTCTATCCTGTATGATTCAAATGAAAAACAAAAATAATGAATAGTGGAGAGAGCATGAAAAATGAAAAGCTGCAGTAGCATGGCTGCATAAATGTGCACGCTCCTCACCCTTTGTTTAAATCTTTTAATTTTAAATTCATTAAAGGGTCCATTTTTTTCTTTATGTATCAGTCAGGTCATGCATACATAGCGATCCACACCATCTTGTCTACACCATGACTCAGTGAATGCAGTCACCAGTAACAAAAGAATATATGGAACAACTGATCATTGCATAACCTGGAGGGTTTTTCTTTTTCTTCTCAAAACTAATGAACAAACAAACTTAAATTTGTAGCTCATATTTTCAAATGGTGTACTTGGCACCAAAGCAACACTACACTAAAAGAATAGCATCCTCAGTGAAACATAGGATAGCTGCATTATGTTTTGGAGTTACTGTTCATTAAATGGAAATGGAGGTTAAAAGATATGGGAGACAAAACAATATGGTCTCAAATACTAATTAACTTTGGCCCAAACCCTTCAGCAGTCTGCTAGAAAGCTAAAGAGAAAGAGAGTACAGATATCTGGTAGCTGGTACCTTGCCAGTTTTAGATGTTCTTCTGTATTTTGTCAGCATTTATGACTGTTGTATGAATATTTCAGCAGCTAAAAAAAAAGCATTTACTATTACCACATATTTGAATATGATAACCTGACATGATGACCTTTGGTAATTTGGACCCACAAAGTGCTGAAATTGCGTTCACATTCATTCACACCTCTCTTACCCTCTGCTGAGTGTACTGTCCAGGTTGGAAAGGATAAGGTTTGTGGTTCTTCAATGCTCAAATAAACTAAATCCCAGATAGAGTGGCATGTTACTCAGAGGAGCAGTTAGATCATTCATGGTGGAGGGAGAAATACATAGGAGCCAAATGAATCCTGGAGACCTTGTGCTGGATGGATGATGAGAGAGAACAAATTTTGCTACCCTTGCCTGTCAGATTAAACACTTTAAGCTTAGTGTGAATTTTTGTAAAACATCTGTAACAGGTTTAAATATTTGAATGACTGTTCTAAATACTCAGTATTCTAAATGCTGTTGAAATTTTTCTTACACTACTTGGCTGCCTCAGGTCTGAGAGTGAACTCCTGAGTTTGGTGGATACACAAAGAATCATTATTTGACTGATTCTTGAACATAATTTAATAAACATATAAATGATTGTTTTTACCTTTAAATAGATAATTCTTCATATGTCTTGGAATTGTTAAGGTATGAGCTCTTTGTTTAACCCTGGGTTAAGATAAGTGATCAGCATCTAAAAAGATCAGGTTATACCTCTCCTCTCCATTTCTTCTGTTGCTCTCTTGTTTATTGAAGCAGAGTCTTCAAAAGCACATTTTGAGATTTATGAATCACTTATCCTATTTAGGGAACCTTTCCAAACTTTTCTCGGCATTAGAACCAGAATCAGACATAAGCACAAAGACTGCAATGTATAAAAATGCCATAGTTGGAATTGATTCCAGTTCACTGATTACAGTCACTAAAACACTGCTGTTGATTTTTGAAACCTTGATTTAAATTCTGTGATAACAAATAAATGGAGTTGTAGTTTCCAAAAATACTCCCTAATCTTGTGATCCTGAAGTTATGCATCTTGTGATCTTATGAGTTGAATGCATGTCAGAGATAAATCTTGATGTTTCACAAAATGCTCCCAAAAAACATGTTTAGTTTCTTCCCCATATGTGGCAAGATAAGAAACAGGCTGAGAGTAGCTTGACACAAACACACACTAGTTTAAGTTTTGCCCTGATATTGTTGATTCCCACTTCATAGTTCATGCATGTTAGATCCCTTTGGTAGATGAAGCTCATATTATTAATCACAGACTAAAAATAAAACAAGCATATCTCTGTGA
Organism: Xiphophorus maculatus; assembly: GCF_002775205.1. Lineage (NCBI taxonomy): Eukaryota > Metazoa > Chordata > Actinopteri > Cyprinodontiformes > Poeciliidae > Xiphophorus > Xiphophorus maculatus. Next base: position 29,443,599 of record NC_036453.1, read on the forward strand.
TAGAGAATGTGACCAAACAATCTCTCTCCAGAGAATCTTGAAATGGTGAGAACTGCTTAACCATAACCCACTCCGTGTGTGTATGTGTATGTGTATGTAAGCATGCGTGCGTGCGTGCGTGCGTGCGTTCGTGCATGGGGGTGGGTGGGTGTGTGGCTGAGTGCAGCTGCCTATATGAACAGAGAGAGTTTTCTGGCCTTCATTTCTTCATCTATGTCATCACCTTTTGGAAGGAAAAATGTCCCAGCACAATGATGCTGTTTTCTATAAGTCTCTATTTAGAAGGATTCTAAGTTTTATGATCTAAGAGTAATTTAGATGTGCAGTAATTTGATGAATTCATAACAGTCATATTTTTTGGAACATAATAGGGGCTTTTATCTGATCAATTATCTATAAACCTTTACTCACAATTGGCCTTCTTTAGACTACGCAATCCTTACATTTTAAACTCTGGTTCTCACTAATATACAGTACAGACCAAAAGTTTGGACACAACTGTGTGTCCAAATTTTTGGTCTGTACTGTAGATCAATGACTTGTTAGTGAACTGGTTGACATAGACTTATCTTTATAGATTACTAACATGAGGAATCTGATCTTTTCAGGTTTGTTCTACAAGACTTCATTTTGAAGTGATTGTGAGTTTGGTATTTCTGATGCTACAGGAATTGTTTAGGACACATCCCCACATTTACTCCTTGTTTACTCTGACATATACCATGACCTGCAGGACCTTTATTTGGACAGTTGTTTGTAATTCTTTGACCAATAAATTCCATTAGGTGCAATTGGACACTAGTTATGCTACATAAACATTTCAATGACAACTGATATGGATATGGAATACCTCTCATTACGATCGCGATACAAAGTCAAAGAAAATCAAAACTCTTGAGTGAATGTAATTGAAAGAGAAAAATTTCATTTAAAAACTTTTAAGAAGGCAGAGTTAAAATACATTTCACCAACACTTCTTGTCTTTCACGTAACTCAACTCAAACTCTGTCCAAATCACCGAACAAAAAAGGCAGGGACGTTGTTTGTCCATGAAGAAATTACTCCAGTTGTTGGTTATTTGACCACTTTTCTTTTTCTTCACCATGGCACAGACGGAAGAATTACAAACATTATTCTAACAGGAACAAAATAAAATGTCACTAGAGTGTAAGATCTCGCTGCACCTTATTGTTTTACATGTCAACAACATAGTCAGCTGACTTGAACTGGACCACATTCTGCATTGTTTAGACGGATTGTTCGCCAGGACATCTCACTGTTTTTGCTTTTGTGTTTTGTCTCAACTTGCCATGTGTCATTGCGGAGACTCTCTCAGCTGACAACATTTGACCAGTTCAGGCTTTGCAAAGCATTATTCCCAGTGCATGCCTTTGTAGATGTTTGGATGTACACCCTGACAATCCTGTAAGCAGAGGAAGGATTTGCATATGTGGGCTTCAGACTCTCTTGTTGAAGAAAACTGGAATGAAGTCAGAAACAGCACGCAGAGAAAACACAAGCACAAGACTTCAAGTGGAAACTATTCAAGACTGAAGTCCCATCTGCTTTCACTTTAGGGTCTGAGTCTAACCTAAATAAAGATCCTTCCAGAGCACTTTTATTGCACTTCACCTTCTGTCCATTCTTCTTTTGTTGTTCCTCTCTTTTCTCTAAAGCTAAATTTTGATCTTATTCTACATTGTTGATTTGCATAACCTTCAGGGCAATCAGGTTACTTTTCAATTCTTGAGTTTTGTCTAAAACATTATTTCCTATATAGTCTTGGACAAAAGATCTGAGTGTTTTAGTCGAAACAGCAACATTAGAAATAACTTGTTCTCGCTCATATTCTAGTCTTATTTAGTTATATGAGAAATAGTGCATGCAAAAGTATTTGCTACAAAACTAAATGGAAACTAAAGACAACATCCTTTAGATTTTAGCTTTTTATGATGCATCTTTAAAGTGATGGTTTGTGAATGTATATTCAGTAATTATCTCCTTGGCTGCTGTAGACAACTAACAGCGTTCCCAAGCTCAATAAGTGGAATACAACATTGTATTTTCATACACTGAACACTTTCATTTTCACAAAAGACCTTTGTTAAGTTTGTTTCAGTTTTTATGAATCAAACAACTAGAGTGTTACCACACCAAATTCCACTGGGCAGATGTTGCCAGCTGTATCAATCTAACTCATTAGCAAATTAGCTAACCTTAATTCCACCGAGGTAATTTCAGAACACCTAGTAGAAAAGCAAAGAAATAAATATCTTCAAAGTTATTGCACAATTGACAGCCACTTGCAGAAAAAAACATATTTATTACATTTTTCAGAGCATGTGGAGTGAACTGACAATTTTAAGTTAATGACATTTTTGTCAATAGCCTCCACTAACAGAACTTTAGCTTCATTGCACAAAATATGTTTGAATGGCAATTGCAATGAACTTAACAAAAGTCTGTTGAGGTTTGGTTAGTATTGAATCATTTATCACCGTATTCCACAGATATAGACATTTTATTTCAAGCTGTTTTTAACTGACAAAGCTTACGAATGGACATCAAGACAGAGACAGTACGATGACACCAAATGAGACGAGGAGGACCCAACGAGGAACAAGGAACACAGGTGGGGTTAAATACACAGGGAGTAATCAAGGAAACGAGACACACCAGGGAGCAATCAAAGGGTAAGACAGGACAACAGGGAGACTCAGAGAGAGAAACTCGAAATAAATACACAGAAGAACTCAAATCAACACAGGGAAAAACCCAATCATGACACCACTGTGCTTATTAATGTATATTGGAAGGGGTTATGTTTAGAGGGGGTTTCAGATATTTGCTAATTTTAACCATTCATGAGCGGCTGTGCTCCCTAGCCCCTGTGAACATCATGATTCCTCTAGCAGTAACAACTTCCTGTCTGAGGAGTGTTATTGTTAGCGTGACCACATACATCCTAAGTCTGTTGTTTTTATTGATTGCAAATAGATGGGATTTTTGAGTTTTTACTCAGTCTCAGTCCATCTCTACTTGAGATGTGAAACTATGTTTTAAGCTCACCCTTAAATGTCCCTAATGCCCAAAAGATGCCACATAATCAAAATAAAAAACATCTTTTCAACCACTGTTATTCACACCATAATTAGGGGGAAAAACACACTATGAAACTGTACAAAAAGAAATGTAGACCATTAGAGATTTCAAAAAGCCAGTGAAATATGTACAATTTTTAGTTGTTTTTGTTGTTGTTTGTTTTACAATATGTGCATCTGCGAGAATAAAGAAATATTTTCTGAGATTTATAGCTCTTGGTTATTATAATTCAACCATGTAAAATATAAATCTTTTGCCCTTTTCTTTGTGGTTTATAGCATCTGAGAACAAGACAGCATTTAACAAACAGTTGCACAAATAACCACAGAGAAGCACAACAGCATTAAATAATCTCATAGCTGAATAAACACAACTGTCGAGTACACTCTGAGCTCACATGGTCCTACCATAATGAATGGTTACCATGCTAAACCAAGGCAAACCTCACTGAGTCAACACCACAACTCTGAATCCCATTAAATTCTCAATGGCATAAAAAAGCGCCGCTGTTCTAGTGCTGTTGGAAGAAAACCAAGAGGTCTTTGAAACCATGTTAGAAACTCTGTGAGTTTGCCGCTGACTGAGGGAGCTCCTGCCTGGTGAGTTATGTCCATCTGCTAATGCGTTTTCAGCATGCTGTCTTTCCCTGCCTCCCTCTCAGTATGGAATGGTTTGGATTGTCACACTCTGCAGCCAGTGCAAAGACCAGGTCAACTCCCCGGCATGTACTGTTCCCTCCAGCCATCAGGGGTAGGGTTTTTGTGTGTCTGAATTAAGAATTTCGGTTTTGATGGTGGATTATTTCAGTGTTTTTAACATTAACAAAATCCAAAGCAGTTTTTTGAGCCATTGAAAATTTCTTTATTTTTTTTGGCATAACAAAAGCAAATTCCACCAAAATCTGAAGAAGAGACAGACAGAATGATGAATTAGTAGCCGACCACTGCATGTCCCAGAGAGACATATACTTGACATATACATTTATGGGTTGATAACTGTTTATTAATGAGCAGTCTAAGTCAGCCTTAATACTTATGTGAAAAGAGGCCAAGCTCTGCTCAGAGAGCTTCTGTGTGACCTCGTGGTGTTGGAGAAATCAACTGGTTTACTGCGTTACCTCCCATCTATCTAATTCCTCCCATGGGATGCCAAGCATCCACGCAGGGCACATGAATAAGTCATGAAGTACAGGCATCTTTTTGTCTGAGGTGTGCCCCTTTATTCCTGCAATCCCCTTATTTCTTCCAGCATCTTGCTTATTTAAATTCAAGAGGGCAACTTCATTAAAGCAAAACCAGCCTGAGCAGATTTGCTTCAGGGCTAGTTTTCTTTGGAAAGACACACACTTGCCCTATAATTTGACTACCCTTTAATTCTCCTTTGGGTCCCCTTGAACAGGCCAATTTATTCATCTATTGATTTACTTGTTTGCATGTTAGCCTTCTGTGAATGTGAGTGATTTCTCTGTGGGATTCTCGGTTGACTGCAACAAGAGCAGCTTTGGACATCCAGGTCAGATAGCAAGTCTGGTTTCTTAAAAAAACACCATAAGTTGACTAATGACACATTCAAATCCTTAATTATAAGCAAGGAAAAAAACTGAAAGATTTATGTTTTGCTGACAGTTTTTTGCTCTACTTGTTTTGTGTTTTATAGTTTGAGCTGAATTTTAGACTAATCTCGAGGGAGTCAGATCCACATGATGTTGGCATAGAGGTCACAGGTTGACACACAAAGTCCTTAGGAAGGGTGAGGCGTTACAGATGATCGAGTATCAGAGAAAGAAAAACAAACTGAAACTGAAACCTGAAGCCTCTTGGAACTTATGTAAAACTGTGAAGGGATTCAGAGAAGGAATTAACAATATGAGGAGACAGGATGACCGGGAAGCGATACTATAGTACACTGATTTTATGTTTTTGCTTTTTTATACAGGAAAAAAACAAGAAATTATACAATCAGCATTTTACATAATGAAATACTGTAAAAAGTACTTCATTATGGTTTCTTTTGCTTTTGCTATTTTATCACACTTAAATGTTTCAGATATTTAAATGAACTGAAATATCAGACAAAGATTTTCTGCACTGTAAACAACCATCTCTTCATTCACTTCCTGCTTTGCGTTTGCTAAAAGTACAGGCAGACTACATTTCTAAAAGGTGCATTAAGTCAAAGTCATACTTCACAACTACTCTTTCTATTTGCCTATTGGCCCAGTAGAAATTATACAGCAGAAATCCATTTCAATAGAGGAAAGCTCAGACTGAGCAGTGAAGTGAGATTGGTATTGAGTGGAATTGCTTAAAAAGGTGATGGCCTGGTCTAATTGAAATTGTTGTTCAATGTTTATGTTTTGTATCTGGTTTTATTTGCATGTTTTTAAGTTGAAAGATGCATGGTATTTGAAAAGTAATTCATTAAAGACCAGTTAATGACATGTCTTTGCATAGTTTTGAGTGATCTTAATTTGTTAAAGTGTAAATAATAATAAAATATGGCTGTGGAAATACAGAATCACATGAGGCTGTAACTGAGCTAAAAGTTACACTCACCCTAAACCCTCTCAGCAGTTTAATGAAAAAATATATTATGTAAGTTTTAATAATACAGTGGCTTTTTTTCCACTGTTTGCTTGACCAAATAATACCTGTCTTTGTATATGCAATTGCACCAAAAAAACTGTTTCCTCTTGATTACTTCAACCTTTAAAATCCATGCATCTTTTCCAGTGCCATTCTTGGATTTCTAAAATATCTTGCTCATGTTTGTTCACAGAATGTGAAATCCTTCTCCATCTTTTCTTTTGACATACTTTGCCTGTTTTGGAAGCTCTTTCTAAAATCCACTCATGTTCAGGGCCTGTTTTAGGTTAACATAATTGGTTCCAAGAGGTTCCAATTGTTGTTTGCAAAGGCATTACACAAACTCTTCTGTGCTTTGTTGCCCTTGCCGCTTTTCAGGTTTTTGGCATTAAATTTCAGAACAAATGTGTGTTTTTAAAAAAGAACCACTTCAACATTGTCTGATTATGTTTGATATGACTACACTTCTCTGCTTACATTTACACTTCTATCTACCATAAAAGCTTCATTGGGAAATGTAAATGCATTGTCAGAACAGTGCAGCTGGGGAAAAACTCTGATCTACATTAAAAATTAATTTCTCTGTGATTCCCTGTGGCATCCTTTTTGCTTTGTTGCTATGTAACTTGGTATACACTTATTTAATCCAAGATCTTCTATTCAGCTAAGTAGACTTTAAAGGAAAACACTTCTGTCCAACAAGCTAGAAAATATGGGTTTGGCAAGAAGAACCATGTGCAGAATTAGCAAAGACTGGAGATACAGAGGTAGATCAGAGCTATTTCGAGAATCTCTCTCATGTACGTAAACACAGGTCTGAAAACAAATATTAGCAAGACAAACATCTGCCAATTGCACCACAAATTCATAACAAAGTAAGGACTGTGAGGCAACATGTGCATCTACTTTGGATGATTTTTTTGTGTGTTGTTGGCATACTTTGAATAAAGTATGAAACTTATTTTTGAAAGATAAACCTGTTCGGGATGCTGTTTGTTCTTTGCAAATATTTGCAAATACTTGTCACTTTTTGTCTGTACTCGTACTTCACATCATGCTTGAAGAAGCATGATGTGAAGAAAAGAACCCACAAAAGAAGATGCTATTCTGAAAGTTATTAATTTACCTGACGCATGATGTCATTGAACAACAGTTTGAAATCAAGCATATTCTTAACATCTGGAGAGTGCATCCTTTGTTTATCTTGGAACATGACAACATTTGAAGTGCAGAGACTTTGATCGTATATGTTTTTCCAAATGAATGTCATTAATCAGTCATCTATCTTTGGGTTATGCCTCCTCTACTATTTATTTAGATTCACAGCAGTAAAGCCCATGTTCCTTTTACTTGTGGTACTTCTGAAGATGAAGTGGATGAAACTAGTGGGGAAAAATAAATATCAAAATGGAGTTTTTTATGACCATGTGTCTCAGCAATCTTGCCAGCTCCAGCTATTAAAAAATAAGCTGATTTGAATAGTACACCCCAATCAAAAGCTTTAAGTTTTCATGACAGACCACAGTTTAAGCCCTGGTCCCATGAAGCAATGTTGAGTCTGGTTACTTTAAGTTTCTTTTCCTTCTTAGAGTAGGGTTTGCAAAAGTCGATTTCATTTTAGTCTGGCCATTGCCTTCCTGTGCTATTTCGTTCAATAAAATCTCACAGTCTGGGCTTTACCCCATTTACTTGGATTTTTCCAGTAGAACTGTCTTTGCAGTAGAGGGTGGTTGTTTACAGTGCAGGCAATACTACTTATACACAAAAATGATCAATACCACAGAAAGCTATGACAAACAGGTGCATTTTATAAAAGCATTTTTCTTATTATGGCTAAATTTACTGACTAATTTAAATATATTTTTGAAGACAACCCCTCATTATTAAGTCAAAAACCAGCAGAACACATAAATCCATTCGTCACATCAGTAGCACAGATCTCTTGGAAGACAACATTCTGTGTTCTACTAACCCAGGCTCAGGATTTTCCAACTCTCCTAGCGAGTCAATGTTTTGGTCCCAGCCAACAGCACAGTGAGGAAAACAAAAACATGCTTGCCTTATAAGGCTATAATGTTACTTTGTCCACAATCCTTAAAGCAGATGTCTGTGTGCATGCCTGCTTTAAATTGCCAAAGTCTGATTTTTAGATCTTGAGTTAGACCATTTAGGAGAGAGGATGCTGTCAAGTTTTTAAAAAGCAGTTTAATGTTAATATACAAAGTTGGATAATGTTATGTCCATGTCACCGTAAGAGGCTACAGAGATTGAGATCAGGGTTTTTGGACAATTCAATTCAATGTATTGGCTAGTGTCCATTTGTCTCTTTCGATTAAATAGTAGGCTCAATATTTGCCTTTGTATATGATTGCTGTTTACATGTTGATGTTTTTGGTAAAAAGGCGGTCACTTGTATAATCACTTGCAGAAGCATTCACACCCATTTTCTCATAATTATTATGTGGCAAAGATGAGTTTTAATATATATTATTGGGATAAGTGATACACCGACACAGTATAAGACATGATTGTAAAAAATAGAAAATCAACCAAGGTTTTCAAAATCCTTAGCTCCGTTTCCATTACAAATGTGAGCAAATCTCTGTCGGTATTCTGCTGATGTGGATAAAAAACAAAACAATTTTGCAATTGTGTTGTTTCCATTAAATAAGAAATTACATTAAAAACACATGTAAATAAGCTTACTCATGCAATAAGTCAATAAAAATGATGGCAGCAACAGATGTAAACAATTACTTGAGATATATTCATATTTAAGCCATCAGAGGAAACGTCTGCGTCTTATTCAGGTGCTGAAGCAACAAGCTCTTTATACTTGGCAGCGGTTATGTATATACACAGTATTTTTGGGAAAGTGTAGTTAGTGATTTTATAGAACATTGTTATGAACTCTGCTATGCTGTTAGACTTCTAGTGGAGCCAATTGCATTGTCCCAAAACAAACAAACTATCATCTTCAACTTCCTATTATCTTTGTTGACTATTGACAAAAACAACTATTAACATCCAGCTGTTAATCACATGATGTGAAAAAAGTGTTTCCATTGCAGTTTAGCAAAATACATTTTAATGCAGCTGAAAAACCACCTAAACCTAGCGTAAAAACCTTTTACCAAAAAACGTCTTTTTGAAATTTTGCATGTTTCTGTTAAGCAATATATTTTCGTAATTTCAATTTATGCAATGATATGGCTAATGAAGAAAAAGCACTTTACAAACAAAATTCACAAAAGCGTGGAATACATTTCACTGTATTTACAGATACAGGTCTGGCTATTCTTCCACCAGATTTGCACATTTAGACCATACATATTTTCACTGTAGGGAAAAGGAAAATGTTTCTACATTAAAATAGTACTGTTCATTAGAAATGTTGTCATCAAACTTGCTCTTTGAAACATCACATTGGTAAACATTTCAAGAATAATGAAAAACTTTAAATTGCAATAAATAATGTTTTTAGTATGGCAGGCAGATTTTTACATGTAAATTGAGGGGTGTCTGAAACATGGTGACCTTGCATTTTTGAAATATGATAAAGGAGAATTGCCTGCAAACACAAAGTCACTGAGCACGTTTGACATGTAGGATGTCTGGATGTTTTCACAATCTAATTTCATTCTAAGTTTGCTTTGATGAGTAGTCTTGCCTGTGGTGGCCCAGCAAAGGAAATTGCTGTTTGGGTGGCATCAGCCCCTTGCATACCTAAAACCTTGGTATGCATGCAGAATTTTACCTTGAGGAAATAACTCATATATTAGCTTTTAGATTTCTTCACTAAACAAGGAAAACTGAAGACAAAATTTCAAGATAAAGGATAGTTTGCTTTCAAACCTAAAGCACCCAACATCTGCAGGTGACTCTTAGTGAGACCACTTAGGCACCACAGCAGCCAAAAAGGCAAAGGTCAACGACAAGCTTAATGCATTACTTTCCCCTGGTGTCTATGGTTTAAACAGGGAGGAGGAATGAGAGTGAACACAGATGAGGAGATCAAGGATGAAGAGGAAAGAATGTTTGCTTTTTTTGCAGTAGGGGGAGATGGGCTTGTCATTTGAAAGGGTTTTGAGGGGATGTTTGCTCTTCTTCTAGAGGCTTAAAAGCACTCTGGGCATCTATCTTTCTCTATTAGCATTTTGAGAGGCTAGATGGAATGAAGAAATTTGATCATTAGGGCACAAACAGTCACCTACAGCAAGAAGGTCTCCAGCTATCAGCCTTAGTGGCTTTTATGTGTTTTTTTAGGTCCCATTGTGATTTTTTAACACCATCATCCTGATTTTCCCTGTAGTTTGTGGATAATTGTTGACTAAAATTAAATAAGGAAACAATATGCGGTTGTGAGGCTTTATATTGGTTCAATAATGTACTGGTGACCAGTCCAAGTGTTTTCTCCCCTGGAGACATCTGAGATTGAAATTTCCACCACTCTCCAAGCTAGATTCAGTCCATTACAGTGTAATCCTTGGTTAAACGTTTACATTTTGAAATGCTCAAGAAATTTAAATATTTTCATAAAACCAAAGAAATGAATCCACTTAAAGTCTCTTTTTGTTCTTTATGAAGAATTAAAAAAGAAAAAAAACTAAAGTACAAAAACAGGAAATTACACATTCTGCTTTGGAATAGTCTTTGTTAATTCTACACATAGTTGTGTGGAAAGTAATCTGTCACACAATGTTCCAAAAATCACATTAAAGATTATGGTTGTAGTATGATGATGTAAAAATGTTCAAGGGATATGAGATGCATTGCGATTAGTTGATATGTCCAGGATCTAATGTAATCTTTTCACGTCCTAACCCTCTGATACTTACCTTCTTTATGTCTTTATGTCTATGCTCTTTGTCTGACATGTCTACTGACATTTACATTATTTATTATTGAAAGGCCCACTGGGTACACTGCACTGTACATTGAGCGTAGTCTGGCCCAGAGCAGAGCTTTCATCATCATTGTGAGCTTTACAAAAGCTGTCAGCCAGATATAGGATAAATGTGTAATTAGAAAACGAAAATAAAATAATATAATTTACTGTTCCGTATTAATCTCTTTACATATTGTGCTACCTTTTTTACAATCCCAAATTCTGGTTAGAAATGTAGTAAGGTGGTCACAATACTTCTGCTGACCAGGCTACAGTGCAGTACGAAGGTCTCAGGAGGATTTGACTTAAAAATTAATGTCCAAATTTAGGTCAAACAAACCACATACAACCCAAGTATGACAGATTCTGCAGCAACCATATCTACAACTGCATGCACATAAATACTCCTTAAAAAGCAGTATTTCTTTAACAAAGTGAGGCCATGCAGTATCTTCTACTAACTTTCCAATTCTGACAAGTTGAACAGAGAAAAACATAAAATTTAAAAGAAAATATAGTTATGTATTAGGTAAGATACCTTTTATTTTTACATAAAGCAGTTAGATGAGCACAAGGCCCACATGTGGAAGACATAAAAGGTGCAAAAGGATGTAAGTTGGACCAAAGACCACTTACAGAATCTGTTTTGTTCTCATGTTCTGAGGGTCAACGTAAGTGCTTACCCCACATGCCAGATGTCTTGTTGACTGACGGCTATCTCTGGTTCCACTCAGAAAAATCATTCGGTTTTTTGTATATATATGCACCCAGTTATGTTAGCAACTGGAATCATCACACTGCAAACTTCAATGTATTTTATTGAGAATTCACGTGGTAAATCAACATTTGTGACCCTGTATGACCAGTGTCAGAGTCTGGTCCGCATTGCCGGCAGTAAGTCGGGCTCGTTTCCGGTGAGAGTTGGACTCCGCCAGGGCTGCCCTTTGTCACCGATTCTGTTCATCACTTTCATGGACAGAATTTCTAGGCGCAGCCAAGGTGTTGAGGGGATCCGATTTGGTGGCCTTAGGATCTCATCTCTGCTTTTCGCAGACGATGTGGTCCTTTTGGCTTCATCAGATCGTGATCTGCAGCTCTCGCTGGAGCGGTTCGCAGCCGAGTGTGAAGCGGCCGGGATGGGGATCAGTGCCTCCAAATCCGAAGCCATGGTCTTGAGCCGGAAAAGGGTAGAGTGCCTTCTCCGGGTCAGGGGGGGTGTCCTGCCCCAAGTGGAGGAGTTTAAGTATCTCGGGATCTTGTTCACGAATGGGGCAAGAAGGGAGCGGGAGATCGACAGGCGGATTGGTGCAGCGTCTGCTGTCAAGCGGGCGCTGTACCGGTCCGTCGTGGTGAAGAGAGAGCTGAGCCAAAAAGCGAAGCTCTCGATTTACCGGTCGATCTACGTTCCCACCCTCATCTATGGTCATGAGCTTTGGGTCATGACCGAAAGAACGAGATCGCGGATACAAGCGGCCGAAATGGGTTTTCTCCGTAGGGTGGCTGGGCTCTCCCTTAGAGATAGGGTGAGAAGCTCAGTCATCCGGGAGGGACTCAGAGTAGAGCCGCTGCTCCTTCACATCGAGAGGAGCCAGTTGAGGTGGCTCGGGCATCTGGTCAGGATGCCTCCTGGACGCCTCCCTGGTGAAGTGTTCCGGGCACGTCCCACCGGGAGGAGGCCCCGGGGAAGACCCAGGACACGCTGGAGAGACTATGTCTCTCGGCTGGCCTGGGAACGCCTCGGGATTCCCCCGGAAGAGCTGGAAGAAGTGGCCGGGGAGAGGGAAGTCTGGGCCTCCCTTCTGAAGCTGCTACCCCCACGACCCGACCTCGGATAAGCGGAAGAAGATGGATGGATGGATGGATGAAATCAACATTTACACATATTTAAAAGGTGCATAAACGATCCATTGCAGCCTTATTCCAGGTCAGTCTCTCCAACTGCCTCTTTACCTAAGAGACAGACAGACAGGTAGCAAGGGGATAGGAGTTTTTTTTTTCTTTTCAGTCCCATAAAATACATTAAAGTGTGCATCTCTAGCATGACAACATGTGAAAAAGTTCTAGTATACATTGTTTTTTGGGGGGGGGTTTGCAGGAGCATTTCACCTTACCAGAAGTCTTCACAAAAATGCACCCAAACACATTTATTTCTAGGTAATTTACACATTTAAGTTAGTGCTAGAGGATGTCAATTGCAATTCACATTTCAGGAGGGAGAAATAGCAAGGAATTTTCTTGGGGAAAGTGTTTCCTCCTCAATTGTATTCGTTTGACAGGATATGAGTGCCTCCTATAAACCTAAAGACTGCCTGGTGTTTCTGCAGCCGCTTGTTTGATCACAGTTTGCTTCATCTCTCCCACAGCCCCACCAGGTGGCTGCCTGAATGTCCAGTGTGGTCTCATTACATACTGAGGTTAGTTCAGGGGCTTTTTGACTTTCTAAAAGAAAACATGGGTTCATTTCAGGCTTCAAAGAATTAAATAAAAAACAAAAATTAAAGATGTGCCTTTAATTTAAAAACAAAAAAAGACATCTCAATACACAATACGCTCGCGGTCCTGCATGCTACAAAACACTTTACAGACACAGGATTTCGGAAACTCCCTGGTCAAAAAAAAGTATTTGTTGAAGGTTAAATTTCAAGCTGGTGCAAGGCTGTATGAAAACCTAAGCAACATGTATTCAGGGGTGTTCGGGGCTGGGAGGCTGGCCCTAAATTTGCTTAAGCGATAGGCTGCCTTCTGTTACATTTCTATTTTTCTTCTTCATGTTGATTACACCACTTAAAAGTTATCATTTTAAGTGTTCATCTGCTAAAAAGTGATGTGATCCAGGCCTGAACTCAATAAGCTCTCTGGCAATAGTGGACAAATCGCTTTAAAACCTTCTTTAAAATGTCCCCTCAAGAAAAACTAAATATTTTGACCAAAAATCTTAAGTCTCATTCAAAACTAACTAAGTGCAAGTGGTGGAAATATTTGGGAGATAGCTCTTATTAATTTTATTACACAAACCTTTTCTCACCTTTTACAATTAGACTTAGATCCTTTGTTTCCTGAGTGGATTGGCATGTTCACTTTGATGTGGGGTGGGTCTTTCCTGTGTTGTGTGTGCGTGTGTGTGTGGGCAGGCCTCCCCCTAACACAGCTGTGCGTGGGGCAGAGCTTAGACAAAGGGGTACATGCTATCCTGCCTTTTCACTCTGGCAGTGTTTAGATATAATGCGTGACCCAGAGCATGTCATAAACCTGCAGATTGGGGATCAAACACAGCTGTAAAACACCAACCTTGGCAACTGAGGCAAACACGTCTGATCACAGCTTGCTCATTTGGCCACATCTGTGTGTGTATGTGTGTGTGTTCCATTATGTGTGTGTACATGGTGTGGTTGTAACAGGCCTTGGTGTGTTCTGCCAAATGAAGGTAGCTACATTCAAAAGTAAAACAAACTTAGGAAGCATTATTAACATCTTTGGCACACAGTGCAGCATTAAGTGCACATGTGCAAAACATCACCGGGATGACTAATTCCTCCTTCAAAAGAGACGGATGCAGGAAGATCATGTTCAATATCCATCAGTACTAATGCACGTCAAAACATCTAATGCAGCACATGTGATTGTATCAAGCTGTCAGTTGAGTTTTTAAGGAAATACAGAACTCTTGGGAAGCCTGTCTTGCTTTGCTAATGCTGTGTGTTCATTATTGTCAGCTGCTTGTGTTGAGTATTGGATTTAAAAATTTCTGTAATGTGTCTAATGAATCAGCTCAAGATTCAAATATTTGACAGAGTGAGTTAAATGTGTAATTTTACTAAAAGCAAACTGCTCCCCAATAATGGCTTGATGAAGTTATCATGGAAACATCTCTGCCTTTGATGACATGTTCTGACTACGGAATTCTACTTTTGCTCCAAATAAGATTATACATGAAAGCACTGGGTGCAGTTTAGAACTGGCAAGCACATTCTTTTATTAAAGAGGTAGTTCAAGGTTTTTGGTGTGAGGTTCTTTTAGACAACTATGAACAGCTAAAGTCTTACCTAGAGTGTATAACTCTTTGTGTAAATCCTCGTAATTGGAAACCCAAGTCTGAAGCTAATAATTAGCCTGAGAGGGGCCAAGAACGAAGCTGACATTTCCCTTCGAAAATCAACTACAATCTTGCTGTTCTTGCAAAAACTGTTTTAAGAACCCTTAAACTGTCATCACTTTTCCATGGAGCAGTAATTTACAGAGAAACCAATTATATATTTTTATTCACAGAATGGATGTAGGAGGTTGAGCACCACAGTGATCTTTCTGTGTAAAAAACAGACTTAAAATGGGAAGATGTGAAGCATTTCCTGTTAGTGACTACCCAGTATAATAGTAAAGCACTGTAAAAAAAAATCACATAAAACACTGTTCACTTGAACAACTATCATACATTAGATTTGGGTTTTATTTCTTTTAGATTTTATCAGACAATTACAGCAACAACAGAGTTGAAGAGGTGAAAGTTGTCTGTTTTCATATAAAATATGTGAAAAAAAATAATTGAACACACTAAAACAGTATGTTGCATTTAAAATAATAACCAATTTCAGCCTTTTAAAAGAAGCGTAATATGAAAATTCTTACCTCCCCAATTTTAACAATAAGAGAATCAGAAAAAGATTTTGGGGACTGAACTTTTTGACCCAAAGAAATCTTTTAGTGAACCTTCCTCTGATTCAGTTTTGACTGTGACCAGCTTCTATGTTAATTCTGAGATTATGGTATACACATATTATTTATACTGAAACTTTTGTATGGTAGTTTTACATTTTAAATGCAAGTCCTATATAAATGGAAACTAAAAAGCCATCAGAGTGACAGGAATAATATTCTTGTTCATCGCTTACACTTGACAAAAATAGCAACATAAAATGCTACTAATGATTGCATGAAATAGGAATGATATGATCTGTTGTTCTCCATTAAATAGCTTACTGATATCTATCATAAAGAATGTGACATTTTTGTTACTTCTATTGATTTAACCAGTCTGACTTTAGCAATTTGGTGATTGTTTTTGATCACTTTAGAATACATGCAAGATTTTGATAGAAGTTGTTTTACATGATTTTGTATACTTTCATCAAGCTTTTGCAGCTTTAGTGTTAAACAGCCAATGTAAGGTCAAACACATTTTAATTAAAAGAAAGTGTTGGCTGCCTTTCTATGGTGTAAACATTTGAATGAGGCTGTTTTAGCAGCATTTCCTATTCGCTACACAGAAGCAATCAAGGTTGATGTGATTTCTCATAGAATTTACATTAGTATGCTCCCTGGTGACTGGTGTGTTCATTAAGTATAAAGTTTACATTAAGATGAAAGCTCTGTATGAAGTGAGCAGCTGATTATGAGTGGTTCTAAGTAGAAAAGTAATTAAATGTTAATAGAAGCTTTTGGTTATTACAACCATCTTTTTGTTGAGATGAGATAAATCTCTAAGCAGTATTTAAAAACGTGAGAGCAAAAGTATCATGTTACTTTATTGTAAATAAAGTGTGCTTTGAATTCCCTTTACGTCGTTTTTACTGGGTTTAAATTTAGGATTTGGTGCCACCATGAGGATAAATCAGGTACTGAATAAATCTTCCTCGCACAGGAGTGAAAGATAGCCTTCCAATTAATACATATTCATTTACAATGATGACAACCCCCTGCAATTTATGAAAAATACAATTTAAACAAATGAAACCATGCCTTACCATAATTAGTTAGTAAATGTCTTGGATAAGTATCCTACTGAACAACTCTGCAACAACACTGACAGAGGCTACCAGATGTTTTATTAAAACATATTTTGAAGAGCTCATGCTGCCATACGCTTCTACAATAGAAACAGGGAATTTACAAAAGAAACAGGTCAAAAGCATCATGGATTCTATGCTATACTTAACAGTGGTCTTAAGGTGCTTTTCACAATAATGCCAGACTCTCTTTGAGTATTAGTTGCCAGTTGTTAAACCCTCTGCTCATGAAGTACATATCACAGAAATGTTTCAGTTACATAATTTTTTAAGGTAATAATTGTGGCAGTTGTAATTTAGTAATAAATAGTTATTTCTAAATGTCTGTTTTTGTATTTACCACTAACTAATTGAACAGAAATTAAATGTTTAATTTTAAACATTTTAGAGTACGGTAATGCAATGAACTTTTACTTTTTAGGCTTTATTTTTAAGCTCACCTTTCCAGGGAAGGCCAATAAATGTGGAGGACATAGTAGCTAAAATAAAAGCATGTGCTAATAACTTCTTTGCCAATACATTTAGAAACTTCTCGTGACTTGACAAAGTGCACAGTCAGTGGGAAAACCTTCTGCATAAGACTGTTCTTAAATCGATGCCATGTGTTTACATGAGTCAACAGGTGAGTCTGCACACGATAGCTTGAGAGAGGAAAAACATGCCTATATTCCAGTAAATGGTCACTTTCTGGCCAAGTTCGAAATTCATGTGGTCGCTGACTAACTGAGATCAAACACTTTTTTTGTCACTTTCTAAAACCAGTATATATTTGAAGACATGAAACTACCTCCTCTGTGCTTCCTAGGGCTGAATAAGCTGTTTTCTGGTTCTCTTGAGTGCTCACAGTCAACTGGGAATTCATGCACATATTTTGAATGAATTGGAAAAACATGTTCTATTCTTGCATGAGCTCAAAACATGATAATTGACACCGTTTTTAATGATGCATTTCTTACATTTAGCTTCAAAATTTTAAAATGATGGGAAAAAAGCAAAAATATCTGTTCTCTAATTGTAAAATTCCTGTTTTTGTCAAACAATATTTTTTATCTTTATTTTTCACCTAAACAGATTCATTTTCTAGCTCACATGTAACACATTTGGAACAACAAAAGCGAATCACTATCATATATAGGAGATTATTATGGGAACTTGCCAGTTTAGTGTGGGAATGCAACAGCTGCAGCATGCAATCTGAGTGGACAGATTTGCAAATTTGCAGGAGCTGTACCTACAGGTAACTAGGATAAATGTCATTATATTATTACGAGATTCATGTTGATTGTGAAAATATTTATGATTGAAAAAAAAAACAGGAAAGGAGACAGGACTAACCACCTCAAAATAGGAAAGTTACTAAAGAATAAAAAAACAAAAAGAAAACAGCTGGAAAACTGAAGCACACTTTCAATAGTAAAATGTTCCCATATGACATTTAAAACTACCTTCCAAAAACTCCCACAAGAGTTTCCTTTGGCTCCACACTTAAATCAACTTCCCATTTCTTCATTAATAAAACGCTCACTCTTTCCTTTGCTTTTATTTCTCACCGCCTTCCTGAGACTTAGAATGACTGCAGAGGTGGTTAGAAACTTCACAGTCCATCGGTTATCATAGCTCCTGGTCAATTAAAGTCTGCATAGTCTGTATAGTCTCTTTTGTGCAGTAGCATTTTGCTCATAAGTTTAGTTTCTTTTGTCACATTGTAACAAAGAGGCTGGTGATGCAGTGATGAGCTCCAAGAACCTTAGTGGAAATTCAGTCGGTCTGAGCTGAAATTTCCAAAAAGTAATAATGAGCACATTGCTATCCATAATTGCCGGGTGTGCGATTGTAATCTAACATTTGAAAAATCACGTTTAATGTGATGTTCTCTACAGCACATTAAACATGATTTAATGTGCTGTAGATCCAATCCAAACATTCTTTCATTGGATTGTGAATTATAGTGGATTGCAAAAGTATTAGAATCCTCTGGAATTTGTCCACTTTTTATCATCTCACAACCGGAAATTCTGTGTATCTTATTGGTCAAAAGCAATAACAAACAATAACTCGTGTTCCACATTACTACTAATATTAATAACTATAATACTAATAATAATGCATCAAACTTATATAGCATTTTTAGGAATCTCAAAAAGACTTTGCAAGGGAAAAAAAACACAGACAATATAAACAAGTAGCTAAAAACTGAAAAGGGGTTTTGGTGGATAGACCAGTTTAAGCAGGTGGTTTTGAGTAGTGATTTGAATGTAGATAAAGAGTTGGAGTTCCTGACGCTTTGAGACAGAGAGATCCAGAGGGATGGGGCAGGGGCAGAAATTGTCAAAGCCCAGATGGTACCTCTGTTTCTCATGGGGTTCAGGAGGTTAGAGTCAGAGCAACGAAGGGGGCAGGTATGAGTTACGGTGAAGAGGTCATGAGATATGGCCAGACGAGGTTACGTGATGGACACCCCTGATTGAATTTTTTAAAGGAAAAATGTTATCCAAACAACATTGGCCCCACTGGGAAACGTAATTTCACCTTATACATAACAACTGGTTCTGTCAGGTGTTATAAACTCTTCTCAAAAGAATGGTTTCATTTGAACCATCCTGGAGAAGTTGACCAGCCTTTTCATTGGATTTAAGTAAAGATTTTTACCAGGCCAATCAAAAAACGTTTTGTTTTTTACACATTCAGAGGTGGACTCGCAATTGTGCTTCACATCATTCAAATTCAAAGCCTACACTTCTCTACCCACCTAGAATTCTACAACCCACTACTGACAGAAGATCTCTGACCATCTGCCTGAACTAAATAGGCAGATGGTCATCTTTTCTTTTTCCTTTAAAAAGATGTCAGTATGCTCTTTCAACGAAAGGAGACAAGCAGAGCTCAATTAGGCTGTATGCGCTCTCGAAGCGCGCAGGTGTCAGTTCTCGCGAGGCTAGTGATTTAATTCCGCTCGGAGAGGCACAGAAATTATTTAAAATTATTATGCCATAATACGGGAACTTTACTTAACAATACTAATACGGAAGCGCGACGAGGAAAATACGTTAATTTCCCTGCCAAAACGGGAGACTTGACAAGGTATATACCCTGTGACGTCATTGACAGGACGTAACTGAATGACGTAACAAAAGCGGTGATACGTTCCGAGTAACTTTCTCCTTCACTGACTCTTCACAAACACAAGTTCTAAGAGTTCTCACACTCAAAAGCGTAGAATTGCATCGTGCAGACTTTTAAAGAAGAAATGAAGATAAAAAGGATATTTTTTAATTATCCAGATGTTCCTGACCCTACGGAGAAGGTACTTGAAAGAAAGCGGCTGCAGCTGTTTGCAACTAATTTAACGCTCAGGTTGCTGGTCGACTGCGGGGCTTTAAAAGTTTTTGATCAGCTAGGCGAAGAGGAAATCGCTCTCATCAACAAAATAAGAGACAGGGTGACCGAAGGTATCACAATCCCAAAGAAATTTGGTACAACATCGAGAAAGCGGAAATGTTTGTGCAGAAATGTGCTTGTTAAGCTGAAAAATACACACAGTAGCTCAGAACTAGAAAATCTGTTGAAGACAAAGAATGAAAATCTCATTGCCGAGATGACTGAGCTGTTGCAAGAACAAATGAAAAAGGTCTTTAAAGATTATGAGAACAGGCTTCTCAAAAAGGTGTGTAGGGCAGAAGTTGCAGGATTTGTCATTTCATGTATTACTGTAGTTATTACAGGCTTGATAATAATGCTGTAACAGTTTAGTTTGAGAACTAAACTAAACTGTTACAGCATTAGTTCAACTAACTGATAACTTAGTTGAACTCAAACAATTTGAGAAACTGATTTATTTATCTCTATGGGGGGTCACATTCTAAAGCCTCCCTGGCAAGGTCTATTTAGGGGTCCTGGAGAGGAGGGTCCATCGGATAGTCGAACCTAGGATTCAAGAAGAGCAGAGGGTGCATGGGAGTTCACCCAACCGGTCTAGATGTGTTTTGTGGACTTCGAGAAAGCGTTCAACTGTGTCCCTCTGGGAGTATGGAGTACCAGGCATTTTGATATGGGCTGTCAGGTCCCTCTATGACAGATGTCAGAGTCTGGTCCACATTGCCGGCAGTAAGTTGGGCTCGTTTCCGATGAGAGTTGGACTCCGCCAGGGCTGCCCTTTGTCATGGATTCTGTTCATTACTTTCATGGACAGAATTTCTAGGCGCAGCCAAGGTGTTGAGGAGATCGAGTGTGAAACGGCCGGGATGAGGATCAGTGCCTCCAAATCCGAGGCCATGGTCTTGAGCCGGATAAGGGTAGAGTGCCTCCTCTGGAGGAGTTCAAGTATCTTGAGATCTTTTTCACGAATGAGGGAGGAAGGGAGTGGGAGATCGACAGGCGGATTGGTGCAGCGTCTGCCGTGAAGCAGGTGCTGTACCGGTCTGTCGGTGAAGAGAGAGCTGGGTCAAAAGCGAAGATCTCGATTTACCGGTTGATCTACATTCCCACCCTCATCTATGGTTATGAGTTTTGGGTCATGACCAAAAGAATGAGATACAAGTGGGCGAAATGGGTTTTCTCCATAGGGTGTCTGGGCTCTCAATTAGAGATAGGGTGAGAAGCCCAGTCATTTGGGAGAGACTCAGAGTAGAGCTGCTGCTCCTTCACGTCGAGAGGAGTCAGTTGAGGTGGCTTGGGCGTCCAGGATGCCTCCTGGACGCCACCCTGGTGAAGTGTTCCGGGCACGTCCCACCGGGAGAAGTCCCCGGGGAAGACCCAGGACACGCTGGAGGGACTATGTTTCTTGGCTGGGATGGGGACACATTGGAATTCCCCCGGAGGAGCTGGAAGAAGTGGCTGGGGAGAGGGACGTCTGGGCCTCCCTTCTGAAGCTGCTACCCCCGCGACCCGACCCCGGATAAAGCGGAAGAAAATGGATATATGGATGGATGGATGGATGGATGGATGGATGGATTTATTTAAACAGTTAAAAGTTTATTAACTTGAACAATTTAATTTTAAAAACTATTCATTTTAAGTCAAATATTTTCATTGCTTATAATTTGGAATGTGTTGATTGTACTCATCCACAGAGTCAAAATACCTTACATGGTATTTAATATAGAATATGAATAATTTTATGTAAAACAAATAAGTAACAATAATAATAATAATAATATGGGCTGCACAGTGGCACAGTTGGTAGCACTGTTGCCTTGCAGCAAGAAGGTCCTGGGTTTGATTCCCGGCCCGGGGTCTTTCTGCATGGAGTTTGCATGTTCTCCCTGTGCATGCGTGGGTTCTCTCCGGGTACTCCGGCTTCCTCCCACAGTCCAAAAAGATGACTGTCAGGTTAATTGGTCTTTCTAAATTCTCCCTAGGTGTGAGTGTGTGTATGCATGGTTGTTTGTCCTGTCTGTTTCTGTGTTGCCCTGCGACAGACTGGCGACCTGTCCAGGGTGTACCCCGCCTCTCGCCCGGAACGTTAGCTGGAGATAGGCACCAGCACCTCCTGACCCTACTAAGGACAAGGGTGTAAGAAAATGGATGGATGGATGGTTAATAATAATAATAATAATAATAATAATAATAAACAGAATGCAACTGCCACTGGTGAAGATGCCTTGGCTTCTGTGTCAGATTGAATATAGAATATAAATATAAATTATTTTATTAATAACAAGTAAATAACAAAAAATAAACTCAGATTTTGTGTACATACATATACACACAGACATCCACCACGGATCTGGTGACAGACGTCACAGCTTTAGTGACAGATACCACAGCAGGTACCATGAATATAGAATATAAATATGAATCATTTTATTACAAATGAATGAAAATCACCCCCCTTCCCAAGAATATATATATACATATTCAAAATGACACATAAACCATGGCACATGTCACAAAAGCCATAGTGTGTCACAAAAGATGTGCCATAAGTCACAAATGCAGTGGCGTAACTCACTAAAGATGTGGCATGCAACAAGTTACATGTCACAAAAGCCATGACGTGTCACAAAAAAATGTGTTACGTGTCACAAAAGTCATGGCATGTGTCACAAAAGATGTGCCATGTGTCACAAATGTTGTGTGATATGGCATAAAAGCCATGTCATGCATCAAAAAAGATGTGGCACATGCCATAAAAGCCGTTGCATATGTCACAAAAGATGTGACATGTCATCAATGTCTTGGTGTATATGTCACAAAAGACCTGGTAACTGACACTGAATCAGTGTGTATATAATATAATTGTGTGTATATAATATGCACATAAATAAGAAAAACAACAACAAAAAAACCCCAGAATGCATCTATCTACACAAATACAGCAGCCACAAATTTGGCAACAAATGCCATGGCTTGTCTATATTTATCACAGAATTCATACAGATATATACTGTAGCTGCCACTGATTCGGTAAGACAAGGCAAGGCAATTGTATTTATATAGCACCTTTCACTCAGAGACAATTCAAAGTGCTTGTACAAAGAAGTTAAAAACAATATTCAAGAAAGACACATCAAACAAATTAAAATTAGACAGACTAAATTTGAACAGGCTTAAAAATAATAATAAGTAAATAAAGACTAGGTAACAGCAAATAAAAAGGTTTATAATCTTGTTTTAAATAAACCGAGAGTGTGGGCAGTCTTGCAGTAAACAAGAAGCTTATTCCAGCAAAAAAAACATGCTGAAACAGCTTAGTTTCCAGCATGTTTGGTTCTCACTCTTGGAACAACGAATGGGTTTGATTCAGATGATTTTAAAGGTCTCAGTGGTATATAGGATTGAAGATCAGAAATGTAGTCTGGGCTTTTATTAGTAAGTTCTTTATAAACCATTAATGAAATTTTCAATTATATTCTCTAAGCAACAGGAAGTCATGCAAGGATCTCAGAACTGTACTGATATGCTGATTTCTTTTTTATTATAAAGACTCACAGTGGCAATCCGGAGAAAGTGAAGGTGTATTATGATTTTTTTGTAATCCAGTAAAAATGTCGTTGCAACAATCAAATCAAAACCATGGTGACACATGCTATGGTTTTGCCACTTCTTAGTGACAGACTTCTGTGTCATATTCAGGGTACAATATGAATATGAATAATTTTATGTCAAACAAATAAGTTACATACACATATACATAGATCCATCCGCCATTGATCTGGTGACAGATGCCACGGCTTGTGTCATATTAGAGAAAATCACATGCCAAAGATAGGTTGGACCATAAACAGAAACCTCTCACACTGTTTAAAATTTCACACATTTCTTTAATGGCTAGAATTCGCTTGGAATTCTGTCCTCTAAGAGGAAGTGCTGACGAGACAGAGTTCAGAGTAAGTGTTGTGTTTCAAACAAAAAGGTCTAATGACTTTTTGTTTGATTAAACCTTTTAAACAACTAAAGGCACTCTCATAATCTCTGAAGTTGATAGTATTTAAGAAAAAAAAGTTTTTTATTCGTGACATTCATTACTTTTTATCTATCAATTATTTGTGAAAACGACGGTTTATGTTTAATTTTGGGACATTGTACTTCATCCTGTCGTAAATAGACATTCTTTGTTTTGAAACACGTCGTCAGTTCCGTAAAGCGTTTCCCTTGGCTTCACACGGCAGGGTTATTTACGCAGTCCTGCTGTACACGGATCGTAGAGTTAACCATTACCTTGAAATGTTTTTCCGGTATTCTTAAGCAGGAGTTTTTCTCTGTCTTTCCCCATAAGGAAGAGACAGTGAGCACGACATTCAGCTCTGAATCTCGCAGGAAACGGGATGCATTGCAGCTAGCTTGCTGTTAGCTTTCGCGCTAGCTTTGCGAAGACCGCTGTATCAACGAAGGGACCAGGCACACCATCGTAAGTCAAACTGTCTGAAAATGACATGCCAGTATTTCAGCCGTTTTTAATATATACAGCTTTGTAAGTCTTATGCACACAAACTCACATGTTGATCAGATGTTTCTTAGATTGTTTTCTCTAACCACTTTAGCCAGCTTCTCAGTAACAGCTGCATACGTGATGTTCAACTGAAAACGAGGCTTTTAAAGAAAAGACTTTAATGTCACTCACACACTTGAACGAGATTCCTATCAATCGGTCGTTGTTGTTCTTGTTGTTATGCGCATACTGAGATAGGATTTATACTCTTCTATGCAAATGAGGGTGAAACCTTGCACCTGTTCTGCTGCACCTGCCAGGTCTCAGTAATTCTCCACATGCTTCAGTTCCCATCCTAGTTCCCACTCTCTGCCTGACTTATGTTTTAAGGGATTTTGAGTGCAACAGTTCAGCTCACATGTAAATGTATTTTTTAAACAATGTAAAGAGTTGTAGATCTGGTTTTAACCCACGTTTACTCTCTCCTAATATCTAATTATCTTGAGTCTCAGCTTTTCTAATTCACGTATTCATCCAGGCATTCGTTTAACTCATTTATGCATGTAAGCAAACTAATAGACCATAGGTTCAAATCGGCAGTCATCTCTCAAAGTCCCGAGTGTGCGTATTGTTTTAATAGATACTGTTCTGTAGCTGATATGTAAAGTCAACAGACCTTGTGCATATCTAAGTGAGTCCTTGCCGTGGAAAAGCCTGCTAAGTGAAGTCAGAGGCAGTATAAACAAGCAGGTTGCATTGCTTCAGTAGTGTTTTATCTATACTTCCAGGCTGCTCCTGTAAAGCCGTTTTTAGTGAGTGGTCAAACTTGTAGAAATCTGTTAAACACGCGGCAGTTTATTGGAAATTAAATGCACAACACACACAAATAATTATTTTTCTGATATTTGATGACAAACATGAAAATAATCTGGCATCCTGATGTTTGAAAACCCCACACACTGTTAGTGTGGTTCGGACTGTCATCTTTGCATTATGAACTAGTTTTCCACTTCTCCTTTGATGACTCAGTCTTCTTAAATGCTTTGCCAAAATACAATGGAAGCAATTAATGTGTACTAAACTGTACAGATGCACTACTGATTGTAAGTGTTGTAATCTAATAGTCTATTTCAAACCATCTAAGTTTTATTTTAAAACTTAAAGTTAAAAGAACTACTTGAAAAATTAAGAATTAATTTATATTTCTGAAGGTGCACTTGGCATGAAATTGTCACCAGATTTTCTTAATAATTCACCCAGTACATGCATGCAAAGAAATTAAGCCATATGTTAATATATAACATGTGATGCAATGGAATGATACAGAAAAGTAAAGCATGAAAAACGGAGGTACAGAAAAATAGTTTCCTTTAACAGTTGATTCTTCTTCCCTCAGCAAAAGCTTCCACATTGATGTGTGTTGTTGTCTTTATGACATGAAAATAGTGTCATTCTTTCATCGATAAAATAGCAGACCGACACGTAACCAGTCAGCACTGATAAAGCAGAAGATTTCCAAAATTCTGGGTTTTGCAAATCATTGTATTGAAAAATGTGCAGCACATTAAGCTGTAGTGAATTTTCTTAGTAGTAGCACACAAGTTATTTAGAAATATCCTGTAACAGTTTATATTGGCATTTGCTTGGATTTCTCATATGGCTTCTCTTCAGTCTTGATGTTTTCCAGATCAACTAAAAAAAAAAAACTAAAAATAGATACACTGTTACTGGGTGTCCAACAGTGTTTTTTGCTGAGTATTTGGTCATGCTTTCATGTGTAATACATAAATCCAAATGAGTTTGATTTCTTAAGATAACTTGAGAATGTTGACATAAACATTTCCCTTTTTTGTCAAGGCTGTTTTTCTGGGGGGTGTAAGTGCTGGTAACCCGAGCATGATGGGATGTTAGAGTAAGTGTGGCCACTTCACTTCAGCAGCTCATTGCCTCTTTGTCTGTGTGCAGATAGAGGAGATGGGGGGCTTTAATAGGTGTGTTGTTTTTATTCTGAGCAGCAGCCTTGCTCTTTGAAATCCACTCTGCTGTTAGTGGTAATTATATTCCCATCTGCTTCATTGATTTGGCTGTTTTAACTAAGTTCTGCGGTCTATCCTCTTCCAGGCTGCGGTTAGGCCTTTCAATTGATAACAGTCAATTGAAAGACTGTCTTTTTATCTTGCAGACAGAGTGCATTATGACGGACAGTGTTATGAGTAAAGCAGCCACAATGGAGATTCCTATTAACAGTAATGGAGACACGGGGGCATTAGCAGAAGACGACAGCCTTGAACAGGTGGGTGACACTTGGCTGACAATGTTCATGTGACATTTTGAAATGGCACTGCACAGCCAACAAAACACAGTTTATAACCTCTTACTCAAAATACACCAAACACAACACAGTTTGTATGTGCAGGACTTGCTTAATATATTATGTACTACCTGGTTATTTTTTGAATGTTGTTTTATATGGTATAAATTAATTGCTCTCATGGAATATCCTGATTCAATATCACGGAAGGTTGTCTTTAGTTTTTCAACATGAGTTATAAAGGGGAGTGGTATAGATTGTGACATTTCCAGATGTGAAGATTTCGTTGCTGTGGTTCTTGCGTAAAGCTCATGTGTAGAGCAATTAAAACGCATTCAATATTCAGCTGAGGAAGTCAACAAACACTGAGCACACAAAAACACAACTTCAGTTATCGTTCTAAGCATTCTGTCAACATTTGAAAAGTCACTTTAACTTATTTTAATTTAAGTTTAACTCTTATTACATGCTATCATTGTTTATTGAACTTATTTTTTTCATTAGTTGTAGTTTTAAGGATTTTTTTTCTGTCAGTGGTTCAGGATTATAGATTTGGGTTGTGTTCCCAGCTGTCACATGATTAGCTGAGTGGGATTATTCTGTTCATGCCATCCACCCCACAATAAACTTCTCTGTTAAAATATGTACCAAAATGTCCCCTCTTAGAAGCTGCAAGTTACTTTGCAGTCATCTAATTATATTTTTTTTCCCCACTTTTTTATTTGTTTACTCTTTTCAGATCTATTATCGTTTTAGATCCTGGACATATATTGTTGACTTGTATTTCTAACTTATTTTTCTGTCCACATAGCATTGTGTTGTACTGGATAGTTAGCTTGTCCACAGGAGAGGGAGATCAGGTATTGGAAATCAGGCGCTATAGTCCAGCTGTCTCCTTGGAAACCCCTTGCTTTTTCAAACAACTCTTGTAAGCTTGTGTATAGGATTACACTTTCGTCTCTGGTGTGTTTAAGGAGCCAATTCTGTTACAGAAAGCTTCTCTTCTATTCTGATATCAAACCTTTATCTTATTTTTGAATATGTTTTCAAAAGAAAAGATCAGAAGGGGCTTCATTTATTTTGACATCTTTCTTTAAAGATGTACACTGTATGCTTCTCTTTAAGTGGCACAAAACACCCCGCACTTCTTTTACTTTTGCTGTTGAATGATTTTCTTACATTCTGATATTTTTACCCACTGCACAGCTTACCACATTAATACAGTTGGAACAAAAACCTTCGTAGGGAAAGATGTCACTTTTGATGTCTCATCTTAGGCTGGAAAAGGGTTGTTGATATTCCGACATCCCTAGGAACACCTTGTTGGGCAAACAGAACAAAGATCCTGGAGGAAGCTTTTACAGTTAGTTATTATTTGCTCACCAAATTGTATGCCTGCGCTAAAGTCGTAAAAGGCTTCCTGCTTCTTGGCATTGTCCAGTAGTAAGTCAAATATTCAACAGGTTTGGGTTGCCAGCTCATTCATTGTTTGTTTAAGAGACGTGTTCAACTGTTCTGTCTGTTGAGCAGCTGTCCTAGCAACCATGCAATTTGAAACTAGCAGGGCTTTGTCGTTGGGTGACAGCTCTCTAGAATCAGATTGGTAACTGTCATGCAGCACTTAGTGTGAAGCTGAAGCAGCCTGTGTCAGTCGTGCACAGAAACATTAAGATTGGCAGAATAGGGAGGAGCTATTGGGTTCAGATGGTGCATGTGTCAGAACAGGGGTGGTGACTGTGAGCTTGATGGAGAAGGGGCTGACTGCCAAGGAGCTCCCTGGCCAAGCACTGAGGCAACAAATGGAGGGCTGGGGGTCTACATGGAAAGCATCCTTTTATTGGTCAGTTCTGTTGCTTGGACAGTGATGAACAATATGTTAGCTAATAGATGAGTCACTGAAGAATTTCTCGGCTTTATGCTCTGTCATTTTTATTTATTTCAAGCAAAGACTGCACTGCAAATGTGCAGTGAGAAAGGCATGCCTGTCAGTTTTCACCCACGTTGAGCAGATGCCACAACATTGGGTAGTGCTGTAAAATAAAATACAAAGTTCTTGTTTTGCTTCTTAAAATAGTTGCATTTTTCTTTAGAGAAATCAAATGTTTTCAAAAGTTTTTGTCAGGTACTGCAGCTGTGTTATTTCTGTTATCTGTTCAAATAACAGCAGATTTTTGATTACTGATTTTATAAAGCACCGACCTGCAGAAATAGATTTTAGCCTATAATGGTTACTAATGGTAAAATAAATATTTTTTGGAGAAATGGAAAACATGACTTGATAAAACATACATTAGTATAGAAGAATGATTTCTCATCTATACTTCAAAACTTTCTGGAATTATAGGATTGACTCTATCTCTCTGTTGCACTGAAAAAACTGAAAAACTCTAAATAAAACCCAACTGAAAATAATGACACTCATCATTTACTCCTTTACAAGACAGATAGTAGCTCACTATCTTGTTCTTTTTTTGTTTTGAAGTGCACCATATCCTGAGATATTTTTCAAAAAGATTATTTCAAAAATAATCACATTTGAAGGGGACTGTTAATCTTTTTATGGCATAGTTCACCCGTTGAAGGTTAATTGAAGGTTTCTGTCACTAAAGAAATATTATTCCTTATTAGGGTAGAGTCTCTGGATAAAAAAAGCTGTTGTTTAATAGAAAACCTGGTTCATAGGATTTCCCTAACATTTTAAAACAGACATTTTTATGACAGAGGTCATAGCCATCAACATTAGTGTGGTTAGAACTAGGACTTCAAAATGTATTGTTATTGCATTACCAGTGTGTGCAAGATTAATATAGCAAAGAAATTTATGCAGTTGATCGTTTTATCTCAAGTGTCAAATGTATTCATAAATAATATAGTATATTGGATAAAGACTCACTTATTCCACACCTGTGATAGATAATGGTTCCTAATCACAAAGAGTACTGGAGACATTATGACAGACAGAGAGGCATAAGGTTGATGTAAATTCAACTTGACTGACATCATCATGTGCAGCTGTATATTTTCATATTATTGTGCATCCCTAGTTATTACGAACTATGTATTCTCACACAATGCTGCGGTGCTGTGGATGAAGCCCGTGTCTTGGGAGGATGTGAGGAGAAAATCAGTTACCGTCCACAATTGTGGACCTATGTTAATCACTCTAAATGTTTTTATTTTTATGTTTGTCATTTGTTGTGTATCTATAAGTTTTATTCCCACATTTGTGTTTGTTTTCATTTAATTTGCTGTGATGAAATAATTGTGAAATTAATCTGATTGCAAATCAACTCATGCTTTAAAATCAGCGAGCCAAACAATGAGTGAGTGATGATATCCTTCCTCACTAGTGTGCATCTTGCCTCATCACTCCTGTCTGTGAACGTTACAGTAACCTCTGTTGTACATGTTGTTTCATCATTTGAATTATGAGTTTTTAATTTTGTCTCTCCTTCTGTTATTTTTTAAAATTGTTGTTGTGTTTGTCGACCCCACCCCCCACCCTTCCATCTCTGTGCAGGCTGCAAAGCTGCAGTGGAGCTTAGATGAGAAGGTAGGGAGCTCCAGAGGCACCAGGGTGAGCAGGCCATTTGTGCATTTGCGTTTGTGGTGTCGGTGTTGTTCTGTTCAGTGGTTTCAATGGGTTGTTTTCTCTCTCCCTGTCATATCAGGCTTTAATGGGAAACTTTTGGGCTGTGTTTCATACTAACAGTTGCTAGGAGTCTGTTAAATGTTTTGGGGTGTCCGTCCAACTGACTTGTATTAACGAACAGCTTCTAGTTAACTCAAAGTTATTTAATCTGGATTGTTTAGAATGGGCTCATTTGGCCTACATTCTGTGTGTGCTCTTTGGTGATGCCTGTGGGCGATATTTTTTATTTTTTTAATCTCTTGCAGGTTAGCTTTGACAATCAGAATATAGTATTATTCTTCTAAATATTGTGTTCTACTAAACCTGTGTTTTTATGTTTGTTTCACTTCACTTCCGTTCTGATGTCATTCCTTTTATTGTTTGAAATGTGTTTTTAAGGTAAGGAGGAACTTTATAGGCCTAGAGCTCTTTCCTCACAAATTAAAAATGTTAAATATACTTGGTATGTTTCACTTCAAATAGGGTAAAATGCCACACGCCCTCTTTTATTTTCACTTCCTGTCATTACTCTTAATCATACTTTATATATTTGTCTACTAAAAGGAAATGGCTACCATAGCCCAGAGCTATTTTGTGTATTTTCCTTATAAAAAACAAACTGTAGGAAAAGGCTTTCATTTGTTTTATCGGAGTCTTGCAATGTTTCTTCAGCGTCTCCCCACTGTGGTACTGAACACAACATTCTGCCCTGCATGTTTTAGATGTTTACCTTGTTTAACACACCTGATGCAGATGATATCAGTTCAGCAAAAGCCTGTTAATCAGCCATCACAAGAGGTGTGCTGAAGCACTGAGACTTCTAAAACATTCAAGGTGGTGCGCCTTGTGCACAAGTGTTGAAAAATACTGATATACATTGTAAAAAAATCTATCATCACATTTAGCTATATTAGCAAATTAGTAAATCAGCTTGTTGCTTTTCAGAAACAGTGTCGGTCTTAAAATAAAATAATTTTAAGGTTGTTGTAATCCACATTTACTGAAAGATTTATAGTTGTAGTTATTATTGTGTTGAAGTAAAATAAGAGGATTTATTTGAATAAATTCAGATCAATCTGGTGTTTTGCACGAAAGTGAATCTGAATCATAACAAATGTTTCTTTCACCTTGTACTTTTTCTTTCTTTGCTTTTTTTCTATCTACCTCTTGAGAAATAAAGCAAACAGAAAAAACTAACGAGTTAAATTTATCAAACCAAACAAGAGGGATCCCATAGTTCATAAGAGAGTTCTGTTTGGGATTCAAAGCTTTAATGAGGACTCTTTTAGGAAAATAAAAACATATTTGTATGTTTACTTCTGCACAGATTACTGAAGTCACTGGTTAGATCAGACTTGAGGGCCAAACACATAATACCAACTGGCAAAGTGAAATGTGTTAAAATGAACACATTTTTGACCAGCCCTATTGTGTTTTAAGACCTTTTTTTTGCTTTAATTTTACCTTTTGGCTTCTTACCTTAGTATTATTTGTCCCAGTCAAGAATAAACTTTTAATTTGTATGTCCAGCAATCTAATATTAACACTGAAGTTATAATGTCTATATGTTTGTTTTTTATTCTATTCCTATTGTGGTTATCACCTATGCAGGATCTACAGCAGGTGATGGTATCAGGTCCCAATCTCAACGAGACAAGCATTGTTTCTGGAGGCTATGGAGGAACAGCTGAGGGAATCATTCCCACCGGCTCAATTAAAGGTACTGCTTCAGTCCTTCCTGAGTTGGGCTTCCTTATCTGTCTGAGTCAGTATTCCCTGTGAATTCTATTTCTGTATTTTCCAATAGTTTATGTTTAAAATTGAGATAGGAGATTAAATCACAATAGTAAGAAATTAGCAAAATTAAAAACTAACTAATAGGCTTAGTTTTAAGAACGTTATCCTTAAGCTCATTGTTAAAAATATTGTTTATCACGATCACCACTTGACTCCTGGCGTTCACCAATGAGGCAATTGCTATTTGACTACAAGTGCTTTTTACAGAGATGCCACTATTTTTTTATTTTGGTGTGATATCATTTATTGTTGCTTATTTCTTTTTCTCAGGCCCTGCTGTGTGCTACAATCCTGAGTTTAACAAAAGGATCCCTGTTACAGGATTTGGTGGCCTAGACTTAATTATTACTAATAATCAAGAGCTTCTTTCCAAAATGTAAACTAAAAAATATGACATTTAGGAGTTTGTAGTGGTTATGAACAAATTTCCAATGCTTTCTTTGAAATGGATCAAATTTAAGGTGTATTTAATTAAATTTTATTTCTGTATATATTTCCAATCTTTCTCTCATGAAAAATTACTCATTTTGGAAATATGCTCTCCTTACGGTGTGGGTGATCTGTTTTAAACTGTTGGGGGATGGACTGTTCAGCACTACTGTCTTACTGGAGAAAGTGGTTAATAATGGCATTCTTACCTGCTTTTTTTCTGTCATTAACATTTTCTGCCTTGCATGCTGAGTATCTAAAGGTGAATGGTACAGGATACTTTAGCAGAAAAATGAAACAATTAATACACAAGTTCGGATTTTAACATGACTTGGCTTTTGTCCATTTCAAAGAAAACAGGACGTATGAGGAGAGATGCAAACAACCATGTCAATAGATAATAGTAGATCATTTAACCTACTGTTTGTTCTTAATCTGTGTTTCACGACTTGCCACTTCCTTCGAATTAAGGCTATGAAATGAAACTGTAGTGTTTCCGTTAGGTGACCGTCATGGCTTTTTGTCTGCTCATCAAAACTTTATTCAGATATGACTTGTTCACAACGCAACCTACGCTATCATATAAAATGTAAAAACATTGACAAAAGTAATATTCTATTTATTTTTGAGTCGTATTCAGTTATTGTTAATTATCCAAGTCTTCATCCTGTTTTGTATAGCCGTAACCCAGTCTTCCATATATTTGCTCATGTCTGCATTGTTCACCGACTGTTATGCAATAGATGTTGTCTTTTTATCTTTGTTCTTCTGGCTTTTGCTTGTCCTTCACTTTCTTTTCAAATTTGCCTCCTACACGTACATTTGCTGTCTTCTACATGTAGTGCCATAATTTTTTTCTCCTTTCTGGATTTTATTTTATGTTGCCTTCTTTTTGCCTGGCAGTGTTCATACCTCCAGACGTTTTTAACATTTTGTCACATAATGACCACAAACATAAGTGTATTTTATCAGATTTTAGAAACATTTTATAAGGGAGTTTGATGTTTTTGTTTCAAACTTTTCCGTAAATAAAGTCTGTGGCTTGCATTTTTATTTAGCAGCTACCAACGACCACCTGTCTACCTCACCACCAAGTTCTTATTTTTTTAGTACCACTTTGGTGAAGTCTCTCTATCAGCTTTACTTAGTTAGAGACTGAGTTCAATGCCCTTTTTGGTAGCTTTAATCTCCTTGGAGAAAAGCCACACAGCATAATCCTGCCACCACCGTGCATCGCCATGGGGATTGTGTGTACAGTTAGATGTGCAGTTTTAATTGTAGCCACAAATGGCATTTTGAAATATTGGTCACATATGAAACATATTGGTCACATACATGTGACCAATATGTATGCTGAATCACAGATGTGATTATTTAGATAGTTGCAACTATAAAGGTCTTGTGGAATTTATCTTTTCATCTGCTTAAAGATCATTTAGGGGCTGGTTGTGGGTATCTTTAATCGTTTTCAAATGCTGCTTGCATTGAGGAGTCAGAGATGTCTGCTTGGGCATATCTTACCTGAGATCAATCTCATCTTCTTGAAAGTTTAGCTTATGTTTGTTGTTTACTATCCATGTCTACTTGTATGTTTCAGGTCCCAACATGCAACACAGCACCAGCAGCAGCTCGATGACAGCAGAAGAGGCAACGCGTGGTGTGGCTGTGGAAAAATATGAAGCAGTGAAAAAATGGGGTTTAAACACCTATAAGGTATCTGCAAGGCTGTTTTCAAAAAAGGGGAGGCACGGCAATGTTGTGCTAATGACAAAATATCAGGTTTTTCAAACCTAGACTGCCTCATTTGTCTTTACAAACAGTCACTGAATGAACTCAATTATGTTCATGTCTTTTTGTGGTTTCTTTCGTTTCAGTGTACAAAGCAAATGATCTCAGAGCGTTTTGGTCGCGGCTCTCGGACTGTGGACCTGGAGCTGGAGGCTCAGATAGAGGTTCTGAGGGACACCAAAAGGAAATATGAAAATGTGCTGCGGTTGGCCAAAGCGCTGACCAATCATTTTTACAACATGGTGCAGACACAGCACGCGTTGGGTGACACGTTTGCTGATCTCAGTCAGAAATCTCCAGAGCTACGAGTGAGTCCTCAGAAATGAACATTCTACATGTTGAACTGTTCTTTAATGTTTTAATATAAAATTGGATTCATTTAGAAAACAATGAGGAACTCTCTCCTTTCTTTACAGGATGAGTTTGGCTACAATGCAGAGACCCAGAAACTACTGTGTAAGAATGGGGAGACTTTACTTGGTGCCATTAACTTTTTTGTGTCCAGCATTAACACGTTAGTCAATAAGACAATGGAGGACACTCTGATGACAATCAGAATGTATGAAAATGCGAGGTAAGCAGATTTAAAAAGGCACATTCAAAACAGAATTCATTGTGTAAATGGAGATAGATAATGAAGATGTATTTTTAAAATGTTTTTTCAGTTAATAGATCTGTAGAAATATGCTTCTATCAATTTGATAAACTTGAACAACAATTTTTTACAGATCTTGGTTGAAAAACCAAAATAAACGCTAGTTTGAGTCAGTTGCAAATAAATGTGCTGCTTCTGACAAACTTTTAAAACGTTATACTTTTTCCCCCCTTTTTCTCATTAAAATGGCACTCACAATTACTAAAAATTAACATTTTATCACAAATATGGTTTTCATTATGTACATATTGTTAATATTTTTCAGTGTATATATACATGATTTATGAATTTGCTCGCCAGCTTACAGTATTAAGAAAGGCTGTCAGTGATGCACTGAATAACATGCAGTTGCTGCCACCCAGTGGGAGGAGAGTAATAAAACAGTTTACATATTAAGTATTGTTGTACTGGATGTAAATGTTTGATGTACAAGGATGTTTAGCTTTTTTCTGAATATTTGAATATCCTTTTCTGAATCTAAATATCTGTTTTTTCCTTGTTTCATTTTGTTTGTGTTCAGACTGGAGTTTGATGCCTACCGGTCAGACCTTGAGGAGCTAAGTTTGGGTCCCAGAGATGCAGTGACCATGGCCCGTACAGAGGCTGCACAAGAGCAGTACCAAGTTCATAAGGAAAAGTATGAACGCCTTCGCTCAGATGTTATCATTAAGCTCAAATTTCTGGAGGAAAATAAGGTTAGTCTGTGTTGTTAATCATTGTTGTTTTCTAAATGTTAAAAAGTTGGCACACTGTGTTTTTGTGATCTGAGCAAACCAAACCTAAAACTGCATATGATGTTTCTTTTCCCCTCTATCAGGTGAAGGTAATGCATAAGCAGCTCCTTCTCTTCCATAATGCCATCTCAGCGTACTTTGCTGGCAATCAGGAGCAGCTGGAGCAAACGCTGAAGCAGTTTAATATAAAGTTGAGGCCGCCAGGGGCCGACCAGCCTTCCTGGTTAGAAGAGCAGTGAGAGGCCCTGCGGGAAATCTTGCAGCCTTCGTCTCAACCACCTGCACCTGTTACCTTTTAAATCACCCAGCTTGCAGAGGACCACTACAGAAGGAAACAAACTGAGATAAACTGGCGGATGAAGATGCTGAGATCGTATTTTTTATTTATTTTTTTATTTTTTTTGATGGATGAATGATTTATTCATGAACTTAATGCAGCAGAAAACTAAGTGGCCAGTTAAAAAAAAAAAGGGTTTTTTTTGTGCCTCTCTTTCCAACTTCCTTTATCCACTTTAGCTTCTCCTTGTGAGCTGTTTTTTTTTTTTTTTTCTTCAAACTTTTCAAATTTTCTGTCCTTATCTGCTTAATGTAAACATCTTCCTTATCTCTGCACCTATTTTGTGGTGTGTGCTTGTTAGTCATGTTTATGGCCGTTATTGTACTCTTCTAAGTGCTCCCAATTCTTGGAGTTTATCATAAAACTCCACAGTCTTAGTAACAGAGACTTTTGTAAAGAAGAAAATGGCAAAAGTACTAAAACACTACTGTAATTTAACACTACTTTTTAACCTTTTAACCCTCATCACTCCCCGACTGTGCCTCCTTATTTATGAGCAAGTGGTAAACCTTCATAAATTGGAATATTGTCCAAAGTTAATTTATTTCTGTAATTTCATTCAGAAAGTGAATCATTACACACAGTGATATATCTCAAGAACCAGTTTATTTTGATGATTATTTCTTGGAGCTAATGAACAGTTTAGTTTAGACTAATAAAAGACAAATAAAAATCATTTCTAACAGGAATTTTATGGCCTAAACAATTGGTGGGAAGATTATTTCCAGCAGGTAAACAGTTACATCCTCCAAAGGGAGGGTAAGATACAAAAGGTCATTGCAGAAGAGCCTGGTTGGTCAGAGTGCTGTATCAAAACACATTGATGGAAAGTTGAGTGGAAGGAAAAAGTGACATTGTAAAAGATGCACAAGCAACTGCAGACATAGTTGTAATTTTTCCACTATTATTTCAACTCTAATGTCATAACAGCTGTTTACCAGGAGGCAAACAGCAGAGATGCTGATTTTATTTTCCGGTAAGTCTTGGTACCTGCCAACCTTTTGCCCACACTGCCAAAAGCTTTAATCACCATGGTAACACTGTGCTTCATTAACCGTCAAACTGGCCTTACTTTAAACCCATAGAGAGTCTATGGAGAATAGCCTAGAAGGAGATGACATTTCCGTATGAAAAATGCTTTCATTTTTGTTTATATAATAAGAGTTTAATGGAATATCTTTGTGGGTTTAGGGCATAATCATCAAATACATATCTAAGTTATATCATTTTGTGTTATGAA
Organism: Xiphophorus maculatus; assembly: GCF_002775205.1. NCBI lineage: Eukaryota > Metazoa > Chordata > Actinopteri > Cyprinodontiformes > Poeciliidae > Xiphophorus > Xiphophorus maculatus. The sequence continues at coordinate 29,480,746 of NC_036453.1, forward strand.
TCTACAATATATGTTTGACTTTAAATTGAATAGCTAAAATAGCTTTTCAATGATGTTCCAGCTTATTGAGATGAACCACTTATGTGATAAATAAAATATATTCAAGAAAAAAGTTAAAACTGTTTATAAATACACATCATGTCCATTTCTAGTACATTACTAACAAATATCTAGAGATTTAAAATCCATGTAAATTTAAAATTAAGAATCACTTCAACTTTTAAAAATGTTTGTAGAGTATTACTATAAATTAGCATGTTCTCCTTCAAAGACTTTACTCAACAGGAAAATTGTTCAACTTTCAGATATGCAACAATCATTTAAGGAGCACTGCCACAGCCTTCCTTGGGTTTTGAATAGATTGAGATGTTAGGTGGAGGCTGACCTTGTTTGCCTTGTTTATGTGGGTATTGTTTCCTTTTTTTTTTTTTTTAACTGATTGGTTTTCACACTGGAATATGTCAGTGTCTTTTTACAATCTGTTTGTTTGAAGAAACTTGACTGGAGTCACTTCACTAATTAACTTTTACTGAATAGTATCACATACTGTAGAAAGTTATTCCATTTTTTTTTCTATTGTATCAATACTTTGAATTGTCTGTGTCATATTTGTGTGAAACTAACAACTACGCGTCTTTTGACAAAAACGATCACATCTTCTGATTCTGCTGAATTAAGAATTGATCAAGATGGCTATCTAATGTTACTAATAGATCATTTCAATATCACATTCTGGCATTTAGCAGCCAGATAATATGAAAAGTGAAGATTTTAGAAGAAAACAATCAGTGATGGAAGCATTCGCATACGAGCTGAATTTTTACATATCACTATTGTATTCACAAAGTGTTGCTCTGTTGAAATCGTCACTTTTTATTGAAACAAAAACAAAGTTTTTTCATATGACGTTTAAGATGGCAATACAGTAAGATGAAATGACCAAATCGCTGACTGAACCACCCAAAAACATAAATTTTATTTGTATAAAATTATCAGTCAAAAATAATATGGGCTAGAATACTGACTCTGTGCTCATGAGAGCCTCTTTATAATATCACATCACAGTAAATGTGTCATTCCTCCAGCTACTTGTATATTTGCATGGCAGATAACAATCCTGAAGTGTAGATATGTGCGCTTTCACTAATGGTCAGCTCTTGTCTTCCATGTTTGTCATCTAGCCTGGACTGACATAGTGTAATTTGTTACGTTCAAGTTGGCAGAAGCATAATCAAAAGTGAGTTTACTAGTCATGTGGCACTCTTAGTGAGAATGATGGAGGAGTTGAGGGTTTATTAAAAAGACGAGGATGTTTTTATATCAGTTTACTGTCAAGCTCCTGGTTTGCTTGACTACCATGAAGCAATATATAAAATGTGATCCCTTTCTCCAAACTGCTTTGTTTGGGGTTTCTTATCAGACATTAAAAGGAATGGCAATACTTTTTTTTTGTTCCATAGTTGTGGAAATGGCTGAATTTAAAAATAACTCTTGAACATTCTTGCAAAGATTGAAGTGTTGCCACATGAAAGCCAATATTTCTAAAAATGCATAAATATAAATATATATATATTTTATTTGTGTATAAGCAAATGTTTTGTAGTCTGAGCTGATGTACTATACTGAAATTCAGGTATTTATGATGATAAATGAAGTTGTCATGGATACTCTGCCTTCATTCCTCAATTGCACCTCAAAAATCCAACACCAACCCAAAGGAGCAAAATTGAAAGTTCACACTTTCAAACTGTCTGTGTTTTCTTTGGCTTTTGTCATTGTTGTATTTATGTTGTAATGCTTTGTGCTATATGGAGACAAGGAACGATCTGGAATTGGTCAAATAAAACATTGAGGAAGTAATTTCAAACTTGGTCTCATTGGTGTTTTGAGGTTTGACTCGTCACAATAATCAAAGCCATCCTGCATAGGACTGCAAAGCAGAAAAAAAAGTCACAATTTAAAGATAAATTACCACGTTTTGTGTTCGACCCTTATGTCTCCTCATGTAGAGTTTTGAGTTAGAAATGTACGTGTACTAATCATTGGCATGGAGGCCAAATTAATGTAGAGTTTTGTGCTTTTCAACTGTTCTCCCTTCATAGCATCATCATTTCTAATGAATAACATTAGGAATAATGTAATTTTTAGTGAATTCCTAAAAAGACTTAACACTGCTACATCATTAATCTCTTTCACAGTATTCTAACACATAATTTTGGGTTTTTAATCTGTAAACTACAATCATAAAAACTGTAAGAAACAAAAGCTTGGAATATATCACTCTGTGATGATTGTATATACTGGTAATATGAGTTTCACTTTCTGAGATGACTGACAGGAAATATTGAACTTTTAACAAAATATATAATTTTTAGATGGACCTGTAATTATGGCTTTATGTTAGATTTTACTTTCCTTAAAAGTCAGGTTTATGGCAAGAAGCCAACCAATTTAAATAAAGTCCATGCAGCAAGAAGATCCTGGAATCCCAGCCTTTCTACATGGAGGGAGGGAGTTTGTATGTTCCCTCCAGGTAATCTGTCTTCTTCCCAAAGTCCAAAAACCTAATGGTTAATCTAAATTGCCATTTTGTATGAGTGTGTATATTCATGGTTGTTTGTCTATGTTGCCTGACGGACTGGTGATCTGTCCAGGAAAAGAAGCTGCCATAAGGACACATTTTAGACACCTAATACACTTTCAATTTATTGACCGGAGGCAAGAATTAATGTAGTTCACTTGCTGCACACTTATCTATTTGGCTAAGAGGCAATAACCATTGACTGATGCTGTTGTTTTTAACTTCTCCTTCCCTCTAGGCTCCACATCATGTGCCGGCGACTGAAAAAGGAGCGGACCCATCGGCCTCTTATCGTGAGGGCGGTCCTGTATTTAGGAACTGTCTTGAATTTGATTAGAGACTCACTCTGCACCTGTGACTGTTGTTTCTGGGACCTGATATTCAGAGAGGAAACGACGCCAAACTGCACACATTTTATACAGCTAGTCAGACTTCTAAAAAGCGTTGTAAGTACATGATATTATTTTTAAAAATTCAGATATGTTTTAGGGCAGATTACAGCGAGTCCTGTTAAAATTGTTAGAAATTGTCGTATTTAAATATTTCAAGCCGCTTGTCACAATTTCATTGTTCTACTAGAATTACATATAATTCCGTAGATGTCTTTTTTTTTTTTTCTTCAATTAAGGACCCTGGTGAAAAATGTAGAAAAACGTTTTGCTAAGTATGTTATATTGAATGTACTATTCATTTTTAAAATAAGTATTTAGACTACATTTCGAAAAACGTTCAGTTAAGAATAGATTGTTTGGTTTACACTTGATGACATTTACATCAATAAAAGCCTATTTAAAGAGATATCCACTAAATATTTCAAACGCACAGCTCTGTTAACAGTTTTTTTTTTCTGTTTCCTTTAAATGTGTTTTATGGATCGGAGTTGAATCTCCTGCATGGTTATTGCAATACATAAAGTTGGATCAGTTCAGTAAATTAAAAAATTTTATTGTAACACTGTAGTATATTCACACATTTCCACTAGCTAAGTAAATATTCATCTATTTGTCAAAAAATACTGCTTTTTAAAAAAAAAATAAATAAAGCTGTACTATTTTGTGTGTTCTCAGTTCTGATTGGTGAGTAGGCGCATTCGCCTTTGGATCTGAGGGGAAAAACAGATGGAGGGGATGCTGAGTTTAAAATCTACTTCGCCCAGTTGTTCATCCAGAGACCCTTCTCCCCCATCTGTGCCGGATGGTCAAGAAGCGTTGTATGTCCAACCATCTCCTGTGGCTAATGGTACAGAAGCACCACCACCCCCACCCCCACCTCCTCCTCCAGCACCTCCACCTCCTGCATTCTTTGGCTCTTGTGATATCCAAAGACGTTCCATGAAAAAGCTGAACTGGGACACACTGCCTAACCATCATGTGTTGGGTAAGCTGAACGTGTGGACATCCAAACGGACCCAGAGGGACCTGGTATTGGATATACAAACCATGGAAGAGTTATTTAGTCATGATGACAAAAGCGCATCGCTACGGGCTTCAAACGTCTTCAGTTTAAGTAAAAGTGATGGGATGAACTTGTGTGGACAGGAGTCTCAGGTAACTAATAGATATGTACAAATAAGAAACAGATTGTCCATGCAGGCTCTACTTTCTTTTTCTTTTTTTATGAGCTTGCAAATAATCTAAATTGGAGAAGTAGTAAAGATGCCAGCAGGAAGTAATTTCTTTTTTTTTTTTAAGTTCCACACAACTATCAGTGCGGAACCGTTTTAAGTAAAACAGTCTGGAATTTTTTTTTCAGCTTCCGCAAATGTTGATATTTTCTGGATTGTAGAGATATTTCCCATCTTTTTAGCCTTGTTTGAATTTACCCTGCATTTTGTTTTTAGGTGACGATATTAGATTCCAAGCGGAGCATGAATATCGGGATCTTCCTAAGACATTTCAAAAGGTAATGTTGTGTCTTTAATGTTGTAATAGCCAGATGCATATGGTGGAAATTATGGTGTGAAAAACTCTGTACTGAAACATATAAGGTAAACAAGAGTCCTCATAACCAAAAGAAGTTGAATGGCTTAATCTGTGCTTTGAGTCGTTCAGACCTTAAGTCATGGGTATCTGGATGCACACGTCACTTCCACTGTGCTAATGATTACCCAACCATAAGGCTTTATCTCAGCTGAACTCATGCAAATACATGGAAATCCCTTTTTAAAGCATCAGTTTAAACCATTTTGCAAAAACATGTAAACTGTTTAATACATTACTTTATTTCAACCAGTAGTTGAAATAAACTATTAGTTGTAGTTTAAATTGCATAAAATGCAGTTTTCTATTGCGACACTCAAGGTTTGGAGGAGTTACTTGTCCATTTGCCAGTTTGGTGTAGTCACTTGCATTATGGCAGCAAGTAAGGGTCGCACATAAATTGACTGAACCGTCATTTCTTCTGGTTTTAATGTGACTGCATAGTTTTAGTGAATGGAACTGTTTAAAATTCTTTGGAGATTAAAAGTTGCCTGGGGGTGGCCATCTGTCTCTACTGACTTAAAGCTGAATGTCAGTAATGAGATGCAGGCAAACTTGCCGTAAGACTTGGAGTACTTTCTGTAGATGATAAAACAAACGTATTTAAAGGAATCAGTGATAATAAAGAGCAGCCTGTTCTTTTATCAGCATAATTGTATGGAGAAAACACAATAAACCTCACTGCTCTAACTTATCAGTGAGCTGAAGAAAAGAAACTAAAACTGAAGAATACATTTTCCAAATATTTCAGTTTACAATTGCCATCACAATATCAATGTTTGTAATATTATAGATGTGCAACACAACTTAATATTTCAATGTGCTGTGCATTCATCTTATGTATTTGGCCAATATGATGATCAAAAACTGCTCTTCCCCACACCAGATGTATATTTTTAATTTCTGAGGTTCATTTAGCTCACAGAAAATCATGATTAAAAATGGGGAAAATATGTGTTAATTATTTTATGAAGAATATGAATATTCATAATTCATATTCTTGACTTTTTATGCACAACGTTTGTACTGGAGAATATGAATCTCTCCTTTTAACTTGCATCCAAACTCTTGCTGCAGCATTTTGAGAGACCTGATGACTCTTTACCAATATTTCTGTGTTGTCCTGATTGTAAAATTTGCAATAATCCAGAATAGAAGTAGTAAATACATGGGACGGTTTTTCTCCATCACTCATTTGCATTTTTATTTCTCTACACTTTATAGATGAAATAATCTGGCTCTGTGTAAAGAGTGTTTATCCATTTTTTATGTGCTATAAAGAGTTTAGAAATTAGTCATACTTAAAGCAATCAATCTCCTAGTGGATTTAAGATATTCTAATCTTTAAATCAACATTTCTCATAAATATGAACCATAATGTGAAATTAACTTCTCATTGTTTAAGTTTATTGAATGCCATGTTCTTAATCAGTGTTGAGATTGTTCTTCACCATATTGTTTAGTGGGTTTGTTCTGCCGGTACTGCAGAGCAAGAACTTTCTAAAAGAGCCATGAATGTACTGATAATAAAGTAAATACTTTGTTTTATTTGTGTTCTAACTTTGGTTGTGTGGATGTCTCCCTCTGTAGGCCAGTGAGTGAAATAGTGGAGGACATTCGTCAGGGGAACTGGCAGAGGTTTGGAAATGGCAAACTAAAAGAGCTTTGTAAGCTTCTACCAGAAGAAAGTGAGGTAACAGGAACTCTATTCCTGTTGATTTTTCATGCATACATTGACTCAAAACAAAAATACGGCAGAGCTATGGTTCTGTGGAATAGTTTGTGGGTAAATTTTTTTTGAGTACATCCAAAATTACCCTATATACTAATGAAGTTAAAGTAGAGTATTTTTTTAAAACATTTTTTGAAATCTCCTGTCTGTGTTGAAGTTGTTTTATTTTGTAGTCATGCTACAGATTTAACATGCTAAGCACAATGACAAAAAAACAAGACAATATGCAGCCTTCAGTTTCTTATGTAAACTAACATAAATTAAAGTATTTACAAACATGAAATCGGTTTTCATTGACCTCCATTCAGTGATTCGACTAGTGTTGAAAGCCAGGAATTACATGAACGCTGTTAGTATTTTTCCTGTAGAATCATTTTTCATACCTGATAACTATGTAAATGTCTAAATGCAAAAGTATTCAAGTCTTTGTTCCTCAAGCGATATCTGAACTCTATTTTTAATGGTAGGTCATCATTTTGTTAACATGTAGGTAAAACAGCTGCAGTCATACAGAGGTCAACTCTCTGTGTTAACTGAGGCAGACCAGTTCATGGTACAGCTCATTAAAGTCCCTAGGTGAGTCTGTTTTTATATGTTTAACTGAATGTTGCTGAAAACATCAAGTTATCAAAATTACAATAAAATGGATCAATCGTTTGGTCTTGATGTCAACTGACTTTCACTGTGTTTTTATAGTTTGGTTCTGATAGTTCTTTGTGTAGTTACATTTGAGTGTGACTATTCAGACCTGATTGCATTGTTAGGTTTTAGGAGGCATATAAAAAAAACTGACAGCTTCTTCTTTTTTTTGGAACAACAAAAAAACCCGTTTATTTGCTTGTCTGTCTTTCATTCAGCTACGGGGAACGTCTAAAAGTGATGCTTCTGAGGGAGGAGTTCTTTCCCCTCATGGAGGAAGTGAAGAATGCCATTGCGGTCATGATCAAAGCAGCTAACGGTAATATTTCACCTGCTTCCAGCTGCAGACAATCCTACATGCTCCTACTTTATCTTTTTCCTCTCCTACAATAGAACTGTTGGATTGCGATGACCTCCATTCAGTGATTCGTCTAGTATTGAAAGCTGGGAATTACATGAACGCTGTTAGTATTTTTCCTGGAGAATCATTTTTCATTACATTGTATTAACTAGTGGATGTTATGCTTCTGTGAAACCGTTTAACTGAGTAATCAATTAAAAACTTTCTCCTTCAGGGTGGTTACAGTGCAAATGCCGTAGGATTCAGGGTGGCTTCCCTGCTAAACTTGGCTGACACCAAAGCCAACAAGCCTGGCATGAACCTCATGCACTATGTTGCCAAGGTAAAGTGTAGAATTAGGATGGAAATGATTTATGAAGGCACAATAAATTATGCTGCACTTCCAAATAAATTAACAGTTCCTTTGTCCATTCTGGTTACAGCAGAATTGAGCATACACAGCATAAAATCAAACCCCTGGATATGCCTCTAATTAAATATGTGCATACGTAGGTTTTTCCTTTCTGCACGATCCGTTATGTCAAGCAGGGTACCTTCCTAAGAGTTAGAGGCCCATAAAAACACAGATGAAGCAATTACTTATATTTTATGTGCAACGCAGACTCCTCTCCTAATAGCACTTTACAGTAATATTGTAAATAAATCTAGACGTGTGCGGGGTAAAAACAATGAAGCTTTTCAATTTTTATGGGTTTATTATTACTTTTTCTTTCGTTTTTTTTTTTTTTTTTTACCAAAAGTACTGTAATCACAGAAGAATTGTCGGAGGGCAGGGGGGCTGGGAACCTCGTCCCACATTGCACCTGAAAAAGTAATACAAAATAATGCATTTAAACCTCTGTCCAGTAAATATCCTGGAATATGGGGAGATTTATGCATGGTATGCCTATATCACATCAGGGGATTAATATTAGGACAATTTAATTTACTTACTAAGTAACCATTTGTCCTAATTTATACCAGCTTGTAGTTTGTTCCCAGTCATTCTCATTTCTTATTTCATTCTCAGTATGCGTCATGTGTTGAATCAGGTCACCTCGACAAAATGTTGCACATGCATATCACACACTTTGACTGAATAAAAGACTTCCTGTTTTACATATTCATAGTGTAGTGGCTATGAAAAATTATTTATGAAAAATATGTTACTGCAGATTGCGCCTAAATGTTGTCCTGTGGTACCACACTGTATGGGGATTTGATATACTGGGATTATGTTGATAATTCATAGTGACTCTGGTTGGGGTTAACAAACACTGTCTCAATTTGTCTGTCAGCTCCCTTTGAAACACCCCTGTTGGGAAAATCAGAGTGGTTACCAGCTGAATGGGTACAATTAGTACTGTGTCTTGCTCCAAGAACTGCTGCCTTTTGGACTGCAGTTGTCTTAGAAAATTAATTCTCTTGGAAAGCTAAAATGTTGAGCCAGTCAATATATCTTGATACTAATATCTACTGTAAGGCTTTAACTACCTGATCTCTTTCCATTTTGGCCTTAATAATGTCCTCCTAGGCTAATGCATGTGAATGTTTATTTTCTTTTGTTTGATCACGTTCTGCATGCCTAAACATTCATTCATGAATGAAAAAGGGTTTCTGCCATATTTTGAGATAAAAACATTGATGCACAAACTCCAGTAATGTTCATTTGCTTACAAAGCTTGTTTCTTTGCCATCCACAGCAAGCAGAGGAGATTGATGCCGAGCTGCTGACTTTTCCCAGCCAACTTGATCACATTGGGATGGCATCAAGGTTACCCTTTAAATGTGTTTTTCCCAAGTTTTTATCCTACTTTTTTTCTGTCTGACACTTAATCTGATTGTGAACAAGTTTGTATCTGAATTTTACCAAAGAATTTGTAAAGATGACATAATCAAGGACTTGAAGGAGGAAATCCAGAAGATGGAAGAAGTTAAACTGTTTAGCAGCATACACCCTGGCCTCTTACAACAAATAGATCAATTCCTGAAGGTAAAAAAAAAAAAAATTGTCTCCGTTTGCAAATTTTCACCTTTAAAAAGAACTAAGATCTATCAACATGTATTTTATAACTTTTTGACAGAGGGCAGATACTTTGCTTGCAGACGTTGACCTGTCCCTGAATGAGCTGAAGGCTTTAAGCGATGCTGTTGCAGGGTACTTCTGTGAAGACCCAGCTACTTTCAAACTTGAAGAGTGTTGTTCCATCTTTTACTCATTCTGTAAAAGGTTTGACAAAGCTGTACAGGTAAGAAGACCAAAAATTGATTAATATCCAGCATTTTTATTATGAAATCAAAATGTAATCCTTCAGTGGCTTGAACCTTTCACAACTTTGAAGGATTTTTATTTAGGTTTTGCTTTCTGGAGGAAAGCATTATAAAATAATGCTTTCATTTGGTTCATTAGGAAATATTTTCTCTTTACATGACCTGCAGGAGAACAGAGAGCGAGAAGCTGTTGAACATAGACACAAGCGCTCGGAGAGCATTCAACTAGTTGCTAAACGACGCTCTGTGGCATCATGTTCAGCACTTGACCCTACAGATGACTCATGCTTAGAGTCAGCACTGCACAACCTTCTATCCAAACCCCCGTCTGGTTTAAGCAGATGTAGGAAGAATTACCAACCCCAGGCTAAAGGCTTGCGTTCTGAATCCTGTTCTCAAACTTCACAAAAAGAAATGCCAATTCCTTGCAAAACTACAGACAGCCCCGAGAAGAAACAAACTAAGCTACTTAAAGACGTGGAATTGACAAAATTGGAGGAGGAAGAAGCTGAAAAGATGCGTGAGATAACCCGAAAGGTGCTTTGCTACCAAAATGTCAAAAGCAACCGTAATGATGAGAAGGTATCGGGGAGTCCTCGGCATTCGAAAGGAGAACAGGATGAGGCTAGTACTCCACGTACCCCTTCACCTAGAACTAGGGACTACTTCTTTACCAGTAATGGTAATGTGGGATCTCCATGGACTATTCTGAGCCCCATAAGTTGCTCTCCAAGAAGCAACAGCCTGCGAGGCAAAGCCCGCAGAGGATCATCAACATCTTCTGGAAATGATCCTGATGACGGAGTCTGGGAGATTGATGAAACCAACTTGAAAAATTATAGTAGTCAGCAAAGTCTAACTTCTCCTTCTGGGGGGTCTGCCTCCCTTCCTGAGTGCATTGGTCAGAGAGCATTGTCACAGGGACCACTGCTAAGGTCGGCCTCCGTGGATCAAACCCTGCGCTCTCCTGGAATGGGCTTCCGACTGAGATACTTGTTCCAGAGGAGCATATCTCAGAGATCCTTCTCCTCTGAATCAAGAACGGGAGATGTAAAGGAAAGAAGTGACGGAAAGGTGGAAAATTATGCTGAGGGGTCATCTGGATTAAAGTCTTTGTTTAAACTTATTGGAAGCAGAAGTAAACTTTGCAATTTGGATGAGAAAACATGAAATAATTAGCTGCTGCTAAAGTTTTAAAGATGAAAACTAGGCTTTGTCAGTTTTTCTGTGTTTTATATGGCTAAAATTATGTTAAATGTTGTTTTATATGTCATGCTTTTACCCTTTAGATTACATAAAGCAAATGGGGACTTGCTTTGCGCTCTGAGGGTGTCTTTTTTTTTTTTTTTTTTGCTTTGTTTATTCTTTTGGGGGACAGGGGAGACTAAACAAATTCTGAAATTCATGCAAGTGTTTGCTGTTATTGTACATTAATAAAAGGATATTACCCTATTCACTGTGTATAAGTAAACTAATGTGCACTTCATTTCAGGTCAATATATCTCTGTAATTGCTATTCACAACTCTCCTCCCTGTTATTACCCTTGATAAACCCTTGCAATTTATTAGTTCGGTAGTAAATCGCCTTTTTTTGTAATTAAACCCAGTATGTTTTGTTTAATTATTCCTCTCACACAGTCTCACTAGATTAACTTAGGTGCTCTCATGTAATCTTTTGACCTTAGCCTTTTCTAGACAATTTAGGTCTGAGGACTGAGACAGACATGAAAGTTATTTTTTTGTATAAACTATTGTTTTTGATCATATAAATGTAAAATCAAACAAATGTTTTGGATCAATTTTAAATTTTCTGGCTGAGGCCAAGGTTTTTTTTTTAGAATGTGCTGGTACTTCAGAGTTCATGCTACCAATGTCAAATGTTTCTGAATCCAGAGCATCACAGATCCTCCACTATGAAAGTCTATGGGAGGAAGAGATTGGTTTCCACATATTCATCCTTTTCTCACGACACCCTATGTTGGTTGCTGTAAAGCTAAATGTTAGCAATTTAACAGAACATACATTTTAATTTGCTCAAAAAAAAATTAACGGATGGTAGGGGGGTGTCTAACCACCCTGTTGTAAATGCACTTGTAGTAAAAAAAAAAAATGCGAAACTCAAATGACATTTAAGCAAAGCTATCCATCCAGCCTTCATAACATGTTTGTAAGGCTGCATGCTTTTGTAGGACCCATTAAATGTTAGTGTCTCTGGAACAAGATTTTGTAAAACTACCAAAACTGGAATATAAAAGGCATTCATTTGTGTTACCTTGGTAACCATTTTTATATAATCATGAACTCTAACTTGTAGAGTAAGGATGGGTTTTCTGCCCATGCACATTTATTCCACCTTCCGCTGAGTTCCCAGGAAGGACATTTACAGTTGCTTGGCATTTTTGACTAATTATTTGATTAAAAAGAGGGATGTTTTGCAACAATAAAAATATGGCATATATTCACCATGAAAGGTTCTCTTAAAAACACCAGCTCTTTAGAAAATCAATGAAAGCTCAAAGCATACACTTTTACGAAAGCAGAGATACCAGAAGGAGAAACTGGCCTGTTGTATGTAAAATGAGACCCTCAAATACAATCGGGCCATTGTGGTGGAAAACAAGTGCAGCTAAGGACCTTCTCATGTGAGTCTGCTCCTTAGGACAGGGGGTAACCTTATGTCTTAGCCAAGTTTCACTCTTTGCAGAGCTCTGCTAATGAATTGTGCATTCAGAGTCTAGTGTTCTTGGTGAAAGATGAGACTGGCATGAACGGAGGGGAGAGAGATCCTTGGACTGAGTTAGAAAGGCAGTCATGCTGGACTGAAGCTTTTAAGCTGAGCAGGAGCACGTGAGACGAAAGGGAGGCAAACAGAAACGCACAAGAAAACTACGACTGGAGAGAGAAGGAGACAAAGGAGTGGTAAAGCCAGAAAATATAACATTCCTGCTCGTTTTTAACAAGGATTGGCTTGGAGATTATAAGGTAATGTGGTTGAAGATAACAGGACAGCTTGTTTTTCATAAATAGCCACTAACATGTACTTAGTAATACTGTTTATTTTTTAAGTGCTTCTACAGCTGAATGTCATGGTCTTGGTAACATCCCAAAACCACTACGTAGTGTCTGTGGTAGCTGCTGTGTAACCTAATCCACCATTAACGCTTTGGGCATGTAACTATTTACGAGGGTGTGGTTAGATTTAAAGTAGACAAAATTGCATAAGAAATTTATTAAATATGCCCTAACTTTTTTTATAGACTTTATGTCTCCAGAATGTTGATTTTTTTCTCTTGTTTTATAGAAATCAGCAAAAGTTAGCCATTTGCAAATTACAATTATATTTTAGACCTAAAAAAAAGGTTAACACTATTATCATAGGCCTACATTAAGCAATATCAGTATTTCAATCTTTCCAATTACATCGTATTGTCATCCATTTGGTTTTGCAATAAAGAAAGGAACTGTTACAACAATAATGAAAAATAAAGGTATTTAAAAAACTAGGTCACGTTTATTTGTAAACCAGTTCATCTGTTTGACACTTTTTTTTCTTCACAAATTTTAAAGTCAATTATTGTAAACGTTTGTACTTGTCTTTAAGTGCAGAGTCATATGCTCTGCTTTCTTAATTTAGTCAGTGAAAAGTTTTTGTCAGTTTTCTATTACACTAGGAAAAAATTGAGAACGTGGATACTTAAAAAATATAAATATGACCCCGACGTGATTTGAACACGCAACCTTCTGATCTGGAGTCAGACGCGCTACCGTTGCGCCACGAGGTCTCGCGCACTGTTAGTCCACCATTTGATATAAATACGAAACTCAGCCTATCCGTATACGTTTGTATGTCCTGTGGTGCCATGGTTTTTTTTATCTCTTCATATTTTTTGCTCACTGTTATCTTTAGTTGTAGCCTAACTTTCACTCTTGCGTTTCATGCAACAGTGTGCATCTCGTTGCTGGCAGATAATAAAGGTTTACCCGATTAAACCTTGATTTAATAAGGTAAATCAAGATGTCTTTATTCGTAAAATGACATTTTGAACACATTCCTCCTCAAAACATAAATGGCTTTTCATGGATTCTTTCTGCATTCAACCACTAGTTGGCGCTTTTTATCTGTTGTTTTTTCAGAACCTAACTTTACAATTTTGAAAGGTAGTAACTTGTGAAATTTGAAACAAGATATTTGAACTGCATCTGATGTTCTTTATTGATACAGTTTGTATTGTTATTCCTCTTAGGGAAAGAAGATTGCATGGATAATCTGCTCTCCTTCATCACCAACCCAGTGGTCAGCAAAATGGACAGGTAGAAGCAAATTAAGGTGTTTACAGATTACACTGTCTGCTGGTTGGTTGTAGCAAGTACACCTATTTCTCTATCCTTCAGAAGTAGAATATTTTGTCACAACTTATGTAAAATTGTAACCAAATCACTTTAAAATAAGATGGGTTAAGCTCTTCACTGTTGCAGCTCGAACTCCATCTATAAGGATTGCATGTAATTTTCCGTGGCATGAAACAAAATCAACAATTAAGATACAGGACACATTGAAGTGTTCACTTCTGAACTGTAACATTTTCATATGACGTTTCAGAGAATATTCAAAAGTTATACCCAGTGAACTTTCAAGTCTTCACTGCCTCTGACGGCTTTGCTCTCTATTTTGCTCAAACTATATTTCCATAAACTCTAAACTTGTTCACCAAAGAAAGAAAAGTATCTCCACAGAGTGATGTTGTCACATTTATATTTCACCATGGCAGTGGTGTGGTCAGTGTGAACCATAGTGTTTGTTTTCTACCACAGAAAATGTTTTGCTGGTTGGCCAAAAAGTTATATTTTGGTTTCATTTAACCAAGGCACTTTCATACACATTTTTATTGTATTCTCTACATGGCCTGTGGTGAACTGCAAAAGGGACTTCCTCTGCTGTTCTTTGAACAGTTCTTTATAACTTGTCAAACTTTCATAAAGGACAGATTTGTGGATTTTATTTTACTTTATAATTTGTGAGGATATCAAATTACAGTGAATCCGTATCAGAAATGGAAATAAATACATATGGCATAGTAAATATATGTTGGCAATCCTACAAGAAATTCTACTGATTAAAATTGCTTTTGTTTTGTTAATTGGATGTACAGACCATGTGCTAATGATAATAACAATAATAGAATAAATAAATAAATAAATTCACATAATTTATAATAAATAAAAACATTATTTTCAAGCAAATACATTTGCACACATTTTAACCGATCCACTGGATACATGGGTTTAGCCATCATAAGAAGAAGAAGAATCGGTCAGGAGACATCAAAATATAAACAATAACAAAATGTGATCTTTAAAAGTGTGCTATTTTTGTTTTGACGATTACCTAGCTATTGTTCTCAGAATGTATTTTTTTGGAGTGAGCATCATTTTTATTCCACTTTGCAAATACTTGTTTCGTTATGCTGATTTGTCACATACAATTTCAGTAAAATACCTTGATGTTTGTGGCTCTTACATGATAAAATGTGAAAAAGTTCAAGGGCTATCATCTTTATAATCCTCAGACTGCTGTATCAGAGTTTAAGCATATATAAATAAGCCTAACATGCATATAGAAAACAATTTAAATTATCTAGCAAATGAAAGACTTAAACAAGATGAGTTTGAGGGATGTCAGAACAGGTCATATTTCTTAGTGCCTTCAGAAAAGAATGAGTCATGTTGTGTTTGTACGTGATTTCCCTCCAAATATGTTCTTACCTGTTGTCTTTATTCACTTTTAAAGTCAACTGCAATTAATGTCTTGAATTTAGAAACAAGATATTGATCGTGTGCCCTTGTGTCAACATGATGTCTGTACTAGCAGGCATTCAGATGCAGACCATTTACTCTCCAATGAGCTGTAATTACATTCAGAAAGTATGGCAACTGATTTACCTTTAATTTATGTATCCTGACATATTTAGAACAATATTTAAATCTCCAGTTGTGCAAGATAATGCTCTGTGATTAAACATTCGCTAATAATTCAACAAAAAGGCCTTTTCACCCCTGCCATAAGCAGTTTGTCAGCGGTCTGAGTCACAGGCTGGTCCACACCCGGAGCATTTTTTCCTCCGCCTATCCACAAAGTCAAAAGGACAAGTTTTTATGAATTGCAGGTCAGGGATGATAGGCAACCTGGACCACATCAGGGAAGAAAGGAAGGCCGTCCATCTGCGTTTTTCTGCTGCAATGGATGCAGTCTCCATGGCAACATTGTGCTCCCGCAGCAAAATCCCGAGAAAGATGGTCCGCTCCCCCGCCCCCATGCTTATAAACACGAGCGTCTCACACACTCTGAGGAGGCAGGATGCTGCACATGTCTTAGCTGTCCATGCACAAAGACGTACTGTGCTGCTCATTAATGCTGCTTTGCTGACAATTTTTTATACAAGGTTTTAAAACTAAGCAAACATAAAAAGGGAGCAACTCCCCTTATATGTTGGTTTTCTGTTATTTTTTGTCCGCACTTCAGTTCAGCCTTCCAAGCTGCACTCTATTTGTCAGTCCTTCTAGCAATCTGTTATTAGAGTCCCAAGCAGGGTTTGATGATTTATCTCCTGTGTTCCTCCCATCAGTCTCCCTGCACCTCCAATCTATGCGTGAGAGAAATACATCCTGGGCTGAAGCCTTCGGCTGAGGGTAGCAAATGGATCAACCCCCACTTTCTGTTTGATGCTTTGGGTGTTTCTCATTTCCTCTGCCATCCTAATCTAAAATATAGAGAAAACAGACAAAATGTGGAGTGTGATCAGGATTTAGAAAAAAAAATCTGTCTCTTTGTTGCTATCTTCTGTTTGCTCAGATCATCTTGCTCACTATTGGACCGTCGAGCTCCCTCCCATTTTCACACCAGCCACTCAGCTCGTTCGAGCTCTCTGCATCTTTTTTTCTTCCTCTCTCTCTCTCTCCTTCCCAATCTCTTTCCGCTCCTGACAGTGCACACACACACATGCAATAAAGCAGGATACCAAACCGCCTTCTCGTCAATCCACTCTCTCTCTCTCACACACACACACCCTTCCTACCTATCTCTGTGTGGGGTGTATTTCTTTGGCTTTGGCAATGCCAGGTTTAGCAAACGGACATCACTCCTGCTGGAGGAGAACAAACTGAAACTTCATTTTCATCTCTAAAGGACACACTGTAAGTGAATCTTTCTCATCCATTCGTGGCACCCCCACTAAGTGTTCTCTTCTACTATCATACCTTATACCATGCCATTTTGTATTTGATGAAAGAGAAAAGTCTTTCCTCCTTTCATGGCTCCCTTTTGCCTCATCACTTTTTTCCCCCCTTTTACAAATCACTGGCTAATCCACACACCCTATGTTGTCTGTATGCAGAGTAACACCGAGGCCCATTTAGTGTCCCTTGACAGCTCTCCATTGTGTAGTGAAATATGAATATGTTACCTCATCTAACCACACTAAGCTGGCTGTGTTTAAGAATAAATGCAGAAATGAGTTGCAGTTATTAGTCAAGTCCAAGTCTGACTTTGGCTGAATTATGTGGGCATTGTTGACTTCAGAAAACTTTCTGATTTCTGAAAATGACTTTGCATCAGAGTTTGAAATTGAAATATTTTACGCCTGTGTCTCTACTAAAGTCAGGTGACAATCTACCTTGCTGTAGCTGATTTATATACTTTCAGATTTCAAACACACATACAATACTTGGGAAAAGTATTTACACCAGTTTAACTTTTTCATACTTTTTTATGTTCCAACCGCAAACTAATGTATTATGGCTGGGATTTTATGTAACAGATCAACGCAAAGTGGAACATAATTGTGAATTAAAAGGAAAACAATTACCAAAGTTTTTGTCAATTTAAATTTGAACAGTATGGCATCAATATGTATTCAGTCCCATTTATCTGAACACTCCTACGTAAAATCCACAGCAACCAATCTTCACAAGCTTCATAAATAGAGTCAAATTGTCTGTCATTTTCTCAACATAAATCCAGCTATTATTTAAACAGGATGCTTCAGAGCTTTGTTAGAAAACATTAAAAAGACAAACACAGGAGTCAGGTTAGTGTTGTGAAAAAGTGTAAAGCAGTTTTCTGTCATAGACAAATATCCCAAGCATTGAACTGGTCACAAAGGTCTGTTCAGTACATCTAAACTGACTGGGTGGATAAGGAGAATATTAACTAAAGACGTCCCCAAGTGACTATTGCTATTTTGTTTAGCTCAGGTGTTTTATGGAAGAGATGCGATAATAAAGCCATTGATAAATAAATCTCATTAGCACTTTGCCTTAAGCCATGTAGGCTACACTTCAAACATGGGGGGGAAAGGTGATCTATTCCAGTCAAATCCTAATGTGACTTTGTTAACTTTGTCTTCATTTAAGACAAAGTCTCCATTGTAAAGCAAGGTGGTGGCAGCTGAGAATATGGATTGAGCTAGTTAATATGAGGAGGTTGAATAAATGTCAGCTACACTACCCACTCACTTCACAAGCTTCACAAAAGAGTAGAATTTGTGTTTTCAGTTTAACAACCTTCTGAAAAGTTTCCCTTCATGAAATAAAACAAATAGATGTGCTTTCCTAACTCTGGTATATAAAATACAGCTGGTGCAGAACCTTAGATGGGCTTGAAGCAGCTACTATGAATAGAATATTACGCTGATATTTAATCAGCAGATGACTACAGCAGAACACTTTTAAAGATGCAAGAGCAGATAGGTTGGGAAGACAAACGAGGACTTTTGTGTAAACGTTAAAATTGTGACCCAGGCGAACCTCAGGTTGATCTAAGCTGACCAAAGACTGGAATGCCTAGCTGGCATGGGAGGAATGTCCCGGGAGCTGCTTGAGAGCGGTGGGAGTCAAGCAAGCGGAGATGTAAACCTAGCGGTGAAATGTGATGAACGGTTGCCAGTGCCGCTGTAATGACGGGATTTTCTGCTCTGTTTGTGCTGCAGCTATATTTACCTCTCTGCTTAGTTAACACTGTGTGTTGATGCTGTCAATGTCAGGCAGCTGCTGCTTTGTTTAAAAAAATCACTGGTTCTCTCATGCACTTACCAAAACCAGTATCATTTTGCATTCAAATGACTTTCCTTCTTCATGGAGATTGTTACTGAAAAAGAGATAGCTTTGGTAATTTTGACCAACATGTCCTATGTGTGATGATGTTTCAGTTTAATTACCAGATTTGATCTATGGCTCAGGTGTTACCTCTCTAATTCCTCTAGTTGAAGTCTAAACATTTGAAAATGTTTGACATTCACCACTACATGAAACAAGTACTGAACGAAACTAATTAAATTCAATTTAGTGACATATGACAAAGAGCATGGCTTTAGCTCAGCTGGGAAATCAGAGCTCTTGTTGGGGTTCGCAGCAGAGGTTGCTTTAAGAGCTTAAATTACGTTTTAGTTTTTTTTTTCAGTAAATCTTTTATCTCAATCTTTCCCAAAAGCACTCAAGGATCTTTTTCACACCTTTTTGCCTTAAAACGTAAAAATACAATCCACACAGGCAAAGGGGTGAATGTGAAAATTGATTTTCAAAATTTTTTATGTGTATATTTTATCTTCAATTCATATGACTGTTTTTGCCTGTTTTGTTTACAAAATATATGAAACAGCTGTCCATTAGGTCAGAATCATTTGAATCAATTAACTTTTGAAATAGTCGTAGTCTGTGAACTGAAGATTAATGTGATTAAGTTTAACCTTTGCAATGGCTTGTGCCTCTTAAGCATCGATTTTATGATTGTTGTCTCTATTTCATTTTAAATGTGTATTTTATCTTAATGGTGTGTTTTAGCTGAATCCTTTTTAGCTTCTAATTTCCATTTGTGTACCAGTTATATTATTATCTCTGTCTGGATTATTGTTGTATTGCACAGCAGTTTGTCCTTCCAGAGTTTTTAAAGGCTTTATGAATAGAACCAGATTGTACTGAATTCATTCTACAGACGAAATACTGCAATTAAATTTATGCTAGTTGCTAGATTAATAAATTACTCCTCTCTGTGTCTGTGCAATTATTTGCTTAATCAGAAACATTAATTATACCCTTAGTGCTTTGGAAAGAACAAGCATTACTCAGATTTCTCCTTTGACCCAGAAGTGTTCCTTATTTTTTCCCCTCCCAGCCAGTCGTCTTTGTAAAGTCCTCTGGAGCTTAGAATCTGTATTATTAAGAGGCACGGTGTGTCACAAGATGCAGAAAAAAACTCTGTAGGATTTAGTTTTGCAATGCTAGTGTATTAAACAGTTAATTAACAGTTACTAAATGTCTCATTCCGATTATGCTCTATAACATTGGGATGTTGTGTCCAGTCATTTTATGAAACACAATAAGTGCCTTTCAGTGATTTTACAGGCTTCTTACAAAAAAGGTTGTTTATAAATTTAAAGGAACCTCATATTTTTGCTTGTTTTTGTGTTTTTAGTTCTGTTTCCCAGAAACAACAGCATGCAGCAATAGCAGCGTACACCTGTGTGTCCGCTGTTATAAGCCATGTGGACACAGGCGCTTCCTGTGGAACGTTTAGACACAGCTCAGCTCAGACCACACAAGCTGATCATTTTAGCTGCACTTATGTCACTCAGTCCCCCGCTGTCTGTTGACAGGAAACGAAAAGGTGCATCACTCTTGCCAGAGGACTGCACAAGATGAAAGTTACACGTTAGTCACCAGTCAGGCGTCACTGCTTTTCTGCCTTGTCATTGTGGTGACAGTTTGGTGTAAGAGGCAGATGATGATGCTTAATAGCACGGCTGAGTAGCTTAGGTGTCTAAACATGCTTACAACTCTGAGCAATAAAGGTCTATAATAGTACCGTAGACCCAATTATTATTGATTAGATCTTTGGATGAGTAAGTTAAGATGGATCAGACAGGTGAATTCCAAGAACATTCTTAGACTGTTACTCACACTGTGCTGTGCTTTGCTAAAGTTTTTATATACCTTGAACCTTGCAATTTATTACAATACAAATACAAACTTCATCTTGCTTGATTGAGATTTTGTTTTGGGGACTGACAAAAAAGAGAGCAAAATTGAAAATTTGAAGGAAAAGCACATGAAAGATTTACCTTAAAAATCATAAAGAGGGGTATTATGCAAAATGTGCTTTTATGAGCTTTAAATCATGTTATAAAATGATTCCCTCATCAAATACCTACCCAGAGAGTTGCTTTGATTTATTCATGAATGTTTGAGAAATCCTTGAATCTCCCATGGTAACCATTTGGGGTGCCTAAATGCTTGCTCATACAATGTCCGGCATATTTACCCAAAGCTTTGCCTTGAAGCTCCAGTCCTCAGCTGACTTGTCATCCCAACAGAACACCCCTCTCATGTGCCTCCTCCACTCAGCTCCTCCAGACTAGTGGCAGCAGCAATTAGCAAATACCTTAGGCCCCAAAACACCTTGCCATGCAAACTACTTCTCAGTCAAACAATCCTAAGAATGTTTGTAATCAGCATCATGCAGAAGCTTTGTTGTGCTGACGGAGACGTATCAGAAAGGGTAAGAATTTCTTAAAGAGACAGAGGCCTATTTCAAGGCATTTGAATCTAAAGTAAAATTTTTCATAAGTTGCTTTTGATATTAATAGTTTTTTCATAACAACTGAAAATGTTATGCCAACATGATTATTTTATAAAATGACACAATGTGCCTGGAGAATACACAATAAACCCACTTTAAAAAAATGTTATTCATCAACCCCCCCAGACCTATGATTACTCTGGAGCTTCGGAGATCCACAGACAAGGTGGGAGAATCCTCTGCAATATTAAATATCTGTTATGCATTCTGAAGGTCTTAATGCAGAGTGGCACAAAGAAAGCTATTGTTCCAAGAAAGCCATAGGAAGTCTGCATTCTGTTACCAAAATGTGCTCTCTTCAAATGAGACAAAAATATTAAAAATTAAGTTTTCAACCACAACAATGTGAGTGAGAAGAAATGATAGTTTAAAATATTGTTGACTCAGTCAGCCACAGTTTTCTGATTGGTATTGTAAAAATTTGGGATTATTGGCTTATTAACCCCTTCTACTTCATAAGCATGTCCTAATGTTATGTTTATTTCACAAAATCTCAGCATTGGTGTTTGTTGCAGCAACCTGAGAAAATGTTAAACATTTAAAGAATATGAATGCTTTTCAGATAATATTAAGAATGATTTCTTGTCCAGTTAACCACATGTTCTTGTTCTGAGAGTTTCTGTGCATGCTTATGGTTGAATAACAAAATGTACATTCACTGACATTTTTCACTGTGTGTGATGTTTATCTGTGTGAGCAAAAAGCCCATGGCAAAGTTCTTTTGTTTTCACAATGCATTTGGTGTACTTTTCTTCTGTGCTTACAGCTCTTACATAAACCATTCCTTTGACCTTTTTTCCCCTCCCTGAAATCACCCATATTATGACAAACCTCTAAGCTGTCCACGTTTACCTTTAACAGGCTGAGTCTGATACATTTTCACCTATCTGAAACCGTACTGTGGTCTGGTCCTAGTTTGACCAAGCTATCCGTTTGTGTTGCTGTTGTTCAGCTCAAGGCTTTTATTCTTTTAGTTATTTAAAGAAACAAATTATTTCAGCATCAGCTCCTTTACCCTGTGGCACAAGCACTTATTTCCTTGAAATAATTCTCCGTGCATTAACAGAAAGGTACAGTCAGATAATAAAAACAAACATGAGGGGACAAAAATCCATGCTTCATGTTCTATTTCTTTTGAATGTTTCATAGGATCTCCATCCATGTAAGGTTGGTATATAAGCTTACATAACTGGCTGTTCCGATTCTGATATTCTGTGTGCTAGAATAGTGAGTTTCTGTGTAAAGAGACTTTGACATTCACATTCAATTGAAGGGAAACACAAAATTGTTTAGCTATTTTCTGTGATGTTTGGGCACATAGCAGGAGACAGTGGCAGGCAGGTGTGTGTACAAAATCTAGAAAATATACTCTGAGAGGCAAATGATCTGTGCCTCCACCTGAGCTGCATGTATCTGTTCCTCATAGCTCAGATGCTGAAATCTGATGATGCTTTCATTCCAACCGTCTCCTAATGAGCTCTGCTTCCAAGAGATGAAGATAAAGTGATTTAAATGCCACAGCAGGCACATAAATACATTGGCTGCTTATGTGTGTACAATGCCTAGCAAAAATATTCGCATTCATTGAACATTTGTAGGCTCAGCTCTGATCAGCGTTCTTGCCCCAGACAAATAGAGGAAACCCCTTAGCATGATGCTGCCGGTACTATGCTTCAACATGGGAATGGTGTGTGGCTGTTCAGGGTGATTTTTGGTCTGATCTTACAAGTGCACCTTCTTAAGAGTCTGTATTGTTCCCTGGATAGTGACAATCAGCAAAAATGACTTCTTATGAATGCAACTAAAATTATAACTTTAACAAGGACTTTCTTGTTGGTCTTCAACAAGTTAAAGTGTGCACAAAACTTGGCAATGAAGGTGTGTACTCTTTTGAGAGCCACTGCATAAGAACTTTTTTAGCTTTTGTATGCAAATTCTGCTAAAGTCCTTTATTTTAATTTGTTCCTGCATAATAATTTAATGCTTGGCTCTACATAATCTTGATCAGGAATGTCATTCACAGAAGCCATGTGAGGTCTTGTCGTGCCACCAGCGGCAGGTCCATTAAACCCTTCCTTGGCTTAAGACTGTGATGACATCACATTTAAACCCCCCGCTCTTTGTGACTAACAAGAACAAAAGAAACAAAAAGAGTTTTGAGTGCTCATATGAAAGAAAAAGAAGAAGCACCTTTTTGTAAGCAGGCACTCAGGTGAGTACATTTTGCTTTTGTCAAGCTATTTTGTGTGAAGCCTTATTTCTCACACAACTTTCTCTCCCACACCTATTTCTCCTGAGGGCAGCTTTAATATTAACACAGCTGGCTAACTCTTAGTTTAAGGAAAAAAAATCTGATTTTTCTTTCTAACCACTGATAAAGTGGTTTGCATTAGCATTTGCTCTTTTTGAAAATGACTATATATGCTTTAGTCATACTGCAGGAACTTCATCAGAAACAAATTTAGCATGTATAAGGTGTAAAGTAAGTAATTATCACTGATAGTGGAGGTTTCAGAAATTACATTTGTATTTCAGTGTTAGTTAAATGTTTATCTTAGTTCATTGATATTTCTTTAGCTGGACATCAGAGTAATGCATTTTAAAACTCTGTGTGCTGCTAGGAGCACGTGGCTGTCAGTAGTATAAAGGGGATGAGAACTGATAGCTCTATATATAGACATATATGTATGTGGAGGCTGATGACTGGACTGTGCAGCAGATCAGAAGGCTGCCAAGCATCCTAATGAGACTTTTATTGATTTAGTTGAACAAATTAAGTATATTTTAAAAGCAAGACTCGGGTTTAAACATATTTTAGATTTTTTTCCAATCCAGACATGGTTTAATTTATTATCACAAGCTTAAATATCTACATACAACCCCAAGGATATTGGGTGAATTTCCCAAAGAAAATTTGTCGGGACGTTCAAGAACAATTTAGGAGATTAAGCTGTTTGGACATAATGGTAAAAGAGTCAAGTTAAGACATTGAAATCTCTACAAGCATGTTGGTGGCAGTATAATGCTGAGGGACCGCCTTTGTGCCAGTTGCACTGGTGCCATGCACATTGGGAGAAAGGAAAACCGTAATGAGCACTTCTTTTAAGTTATTCATCTTGAACTTGAACTAAACGGCTATGCTTAAAAGCATATCAGATCTGTGCCAGAAATCCAAGAAATTGGCATAAATTATGCAATTTCTATTAAAAAGAGTGATCAAATATCCACTCGTATTATGCCAGAAGCTTATTGATAACTACAAAAAGTGGGTTGCTTCTCTGCAACTTCCGTAGCAAAATTCATCCATTTATTAGAAGAAATTCATTAGACTTGTTTGCTGTATAGAACTACACAGTATCACAGTGGCTGGCACTGTTGCCTTGTGGGTTTCAAATCGTAGCCTCTATATCTGCATTGAGTTCTCTGGGTACTCCAGCTTTCCTCCTACAGTCCAAAAACATGATTGCCAGGTTAATTGGTCTTTAAACCACACTTTACACTTGAATATGTGTGTGAATGAGGAATACTAACTCTTACTGTAAGTGCTTTTACAACTGTTATGTTTGTGTAAATTTTATATTTTATATTGTTTTAAAGTAAATAAAGAACAGAAACATGTTTACACTCTATTGAATAATTTCTTTCTTTTAAAGATTTAAAAACAAGCTCAAGCACTTCAAGACAAAAAAACACCATGATCATTACATAGTGACACATCTGTGGCAAGCAAGCTTTTAAACATTTTTTGTTTTTGCAGCCAAGGTGTGATGCTGTGTGGTTGTTGCTCAGTTAGTAGGTTAGAAGTAGGGCAATGTTTCAGGGAAAACTGCCAAGAGAAACTAGTTAAAACATCTGCAGTAGAGCTGTGGGATACGGACAAACCGGATTAAAAGCACCGAGCAAAGTTCTTCTTTATTTTGTGTACCTTTTTTGTGAGAGAAAACATGACAAATAGCCTTTGTTGATCTAAATTAAATCTAAATTTACAATTTACTTCTTTAAGCTGTGTGATTAGTATTATTGACCTATTGACATTTTTTCTTCCATCTGAAACAATTTGGAGGGAATGGATTCCATTCATAATTGGCGGCTACTTTACTGATTTTCTCATTGAACCATCAACAGCTTAAAATATTGTGAGTTTTGCTGTCAGTACAACCTCAAAGAGTTCAGTTCACATGCAGCTCCTGAAATTATTTATTTTGCTGAAACTCTGCATTACTTTTTTCTGCTTACTACAGCCAAAAATGTACTTACAGTTTCCAAAATAATTATATATACATATTTTGTTGTTATTGTTTTTGTTCTTCTACACAATCACTTTTTATTTTTAGGCTATATATGGTTCATTAATGAAAGATGGTTTTGATTAATTAAAAAATAGAAATAACTTATTAAGCTTTATACCAGATTTGTGTGGATTCAGTGTTTTATCCAGTTTCTTTCTCTTTAGCTCCTGACCTCCATCTCCTTCAGCTGCTTATCATCTTGCCTAAGCGCCTCACTGTTATACATTTGTCATTCGTCCCATCCTTAGCTTCTTATATCCCACTTATTCACCTCATCCCTCTCTTATCTGACCCTCAAATCCTCACAAATCCTTTTACCCACTTTGTAAGTTCTCATCATTTATACAGAATATTGCTAAAGAATTTATACCTCTCAAACCTTTCTGTATTATTTCACTTTACTGCAATTAAATGTGATAGACCAAAACAATATAGAGCAAACTTGTGAATTGGAAGTAAATTAAAATAGTTTTCCAATTTTTTTTAGCAAAAAAAAAGAAGAAAGAAATAAAAGTGTGGCTTGTTTTTAAGTTATGTTCTCTAACAAACCTCTGAGGCTTTCACAGAGTGGCTGTATTTGTGTTAAATATTTTTGCAAGGCAATATCTTTTTACATTCCATTCTTGCCAACTTATTAAGGTTATTTGCTGACTGAGAATGAAAAAAAAACATTTTGGATCTTGGGAGTCTCACCAATCACCAATCAAAAGACACGCCAGATGAACCTCAACATCAAATTTTACTTCACCCATTCCACCACTTTGGTGAAACCCACATTAGCTTATTTATTTTTAATCATTAGAACAAATTAAGGCTGCAGTGCTGCTTGTGGGATATTGTTTATTTCCGATGTAATACCTAAAATGACTCTGTGGAAAGATAAAATTCTCTCAAATTGTTCAATCAAGGGAAAAACTGTTTATTGAAATCAATTTTGAAATATTAGATCAAGTTTTACTAACCCATTTTAGAAGACCATGAAATATTTGAAACAGTGTCACATTTTGGGTGCCTCCACAGCCAATTCCTTGCTGGTTGGACTATATCTGAGTGCTCTCATCGTCCTCTCATCCCTGACTTCCTGCTACACCCACCGCAGCAGTCTGCAGGCCCATGAGTTTTGAATGATGGGAGATTTTTAGAAAAGGTGTGGGAGGAACCAGAGGAAGCGGTGCGGGGGAGGAGGAATGACTGAACTCAATCCGCACAGATTAATGGCAGATTGATGGGGTGAGAACTGTCACCTTCTGGCCCAGATTATGCTCCGACCACATCATAAGGACACAGAACTTCGGCAGAGTGTGCAAAATTGAGTTATTGGCAGAACATTAGCGCCTTGTAAAAGTGTGCAATTTAATTTCATTATAAGTGCAGCTGTTCTGCGAAGGCTTCAGATGTTTATTAGAGAACATATGTGAACAAACATCATGAAGACCAAGGGATACAGTAGATGGGCTGGGATTAAAGTTGTGGAGAAATTAGCCCAAAACACATCTTGTGTTTCTTCAGCATGGTCAAAGATGGTGGATGAAGCTAAATGTATGGTAACAAAAGAGGAAATATATAGACAAAAACAATAAACACCCAAGTGATTTAGAATTAAATCTAAATACAATTGAGAATTGGGGACAAATGTGAAAATTCATATTAACAAATGCTTCCCGTCCAATCTGACTGAGCTTGATGTGCAAAGCCAATAGATACAAACAGCACAGAAAAATGACTATATAATAATTATCCAAAATCAGTCCTTAATGGCTGCTGTCCTGTATGCCAGTTCAATACACCTGAACCAGACAAAAGGTACATTATTGCATTGCAGTATCAGACAAGAGGTCTGATAATGCAAGGACACATCTAAAATTGTACCAAGTGGAAACAGCAAAAATGACTCAGGGAAGACTATGTTTGCAGAATTTAACAAGTTGTGAAAAAGGTTGTAGGGATGTGAAAACTTTTCCAAAAAATTGTGTAATGAAAATCCACTTTCAGTGATCGTGTCAGGCTTTTTTTCTTGGTTGCTTGTTTTGCTGAGGCTTATAATCCAAATGTGTTTTAAAAATTGGAAAGGAGACATTAGTAGTTAAATTCCATTGGCTCTCCTTTATTTTCTAGCTTGTTGGCTCTTGTGCGTGCTTATAGGGTTGGTAAAAAAAACGATGCGTTCATTAAAAAAAAAAACTAGCATGCGTAGCATGTGCTCACCGCTGTAACCGCTGCAAACGTCCACAAACCCGCTGCCACCAGTGTAACACTACGATGTGAATTGAATCGGTGTTACCGTAGAATAAGAGGTCGTGGGTTGAGAAAGAGCAGAACACTGAAAGGGAGTAGAGTAGCTGTCCAGACTTTTATTGAACCTCCATTTTAACAGAACAGAAGCCGTCTCACACACACACAAAAAAAAACCAACGAAGAAGAAAGAAACGGCTCCTCTTACAGGCACAGCACAATTCCTTAACTATGGATCAACTGTAGTAACTGATCTTGTATATAATCACATTAATTCAAAAGGAAAAAATAAATCATCTTACATTAGTAACACGAATTATTCATCTTTCAACAGACCTGTTTTATAACGACACATTTTATCTCGAGGCAGCAGGTTGGCTTGCTTATATTGGACATTTTTCTCTTTCTGTCTCTACTCTCACTCCCTCTCACTAGCACAAATTGTTGCCCTATGATGCAATCTGTCATCCCCGCTAGCCTAAGTTTCCCAGCCAATCAGAGCGCGGCAGTAGGAGGGTATCCAGTCGACTCATGCTTGTAAACAGCTCTGTCAGTAGGAGGGCCTTTTTAAAATCCCAGCCCCACCCTCTGTTGTCATCTCCGTTCAGCCTGTTTCAGTACGTATGGTTTTACATGGAAATAGGAAAAGGAAGGGGAAGAGAGGGAAGAGACAGAGGAGATGAAAGTGAGCAGTAACGTGTGAGTCAGGGCGTGCGGTTGTTCCTCAGGGAAACTCTCACGGACCAGCTATGAAACCTTTTACGCGGCTGCTGTCCTCTCTGCTGACAGTAGGTAGTGTCTCTGTCAACTCTTGACTCTTTAGCCTTATGTTCGTGTTGTCTGCATTTGTGACTGTATAGTTTTCAGACTGGTGTTTGCACAGGCCGTCAGCACACATTTACTGGTGTTGCACAGGTGCATCATAGTGACCAGAAGCAGAAGAAAATATTCGTTGTATTTACAATGTCTGCCTCTTCCTTGTACTCAGTTGTTAAAATGTAAGGTTAACACCGCACTGCTTTTGTCTATATTTATATACTTAAACCATAAGGAGGAGTACGCATAAACTGTGAGACCTTTACTGTAGCATAACCTCAACAGCAGAGGTTTTTGCTCTGAAAGAGAAAATGAGCAGCTTTTGTGTTCTACAAAGTCGACAGTGAAAGGAAGTATTGTGTGCCTGGGTGTTAGCTTTTCGTTACAACAAAACAATTGCTGGACTCATGCATTGTAATACACACCCACAAACAGTTTAGTCACACACACACACACACACACACACACACACACACACACACACACACACACACACACACACACACACACACACACATACACACACACACATAGTCTAATCCTAAGAGTTTTTTGAGGGGAATTACTCAAGCCTGAGGTCATCCACAACATTGCTACTGGTTCACAGTGAGCATCATTCAGGGAAATTAAAACACTCATCATTTTTATGGCATCAACTGACAGCTCCCTGCAAGATGCTTCCCTTCATGAATAATTTTTTTTTAAACTTCCTGCAGTCCTGCCTCTGTGGATTTGGCATCTAGCTACCCCACTGTGTTGGACTGCAGAGGCTAAATTCAAATCTGCACGCCTTCAATCACTTCAGAGTCTGACAGTCGACCAGTCACGGTTGCTTAAGAGCATCAAATCAAAAAATTCTGCCTCACTTTGGAGTTTAACTGTGCATGAATAAATGCTTGGAGATATCAGCAATTTTCTGAAGGCATTTAACATATTTATGATCGTGCTCACCTCTTCTTTGATATGGAGCAAGAGCTGTTGCATTTTATTTCTTTGCTCCCTTTGCATCAGTTTTGAAAATGTATTCATTTAATAAGAACAAAATCAGTTTTAAAATGCCTCTTCATGCTTGAGTCAAACATTTCAAATGAAAGCTTAAATTAAAGTGACATTTTTTGTTATGTCCTCCCTGTGCCAATAAATTCAAACACATCAAGTGAAAATGTATTCAGTCCACATTTTATTTTCCTCAATTTATACATGAGATGTCAAACTCCATTTATTTTATTCATTTAGTGATTTATGTATTGATTGATGGCAGCCTGAATCTTCTTGGAGTTTATTTGAAAAAACTCAGCATACCCTTTTCCTTCTGAGTTTTCTCATACTGTTTTCACCACAAAGTTTGCCATTTGATGTCTGAACTTTGACTGTACCCTAAGACGTATGCTACACCAGTCTAGCTGTAAGTTTAGGGTTGTCTTGCTGGAGGATGAACCTCTGTCCCAACCTCCAGTCTTTTAAAGCCTCTAACAGCTTTCCTTTAAGGATTCCCCTGTGTTTAGATCCATTAATCAACAACAATCAGAGTAGTTGATCCTGCTGAAGAAAAGCATACAATTCCTATCTTGCTATGTATGTTGGCTATGACAAAAATATGTATTTTATGGA
The DNA here is from genome assembly GCF_002775205.1 of Xiphophorus maculatus. NCBI lineage: Eukaryota > Metazoa > Chordata > Actinopteri > Cyprinodontiformes > Poeciliidae > Xiphophorus > Xiphophorus maculatus. The sequence continues at coordinate 29,510,865 of NC_036453.1, forward strand.
CCTAAGCTTAAGGGAATTAATTGTCTTTTTTGAAACTTCATGTCCTGTCAAGTCTTTGTCAAATGTGTGTTGCTTTTGAACATCACAATTTCACATAGCGTTGATGCATTGGGGTTAAGGGTGTAGAATTCAGAGTTCTGCTGCATCAGGATGGGGTTTCTTACTTTTGCCAGGATGTCGTTGCCTGCTTCACATTTATTTTCTAACCATCTCGGAATGAAGGTTCAGTGCTTTGTGAGTAATAAAGTGAGTAATAATTATATGAACTCTTAGGTGCTCATATAATTATTAGCTGAATTAATCAGAATGTATGTTGGGGACCTGTAAGATGATGCATGCAGAGGTGATTGGTATTTTGGTAGATTGAGATTTTAATGTTAGGTCATTTATGAAACATTTGGATAGTATCTAATTTGGCATGCTTCATTCTATATAAAATGAAATATGTATAAAAGCCAAATATGTGCTTTAGATAAGGTGTTTTAGCATGCAAAAGAATGTAGCAGCCTAACTAAGCTGTCAATCAAATTGTGTGTGCTAAAGTATCCTACTCCTACTCCTAACGGTTGGTGGCCTTGTTTTTAGTGTACATATTGTTGTCAGTGATTTCTTCGTTCTGCACGTCAGGCAGCAATCAGGTCAGGGTCTGGCTAATGAAGTTGTACTCAGCTTTCCAAAATATGACATTAATCAGAGTTAATTCATGATGTAAAACGGGGGCAACTGCTTTAGTACATAAAGCCAGACTGGTTTGGATGACATTTTTCCTTAAATGAAACATCATTTGAAAACTGCCTTTTGTATATTCACTCTGTTTTTTTTTAAACTCTGTTTAGTTATGTGAAACATTTAAGTGTGGCAAAAATTAATAAATAAATAAGAGGAAATTCATAAAAGGCTAAATACTTTTTCACAGTATAGTATGCGTCTTCGTATCTGGTTCATTAAGAATAAACTCTTCCCTTTTAGTTTAAAGCCAAGAGCAGAACGATTCATATTCACGTATATTTAGAGAAACTTAAGATACTTGCTGCTAAACATTTTATTTGTTCACACCGTTCTCACATGGTGAAAGTTCTGTGTCATTTATATGACTAAAAGCAACAGATATGACCTTTAACCCCATCACTGTAAGGGCTGCCTGACATTGGATCTTCTCTGCAAGTACTAGAAAGATATACACTTAGGCTCTTAATCACCAAGATTGTATGTTTGCGTGTGACAATAGGGTATGTGTACAGATTGAATTGATTGAGGGCTGCATTAGATTCAGGTTCAACAGATGTGCAGAGAAGAACAGAGTGAGGTGAGGGCTGATAAATTGAACTCAACCTTTGAACATGAAGTTGGATGTTCTTTATACTGTAACAGTTGAAATCTTACTGCATATGTTCAATATGCTTGTTTCAGACACAAACTGCTCTCTGTTTAGTCTTTGAGCAAGGAAATGAGTGCATGCCTGATACATAAATAATATATATGCTGACCTACTGAGAAAATGTGATCAAACCACATGGATGGAACCAGTTAGCAACACCGAGATGCAAACTAACATAGGGTAAAGCTCTGAAAGGACACAGCCACAAGAAGTGTCCAGAACAAAAATAAATCTGACATGGTGCTTAATTGTTTTATTGGATTCTTCTTTTATAGACCAGCTACAAAAATATTTTATCAGCTGCTGGCGGCATGGTTTTTAAGTATAAAGGTTGTGGTTGCACAAATGAATATGGAAGTGGGCCATATATAGACAGGAGTGGTATGTGTTGCTAGGCAGAATATCCAGGTCTGCAGCTGTATTTCTACAGTAGATGAGATTATGTAAAGCTGGTGGCTCTGTTGCTCTGCTGACCCACAAAGATTTAGCAACCATTAAATTTCAGTGTCTACGGCATTTAAAATCTCTTTTAGAGTGGGGATTTCAGAATAATTCAGGGCAAATATTTTCTTTCATTAAGTGTTTGAAGCAAACTATGTCCAAAGGGATAATTCAATGTATAATCACAGTCAGGTGGGAAACATGCATGTCTAAATGAACGTGACTGTATTTACAACAGTGCATATTCTTTAAGATTATTATGTAATTTGTGAATATAGTTCAGATCTTCAGTTCTTTTCAGTAAAAACATGAATTCATTGGTTAAACAAGGAGCATTTACATCAAACTCCTGAAATCATTATGGATACTTTTGAGGTAATAGATGAGTAACTATGGTTTCACATGGCGTATCCATTTGTAGTAATGGCACTTCATTTTAAAGAAGCTTTGTCAGAAAACATGTCTTTTGTGCTAAAGTCTGTTTTACAATACAGATTAGCTATGAAAACCTATAAAAAGGCTGATTGTAATTTATTCATGTTTCAAGCTTTCAAAATATTAGATTTTCTGGCTCTAATATATTCATATCTGTGCTTAAAGAAGCCCAAAGTACCCAACCCCAAGTGATGTTGTCAGATCATATGCATGTTGCAATAAAAGGCAAAGAAATGCTAAAATTTATATTTTTCCCAGTTTCACTATGTAGGCTCTCATTTTAGTTTGCTGTTGTCCCATAAAAAGATACATTTCCATTGTTTGGCAAATCTTCTTTTGTGTGTATTTGGCAAAAACAATTATATTTTAGTTGCAGTTACAGGCACTATCATTGTATCTAACAGTTGGCATGTTTTCCCTCACTTTAAGAAAAGTTAGAATGTGGCTGCATTTTTACAACATGTTGCTATCCCTTTTGGCACTTCTGAGCATGACTCAGCTGTTGAATTGTGTCACATGCTCCATCTACTTAATTTGGATATTCTGGCCTTAATCACTTCTCTGCAAACTGGAATAAAATGCAAAACAACCTTGTTTTGCATTTTACATTTTTATCCTGGGGCCACTTATGTGCGTCTCCCTCCTAATCTCTAAAAAACATATTTTTTCTAAGTGTGTACTTGTTCTAACTAGTTGAACCATCATCAATTTTATTAGTTAACTTGGTTATTTTGTGTCTTTTTTCCATGCTTTTTGTAAATTGTGGATACAGTTTTTTTCTTTGGTATTACTGGTTTTCTTACATACTTGGTGTACACTCAGACTCCTATCTCGCCTGGTAACTGTTTTTGGCTTTAACTTATAAATTCCAGCATAACAAAAACACTTTAAAAAATCTTGCAATTATAAATCTTTCTGTACTTCAGTTTCTGATACGACGTGAATGAAGCCCTAAATTTCACACCTAATAGGAAAGCAGAGTCTAGAATCTGAGTAGCTTGTCTGATTCATTTAATATTTTTCTATCCCTGCAGGTTGACTGCTGTCATTCTCTGTGGCATTAAATGTCCACTGCTATGGCCAAGCGTGAATCTGGGAGCGCCAGCCCTGTGGTGCGTCAGATAGACAAGCAGTTCCTGGTTTGCAGCATCTGTTTGGATCACTACCACAACCCCAAGGTCCTGCCCTGTCTACACACTTTTTGCGAAAGGTAACCATTGGAATTTGTAAACGTTGTACAACCAAGCCTGAAATGTCAGTCTCTAAAAATTGTTGCTTTTAAAAAAAAAAGAAAGAAAAAAAAAGATGCAACACAGTTGTTGAACTGTAGCTTCTTCTGTGTTTGTGGTTCCTGCATCATATCCTGTTAACTGTGAAATTCTTGTTAGCACCACATCTAATTCAAATCCCTAAACACAAAACAACAGCTTAACATTGACTCCTCAGAGAGGCCTTCTTTAGTAATGGATAGTGTCATTTACCTTTTGTTTTTAAAGACACAATTACAAAAACTCAGTCTTTAATGTCTCATTAAGATGGAATGCATTCATTTTGTCTCTCTTCATAATAAAGCACCCTTTTAATTTTTACAGGAACTGATGTATAATATCTCTGTTAATGTTGTATCATGTTACATACTTGTTAACTTTCTCCGTGTAGCTGTCTCCAGAATTACATTCCTCCAGAGTCTCTGACACTCTCGTGTCCTGTGTGTCGACAAACATCCATCCTGCCTGAGAAAGGAGTGGGAGCTCTACAGAACAACTTCTTCATCACTAATCTCATGGAGGTCTGGTCCTACATTACATTTTATATCACAGAATCTGTCTATACCACAGATGTGTTTCTGTGTTTGATATGATGTAAAGCACTTTGAAATGCCTTGCTGCTGAAATGTGCTATACAAATAAAATTTGATTGATTGATTGATGAGGCATTACACAATGCATATATACTGCAAAAATGCTAATCAGATACAAGCACACCTGTTATTTATACATTGAAAATAAAAGACTAGAATAAATGAATAAAACCTGTATATGTATTGCCTGTGTGAGCTTTTTTTTTTTGAACTGCATTTAATTGGAAAGACATTGTGAGAGGGAGGGAGGACATTCTTCCAGAATGAGGTCATTCTGAAGACTTAATCTCTGAAAGGTTTTTTTAAGAACATAGCTTTTGAGAATTTAATTAACAGTGACTGGAAGTTTAAAAAGTAAATGTTTATGTCATGGATTAGGAACTCTTTAAGATGATTTAAACTGACTGTAAATACCATTGTGTAATTTCATAACACAATGTATTTAAAAGAAAGGGGTATTCACAGACGTAATTATTAAAAGCAACTTATAATGAGGATGGTAATGTGTTGTGTTAGGTCCTGCAGCGTGAGCCGGAGTGTTCACGGCCCGAGGCCTGCAGTGTGTTGGAGTCGGTCAGTGCTGCCGTAGCAGGGAAGCCTCTTTGTTGCCCAAACCATGAAGGAAAGGTAGGAAATCCTTCTCTGCTCGCTAAAAGGTCCTAAATTGTCTTATTTGGTGCTATAGATAAAGTGAAAGGAATGTGAAATATTGATATCTTGCAATGCTTACTAAGAGATAATGATTAAGTTTGGCTCCACCTGCAGGTGATGGAGTTCTACTGCGAGTCTTGTGAGACAGCCATGTGTTTGGACTGCACAGAGGGAGAGCACCGGGATCATATGACTGTTCCTCTGCGGGATGTAGTGGAGCAGCACAAAGCTGTGCTAAAAACACAGCTTGATGCCATTCACAGCAGGTCAGAACTTGATCTTTGATGGGGATTTTATCTTTTCCCTTCATGCAGTGATTTAAATTCTCAAGCATTTGTAAGATTATCTAGGATGATAATCTTACCGATTATCATCCTAGAAAGGAAATTTAACTTCACAATTTTACAAATATATTTTTAAGGTCAGCTGAAAATATCTTGATGAAAAACTTTGCTTTGGTTGTCTTGAAGACTCCCTCAGCTGACAGCAGCTGTTGAGCTGGTGAGTGAGATCTCGCGGCAGCTAAATGAAAGAAAAACTGAGGCAGTAGCAGAGATCAACAGTACGTTTGAAGAGCTGGAGCGGGTTCTGCATCACCGCAAGACAGCCCTCATCACAGACTTGGAGAACATCTGCAGCTCCAAGCAAAAGGTCCATTTCATACACTTTCACACATGCAGTTATTGCTTTTTTTATGTTCTGGCTCTCTGGTCTTGTCAACCCATTTTCCACTTTTTTGAATGCAGGTCCTCCATGCCCAGCTTTCCTCTCTTCTCCAGGGGAAGGAACACATCCAGAGCAGCTGCAGCTTCACAGAGCAGGCTCTCAGCCATGGGAATGCAACTGAGGTGGACTCATAAAATATAATTTTCTGGCTACTCATAAGCCAACTAATCAGGGAATCAACTATAATAGTGGACGTTGCATTTTTTTAAAGGAAAAAAATGGTTCATGTTTTGTAAGTGTAGGTTCTACTGGTTCAGAAGCAGATGAGTGAGCGGGTCACAGCTCTGGCCAGACACGACTTTCCAGAGAAGCCACATCAGAACGCACATCTAGACTGTCAGGTACTATCCGCTGTTTGCTATGATTCAAACTCAGCAATTTTAATCACCAGCAGCACCAACCGCTGTAACGCTTATGTGTTGATTAAGCAGCAGTTGTGTCCTCTAGGTAGAGACTGAAGGTTTGCGGCGCTCCATCCAGAACCTGGGCGTTCTCCTTACAACATCAGCCGTGGCACACACGTCTGTCGCCACAGGGGAGGGACTGAGACATGCAGCTACTGGGCAGCACCAAACCATTACTGTGACAACAAAAGACAAAGTACAGATTTTTTTTATTCTGAGGTTTTAGTGCACCTTTATCATTTGGAATGCTACTTTCCTCTCTGGAAGTGTTTTATAGTGCCTTTTAAAGATATTTTACAGTGAAGTTTTATTATATTTTGTCATATTACAACCACAGATTCAATTGGGATTTTATAAAGCAAACCAACACAGCGCAGTGCTTGAAAGAAAAAGGATACATAGGTTTTAGTTTGTCTTGTCTGACCAGACATTCTGTTTGCCTTCTGCCACACATGACTTGCAGGATGTAAGACTTATGTTTACTTCTGTCAGCAGGAACTTCTTCACACTCTCCTAATAAACACCCCACTTAAGCTGTGGACCACTGTAGTTCCTAGAGTCTTTGAGCCTTTTTGTTGTTTTTTGATAAATGCTCTCTTTGTCCTGCCGGTCCGTTTAGGTGGATAGCCATATCTTAGTAACTTTGCAGTTGTCCCATACTCTTTCCATTTTCAGTTGATTGATTGACAGTGCTCTTTTAGATGTTCAGAGGTTCAGATGTTTTAACGACCAAACAGTGCCTTAAGAAGTTCCAAAAATGTATCCGTGAGCAGCTGTATTTATATTTCATAAAAGTTTTATACATTCTGGTACTCTGCTATTTAGCTGGATTCTATAGCCAACTAGATTTTGTTTGAGTGTCGGAGTAGAAATTGCTTAATGCAAGTGCTAAGCATATTTTCAAATTTGTACTTCTCAAACACTTTGAAAACTATGTATCCTTTTCCTTTGCTTGAACTCCAATGCACTTGAATCAAATAATTGACTCATTACTAGACCTTTGAAGAACTTAAGTCAGCCTTTTTGTTCTGGTATGCATGGATTAATCTGAACATTGCAGAACAGTCAAGGAGTTGGAGACTGCTCAAATAGAATTAAGTTTGTGACAAAATGTGAGTTCTTTGGGGTTATGAATGTAAGGCACTGTACCAGATCAAGTCTATTGCCACCAGATACATTTGCTTTTTCTTTTTAGCTATATATTAAAATTTTTTGTTACACTTTACATTTATATTTACACTAAAATTGTCTCTTTACAATATGTTCCATAGTAATTGTTGTCATTATTTATGACAGGATGGAGAGTTGGTGAGGACAGGAAATGCTGTTTTAAAGGGTGAGATATTGTCGGCTGACGGTAACAGAGCTGCAGACGTAGAAATAACGGACAACAAGAATGGAACGTATGAAGTGGGCTACACGTTGCGCTCCGAAGGAGAGTATTCATTCTGCCTGCTGCTGTACGGTCAGCCCATACGTGGCAGCCCATTCCGTCTGCGGGTGGTCAAACCGTCAGACGTGCCCCAGTCTCCGGATGATGTGAAAAGGAGGGTGAAGTCCCCGAGCGGGACAGGGGGCCACATCCGTCAGAAAGCGGTGCGACGGCCTTCCAGCATGTACAGCACCACCAAAAAAAAGGAGAACCCCATTGAGGACGAGCTCATCTACAGAGTTGGTAAGACAAACTTCAAGGAAATATTTCAAAACGTCTCCTGTTAAGTAGGTTAACAATTTATGAGTTATTTTTTCTTATTGCATAACAGTTGCTTAGTAAATTCTTGAAACTGGTAGACAAAAATGTTTTCAACAAGCAGAATTTTCATACTTTTCTCTGTCAAAGCAGATGCAACACAAAACTTGTTACATGCACTGTTTACATCCAAACTAATATAATATAACCCACAAAAACACACAATATATAATATAACCCACAAAAACTCACTTTGTCAGTGAGTTGCATTGCCTACCTTGAATGAGAGTTTAAAGTTTTAATTGCATAATAACATAATTCAAAACCGCTAATTGCCTGGTAGGCTGGGAAGCACTCAATAATCTTTACTCAGAATTAGCAAGAACATGCTAGTATAGGTTGTCAAGGGTAATAAATCATACACAGTGAGAGTGTTAATAATAAACACAATTACTGACTTCCTAACTCTCCCGTTAGGTTCCCGGGGAAGGGAAAAGGGCGAGTTCACAAATCTGCAAGGAATCTCAGCCTCCAGCAACGGTAGAGTGGTGGTGGCTGACAGCAACAACCAGTGCATACAGGTGAGCCAGACACATAGAGGACAATGCATGTTTATGCAACTGTGTAGAACCACTATGGACGTAGAAAATACCACTGATGTTATGTGCTAAACATGAGTTCTGCAAATGGCTGCAGGTATTTTCCAACGATGGGCAGTTTAAAATGCGCTTTGGGGTTAGAGGTCGTTCTCCAGGACAGCTGCAGAGACCGACAGGAGTCACTGTAGACATGAACGGAGACATTGTGGTGGCTGATTATGACAACAGATGGGTCAGCATCTTCTCCTCGGATGGCAAGTTCAAGGTACACATCATACACCGCCTTATCTTTGATCTAGGTCTCCGTAATGCCTTGTGAAAAAAACTAATTATTAATACTAATATTAGTTGTAGCAAATATTTGTGTCTGTGTCCACAAAATGTAAACTCAAAGTACATTATCTTGGTTGCTAAATGCCTACTTGAGGATTCTTTGGAGAGTTCACAGAAATTCAAATGGAGAAAGACCTTTGAGGTCCACTGGGTTCCAAAGCCTGAAAACACCCTTAATCATAGAACAGAGGAAGAGTGGCTATGACAGGGTCAGATGACTGTTTACTTACCAACTTGCTGTTGTGCTTCAGGTTACGCCTACTCTTTGTCCTCTCTCTATTGGTGAGAGGATTGACTTTGGCTTCAGCAGATGTTCTGTCTGCCCAGAAAGGTTCCTCTGAGGAGGCTGAGGTACAATCCGGATGTTTTAGCAATTCCTCTCCTCAAATCAAAAAACAAATTTTAACCAACTGGAGAAAAACAACTTGACAGATAAGATGGATTTTCTCTACCTCAGGTACATGAATGCAAAACAAAACAGAACTGGTGGGAATTAAAAAAATAGACAGTGAACAAGAATACAAAGTCACCAAGAATAAAAACCCAATTGAATCTAACCAAGTTGATTCAGGATTGATTCTTTCAAGTAGGTCTGTTCATTGATGGTTCTATGTGTTTGCTTTGGTCAACTCATAAATCTCCCTTAATCCAACTCTCTTCGTCTCCAAACTAGAGCTTTACTAAACACAGAGGGGTGCAGAACAGAACAAAGCCCTGTACAAAATACCCCTACAAATCCAACCAACAGGATTTTAGTTTGTTCAGTAATCCTTTTTGTCTTCTTCTACCACAGAATAAGATTGGTGCAGGCCGTCTCATGGGTCCCAAAGGAGTGGCCATGGATAAAAACGGACATATCATCACTGTGGATAACAAAGCCTGCTGTGTCTTCATCTTTCAGTCCAATGGAAAGCTGGTGACTAAGTTTGGAGGCAGAGGGACGTCTGATAGACAGTTTGCAGGTAAGGAGAGATGCTAAGTCTTCAGCACAGCTTTTTTGAACTCTGATAGATAGGATTTCAGACAATCTGTTGCAGAGAGTTTTCAACCTCAAATTTGTTCTATAAAGAGCTTTACGGGGTGTTTCTCATTCACCTAGTCACATAAATATCCAGTGGTTCCATAAAGTAGCTCCATAACACTTCTCTTTGTCTTTGTAAAGAAATGTATTTAATAAATATATTGTACTACATCTGCCATGAACTGGCAACTTGTCTAGGGCATACCTCGCTTCTCGCCTGATGACCACTGGAGAGGTCCTTGTGCTCCTGCAAGGATAAGTGTGTTCAGATGATGGATGGGTTATACTATATGGTTAAAAGGGGCAGGGAGTAGGATGAGATAACATGCAGAATTGACTTTTCTAAGCTTTATATCATGTTATAATGTCATCCCCTCATCACACACATACCTGGAATGTTGTTTTGGCCCATTTATAAATTTTGAGGAATCCTTGAATCTCTCATGGCTCTATTGGTGACATTTCCGATTTGTCGTCTATTTACCCAAAACGGCAGCAGCAATTACGAAAAACCTGGTAGACCTACGTGTCTGTTCAGCTGAGCGTATCATATTAACTACAGTGCTCCTAAGATCAGTTGTTAACAATCAGCGGACAGCATGGAGAAGCATTGTTGGGAGGATGTGCTTAAGCTGTGTCAGAAAAGGTAGAAAGAAGGTTCTTAAAGAAACAAGCCAATTTCATGGCATCAGACACAACTATGATGCAAAGTCATTTTTTAAGTTGTTTATTTACCTGTTAATTTACTTCACCAAGCATGGTGAAGTAAATTAATGCTGCCAATGTGGTGTATGCATCCCACTATGCTGGTTGATGCATATTACATACACCAATTAGTTTATTGGAAACTCTTCGCCACCTTTTAATAGTCCGCGTTATGCCCAATTTTGCTAAATTGCTCAGTACATATACATATGTATTTTTCCAATAGTTTACTATAGTTGAAATAAGAATTTCAATAATTTTGCATCTATTTGATGAAAAATAGAAACTATTTCTGTTTTTCATGAATAAAAGAAATACATCAATGACATATTTAAATGATTAAACATGAAATAAACTATTGATGCCTCCAAATTTTAATCAGTTGATGATTCTCTGTAGAAGTTTGCCACTTTGGGGATTCCCCATTTTATGGGACCTTTTAGTTGTGACCACACATGGCAAGGCTGAGGATCAAACCAAATCTATTTTAACTGGAAGAAAATTACTCTGTAAAATTCTATATTTTAATCCACAATCGAGAAGCTAAATAATGACACTATATTTTTTGTTCTTCAGTTATTGGAATATGAAATGTTAAAGTTATTTGTAACTTTAACATCTTGCTGACATTGCTTGGTTTGCAGCAGCAACAGAAAGCAACTCTACAGATTGCGCTCAAGTATTTACTTTCTCGCCTATCTTTATTTCTGATGACGTGCTTGTTCTTTCTTTCTGTTCTTCCTTCTGTTCTTGATTCAGAAAAACTTGGCCCAAACTTTAATAAATCTGGCTCAGTTTTCAGTAAGTACTAAGTGTGGCCTTGCTGCGACCTTAATCCCACGGTGTCCTCTGTCTAACCCAATTCCCTGATCACGTGTCTGACTTCCAAAGAAGACAGATTGTTGATAAAGATGGATGAAGATATACGTACTTGTACAGAGATTGCTTGAAACTCAGCTACAATTTCATAAATAACAGAATCAACATGTTGTCATGTACATTGTGTGTGTTTTTTGTGTGACTATAAATAATTATTTGCAAAAATACAGTGCTATGAAAAAGTATTTGCCCCGTTAAAGGTTTTCTTAATTCTTGCTTTTTGTCACGACTGAATGTGTTTTAATAATGGACAGATATTTTCAAATAATTTCTTTGAAATGTCATTTTTAATTTTCATTTTAAAATACTAATCAAATTAATGTCACATAATGTGAAAATATAATAGCCAAATTGTTGATTCATTAATTAACTGTGACTCATTTTTATTTAATTTTCTTCAATTTCTCTAGTCACACTTTGGTCTGGTTGTTTGTCTGAACTTTAGAATCAACAAATAACTTAAAAATAACCTGTCTGAACACAAAGTAGGGCAAAATATCTCAGAAAGCAACAGATTTTGGCCTGATCTTAGGCAATTCAAGAACAGATGAAAAGCAAGTGACTGACATCTGTCAGTCTGGAGAGGGTAGCAAAGTAATTTATAAGTCTTTAGTTTCCTAGAAAACCTGAAACAGGAAGAAACCTTGGCCAGTCAACGAGAAGCACACCAATTGCACTTCAGAGACTTATTCATTCAGTCGCAGAATAACCAAAAGAAACATCTATTGTCATCTAAAGGTGAAAACCACTGCCAACTACAATATCAGAAAACAGTGAACACAAAGACACATCTTATGTTTGACAGAATATAACTCTTTGTGAAGTGACAAATAAAAATACTTGTTGTAGAGTGTGTATCCTTTTACATCAGGCATAAATCTAACACATTTATGAAAACAATATCAGACGAGAGTTGATCAATATTCAGAAACAGGGAGGTAAGACTAATTGCCAGTTATTGTAAGACCTTAATGGTAGTTGTTGACGACAAAAGTGGCAACATGAGGTATTGATTTTATGAAGTGTTGCTATTTGAGATCTTTTAGCCTTCTTCATGTCAGACTGTTTATGGGATTTCGTCATTCTACATGTCAGGCAATAGTAAGGCCATGGTGTATGTAGTGGAACTGAAGTAAAAATATTTAATTAATTATTGAATTTATTATATAAAAATGAGGTCATCATTACTTGGTTGTAAATAATTGAAATTGGCATTTAAAACCCCTGCTTATTTACTCGTATCCTTCTTTCTGACTTTAAAATTTGATCTGAAACAATTAAGACATAAAAACAAAACCAGAAGAAATCTGTAATGGGCTGAATATTTTTTTTTTTTTCACAGAACCGTGCAGATGATTTTTAGTGATCTCTGTTAATCAACAATCCTTCTGTGTTTTATGAAAAAACAAATGTTTGATTCTGAAAAACACCTAGATGGATGATCAAAGAACTCAAAAATAAATGCAGCTAACCCACGTTGCAATTTTTTTAAACCATCAGTACAATCACACATCTGTTAGCATGCACTAACAATGCAAAATATGATTCAAACTGAAAAGTCTTGCTCCTTACTACTATTTTAGAAAAGTTTCTAAATTTAGAACAGGGCATAGAGACTGTCAGAAAAGTTTTTTTACACAAATATGAACAGCAACAACCTGATCAAACACGTTTGACCAGCCTAATAACTGTGACAGGATTTGTGCAAATAAAATGAATCTTTTTCCAAAACGTTTATGATTCTGTCTCTCTGTTCAGGTCCGCACTTTGTTGCAGTGAACAACAAGAATGAAATTATAGTGACAGATTTTCACAATCACTCTGTTAAGGTAAAAGAAATATGATCCCTGCAAGTCTTCATATTCAGAGAGTGTATCTGGTGGTATGAATTTATTACTACTTGTTGCAGGTGTACAGCGCAGATGGGGAGTTTCTGTTTAAATTTGGCTCTCATGGAGAAGGCAATGGCCAGTTCAACGCGCCCACTGGTGTGGCTGTAGATGCTAATGGAAACATCATTGTAGCCGACTGGGGTAACAGCAGAATACAGGTAATGTTCATTTTTGTTTTCATCATCATTAATATTGAGCTATCATAGTAATGAACTTAAATTCCAACTCTTTGGTATAATACCACACCTTAAAAAAGGTATTTGTACTCTGTGAGCTTTTTTTAAATATTTTGCCACATGGCAATGGTTGCAAGTATTTGCCCCAAGATTTCTTCTGTTTTGGCTTTTTGTCATACTTAAATGTTTAATATAATGAAAGAATGATATTTTGAAATGAAAGATAACCTGAGTAATAGCTATCAAAACCATTCATGACATTTGTAGTATCTTCTCAACTTGACGACTGATTACATCTTGGTCACTTCCCAAATCTCGTGACAACAGATAGGAGTAGAAAAGTATGTAGACTGATAAATCGAGCATTGAGCTGTTTGGCTGTCTCTTCACCACATCAGATTTGGGTCAGTGCTGGAATCTCTGCAGACACACCAATCCACCTATCGATCTCCTGTCCCATTTTTCTCTCATTTGTCAACAAGACCCTGAGACACTTAAACTCCTCCATTTGGGGCAGGACTTTGTCCTCGACCCAGAGAAGGCATTCTACCCTTTTCTGGCTCAAGACCATGATCTTGTATTTGGAAGTACCAATCTTCATCCAAGCTGCTTTACACTCAGCTGTGAGCTGCTGCTGTGATATTCAAATTAGTGTCACAATCTGAAACAAAGATTTAAAAAAAACACAAACACAAGAAATGTGTAAAAAAAAAAAATATATATATATATATATATACATTTCCTGAAATGCTTTTTCAGAGCAATTTTTAATAGTTATTCCATTATTGGCAAAAAATTAAAAGGAAATATTTTGTTTTTGGTTTCTAGGTTTTTGATAGCACAGGGTCCTTCCTGTCCTACATTAACACCTCAGCAGACCCGCTCTATGGGCCCCAGGGCCTCGCTCTCACCTCAGATGGACATGTGGCAGTTGCCGACTCCGGGAATCACTGCTTCAAAGTTTACAGATATCTGCAGTAGACAAAGGAAAGGCATCAACCAATGCTGCTTGAATAAATTAATATTTCACATTACTAGCTGACATTAAGTTGCAATGTTCCTGCAGCCTGTTTGGGCAGATTAATTCCTTGTTCATTTCTTTTCAGTGAAGGGTAAAGAAATTGCAAAAATATTAATATTAAAAGAAGAGAAATAAGTTTGATTTCTGCCAGTATATCCACCTGGACTCAGTTTGCCAGACGTGGCATTTTATGATGAACCTAATTTCTAGATTAGATTCATGACTTTTCCAGCAACCAGCAAGGCAAACATGCATGTACTATTTCCAACCATGTTTTCAGAGGAAGGTAGGCCTTTAACTCAGTACAGTTTGTAGTGAGGTTCTTCAAAAATGTTAGAAGCAGTCAAAATCTTACCTGCTGTAAGTTCACTTTCATGTGTTCTTTTTGTATTTGTCCCAGAGGCTGAGGCTAACATCCAGTCTAAAGGGTCCAAAATCAATGAGGACTGAAAACAACTCCAGTTTCAAATGAGTTGAAGTTGATGCTAATGCTTATTTATGAATGCTTATTTATAAATCTTTAGAGAATAGGGTAAATATTATTGCACTGGACATTTATTTTAATAGAAGGTGTTGGGAGATGTTGCAATACCATTAGATTTCCTGTGTGAAAGGACCAGGCTACATATAACATGCTTTATGTGCTATAAGGAAACATATAAAGCATGTCTGATCAGAACACTTAGGGTGAGAGTAACGCAGAGTTCAAAGCAAAGAAATTACTACTGTTTAAAAGTTTCCTCGCACCTTTTTTTCCCCACAACAACACATAAACAACCGGCTAAAAATAAAATGAAAACATTGCTGTTAGCCATAGCTGCAAGCGCTAAGTCTCAGCTAACATGCTAATCCAAACAATAAGCTAATGTTAGCATTTTATCAACAGACAGCATGTAAACTGACAACTTGTAACACAAAGTGTTAGCTGAAGTTACCTTAAATGGTGTTAAACCTTTTTAGTTGATGCTAGTGTACTAACATGCTAGAATATTACCCAACTTTAGCATGCCCTTTACTTCTTGTGTCCTGACAACAGCATCAATATTCTCTTTATTCCTTCATGTCAAATCTCCATGACCTTGTGGTATTATGAATTACTATGCTTCTTATTTTGGAGGCTTGCAACACTACCTCAATATGGAAATATAAGGCAAAGGTTGTTCTATCCATATCCTGTTTAACAAATGTCAAAATCATATTCAACGGGCAAATGTACAAAAAACATTTAAATGACTTATTAGAAACTCTGGTTTAGCATATATATTTTGGCCTTTGTCCATTTGTACCACAGGAAAATCACTGGGGAACCACCTCCATTGTCCGTTTCCTGTGTAAATGATTTTCATCCTTTCATTTCAATAAAATCCAAGAATGCAAACGCAATAATGATCTAACTTTATAAAGCAGTGTTTGTATAAATCTGTATGTTTTAGTTTCAGCCTCTGTAAACAACAAATCAACAAAATGAAGAACATGAGCGTTTTCTGTTGCAGGGAAAATATTTATTGCTCGAAACTTTTTAATAGAACATCATTTCAAAATCTCAAGAGGTGCCATTTTGTCATTGAGCACCAAAAACCCTGCTGTTCCTGCCTTCCATTTTTTTTATCTGTATACAAAACAGAACATTTTGAAATGTGTAGTTGTAGGTCAGTTCATCATTCTGAACTTTTTCATCCTGACAAGACCCACCAGTCATTAGTTGACCTTTATGCAAGTTATAGTTTATTCAATGAAGCATAACATCCCAACCAGCTCCACTTCCACAGGTAATTTCTTTTTCTGGTCTTGCTGTTGTAATAACCAAAATAGATTTCTAAAAATTGACCCCATGGCTTTTTGCACTTTTGTCTGTTAATATCAATAATTTACTGTAATTGTAAATATGCATATGTAGGTGTACATATGGCTTTATTGTCCATGTTATATTACTACAGTATACAGTATATCCTACTTATTCCAGCATTTAAATGGAACTGAGATCATGCCAAGCAGTAGCTACCCGAATGACTGAAATAGAACAAAGTTGTAAACATTTGCTGTATTTCGTTTTTCCATATTATTTATTTTGGATTTTCTTTTCTTTATGATTTGTTGTACAAATTATTTTTCTAACTGTTCCGCCAAACATTATGTTATGTGTTATAAGTGGTAGCATCTGAAATCTGATTTCTCCTCCAACTTCCTCAAAGAGCTTACATTGTTTAACATTGA
This sequence comes from Xiphophorus maculatus, assembly GCF_002775205.1. Taxonomy (NCBI): domain Eukaryota; kingdom Metazoa; phylum Chordata; class Actinopteri; order Cyprinodontiformes; family Poeciliidae; genus Xiphophorus; species Xiphophorus maculatus. The sequence goes on from NC_036453.1 coordinate 29,527,291, forward strand.
TGTTACCCTCTGCCAAATTCGTTGTAATTTGCTTTTGAACATTGCACAAAGTACAAATATTATAAGAGTTATATCATTGTACAAGAATAATATATGCCTGTATGTACAGTTCATTTATCATGATCCAAAGTGTATTGTACATTACAGTCATTTTATTATTGTTACTGATAACCAGCACTTTATCATGGACAGTTTAGAGTATTTGTTTTTATGTGTGGCTCCAAAAGGAACCTATTTTTAATGTGTGTTTATAAAAACTGTTTAACTGTCTATATTCTATGTTTTTCATTTGTTGGAAAACTGTGTACTGACAAATTATTTTTCTCCATAAATCACACACTGCTATTGTTTTTCATTTTCCATGTCTTTAATTGTCACTAATTAGTTTGTGTGAAATAACTAAAGCACATTTAAATAAAACGCTACATCTACCAAATATATGTACAGCTGTATGCTAGAGGAGATCAGACAGAAGGTAATTACAAGATGTATCTAATCCTGGAAAATTGTTGCAAAAATAAACCAGAACAGTGAAAAATGCTGTGTAAACTGTGTGTTTTATGGGGCGTACTGTGGTGGCATAGGGAATAGAGCGACCCACATTTGGAGGCCTTGAGTCCTCGACGCGGCTGTCGCAGGTTCGATTCCGGGACCTGGCGATATTTGACCCCTTTCCTGTCAGCCTACTTTCATATAAAGGACACTAGAGCCCACAAAAGACCCCCTGGAGGGGAGAAAAAAAAAGTGTGTTGTATTTCAACAGATTTCTGTTATTTCACGAATATGCGTTGAACGATTCCTTTAGTTAATAAATCACAATTATGACGACTGCTTCGGGCAGATTAAGCATAGTCTAGAAGACAATTTAGTTTGATCACACTAGTTGAAAATACGCTGCAAATGATCAACTGCTGTATTTTCAAATTGGCAATCTACTTCATTTAAAAGCTGGTTTACATCAGAACCAATGTATGTCTTCTAAATACTTCATATAGCAATAAGGGGTTTATAAACCTGAAGATCAATGACTTTAAATGACAAGGGCTCTATGGCAGACACATCATACCTAATTCTTAAACAAATATTTTAGTGACAAAACAGTGTACTGTATGAAATTGAAAATTGTTTACAGTAATGTTTCTTTGTTAAATTTAGTCATTTGTACTGCATTAAGCCCACATCTCAATAGAGAAACAGCAAAGTCGCTTCTGAGTCACTACCTGGGCAGGAGGAGATGAAGCAGTTTTCTCACCTCCTCCTTACATGTTCTGCATTAGTGACTCAGCAGCAACAGATTGGTCTGTTGTGGTTAAGAAAAAAATGTGGACACTAGACAAGAAAAGCACAGAAAGAACAACCATGGTGAAAATATAACTTCTCTTATTATGGGTGTCACACGGATGCAAATAAATTTCACAATAGCACACATAGTAAGTGAAAATGTTTAAGAATAGTATTTTAAAGGTGGTTAAAGTCTCAACTTCAGCTTAAAAGAAAGAAAATGTGAAGCTATAGCTAGTTAGAACATAATGCTACACACAGTAACAAGTGAGTACAGGGATATTGCCAAGTCCATTTAAAAAGATTTAATCATTTTTTGAATATAATGAGCTGATATACCAAACTGCAAATATAGTGATGGCATATGAGGAGGAAGTGGACTATTTCTTTAATAAGAAACTAAGATCAATAAATTAGAGATTTTTTTTGTTTGTTTTATTGAGATGAAATAGAATGAATATTCATACAGAGTGCAAGAGCCTGAGCAAGATTCTCCAGTCAAACTTTGTGACACAACTGAAAATAATCCTAAGATGGATAAGTAAATTAAGTCAAAGTAACAGCATGAATAAACCCATAGAGCTGCAGTCTAGGATAAAACACAGCGAGAGAGAAAAGGAGATGCAACAAAAAGCTCCAATAACCAAAGAGCAGTGTCTTCAGGTTCAACTTGTCTACTAAAAAATAAAAATAAAATAAAAAACTTGAAATTTTGCCATTTTAATGGACAACCAGAACCAAAAGTCCAAGAAAAAAAGTAAAACAAAATAACAGAATATATAACAGCACAAGGTTTAACTTTTAAGAAACCAAAACTAAAAAAAAAAAATCATAATAAAATCATAATACATGGACTTTAAATACATGTATCAGTCATATGTAACAGCAGTAATCAATTTAACATAAAACATAAAAGCAAGAAGACAACGCCAGCATTCAGCACTCTATTTCAGTCAAATCCAAGTTCTTGCTTTATTTTTTATAAATGGAATGTATAAAGCTAAATATTTATCCTCTAAGCGGCTAAATATATGGAAATACAGCTTAATAAGGAGGTGCTATGTTCAAAGAAATGTATCACTGACGTGTAGTCATTCGCTCAGCTGTAGAAAACGTTTCATATGTGTTAAGATATCTCCTCACAGTTACCTCTGTTCAGTACTGTATAGTTGTGCTGCAAAAGACTTGGAAGTAAAAAGTAGGTCTGGCAACATTTCGAAACTGCGTGTATATAACATAAACTAACGAAATATACAGGTAGTTTAAAATGTTTTTGATAAAACCATTTCCATAAAACCTGTCTAACCCGTTTGATCTAGAAACATGAATTTCAAGTTATTTCCCCAGACAAGCTGGCCAAACTGAGAACAGAAACCAAAAGCAAATGTAACAAAGTTTGGCAGAGCAGGTGTTAATAGAGCACACGTTAGTATGCTTTAATCACCAGGAACACCTGAGGCATCTGCAATCACACAAACAGTGATATATGTAAACAGCAAAGCACCTCTCCAAATCCACCACCGTAGTAACCAGGGGTGTGAGCCTACAGTTTGTGTCTAATTTTGGGGGGTGGGGGGGGAATCCAAGTTGAGAATGTTCACCCGGGAAGCAACATCACATCATCACTACTGTATGTCTAAAGAAGATGTCTTTCCAACAGGCTAACCTCAAAGCACGAGTTGGACTCTTAACACCTACTCATCACACCTCTGTTAATAGTAATGGCATATCTGCAGCCTGCTGCCTACGTCATTCTTCCCTGGGCTGAAAAAAGGATAGACAGGCTCCTCGAAGCAGGTGTCGAACATGTAGAGTCTCTTCATTGTAACAGCATCATAGAAACTAAGGCGGCCATTGTCATAGTCCAGGTACACACCGACACGAGGAGAGTTCCAGTAGTCAGCGAGGGGAATGCGACCATCTTCCACATTGGCGTAGAGTCGGTCCTGCAGACAGAGGCTCCAGTATCCTGCGGATGGAGTGAGACTGACAAAGCCCTTTCTGTTGCTGCACTCAGTCGTCACCCCCAGGTACCACACACCTTTGTCCCTCACGTCTACTTCCCAGTAGTGCTGGCCGCTGGCGTACTGGGCTGTGGCGAGGACTCCACAGAACCGGTTGAAGCGGCCCGGAAGATCCGGCTCCTGGCTGCGAACCCGTCCCTCCTCCACTTTGGTGTCAAAGTCTGAGATAAGGAGGTTCGCGTGAGCGGTGTCGGGGTCTAAGGTCAGGTTCTGAGGCACTATGCAGGAAGAAATATGGACAGTTTAGTTCACCTTACTTTAATCATAATGAATTATTATTGTGGCAGCATTTCTGTTGCCTAAACCTACTGGTGTGCAGAACGTGCATCATCTTCTTCCACATGATGAGTTGGAAAGGCCCTGAGAAGTCTGTAAATTCAGTTGTACAACTGACCGGCTCAAGGGATGTGAAAGACTTGCGATGCATTGCTCTGGAGAGGATACAAATACGTTAACCTTTTATACTCTTTTTTAAATTTAATGATGGTCTTCAATTGTGGGTTACTTACTTATTAAATGTTCCAGAAAGGCTCTGTTGGAGTAAAATAAGATGTTACCTTAATTGTTATGCTGAATGTTGTTACTAATTTACTGCACATTAAACAAAGTAACAGTATACATTGAAGTTTTTGATCCAACTGGTGCAACTGTCTACAAGACAAATTTTATCTGATTTTTAATATCTTTTCAGCACACATTGCGATAATGCCTTCATGTTCAATGTTAGAATTATTATGTTTGTTATCTTTCTTACATTAGTAGTTTTATATTACTAGTTGTTTTTTATTTAAAGGTTTAGTGTTCTCACCCCAGAGAGGAGGAATTTATTAAACTGTGTGTAAGACATAACTAACCTTTCTTTAACCTTGAGCATGTTTTTGCATGTGGTGTCTTAATCTTCTTTAGGAGATCTTCCTGAGATACTCCTTAGTTAGTTTCTGTGTTCCCCCTTCCTTGTTATCAGGATAGCCACCCCCACCCCTTCTGTTAAAATCACTCTCCCACATTCCATTCACTTCTTTCCCCTGCTAATAAAAGACAAGCTCTGCAGCAGACTGTCAGAACGCACGGTGAACTGAACAGCTGGCTTCTGCCAGGCTGGCAGACATGCCAGGGTTACTGTGTCTTCTCCTCTTGCAAGAGAGCTGAGATGAACAGCTAAGTGACGTTGTCTGTGGTTCTTTTTATGTAGATCGAGAAAATACCTATCATTCAACTCACCTCAAAGTTAGTCTTCCCACCAATGTGATTATGAATATCTGCTATGAGTTTGTCCACATCTGCTGCTTCACTATCAACAAAGTCCAGGTTGTCGTCAATGATGGCCAGAGATGCTGCTTCCTCAGCATCCAAGCTCTCCAGAAGAGAATCTCTCTCATCCAACAAGAACTGGACCAAGGCCCCTACATCTGCTTCAATCTTCTCCTTGAGCCGTTGCTTCTTCAGCTAGAAGACAGAAAAGTTTTAATATTCATGGCAAAATAATATTGAAGAAATCAGACACCGTACACCAGACTGTTTCTTACATTTAGATTCATGGCTATTCAACATAAATTTTTACAACTGATACATTCAAGTAATAAATCAATGCAATGTTAGACATAAACCAAATACAGCATTCCAGAAAAAGACACTCATGCTAACTGACATATGGACCTGGAAGTGTCACAGTTTTGTGAAAGCTTTGCTGCAGAAGGACCTGGCCAGCTCACCATCATAAAACCCACCATGAGTTCTATTGTTCCTCAGAGGGTGCTTGAGTAAAATGCGAAAACATCTGTTAAAAAAATAAAGCTAAGGCAAAACTAGAACTGCTAACATGGCAATGACCCAAACATACCAGTAAATGAAAGGAGTGACTGAAAGTTATGACATAAACTGTGTCACATAGCTTTTGATTAAATTTGAACTGAGGGACTCAACTAGAGTTCAAGACAAGATCTCCATCTTACAGAGATGCTGTAGTATGACTTAAAAATGATAACATGCTAATGGTGGCAACTAACTGGATTTTAGCCACAGCTGCCTTGGGGCAATCTGAAAAGGGCAATAAATGCAAAAAACCTCTCACAAAAAGAAAAAAAAACCAAAACATTCCACTGAAAGTAAAGTTTGGGGCAAAATGTCCTTGTTGAAAGGGACTGGTAGTTATTTCAAGCAACTGGGGTAAGACTACTGTTTGACAATGAGATGTCCTAATTTCTCCTTCAGACAACATAGTTGTTCTCTGCAGAAACCAGTGGTGTCATGTGTAATATGGCTGTAATTCTGACAAAAATCTGAGATATCATTATGGGAGAATTTATGTTGAAATAACTGAATACTAAATGGAGAGGCCAAGTTGTCTATATTTCTGTATTCTTACTTCAACCAAAAATTGTACCAAGTACAGAGCTTAATTTAGTTCAGTGTTATAAAAAATTTACAAAACATTAAGATTAAAGCAATACTTAACACACTGCAACATGTTTTTTCCCCGCAACCAATGGAAATAAATTGAACTTTACATACCCGAACATCATTTTTAGTCCTTTCATCTGTTGTCTTGATTTTAGTATACTGCGACTTCTGCCAGTTGAGCTCCATAAGTCTCACTTTCAACTCCATCTGAAATAAATGAGCATCATAATGTATGTAGACAGAAAAAAACAGAACATACCACCAAGTGAAAAAACTTTTCAATACAACAAGTAGGATGTATAGCAAATTCTCCAAATTTACCATGTAGATTTGCAGTTTTAGAGATTGATCGTACCTTCATATCATTCACAACTTCTGGCACTGGAGCCACCTGATGGTGTCTGAAAAACATAGCCCATGTTCACTGCTCCAGTTATTTACAATTTGATATTGAGCTTTCTTAATAAAAACACAGATCTTGGTGTCATTGCCCCCCAACTCACAAGATGGCACACAAGGGCTAGCCTGCTGTGCATGTCATTTAAGTCAAACAAACATTGCTATTGTCGCTTTTCTTTTAAAAATGTTCAAATGTACTTACAAAATTACACACTTTACTGATTTGCCAAATTAAATAAAGAAAAATTATTTAACATTTGAAAAGTGTCCTTTTTGTTAAGCAAATTTACAAAAATTAGTGCAGTCGCATTGCCTTTCTCCTCTTTGTGAAAGCTTAAAGTACTGTTATAGTTTACTCTAATCTGTAAAACTTTGTTTTGGCCTTATGTCACAAACGAGGAATGTGGTATGACAATAAAAAAGTCCTTAAATAATTGAATCAACTGACATTTTTCATTTTCAACTACAGAAGAAAGGACAGAGAAGGCGAGATAACAAAAACTAAAGTAAGTTACCAAATCTTTATATACATTTGTGGGCTTCTATAAGCAAAACACTTGAACCAGGGGCGAAGGTTATCACATAGCAATGTGACAAAATGGTCCAGTCAAAGTCTACATCTAAATGCAATTAAAAAGCCTTGTCAATACTAGGAAAAATTATGTATAGATATTCTACATCCAAGCTAACTGGCAAACTATTTTGCTAGATGTGCAAGAGCAGTAAAACAAGACCCCCAAAATGTTTAGCTTTATAAAGTATTGACTCAAGGAGGGTGTCTATTTATCAGAATTCTAAATTTGAAAAACATTTGTCATTTTATTTTGTTAAAGCCCTGGAATTCGAGATCTTGATTGTGACTCGATCACAGTACCTCAGAATAAGGAATAAAGAGAAAAGGTTGTGTTTACCTCGTTTTAATCTATATTTTAAGGCAGTTATTGTACAATACAACCAATCAACATGTTCAGTTACAAACAGAGAGTCACCCACCTGTCTGCAGCGCCCGGCCTCTGCTTTGTTCACTTTAAGGTTCAGACCGATACAAGCACAGAAAGCAAGGCGCAACTGGTTTTTATCTACTTCTAAACTATTCCGAACGAGGAGTTTGTGTGTATGTGCCCTTCTTATCTAGGTGTGGCTCCAAGGCCTTAGTAGTGTGTAAGCTGCAACACTGTTCATGCAGAGCTAAGCAGTACAATGAAGCATGCAAGGCCATTTAATCTACGTAGGTAGCAATCTAAGTTATGCAGAAGACAATACATGATCAAATCGCCAAAAAGCTTCTAGATCACATGTGTCAAACTCAAGGCCCGCGGGCCACATGTGGCCCGCTACGTCATTTTATGTGGCCCTCTCCCCCCCCACCACCGTTTTACAGCCCTATTGATTGACTTAAAATAGGTTTTGAGCACGAATTGACTATAAACTACATCTCCCATAATGCCTTCAGATTCTTACCAGCCAAAATTATGGCTTCTCGCCACTAGAGTGCAGCAGAGTCACCTCAAGCTGATTATTAATTTTCCCAGCGAATAAAACTGAAACATCGACAAGCTAACAAGCTAAAGAGCGAAGTTCCGTGAAGTTTCAGTCTCCTGCCCCCTGATTTGATGCCGCAGCTTCGACTCCATGCAGCTCGTGTTTTGTCCATGTTTGGAAGCACCTATCTGAGCGAACAGATGTTTTCAATAATGAATTTAAACAAGACCAAGCACAGATCGCGCATTACTGACGAAAACCTACCCGCCATTTTGTGGATCGCCACAGAATAGAACTAAAACCAGACATCGACGAACTGACCAGGGGAAAACATTGGTAAGCACAAACAAACTAAATTTAAATAGAATGAATGTAAAACCAAAACTCAATATACTGGAATATGCATATAGTTTATTGATTTTGCTTGTTTTGTGTTTATTTACACAACACAACACAATGAGGATGTGTGAGTTGGTGACAGGGTGAAGAGGATCAGCTTTGTGTTCAAGGACAGGCAACATCACCTCATTGTTTTGTTCTTATGTGACATACATGTTCGTTGTGTAATAAATAACGAAAAAGTTTTGTGAATGAAGTTGAGAGTTAATATCAAAACTTGTTTTTATTCTTTGTCTGCTTATCTTTAAAGCAGACAAAGATTAATTTTCCCAGGGAATAAAACTGAAACATCAACAAGCTAACAAGCTAAAGAGCGAAGTTTAGCTGAGCAGTTTAAAAATACTGAGCATATTTTTAAACTGAGCAGTAATTTTGCATCCATGCAAATGTAATATTTAAAACTTGAATACATAAAATCAGTCATTTAACAATATGAGGTGTTTAATTTATTTTTAACATTGTATTTTAATACATTTATGCTAGGGTTGCCCAAGTCTAGTTTTCCAGACCTATCACTCTGCAACTTTAGATGTGTTCTTTCTCTAACACACCTGGATCATAAACTCATTCATAGGCCTCTACAGAACTGAGTTGCTGCTAATGAGGGAAGTCAACTTTTTGTCTGGGGTACGTTTTAGCAGGGACGCATCTAAAAGTTGCAGTCTGGAGGACTGCACTTGGGCATTCCTGATTTATACCGTCAATGTGGCCCTTTGAGGGTGGCCAATATGCTGAAGTGGCCCTTGGTGAAATTGAGTTTGACACCCCTGTTCTAGATACTAGAAGCCTAACGCAATTTTAAGTCATACTATAACAGCAATTAAATTATGAAATGACAATAACTAGTATACACATGTGTTGGTTTATTACAAAGTATTAGTGGAAAACACTTAAGTCTGTAAAAAAAAAGTTGATTGTGGTATAGTATGAGAGCGTCACATTATTAGCCCATTTCAGCACATAGTATGTTGAAGAAACAAACAGTTGAAGTGTTTCAATTTTTCTAAAGGAAGGCCGCAACCAACCTGTGAGCTCTTGATTCCCTGCAGACAACACAAATGGGCCTCTTATCAGTTTGGCAGTAGAGTTTCAGCTCTTCACCATGTTGTTGACACTTTCCATCCGGTTTCATAGACTTGGAAGGAGCAGAAGGAGAACCCAGATGCTCCAGGTCGTCCAGTTTTGAAACTAGATTCTGCACCAAGTAGTTTTTAGTGAAGCTCCTCTTGTTGAATACCTGAGAAAAAGGAAATCAACAGATACATTGTTAGGTAACGAAACTTCCGTTAACTAAAGCGATCTGCCATAGCAACTGTATCCAAAGACAGTGCCGAGTAGAGCTAATCGGTGCGAGTACACATTTCTAAAGTAAACCTGCTGCTTGGTTAAACCTTTTACGTTATTTTCATTAACAAAACCAAATAATAGTTAAAGTCCTCTTAAAGCTTCAGGTTTTCCTGAAAAATAACTTCCTAATGTTGAAACTGTTCGTTCTTAATTTTCTGCGTAAAAAAACAATGTCTTCAATGTCTGTAAAAAACAAACAAACAAACAAACAAAAAAAAGACGAGGGGAAAAAAAGCAGTTAGCGTGCATCAACTTACAGTCCGGCATTGAGGACACTGATACCCGTAATCTCCGCCATTTTCATCCCAGTGCATGCAGATACAAAAGCGACAAAAATTATGTCCGCACTTCAGTATGACTGGGTCTTTGAAAAAGTCCAAACAAATTGCGCATGTGAGCTCTTTCTTCAGGTCGTCTCCAGTTGCTCCAGCGGTCGCCATGTTTACGAGCCAACAGCGGCAGTTTGTCAACACACCGCTGCTTCTGCAGGAAGTGAGGGAAGGGGAGGAAAGGAGGTGAGCGGGGACTTTGTGTTGCGTCATTCTCCGTTCTAACCAATCAGACTTTACGCTTTCTGGCCGCTTTAATCGAATATAAAACAGATTTTAAATCGAACTATTTTATTTCTTTCGTCGATCAACTTATAGTTTGGCTTGTAAAAAAAATTCTCCCATAAATGTTTAATGCTGCCCACTTATGTCCGATAGCTTTCCATTCAATATATACAACATAGGCTTGTTTGTATTTACAAAATAAATAAATAGAAGCATAATCTCTCGCATGTTGTTTTGGAAACATAACCTTTAATTTGAAAACATTTTCTTGCTGGAAGGAGAAGGAAATTCCAAGTAAGAAATACATGTTTTGTAAAAAAAAACAAAAAAAAAACAAAAAAAACTTTAATATGACATTCATCCTGTATTTCACTGAAAAAACAAGCATCTTTGGGGAATATAATTTTTTTTTTTAAAAGCAGCAATCATTTTGTTACATGAATGTGCACATTTTCAGACTCTATTTTTCATGCACTTTTTGACTGTGAACACGTTTAACAACCTGTCTTCTTAGGTAGGTCTACACACGAAGCCTTTTGCAGTAAATCTGACGGACTATATCTAAACCTTAGCTGTTCTATCAAGATTGTTTTATTTTTTTTTTTAAAAAATGCGGTTTCCCATCCCCTAGCTATAAAGCCCTAGTTTGCAAAGAGGTTACAAAAGGATCAATGAAACCTAATTTTACAAATGTATTAATCAGGAAAAGTGTAGAAAAAATTCTCTAAGGCTTTGTCTAAGACCAGTTCAAATAACATTAAGACCAAATGCTATCACTGAACTTACTCCACAGAGAGACTACTAACTGTTTCTGAGATGAATTTCTACTTTTTTATGACCTAGGTTATAAATTATCATTGAACAGTCACATGTCATACTCTTAAGCTGTTCAGTAACTGTGCATTATTTATATTGTTATATTTTCCTACAATGATGCTGTAATAGTTTTGACAGAGCTGTGATGCTTGTTCTGCAATACTTTGGTAATTACTCTCAACATATGTTATTTAAAAAATGTTGAGAAAATAAATACTTTATTTAATGTGCCATAATTCATATTTGTATCTTACAGACATAACATGAAACTGTATACAAATACAGATTAAAAAATAACTCACGAGCAAGGAGCAGTAAATAATATTTATTATTAATTACATTTACATAAAAATCAATTCATAAAAAGACAATACCAAGATTGATTGTGCTGAAATACTGGTGTCCATGGAGATGACTGGCTGTGGAGTGAAAGTTACATTGCATAGCTTGTAGTGACATGTGAGTGAAGTGATGCAAGAAAGTGCATTTGAAGTTAGAGACTGTGGCATTTTCTTGTTCATCAGGGTACAAAAAAAATCACAGTTGGATCTCAGCAGGCTCTTAAATCTTAACATTTCCCATTGATTGACACATTATCACCACATCACCTTACCCTGACAAATATCAGCCATATTTATACAGTAATGCCTCACAGCATCATGAGACAAACATTCAAGCACACTGATGTGAACATGTTCAAAGCAGAGTAAGACACTGATTTAACAATACACATAAACGGTAAATTTCAGAAGTGATCTTAATAAAATCATGAATGTATGTGAAATGGCAAAAACTGTACTGTATACAGATCCCATAGTGATCTGTAAACAGCTCGTTTGTGTGCATTGCTTGTCCCAAAACAACAAATCTACACAGCACTGCCAAGAAATAAAGCTGAGAAATACACAATGTGGGAGAAAGAGAAGTCAGATCTTCAGGTATGAGTATATCTTTTCACCAGACTAATCAATAGTTTAACAAAGAGGCTGAAAGTGGCTTTGTGGAGGTTCTCTTCAGTCAAAACTACAACACCGTGCCTATTCAAAGCAAAAGGGAAAACTCCTGAGATGAGCATTTTTTCACAAGCATACCTTAACCTGTGTTTAAAAAGAAAACAACTTTACATTAACATTTAATAAATATGACAATATTCTATCAGAAACATAGTGGTTCACCAATACTCAAAATGGTTCATACAAGTAAGCACACAACAGAGTAAAAAAAACATAGTTGGAAAAATATAATACAATGTCATAAGGTATATAAAAAAATGAATACATACAATGATTAAATTAACTAATAATTGAGCAAAAGTCCTTTCAGATGTTGCTTATCTACTAAAATTAGATATGCATGGTTAAGATAAGTTATAATAAAGAAGTGACTGTCATTTTGTCTTAGATTTTCTGCTATAAATTGGGAAATCCTGACAAATCTTTCAGAAAACACTCTACAGGATACTTGCTAATCTTCTTAAAAAATGAGTACAATAATAGAAGATGTCTTTTATTTTCAAAAGTATGCTAAAATGACAAAATGGATACTGCAACCTTTCACCTTTCTAAGATATCTCCAGTATCCTTAATTATCTTTTGCAGCCAGCAGAAAATGTAACGGTGAAATGTTAAGTACTGGAGCCTCCACTGTTTGATGACAGCAGAGGTGTTTTCATTGTCGTACTTTCCTACTATTTAAAACTGTCTCTACAAGCTTCCAGAAAAAGTACAAGAGTTATCAAAGTTTTCTCCTGTCTAGAGCACAGATTGCACAGTGACATGTGCTCAGCAAATATGCATGCCTCGTCACACTGCTGGTGTTTTACTTTTCAATCAGTAACACAAAAGACAATTTTGGCTGTTTGGAAATATTTTGGTCACAAAGACAAAGACCTTTACGTTTTAGAATTGAGAGGCTCTTACCCTTATTAAGGTAACAAACTACAGCTGGGAAGTTACAAGTAACATTTATGCTAATTTGGATTGCAGCTATCAGTTTCTCATGTTGAAAATCTTTGGTTGTGAGATTGAGTCAATGACCTGTGGTCATACTGTGAAACAGGCTGATTGCCAGTCAACAACACTCTCACAACTAAAGATGATCTGACAAATATCAAGCAGAAAAATCATCTAGCATTGCTGCTGCTAAGACAGAAATCTTCTTTTGACTAGCCCTAAATGCTTCCCAACTTTTCTCTCTTACCTCAAACCTCTTCCCTCTCTTTTTAGTGTCCAGCTCAAAGAATAACAACTGTACCATCAATAACCACAGTTAATTTAATCTTGAACTGATGCCTCTGTTGGACTTTTTGACATTAATCTGTTGCAACAAGAGTTACTTTTAAGATTTTTTAAAATATTTTACATATTTAAGCTTTGTATGATTTCTGGATTTGCACACTGTATGCTGTAGTTGCAAGCTAGCTACCTGAGCAGATATTCCAAGTAATTAAATAGCATCAGATACAATATAAATAAAAAAAAAATAGGAGAATATAAGCTACTTTAAATGGGATGCATATTCAACTTTAAAAGATTAGGAGAATGACTTGAAGAAGTTACTGATTGCTTTGAAAACAGAATTTAATAATTAGTTCAATAATTTAGAGCTAGTTTTCTGATGAGGGTGGAGAATGAAAAAAACAGGATGTCATGCACTGACAGATTAATATTCATCATAAAAGGATGTAACAACACTGCTCATTATTTTTTAAACCTAAAATCTGATCTGTTCTCTGTGGTGCTGTTAATAATTTATAGAAGCCAATGTTTTTTCTCTGGTGATCATTTGCTGCCAAAACAAAGCAAATATGCAGATTGCTCATTGGTTGCTGTTTCATTTTGATTCAGCTTTCATCTTGATTCATCTCCTGTTATTAACCTATGAAAAATACTCCACTAATTGCAGGAGTAAAAATGTTCACTCCATGGAAGCCACAATTTAAGATGAATATATTAACACTTTTAGTAGTCATGTTCAGACATGCCAGCTTCACATGGACATGTTCATAAACATATGATTATCACAGCAGGCAAAATAATTTTAGCTAAAATGCTGTCCAGTTGTCTGAAAAATACAACTTACTGCAAATGATTAGCTAAAGAAACAAACTTTTGTTGCTAATTTATTGCGAATATAATCAATCTTACTGCAATGCAACAAGGAATAATGCAAATAGAAAACATTATTATTATGACTGTATTATAGGAATAATTGTTGCTTTTTATTTTAAATAAAGTACTTGAATCATGGTATGACATTTATGTTTAAAACTTTTGTGTTGATATTGCAATACTGTGATTCCTTCATGTTTTTATTGAAGGTTTTCATACTGAATGCTACCTTCCTCCAGCACTGTATTTTTCACTTAGTCTGCATCATCCCTACGAACACTGGGGTTGACTGTCCTGAAGGATTAGTTTCTTCAGGCACTTTTAGACACAATTAAGTCTTTACCCAAGACCAAATATACTATGGTATTAACAGCAGAAGCTGAAATGACAAATAAAAACTTGGCATAATAGTGTTGTACTGAGTGCACTCAAGTGAATTCAGTTCAGTGGTAACATTAACAGGCACACTCTAAGATCATTTGCTCAACTGAATGTTTTTGGTGTTGTAAAAGTAACTCAGAAAAAGAAAAGGAATATATAAAAACTCCTCCCACGTATTCTGTGTGTCCGTCTGTCCAATTCATGCATTCATGGCTCAGACCTCAGAGCTGTTGTGGCAGTCTTGCATCCTCACCACCAGCATGGGTTCGGTGCTGACAGAACCTTTCACCACCTCCTGCACTCCCTCGCTCCATACCTCCTTCCCATCCTTTTGTCTGGATTTCAGTACCAGTGCAATGGTAACAATAATGAGGACTGTCAGCAGCAGCCCCACCAGTACCCCCACAATGCTCACTAGACTTTCCTCTTGATTGTCAGCGTTCAGCTCACCAAGTTCTCGGCCACCAGGGAACAACTCATCTGATCCCCTCGACCTTCTCTTGGTGCGGTCTAAAGCAATATGCATAATGTTGGTCCCTCGGCCGTTATCTATTCCAATATCTTCTGCAATTGCTGGGATTTTGTCGTGAGCAGATCTTTTTCTGCGATGGCTTTTTGTGCCAAATGATGTCAGAGTGGAAACAAAAGAGTGGTACTCTAGGCTGCGTTTCCCAATGCCCCTGTTGGTGTTCTCTTTGGAGCGAACGGTGTAAATGGTGTGTATATACCATTCGCGCCCTGCAGCGACCTGAGGATGAGAATAGCTATGAACACTAAGAAAAACGGTCTCAGTAATTGTACATTCTCTACATTCTACTGCATAAAGCACATATGGATAAGCATTTTGTTTCCTATTAAAATAGTCACATTCACAGTCCATATTTTCCAGGAAATAGACAAATGCAGTTTTTTTCAGTGATACCAGCTAATACAAGATATTAAAGACAATCTAGACAGTTTTTAAAAAAGGGGGTCTCAAACTATAGTCCTTATGTGTTGTGGTCCTACAACTTTTAAATGTCTTTCTGGTCTAACACACCTGAATAAAATGGCTTAATTGAATCCTCAGCATACAGCCATGTTCTACGGAACCTTGCTAATGACCTTAACATTTTATTCAGGTGTATTGAAGTAGACACAAAAACACAAATTTGAAGAACATTGATCTTCGAGGAGTGTAAGACCCCTGATTCAAAACATTAATAAATCCACTCTTCTGTCTCAAGCATTTACAGCATGAAATCTCCTCTGGTCCTTATAAAAATGATTAATGGATTAAATGGCAGAAAGGCTAAAAAGCTTCCATCAATGAGACATAGCATACCTGGAACATGGCTGTTGAGTCCAGGCTAAACCCATCAGATCCTGACTTTCTGACAAGAGATACAGCTGATGGATCGTCTACTGCCAGCACCGCATTAAAACTGACATCTCCAAACACACGTGCCTGAGTCTCTGGCTGGGCCTTGTCCTGGTAAGTCAAACAATATTGATTTTTAGATAAAAGAAGGTAGAGAAAAAAAGATTTCTCAACGATTCACACTTTTAAGTTTTAAAACTTTTGTATACTCACAAGAATCTTGAATCTGTATAGCAAGGATGGAGAGTCAGCGAGACAGCCAAATTCAAACTTGGTTGGATTATATTTGGGCACATAGCCATCAGCACCAGTGCAGAGAAACACCTTCTCTATGCTGCAGAAGAAAGAATCTCCCAAATTCTGCACTGGATCCACCATGACACGACCATATATTGTGTCACCTAAAAGAAGCAAATAATGTGTCAGTTCTATATGCTAACATTGTGAATCTTGAATGTTGATATTTTGTTCTATTTTCATCCCTTTTTAAATGTTTGAGCCTATTGCGCTTTAGCAAAGCTAATTAAGTGGAGACTATATATTTATTAAATGTAATGCAGCTTTGCAAAATGAATACAGGAAATTAAACGTCTCACCTTCAGAAAAAGTGACGTCACTCTCCTGTTCAAAACCCACAGAGCCATCAGAAAGCCAGAGGCTCTTCTGGGACAGCAAGAACATCTGAGTATTCAGACTAAATTCCACTGCAACTGGGTCGCTCACCTACAGAGAGATTAAGCTATGTCAGTGAGTCAAGGCAAAAAGTGACAGAAAAACAAATACAAATTGTTCATGAGTGGATTTTCCTTCAAAGGATTACACTTACTTGCTGAAATCTAATGTCGAGATCAAAAGTGAGATATTCTCTGGGATTGCAAACAGGTGGAACAGTGTATTCCATGTTCTGAGATGTTGTACATGGGATCAAATGCACTGTGTATGTTCCAGAATAATCTCTGATCTGTATACGAAAAATACAAAAGTAAAGGGCGTTCCAAAAATGTGTTTGTTAAAAAAAGGAAATATTACATAAGACCAGCTAAAAACAGGTTTTTATAGAGTATTTCTTCAAAAAGGCAGAAATACTGCCTTTTTGACTTGAATTTCAAAAATAAACAAACTTTTCAGTTCTATAATTTTTTTGGGATGCATCTGTGCTTTATAGCAATAGTTTATATCATGTTAACAGCACTCAGAACAATTATTGCTTCTCTGTTAAATACAATCTATTACAGGTTGCAGATGTTTAACACTTTTGAAGAAGTGCAAT
This sequence comes from Xiphophorus maculatus, assembly GCF_002775205.1. NCBI lineage: Eukaryota > Metazoa > Chordata > Actinopteri > Cyprinodontiformes > Poeciliidae > Xiphophorus > Xiphophorus maculatus. The sequence goes on from NC_036453.1 coordinate 29,544,114, forward strand.
AATACTTAAGGTTAGCACCCAATGAGTCTCATACTGTCCTAATCATGGGATGAAAAAAGCCGCATGCCCTCTTACAGCAAAATCAGAGAGCAAGGTCCATTGCTGGACTGGCTGGTTGTAGGTGGGCTCAGTCCTCACTAAGGTGAGGTTAAAGGTCAGGCCTGGGTGGTCCACACTCATCACCATGGATGACATGGATGTTGCTAGAGACATTTTAAGAAGTTTAAAAGTGATATCAGCATCAACAATATTTATTTTTGTTTTAGGAATCAGCAAGTTTCATTGTAAAATCATGTCAGTCAGTATTACCGGTTGTTTTGATTCTGCCTGAAGAATGAGACTCAACAAACAGACCCCTGAAATGAGCTTTCGTGCGGAAATTCACCACCAAACGTCCCTGCTCATTGATGCGCATGCTGGTAGGATACAACGATCCTATGAAAAAAAAAATATATATATATAAATTCAAAAGAAAATTAATTTCTTTTAAGAAACACTACTCTTTCTGATATGGGAACTTACCCTGGAGCTCTGCCTGTGGGGGGCTGCCGATGCCCTCCTGCCACAGAATTGCTGTGTCATACACAAAAGTGAGGCGCAGCTCTGACTGGAGGTCAAAGTGCTGCCAGCCACCGGTGCCCAGGGGTGAGTGGAACACATAAGACACGTAGAGAGGCACACGCAGGGTTACGTAAGATTGGACCAAGTTCAGCACCTGCAGGAAATTTCAAGTGGAAATTAGTTGTTTCTATTTACCTTAAAAATAACTGAATGCAGACATCTGATTTTTATGCTGTTGTTATATAGATAAGTCTCTCATAGAATGAAATTCATATTCTATATATATAAAAAAGTACTTCCATCCATCCATCCATTTTCTGTACACCCTTGTCCCTAGTGGGGTCGTTAGAAAAAAGTACACTTGGTATTTACTTAAAGCAGTTTAGTAAAACATTTCACAATCTTTCAGATTAAGAAATGATTGCAGGTTGAAAACCTATAATAAGTACAGGAAAGATGTAACAGATGAACACAGTGCTCTCCTCCTCAAGGTCCTTGAAGTCTCCTACTCCTACTCAGTGGGTTCAGGATACAGAAACGCCTCCTTGTGTTATACACAAACAACCAATGATGTAGGCTGATACCGACATCTCTTTTACCTTTCAAAGCAACTGTTTCAACAATAAAAAACTTTCTACTGATCACAACTGAATACTGTATATATATTAAAACATAAACATGTTTAAATAATTCACTGCAACTTATTCAGTCACATTCATATGCTATAAACACCGTGCCCAAAATGCTACCACTAGATGTCCCTGTACACCAATATTTTGGTATTATTCAATCTGCCTTTAAAGATTTGAATTACAGGACTTCACTCAAATTAGATTAGAAGTTCATCTTTAAAATATACATAACTTACACATTATATTTAACCGGCGTAGAGTGAACATGATTTGGATATTCATATTCTATATTCTACCAACCTGGAGGAGAAAATGCCCTGCTCTAGTAGATTTACAGCTGTGCCATACTCTTTCTATTTTCACATGATGGACTGAACATTGCTCCAAGAGATGCCCAAAAATTGAGATATTGTTTTATAACATAGCCCTGCTTTGAATGCCTCTGTAACATCATCACTGACCTGTTTGATACATTCCCATGAATGTCACATTTTTCAGATTTCAGCTTATGTTATTGTTAAAGTTAAATCTTTATTGCAGTTAGTATCAACTAATCTGTGCTCTTTGATTTATGTATCCACCTGGAACCAGAAGGCAGTGAACACCTTGGAAATGTTGTTCTTTTTCTTGTTCCAGGACAGCAATTACAACTGGAACACAGGTCTTGTGGATCACAAACCTTACATGTAACTACTGTGTGTTGCCAGCAAAAGTTATTTTTACTTCCTCTCCATCTCCTTCTGCATTGCATACACACTCACATTTATACCAAACTTCACACATGCAGTCTAATCAGCAAAAAAGAAGCTGAAAGATCAAAGGCTGGAGGAGAACAAAAGAGCAGCAGGACAAGAGCAGGGGTCATTTTCAAAGAAACTATATAAGAACCACTATAAAATTGCAGAGTAAACACTACAACACCTGCAGAGAGAATGTAAACAGAAATTTTGATTTTCTAAGGATCTGGTCACAATAAATACATTTGACAGAGCTATCTAAAAATCGTTTGAAAGATAGATTTGTGGAAATCTTCAAATATAATGGCTTCAATTGATGATGTTAACAGTTTTGTGTCAATCTAAGCAGTGTTCAGCATTAAGAGAATCAATAGCTGTCTAGACTCGAGATAAACTTTGAGTGTTTTGTGTGTTGGTGTGTACTTTCTCACTGAAAGATGTCCCAAACAGGTGTCCGGAATTAGCAAACAAACGTACAAACCTCCACTGAATGAAACATTTAAAGGAGGAAAAGAGATATGGCGCTGCTCTGTCTATGTCACCTCCTCATTCAGACGTCAATGTGTAAATAGACTGAGCATACACAACAGGGCACAAACAGGCCACAATCCACACAAAGGCAGCAGTCGCCCAAATGTACAAACAATCTCTAGATTGAATTTTAAAAGCTCTTTTGGACAAAGGTTACACACACCTGTCCATCTGTGCCTATTGTACCTCCACAGTCCGTAAGCAGTTCAGACATGTGGTAGTAGCTGCTGAACTCCCACAGACATGCTTCCAGGTTCAGGTTCCTGTAGAAGCGCAGCGTGCTGTTCCCCCGCAAAGAGACGCTGAACTGGTAGGGCGCAGACTCCCCCATGCTCTCTGGGCTGCGTGTCGAAGCAGTGATGAAGCTGTGACCTGTTGTGACCTCATTGAAGTCAAGCAAATTTGAACAGCGGTGGTTTCCGACTCGGGTTCCATCTGGACTCAAAGTCAGGTCAAAGTTCATGAGGGGCCGAGTGGAGATTACTGGAAGCATACCTGCAAAATTGAATGGGAAAAGATTCCAGGCATGGTCAGGTATCTTTGAGAGATACCGTGCTTTGCAAAACTTTATTTTAGTGGGATGTTATATGAAAGACCAACATAAAGTAGTGCATACTTGTAAGGTGAATGTAAAATGATACATTGCTCTCAAACTGATTTCTAAATACAGTCTAAAAAGTGTGACCTACATTTGGATTTTGTCCCGCAGAGCGACACTTTGCAGAGTCACCTTTTGCTCTAGTTAAGTGCTTTATAATATACTAAAATATTTAACATTTGTTCTTACCCAGTCTGTTTGTTTAGGTGGACAGCAATATTTTGGTGTGTTCACACTTGTCCCAGACCTTTTCTATTTTCAGAGGATGTAATGAATAGTGCTCTGAAACATGTCCCAGCTTTTTAGATAATCAGAGTCAGATGAAGGAAAAGGCATATCAAGCCACTCCCAGAAATAATTGAATTCTAAGACACAACAAAGATCTACAATTTTTACATTTTTTTATTGAGAATGAGAATATTAATACATTTGATTTGATGGTTTCAGCACAGACAAACAAAAATGACTTCAAATTGTTTAAAAATTAAATTTAGGATTTAAAGGAATTTGTAGACTTGCTTTCTAAAACTGCAAAAATTAATCTTCATTGTTTGATGGTTTTGCTAACCATCAAACAATGCTCAGTTTATTCCCAAATTCATCTTACCAATTGTTTATAAAGGGGCTACAATATATATTTTTTACATACATACATTGTGTCATTTTAAAGCACAATCAAGTAACTATGTTACCTTCAGTTGTTTACTAAAGACTAAAGGGGACTTCATAGAAAAACTTACCCTAGTCCAATATTTTACACAAATTTGTACTATTATTACTTAAGTCTATCATATGAGCAATAATGAATTATATTGACTATATTTTTAAGGGGCAAAATGCAAAAAGGTTTGATCGCAAAGAATTGGAAAAAATACAATAAGCTTAATAAGTGATGAATAGAGAATCAAAACCAAAATTAATATCAAGGAGTAGCCTTGATGCTGGTCTTTTTTTGCCAGGATTCAATAAATATTCTGGCTGCCATGCTGCTGCTGATCCCCAGTGGTGAATATTACTCACACTACATTACACTTGACTTCATTGGTGGAAGCAGACCTGCCTCCAGCTCCAAACTTACCATCTATGTGAGGCATGGTGATGGTCACTTTGATGAGGTTAGGGTGTTTCTGGTCATCTGCTCCGGTGTAGCGCAGCTTTGCAGAGAACGGTTCAGCGCCCACAGTTCCCATTTTACGAGGCTGACACACACCTTTTTATGACAAAAAATAAAACCAGAGACAAAAGCACAAACTGCAAATCAAAGTAAGAATGGCTCATCAATGTGCATGAGTCTCTTTTGGAAGAGAAAAAACTGATTTGGAGATTTCTACACAAATGATTGTTACCAAGTCAGGTAGTGATTTCCATATTTGCAGGAATACACGACGACCACCCAGTGAGAGCAGGTCTGGACTTGTTGCTTCCAGGATGTGTAGGTGGAAAACAGCATAAATGATTGCGTAGCAACAGCAAAAACCAAGCATTCTTTTCTCTTTTTGAGAAATGACTGATAGCTCTGAACCATTCTCAGAAAATAGCTTGTAGAAGCACTAAATTATGGGATACTTGAACTGTTATAATGAGGGGAAAAGAGTGCACATGCTGTTAAACTGTTCTATTTTTGCATAAAGCTGATCCATGTCGTAATGGATCATTTTAACTCACAATCTTAAAGTCAATTTTCAAACTAACACCAAAGTAGATTAAATTAAATCAATTTAAGAAGGAGACAGAACATTGTTTAAGACTGCTGCGTCTTAAACAATCAAGCTGGGGAAAAATTTCTTATTATAGACCATCTATAAAGTATTATTAATTGATGAGTTACTCACTGGGTTTCCCCCTCAGTGGTGGGTGTGGGTGTGTGGGGGTGTTTGTACGTGTGGGTACGAGTGCTTGACCTTTTATATCAACAGTGTGATGTCAGGAACAGACTCTTTGAAAAGTGTTAAGGTTAACAAGCATGCACGTTATTAAAATTTTCTATTTTTGCATAAAGCTGATCCATGTCAAAATGGATCACTTTAACTCACAATCTTAAAGTCAATTTTCAAACTAACACCAAAGTAGATGAAATGAAACCAATTTAAGAAGGAGACAGAGATATTATTTTTGATTACCTACTGGAAATACATAAAATGTTGCAAGTCCTTGAGTAGTTAAATGTTGGGAAGGAGTAGCAATCCATTTAAACAGAGGTATTCAAAGTAAATGAGTAAACACAATTTTAAAAAGGTCTGAAAAAAAGCCAAACTGAGATTTCTGAAATGCAAAGGTTTCCAAACTACCTTAATTACATTTTTGTTCATGAGATTCTCTTTTTCAAAATAAGTGTGTTGCACACACATAAAAAACAATGGCCCCAAAAACCTAGCTTCTCAAAGAAGAGAAGGTTTTATATTATTCAATAGAAAGCTCCACTGTATTATTTAAAAATCCCATTTCCTGAAGATTCATAATTCCTAAAGAACAAAGCTCTTTCTTTGTGCAGTAAGGGAATCAAATCGCTATTAGATATCTCTTGCTTCCCTCTGGGTAAGTGAAAATGCACAGAATGGGGTTCCTTCATTGTTTGCCTCTCACCTTCCTCCTGGCTGATGGTGACAATGGGGCTGTTGAGCTCCAAACCTTCCTCCCCATTAGAATTAACAGCTCGAGCAGCGCACCGCACCCTCGAACCTGCCTGGAAGTAGATCGAGTCCAGCGAGATCATCTTAGAGGAGGTAAAGAACGTGTCAAAGTCCACCTCCCTCATGGGGCTGGTGACGCCATCGGGACCTGCTGGGGCACTGATAAGCCAGCGGTAGCGGGTCAAGGTGTTGTTGATGTGCTCGCTGACACAGATAGGACCCGTCTTGTCATAGTCTGGGTATTTCGTGTTGCAAGCCTGCAAGATGGGGCACAGGGGGTGTGGGTGGGTATAAAAGACAGCAGAGACGATCAAATTCAGATGTTTCAATATGTTATGTTCTTATAATGGAGTGTTTATAATTAGCTTTTGGATATTTAGTAGGGTAGAGATAATGGATGAAGAGGTGAGCTTTAAAGAGATTCTGCAGATTTGCTTTTAAACCTGTTGACATTAAGCCCCTCTGGTGCAGCACTCAACACTTTTTTGATTTTTTTTTTTTTTTGACAAGACTACTTCATTTTGCCTCCTTCGATAGTCTCACACACACACTGCAGCAAAACAAGCACATCCACTCTCCTGTACTCACTTGCTCACACACAAACCACACACAGCAGCCACCTGAGGATCAAATGACTTAACACATCACGAGAATCCACTTAAGAGTCCCACCGAGACAGTGTTTTGAGAGTGGAAGTGATCTTCCATGTGTGAAAGAGGGAGGACTGCAGCCCAGCTAAACCATGCAGTGTGCCTTTATAATGACAGGCAGGCCAAAACCTGGAGGACAATTTAATTATTAGCTTCCTGGGTGGTTGTGGGGGTGGACGGTAGTGGGGTAGAAGTGTTCTGATATGGTTTTGCTGTCTTCATTAAGGGAAAACGATCAAATTTGGTTGATCGTTTTGGTTGGCAGTGCTATATTTCTGTCAATTTCTTAAAAATAGTTCCAGTCAGATGTGCTGCTTGACTCACTGTGACACAGATGACTGGGTAGCCAGCTGGTGGGTGGAAGTTGTCCGCTGTCCTGGCGACATCATCGTAATGAAGCAGTGACATGACAAGGGGTGAGGAGGGGAAGGTGACATCAGCCATGCTGTTGGACTCCTCAATGTAAACTATAGCTTTCGTCACCTGTTCAAGAAAGAGTTTGGGAGTGATGACAGCTGCCTGTCTTTAAATTCTTTATTCAGATTCTTCTTCAACTACACCCTTTTCTGTTTCTATCTCAGGCTCTTTTAGTGTGCTGGATGCTCTTTCCTTTTCTTAAATGATCTATTATTTATTGTGAAATATTTTCATTACAGCAAAGTGCTGCTGTTGTCTGTTCAGCACACTCCTAAAAAACAGATCCCTCGTCTCTCAGGGACTGACTGACCTGAATAAATATGGCTCTATACTTCTTTTCACATTTACAGTTTGTAAAGCTCCCCAAATTAAGTGCAATAGTAATATTGTGGTAAAAGGAATGAAAGCATGACTGACCTGAGTTTCAGCCACCATGTTTTCATCAGGCTTTAGATGGACTGTAAAAGCCTCCCTCATTTCTCTGACTCCATCAGCCAATACCTCCACCTCTATGACATGTTGTTTCTCCCCCTGTTTAAACTTGATGTCTGGGCACAGACACAAACAGCTTTAAATGCAGCTAATGAATTGCACAAAAACAGGACAAACACATCATTAGCAAAAGTGTTTGTGTAATGTATTCATCTCTGTCATATTTATGTGGCAACAAAAACAGATGCCATCAAGGCCAGGGTTCTCTTTCATTATGCTTAATGTACAGATCCACTCAGGAAACAAAAAGGCAACACACATTAAACTAGATGTTTTAATACCTTACAGTATGTATGATGGTATTTCTGGCAAAGTTGTATGAAAATCCGAAACTAAACATTTGATTAGCTAAAAATTTCTTTAAAAATCTCACAGTGAGAGGGATCTTTGAGCATGGACACCTAAGTGTCCAAGACTCAGTGGGTTGCTGGTTTGAATCCCCACTCTGTTTCTGCACAGTTTCAAAGGTGTTTCATCTTTTTGAAGAAGACTTTTGAATAAAAAAAAGTGATGCTGTGACATAATATTGCAAAAAAAATGACACACTTTCCATATATGAAAGTAATGAGAAATGCAAGAATCAACTACAAAAAGGGTAAAATTTTAAAAAGGCTGGATGTCTTCATCCACACAAGTTAAACGTGAGACTTTCTGAAAGAGCTGAATGGAATCATCCAACTAGGAGAGTATGAACAGATGACTGAAATTCAATTAAAAATTACATGATCCTTCACCAGAGTTTTGCAGACATTTCGCTCCCCTTTATGAAAGAAATTAACATCCCTAGCCAATTTGGTTGGTACTTATTTTTTCTTGCTTCTTTTACAGATACAGGAAATTATTTTAATCTTTTACTAATTCAAAATGAAAATTGACCAAAAGTATGTCTTAAAAGTAATGTTTTTGAAAAGCTGATTTTTAAAGTTTTTGAGTACTTTTAATTGTCTTCGTTATACTAATAAGTACTCAAAGGAAAAACAGATAGTAAGTTGCACACAAATGATGGTTTTAGCATTCTTACGAAGAACATCTGTTTTTACATATTTTGGTGAACTTCAATTGTGTTTTGCACATTTGGGAAAATATTGCTTTTCCTTAAGAAATTTTAGTCATTTTTATGCAGATTTTTGCAGTCCTGCTGACCTTCTATAACAACTTCTAAAGTGTTTATAAAGTTCACCTTGAGACACTGGGTAATAATCCATTCCTGAGACGGCTGACCCATCTTTGGTATGAACCCGAACCACTGACACTTTTGATGTGTCGCCAACTCGTACCACAGGGATCTTCACAGTTGCCACAGTCCCAGTTTCCTTCGGTTCATTAATGTTGAACTTGGTTTCTGCAAACCGAATGATTGGTTCTGGAAAATAAAAAAGAAGACAAGTACAGCAAAATAAAATCTTAAAACGGTCAAATTATAGAAAACGTCCTACTTGGCACCACAGCCTAACATATCTGACCAATAGTTTGTTCTTTGTCTCACTTACTGTCAGCTGTGTCCTTTATTTGAAGCAGAGCCTCATTAAGAGATCCAACTGATGCGCCAAACTGTGAGCTGCTCTTTGGTGTCCCTAAGACCAGCCTTAGCTCTTCAACCTCCTCGTACAATGCATCATCAACCAGTGACAGGATGCACGGCTTCTCCACCTCCCCTAATGTGAGGAGAAAAATTGTTGACACAAAACAATTAAAGCCTTAATTTAAAAGCAGACTAAACAAATTTGACTGTTCTCCAAAGCAGTGATTCCCCAAAAATTTAAAAACTGACTCAGAAGAATAGCAGAATTTTTAAAGAGGTCTTTGGAGGACTAAAATTGGAGTTATTCTTTTTAAGTCGCTAAATCCTGAACTCTTACTCCTGCACAAAAGTATAAAAAGCTGAATGTTTTTTGTAAAATTGTCCAAAAAATATTTTATTCAACAAAGTTTTCTTTATGGCTTCATGGACCATAAGCACAAGTACAAACATAGGGTATGCATGTGAGCATGATATAAGGAGTGCATACTGTCTACGCAAAGAGTGGGGTCTGTCTAAAAGAGATTGGAAACCACTGCTCTAAAGCAATAACATTCTTATAAATGTAAATATTAACTCAACATAAAATTACGATTTAAAATATACAAAGTATAAAAAAACATAAATGTTTGATCAAATATACCAGGTGAAAAAGTGATGATAGAAGCATCTGTGTTGGGACGCTCCTCGAAGTCAGAGGCAACTTGTGCGGTGCCCTGACGGGAGTAACAGCGAACAGAGGATTTGTGCCAGATGTCGCCACTGCGGTACACTGTTGCTGTTATCTGACCATCACTCTCCTCTCCACTGTAAACCGGTTCACGAAAATGGACCTTCGGCACTGGCGATCAAATGAAATGAACAGTGATAAAATTTCTATTGCATCATAGATGACCTATGTCATCATTTTTAATGATAACAACAATGCAATGAATGAAAACAATAACATGTAACATAGTATTGGTGTGTTATTATTATTGTGTGTATTGACAGAGAATTATTCAATAACTATAGATAGGCAAAGAATCATGAGACAAGGACCGTGACCTTATGTAGTCTATGCTTATCATACAGTATGTTTATTTCATATTCAAAGCTATAAACAGAACAGAATATGTAAAGGTTCAATTTTATTACTTACTGTCAGACTGTGAGTCATTGATGAAGACTGTAGCTTTTCCAGGTTCTCCTAGAATACCATTCACAGGCATTTGCAGAACTAACTCAAAGCTCTCGGCCCCCTCCAGCTCTGGCTGTCCCATATCGTCCAAAATTGTGACCTTAAATGTCTGCATGCTGACACCTGGGGCAAAGTCCAAATTATGACTTATGCCCACATAGTCAATACCAGCTGCAAATAGAACAGAGAGAGGGAAAAAACAGGATTTTGTTGAGGAGACATACAGAATAAAGACTTATGAGGATTAGTGATACATTTAATTATTTTCAAAATATTTAAAACCAATATTTGATTGGAAACCTGCCTTCAGCAGAAGCACGCTCCACCTTCCGAGAACGGACTGTCACAGTCCCCGTTTTGGACAAATCGGTTCCTGTCCTCCACACATTGACCTCCACATAGCCATCACTTTCATCCACATGATACTGGACCTCTCCAAAGTAAAACACGGGAGCTGCAGAATGGTGACAGAAAAATCAGGTTGGCTGGCAAATAAACGTGTTGTCAACATAAAATATCTATTTATGCTTAAATGTGTTTGAAAAGTTGCAAGGGTTGATCAAACGCATTGACAAATCCTGACTTTAAGCTTCATTGTTCAAGGAAAAAACTTCCCATTGTATTGAGTTCAATATCCCTTATTAAGGTACCAGGTTGTTGGTGTCAGCTGGTCTCAGTATTTCACAAACTGCTGATCTATTTTATGCCCAAGGGTCTCTTGCGATAATATCAAGCATGCAGCAGTTTAGCAAATGAAAATGCCTTGTTGATGTTAGAGGTGATAGGGGGACAGATAAACTGGTTTGAAAAGACAGAAAGGTAACAGTAGCTCAAATAATTTGTTACATAAAAAAGTTATAAGTAATACTATCTTTGAAAGCACATACAATCAAACCTGTGATGAGCATAAAGTAGTTTTCTCAGATTAATCTTTAGATTTTATATACCTGTTACTCCTGTTTGACTGAATTATTTACTCCTATTTTATGTTGGTAATGATGTTTCTCATTCTAGACTCCTCCATTTTATGCCCTACCTGGTATCCATCTTTCTGCGTGTGCGTACATGTAGTTAAGTTATCTTTGCCTGTACACCGTGTTAGCTTTGACTGTAGTCTAAAAGGCTTTGTTTCTGCTAGCCTGTAGTGTATGACATGGTTTCAGTTTTCTGGATTTCTAACCTGTCTGCAGATTATACATTATCCATCCTGTGACACCTTTTGCCTCAAAGATTTCTGGATTATTCCACCTTGTTGGACAATATATCTGTGCGCTGACCCGTTTCTCCATTAAAGGAAATGAACAGAGTTCCTGTGTAATTTGTACATTTGAGTCCTTTGTCTCTGACTTGTCAGCCTAATAGAACCATGAAGCAGATGGCAGCAGGAGTAGACCACACTGAGTGTCCCTCCTGTCAGCTAGGAATGGGAAACTGAGGCTAAAATTTGCACAAGCTCACCAAAATTTGGCAATAGTTTTAAAAAATACTGCTTGGTTCAATGAGTCTTGATTTCAGCTGGATCCATGATAAAACCATGAATCCATTTTACTTTGCAGCAAACATCCATGCTGGTGACAGCAGTGTAAGGAGGGAAGGATGAGGCAGCACTACCAGGATCATGTTAACAGATACACCTAATGCATTTAATACACTGGGGGCTGCTCTGTTGTAGCCTGAATTACTAATTCAGAAACTCCAAATTACAGAAGAGGATGATTCGACAACTGTCTGGATCAATAGCTATACATCAATGACTGAATTATTCCTGTTTCTTTATTGATATTAGCGCCATGCAATTACTTTCTACTCTGTTGATGTGAATAATACTTTCAACAACTACCAGAGCCTCAAGGCTCTCTGCATTTTATACTGTTATAAACTATTTCAGTCTTTTAGGACTATTTAAGTAATTATGTTTTAGTTAACAGCTATGCACATAACTTGATTTAGTTCATTAAAAATGTTTTAAATATATTCAATACAATGTATTTGTATGTCATAACAAAAACATAAAACACTGTCAATCTTCCACGACGATAACATAATACTGTTTGCACAAAATATGAAATGTAACTATCAAATATAGATGTGCAGATGTACATTTACATTCTTCTTGTTGCAACACAGGCTTGACAAACAATTACAGAGCTGCTGCTGTACTTCAGCATACAGTATAATGTAACCAAACCTAGTAACAATTATCATTGAAAAGCAAAAAGCATAAAAAGCATTAAAAAATAAAAAATAAAAAAAAAATAAAAAATTTAACCTCAGCTTATAATACTGCTACTAGGGTAACACTGTTTACCTGTGTATTAACGATCTGGAGCATTTCCAGGTTCACTTACTGTGGGAACTATCTATTGGGCCGTAGACCGATAGAACAGAGACCAACCTAAAATAGCCATAAAAACAAATGTTCATCGATGTGTACCATGTAGAAGGTCCTGTCATCAGTTTACAGTTTACCTACTGCTTTAGCTTCAATCATTTTACAAAAGTGCTTTCTGGTGCTGATTTCCTGACTTTGACATCTTACCATTTACTTTAAACCCCACGTAACTATTCTATGCTTAAGTTTAAGATCAACATTTTAGTGTTTCTTTGTTGTTGCCACATGCTGGTTTAACACAGACCTGTCAGCAGGCACATGAATTATTTGTAAAGGCATAGCCCAGGGACAGGGGTTAAACACCCAACCGCACATTAGTCTGACGTCAAACTGCAGGGAGGCCTGACCTTGCAACCTTTCCTGTCCTCTCATTCAACTTCTCGGTTAATTGTCATTTGCCCTTTCACACAGAAACAGTGCCTCTGTTCATCAACTTTATTCGTTCACACAAAGCCAACTTTGGAGGGCAAAATGTTACGCTCTTATGTTTTCAGACAACATGATAGTATTTAACCTATTAGCTCCTTGGTAGGAGTTTTCATCTCTTTACTACACACAACTCATCAATCAATCTGTCAGTACTCTAAAAAATAAAAGGTTTACAGAATTTCAGCAGCAATACACCCCAATTCCTTTTTCAAGCTTTTGCAAATAACAAAGAAGCACACTGAGGGTGAAATAGTCCCACTGGGAGAAGGCTGAGTTTCTTCTCCTGACAAAAGAACTAAGTACTTTTTACAAATGAGGATGAAGTTAACACTGAAAACAAAGTCTCTCTGCATGCATGTCTTTATCTCTGGATGCTGAAGCAGTGAGATGACAAGACAGAGAAAGTGCCAAGCCCCTCCCCTCCCTTTTCCAAGAAAGCTCAAAGGCTTGTTTGAACAGGGATTGTTTCCTAAGGCAGTAGAGGCAGTCCAGTGTGTATTAGACAGATGCATCTTTCACAAGTTCTGCTGTCAAATGACAGTCGTTCTCACTTGCTTCTTCTTATATTCTGGGTTGTAATCTAAAAATAGCAACTGTCATATTACTTTTGTGAGAAGATAAAACATCAACCCCCTATCCCACCTCCACCCACCCATCTATCTATCTATCTATCTATCTATCTATCTATCTATCTATCTATCTATCTATCTATCTATCTATCTATCTATCTATCTATCTATCTATCTATCTATCTATCTATCTATCTATCTATCTATCTATCTATCTATCTATCTATCTATCTATCTATCTATCTATCTATCTATCTATCTATCTATCTATCTATCTATCTATCTATCTATCTATCTATCTATCTATCTATCTATCTATCTATCTATCTATCTATCTATCTATCTATCTATCTATCTATCTATCTATCTATCTATCTATCTATCTATCTATCTATCTATCTATCTATCTATCTATCTATCTATCTATCTATCTATCTATCTATCTATCTATCTATCTATCTATCTATCTATCTATCTATCTATCTATCTATCTATCTATCTATCTATCGCTATTGATTTTATTTAAGTGCTTTAACTGGTCCAGCAAACAATAACCAAAGCAGTGAATATAATAAAGGCTTTAAGAAAATTGTCAACAGTGCATTCTGACTCTAAGCGTCATGGAAGAAGTGACAGCTCAGGGTAACACCAAACATCAAGTGCAGCCTGTGCCCTCTCGTTCTCCTCTTTTACCTTTTCCTCCCACACACAATCAACAGATGTAGCGCTGGTTTGAAGTTCATTTAGAATTTGTGAATTTTCATGCTGGCAAAGTAAAAGAAAACAGCGCAGAATGAGTAGGTGGGGGGAAAAAAAATAACCATACATGGATAATGGCATTTGACCAATGAAAAAAGATGGGCCAGTTGCATGCATTTTCTTGATTTTCTACCAGTATTAATTGATGAACTGTGTATTTTTGCTTAACATATGACATAAATTCTGGCTAACATTTCTTTGCGCACAGAGAGGACCCCTGTGCAAACTTGCATACATGGCCTTCATGTCTGCCGTCACACATATCCCAACTTTTACACCACTTGATGAGTGATGAATGAGAGACACATCCTTTCTCCCTACTGGGGCCACGCCTCTGCTTTAGCACTTCAGTGTGTGACTGAAGGCTGGGGAAGGTGTGAAAACAAATTGCGATAATTACTACTTTGTGGGTGTCTGAAGGCATTTGTGTCACCGCTGCACCTTTAAATGCACTTTATAAAGCATTCTCAGCTGTACTTTTAAGCATCGTCCAGTTTTGGGAATACAGCTAAGAAATCAGACCCTACAAGTGTGTCTTTGTGTACCAGTTTGAAAAAAATATCCACTTTCAAATAATGAACACCTTCATCTTAATGGTTGAAGATTAAATAAGACACAGGAAATCACAAGCCTTGTACAATGTAAAAGGTTTTCAGAAATGTTACATATCTATACAAAATGTGCAGTGCCTTGCAAAAGTCTTCATATCTCTTGACATTTTTCACCTTTTTCACATCTTTTGCAGCTGCTAACAGGTCTTCTTCCAGCATTGCCTTCTGCCTATCTCAATCTATCTTCCCATCCACACGGACCAGCTTCCTGCCTTTGGAGCAGAATAATATCTGCACAGCAGGTTGCTACCGTCACTCCCTTTCATTCTAGGCCTTGTGTGTTCAGAATAATTTGGAAGGTTATGTTTCTGTAAGACATAGGGTTTCACATATAGACCAAACAGCTATGGCGGCATCTGACAAAATCGCCTTCTTTTCCTGCATTACTTGGGGCAAACAAGAAATGCAGGAGCTATTCATAAAGCAATGCTTGGAAATAGGATCTTTTCTGGCTTTCTTTCAACAATTGCAAACTCTGAATGAGACTTTTAATGGTTTTGTTTAACAATGGCATCCTCACTGCTCCTTCTACATAAGATTAGATTTGTGGAGTGCAGAGCTAATACTTGTCTTGACGACACATTCTCCCATTTGAGACATGTATTAAATTTGCTCTGCCTTTTCTGTTAAGAAAAGTGGTCAAGCATCAAGTCAAAATGCTGCCAAAAGCTTTTTTTTAATGGTACAAAGTATATGTTATTTTAATGCATCTTGATAAGCGAGATGCCAAATATTAGTGGCCTACTATGTATTGACTTGAGTCTGTATTTTTGATTTTGACCAACTGTGGATCAGAGAAGCTCTACAATTAAATGCAAATGTAGATACCAACAGGTCCAAATTTAGGATGTCCTCGATGACTGCATGCAAACATTTCATTAGTACTGAATAAATAAAATAGGTTAAAACTTGACAGACCCACTATGACTGGGTGCAACCAAAACAAAACAAGCTCAACATTATTGTGCGTGTAACACGGTGATAACAACACTCACTTCCAGACTTAAGAGTGTAGCCATGCAGGACGCAGCAGACAGGAACTATAGAGTTTCATCTAAGTCAGTACTAAATCGAGCAGACATCCTAGAGCCTTTTTTTAGCTGATGTGGAGGAACGTGAGTGTGGGAGAGAAGTGAGGCAGGCAGTGTATAAGAAATAGATGGAAGGAGAATGAAATAGTTGACTTTGACCAGGGGAAGAAAAAAAATGAGTGTAAGAGAGCAGCGACAGTCACTTGAGAATTTTCTCCGTTTTTGCGGTTTTCACACCCTTTACTTTTGATGCAGCGATTAAAGTCTAAAAATAACTTATTGTGGGTAGACAGAGTCACATAAAGAGGCATGCAGACATTAATAAACACATGCTGTTATACCATTTGTTTTAACATTTTTCTTGGAAAAAATCAAGGATATTAGTGAGAAACATGCTGCCATTGGTCTGCCTGGGTAGAGGTTTTAGAGAGCTGTCAGGTGCCGTATTATCCTTCGGGAGACAGAAATTGACATATCATCTCTCTCAGGAGTTGGGCTTTTGCAAACACATTTGCATTTCTTTGAACTACGCACCAAAGCTGCCTTAATACTGACAGTTTACTAACGTTCAGAATTGTGTCAGATTTTTGGTTAACTTGCCCCAGATGCTTGAACAGAAAAACAGTTGAATTCCTTTAAAGGAATTCTTAGTTATAATACTTTTGTTTTTTAATCAGTTTGCCTGAATGAACTCTCCCTGACATAATATTGTTACACAAACAGCTTGATAAGCCCATTAAATAGGAAGCCTGGGATTATTCTTAAGGGAAAACTGTCAAAAGTTTTAAGACTTCATTTTTCTGAAAAGAACTTAGACTCCAAACTAGAAACTACCAGAGAAGGTGTGGGGAGGAGGGGAGTAAAAGTATTAGTAAACCATACGGCTGATATATTAGCAGTCTATTTTCTAAACAGACTAAAATATATGTAAATAAATAAAACAGTTGCAAAGCAAATTTAACACTGCTTTACATGTAATATAGTACACAACATCACTAAGATATGGCATGCTGAACATTAAAAACGTTTACAGAGGAAACATTTAGTTGGTCTGAAATAAATTTAAACCACATCCTCTAGCAAAAGACGAGTGAGGAACCATCCTCCATAAGAAGTCTATAACTGAATTGTCATAATTAGGGCCTGAGGGAGGACCTGATTGGACTGGGCAGGCAAGAAGTAACTGCCTTATATGAAAAATCTAACATTTTTTTAATTGAATAAAAGTTCTGCAGAGCATGGTAATTCATAAACAAAAATCGGCCAAAGACAAAACAGTGTTACATAAACTGTAGGTGTAACCCCAATGGATAAACCTGATGATATCCTAATTAGTCATTAATAGGTGCCTTTCTCCAGTGGTCTTTGGGCAGATACACTCAGTGTCCTGTCACTTAGTCTATCACAGGGCAACACAGAGACACACAAGAGAAACAACCATTCAAACTCACTAGAAAGGAAAATGTACAATAACCATTTAACTGAACTGTTGGAAGAAGCTGGAGTACCTATGGATAATCTGTGCATGCACAGGAAGAACATGCAAAGTCCCTGATGAAAGACCCAAGGCTATGAGTTGACCCCACAACCTTCTTGTTGAAAGGAAACATTGGTAAAATTAAATAAAATAAACAAAATCATATCTGATAAATACAAAACAATGTGTTCATATAAATGAAGTAATTGTTGAAAAGGTTGTTGGTAATGTTGGTGAACCTTAGGACTCTATATTGGGTCCTCTTCTGTATGTTAATCACTTTCCTGAGGTTTGCTGCTCCTATTTCTCACTAGATGTGTGCAGATGCATATTTGTGTATTTCAGTGATTCCCCTACCATTATCCAACACCCTGCTCTGCCCCACCAACAAGAATGGCCGCTCTCCCAAGAAGATCATGGCATGTAGTAATTATCTGTGATTAGTTAATTTCAATAATTTTATTATTCTGTCTGGATAACATTAAATGTATTTCTGTCTCTACATGTTCACACCTCAATCACCTATCTCTCTTCGGAAAGGAAATAACTTTATACAAGTTTTCCTGGAAGACCAATAAGAAAGAAATATACAGTAGATAACAACTGAAAGGGGGAGAGAGAAAGAGACAGATAAAAATGAGATACAGAGCGAGACAGAAAGATGCAAAGAGAGATAAGAAGAAAGATTTATAAACACAGTATGTACCAGATGAAAAAAATAAAACATTTTTAAGTACTTCTTCAATTTCATAAACATATTTTATTAGTGTTAGTGATTGTTACATTGATTACAGGAATCTAATATTTCTAGAGTGGTACCTGTTATTAACAGAAAGCCATGAAAAAAAATCCCTTGCTTAAAGTTTTTGCCTTTGCACAAAAAGCAAAGAGAAACACTGTGCATTGCTTGTTAGCAAAGAACAAATCTCTTGGGTTAGAACTGTATTTACATGACAAAAACATTCAGAGGTGTTATTGGTTAAGCTCTTTTTGATTATGTAACTCATGTATGTATCTCAAACTGTGATAAAACTGTTTATTTTTGAAGGTGTGTAAATCGAGATCAAAATGTTGTACTGCCATGGTACATTTCAATTTGATGAAGTGTAGAGAAAAGGAAAAATTGATGAGGCTGTTGAGGCTTCGCAGTTACATGAATTACCCGGTCCTGACGAACTGGTGACCAGTTGGACACTAAAAATAGTAGTAGCAATGATATTAATAACACATTTTAATTGAAGGCTTTTCAAGTCAATCAAGGCCACCGAACAAGAAATACTACACAGTATCAAACTTAACCTGAACCGGATCAAATTAGGCTTCCGGATAGATCAGCAAAAGGTATTGGATGCTCTTAACCCTAAACTTAATGAGAGCTATCTCAGCATTGGTACGCTGATTCATCTGATAAGGAAGACTTAGTGCCAACAAGAAGAAATTACATTTTCTTTATGTTTAGTTTATGAGAGTTTTGAATGAACCATAATTTAATTTCACAGAGACAGTCTAAAAGGAAGGATGGTGGAAAGATGGGGATAGGCTTGGTAGAGAGGTAGAGCAGGTGTCATCTGCAGACTCGTGAAAATTAATACAACATTTTCTGAAAATGAGATCAAGCGGGAAAAGATAAATGATAAACAGTAATGGACCAAGAACAAAACCCTGGGGTATACCTGAAGTAGCTGGTGAAAATGGTGATTTGTTCAGATGGACTTGAAGTTGACAGTCAGAGAGATAAGTTTTAAATCAATTCAAAGCAGTGCCAGATGACATAACAATTTCATTTATGGGAAGGAAACAGGATTAAATATTCAAATATTTTACCAGTGCATTGAAATTTGTATAGTCTGTCAAATAGTTTAATTAAGCGAAAGTGAAGCACGTCCACATGAGCTGCAACACTTGGAATTTCTTTTTCATAGAATTAAGAAACATTACAACTTAGAGGCAGAAGACATTGACTATGACAGTGGTCCCTATTTAAAACAGTGTACATATTGGTAAAAAACAATAGCTTCTTTGTTTCAAGTGCTGGTGTCTTTTGTTTGCTCCATTTCAGCTAAATCCAAGACTCAAGGGATTTTTGGGGTTCTGTTCTTTGCATTTTCGACAGCATCCCAAGTATTTTGGGAAAAAGGAAGTAAATAAAGGCTTTAGATGGAGCTCTTCTCCTCCCTCTGCCAAAAAGGTCCCTTACATATGAACATGTTCTCTTTCTTGCACATTTCCTTTACATTATGTGACAGCCAAATGAATGCACTTGTTTTCTCGCTACATGAAAAGACAAGTAATGAGGACAGTTTCTACTGGAGACAGAGAAAATAGAAACCAGTCTTGTGTTTATACACCAAGAGCACAAAAGCCAATAAAAACAAGGAATTTATATGTTGAGTGCCATATGTGGGCCAGTCACACTATACAGCGTCTTCTGTGTTTATTAAAGAGCTGTCTTAAGATAAGAACTGACTTGAAGCTTGAAGTGAAGTGAAACTGGAAATAAAACCAGGGGTGATGTAAACACACACTGGCTGCAATCAAACACAGCATTTTAACAGAAGGTCTTATATATATATATATATGATTATATATATATATATATATATATATATATATATATATATACAATTCCTTCCTTTATTTTTAAATTATAACTACATATGTTGCCTTCCCAATTATTAGAGTTGAAAGAAAACATGGATAACAGTACATATGTACATACTGTACATATGAGTCCTGGTAAACCTATAAGTATGCCTGTAAAAATCATTTAACAAAGATGTTTTAAATTGTAGAATAATATAAGAAACTTAGAAGATTATAAAAAGAAATAATTGTCAAGCTATTGCTACTAAAAGAGACAAAAAACAATTTATGATTTACTTAATATTTTTGTCATTAATTTTGAAATTTGTCTTAGTTTTCTGTTATATATCAGTGTCACTGCTGCATACGAGTTGTTGATGGTCTGAGTCTTTCTTTATTTTTTTCTTCTGAGAAATACACATTATAATTAAGAAAGATTATAATTTCAAGGTTACATTTATAGAACAAAAACAGAAAAACATTTTACTGTGGGTGACAATTAGTAACACCTCAGGCTGTGATATTCTTCTATCCGTAAATGCTGAGCAGACCTGAGACTGCTCCAAAAACAGAAAGCGGACTATAGTTAATTAAAAAGTCCCCACCTCTATAACTTTTAAATATTTTGTCACTATGTGGGATTTTATTTGACAGACCAACACGAAGTAAGTAGCACACAGTTGTTAAGTGGAACTTACAGTATGTACGGTAACTAATGGAGCAGTTGTAATCTAGATATCATCAAACACATAAAACAACAAATCAAACTGTGGCTTACCATCATCTATGTCTTTGAGGATGCTGACTTTAGTGGTAGAATAGTGCATTCCGAGCCGACCTCCAACAGGCAGGGTCAGAATCACATTGAAGCTCTCCACTTCCTCGTACAGAGAGTCATCAATGATCACCACGCGGCACATCTTCTCCCGCTCTCCTTTGTCGAATCGAAGGATGCTGCTGTGTTCCTCCGGACGTGAAATGTAGTCTGAGTAGGACAGAACGGTGGTGGGGATTGTTCCTGTGGCAGAACCTTTGGAAGAACCAGGAAAAAAGGAGTGCGAGGAGATGTTTAGAGAGTTTGTGGAGAAAATGGAAGATGAGTGACACTGGCAGAAAATTAAATACGATTGTAAAGGCATAATTACAGCTCATAGCTTATGGGGCATAGCCTGAGACTCAACTGTGCTGTAAACAGTAGCGGAGCTAATGCATGAAGATAAAACATGGTTTGGACTATGGCCTTTACTATGATGTATTCCCGGCATTTAAATTGCCATTTCTTCATCAGTATTTAAAGTCTTAATTATATGACAACAAACGGTATACAATAAAGACTATTATTAGAGCAACTAAAATTCTTTAGAGCAATGTCTATAGCTGTGCTCCTGTTTGCACTGACCCCTTTTCCACACTGTAATTTTTACTGCTACTCTCCATTCAGTCAACATTCCTATATTCTTTATTTATTTATTAACTTTGTATTATTTTTCTGTAGTTTTTACTTAAAAGATACACTTGGCCCAGTGATACTATGTTTAGTTGTGTCCGATTGTTGCCCCTGAACTGCACAGCTCATACTGTGCTTGATTCTGATGGAGGGTTTTTTCGTGTTGAAAGAGAGTTACTCGTCTTCACTTGCTCAGGATAAGGGAGAGTTGCAAAGTAAACCTCTTAACTGCACCTGACTGATCTTAAAGAGATACTTTTTTATTGACTTTAACTAATGAGTTGAATTAGACATTGCTGTATCATAATTTGGATTAAATTGAGTTTTTCACATGGCTTCACATTAAAATATTAGCATATTGTGATCTGAAAATTTCACATTTTCATTTTGTTAGCTTTAATTGATAAAAAATTATTTTAAATCATTAGACTCTTCTGATCACACTGATCTGCACAACCTGATTTTAGTAGTCTCAACCATGTGGGAGACACAAAGAAAAAGGAGCAGATTCGTACCCTGCTGTGTGGAACAGACCACCATGAGAACCTCACTTATGTCTCCACTGCGGTGTACGGGGATGAAAAGCGCCCCGACATCTTCCTCTACTGAATGAATTGGTTCAGGAAAGAACACGGTCGACTCTGAAAAAAGAAAACCAAAAAGAGAAGAATAAGGTGAAGTTAATGATATGTGTAACGGTAGGCTGTAATCCACAGAACATCAGGTATTGAGGAAGTTATGCAGGCTAGTCGCTCTATGACTCTTTACTCTGTGCGGCAGCTGGTAGAATTTCACTTTTATCTACTTAGGTGGTCATCCTGCAGTGAGGTTATGTATATGAAAAAAAATCAATCCCCATCACAATTTTCTGATTTGATGCAACCAGAGGGGCTCTTCAAAGACACCCCTGCAGAGAATTTTTTATACCTCCTCGCATGTGGCAGACAAATACAATTGCAGGTCTCCCAAGGTCATCACGCAGAGCTTCATCACCTGGGAGTTTCATTCATCGGCTCTTGTATACACAGACCGGTCAGCCACTCACTTATTTTTCTTCTCTACTCCTTAATCATCTCTTGCCTCTGGTTTGTGACTGAGATAAAAACTTAGATTAATTGAAAGAGTCATCTATCAAAGCAAAAACCTCGTAGTGTGGCAACAGAATGGTTGGAGTTACTTCCTGCACAGCAATCTGGGGCCAATAAAAATAATAATAAAGTGAACTAACTTTCAGCTTGTCTCAGATCTTCTGCTGCTGTCTATTTTCATAGAGAAAATGAGTGATTGAATGAAGGGAGCCTCAAAGAACACTTGTGGATTGCTTTTGCAGCATGAACACCAATTAAAGGGCCGGAGAGTAGACAATCCAAAGAAATAGATTTATCTTTGAAACAACATATGGCGTAAGAGGAGATAAACACCTGAGAAGACTCTTTGAGATGAAGCCATCAATATAAGACAATCTTACACACAGTGGGGGGTCAAACATTTCTCCTCTCTTGTGATAACACTTGCTAAATCATTCTCCCTCCTCTCAATCTTCCAGCGTTTCTCCTTTCTGCTACAGCCTATAATCTGTCACTCCCTGGGGGGAAGTTGGGGGGCTGGAGGTTTGGGGGAGAGGAAGTGCGGCAAGAGCAGGATACCGGGCTCCTCCGCCTTACCTATTCCTTTCACACACTCAAACGCACCATGAATTTCCACTCCCACTCCATGCATATACTACAAACTTCATCTCACCTCATAGTACTTTCACGTCTCATTCCACCATTTCCTCCTGCACAGTCCCTTAATCCAGTCAAGATTTAGAAAAGGCAAACTTTTCATCCAAGTGGGTCAAGTTCACCTTCTTGAGAAAAACGCACTGTCATTTTAAAACATTCATGGGGAATGTGAAAAAGTCACACGCTTGTAAAGACTGTGCTGAATCTAGAAGTGCTTGCATCTAATCTTGTTTTTATCTAGCAGAAAATAAAGCAAAACAGGAACTCTGTTTGGCTTTTATAACTCGGTATAGCACTTCTCAAATATTGATAAATCATGAATATTCTATGGATACAGGGATGTGTTCTGTGTAGTTTTTTCTAGATGTTTGTACTTTGAGCACCTAGTATAAAAAATATGCCACATATGCAACAAGAAAACTAATAGTTGATAAAGAACACTCAGGTTCCATCTTTTTACCACAAGCAAACCTCTAAAGGTCAAAAAAGCCGTTGACCTTGTACCTTCATATAAATACAAATATGAGAAAGAAAACCATACTTCACATCAATGTAATAGCATTGGTGCAAAATGCGAACAGTAAGAGTGCCACTGATATATAGCATCACTGCGGGAGAAAAAGCAAGCAAGATGTATTACCAACTGTGGCAAGAAGCAGTTTCTTGCAGCATACAGTCAAACAGCAGGCTGCCACCTTCAGCTTTAGTCAGCACTGTGCATGGATTATATATGGAAGTATGCAGGAGGAGACTCAGCTATTGCAAAGGAAATGGGCTGCAGCATAAGTCCAGTTCTGTTGGTATTAATCAAAAAGTGAGGAGAATGAAAAGAACATATGCACTTTTATAACATTTTATAGTTGAGAGAGCTATAAAATGTTTACAAAAGTATTCACAACGCCTGAACACACAATACTCTGACACCTGAGGTTCCAACTCATCTGTGGTACCTTATGAAGCAAAACTCATTGAGTAAAAATATGATTTCCAGCATGATATTATCTTTCCCTGTCTGCTCTTGGGTTCAGCTCTTCTGTAACTAATGGGAGAGACCAAAAGTGACTTTTTTGGTCTGCTTGCAAGACTTTACATAAAGCAGAAAACTAAGACTGAACGTTACACTGCCACAGTGAAATGTTGGCAGTATCATGCTATGCTATTTCATTAGCAGGGTCATGGGTCACAGTTGATGGGAAGGTAGACAAAGCCAAACAACGTGTGTTAATACGTGGAAGAAGACTTGTTGGAAGTTGCAAAAGACTTGAGACTGAATAGGGAGATCAGGGTATTACACATACAGTCAATAAGTGAATAGAAGATCTATTCACATTTTGTGGCAAGACTTGAAAACCGATTAGACGTTCTCCATCCAATCTCAGTGACCTTGCACTATTGTGCAAAGCTGGTAGAGATATTTCCAGACGACTTGCCATTGCACATAAAAAGTGGTTATACCTACTACTAACTCAGGTCAGATGATAACAAATCCATTTCTGCACATTTCTAGGATTTTATTTGGAAAAACATACACATTTTCCCTCTGTTCATCTTACACAATGCACGACTTTTGGTACGTTTTATTTTACCAAATAAAATCTGTAAAACTAAAAAATATTGTTAAACAATATTTAGCAGCTCTAAAAAAAATATTGCACAGTCACACAGACGTTTTCAGTGCCCTTATAAGAAGAAACTGTGTTTGCCTAAATCTTGGAATGGTTCTAGTTAAAGCTTAGCATCTCCCTCCTCGAAAGTAGATATTAACCAGACTGAAATGTTTTCGAGGGAGGGAATCTTCAGGCCAACCGAAGGACCACACAAACGCTGGTTTCATCATTAAAGACCACACTGTTAATGCCACAGGCAAAGCCAAATCTTCTCTGGGCCCATTAGATTACAGAGGGACACATCTCTGTCACATAAGACTGTCCCTGGAGACAGCAGAAAACAAACCAGCTCCTAACCCCTCCTCACACACATCATAATTAACCCACAGGGGAGGAGGATAGGAGGCAGGAAAATGAAGCGGGGAGAGCCTGAAAGCTAGAGAATATGTCGACAAATGAGCAAGAGAGTTATGAGCAACTGTTGTGTGTTTTTAATTACGTAGAGGCTGAGCTGGAGAGAGGGATAATGCATACAAATACCAAAAAGCAAAAGTGACAAAAGAGTAAATCTAACATTGATTGAGCAGAGCTGTGCCACTTAATATTCCATTAATGTTTCAATTTTAAGAAGAGAGAGAGAGAAAAAAAACTAGGGCAGAGAAAATTGCAATAAAACCCTAAATAAGAAGGTGAGCTCCCAGTGTGTGGGTGAGTGGAATGTCTGATTTTATTGCTACTTTTGTAACACTTGTGTTTTTTTTAGGAAATTAACCACCATGTTCATTTTGAGGAGTAAAAACTAGAACCACCAATCTGAACAAAAGAAATGCATCATCCCTAAAATGCTTCTCATCTGGCTAACATGTCACAAATGAATTTCCATGCTGCAGCTGAGAGATTTCACAACACTCCATATCAGCAAGAGACAGTGTTTATATTGACATTTTCTGTCTTTTACTTTTCTTCATTTAATCATATATGCATGATGCACATGCAAATGTATCATTATGAAAAGTGTAATTGAATGTCAGAGATCATTTTGAGCTATTTTCACTGTAAATGTTGAATCTCTTTTTTTTTAACTTATATTGGTCAGGATGAAGTTAGAAAATATCAAAATCTTGATATATGATAGATAAAATTGAAGTCCATTTTAGCCTAATCAGCATTTGAGCAGAACATCTTCTGTCATTCGACACATATATGAAAGGATAAACCTCAAACATAATCCACAGTCAGTCCTGTGAAAAAAGCCTTGTGCAGTTTCACACACATAAAAATCTGAAACTGGCTTAGTAGCAGAAGTTGAATGATGGTAGTACATTACAGGGGTGTGAAAAAAAGTATTAGTAGTATTTGCAGCCCTCCTTATAAAGCTTCTGTTTTATGTTTTAATTGTTAAATTTAAATGTTTGGTGTCTTTAAGAAAATTGAGCAACTTCTGTAAATACAAAAATGTTTTCAAATTAGCTTAAGCAAAAACGATATCAAATTAAAGAAAAAATAACACATCTAAAACTATACCAATGAACAGATGATAAACAATCTATGACATTTAACAGTCTGAGAAGGGTTACAAAAGATTTTTCTAAGGCTTCAGGACTCTAGTGAACCCCAGTTACCCACAAATTTGAGAAAACACAGGTGGTGAGCGCTGAGCAAAAACCACTCCAAGAGCACATCGATGACTCATCTCAGGAGGCTACAAAAGAAACTAGAATGACATTTAAAGCAAGAAAAAGAGCAGGCAAGAATGGCATCCATGAGAGAGTTGTGGTGTGGAAACTACTGCTGACCAGAAACAGTAAATAAGTTGTTATTTGAAGCTGCTGTGTTCTTCAGCAGGACAGTTCAGTTCCTTATCCTGAACCATCTTGCTTGTGAGGTAACTACCTAGGTATTTTTCATTTAAATGACATGTTTTGACTTGATGGCTTAGCCATCTCAGCCCAAATAATTTGGATCAGATGACATAAAAGAGCATGGGGTTAAGGATTTTACAAACATGTCTCCATATCCCAAATACATTACTTCTACCCCACTATTTAATGTTTGATGTCAAAGAGCAAAAGTTCATCAGTATCATCAGTAAAGGGTCTGTTTCAAACTAGCTTGTAACACAAGAGAATGAGCGGGTGAGTGTTGTGAATTTAACGGAAATTAAAATGTTGCATACGTTATCTGGATTATGACCTGGATTCTTCCTGCTTTTTCAAGTTTTCATGTTTTTCCACATCTAATATATGGACAACAAAAAAAAATTATTTGCCTTTCATTTAAGAGACTCTCAAATGTTAGCTTTTGGAGAAATGATTCCCTGCACACAGAATGGATATACTGCAGGATATACGTAGAGTGTTCATCAGCAGCACTGACCATCATCCGGGTCTAGGATCTCCACTGTTGCTGAGATGGGAAACTCCATCACTCCCATCACTGGTTCTGACAGCAGAATCTGGAAGGTCTCCGCTTGCTCGTACTTATCGTCAGTCAGAATCTGAACACGCCACGTCGCTCTCGTCTGTCCTGGATTGAACTGGACCTGCCTTTGAGACTTCCCCTTGAAGTCCTCGTTTTTTCTTGCACTACCATCTTGTGTACCAATGCCTGTGAGGAACAAAGAAGAGAAAAAGCACAAAAAGAATTAGTCATGCAAAATGAATTTAACCAATATGCAAGAAGTTGAGGGAAAACAAAGACACAAGCGACGGGGGAGTGACAGACACAAGAAAGAAACAGATGAAAAACAGATTAAAAATTCACACCCTTTAACAGAGAGGTGAGAAAACGAGTGCTGTGTTTTTTCTCTCCGCTGATCACTTAGAGAGGAATGTGTGAATGATATTTGTGACTGAAATATTTAATATAAGGCCCACTCTTTGTTACAAGAGAGATTAGTTACAATGCAGTGGTTTCATACACATGAATAAGTTTTTCAGCTCTGTGTCACATCATTTTCAACTAAATCTAATCTGAATAAATCCTTTAATGTAACTCTATTTCACTGTGATATATCTAATGGCACCATCAAAATGGGGAGATAACCAACTGGTAACACTGGCTTTCAGATTACAGACAACAGGGAACACTTATGAAATGCGCTACGTCTGGAAGTGAGCTGTTCATGTTTCTTTGTTTACAGTCATAAAGCCCTTAGCGAACAAACAGAACTGTTACTACACCAGGCAGACACTCATGCCTGTGAGTCCAGGACAAAAGGATTTGTTATCTCTTTTCAGACGTTCTGATGCCTGCACAAACAACAAAGGGGGTGACAAACATATGCAGATGGGATTGAATACATATTGAACATGAGCACACTGTGATTATTGTATGCAGAAGATAAGCTGAAGGTAAATGTTGCAACAGAACAACAAAACACAGTCACACTCATTCAAATGAAATTTTTAATTTTAGCGTCGTTGCATTGTATACCAAAAAAGCGTAAAACATAATGGGAATGTTTTTTCTGGCATGCATTACTTACCAATCTAGACCAGAACAAATAAAATGAAAATACAAAATAGATAAATGTAGAATAAGTGCATTAATGTAAAGTGCATAATAAACAGCAGCTCAACATTTTAACAGCCTGAGCCAGCAAGGTAAATCTGATGGTCCCGGTTTTGATGTACCATTTGCATTTGCATGTCCCTCTCCAGGAAAAAAAGTTCCTGGAGAGGGTTTTGAGAGTCACAGCAGAAAGAAGTCTGACAACAGAAAACAGGACAAAAAGACCCATGTGCTGGAAAAAATCTAGGTCAAGGTGTAAAACCATGGGCTGTTGTATGTAAGTCAGTGATTAGTTCATAATATGCAAGTTCTGGAGGATAACATGTTCTTGGAGCCTGTGGCAACATATAGGTTGCTAAAATCTCCCCCTTTTTGATCTCAAGCAGTGATATCGTGCAAGATACAAACTACTGCTTATGCGTTCTGTAGTCATTAACACATGTCAGTGTTTTAGTTAAATGGAAGTCTTAATTTACAATGAGTGACTTCCTGGAACTGGCCAAGCATTCAATAATTTCCCTCAGTGACTATCATGACCTGGATCACTGTTTTTCAAAACATGGATCATTTACAGCCTTATCACCTAAATTTAAGACTAGTTAATATTCTAAACACTATGCCATAACATATAAAATTACATAATTATTTTTTTACTTTCACAATCCATTCTAATAATCAGTTTTTATTTTTATATTTAAAAAAAAAAACCCATGGAATAAAATGTGCCTTTAGAGAAAGAAAGTGTTGATCATAAAGTCTGTGAAGTGTCACAGCTCCACACTTATTCTGCTCTCTGGAGAAAAAAGACACAGTTTGTGGGTCATATTGAGGTTCCCTCTGTGTAGGAGGATATATTCCCTCCAAACTTTTGATCACATTGACTGTTAGTCAAGGAGTTAAAGATCTTGATGTTTCAAGTTACAAAAAGGTGCTCAAAAAATCCCCCAAATACTTGTCATACTCCAAACCTATCTTATTTTTGTCTATTGAGAGATTTAAATATGTGATCTATAAATTCTTACGCGGTGAGATTAATCACTTCATCAACAGAAAAATGCTGTTGTAATACAGCTCATTTACACATGAAGGAAAACTGTAGAAAGGCAGTTTAGTGCCCAAAAGTTTCTCCTCTCTGTGAAATATAATTTTCTCTTCATCCAGCATATTTGATAACTACTATGCCAAATAGTAGTTGCTACTATGAGGCTGGAATAAATCCAACCACAGAGGAAATACAATAACCAGGCAAAAGTACACCTCTTAAAAGTTCTCCATTTATTTATCACAAAAATTACATAATATAACAAATTATTTGCTTCTGCTGGTGTTAAATGGGATTCTGATCTTAATTTAATTTTGTGTGCAAATGGTATATCTCCTCTAATTAGTTAATCAGGTTTCTTTGTCATTTTCCACACTTTACCTTTTTATTGAAGCTCCCGGTTTTTGTTTACAAATTTAGAATTAATCAAGACCATTAAATTACAGTAGCCTGTAAAAGTTAAAAGGTCTTCAGTTTTATTTTTGTTATTTACAAATGGAAAAAGTGTAACATGCATTTGTGTTCAACACATTGAATCAATACTTAGCAGGAGAACATTTCGATCAATTATAGTTGCAATTATTCCTGAGTTTGCCTCTGCCAAATTTGCTCTTCTAAAGACAAAAACTTTCACATTTGGTGTAAAACTATATCAGCTTTTCAGAAAAAGAACATCATGCCAACAGTCAAACATTAAGATGGTAGTGTCATGCCTGTTTTTTGGTCATCTGAAACATTTAAGTGTGACAAAAACCCCCAGAAAAACTAAAATGCTTTTTTACAATGCTATTAAACGGAAAGCAGATTTATTTGGAATTTACCCAAATTAAAATAAAG
This sequence comes from Xiphophorus maculatus, assembly GCF_002775205.1. Classification (NCBI taxonomy): domain Eukaryota; kingdom Metazoa; phylum Chordata; class Actinopteri; order Cyprinodontiformes; family Poeciliidae; genus Xiphophorus; species Xiphophorus maculatus. The sequence continues at coordinate 29,574,082 of NC_036453.1, forward strand.
TTCATTTTAATGAAGATAACAGGAGAGTCATAAACAGATGTATGTAAGCTGCAAAAGGTCCCCTCGTTTACAATACAGCTTTCTAAAAAGACTGATGAATTAAAACTAGTCAATACTGAGACTGAATTTACTCAAAATATGTGGAAAATATGTGGGTGTACAAAAAAATATCAGTTGTAACCTGTGTGAACTGAACTAGAGCTTATGCTTAGAAAGTGTGAACTGGCACCACATTTTAAGTAGCATTTTGTCTTCAAAGACAAACAGTGGATTTTTAAGGCTCTGTGAGGATTTGTCAGGAGAATATGGCGACCTGTTATTGGATGCAGAAATCCAGAGGCTCAGAAGGGGAAGAGTTTTGAAGCACTTCTTGTCGCTTTTGGTTGAAATCAAAGAGTTCATGCAGTCCAAAGGGGAAGATGCCTCACAGCTCAAGGACACAGACTGGATGCTTGACCTTGCATCTTAAACAGACATCACTGGGAAACTAAAATGTTTGAAGTGTGAGCTGCAGGGTGAGAGCAAGAGTCGCTGATGGTAAGCAAATATAACGTTTTTTTTTTAAATGGTACAGCAGAGGTTCTGCAGAAAAGGTGGAATAAAAATAAGAAACATAGACTGGTCAGACAGAACATTATGATCACCTGCCTTAAATGTGTGTTAGTTCTTCATTAGCTGGCAAAACAGCCTTTACCAAGCAAGGAATGGACTCCATTAGACCACTGACATTTTGTTGCGGTTTCTGGCATTACAACATTAGCATCAGCTTCTTTAAGTCCTGCAAGTTTGGTTTTTTTTTTTCAACAAATCTTGAATTAGTGAAAAGAGGCCACAGCCATAGGGGGAATACAGGTTTTCAAAAAAATTTAAATGGTATGAAGCAATGTGTCGGGAGGTGATATGTATTAAAGTCACAACCACATGTACAGCCAGAAACAAGGTTTCAAGCAGAACATTGCTCAACATTCTGCTGCTGCCTTGCCTCCTTGCCATACATTATTACATATATTATTCATCAGCTTAGGACACCTTCATCTATTATTCAGTAGTTTTGGTATGATGCTCTTGATCCCCATTGTTGGAGTGTTAGACTGGGGTCAGTATGGGGAAACCCTGCCTGGTCTGAGGCTATGCAGCCCCATTTGCAACAAACAATGATGCACCAAATATTCTGACACCTTCATCTCAGAAGCAGCGTTAATATCTTTAGCAATGTTAGCTACTGTAGATCATGTCTTGGATCATACGGAACAGTCTTCTCTTCTCATGTGCATCAATGAGAAATAGGTTTCCATGTTTCTTCCTCAGATGCTCATCATGACATCCCACAAGTTTCAAAAAAGTATTTATTCAGCATTTCATCAAAGTTACTCAAATCATCAAGCTTCCCTGTGAGGAGCCTAATACTCCATTCAAAAAGAGGCCTTGGATATCAGAACAGATAAGATTTATTTACTTCATATGTCAGTGGTTTAGTGTTATGCCTGACCTGTATATTAACTAGTGTATTATTGTAATAGTAAGAGAATAAAAGCGCAGTGGAAAAATCACCTCAATCAGTCTGTGCAAACGGATGCAGTTCTGTGAAGAGGAGCGGTTGTGTCTGAATAAGAGCTTCTCAGGAGAAGTCTTCAATGCCCAGAGATGAGGCGATGAGAGATTGAAGAAGACAGAACGTAAACATGAGAAGAGTTAAGTCGAGTGACAGCAAAGCAAAAGTCAGGAGGTGAGAAAATTATGATATTTGTAGGAAAGGTTTGGAAACACAAATTCATAAAGAAATAATGTGACACGTGTAGTGTTGCTGTATGTGAACTGACTGATTTAATTGATTGTTGAAAGAAGTGTGAGAAAAAGGTGAGTTTAAAAAGAGAAGCAGGAGAATCCAGACTGATCGACACGTTCTTGTCCAGTACTATCCTACCTGAGCTTTTGCTTTGCAGGGGCAACTTTAAACCTTGATCTTATCCCCGTGTTCCTTCTCTGCTGATCCTCACTACCTGTACACCTGCTGGGATGGTCTCTGTAAAAAGCTCTGCTTTAATGTTACTTGGAACCACACAAGCTTTCATCAGCAAACCATTGCAATAGCAGCAGGCTTCTCGCAACATTCTTCCCTGCTTTTTATTTTATCCCTGACATATTCCTCGTTGAATCTGGAGCGATCAATCTTTTTCTCCGCACACCCGAATCACAGCAATTACTGTGTGGGTTTTTCATTCTTGCCTTGGCTGCTTTATCTATTTAAGAGTGTTGATCTTCGATCTTTATAAATATTATTCACTACGTTTTACCAGCACACAAAAATTAAAATTTTTCAACAGATAAAATGTTTTGAATTTCACTGTTTCTTTTAAGACTTTGCAATAGATGTCCACAAATAAATATAGGGGACACAGGAAACACGGTGCTCTAGTCAGATGAGAAAACAAATAAGCCTTCTGTTTTAGCTAAAAACTAGTTGCCCACTACACATTACCCAGAAAAATTCATAACCATGGTGAGAGATGGTAGTAACATCATGCTAGGTGTCCATCATGCCAGGTGAACTTAGCAAACATCCATCATAAAAACAAATATAGACATATAGGTATGGTTCCAATTGAATCATTTAAACAGTCAAGTGCTGTGCAAGACTTGAAATTGTTGTTCACAGATGATCTCAAAACAATCTGACTGAGATCGAGAAAAATTTGCAGAGAATAATAAGCAGATTCAGCCTCTACACTGCAAATCTGGTGATGACAAAAGGGTTGTAATTGCTGTAAAAGTTGGTGACAGAATGTAGTGATGCGTGCTGTGCTGGGCTTTATGAGGTGGGAGCATGTGGGTTCAACACATTTTTTCTGATTTTTCATTGATAATTTGAAAAACCTTTCAATTATCTTCCACTTCGCTACACATAAAATCATAAAATTACAAAGATATAAATATGGTCATAACGTGACAGGATGTGTAAAAGTTGAAGGTGTAAGAAAGTCACAGTGTATACTAATTGCTTGTTAATGTGAAAGCCTTTAAATAGTACATACTGTACAATGCACTTAGCAGCTAAACCTCATAGGTATTGCCTTATGACAAATCCAATGTGCTGTAAAAATATTTCTGTGAAAATATTCTATCGACATCACAAATTCAATGACTGAATATTTAAATTCCTCCCTGTGACTTGGAACTGTGGTTTTGTTTTTGAATCCCTATTCTCTGCTCTCTAAATCAAAGCAACAAAGGCAATGAAAGAAGTGAGCCATTATTGTCAAGTACAGTCAAGGGGTATTTGTCAGGTCTTTAAAAATTGCTATAGTCAAGCTCTGTCAAGTTCTCTGTACACACTTTACAGCAGCTACACACACCCACACATGTACGCCCAACCCCCCCCACACACACACATATACTGTATATATATATATATATAACTTACAGTATATATTGTACATATATATATATATAATTCAATATGCTTCATTATTCACCTCTTTCAAAAATCAGTGGCATTTTTAAATATTTCTGTGGGTATAATGTATAATGTAGTGTTTTAATTTGCATTTCACTGTTATCTCTATTAAATATCAGTAACCAGTTTCTTTCCTTTTTAAAAAAAAATCTGAGCAACAATGTTTCCTGCTTTCACAAATGAAAAGACTTTGGGCTATGAAGTAAAATGTAATAATTTTCTAAAGCCAGAACAAGAATTACTTCAGTTTAATTTTCACCCCAGCCATGGACTTATGCCTCTGCTGAATTTCTGTGAGCTACATCAGCCTAGATGAAAGTGGTTTCAATTTGAAGTGTTTCAGCAGTTCGTCAGAAAGCCGTGTTACCTAGATGCTGCTTTTAAAACACTGTCTTGAAATAGGATGAGTGTGTGTGAGTGCACCATCTATGGGTGTTCAGAGATAACCATGTGTTTTAACTGTGCAAAGACAGAGAATCAGAACATGGTTTCTCATTTGTACTTAAGGGACAGACTTCAAACCGTCCCACGTCGTGTGAATTCTCACAAGTATATCTATACATATTATTGTACACCCTGACACACTGGCATATTTAAAAGGGACTCCGGGATTTACAAAGACCAGAATGACGATGCGAGGCGGCAGGGTAAAAGTTGCTTACAACTGCTACTTGTTCATAAGCAAACCAGCTGAAGCATGATAAAGTCAAGGCTAAGGGAGGTGCTCAGAGACAGCATCGTCATCATCCCTTAAACCTTCAAACCTGCACAAACACTCCGACATAAGCACAAAAACATGCTGTGCTGTTCCTTTTAACACCAAATCACCAACCTCTGCCACTCAGAAAGCTTAGTATTAGATTGGCATTGAAGCAGTAGTAGTTGGGTACAACTGAGATATATGAGATATATACTGTGATATTATATATATATAGATATATACAGATATATATACATATATATATATATATAGAGAGAGAGAGAGAAAGAGAGAGAGAGAGAGACATACATGCATGTGTGTGTATATATACTGTATATATTCGGCAGGCATGTTCTGCAGGGAAACCTCTAGAATATTTCAGATTGATGAAAAATATACTGTTATTCTTTAGGTATGCTCTTATTATAAGTTGGCTTTCACATGATACTCCTCAGTTTTATGGGTTCTTCTCCGTGACCTATTTTCCAACACTAGGTGAAATATTTAAAACCAAAAATATATCCTGGGAAAAGGAATTATACTTTTAAGATCAACTGAAACAATCACTGTGAATCTTGGAGGCCTAAATATTCATCTGTGATGGTTAGATTCAGGACACAAATTTGTGTATTACACTTATAACGCCAAAAATGAAATGTCTTATTTGTTTGTATTTAATATATTTAATCTACAATCTCTTTTGCTTAGTTTTTAAAGTCTATCCTGAATTCTTACCTCTAAATGAAAGAGATATAAGTTGTAAATTATATATATGATGCATGTATTGATAAACCAAACATAAGACTAAAGTTCAACTTATTATGTTATATTTTTTTGAAAGCAAATTATAATAACCCCCAGGAAAATGACGTTTTCCTTTTTCAAGAAAAATGAATAAAATATTGCCAATGAGTCAGAAAAGCCTAAAATTACCTTGGCCACATTTTAATTACTGAAACTTCCAAATGAAAATTATGTAAATTTAGAATAATTAAACCTTCATCAGTCAAATCAAATCACACTGTTTGTACTAAACTAATAGGAACTGTCTAATTAAAATCTTGTGCAATTTCCACCTAAACAGTTGAATTACCGAAAAATGATGCATGAAAATTGTTAATCTCATTGCAAAATTGAATTTGCTGTGGAAATTCACAGGGTGTGTTTAAGAGAAAATGCAAGTTTAATTAGTAAAAAAATGTAATAGCAGCTTACTAATATGAATGCATTTGTTAAAAAAAAAAAAAACAGGCCACAAGTTTTCATGTGGAAAAAAATGTACTAAGACCCATCATTTCTGAGGCTTCTAGTTTCAATGTTTACAAAGTCAGCTCCACAATCTCATTGCAATAACAAAGAGGAGAACTCAAAACTCAAGTAAATAAATAAATTATAGCAATAATGTTGGATTGTCTATTTGAGTATAAGTTTTAATTATTATCTCCTATTACTTCCAATTCACAAAACCAAAGTGTTTAGCTTGATAACAGCAGTTGGGGAAAAGTCAGGGCAGGTGTTTGTGTTATTCATGCAGGGGCAATAAATATCTTCCCAAGAGGTTACAGCAATTCATCTGACAGTTATTGTGACACTGCTGCCTAGAGCCTAGTCTGATATTATACACCCTGCATCAATCATTGTTTATTATGGCTAAATCCAGAGACAATAAATCTCAGTTCAGAGAGATGAAGGCTGACATAAAACAAAGGAGGCATAAAGGCAAACAGACTGACCAATGAATGACGTCTCTCCCAGATATCCTCTTCGTTGGAGCACCACCTCCAAGAATTTGTCTTCCTCATCCACCACATAATACTCTTTCTCCATGGAAATCCAGGCCCAGTCCAAGTGGAATTGCTGTCCTTTAAGTTTGTTTCCACCTAGAAAACAAATAATTAAAAAATAAAAAAATTAAGATATACCCAACCCAAGTGAAGCTTTTATAATAAGCGAATAGACATAAACCAGGTTGAAGTGACTGCTGTCGAATGAAGACTAACAAAAGATGGTTAAAAAGTATAACCCATAACTTGGTTAACTGAGCAACTAATATCTGAATTGAAATGTATGATTTATTTAGTTTGATTTTTCATTATAGATCAAAAAAACGAAATTAATTTGACTTTTATTTACAAACAACTGTATTTGAAAAACAAGTTCATAGTCAATATAACACAGACTACTTATAGTTTTTTCTTCATAAAATTATTAATTAAAACAAAAATCATCTTTATTATTAAATATTGTTAAATACTATATACAGCTGAAATTATGTTACAAAATAACTAAGAACGCTTTGCACAAAATATCAATAAAATTGCTTTCTCATGTGAACTTAAGTCTTGACATTTTTGCATTTGTTAAAAATTAAAATATAATATAAATATATATATATTTAAATATAAATGAAATTATGAGAACAGAATATGTGACCTAGGGGGATAACTATAATGAAATTAGGATGAAGAGAAAGTGCTCTAATTAGTTTTGGTTTGCAGTTTACACGTTCATTAAAAGAAAACATATGATCCTATACTATTGAGTCCTGTTGAACAGTGTTTTGTTTTCTTTTTATAATCATCTGAGAGATTCGAGCATGCCAACAAATCAGTGTATCTAAGAAAACAGTTGCAGAGTAAATTGTGTTTTTTTTCTGCTAGGCTAATAGAGGAACTCAATACCTGCCACTTCAAAAGAGTAGGCAGGAAGGATGGCGCTTTGTGCATCTAATCTAACCACCTACACTCGGGGGTTTGTTACTGAATGGAAATCAAAAGAAAGCACTAATAAAGGGAATATAAGAAGTGGAGGCATCATGACGTTTTTAATGCTTTTGTATAAAGGCAAACAATGCCTATTCTTGCAGATACTGAAACAGACCATTTTTAAGCACCCTTGCAGTTCATTAAAACATAATTTCTCCTGAAAAATGCAACAATCTAATTTATATCCGTATGTCTTTAAAATGAAATGGAGTAAACAAATAAAACGTCTTTATCTAAGAAGGACAAAATAAAATAAAATGGCAATTTTCTTGCAATTTTGTTATGTTGCAAGGTAAGCATTTAAACTGATTTAGTATCAAAAGACCCTTCAAGGTTTGTATGAGCTAATCAGCCTTCTAATAGAAAAGAAATATTCAACTGGGAAGCTTGGCATTTTTGTGTGCACCTTACTGAACACCAGAGCAGTTAAATGCAAGAGCTACCTAAGAAGCTTAGAGAGAAGAATATACTTGGTATATTTGTCTTAAAGAGAGAATGAGACAGCCTAATTTTCATGAGACCACATCTGCCAATTTACCAAAAAGTACAAGGTTGATGGGGATGTAGCAAAGCTTTGAGAAAGTCGATGCGACAGAAAATGCCCAACCCCAGGTGGTCAGTCTAATTGTGTAGATGGTAGAAATAAAGCCAAGGAAACTATTCAAACTGAACTCCAACATCAAAAGAAAGTTATTTTGCACCATAAAGAGATCCAAGAACATACCACTAATGACAGAGAAAACACAAAAAAGGGAAGGCAGTAATTTGTTGAAGCTCTGTTTTGGTTCTTTTTTACTTTTTCTTTGGTTACTTCTTTATTCATGGCATAAGAAACCATGAATCAGTACAGAGCATAATGAATCTGAAATCTATGAAGACTTCCCAGAATAAAACACACAGCTTAGTGTCTCTCATCCTCTTTTTGGCAATGCTTCATCATTTGTCAGATGAGTTTGCTGGCCAATCATGAACCTTATTCACATTTTTCAAGCATATGTTTTCCATCCACTCAAATTTCCATTAATTTGTTTTTATCATTCACTCTGAATAACCAGATTCTTTGGGAATGACCTTCAAAGGTTTACATATTTAAGCTTCACATTTTCAACTGAATTAGAAAAATGAATTAACTTTTTGATGATGTCTTAATTTACTATGATGAACTTGTACAGAATACAGAGAAGAACAGAGATTGGTGTGGCAACATATTACAATAAGGGCAAATTTTTTTTGTAAATATATGAAATATTCAACTAATTCCATAATTAAAACAAAAGTCTGAATTAACAACAAAGGATAAAATAAAACATCTCAACTTGTGTTTATGGGAAGATACGAACCAATAATATGTCTCCATGTGATAGCGTTAAGCATCATATAGATATTACCTTTAGCTACAGCATCAATTTCACATCTGTTTGTTTTACAAGATTTTTCTCTAAATGAAAGATTTTATGCCAGCGTAGTAGATTGCACTGCATCTTCATCATAAAAGGTCATAAAGTGATGCCGGGCAGAACTGTTGTTCGGTAATCCCAGTGCAAACAGGGTGGTGCTGCTCTGTCACATCCATAATTAAGAGCAAAGATGATTTCATCCATCTCCGCAGTCAACACCCGTTCGCCTCAGCTTTTCTTTTTTTTTCTTTTTTTTTTACAGAATAAAGCTCTAACATGGTTTGCTGACATGGTGCTAAAACACACAGAAGAGGTGAAAAGTTCAGCACTTTCCAGCCTGGCAGACACATCCACAACATGCTGAGGTGAGGAGACTGCTAATATAATCAGAGGTCATGTATCCCCCTCTCGAAAGGCCTTCAGGCCAACTTTAAGTTTCACGTATCAGCTGCACATTCTGAATTGCACACGTTTACATCGCTCCGATTTCAACCACACTGCAAACTGCAACCCTGGCTTTCACCCATGATACTGAATGCCCTGTAAACTGACACACAAATCTTAGTTCATGTCTATGTTGAAGTTTGTTTGTGTGCATGTTCCTTTTTCGTGACCTCTCAGTGGGGGCGAGAGGCTGTGCACAAACAATAGGAATCTGAAGCAGCAGGCTACAGAACGCCTCATTCCTCCAGCCATTTAAAGGGATGAAAGACCTCTCACGTGTGCTGACAATACACAGAAGATGTCTTTGAAATTGTTCTCAATGCAGGGAAAAAGCACTCTCCACGTTCCTTTTAGACGTTTTACTGAGAAAAATTCAGCACACAGGTTTGTTTTCTTTGCCTTTTCTTCTCAGACCAATTTGAGATCATTGCTTCTGTATGACAAATTCCAAGGATCATGGCACCCCCGAGAAACCCTAAAAGAAAATATCTGATGTCTGACTGCCACTGTCTCTGCAATGTCTTGGGATGTACTTTACCCAGTTAATACTGAGTGCTGTAATGTCAGATGAGATTAGCCTCGAACTAAAAAGCCCTAATATTAAAAGGCATGAAACCCTCCTGCACAGGAACGTGAAAAGGTTTCATGCTGTGATGGAGCTAGAAGACTTAAACTCACCTCCCTTTCAAGTGCCTAAAAGATGTTTTTTTTATTTTCTCTTTTAAAATATGGTTCACTGTCTATGTTCTCATTTAATTAAGTTTTGCCCCAGTGGACAGCTATACAGAATTGAATTACAGGACTAAAAAATCTTGAGAAAACAACCCATTTTCACCAGAAAGAAACTACATGTGGTGAATGATGTCTCTAGTTAGATATGAATATCGGTTCTTTCCTGCTCTAGATGCAATTTCAACATGTTTTTATTTATATCAGAAAAAGAAAATGAAATCTTGCAAATTTGCTTTGCTGTTGGCCTTGATAAACAATCTTTGTAATAAAATAAACATCAGAAAAACTTTGATGTTTGAAGAGGAAAGAAACAGCATCAAATCAGCAATATTTTTTTTAATATAAATTCCAAGGCCACTCTATTTTCAGTCTTCTGTCACTCAAGATGCGTAAGTCCATTGAGGGAAATACTGTTATTCCATATTCACAGTGACATTAATTGACACGTACGTTCCATATAAGTCATGCCTACTTTGGTTTGCAACACGGAGAAGGGACAAGATTATATTTTAACATTTCTGGTAATTGTGAGTAATAATAAAGTAGTTATGTAAAGTTGACAGTTAATATATAGAAACAGAAATATATCACTGTGAAAAACATGCACTTTTCAGAAACACGGTGCCTTGCCATACTTTTTCAAGGCCCCGTAGGCTGACCAGAGTTGACTGAAGGATTGAAGTAAACACTGGTCAAATCTGAAGAAAATCTGTCAAAAGCTTCAAAAAGGCAGGGACAGATGTTCATCTTTCAAAGATGAACAAAGAAAATGTACATACAGCAGAACTACATTTGAATGGTTTCTATCAAAACATTAGGACGACCCAATTAACACTCAGACCTAAATCCTATTAATAACCTGTGGAAAAATTTGAAAAATTATTCTTTACACTCTCCTTCCAATCCCACTGAGCTTTAGTGGGTTGAATTTTAAATGTAAATCAAGATATCAGACATTTCATTTAGGAAAAAAAATAAAATCATGCATTTTTCCCTTTTACTTTAGAGTTATGCACTACTTTGTTAATTATGCAAAACATCAATAAAATGCAGGGAAGTTTATGGTTATAATCATGCTGTGAAGTAAGGTGATTTTAAGAAGGTATGGATACTTTCTGTAAAACTTTAGACAACAAAAGAATTAAATGAGCAAATTAAATATAAAATATTAATTGTGTAATGACATTCAGGATCAACTTCAGTAGCAAATGTTCCCTCTGCATGGTGAAGCAACAGACACAGGCAATTACAAAATTTCTGTGGAGTCAGTCCTGCTATTTCTCTAACATTATGAGTTCAGTTGCTTATAAATATCACTTCCTTAAAACTGTTGTTTGTTACATTTGCTGTCAGAAAAATACAAAGTGGGTACAGCATGAGTACCAGAAATAATTATCATGGAGTATTCTTGTTCAATGTTCAGTTCAAATTCTCTTAGAAGACTTCTTTCAAGAATCTTCAGAAAATATAACATGTATGTAACACTCATAGAGAGGGAGTCGTCACTTCCAGATAAAAAGGATGTATAAAATCTGTTGTCAGTTGTGTGTTCATAAGCTTGTGCTCTTGTGACATCACCTCACTTTTTGCTGGATTGCTTTAAGCTGTTCCTATCAGGGACTGAATGAAGAACTACAGGCTCCACATTGACAAGGCATTTACATTTCAGACATAAAGTCGATATCAAATTAATTAAATGCAACTAAGTCAAAAGTTTCTCAAAAATGTGCTAAAAATGAATGATGATGCATTTACTTTCTTTACTTTTTCTTTATAGTGTGGTTACATTGGAAAGTGCTCCCTATATAAATTGAAAATATCGTGTAGCACACTGGTGCTATTCTTGTACAGTACATCTATGCTGCAGGTGTTGGTGTGGTGCATCTGTTCCAGAAACTAACTGTATCGGGCAAGCAAAGAAAGTTACCACCAGCACTCTAACTGTTTTTTCACTATAAAAACTTTCTGAGAAGCATGTGAAGTTTTTTGTTACACATTCTGCTAAGACATCAATATTTCAATATCAAAAGAGGCACAAAAGATTTTACAAGCACAACACTAAATCCAGATAGACTCTTGCTCAAATCTCATTTTCTGCTTGACTCCAGACTCGTAATGCCATCATTGTTGGAGTAGAGAAAAAAAATATGAAGACAAACTGGTTTCGAAGGTTTGGCGAACCTGCCCTGAGGTAATGGGAGTTTTTTGTGCACTCACCAGATTTAAGTACATTGATATAATCAAAACAAAATAATCAAATTATGCATTTCTTATAGTTTAATTGGTTGGCATTTTATAAGAATCTCAGCAGTCTTGACTCTCTCAACTTCTAATTTGCTTAAATGTTGTTTCATCATTTATACTGTGTTTGATCATTCCCTTCACAACTTGAATCACTGCTTAGAACTTCAAACCGAACAAAATCTAGAGGTGAATACGATATTTATTTTACTGTTTATCCCACTATATGCACTTTTGGGCATAAAGGAAGTGAATCCCACTTGCATTCACCCAAAGCATGCACCAATTCAATTGCAGGAGATAAAAGTGGTGTCTGACGGAATAATGCATTGCTTCCAACCTGTATCCAATCGCCATTGGGCATGACTTTGCTGCTGAGACACCTTAAGCCATCTTGGACACAAAAAACCATAAGAAAGTGACATCTGAGGCAGAGAAACTTTCACTCCTTTGAAGTTCCTGTGATACACTTAATAACCGTGGGGTTTTTCCACTGATGTCTACAAAGACAGCTGTTTATGACCCTAGGCATAGCTCAGAGGGGAAATCCTCGGGGAGGAGGAAGCAGTGACTTCCTTCAGGTACTTAAGAATAGCTGTATGCACATTTATCGTTCGTCTATGCAGAAGCTACGGCATGCCCATTATGCATGCCTTCATAGTGTCGGATGAATGACGACACCTATAAAATTGTGTGCTCTCCAACAGGAGTGCTCATTACAGAGCCACCACTCCAGGATCTCCCATTGGCTTCACTTTATTATTTAAAAGAGGGATGAGTTTAATGTAGCCCATTATTGGCACTGCTGAGACTAAAACTTGACCCAAGATGATAAAATACCAACTGAAAGCTTTGGCTTTCCGTTTTCACTTCTTTTCTGCTGTCATTGTTCTCAGATATCATAGCAAAATTAGCAATATATATATATTGAAGTATTTCACCTGCAAACAATGAGGTATGTCTCCAAAAATAGCTCAAAACCACTGAGTACTTCTATACTGTATTGTGAACAGACTGATGCAAACGTAGCATTACCTTACATTACAATGCTTAAGAGTTTGAAGTATGACTTACTGGCCAGCTAGAATTCATTATAAATGACAAAAAAGGAGACCAGAAATAATTAGATGATAGATGAAAGAGAAAAACAGCAAAGAAGAGGGATTATATGTGAATCCTTTCAATGATCACAAATAGTAGGAAGAAAAGGGCAGGATGTAAGTCAGATGGATTTACTGCAATGAAATAAAGATGATCAGTTTGTAGTTGTGCTCAGGTGTCAAGGGAGTCCAAGTTGTTTTATTAGTGACCTTTAGCTCATTTGCTTTGTTGGCTGTGTTATCTCTTATCTTTTTCTTCACAGGACTCCATAGAGTTTAGCTTAAACCCAACACTAAAAAACACAACTCCCCTACCCTTCTTTTCTTTAACAATGACTCATTGTGGTCTACCTTCTTTGTGATTATGATTATGTAGACATCAGCTAACATTTCTTTTTTTTTTTTTTTTTTTTTAAAAAAAGGTTTTATTGGCTCTAATGGCCTTTATTTGATAGTTAATTGACAGGAAAGTGGGTAATGAGAGAAGGGGGAAGACATGAGGGAAAGATCACCAGGCCAGGAATCAAACCTGCAACAGCTGCATTGAGGACTAAGGCCTCTACATGTGGGTTGTGCTTAACCCTCTGCCACCACAGCACCACCATCAGATTTCTCTATTATTTTAATAGTTTTTTGTAACATTCTAATTTCCCTAGACATTGCATTTTGATTTTAATTTGTTGTAATATAATAAAATCAGATTAAGCAGCAATAAATGTTTGAAATAATATCTCATCTTGTGTGTCATAATTACATTTAACATATCACTATCATTCTTTGAATTAAATTGCTGAAATAAATGAGCTTTTCAATGATATTGTGATGTATTGAGATGAAACTGTTTTTTGGCAAAACAAATAGCTTTAAAGATGAATAGAGTCCAGATCCATTGCTCATCATAGGGTGTGGTAATTAGACAGAAAAATATATGAATGCAAACATTTTTTGGCAATAATTTTAAGCATCAGTGTAGAAAAATCAAACATTGGTTGTCAGGCACCAGAAAATCCCAGTCGCACATGATTAAAATGATGAAAAATCCCTACACAACTCTCAAAGTCTGACTCTCTCATCTCAAGGTCGTAATGAAATGCAAATAATTATGAGTAACATAGCAGAATGTGCCATAATCCTACAAGAGAGAAAGTCATCCACTCTTTGAGAGACAGACACAGCAAGCACAGACAAACATGAATTTTATATCCAATAGCTGGCGACTGAAACAGAGTCAACACTTATCATAAGTCATAAAAGCGTAGTGGGAAATTTAACTGAACAAGATTGGAACATTAAATAAGACTGCATGTCACTGAACTGGTGGCTATAGACGGGCGAAAACAGCACTGAAAAAGCGAACATACAACAAACACAGATGGTGAGCATTTTAAAAGCACAGAAAATAAATAAATCACAATGAAAAAACATCTAAGACTGAAAGTGTAAAAAAAGAAACAGGGATGAGAAAGGTGGTGAAGAGAATAAAGAGAGCAGAGCTCAGCTGAGAGGAGAGAGTGACAGTAAACTCCTGAATTCAGACAGATAAAGAGAATTTGCTCCTATAGCCAGAGGATGTGTTTCTCTGTACTGAATCCTGACGTATTACCTTTTGGTCCGACACAGATCAGTGCACAGTGATTTAATAACAGAAAGAGGCTAACTACGGAAAAGGTAAGCATATTAACCTGGCTCATTTGTAACCATGGTGACAGCTCGTTTAAATGTCTGTTTTTGGCAGGTTTAATTGATGCTAGCCACTGCAAGCAAAACAAAACAAAAACTTTATCTAATGTTTTGGATCTTTTGTTTATTGTGAGTAACATCACTTATTTTCAACTTTTGGAAAGAAGTGCACTTAACACTCATTTACATTGTAAGTAGCAAGTTTGTATACTCAATAAGTGCATGGCTAATATTATTTTGTTTTTTTTTTTATAATTATTTAAAACATTTTCACCATGTCAAATGTCCAGTTCAAACCACCGAAATGTGGTTGATGACTACAAAAAGTGTTTCTTTGTAAAGTGGTATGGGACATTCAGCAAAAAAACGTAGTGTGGGTGAACCCATAATCATCATGGTAAATGGAGAAAATCTTTTTGCTTAATTTAATAGCAGATATGTGTGATATTATAATTCCACCTGGGAAGAAGATGTTTCCAATTCATCAATTGAAATGAACAAGACATTCATGCCGTTGATGAGTTTGTAAACTTCTAACCGGCAATCTAGGTCAAGGGTTGCTCAATACGTCGATCGCTCAGGGTTTTGAGTTGATCTCGTCAGTAGGTGACAAACTGAACACCACCAAGAGGCTGAAACCAGCGCGTCCTCTTCTGACGCGCTCATCAAAATATTCAAAGATCCAAAACATTTGTAAATTTATTAAAAAATAAAAAACGTAGCAAAATGTGTTCAAACTAATGATCTCAGTAATTATTGTTGCATAATCAGTGCATTTCAGTTCACTTAATAAAAGAAAAGGCGACTCAAAGATCGACTCAGAGCAGAAGTTTAACTTAGCTCATCAACCACTGCTGTGTTCAGGGGAGAACTTATTAATAATCACGAAATAAATATCAAGCCTGATAACTTAATATCTTAACGGACTGAATGTTGTGTTTTAACGTAATCTCTGCTCGGCTTTTTTTTCAAACCTCGGCCATTAGGTATTTATATCATCTTCTTACATGAGTTACCAAAGTATCCTAATATGAAATCTCTTGCAATATAAAACTGTTTATCTCAATGTGAGTTAGCAACCCAAATGGTATGATTTACTGAGGTACAAAAACACTTCTCAATTCACCTGAAGAGCTTCCCTTTCAGAACTAAATTAGCTTTTTCAATTTACATTTTTATTCAGACAAATTATTGCAAAGGATTTCCAACATCTGAGCCTAAAGCGAAGAAATAGGTATTTTTTTTCTTCTCAGAGTCAGAAAGTTAGTCAGGTTTTTGAAATATTAACTTTTTTCTAACCTGTGAAAGAAAATCTGTATGCATAAAGATAATTTGTCACTCTTATTTAACAGAAAGGGGGGCTAATAAAGGGGCAGACATTTTATCTTGACATTTTATCTCGGACTGCTTTTAAGAAGGAGGGAAAAAGGCCCTTTGAAGACATGAGAACATATTCACAGCAATAACACAGATCTACTCTCCATCTATCAAGCACAAACAAAACAGATAAGGAAAAATTGTCCTTGCAGAAGATTTGGTGATAATTAGTCCTCTAACACTTGCAAAGTCATACACAACGCATTTTTCTACTATTAAGGCTGAATAAAGAATTCATATAATGTGAACTGAGTGCAGTGCAACGTGGATGAAATGCAGATCTAGTGGAGGCAATTAGAGTTTTAGGTGGATATGTAAATCTAGATGAAGTGCTGGTACTTATGGGAGCAGAGGGTGTTGCTGCTGGGATGAAAGAATTCTGCTGGAACAATCAATCTTGTTTGCAGTCAGCGGTGTGGGTTTAAAGAAAAAAATTGTACCTGATCTTCTGTTGTATATAGTCAGAGATTTTGGTGGGAATTTTTTTCTTAGATCTTAAAAGGAATACAAACAAAATACAATATATACTTATACAGTATTTATTTAGTGTCATTTTTTTACTTACATGGTTGACTGGATTGATGCATCTTTCAAAATTAAGACATTTTTCAATATGTGGTATTGTTTTCCCATTGATGAAAATACCTGAACCTTTTTTTTTCTTTTTTAACCGTAATACTAGTATGCACTGACTGTTTAAAATAAGCCAAGCAACTACAGTTTATAGGTATAAGTCATTCAAAAGAGTTACATGAGATGTATTCACATTTTAGCCCTGGAACAAGGGCCAATCATCTACCAGCCATCAGAGGAGACGTTATTCTGGGGTTGGAGTTACAAATCCCTTACAAATCCCTTGGGAGCGGCTACGTATGCGACATTTTTCCAGACGAGCTATGAATTTAATACTTTCGAATGACACACACTTTTGTATGAACTATGTGATGCTGTGAGCTGCACATTGTCCAAAAAACAAAACAAAACAAAACAAACAATCCTCCTTTTACCACTTCCTGCCGTCTTCTTTGTTGTTTGTACCAGTAGTAACATCCAGCTTTCGATCAAATGACTCATGTGATGCAAAACAAAGTGTTTTCATTGCAGTTTTGCGAAATGCATCTATTTCAATATGGTTGAAACTCCACCTCACCCTAGCGCAAAAAAAATTCTTGAAAAATGTGAAGTTTTTTAAATTGGCATGTTTCCATTAAGCAAATTTACTGTAATTGTATTCTAAGAGCAGGAAAATTTCCAAAACTCACTCCATGAGAAACTGAAAAATCCCCATCATATAGGTAGTCCTGGCATGTTTTCTTTCCACTGGTATTGTCACGGTAGATGTTATCGTCTCTGAGGTCTGTAAGACTGTAAGCCTGAACCCATCTGCATGTTGTACATGAACTCTGGAGAAAGTTTGCGGCAAGTGGAAAGCTTAAAATGTTCTGGTGGCAATTTTAATTAGATTAGCGTGTTCCTTTCAAAAACTGGGGTGGGTTCTTTAAGACTTCAACTAATACATTTTGCAAAAAAAACAAGAATCACTATTTTTTCACAAATTCATGGTTTTTATATTATTTCTACGTTCCTACTCTGGCAACTTGTTCCTGGTTTTGCCATGTCACATTTATTGATCTATTTATTCATTCTAACTTTTCAAGGTTTAAAAGCATTTATAGAAACATTCTGGGCAGAGTTTGCATTTAAACATTTTGATAAAATCCACCAACCTTTCAATCTTATTTTTTTATATATAAATATGTTTAACTCAACCTATTAATGTATAGCTGATTTACAACAAATATGGTCCCAAGCAAAATAAAAAATCCAAACATCCACTGCCAAATAAATGTTACAACTGATTTGTGTTTGCATACACTTCCCTCACATTACAGTGAGTGAACTTCACAACTCATCTCAAACTGAAGCGTGTGAAAAATCCATCAGAATTAGCAACAGAGATCTTAGGTGATCTTCACCTGATGGAGAACATTCTTCCTGCCACTCCTCGTCTGTAATAGGACCACATAATTACCAGCGGCTCCCTCAGAGCCTTGCCCAGTTCATACGCCTAGGGCTCTCATTACCCACAATGCTGCCTGGGCTCTTAAATATCAAACACCTCTTTGTGCTGGAGGCATTGACCGCCCCTCAGCCTGCGGCAGCCCCTCCATGCTCGCACTGTTTGTGCTTGTGTGGGATTGCCTGCGTAAGCTTGAAAACGCACAAGTGTGGATCAGTGATCAAACTAATCTTGTTCATAACAGGAAACCTCACTTAGGTGTATATTTATGTTTTGCATCATCTTTGCTTCCTCTAAAATGATGAGCTTTGACTCACAAAATATTAACAACGTATCTAAAAATGTTGTTTTCCTCTGCAAATTTTAAATGCAGAACAAATTTGCTTAAACTCTTGAGAGGATTACAGAGGACAAAGACGGCACAGTAAAGAGAAAATCATGGCCTTGACTATTTCATTTTATAAGCCTTCCAGATTTAACCAAAATATTGCCACAGGAGAGGAAAAGAAAATAATATAAGCATTTACTTGCATGGTCAATAACATTTCTTCTTTTAGCTGCATTTAAAAAATGGTTATTCTGTTATGCACGAACACTTGCCTTTAGGCAAATGTCTAAAAATAATGGTGGAGGAAAGCTTCTATTCAAATAAAAAACATGTCTATGATTAAAGACAGAACATATCTAACTTTCAACTTTTGTAAGTATCATCTAGAGTTTTTAAAACTGTTGGCAAACATATTAGCATCTAAGCCAGATTCACATTTTTATGTCTTACTAAAAAATGCAACTTTGATGACCCAACAAATTAAAAGAAATTACATATGAACCCGGTATTAACCTTTAATTATGTGTCCAGTGATACATGATGCCGTGTGACTAAAAGGTTCTGCACTAATTGTCCTATGGGTGTGTTTGTGAAGTTTCTCACACAGCATAAGAGGTGCCCTCCAACTATGCATGTGACCACATAATGTAATGCAATGATTTCACATATCTGGAGTTCATTAAAGCATGTGTAACTTTATGTTCTGCCAAATTAACTTTTTTTCACACATACTAACACTAAACTAAATGGTACACACCTGCAAAAGTATGCTTAGATTTTTATCAAGCTAAGGAACTTGGACGGACATACGTATATGTTTTGTCTAATTAAGGAACCTTCAACTGATACATATCAATACCAAAATTATCTTCACAACATGAGCTTGTCTATATTTTCTCTTATTACAAGTACAAATGTTAGTGTATTGATTCTACAATGACAGAATCAATACACTAATAAATAAATAAACAGAAAATTGTTAACTATTAAGAAGTGAAAGGAAAGTGACATATGTTTTTTAGTAAAAAATTGAAATGTGTCAAGTGCTATACTATCTAACTACCTTTCCTCTGAGATCACACATATGTCACAATCACTAAATAAATTCCAACTGTTTGTAACCTAAATTGAGTATAAATCCAACTGTTCTCCAGATATATCTATTCATCTGAAGACAGGTTAGCTTAGAGAGCCTTATTGAGAGAAGCAGCCAAAAGGCGCTTGGTAATTTGGAGGACCTGCAGAGATTCACAGCTAAGGTGGGAGTTTGAGTCCACATGACAACTACTGTCCTGTTAGTAGTCCATCTGCTGGCCTTCATGGAAAAGTGGCAAGAAGAAAGCCTTTGTGTTAAAAAAAATGTATTGTGTGAGTGGGTAAGTAAAAAGAGTGTAGGTAAAGGAGCAGAGAGGCACCTAATCAATGCTGTGCCTCTGTAATTTATCACATCATTTACACACATACAAACAGCTGTTAAATACAAAAATGCAGACTAAAATGTGTTTACTGCCATCACTTTAGCGCCCCCTCACACTCGCTATGAGGTGAATATGGTTCATACTCAGTTTTTGTGCCACTGTTTTTATTGGTAGTAATCAGACAGAAAATGGTGAGAGAGGGAGAAGGGTGAAAGACATGCAGAAGAATCCCTAGGTCAGGAATCGAACCACGGACAGCTGTATTGCTCTATATCTACACCACTTGCCACTCAGATGTTGTTCCTTAGCAATGACATAGAAGCTGGTCAGAGTTAGCCTAGATTTGGTTTGAGGTAAATGCAGAAAATAAACCATGAAACATGTTAGAGGCTGCACAGGTCTTGAGACTGTGCAGCCTCTCAGCAGGACAATGAATGAATATGAACATTAGAATTACAATAGAACAAAACAGCAGTACCCTTTATTCTTCCACAGTTGGATAATTCAGGTAGCATCTGGTTTCCTCTGCTTGGTTTTATGGAAATCCTAAAGAGAATTTGCTCAAAATAATTATATAGATAGTATTTTTTTTTCAGTCCAAATGAGTTTTGTACTTATTTCTCTTAAGTTCATTTTAAAATTGAAAAAGAGTCAGTTGGCTTAATCCTACAAATGTTTTTGGTTCACGCTTAAAAAGTTCCAGTTTTTACCAGAACTAAAATAATTCAAAATTTCCAACATTGTACAACAAAGAAACATTTTTTATATATTTACAAAACAAAACTTATTTTTAATGGATTTTGTGGTTGTAGACAATTCTTACATTGGCTTTATTTTTTTTATTAAAGTTTATATTAAAGATCCCTGGTTTAGGTCAAAGCATATGCATTATGCATCCAAATCTTTTTGCAAGGTGATGCACGTTCCAACCTATAGAAATGCAATTTATAATATTATTCAGAAAAATAGGGGGTTGCAGCTTTGAGGTGATTAAAGATAAAATTAATCCACAGAGGGAGATTATGTGAAATGCTTTATGTTGAAATTCAGTGATTTATTTCTTTGTTTTGGTCATTAAAATGTATTGCTTTATTGATCAAAGTAATCATTATTTTTATAACTTATAAAGATCCTCAAATATAAAAAGCCTTCAAAAATCAGCCTGTTTTGAAAGATGTTTAAACCTACAGGGTATTACTTTCTTTTCCTTTCCTATGCTTGTTTGCATCATTGCTTAATTTAAATTATACTTCTTGTTTCTCTTAATGTATTTAGCTTTCCATTGAGTGTTTTATGCTTTTACCAAGCAATTTTCTAACTCTACATTTTGATTTACTTGTGATTTTATCTTGTGATGTTCAAAGTATTTGTACTTATTTCCTGTAATTTACTGATGTCAAACAGATACACACACCTCTTAATGTCTCAATAAATAACAAAGTGGCTGCTATTGTAAGATGATTTCTTTGCAAGAAGATGCACACAGTAGGGATGTATATTCAATAAAATATGCTGATTGTTACATTTTCATATCTTGAGCATAACTGGAAAATATATATGACAGTGTTTACCTGAATTGAATAAATTTGATTCTGGTTTTACAAGTAAAAGGCAGAGCACTTTGATGCATATTTAATAGTGACAATGCTCAATAGTTTCCTTTTCACATTTGTTATACTGACAAAAGATAAACTACAGTCAGCCTTAATGTTACAATCTATGGCTTATGTTTCTTATATCTTAAATCTACCTGGCTGTCAGAACTTTAAATTTATTTTCACATTAAAAAGGTGTAAAAAAAAAAAAAAAAAACATTTGCAATTTTTTGTGAAATGTACATGTACACAAACATTATTATTATTAATGGGGATGATTCATTAACTTATAGAACTATAAAAATTATACTTGTTTGATTGGCATCACAAAAGATAATTATCAGATAAGTATCTGATCACTTCACTACTAAGTTTGACCAAAAATTTACAAAAACTAGTTTTCCTATGAGAAGGGATAAAATACTTAGCAGCTGACTTACCAATTAATCACCATAATTAGTTACAATGAAGAACTTTCTGAGACTGAGAAAGTAATAAAGAGACCAAGTAAAATTAGGCAAACTCTAAGGATGAATGTCTAAAGGCTGTTTGCTCTCCTGTCCAAGTCAGCTGACTTCTATATTTTAACCACAAATTACGTTTATTTATTTATTTTTTTTACTTTTCAAACTATTGTGCCTTTTTGCTTATGTAAAAAACACTATTATTGTTATTACGATCATTGCTGATACTCAACAACTGCACAAACGATGCCTCTAACAAGTATTTGCAGTTCACGCTACTGAAAAAGTAGAACAAAAAGACCTCGAAGTCATGCCAAAGTCATTTTCCATGGCCTCTCTGAACTTCTCCCACGCTCATGTTTTTCCCTCAGAGACCACCCGAGCCACAAACCACTTAGACTGCTGGTACCCATGAGATGCTTCCACAGGCCAAAAAGACCCACAAGAACTCCTTCTACAGCCTGACAATGTCTCTCAGCACCAGTGTTCAATTCTTTTGTTAATAAACTCATATATAATGGAAAGAATATATCTGTGTTTATTCTGTACATGTGTAGAATCATCGTGATCAGATGACGCTAGTGCTGGACTTATGCTTTCAGCTATTGCAATTATTTATAGTTACTCCTAACCACAACTAAACTCCTATTGCTGCACAACATCAGTTGTGAATCATATCCCTCCTTGGGTCATCAGAGGTGTTTTCATTCTGTGTTTCTGGGATGAGGACTAAACAAGGCAAAGCAGCATTTAGTTTTCATGCTCATCAACTCTCAAAACAACTGTCGAAAAAATAAAAAAAATAAATAAAAATACACAGGAGCTATTGGGAGTCGCAGCCGAAAACATTACTGTTAAAGACTGGTTTATCATTTCTATCTTGTCTCTGTTTTTTTTCTTTGCTTAAAGTTTGATCTTTTTAGGTCTGTTTTGTTCATACCTTAGGTGTTTGATTTTTCCATTTCTGTAATGCTGTTCTTCCTATAAAGCTTTTTAAGATTCTCTCAGTAGCAAATAAACTTTATTTGCTTTTCTACATTAAATTACGTGTTAATTTGTGGTTGATTTGTTTGTTTTTAATAAATATTTACCCTAGGAAGAAAAGTCCTAATAGTCTTTTAATTTAAGTAATCTCTTTCTTTCGATTCATTTTTGATAAATTCACCAGAAATCGGATATTATGCAACTTAAAGTAGCTGCTAGCTGGTAAATGGTAAAAACTCTTACCGTTATCCTCAACAGAGAAGTGAAAGAGGTCCAAAGTAGCATTTTCTTCGCCCCTCAGTACATAGCAGATGTTCAGATTGTCGATATCAGCTGCAAAAGAAAGTTAGGTTTATTTCTTAAAAACTCCTTTATCTTGAAGAGCTCATGTGACAGTGAAATATCTTTAAAAGTAAGAACAGATAAACTTTGAGATCATATATAAAAAAGCTGAGATAATAAACTATAAAGCAAAAAACATTTGACAAGAACATAAAAGAATGCAAATGAGGGTCAGTTTAATCTAAATGGTTTCATGGTCGAATCAATGTGAGGTGAGGCATGATGAAATTTTTAAACTGCCTGATAGCTAAGGTCTAAATTACACAAGTAGTAGATTTGTCCTTGACAGGAAATGGAAAAAAAAACATTTTTAATAAAGAATTTGCATTTCGTGATTAAAAAAACATTCATGTGATGTTTCATGCTGACTGCAGAAATAGCCTCAAACAAGCTTTTGAAGTTGTATCGCAGCCTTTTGGCTTGTTCAAACACTTCCTCCGTTCAAATAACTGTTCAGATACGCAAGCTGTCCTGCTTTAGTATCGGCTATACTAGCAGCAGGTCTCTAGTATCACACTGATTCAATTACTTATCAGTGCTCAGCATGAACAATTTCCAACCAGAGGAGTCATTTTTGAAAGTCATGCATCCGTAATCTGGAGCGATAAGGGCTGCAAACCTGATATCCAAAGCGGCTCAAGCTAAACCAAAGACAAGAAAAAAGGGTTTAAATTCAAGAGCCTTAAACCTGTCCATGTCAACAACAAAAAAAAAGAAGAAATGAGGGGATGGTGGATCTTTTAATGACAGACAAGGTAAGAATGTTAAGAATAGGATTGCACAGGGAACCACACATCTGTTTCCTGAACTTTGCTGAATTACAGGGCTGTGCTAGCACCTCCCTCCCTACCATTCCCTACAAAACATCTATTATAGTACAGAGAAATCATCAATGCTGCTAAAGAGTCTTCTCCCAGCAATGCTTCTTCTTAAATAATAGATGTCAGAAGAAGAAGGTTCATAACATAAAAGCCTTGACTTAAAACCCTTGACTTTTGACTGGGACGTTTACCAGTTATACTGTAGGTGGCCTCTTGTCTGCTTTTTCCTTTCCATTGTTTTTATTATTTTATGTATACGGAACCTGTATGCATAAGATAATATACAGGTATATTGCCGCTTACATATTTTTTTGATTTTACTTTTTGGTCAGACTTTAAGGCTTCAGAAATTAGCTTCACAATGCTTCACAAATTAGCAAGAAGCTAGCCTAAACAACCTGGCCTTAATTGAAAATATAATGACCCTCTTGATTAATCACATTTTTCTGTTGGGTTTGGCAAGCCACACCCAGGAAGACAGACGATAGAACCAAAAAATCACTTAAATAGATCATGACTGACCACAAAAAGTAGGCATGCTCAAAGCAACACATCATGCCCCAATCTAAAGCAATTTAACATCAGATGACAAGACAAAGTCACTGACTGACATATTTCTGAAAACCGGTTACAAAGCCATTTCTAAGGATTAAGGATTATGTGGCAAGTTAATAATCCAATGTCTTGAGGCTGAATTAAAACAATTCTGTATAGAACACTATGCCAACGTTTCACCACAGTGATGTAAAAGCTCACTGCCAGTTCTTACAGATGCCTGATGTCAGTTGTTGCTTTTTATATACAGTGGCCTAGTTGTCAGTTTTAGGAGCAATTACTTTTTCACATAGGACCAAGCTGATTTGGATTGTTCTTCCCCTAAATGGAATCCTCATTTGAAATTTGCATGCTGTATTCATTCGTTTGTCTGAAGTTAAAATTTCCTTGATGATTTGAAACATTATAGTGTGACAAAAAAAAAAAGCAAGAAGTCAAAGAAATATGTACGGGGATAAAAACTTTTAACAGAACTGTAAGTGATTATTCTAAAAGATTAGGCCTGCAAGAAGAGATTCCTCCTTGCAGGACAGACCTGAACCTAAGGACCTTACAAATCTAAAGTTAACAGTGTGAACAGAGGGCACGTTCTTCATTCATTATTTAAAAAGATCGTCTCTTGGGATGTGCCCTGGAAAAAGGACAAGTAAATAAAGAGCAAAGGATTGTCTCTTTCACCTGACTGCTTCTTTTGATGAGCCTGTTTGGTCTCTCTGACTCAATCTGTCACGACCCTTCCCTCATTCTTTATTTCTCTCATGTCACTTACATCCCCTCACCCCGCTTCCCTAGCCGCCTCCTCTGCACTCTCCTTCCCCTCTTCAATGCTGTGCTGCTTCTTTTGGTTTTTTCACTCTTGTCTTATCTGTGCCCCTTTTTGTTTGGAAGACCGCAGCCACACACTGTTTGTAAGAAGTGTCCATCTCTTCCAGGCTTAAAGAGCTCTTTCTCGCTTTGTGTTCTCAGCTCATATTTTTGCTTTCAGCAAGCAGGTGAATTTTTGTACATGTTGGCTTAATTGCCATGCAATCATGATTGCGTTGCTTCAAACAGCAATCAGTGGCATTGTTGTCTCTGTGCATGTGTCAATACTTATCCATATTCAAATCTGTAGAGTTCCTTGGCAATGTCAGAACATTTCCAGGAATTAATACAAAACTTTACTCTGGATTCATAGCAAATATTTTTACAGTCAGTCTTCAGATAGGAAAGGAGGAAGGAAAGCAGGAAGGAAGTTTAAAAATAAAATCCAATATTTTCCCACACACCTGTTTCTTCTTCCCTACTTATCAAAACATGGAAAATGCAAAAATCATATTCTTCACTTTAACATCGTTCTGCAGTCTGTGTAAAAAATTCACACACTAACCATTGTGGTGGTGGTCAATATATTCTCTATAATTTTATAAGACACATAGCATTTCAATACTTCAAACTGACTGGACCCAGTGAAATTTACTGCATCTCAAATACCATCCTGTCACTTTGAGCTCTGCACTGACCTTTTCACACCATTCTCTACCTCTGTCCTGCTTCATTTAACAGACCTCCAAAGAGAACATCAGATGTGAACATCACCCCGGGAGAAGCAGAAAAAAAATTTAATTATTCATCTGTTAAGTCTACAAAAACATCAGCCTGTAACTTTGGTCTGCTAATTAAGATTTGATGAGCAAGGCACATCTAAATCATATCCATAAATTAACTATTGAATTCCCAAGCTGGCACTCGTCACACGTACGAATAATTATAACCCCATAAATTAAAATCTTTGGGAAGCAGAGTGTGAAAAATTAATCAAAACTTACTGATTTACAGGGAATTTGAATGTCACACATTTTTCTTCAATAGCAAATCACAAGTTATGATGTTATAATTATTTGATCACAAAAACATAATGAAAAGCAACTTCTCTGAGCAAAGAAATGTGACAATTATGCTCTCAAGGCACAGTTTTCAAACATTTTGTTTACAAATAATTTATGACAAATTACTAGCAGTACCAATTAGACAGCTACCTATCTACTGCTTGCCAGTGCTAGTTAGCTTTCAGAAAACATACTAAAATAACTTTGTCTCAATTACAGAAAAGACAAATTTGATTATTTTTGAAAATCTCTAAAAAAAAACATGGACAGTCATGGAGTTAAATCTCAAATAACTAACCAGTCAATGTCAGCTTCACAAACACCCAGCGTTATTATATAAAGAGTAGAGAAGCAAAAATTAATCATAATTTGCACATTAAGAACTTAATATGCAGTGTTTTCTCAAAACTGTTACTAACAAAAGAAAGACAGTAAATAAAGGATATTTGGGTTTCTGTTCTAATTAAAAGCACTGAGTTCACTTAATACATTTACTGCGATAGTGTGAAACTTGGTATTTTTCCTAGAACCTTTTACGCTGTGAAAATGTCATACCAGCCTATTACTAGTAACAGTGATTTATCTATAATGGCAATAAACATTCAGACAGTTCTGTTAGAGCAAGGGGTCTTCAACCTGTTATTAATAAGCCACATGACTCTATAAGCACCAGTCCCATTCAGTTTTTACTGATATCCCAAAATTGGTTTGAAACAGGCAGCCACAATGACTTCGTATAACTTCGGTCAAAAATAGTGTAGAAATGAACAATGTTTTAAAACTTAAAGGTATTGATATTTGTAGGCTTTTTGTATGCTTTCATGCAGCATCTGTATAATATTTAACAAAAGAATGTCAATAATTATTCAAGGAATCAGTTTTTCATCCTTTGTCGTTAAATTACAAGCTAAATGTGTTATTTTTTAGATAACACATAGAAAGAAGTTAGAAAGAAGTTTCTAAGGAAACTATCAAAAAGTCAGATGTTTATCCTTTTTCTAGATCCTAAAACAAGAAATACATTTGTGGTTGTATAACTGTAAAATAAAAATAAATCTGATTTTAAGTACTTATAAAACAGAAGTTATCTTTCTTTAAAGACTTGTTTAGGTTTTGCAGCTCTGAACACAATTTCAAAAATTATTGGAAATTTTGCTGAATCCCATGTTTGGCGTATGGGTAAACATACATAAAAGATTCGGTGTAAATTTAAATAAATCTTTGTGCAACATTAACTTGATCAAAGAAATTCCTGTTATACAATTATTGATAACTTGC
The DNA here is from genome assembly GCF_002775205.1 of Xiphophorus maculatus. Taxonomy (NCBI): domain Eukaryota; kingdom Metazoa; phylum Chordata; class Actinopteri; order Cyprinodontiformes; family Poeciliidae; genus Xiphophorus; species Xiphophorus maculatus. The sequence continues at coordinate 29,601,645 of NC_036453.1, forward strand.
ACTGAGAGACTGCTTCTGTACTTTTCTGGTAAAATACTGAGCAGAGTAACTTGTTATTATACTATTAAGAGTTATTGTCAGAGCTTACCTTGACTAAAGGCATCAATGGAGTTGTTTCCGTGTCCCAGGTTGACGATGTAGCCGTGTTTGGGCTGGGTAGTGATGTGGAACACCACCAAGGCCGGGATGCTGTCCCTGTCCTCCACTTTTAACACTTTAGGGCTGATGGGGAACCCCAAATGACCTGTGGCCAAAATCTTCAAAGTGGCTGCACCTTTATTTACCACAATCTGAGGGACTCCATTGTCTATTGCCACAATTGTAATCTTCATAGTCTGAGGACGTCTTGTCTCAAAAATTGTGTTGGGGAAAACATAGAAGTCTGTGTGTGTGCCATCAGTGACAGTGAAGGAGAATGAGTCTTCTAGTGTTTCAGTTCCATCGTGTTTGTAGCTGATGAGGTTTTCGTTGAGGTCTTGTTTTGTAAAGCTGGCAACAGGTGTAGACTGATTGTACAGCACCTTGCCATGAACAGGCAACTGGGTTATTGTAAATTTAATCAATTTCTCAGAAGTGTCCTGATCTTCAGCGGTTAGCTCGAAGGGTGTGATTAATTTCAGTTGACCTTCAGTGACAATTAGACTATTTATAGTCACAACTGGTTTCTTGTTATCTACATCCACAATAGATATTCTAAATGTTCTGAAAATGGGATTGAACCCATCTGTGACTTCAAACTCAAAACTGTCCATTTTTACCTCATCATCAGAGGTGTGAATGTAAAAAATCTTGCTGCCTGCTAACTGAAGTTGAGTAAAAGATCCAATAGGTATCCCAGGAGTGTCTGTGCACTCCAGGTGCCCCCTGACTGGGGCCCGCGTGACAGTAAAAACTAATTTCTCGTCAGGACTGTTGAGATCTGAGGTGCTTAGAAGATCTGTGGATAAGGTCACCCTGCCACCTTCTCTTAGAGACACACCTTTACTGATCACATCTGGGAATACGACGTCAATGCTGCCCACAGTGATATAGAAGTAACGATCTATGAGTGAATTTATTCCATCAGTCACATCAAATTTGATTAAGTCTCTGAAGCCATCTTGTCCATTGTGTGTGTACAATATGAGTCCTACATCAAGTTCAGATTGTGTGAAATTCATGCCAAGTGTGATGTTCTCAAGAAACCCAAATGGTGTTTTTCTCTGCAGGAGACCCTGGCCAGGCCCAAATCGGATTATATATGTTAGCGTGCTGTCTTCAGAATCTAAATCTGTTGCTTTGAGGATTTTATTATTAATCTCCTTCGTCTCTCCAACTTCCACCTCCAGGCCATCATTGATAGCCATCCTGGGGGTCTCATCATCAACAGGGATGATCATAATAACGGCTGTTTTCTGCACAGAATACTTTCCATCTGTCACAATGATATCAAAGCTGTCCTCCGTTGTCTCTGAGTCATCGTGCTTATAAATAATACTCGACGCCTCTCTAATCTCTTCTAAGGTGAAGTTAGACACCAAAACAGAGCCCGTGGATAGCTGATTTACAATGGCACCATGTTTGGGAGGTTTGGAGATGATGAACATCAGCTCCTCAGGTGGAAAATCAGCATCTGCTCCATTCAGAATCGGAGGGTCGATGATAATGTTCATCCCCTCCATCACAACTATCTCCCTTAAATAAATCTCTGGCTTTTCATCATTTGTTGGGATGATTATGATTGGAAAGAAATGGTTCTCTGAGAAATTGATGCCATCAGAGCACCTAAATGTGAACCGATCCTCCACTGGCTCTACCCCCTTGTGAATGCTCTGCACATAGAAGATATTTCCCTCCCTTATGTCTCTTAGAGTAAATGCACTGATAGCTGTTCCTGACCTTGACTTCTCTGAGCCTGGAGCAGGGGATATATTTTCTACATAGCCTGCAATGGGCTGCACAATGACAGTGCAAAGGATGTCATCTGTTGGAGTGTCATTATCATCAGCGTTCAAGTGCTGAGAGCTAATACCATATTTCTCTCCTTCAATAACGCTGAACTGGAGCCCAACTCCAATCTCAGGGGCCTGATTGTCAACAGGCAGGACAGTAACTTGTATATGGACTCCACTGACTATATTGCCCCCTACTGTCCAATCATCAGACATGTCTGTGAGGGTCAAATTAAATCTGTCTTGCTGTGAGAAGAGACCTATCTCACCACCAGTGTGTGCATACACAACTTCCCCATTAATTATCTCAGCTTGTGTAAACCTTGCAGCAGGCACTCCTTTAACTAATATTTCCCCAAAGACTGGGGGATCTTCCATAATAAATGTCAGCTGGAAATCATCAGTATCATCATCATGGCCTTGAATCACATTTGCTGTGATTTCTGCCACACCATTTTCCAGCACGTCCATGTGAGACCCAATTGTTCCTGAGGGGAGTCTGATGGAGGGAGTTTCATCATCAATGGGCTTTACAATAACTTTAACTGTCACAGTCACAACATGTACCCCATCACTGATATCAAGCTGAAAATCATCGCTCACTGTCTCCTCCCCACTGTGAATATATGATATTTTCCCCTCTGAGATGTCATCAAGTTTGAAAATCCTGTTTTTCTCCAGGTCAGTGAATACAGCCTTAATCTGGCCATGTTTAGGTGGTCGACTCAGAGCAAAAGTTATCTTTTCCCTTTCTGTATCAAGGTCTTGGGCATCCAGCTCTGCAGTGGTTATAATGTGCATTCCGCCTTCAAACACGGTGAAACCGGTGTTTGTGATTTGTGGTGGGTTGTTATTGACTGGCTGCAGAAAGACTGTGAACACCCCCTCTACACTGTTCCCTGCCGTGTCTTCGACGGTGTAACGGAACTGTACTACGTGGGCTGTGATTCCCAGTTCCACGTTTGGGGGCGCATAGGATATCTTGTGATGGTTTATTTGAGCTTGTGTAAACTCTGTCACTTCAGAGTCAGGACGATCTGTCAACACTAATGATCCAAATACAATGGGGTTATTTTCATCTGTATCAGTTGGAGCCTGGATGAGTATATATTTGAGGTCACGATCCTCTGAGTCTATGTCAGTGTAACGGAGGACCTCTTTAGTGAATTGAGTGAGTTCATACTCCTCAACAGTCATCTGCAGGGTAGTGCCGGGGTACAGCTCAGGGGACACGTCGTCAATCGGTAAAACACGAATTACAAATATACTATCTCCAGATAAATTAGGTGGGTCATTGTCATCCTGAACAGTGAACATAAACTGATCCATGATTGTTTCTATGCTGTGGGGACCTGTGTGCCTGTAAAACAACTTTCCATCTGTGATGTCTTTCTGAAGCCATTCTGTCACCTCCTTCTCATACATTTCATCCTCAGCATTAAATTTCCAAGAGGAGGGGTCCTCCGGGGCATCTGACTGTCGAAGGAGCACAGTTCCGATTGTGGAAAAAGGGGGAATAATGGTAAATGTAATTGTTGAGTCTTCAGAGTCAATATCAGCAGCACTGAGCATGAGAGGCGATATGGGAATCGTTTGGTGTTTGAAAAGCACTATACCCATGTTTGCATTGATGATTGGTGACTCATCATCGGTGGGGACAATAGTGATGGGAAAGAGAAATTCAACTTCATTTTTCCCATCTGTCATCTTGAACACAATATTGTCACTGTATGTGTCGCTGCCATCATGCTGATAGACAACAGCCCCTGTTGTGAGGTCAGCAGGTGAGAAAAATTTTCTCTGAGAGCCCAGCACCATGAGCCCCCCATGTCGTAGGCCGTCCACCACTGTAACTATGACAGAGTCCAGGTTGTCCTCGTCGCTGATCTCCAAGTTGTGTGTGCTGATGAGAGGCCGTGATTGGCCCTCATACAGCAGCTGACCCGTGTTACGCGTCACAACAGGGGCCAAAGTGTTCATCGGCTTCACAACAATCATAAAAGCAAATGTGTCAGAGAGAGCCCCCTCCGTGTCTATCACCTCAAATTCCAGCTGAAAAATCCTTTCTGTGTCCGAGTCCAGAGAAGGTGGAACATAAGCTATTTTCAAATCCTGCAGGTCTTTCTGGTAGAAGGAGGTGATTGGAAGGTTTCTGTCATCTGTGCTGACTATGTAACCCTCTTCATAAGATAAGGGAGAACTGATGTTAAAAATAAGCTCTTCTGGGTCTGACTCTGTATCCTCAGCAGCCAGCATGTCAGGGGTGAGGGCTGTCATCACAAACTGGCTCACCTCCATCATCATCATGGTTACAAAGCTGGGTTTGGGGGGAGTGTTCTCCTCTCCATCTCTGATGCGAACCATGAGATGGAAATACTCCTGCTTCACCAGGTTCCCTTCTTTATCGTGGAGCTCTACAACCATAGGAACATAATCCCTATTTGGAGTTTTACGATTAAACATGTGCTCGTAGCGTATTTCCGCTTGTATGAATTCATCACAGTCCATCACTGTGGAAAGTTTACTTCCCTCAATGAGTTTTCCATATCTGGGCAGTGTGCTGGCGCCGGATAAGGATGCCACTTCGCATTTGTAATTCACTTTATCATAAGTAAACTCTAATATCTTCATATCGATAGGATTACTAATCCCTTTAAGACGATCAACAGTGAGTGGCACGTTTTTGGTGAGTAACTCCATCTGCGTAAAAACTACTTCCACCTCCATCATGAACGGGATAATAACAGTTTCGGTTTGAGCATCATACCTGAGCTGCAGCCGAACTCTATCCCTGGCCGGACTCCTGGAGCCGTAGTGAGAATATATCACGTCGCTCGGACCAAAATCACATGGAAACTTTTTGGGAGAGAGGTGCCCCGGTCTCTGTGTGAGCGGGTCGTTGTCCAGCACGGTGATGCTGCACCGGTCTCCCGGCTGCGTCTGAACCACCAGGTCGTTGATGGGGTCGATGAAGACCGACCTTCCGAAAGGCACGCGTATTCCGTTGTTGGCCACCAGGATTGCGTCCTCCGACAGCTCGGACCGGAGCGCGTAAAATAACCCGGAGCTGTTGGGCTGCGCTAAAACAAAACCTGTTACTGAAAAGCACAGGAGAAGTCCGCGGAGCAGCATCTTCGCGTCCGAAAACAGTGACGCTGTCGATGTGCAGCCGTGCAGTGCCCACCCAGGCTGTTTCACTCGAAAAGAATCAAATCCCAAGAAATGATGGGAGTCAGATGGATGTGACTCCCGCACATCTATCCGTCCGAAGCATCCACATACTCAGCCTCCACAGCGCACAACAGTTTTAACTTCATGCTCCAGAGAAGCACTGGCTGAGCTGCTCCCGCCCATCCCTGCACATATTGGAGGATTTCTGAAGGCTTGTGGACTCACCAGCATCGCCAATGGGCACTACACTTGACAGTCACCAAAAGAGGTTGGATTAGGAAGATGAGCTGAATTACTTCCACCGGATATAATTGACTTGGCACAACACCCATTATCGGCTTTCTCACTTTGCGAAGTGATAAGATAAAATATGACATATCACAATGAAGGTATTCTTAGTTGTATTTTGCAAAACACAGATACCTTAAGTACAATGATCAATTAGACTTTTACTTTAAATCAATGGTGTATGTCCCCTCTTATCAAAACGGGTTGAATTCTACACTGTAATAACAGTTTTAACAAATTTATTAAGTTAACATGCTCAATGTATGTTCTAAAATGTTTTAGTCGTAACTCAGACATTTTGAGTGAACTCTTTTTTGTCTTTCTTCGTTTCTTTCTTTCTAACTTCCTCGTTTTATAGCAAAGTCAAGTAATTATTTTACCTTCAGTTATTAAAAAATGTTGTGTATATTATCCCCCTCCTTTAACTGTCACCCCAAAACATGTAAATTAATGGCTCTACGAAAACACCCATATTCTAATAGTTAAGGGATGAGTTAATAAACTTGGCTGACTTGTGGCAACGAATGTCCTCGGATGATTTAAGTCACATGTGTCAAATTCAATGCAATAGTTTGTGAATAGTTTTCATTGTTCTCCATACAATACATATAACACTTAATTAAACAAACATCTCCATATAAATTCTGTCCAAATCATTATACATTACCAAATAGAGCCAGAGAACACTATAAAATATATGACTTTAACAGACATAAAGTTTGATTTAAAAGTTAAAGCAGAGGCTCATATTTGATTCTCCCAAAATCTCTTTTTTGTAGTGTTGCTAGAAATGCCCGACTCTTTCTAACTTCTCCATGAGCTGCATACCTCAGTTGGCAGACCATCAGACTACCATATGAGAGACCAGGATTTGCATCCTGCAAGAAACTGCACACATTTATTACATAAGAAAAATATTAGTGTATAGTATTTTGAAATACTTTGATATAAACCATTACCTAAAGCTTAATACGCCTCTCTTCATTTGTTCATCTGTGAATCTCTGTAGAAACTTAAAGTCTGAATGTTTTCTATTTATACATTGATTTATTCTCTTATTTATTTAGCTGTTTGTTCTGAAGTGTTCAGTATTGGCCTCTAAATATTGCTCACTTTCCCTCAAGGAGGATACGAGTGCAATTACAACCTCACCAGGGTAACAATCTTTTTCTTGTTTTTCTCTAAACCGTTGCTATAATCAACAATGTGGGCACAGATAACAATGTAGAACAGATAATTAGCTTTCACGAAAACAAAAACAAAAAAGTGGAGGCTATTGGTCAAGAAAAAAGATCTTTTGCATAACCTCCTTTCTGGTGCTATATGATAACTTGAGTCATTTCTCACATCTTTGTGTTGAAGGAAGAGTTAACATCACACCCAGCACAGTATTATGTTTCCATTCAGAAAACGTTTGATTATTACCAAAATAAGTTTTGTCCACAAAGTATGTAGTAAATTTCTGTAAGTAGTGCAGTCTTTCACTGGAGTTTTTTTTTGTACGTATTTAATATCTGAGCCAATTTGGTGTTATTCCTTTGGATGTGTGGGTTATTTGAGTTGTTGCCAACGTCTGGTGTGCATTTTATGTCAAAAGAAAAATTTGAAATATATTGACAGAAAGAAAACATGGGCTCAACGCATATTTTACCCAGCTGTTAATGTAAATGGGTGTCTTAGAAGGTTCAATCTTCATTAGTTATCCATGAGAGAAGAAGCCTCATTATGTTGATGAATGGCTATTTCACTTCTTAACTTTTATGAGTCAATTTTCTGCAAAATTTCTCAATAACCTGACAGGTTTCCAATGTGAAAATTTGAAAATGTCCAAACTCACAAGTAAAACAGCCTTAATGCTAGATGAGGCCCTTAGCAGTGTTTGTAGCCACAGTCAATTTTCCATTCTCCTTCTCTACATTTAGAATGCGTGGTGATTAGAGGGCTTCCAGAGGCATGTTATTTTGAAACACAAAGACCAGCCTTATTTTTTCCAGCTGTTTATGCCTGAAATCCAGAAACACATTCTTCTTGTGATTTTACATGAGAAAAATATCTATTCATGTATGACATTGATGCAAATCCATAAGGTAGATTGCATTGAATATCAAAACCTGAGGACAATCACAAGATAAGTTAGACAACATTAGAGACCCCTGCACATTTTCATCTGCAAATTTGTGTTGCAATAATTGTTTACAGCTTTATTATTTTCAAAGAAAACTAAGATTAAATAATACACAGAATTTTCATTGATGAGCACCTGTTTGTAATTCCCATCATTCTGACCCTCTGGTCAGACAGACGCTTCTTCTGTTCCCATGTGACCAATTAGCACTCAAACTCTGGTTAATCCCTGCAGCTCTCTATCACCTAACAGGTACAATAGAAGTTTTGGAAAGCTCAGCCGCATATTTATGGCACATTCTCACAGCGCAGAATATAGGGTTCCCTCTGCGCAGCAGCTGCTATGCCGTGATAAGGCCCCACGTGGAGACTTTGAAGTTTGAGACTACACAGCTCAATGAAAAATTCAAAACTGCCAACTAATGACATTGTAAGGGTCAGGTGTACAAAAAATGGTTGCATTTGCATAAAACCTTGGTATGTACTGTATGTCATGAGTTACTATAAAATTTTCTATGGGCTCAAGCATTTAAAATAGAAGTTTTTTGTGATAATTTGAGGAGCAGAGCCACAGAAACACACCACAATATTTTCACTTAATTGAATTTTATGTTCTAGCTACTATGGCCAACTTAAAGGAGGATTGTAAGCTATTGAATGAATCAAGACAGTTTACTGCATCACATGGTAAGTAAATATTATGACTATGTCTTTAAAATATGCATAACAATTACAATAAAAAAAATAGAGGACACAAAATTTTAACACAACACACAGATCGCAGCTCATAGACCTTGAATAGAAACTCAATATAACCTCTGTTGCAGTGATTCAAAATGAATCCTATCAGTTATGTACACAAGAATACATATTTACAGTGATTTTCAAAGTATTCATGCTCCTTGTTTTTACATTCAGTAAATCTGAGTGGGGCAAAGAAAGCAACTGATGAAAGAAAATCCTAAAAATGTCCTGTTCCCAATTTGACACAAACCATGTAGGGGACAGAGCACACATCTTTCAAGTGGTGCTCTGGTCAGATGAGAGCACAATAAAACTTTTTCTGTATACACATAGTGTGGTGAAAAACTATCACTGCAGCATCATGATGTGGAATTACATTTCCTTATCTGTTCAGCAGGAGTTAACAGGAATTGTGATTGGGACTGTAAAAGGGCCAATCCTGGAATACAAGCTTTTGCAGGCTACAAACACCTAAAAAAATCACAACCAAATTTTCAAATTGGATGACTTAGTTGAAATTATATTCAGGTGTTAAAAATGGCCCATAGAGACTTCAGATTTAAATTCAAATGAGTATTCTGTGACTGGAAAAAGTATGTCTATAAACCCTTCTCTATCCAATCTGACTGAGAAAGTAAAACGAGTACAGTCTCCTGATTTACAAAGCTAATAAAGTCATACTGCATAACTCTTGCAGCTGCAATCACAGCAATGTTTGCCACACTTTCCAGGTTGTTACTTGTAAAATAGGTTGAAAGTCATGTCTCATTTTCTTTCTTCTTCACAAACAGCCTTTTATATGATAAATGTTTGCCAAAGCCAAGAAAATACTTTGGCGTTTTTGTACTTCAGTAGGAAAATAAAAATGCTGTAAAGTAACATCCAGGAAACAAAAACATTTCCTGACATTTTATCTTAAAAGCCCCACTTCGAGACATTTTATTTAAAACCCCATGGCACAATGAAGCTAAAATCCTTCCCTACATCACCAGATACTTAAACTAATATAACATATTCATTTGATTTAGACTATAAAATCTACTGAAAGTGTCAAATTAAACATGTAAAAGCAAAAATAGCACAGAGCATGGCAGCATTTTATTAGACTTAAATTACTGTGTGGAGATATGGAGTAACACAAAAGCACACTATGATGTACATTAGGAAAGGGCAATAATAATTCTCATAAAGTAGAATATTCTGAGCATACATATTCAATGTTTTTCAAGTAAAATGTGGTGAAATAGTTTGAAATCCAGAAATGTTCAAATAACGTACTTGGCAAATAAAATAAAATAAAACAATTTGACGCTAGTAAATGTATAAAGAAAAATATTATTCAATAAAGAACAGGGGTTTATCAGTTGAATGGAGAGACACATTTTGGAGAAACACTAAGGAATATGTGCACAGGAACCTATCAAGTGAGTTTCTGCAACAGTAAGAAGAATTTAAAAAAATGTACCAATAAAAGTCAGCTTGAAAAGTAATACATTATAAAACACTGTATAAATAATATACAGACTTAGGTATTAAGAGGAGATTTGGATTGCGTGCTACTGGGTGTTATGCTGGCTGTGCTGTGGATTAAATATGATGAACTGCATGTACGATATATTTTATACATAAATATAGGGAATAGGAAAGACCTCATAGTCTATAGGCATAAAAAGTAACTGGTCTCCATTTTGTAGAGATGAGGTATAATTTTGACCCATTCTTCCTCACAAACCGTCTTCAAACCTTGAATGTTCTGGAGGGCCTCTTTTATGACCGCTGATCTTCACTTCTTCCAGAGGTATGCAATTGGATTGAAGTGCTTTTATTTTGGAGTCATTGTTTTATCGAAATACCTTGTCAATTTATCTTGAGATTCTCATCATGAATGTCCTGACATAATTTATCTTTTCTTTCATTCTTTAAACACTGCCATAGTAAGAAAGAAAAAAAAACAGCTTATAAACTTTACTGTTTTTGTTTAGAGGTGAATGGCAGAGCAATTTCTTTTTCAAGATATGTCTCTTTGGATGTGGAACGACATCCAAAGAGCTCCATGTTGCTTCCATCTGACTGGACTAGCTTCTCACAGTATTGTATTAGCTTGTTCAAATGTTTTGCATCTTTATCATGTTTTCTCTTCAGCAGTGGAGTCTTGTGAAGTGAGTGTCCATACAGGCTGTGATTGTTCAGTATATTACTTATTTTATTTGAAGCCAGTGCAACTGTTAATCACATGATTCACAGAAATTTTAGTGAAAAACCACTAAGGTTCTAAAGTGAAGAACCTTAGTGAAGAATGATGTGTTAATGAGCCTTTCCTTCCCCAGCTTCTCATGCATTTGCCATGTCACATCTGTTCCACATTCTGTTCATTTGGTTTCCCAATCCAGCAGTCGTCTTCAACATCTTAACTCCCTTTTAGTCAGTCTATGCTAGATTCATCTGCTCTGCAATTGTTCCTTGTTTCTCCATATTACTGTCTGGAAGTTTTATTTCCTTATTTCAAATTATTATTATTAGTTAGACACTGTTTTAATGATCGTCCCTACCTCTTGTCTGTGTTTTGGCCCTTTAAGACTTTAACCATTACACACAACTATGACACTTTATGATTTCATGATGTGTTTAATTTTGTGCTTGTTATTATTTGAAATTTGTTTAAAATAACGCATCTTTGCCAGTTTGTTTTATATTTTGTTGTGTTTTTACTTATAAAGTGTAAAGTGAAATACTGAGTCTGTTTTCTGTCTGTGCGTTTTCTAAAAACAGACTCCTCGTCGTTCTAAAAGATGAGGAGTTCTTTCAGCACTCCTCGTCATTCCTCTCAAACGTCTCTATCTTTGTTGTCTCACAGAACTTGTCTTTTCTGGAAGAAAACACATGAAAGCAACAACTTGACTTGTACGACCATGGTTTATATTTCCCTATAGCTTGAAATGACATTTCCCTGGATCAGTTGAAAATCTAATAGGAATTATCAGTCTAACACTTCCTTCTAATTCCAGTTTTTACCTACACACACTTTACACAAAGCTTCACATCTGGTCTATCTTTTTTCTCAGATTATAGTTGTGGAAATTCACACATTTAGACCATGCATGTTTGTAGGGGAACTCTTTCATCTGAACTAAAATTTCAGTACTGCCAGTACTCTGTAATCATCAACACAATGACCATGTAAGTTTACACAAAGCCCCTTCCTGGGTACTGTTTACCATCGGGTGAAACTGCTAGTTTCTTCCCGTGTCTCACATACTCCAAAATTGTAACAGATAACAGTCTGTGGAGCTTTGCCTTTCATTCACAGGAACAAATACATGAATACCAATCTGAGGAGGATTGGGTAAATACCAGTTTGAACTGTGGGAACTTTGTGAGAAAAACTGTTCAGACCTAAATGCCCTAAAAAATGAGAGAATAGGCAGAATTTTAATCACCACTGTTGTGCCTGGTCTTTCTTCCTTCTGCAAAGTGTGCTGCTTCCCATGATGTCATTCAATCTAAATCCTGAAATGTAATGATGTGCAAGAAACTTTTCTTTCCTCCTTTGTTTTGTCTGTTGTGTTTTTGTTGTGTTTTTGTTTAATAGGATTCACAAAGGTGATCAGCCTAATGAGGAGAGAGCCTGCATCAATCAGACGAAGCACTCAGCCCTGCAGGCAGTGCCAGGTTGCAACCCTTAATGTCAGATCTTCCTCTCTATTGTTTGTCTGTGCTTCTGCAGCATTTTCATATCTCTCTTGTCATATCATCAAAACAGGAGACAAAAGCAATTAAAAAACAGCACCCCTATTAAAAACAATTTAAAAAACAATTTTTAAGTGCAAATATACATATAATACAAGATCTTCAATCTTATGAAACATTTTGGTATTACACAATTCACATTACTAGTGGATTTCAATAAAATAAAGTTTGAATTAAATGGCTTGTTGACATATATGTGGTTTTGCTTCACATTGGAATGACCAGGTGAAGAATTAATGTGATTATGTTATTTTATTTTCTACTGCTCTCTGGTGGTGAAGAAGTGGTGGAGCATTTGATGGGAGAGATTTAAGACAGATCTGAATTATTAGTACATTATTATTATTATAATGTACATTGTATTATTGTGGCTCTGAGTTGTTTTCATAATCCTTTCTATGTTTTATTTTTTACTTTAAATAGTGTTTCATGCCTTTCTTTCAACAATGGCTTTCTTTGTACCACTCTCCTCTAATGCTAGATTTGAGAAGTACTAAGAGTGGCCATATTGACAGATTGTTTCACCTGAGCTGCAGATCCTGGCAGTTCCACCAGAGTCATCACCGATCCCTTGGCTGCATATCTGATTAATGCTTTGCTCACTCTAGCGGTCAGTTTAAGAGGACAGTCATGTCCTGGTAGATTTGCATTTATGTCATACACTTCTCATTTTGAGATGATGGACGGAACAAAGTTCTGTGAGGGGTTTTCAGCGTGGGATACTGTTCATGACCTAACTCTACTTTAAATCACTTCACACCTTTATCCCGAAATACAACTCCAGCCCATAAGCTATCTTCTATGGGGAAAAAAAACAACAGAGAAAACAAAAAAATTAACAGTTGAAATAACAGCAAATAATGTAAATTGAAGAGTAGTAGAAGAAGAAAGTTAGAAAAAGGGATCAGTTTGTCCTATGGCAGCATAACTATAAAGATAAGCCAGTCTAAGTTTTATCACAATACTTTGAAGTTTGTTATATGATAAAATGAGAAAAAAGTTTAAGCAGTGTAACAACAAACCCTACATCCACTGCATAAACTCTTTTGTAGGCACATTGCTCACATAGTCTTAATGAATCCTGATAAAATTAGTTTAGAACAAAGTTTTGGTTAAGTTGTAGATTTGATGGATCTGTATGCAGTGCACAGAGAGAAAATGCATTGAAGCCTAAAGAATTCATGCTCCTGGCAAATTATGATTTATATATTTTGAAAACAACACCCTCAAGAGAAATCAACAAGCCTTCCCCAAACGTATTTCCCCAGCAGGATTGTTCGGGTTGTCCTTGGCTGTTTTGGTGGGTTAATGTTGCACTCAGCAGGCCGATGCTTCTTCTGTGATGATAGAAAAGCAATCCCATGAGATCGACACCAACTTTAGGAAACTGCCAAAAGACTCGCCACATATCACCCTGTTAGGGTAGTTTTCTTTCAGTGAGAATAAGATGATGAACAGAAGATTCATTAAGTGTCAGTGTCACTGTCAGTGCTTCATCTCCACTGGAGTATTTGTGGAGTTCTAAATGACATCTCCACACTACAAAGTCACACTCTTACAGCATGCTGTCACCAAGCCTAAACAAGCTACTGCTGTGAAAAGTAAATCAGATGAAACTTTGCTCTTTCGGTTTTTATGTTTTTATCATACACATCAGCTGAGCCAGAAGCTGGTTGTCCTTAAAATGCACCCTCCTCTTGATTTAAAAATATCCCCACAAACCTTAATTCACATGGGCTCAAAGTTGGTGCAAAAAAAATGCAAAAACAAGAGAAGACTAGATGGGTTTTCCTGCAGGCCTGATTTAACAGATTGAGCTAAAACATGTAATTTGAAGAGGAAAAACAGAAAAAAATACAGCATGGCAGTGCTTTTGATATTGTATGAGGAAAAGAAGAAAAATGGGGATCAGGACTCAAGCAGCCAGAACTGGACTGCTGAATTTGTCCTTGAGAGAAAATCAGTCAGAAACAGCTTTTAAGTTCTGCTATCAGCCAGCTCTGAGAGCAGGTTAGGCATCCTTCATGGTCTGAGAGCTGGAGCAGCCTAAACATAGTGCTCTCTCACAGAATGCATTCGATTAGACTCCATATACTACATTAATGTACAGACATGTCAGGTAAATCCTATTTTAGAGGCATTGACAAAAAAAAAATAAAACAACATGCTTAAAGCAATTAATCACATATCTAGAACCTTTTATTGCATACAATTAGCATCAAAGTCATAAGTTTTTGGCTTTTAATTATTTATTTTTAAGTGATTGTTAAAGAGAAATCACAGTTTTATTCATCCATCATTATGTTTCTGGCACAACACTGACTGATATTTTGCCAAATGTCTTGGTAGAACTTGGTAGACTTCATTTAAATTGGTTGCTTGTTTGCCATGGACCAGACACGTAAAAAAAAAAATCCTGGAATGGCTTTTGGGAAGGACGTTCCAGAAACTTACTGCATAATAAAATAAGTTTAATGTGGGTTTGGCATCATTTTTCTGTCAAACCATTAATAAAACACTTCTTAGTTTTGTTATTGACTTTCTGTTTTGATGTGAAGTTGAAGGCTTTTCCTTTTGACAGAAGTCCTACATCTTCCTAAGTCTATTCTATACAGGGTTCTGCAGTTTGAGGACCATACATGGATTCTGCTACGCATTCTAGTTTCTGCAGTCATAAAACTCAGTCCTTGTCTCCTCTGTTAATAAATCTTTTCACCAGAAGGCACTCAGCTTGTCCATATGGGAAGCTGCCATTTTTGATCAAGCTATAAGATGTACTTTTTGGATTAGGCACTTTTGCCCATCCTCTGTAAAACTCAGACAGTAAGATTGTCTCCTGTGATGCAAGAGTAACAAAGAGATCATCTTAGAAGTTGAAGAAAGCAGATTCTATTAATATTCACTGTGTTAATTGAGCTTTCCCAGGTGAGAATACAGTAAATGCTGCAAACCACATTAAAGCTGAAAAGAAAAAATAAGCTGAAAAGAAAAAACAACAAGCTGCAGACAACCACAGTCTCTAAAGAGAAGTTAATAAACTTTTGTTTTGTTAAAAGAAAGTTCTGGAGCCTTCTCTGATCCCTCGCATTGTATTCCTACTGTTCCTATACTGAATTTATGACAGAAGGGGGCAGAATAAGGTCAATAGTAATATTAAAAGCTCTGATGAGAGAAACTCAGTGTTTTTTATAACAAGATGAGTGATAGGATCTGGCTGTCTGCATGCAAAAACCTTCACTCATTTATTATTTTGCAATATTACATCATTTCTGTGAGAGTGAACAGCAAATTAATCACCAGTGCTGTCAGAAGAAGTCTGTTTCCACAAACTGATCTTTCTTTTTCTGACTCGCTGACCTGTGGCTAAAGCAGAGATTTTATCATAGAGGTCAAGAAATATCTTCAGATCTCATTTAAAATTGGCTTCCTATATTGAGAGGCCAAAGTGCACACTCAAGAGTGCATGCTGACATTTATAAAGCAGTGGGGACAAAAAAGAACAAAGAGCACAAAAAGATCTGTGGGAAGAGCCATTTGATGGAAAGTGGACTTTATTTTCTAAATCATTGCAATCAATCCATCCTGCCCTGATCCACATGTCAGTGCCCTGTCCTGTTTGGCATTTTCAGACAGAATACATCTTTTTTGTCAACCCATACAACCACGCCAGTGTATGCATTAGACAAAAATAAAAGCCTATTTTGCAAATATCTAGAGTACTAAGGAGTCTGTAACAAGAAGTCAATTTTAGGCTCCTAAACAGTAGCCCTGAAATAGATAACATCTGCTGCACCCAAGACACACTGTGGCTTTTTGCCATTTCATAAGTAGATTTCTGATGAATTTGCCCTGCAGTGACTTTGATTAAAATAAATTAGAAAATCCATTTGCAATGGCCCTCCTGCTCCTCCCTCCCATCTGAGTCTGCATCCTAATGGATATAGCGAAAGGCAACATTGAGTTTTCTGTACTATTCTCTGCAGCTTGTTTTTAACTTGGTGTGTCTGTCCAATTTTAATGGGCTAAAGAATAGCATATTATTGAAAAACATTATTTAGACGCGTGCCTGTGACAGACAGGGAAATCTGGGCGATTAAGAGCAGGATAAATCAGGAAAAGAAAATGAGGGTTTCATGCAGAGATGATCAACAGCTTTTTTCTAGTGCAGCAATTTGAAAGAGTTACTCTGTTTCTTTATTACTACATAAATTTTTATGCATTTAATGTCTTCATGCATTTAATGAAAAATGTTATGGATAGTGATACCGTTTCATGGTGTCTGCATACTAATCACAGCTTTTTAAATGCAAATCCTATTTCCTCAGCACCTCCTGATCAAATCATAATAAATCCAACTTAAATTTGCATATTAAAATAATCCTGGTGGGCCGTCAGTAATTATCTCCATTTAATGTGTGAAGATCCAGAATGCATATCCTTGAAATTCAACAACCAGCCTAAGCACAGCCTGATGGTTAAAACTGGAGGAAGAGGGCAGCAGAGAGCTACGTGTTTGCAGAATTCAATTTTATAGTTTATTTGCTCATAAGATGTTTCCACCGCATCCACAGCACAAGTTCAGAACAGATCAGTAATGCACGTTGTAGGGTTATTAGCTTTACAGAAAGAAATAATGTGAGCAGTCTAATTATCTTCATCAGCAAAGTAACAAGATTCCTTAAAATAATCTGATTACATTTATTTAAAAAAAAAAAAAATTAAAAAAAATCACTTGTTATGCTGCCATATTTACAATGCAGGTTAAAATAAAGTAAACAATAATAAAAAAAATGTATCTGTTTATGTATCGATTGATTGTTGGACATGTGAAATAATACAAAAGTTACTCTAAATCTGCCTTGCTTAGAATTATTACTCAGCACTTCAGGTAATTTCTCTAGTCGTTACTCTAAACCTTAGCTCCTGCTTGATAACATCTCAACTCTTGTGTGTCACCAGTAACGTTAAATATGCATATTCTCATGTGAGTCACTGTCAGTCATGTGGGCTCAAAAAATAAATATGAAACATGCTGCGGTGTTTCCTGGGTCGTAAGTGTGTTTCTCTGGTGTGAGTCATTATGCCATCGACAGGGAAATGCTGCATAAGTCAGTCTCCTTGTCCTCCCACTCTGTCTCTGGGAATGATGCGAAGCTCCGAGCCGTGCTTTAGAAATACGTTCCCTGCAACAGAGGACGGAGAGCTGTGAGGGTCACAGTTCATGTTGGGGATGAAAAGGGTCACTGAAGCTAATAGGAACAAACCCACTCACCAGCAGCAAGCATTTTTTAAAACTCCGTCTCTCTTGGGATACGATTTAATACCGAAATATTAAGCACAAAATCCAAACTACTTGAGAATTATGGGTATGTATACAAAGACATATACAAGTTGGGTTTAGACATTTTAGTTGGATTCAAAAGTTTCAACATAATAACACACAGGGCCTGTAAAAAGTATTCATAATTTACTTTCATGTGATAAAATAGAGCTCATTTGTGTGAAGTGGAAACATTTTCTGAATAAAAATGCATGATGTACACAAGCATTCATTCTCCGTTCAGTCAGTGGTTTTTAGGAGATAACATTCACTGCAAATCTTTTGGGGTATGCACATTTAAAGAACAAGATTTTAGATCACTATTCTATGCAAAATAGCTCAAGTTCAGTCAGACTTTATTGGAGGGAAAGAAATTTTGAAAGAAATTCACAGCTTGATTTAGGTCTGGATGATCAATGGATCATTTCAACACATAGATATGATTCAGCCTAAACCATTCCATTACAACTCCACGTGTATGTTTAGTTGCTATCCTACTTTAAGGTAAACCTCCAGTCAACTCTCAGGTTTTTTTATTTATTCAGAATTACCCCAGCTTTTTTGACCTTGCTGACAAAAAAAGCAGCCCCCCTGCATGACGCTGCCACCACAATGTTTCACTTCATTTCAGATCGTCTTTTATAGCATTGACTTAGAACAAATGTTATGTTAAAACACATAAAATGTAATTCAAACACATAAGTAGGCAGTCAATTTAATTCAATCACAAAAACAAATTCAAAGTCAGCTATATAAAATCAAACTGGTTCCTTGTTATGAGACAATCTATTGAGTACAGTTTGTTACTCAAATAGGTGAAGAGGTTTATTATCAACAAAATCTGTGTGAACACTGGGTCTAACTCTTCAGCTGTTCCTAATTCTGGGCATATATGTGGCAACAGGAAAGAGGAGAACTTCCTTCTAATGGGAAGAATCTTGCAGCTGAACCTGACTCAGAGTGAGCAGCCATCTGGCAACAACAACTGGGGCTTTAAAACAGACCACACACACAAAGCACAGAAGCAGTAGCTCAGGAGTACTTTCCATGTTAAGAAAAGTTTAGTTGGTGGCTACAGTAGCTCATTTGAGTACCTCAACTAGGAGAAAAGCACCACTAAACAAATAAACCGAGACATCTGAGTAATTGTAGAGATGGTAGGCCAAACATGGTAATTTAAATGTTGGTCTCATCTGACCAGAGCCCATTCTGTCCCATGTTTGCTGGATTCTCCACATGTAGGAAGCTTTCTTCTTCTCTGTATTTTATAAAGGTCAGGTCGACAGAATCTCCCACCTGCCTTGTGGATCCCTGCAGCTGTCGTCATTGAGCCTCCTGCCTAAACTTTTCCACAACATCATCCCAACCTGTCTGATGTGTTCCTTAGTCTCTACGGTGCCGTTTGTTCACCAATGTGCATTTAAAAGGACATCCTGTTCTTCTAAAAAAAACATCAGTGAGCAAAAAGCAAAAATGTTCTCTTAAAAGAACATACTGTTCTTTTAAGAGAACATTAGTGAACAAACACTGAAGCCTTCACAGAACAGCTGGATTTATACTGAAACTAAATGACACACATGGAGTCTATTTACTTATGAAGTTCTGAAGGCATTTGTTTGAACTGGGTATTATCAAGAGATGTCACATTAAAGATGGAAGCTGGATAAATATAAATGCCTCACTTTAAAATTAGATTTGTGTACATTTTTTAAAAATCCCTGTGCATAAATTTCCCTTTACTTTCCAATCTTGAACAACACTCTGTTGGTCTTCACATAAAATCCAATTAAAATGCATTAAAGTTGATTGTAAACTGATGAAATATGAACAAGTTTGAGGGATTTCGCCAAGTACTGTACACCACAAATTACAACATTGATTTCTGTTTTTTTTATTTTACAAGACAATATTAAAACTACAAATGGCATAATTTAATTTATTAACATCCTCGTTAAAACAGGGGAAATGCAGAGATTTAGCATGGTCAGAGTACCCACATGGTCCAGCCCTAATGTTCTGAGACGTTCTGTTACGCCTCAGAGGAGCAGCCTAGTGCAGCTATGCCAGGCTGATATGAGAGAAGTGTGTGAGAAACCGAGACTAAAATTACATTCGATCAATTTCAGCTGTGTACTCAGTTGTGTGAACGTCAAGAAAAGCGGCTGCAGTGGGTGAAAAAAAGTCAACGTGACAAAGGTGTCTGAACCGAGGCTATTTTTGGCCTCACACAAAGCAGTGTAGTGTAGATAAAAAAAAGCTGTTGTGAAAGCCCAACACAACATACCTCTATTTTTTTGTTCCCATCAGAACAGACTCCACTTTGCCTCAGGTTGAAGCAGGCATTATCTCACCCTGCATTATGCAGAAAACCCAGTCATCTGTAACTACTGTTTGATGAGGTTGATGACTTGAATAAAGAGAAAGTTGAACCTCCGGGAAACACCAAGGAGGCTGAGACGTAGAGCACATGATTCAGTTGGGGATAACAATAATATAAGAAGCTGGAGTGACTTTAACCCAAACTGACTGTTACCTCCACTCATTTTGCAGAGAGGCATCAATGTAAGTTACATTTAAATTCTGAGTAGGTGTGCCTTTTCTTTATACTCATGAGTCGTTGTACATAACCTCCTACATTTTAGAGCAAGAACTGCAAGTAACGCTCACATAAAGGTCTTATCTTTTAAGCATGCATAATTTAAAAGGCTTAAGCTTATTTTACTGAATTTTGAGATAATATGCATCACTTTTATTAGACTTTTTAAATGGTTTGGGATGTGAAATTAACTACATGCTGCTGTTTCAAAAGAAGAGCCTAAAGCAACCTCTTTGTGATGAACCATATTTTCAGTGGAAGACATATTGAGACTGGAGTAAGCCACTATCTGTAAAGCTGTTAGATGAAAGACTGAGGTCTCCTATTGTATTGATGGATCTCTGGGGGGAATATGTCACCTTCAGAGCAGCAAGGCAGCATACATATAACAGATTTTTGACTTGTGTCTTTATGAACTTTGATTCTTAGATTTGAAATTCAACATTTTTGCCTTTAGAAATATTCTCTGACAGAGTTTGGTGCAAAGCAGTGAGATGTAAGCAAATATCAGAGTGGGTCTCAATGAATACATTCTGACCGTGTGTGTACTCAATGATCCTGAAAGGCAAACGCCGATGCATGTTTTGTGTGACTCACAGGTAGGAACTTGTCAACAACACTTTTGCGACACGAGAGTATTTTAAAATGGATCTGCACAGTACTTATCAGCAGCAAGTATAACTACAGCCCACAGTATTAGAAGGTTCTCCTCTGCTTGTAGACAAAAACAAAAAAAAGAAATGTATGATAAAATGTCATTCTGGCCTTCCACTGTACGCGGTCAACAAACCCGCCCCAAAAAGGACAAAAAAAAAAACAAAAAAAACAGAAACTATGCATAGATTTCCCACCGTTTCAAATTATGCACTACTTAATAATGATCATTACATGCAATTGCAAAGAAATATATTAAAGTTTGTGGCCATAACTTGAGAAAAGAATAATTTTAACTGTTAAATATGATGTGCATAGCTTTGCCAGGAACTGTTAAAGAACTCAAATCTAATTGCAACACTTGTCAATGGGGGTAGCTTCTATTTCAGTTTCAAATTACTCAGATCAGTAATACAAAAAATACATAAATAAAAAACATCCTTCGTGATGCATCTCAAACTGAGATCACATCTTTGCTTTCTTTATGATTTAACAAAAGCAAATTTTATTTATTTATTTATAAATTTGAAAATCTAGTTATAACAAATGAAAGCTAAAAGGAACAAAAAAAGATTTTCATTGTCAAATACAGCATTTTCAACTAAAATATAAACTTTATATTTTTAGTCAAAAACATGAGAACAGAAATTTGGTTAATTTGTTTTTTTTACTACTCAACATAAAAAATATATAAAAGCAGCAGCAGTGAGAATCTCTCTGTAATAAAACCTTCTATAAAACTAGCTTGGAAGGATTTCAGACTAATTAACAATGGAACCTTAAGGAAACCTTTGATAAGTATTTTATTTTTTGTTTCTTTTTGTGACCATACCAAGTGTATCCCAATTTTTTTTTCAACTCTTAATTCAAGTCTTTGTGAAAAATAAACCTCTAAAAACTTCCTAACCATCATTAGGAATTGGAAAAAAAATATTAAAAGAAACCCCCAGAACTGATCGGGCTTCCATAAACAACAATCATGGCTAAAAGGAAAAGCTCAAAATTCCAAATAGGATTTTTGTTAACGGGACAAATACAAATATTTAAATGTGCTATTTGTTTTAATGAGTGGAGAAAACAAAAGAAGAAAAATATCATCATAGCTCACCTGCAGTCTGGGCAGGGTTGATTCCTATTCCATCTGGAAAGAAACACATAATGTGAGCAATGACAGTTGTCATGCAAATAAGCTGCAACAGAATGACAAAGTGACTCACCAACAGGCAATTCTATCTTGACTAATAAAGACCAAAACATCCATTCTGGTCAAAGTAAATCTGATGTTTCATACATCAGTCATATTGAAGCCATTTAAATGCAAATTTTATCTTATTGCTGTTTGGAAAGACAAAATAGCCAGATATGCACCAATTTCATATTGTCATTTAGATTTCTGATGAGAAAATCCTAATTAAGGCTGCACCCAATTATCCTCTACAAAATATACCGACAATAAACATTTCCCACCCAATTTTGGTTTCAATTAAATATGGAAGACGACATTTCCTACAGATACATTTTCTGTTTTAAATTCAAACATTGCCCTTTAAAAAAGCAAGGTGATTCACTGAACATCTACAAACAGGGCGATCCTGTTCAGTAGGATTTGTAATTTTCAAAAAGTTTAAATTAAATAGATATGGATCAACAGAGATTTTCACAGATGGAAAAAGGAATCAACAGGTTAAGCTTTCTGACCTATTTTTCTAATTATTCCTAATACTGTTGAAACATATTCATCAATTATACGAATATAATCTGTGACAATTATTTAGATTTTTCTATGTACACAGACACATACAAATATATACTGTACATAATAAATTTTTTATTGCTTTTTGCATACAACATAGTACAAATGTTACTACCATACTGTACTGTCGAGTTTTCAATTTGCCTAATAGTTAAGTATTAGAACTTAACTTCCATATTTAAAAGTTACATGACCATTTGCTGAACCACAATTAAATGGTTCAGCAAATTATATTGTTTAAATATTATTTAAACAAAACTAATATTCCATAATATCTAGTAGTAACAGTTTACTTTATGGGGAGCATATTAAGAGTTCAGGACTGTGTATTAAACAGGCTCAGATGCATGTAAAATAGGGTGAAAGACTTTTCTCCCTTCAACCTTACCATTTGTTATAATGGCACTGGTTGCTGATGGCACTTTGAACTGTAAAAAGGGGAAAACAAGATTCATGTAATCACACCATTCTGAGCAGTGAAATTCTCAACAGAAGACTTTTTCAATATGTCAGCAGCAGAAAATTGTAATTGCTAAGCAATTTAAAACGCGCACAAAAATAGATTACTTGACCTAAAGACTTAATGCATACGAAAAACACACATTTGGGAAAAAAAGAAAAACTTCTGCGCACTGAGACCCTCAGTCAGGAACATTTTGAAAAAAAAACATGCTGTTGCAATGTCCCAACAAGCAAAGTTTGTGAAACATGCAAAAAGAAAATGTGTTTTCAGAAATTCCTTGTACTTGTCAATGACAAAAACTGCGCTAACACACTTGGTGTGAGAAGCTGAGGAGGAAAAAAAAAGCCAGGCTTGATTTCTGGGAGAAAAATCAGCCAGCCTGGTCACACTAAAGGCCATACTTCAGTGCTCAGCGGAAAGAGGATGAGAGCTGGTGGGATTTGCAGAGGGGAGGTGGGAAGGAGCAGTCTGGCACCAGAAAGATAAGGTTGGCTAAGAACTGTCCACAGCGCAATTGCCAGGTAATAGAAAGGAGAGTAAATGTGAAATATAGGTAAGGTCAAGATCAGCTATTTAGTCTTTGTTTGAGTTCGCTAGAGTCACTATAAATAAAAATGTCAAATCTACAACCATTTTTGTGATTTAATATCTGTCTAAATCAATGTTTCAGGAAGAGTTTTACCAAGAGACACAACATCTAAATGAGCACAACTGAAATTGTGTGAGAAATTCTGGGAAAACCATTTGACAGAATAAAAGTGATGAAAACAATTTAATTCAAAAAGAATTTTTTTATCCCATCACTGTCCCTCTCTGGGGCTGTGTGTGTTGTGTGTAAAGAAAACATCCATGGCAAAAACAAAACTCCATCAGTATGCTGATTCATAACTGCACTAAATTAACACCCTGCCAGCACCCTGGAAAAACAATCAGTACAAACACTTGTAACTTAGTCTCTCTCTGGGACTTAGGAGTCTTGTCAGTTTATACAAACACAACATGGAAGAATATAAGTGATTTCTTTTTTCCAAGATCTGGATTTCTTAAAGCTGACTCAAGATAAACAGATCCATCATTCAGTCACCTACTAAGTACTTAATGGTTAATCTTTTCAAAACAGTTTCCAACAACATCAACATCATTGATTTGTTTATTTGATTTTTTGTTTTTAGGTATGCAGAACTATGTCAACTAGATCCACCCCCTCCCCTGCTCTCTGTTCTTCCCAAAAACAGCAAAATGACAATATTCTCCTTATACCTAGTGCTGCCAAATGAAGTCATCTAGAGAAACTTTCCTGCAACTTTTTGATGGATCTTTGCTCCGAAACATCTGAATCAAATAAATTCATGCACCACCTCTGGTGGATGTCATCCAGAGGTGGTGGATGACTTCTACATGAGGTCATCCACCAGGATTTTCTCATCATGACCATCAATGAAGACTCATTGCTAGTCATTGCCTAGCAATGAGTCATTTATTTGATTGAGAGGAGGGACACAATGACAAGTTAAATGTTAGTAGCTGTAGGACTGGCCTGAGTACCCATGGTTTTAGACCTTAATTGTAGTTTCATTCCAGGTATGTCATTTTGGACACGGTTGCCATCACCCAAATACAAGAAAGCAAAGGCAGGTGTCCAGGTGTTGTACATCAGTGTTTAAACTCAAACATTTTGTGATAATTTTATTATAATGCATCGTTTGTTAAAGATCCAAAGATTTAAGAGACTTTCTTTTAAGTTCAGAACCCTGCTGGTAAGCAAATATTTCAGACAAAATGCAAGCTTACCTCTTCAGCTGCAAACTTTAAAACCGCTGTGAAAGGTGTGCTATCAGGGACACTTAATCTGAAAGGAATAAAACAAAGCAAAGGGGAAAAAAATTATCAAAACAAAACTTTGATGCTTTTTATCTAAAAGTAGCAGCTGTCAGAGAACTCCTGAGGATGCAGCAGAACAAACACACAGACATTTTAAAGTTTGTTTGAGTTAAATTGAGATAGCCAAGTGAGATAATATAAAGAGAACAGATGTCATGTTGGACAAAATCAATTAGCAGTCAGTGCAGCAGGAAGAAGCAGAGAGCAGAGTGAAGCACCTACTAAGGCAGCACTTTGAGGAAAATATGGACAAGTCAGTTAAAGGCTAATAATGCTTAAACAGAGGATAACCTTTGAAAATCTCATGCTTAGTTCTTTTATAGACTTAATTTGCTATTTCATTAACATATTCTCTTTATCTATGCAAACAGCCAAAGTCAGACATCATCTGACTGTTAAATAGCTTCCTTTCAAAATTCAGAATGCTCTGCTTGGCCCAATTATCTTACCACTTACAACTTACTGTTCTCCACTTGGAGCCATTTTCGAAAGCTAAGCAGAGGTTAATGTGCAAAAGCAGGTTGAGGAATTATTTAGTCTGACTTAATGCTGTTTCTACATTGACCTATCATAAACAAGCAACTATTCACTCCTCTATATGAATAACTTTGACCTGTAAGGATGCAGCAAGAAATGTTGCAACAGAAAAAACTACATCATATGAGCTCTGAGGCAGGGTGTGGGAAACACAGTTTGGGGTTTAGTTGCATTAGGGAGAGGAAGGCTGTTAATTATTTGTAAAGTTTGCATCATGTCAAACAAAGCTTACAGATTACACAAGTTATCCTGAACCGATACACAAATCCAACACATGAGCATTTTTAAACGTCTGAGTAGAGGAGAAACTGAAAACAGATGTGACGTTACATTTCTGTTGTCAAGCAATTGACAGAAACCTTCAAACTTTCAAGAGGAGTGATGAAATGGTTGGTTACAGTGAAGCTAAAGTTTTTAGCATCACTGTATCCAACAATTTTCCTGTAAACAAAATTATATATTACACAAACTTGTATGGGGGGGCAAAAGTGCTTATACAATTTTCAAGTGGCTGGCGCCCACTTGCACTTTAATTTTCCTCCCCGGTCTTATTTTATTAATGATGAAATATATTTAGCCACAACATCTAAGTACATTTGTGTCCAGATTAGATTAGGGTCAATATAAGTTTCGATAAGTTAAAATAAACGCTTAGGATCTTTAAAAAAGTAATTTAATTTGTGATGTTAAAATGTACTTAAGCAATTCACCTACATCTGGGTCTTATTGCCCACATCTAGCATGTGGTTTGTAGTTTCTTATTTGAGCTAAAAATTAAAGTCCAAACAAAACTCACTGCCATGCTTCCAAACTAAAGAAAAGGTGTACAAAATCTAACCATATCGAAGACACAAAGCTTAAATTTAGGATTATTAAATATAAAACCTAACAATAATTTTCGTAAAATACCAAGTTATGAGATATCAATATAGAATTGTCTGTAAAACCTTTTTGACAAACCTTCAGAAAACTACTCTCACTATTAGTCAAGTCAAAGGATTACCAAAAAAAAAAAATCCAACGCTTGGAAGCAAACTAAAAGAAGCGACTACTCCTGATATAACTTTCTTATAAGTGTTTCTTTCTTTTGATGGCTGTACTCAACAGCTGTCACGCCATTTCGTAAACTACCCTATTGACAAGATAGTATTGCGTCCACTGCAGACTGTAACTCCAAATTATTTAGAGCAAAGAGGCTGGGTGGGAGAAATCACAATTAAACCACAGCTGTGAGTGCTGAGCTGTCAGAGAACTCACACTTTGTATGGCAGCCGGGGGTCCGACGTCAGGGTGATTTTAAACGTTACTTTGGACCTAATAAGAAGAATGAGAAGAGCGCTATTAAATATTCGGACCGGACACTGACAACAATCTCTGTTCTCTGAAAATATCAAACAAGAAAGAGATTATACTCACATCTTTTAGGTGAGGCGGCTCCGTTGCAGTCTATTTATCCAGACCCGGAAGTCAGAAGGACCCGTACGTACACGTCATCAATGTGACACTGATACATATTCAGTGTTGTTTTCTGGAGTCACCAAGGTAAAAATATGTTTCTGCCATTATAATATTTTACTGAAAAGCACTTAAAATGTAATCAAATTTAAAGGTATTTTTCTCCCCTCTAACTGACAGGCATTTACAGCAGAATACTAACTTTTACCGTAAAAAACAACAACAGTGCGCAGACAATTATTACGTGCTGAACTTCATGTTTTCATTTTTTCCGATCTCTTATTTTGGGAAAAAATATTACCATGTTATTTTGTGTTGCTGAAAAAAATTATAATAATTACAGATCAGAACCTCAGACTGCAAGTCAAATGTAAAAATACCCTTGGAACTGTTGCACACCTTCATATCATCATGAAACATGTTAATTTTTTACTCTTTAGCGCTCATTTAAACTCAGATAAAGCGCAACTACTCAGGCACAACCTTTGGGATTTCAGCAGTGAGGCATTGCTAGAAAAAAAAGAGTAAACCAAATAAAAAGATGTTGACTGGAAAAAGAACAAAATTGACAATGTTTTCTGTAACACATGGACCCATGTAGTTTGACATTTTTATAGTACTAACAGTATACACACTGTAAAGAGTAACAACAGTGTGCAGACAGAGAAACTATTATAGACATTGACATATTTAAACAAGAAAAGGACAGAAATAGATGCAGTGGTAATAAAGCAGTCACACTGAAGCTACTGGTTTGATCTTGCTCTTTTTGATCGTAAAAGAAAACCACATCATAAGAAGTCCATTCTGCACAGAAATACACTTTTTTTCCTCCATGCAATGTCCTAATCTACAATTCTGGCAGAAAAAATGCTTGCTTTTAAGGTTGTGACAATTTGTTCATCATCTGGTTTAGGACAGACTGTGGATTTGTTCAAAGTGGAGAGACAGAGCTTTGAGTACATTGTTCAGCAAGCACAGAAAAAGCTCATTAACATATCCAAAGCAAGTCCTGTGGGGAGAGAGACAAAATGCCAACGCCAATTATACTTCCAACATAACACTGTCATCACTGTTAATAGTCCTGCCTATGTTTGTGAGAATATCCAACATTGACACAGTATGCAATGCGTACAACCTATACTGTACCCATATAGAACAGAGTCTTCTACATGCAGCATATGTAAAAAGCATTGGTGTGTTTGCATTACATCCTTCTAAGCTAGATTAGCTAACTATTTATAAAACATAGACAGGTGTACTGCGATATTACCTATTAGTTTGTATTGTATTGTATTCAAATTCTTTGTGATGTTGTAAGAGAGGCGTTCAGTGGAGGCAGTACAATGCACTGGAAGCTGTGTTCTGCACTTTGAACACATCCTCAGTCATCCTCAAAGAAGATGAGAGAAACTGTCAAAAATATTAAACCAGCTTTTTCCTCATTACTGCAGCCCTAGTTGAAGACTTTGCAAGAAAATATTTCAGTGCAGATCTTAATACTGAAAAATTAAAATACTTAAAAAAAAAAAAAAAAAATATATATATATATATATATATATATATATATATATATATATATATATATATATATATATATATATATATATATATATATATATATATATATATATATATATATATATATATGGTGGTGGAAACCATGATTTTTGTGGAAAAACAGGAGAGATTCTGACAAAATCTGACATGGAAGCAAATATCTGTTCTAAAAAAACCCTCTTGGCATCTTCAATTTGTAAAAATCGAGATTAGTGGGTCCCAGAAAATAAAGGCTAGTCTGAGACAAAAGCTAACTTGTATTGTCTTAAAGAAAATCCAATCGCAAAACATCAAAGCGGTTTATGCAATCACTACAATAACAAATATTTGACAATCTTATTATTATCCTATGAAAGCAAATTGAATTTTGCATAATTTGTTTTGATAGTTAGACCACCTTTCTTCTTTTGTAGACTTCTTTTGATATTCCTTATAAATTCTTCATGTATGTTGGAATTATTTGCATTTCGAGTTGCTCATCTTTGAACTCTATTAAATAATCTTCTTGATATTTCACAATGGCTGTTGACAGCCTGATAGCTGCATTTGGTTCTTCAGCACAAAACATGACAGGAAAATGCTAAGTGTTTCTTTTCAGAGCTACAGCCTGATAACAAAATTGATTAAGTCACCTGCTCAGAGTTCTTACTTTCCAATTAATTTGAAAATATTGGTGGCAACTTGTAAAGCAATTATAATCCTAGAGTTAATGACCACAACAGTACATTGCAAGAATGTTCTTATCTTAGATGACTCTAATTGAAATTGCAACAGAATTTTTCAGATGGCCTCTTTGCATATTTAACATATTTATAGCTTTATAGTCTTTCACTTTTGAAATATAGAACCCAAACAGCCATCTGCTCTTGACAGAGAGGTACTTCAAGATTTATACTTTAACAAGCTTCTGACCTTCTCAGACCTTGCTATTTTTGAAAGAACGCTGGAGTTATGATTGGATTTAAAGCCTTGCCTCCTCTTATCAAAAACACAGCCACTGGAGCATAAGGTTATTCTGTAGCTCTATGGTTACTCATGTCAGGGTATACAGGCATAGTTTGTAGGAGACATCTGTGACATACTTGTATCTAAATAAGTATGTAATCTTGCATTTATTCTGACGCATTATCTAGCTACTTCAGTGGCCTGTGGTTAAAATTAAATATTTGATGTCTTCCATTGTGGTGTAATTTGCCAATATACAAATAAAATCAAACTTGATTTAACTGAGGGATTACTTAAGAGGGCTGCTGGGTAGCTCATCATGGGCAGAGGATACATATGTGGTTGTCCTGGGTGTTTGTTTCTTGGACCACTTGCTGCATGTCTTCCCCTTTGTCTCCACCCTGTTTCCTGTATATATATATATATATATATATATATATATATATATATATATATATATATATATATATATATATATATATATATATATATATATATATATATATATATATATATATATATATATATAAACCATTTAAAACAAGAAAAGGTAGCACTGATTTAACTTCAGACAGTAAGAAAAAATGTGTATCTATCTTTTTATTCAGTGCATGTAAACTTCTGTTTTCAACTTTTGTGTCTTTAGGTATCTGAGAATTTTAACTAAATTTTAGTCCACAACTCTTTTCTTGACAACTTGACTGCTATTTTGATTTTAAACAGCATGTTTCACATTAACTGAAATGCTGTAAATTAACATAAACCCAACCTTTAACCAGTAGGTATCAGATTTTTGTAATCCTAACTTTCCTAAAACAGTAACGTGTGTGATTTAATCACTTTTTACACCGTGTACATAATGCTTTTTTAAAGTGTGTTATAGTACATTCTTTTTGTTAATATATAATATTTCAAAGGTATTATTGGAATGCTTGCACTGATAATTAGGCACAAGTAGTTTTCATCGTAACAAAACAGGTGCATGAGCCCTTAATTCATTATGAAACATAAGCATGAATAATCACAAGTGAAAAGCTACACACATGCACCTCAGGCATTGACCCCCCTCTGTCACTCTTCTAATGTTTACTTACTTTGCATAATCCCCCGCATACTGAGTCCTAATTAAGTTTGAGCACAGTAATAAGTCGCTTGGGCTGTGTTAACACACAGACGGCACAAAAAGCACAGAGCGAAAGCAGCATTCTAAACTAAGTTCAGATGTTTCTCCAGGGAGCATCACACAGTGACATAGTGGATGTTACTTCTGACTGAATGACTCAGACACTGCCCACAGTGCTCCACCCGATGCTCTGAAGTAAAGATTATTGATAGATCTCTATAACCTCTTAATTGCAAATGAATTTCCCAGACAAGTCTCAGGAGACAACATATTACCCTGCCTAGGTATACAACCCAAAATGGATCACTTATGCATGTAAGTGGAAATGTGAATCATTGTAATTTATTCCCATTCTTTCACAAAAACACCATTACCAAAACCTAATGATGCACAGGAAATAATTATGTTTTGCTCATGCTCTATGAGTTTAGACCTTTCAAAAAATCTGCTCATTGATTTATTATTGATAGACAAAACATTGTTTTAAATTTGTAATGAACTGTATTTCTATCTATGGTTGACAAGTCCTCTCTGTAATAAATATACATCTCAAAACTTAGCACGACCTCCACTGTTGATGGGCTGCACATAACTATAATTTCCTGTCAACAGCGTATCATTCCTACTGACAGGCTGGTGCTCAAGCAACAGCTGACTAAAAGGGGTGTCAAAGCGATGTTAGCGTGGAAATAAAGCAAAGGGCAATAGCTAAGTGCAGACAAACATCCATTTTAATTACATGCTTCGTTCAAAAATAATCAAATGTTGCTAGGAGAAGCTGGAAAGTGCATGCACAAACAGCATATAACCTCACAATCTATTGGGAGGTGAATGAAAAGTTTACAAGCAGTAAAATAGGCAGAAAGTCTGGATTAAATTTTGTTAAAATAAAGAGTTTATCCTTTTAATGAAAAAAAATATAGCAAGCAATTACAACAAAAAGGTAACTATAAACCTACCAGTAATTCTGTGTTATGGTTTATTTTTTCATATTTGTTTAATTAGATTTGAGAAAAAAGTCTATCACTCCACCAAGTTCTGGAGCTTCCCTGGGATCTACCATTATTCCTTGGGAAGTATCACACGATACTTCCAAAGGATGAATCGCAGGAAGCATCTTGATGAGGTGCCAGAATGACCTCAATGGACTCCTTCAGATGGGGAGAATCAGTGGCTCTACTTTGAGCTCACCTTGGATGACGCAGCTCCTCACCCTAGTTCTAAGGCTTAGTCCAGTCACCAAATGGAGGAAGCTCTCGCTTTGCATCATTGAAAAACTTTCCCTGCCTGCATGCATCTCAGTTATCTTCAGAATTTAGCTCCCAGTTTGTCATTTACTGTCTTTCTTTCTCCCTCATCCTTCTTTCCAGAACAGCATCGACTGCTTTGCTCTGCTCACAGTCAGGGCAGCCCCTTAGAAAAATCAGTGGCTTCATAGCAGCAATCAGGGGGCTTAACTGGCGCTCCCATGCTCTTCACATTCTGCAAAGGTTACCAAAGGCAACAACAATTTGCAGAATCAATACAAATTATATTGTAATATGAAGCAGTTGCAATTCATGAATTGATCATTAATATTTCCAACCTCCTAGACTCCAAACTTCCTCTGGTCAAGATGTCTATGAATCTGCCATCCCTCATGCTTCTTTTCTTCAAAGCAGATGATGGATGTATTTTTGTATATGTGTGTGCTAGCATGATCAGTCTATTTGTGCCTTAGCTGCCTTCAGAACATGAAGCCTGAAGCATTAATTAGAGTCTCTATGATTACAGCTCAGTCCTCTTCTGCTGTCATTACACTCGCTTATCCAGACATAGCCAGGACCTCTATATTTAGAGTAGGAACATCATCGTCTCTGCCAAAACTCAGCATCACAATTAGTCTGGGATGTGCATTAGTGGCACCTCTAAGAGTTTTCGTTCGTATTTTGAAGCCGTTGCTGTAAAATGTTTCTATAGTGTGAGAAGGTGCACATAAGCCCCTGGGCTGTGCGATCTTTGCCGCCTACACTACCCCATTTTCTAATTAATTTTGTATTAAAAGAATAAAATCCGCTAGAACTGCAAAGTTTGCACACTAAGTGGTTTTGGTCCTTTCCTTACTATTGCTCCAGATTTTACTGGGTAGTGATATTTATAAAATCTTAACAGCTTTGTAAGTTACAGTATATTAGTTATGCTGTATTTTTCTAAGGGATTAACCAGTCAGATTTGTGACTCTCCCTCACCTTCCCAGAGAAAAAAATAGAAGAAAGTCTTGAAGCATGTTTTTTCCAATTGTCTTCTTCTTTACTTTTCTTTTCTTTTTAAATGCATGCAGCTAGTGCAGCAGGTGAACATTCTGGTTTCACTGAGAACATCCAGAAAAATAAATGTTAGATTATGATCCCAACAATGTAATTACACGTTCAAGTTCCAGCTCTCTTTTACCACAGATTTGTGAAGAAATGTCCACTAAATGCTAAAAAAATAAAAATGACTATTATATGAAGACCCAGCTATCAAATCATAAAATATTTCAATTATAATTAGTTTGCCTATACTTTGCTTTCGTTAGAGTAGGGCTATAAAAAGCAAAGTACCCCAAATAATTTGAGGTACTCAAATGACCTGAGTACCTCGATCATTAAAATTCCTTATGAACCTTGAAGCTTCGTTAAATTATGCTTTACTATTCAGCTCACTGTGTTAGTAACAAGAACAGGACAGAAATGAAGTATCAAAAGAATATTAGAAACTGAAGGAAACTTAGAGGATATAGATTAAGGAAAGCAATATTTATTTATCTTCATTATACAAAATCATAAAATAGAAATGAATGGATATAAGGTGGTGCTGCTACAAACTCACTTAAAGTAGATGGCAGTGCACCTGAAAGTTGCTTGCGATCTGCCATAATATGATGCACATCATGTTCTGGCATCATGAATTGTTGACGAATGCTAAGTGCTAGCAGCATAACGGTCAAATACAAAATGGGGCATCCATGGAGATTTCACTGACAGATGAAAATATCTGAGTTCTTATCATTCTTTGGAGGACCAATAAGCAAATGACTTGAGCGATGTATCAAATACAACAACCTTTTTCCTCCTGGAGCTGCTGCCATTGGCGGGGCCAAAGCGAAACGCGACGAAGTGCACAGTAAGTGCATGCATACAGGTGGACCGGAGACTCATGCAAATAGATGGAGCACAATGGGCAGCTGTAGCTGATTATTAGGCTAACTTTACAGACAAAACAGATAAATTTACCACCATCCTGGTTACAACAAATGGGTGGAGGAACGCACTGCGATGTGTACATATCTTGCAGACGTGTTTCTGGGTGTGAAGAGGGTGCCACATCCTGTAGTGAACATGGACACGAAAGCTATAAGTGGCTGTACAAAGGGATAGTTCATCTATTAAACTGACAGAAGACGAATACATAAAATAAGACTGTAGTGTAGACATTTTCTTAGAAATAACTTTCCTAGCCTTCTGCTTTAATTTCAGATCTTTGTATAACTTTTGTCCCGGTTAACTTAAGAAGTGAATTATTTATACAGATTAATTTTCTAAACTATAGAAAAGTAATTGCTACGGATGCACAGATATAAAAATTTGGACTGATGTTGATATGTGATATTAATACTGCTGTTATGGCAATATTTACCAATATTTTATTTTATCATTTTTTTAAATTCTATTAATCGTCAGTATAATCAATAGATTACTCAATTACTAATACAATAATTTAGCATCGCTCTTTGTGAAACTGAAATGTCAAATTCTGTAGTAAACCCAGTCCTTGTTGAATTATTATGTTGATAGGCAATTAATGTCATAACATAGGACATGTGACCAAAACAACCCATGTGGCATTACTAGGAACATGTTTCAAACTTCATGTAACAACAACCCAAACATTGAGGCAAATATAAAGTACAGGCAGAGATTCTGGTGTCCTATTGCTCCATTACTAACCATTATGCACATCTATGTGATTGTTCCAACTAAAATGTAAAAGATCTCTTCCAATCATGCTTTTAACTAAAGGAATTTCTTTGCATGAGAGATGAAACACTTGAAGAAATAATAAAACACAGCCAGTTGTGTTCCACTTAGGTAATTAGGAATAGGATGAAGGTGCATTACAACTGTTTATGGTGCATAAAGGAAAATGCTGGCCTACTTAATGCCACGTTCATAATATAATGTTTGAATTTTTAAAAGTAAAAAATATTACACTGGCACCTCATAAATAGTGAACTTAAACATTTGTTCATCATATTTATATTGCTTATTAGTATCTTTGACTTTTATTGATTTTTATTTATCAGACCTATTCGTTGGTCTGCCTAAAAGTTATTTCCTGTTTCATAAAACATAATTTAGTTTGCTATTTGCTAATTAAGTTACTTGATTATGGCTCATCATAGTTTTTATTCATAGGTTTTTTTCAGATGCACTATGTTTCTGGTTATGGCACTGAATCAGGAGGAAATGCACTGATTCAATCAGTCTCACCTGGCTTACAGGAAATATTACATTATCCACAATTTCTGAAACGAACCAACCACAGCATCCATCTCTGATGTAACTGAAGGCAAAAAGACTTGATTGTGTCCCGCACTTCACAAGAGCTTCAACACCTAGAAATAGACAAAATTATATTCTTTGTGCAGTAATCCATTATCTTCAATTACACTGCAATCTTAACCATTACCGTCATTCTCTTGAGTGGGGTGGGTTCGGGTGTGTGTATGTGTGTGTCGGTTTGAATGATGGAGTGTATGTGGAGGGGAGATGTTGGCCTTTTGTAAAATTGGAAAATATCTTACACTGCATTAAACACAGAATATTGATAGCCACTGTCAGCTGCTCACTGGGGGCATTGACTTCCCCCAAGGGACAGCTCTGTGAATTGCTGCTATATACATGTCTAATTTTTATACATTAAAATTTTCAGCAGTTGGAAAAAGAAGAGTTTCTCATCTGTTACTTAATAAAAGGAAACAGATAAATCTTACCACTGACATACCTCTTAGAAACCAAACAAGAAAAGAGTGGTATACACTGGCCTTTAAAAATAAGAAAATGCATTCATAATTTTCAGACTTTTCATATAAGATATTTCATTCTCTTGATGGATGCAGCGTCATTGAATCCTCAGCTGAACATTAATAAAAAAGACTAAGCATTTTTTCTTTTCCACTCGACATAAAATTTATTTTAATTTTACAGTTAAAAGGAAATTTAAAAAAGACTGAATGAGGCATTATTTTCTCCCTTGTGACTTCATTTTGTCAGACATATTCTGTTTTACTGGTTTCCTGGTGTTGAAGCTGTAGAAGAAACTAGCCATGAACATGATCATTTTTGAGAAAAATTTAATCAGCGCATTATTTGCGCTAATAAAAACTGTATTTTTACATAGGTACAGGTTGCTTTGAATAGAAAAAGAAATCATTTGAAAACTTCTTTTTGTATTTACCAAGATTGTATTGGTGTGATATAATTCATTTGATGACCAACAATGTGATCAAAAACTGAAGAAACCATTAACGGCACAAATACCTTTTCCACCACTGTGACTGTGTTGTTTTGCAGGAAAATAATCAATGAGGTTGTAAATGGTTGAAATTGTTTAGTCACTCCTCTGAGACATTATGAAAAATCCAAACATCAGTAAATGTCAAGATAATAAATCGTTTTTTTAGTGTTTGAAGATGAGTCCTTAATCATGTTGTACGACAGACAAATGTTCTGGACTCGCAGAAAATTTATGGCGCACTCTCACTGTCAGCTAGAGCTCATTGCAGTTGGGTGATGATGGACTGGCAACTCCGTTTAATGGCCAAGCATCTGTGTTTTGCTCTATGTGATCTGGCACTAACTCCCCTACACCTCCTGCCATTTAAACAGCAGCCTGTTTTTGCAGATGGTCAACATTCTGCCTCTATCTCAGAATATCTCCTACACATACACAAACAAAAACATATAGGCATGCGCTTTTCTCCTACTCATCATCTTCGAATTAATTTAGCCATTATTTGTAATTAATGTCATGATTGCAGCTTGGGTTATCTTATTGGAGGCTACAGGTTTGTTACAGCACCAACTATAGTTAAATTGTATTACTAGGAAAATATATTGTTTTTGTAACAAAACTTTGTCAAATATTTTTTTATTGTGAGACTAATTATGAAATAACAAATACTCCACATGTTTTCATTTATTTGGACACAATTGTTTCTCTCTTTTTAAACTGACCTTCTTAAGTGTAAAGGATTTTTTTCCTAATACCTCGTTTTGATCTTTTTATTTTGGCCAGATATAACTCAGTGATTCTACCTTTTGTCCTGAGTCTCTCTTGGCTCTCCTTAACCTCCTCTTCCTGAGCCTCTCAACCTGGCTCTCCTTTTGCAGAAGCTCAGCCTGCTCTGATTAGCTGCTGAGCGGTAATCTCTGTCACGATTCTCTGTGCTTATCTCTGCTTCTCCTCTTTTAACCACACACCAACAAATAAAAAAAGACTCCTCTTTCACACGAGTCTGTAATTGTCTCAACATGTGGATACACATTTCAAAGAATTAAAATGTTCCATCAGTAGCTGTGCTGTCAGGTCTAAATACCTATTAGAGACAATTAAACAAATACAGGAAAGACAAGAGAGTTAGATTCTTTTATACTCGCGAGGAGAGCAGACAGAGAGATGTTTCCAGTTACAAATCTCCACCTACTCTGGAAACACATCTCCCGCTCCCTCTATTTTATTGATCTTTAGGAACCTGCCACAAGGGGCGCTGCAACCCTATGGGGTGGGGTCAAAGCATTCATCACATGGTTGCAGCGCTAAATAACATTCACTTCTAGACACATGTTATCTATACTCTAAATCTTTCTTGCTCCAGGCCCGGTGTGAAACAAGACACATTGCATAGCTTCAAAGCAACGGCTTTGTATCACAAAGCAGCACAGAGCAGAGTTTATTGTCAGGCCTGTAAAACTCTGCTGGGAGCAATTAACACCTCTGTCTTGTAGGAAGTCCTGCAGGGCAACAGCTGCTGAGAGTAGCTGTCACCCCTATTTCCCAGGGCAGTCTCAGGATAGAATCAAAGTTATTTAACACACAGAAACATTATCTAAATGTAACTACAAGGCTACATGATACAACAAATATTTGATAATTACTAATAATACAATTTATCCAACATGTGCACTTCTGGAAGCAGCTGATTAAAGTTCTGTAAATAAAATTAGAAGGAAGCTAAAATAAGATATAAAGAATGTGATTTTTTTTCATAATATAGGTATAAGGCTCCATATAGAGGTATAGTGCTTTATAACATGATATAAGGCTCATAGAGCTTATTTTTTTCATAGTAACCTACAGCCCCCTAAATCAGATTACATTAACATAAACAAAATACTTTATTTGCTGAATATCAGATTAAGATAATTGCTTTCTCTTTTCTTAAGTTTATGTATGTGAGGGATGTACTCCCTCACTAACAGATGAGGGAGTACATACTGTACTTTCTAGACTCTAATTAATTAATAAACATATATTTTGGTTTGCATTTGGGAAAAATTTAATCTGTTGATTTACTAATTTAACTTTACGATTTTGTTCTCATCACTCTTTCCTTTTTTTTTGAAGTCACCTGGTCATGTGTTGCCATGGAAGCGCTATCATCAGCGCCCAGTGCTGACAAGAACCTGGTGTTTTCAATCAGCCTCACTGGGAAAATCCACACTGACTGAGAGGGAGGGGAGATGTTTTAGACTCTAAATATGTTTTTTTTTCTGGAAAATTTTATTAAGTGTGTGTATTACAATAGTCATTATTACACTTACAATTTAGTTTAATCAGACCACAGAAGACGACTATAGAATTAAAGAGTGACTTTGGATTTTCTGAAGTGAGGTTGTAAGAAGTTGTAATCAGTAATAGTCTCACTTTGCTATGAGAAAAAATGTTATGTTTCTGAAAAGTAAATGTTTCCTTTTCAGAAAAATATTTGTGAAGTTCTGGAACATAATAAGCGACAATAGTTCTGAGTGTTAAAAGGTAATTTAGAAAAACAGAGCAACAACCTATGTGTGTAGATAGGTCAGCAAAACCACAAAGAAAAGACATGGAGTTCTTTCCAATACAAACATTACAGACAACAGTCAAAAAACTGTTAACATTTGCTTAATTTGCTCTAAAAAGTATTTTCCTTGTGTGTTATAGCTGCTGAAGTGAAACTCATAAATCATGAGAGTCTGTTTTTGCTATTTGATAAATGTAGCACAAAAGTACTCCTTAAGGAATTTTTTTATTTACAATAAAAGAAATCGGTCCACCTATGTGTTTCTCTCTAAAAATTGCATTTAGACCTCAAATTCCAGTATTGTGGGGAAGCACAATCTTCCAGACTATCATACAGTCTAATGAGATGCATTAATGAGGAAAACAAAATGGAAAGCAGTTACTGCTGCAAAGATGGTGGGGATGAACCTGCTATTATTTACAGCAGAGTGTGAGGACACAGTGTACCCTTGGCTTCTTTCAGTAGTAAGAGTCTTAATGGATGACTGACCTGAGAAACTGCAGGCACTATTTTGAAGTGATGGAGAACTGTCTAAGGATGTGCTTGTCTTCCTCTTGCACACTCTTTAACTTAAACACATACAGAGGGAGAGAAAGAAACATACAGAGAGGGGTAGCCATACATTTAGTCCTTGGAGGAAATTGCAACATTTCAGAGACAATCTTGTCTACATTTTGCTTGGCGTATGGTGAGTGGCAGTTGTTTGAGTTGACATCATTGCATTTTAAATGCACACTCACAGTTGACAGCCTTGCAGTGAGTGATTTTCACTTGTAATGCCTACAAGCTCACCAAGACTCAAACAGCATTAAGGTCCGTGTCATTTTCCTGGCAGTATCATATGACCCACGTCAAGTGCGATTCTCCACGATAGATAAATAAAGTTTGCTGATGATAATAGTGTTTGCTTGCCCATTGTAACTAAATAGCAACAGAGTTGTTATTGTAGAATTATACTGCATTAATAAGTGCAAAATGAAGCTGAAACAAGTTTCACTACATTACACATATTTCATAAATTGACTCAAAGAAAGACGGGCACCTGTGAAACAGAGCAGCAATGGTGTTGTTCTTAGAGCCAGGCTTTCACTGCAGTCCACAACCGCATCCTTTTGTTCTGTAGCATAAATGAATGATTTCTTAGTTTGAGCAACTGCTTGCCTATCAGAATAGCAACTAAGTATGCAAACTTGTTAGTCTACTTTCCTACCAAATGGTGAAATGTAAAGAAATTCAAGAGATTTGAAAACTATTTATGGAAGAGGATTAGAGCCACCAAAAAAAAAAAAGAATTCTGAGATTAAAGTCAGAATTCGGACTTTCTGACTTTAATCTCAGAATTCTTTTTTTTTTTTTTCAGTGGCCCTAATCCTCTTCCGTAACTATTGCAAGTTAAGTCCCTGTATCGATGAAAAGGCTTTGTTTTCTTTGTTACTTGTCTTGAACCTAAATAACAGCTACCAAACAATGTTTAATTTGATTAATCACATTATTTAAAATAGAAAAGTACCTGTGTTTTATTTTTATAAAACTATCCATACTTCAGCTCTTTGGTCCACCACCCAAAGTGTTTTGACTGCTTATGCATTACTGCAATGATCTTGCCCAAATGGAGACAAACTATTTGCTTTAGTGGTGTTATGCAAACAACCTGTGCTGAACTTGTTGAATCAATATTTAACTGGATTGCTTACCTCATCATGCTGAACCGACAGGTGCCGTTTTAATCTCATTGAGAAATTGTACCCATCTAATTTTAGATGTGAGGTTTGCAACAATGAGTCACAATGCTGTGCTTGAAGTGTTAGAAAAACCACCTGCATGCCTCCGTAACATCTGGCTGAGTTAGACAGAGGTGTCTTACATTCTTTTTGGCTTCAAAGCAGTCACCAACTAGCTGTTCTTGCTGTTGTCTTGTTAATTTTTCTTTATTCTCCTCATGTTGTTCTATCAATTCCAACATTTTTACTGTCAAACAAACACATTTTTGTCCACATATTTCTTGTGAAAACTGTTATCCCTTTAACCTTTTTCACAAGTCGCTTTTTAATGACTGAAATAAAAATATTTTTATTAAATCCATAGCATCTACTGTACCTCTAGGTAAAGTATTCAGATATGTATGGTTTTCTCTTAGGCCAAAATTTCCACATTAATATTTGATCATTATCTTTGAATCTAGGTTTCTATAAACAATTATATCTTAATCTTTGTTTTATTTAGGAATGAGAAAAAACTGCTAAAGGCTGTTTTATATTATTTTCATAATAGGTCAAATGTAATATCTACCTTATCATATTTATGAATTGGAAGTCTGACTGATAATTCTTGAAGATGAACCTTACCTGTAACTTCACCCACAGTAACTGAATCAGTCAACAGCTTAGTTCAAACCAGCCCCAAGTTAGGCTCTATGGGTCGTTCCACCATGTTGGACCAACACAAGAAAAGAGTATGGATTGTCTTGAGCATTAATCTGCTAGTCAACAATCACAACTCAGCCCAGAGTGACTGAGTTGTGACATAAGCCTTTGGAGAGCTGCACTTCATGGGCTGATATCAGAGACCTGAAGCATCAATGACTTGAAATTTTTAATATTTCCATACATATGTGGAAAACTTTCTCCTTCACTTCACAATCATATTCTATTTTTGTTCTATCACATAAAATCCCAGTAAAATGAGTATTATTTGGATTTGCAACATGACAAAATATCAGAAAGCTTAATAGATAGGATTATTTACTCAAGGCACTGTGTATATAACATTTTTCCTCGCTGTTTCTGTGACAACATCTTTAGGGGTGCCCTAAGGCATATCTTGTCTTGTCAACAATGTTTTGTTAGTATTGTAGCCATTGCTGAGATCATGATTCTTCCTTTTTCCAATGCACAAAAAAGCTATGATGGTATAAACATAATGATCACTGTGGTATAATCTGCTTACATTTTGTGTCTTGTGCCCACTGGGAAGATCTGTAGCTACTTGAGAGGAAACAGAGCCTGATGAAATGTGGTGGTTCTGTGCACACAAAACTTGGAGTAGGGTTTAATTAGAGTGTATTGCAGTGTAATGCAAAGGAAGAAATCATTTTTAACCAAAGTAATTTATTCCCCTTTAATTAGACAGATGAGTTTTTATCTTCAAATATGAGCCATCATAGATCCAACGTTCAAGGCTCCAATTGACCCGTATAGAGTAACCATATATGGTCAATAAAACTAAGCTTGACTTAGACATAATCTACTTCACTAAGCAACCATACCACTGTGCTCTGTGTAGTTGTTATAACAAGAGCCTCACACAAAGGGACGGATAACAGAATTAGGACCTCATAGAGATTAAACAGCAGCCAGCCATCAGCATTACCCATTTTGCCTCATATCCATGAAGACAGGTTTTGGTTCATTGTCAAGGGATAAATTGTGTCCTGATTTTTAGAAGCTATCCTGGGTGATAAAAGAACAAGAAGAGTCAGTGAGAAGACGAAGATATGATTTTGCAAACTTCTAACTGTAGTGTAGGTTTAAGAGGCTTATTCTAAAATAGAACCAATGCTATTTTAAAGATGGACCGCTGCAGTTTTTTCAAAGTTGCACAATATTCTGAATGAATGTGGAATATGAGCAACCAAATACTACCAGAACAATATTTGGTCACATACAAAGCAATAAAGAAAATATTTGACTTTTTTTTCTATGAACAAAAGGCTACAACTTGTAGCCTTGACTTTTTATGAAAAGGTCAAGCTAAACAAAGCTAGAAAATATCCTTTTGTTACTCAACATCCACATCAATGACTCACAGTTTTCATCTCACACTATAATATACTGACATTTTAAAAACCTAAAGAGAAGGTTAAAAAAGATATATGTATACATAGGACAATAATAGGTTAATGCAAATATAGACCTGACTATGACAGGCATCTAAAATTAAAAGGTTTTGTTATTGGTAGTAGAGCAAAAGGGCATACACTGGATAAAATGTATATTTTTTGTTAGAGGAAACTACTTAAATCACATATGATAGTGAAATTCAGGTGCAAGTTGCCTTGGAGAAAATGGAATATTGGTATTATGCTCTGCTTTCCTATAAGTCAAGATTAAACGGAAGTCAAAGTGGGTTGACATCAGTACACATTTACACCTTAGAGATCTGCTCTTGTGAAATGAATGGAGCATGAGGGAGTGTCTGTTCAGTGGTCATGTGTAAATGGGTAGATTGTTACATATTATAACTTTAGGTTTTAAGTAACTGATCCAAATTTGGATATCAGATAAACATTTAATGCACATGGTTACATTTTTAAATTAATATGTATTCTAAATGTTTCTTCATATACAGTATTTAGTGAACTATTTTAGATGTTAAACTGAGCTAAACTCACATTTTGTCAAGTTGCAACCACAAACCTCAATGTGTCACACTACAATTTAAAGGCACAGTATTATTTATTTTCTTGGCACATATTCCCATTTTACAGCACAAACTGTTACCTTCAGTTATAAAAATGCTGTGCATTTCAAATATGACTTGAAAGAAATTTGACTCTTTAATATAGTGCCTTGAGTGTTCACTCTTCAGTCAATCATCTGCAAATGTAAAGAATATAGCTCAGCTGTAAATCAACCGCAAACCAAGACATGGCTGTCTACCTAACCTGACATGTCATTCAAGGAGAACATTGTTCAGTGAAGCAGCCAATAGACCCTTGGCTGCCTAGGTGGAGTTGTAGAAATCCACAGCTTACGTGGGAAAATCTGGTTACATGACTTTAGTTCTGCACTACATATATGAACTCTGTGGAATGATAGCAAGGGTTTGCTGAAAAAAATCTAAAATAAGTTCTGTTTATAGTTTATCACAAGCCATGTGGGGGACACCACAGCCATGTGGAAGAAGGTCCAAAGTTAAACTTTTGTCCTGCATGCAGTACATGCACATTAGAGTACACTGAACACATCCTGTCATGAAATACATAGCAGGGGCAATTTAAATGGCTGGATGTAATAGAAATACAACACAATCCTTTAAAAATAGACCAAAATTGAGACTACTGAAGTTTAAGAT
This sequence comes from Xiphophorus maculatus, assembly GCF_002775205.1. NCBI lineage: Eukaryota > Metazoa > Chordata > Actinopteri > Cyprinodontiformes > Poeciliidae > Xiphophorus > Xiphophorus maculatus. Next base: position 29,645,093 of record NC_036453.1, read on the forward strand.
TTTAACATGACATACATAGATCAAATTGAGTTTCTGGTTTGATCCAAGAAGACTTTATCTAATAAAATAGTTGACAGCACCCAAAAGCAAAATAAAACCAATTTATTCAGCCATCCCTCCCTTATCCAGCACACTTATCCTTGTAGGATCGTGAGGGGTGCTGGTGCTACCTCGAGCTTTCTGAAACCAATTTTATAAAGAATCAAATGGTGAAAAATAAATATAAAATGTATTAAAAGTATCATGCATTTATACATTACCTAAAATATCTTGTCAGGTTAAATAACTCATATTCAAAACTAAGAGAACGAAAATGAATCATCAACTCTCATATTATTACACAGCAAAGTGCCGTTTGGAGGTGGGGAAGCACTGCAGAGGTTCCCTGCTGTAAAACCACACATCCACTCACCCACTGTAACTTGTTATGCGAGTGGTGAGTCAATACTTTACCAGTGTGAATAAGTGTGGTGTTCCCACAATCCAATGTGAAACAAAACCTTGACAATTTAATCTCTGGTGTGGTGTTTCTTGTTATCTTGATTGACAAGAGTTTAAACTCTCTGTTCAGGTTGCAAAGCATTACCACCATGTCAAACCTTAAAATAACTGAACCCCATCCTCTTGTTTAGTCCACCAAGCTATTACATGACAAATGATAAAAATCAATAAAACATTTTGATGACCTACACAGACAAAAATTATAGAAATTATTTTTTTAAAGCTATATCCACATTTTTTCTTAGCTAAAAGTCTGTGAAGTTAAAGCAGAATAATAAAAGAGGAGAACCCACAGATAGGTGCATGCTCACTTTCACTTATCATCTTTATGTCTGTCATTTCACTTCATGCTGTTGTCATAAGGCTGCATTACGTGATGGCAGCAGCATTTACATTCTTTGAAATTGCCTATTCATATTTTGATGGGTGCGTTTATATGTCGATCTTCATCCGTTTTCAACTCTGAGAACAATCACCCCTAAAATGAGAGGTGAGATTTGGTTCATGTGACTCTCCACTCATGAGCAGAGACCTTTTCAGTTTTGTGAATAATGGCCATCAATTTGGGTAATAAGGGTGTCAAAGCCTTTCTTCCATGAGCAGACTGTGAGGCGGGCACTTTGGCAGGAAAAAGGCCCATAGAAAATTGAGCAGTGTTGATGGTGTAAATTCTTGATGAGGTCAAGTGGTCACGCAAAGCAGAAGGACTGACTGTGGGGTGCTTAAATTTCCTCTCTACCTCGGGACCTTACTACATCGCATTAGGAAAAACAGGACCAAGTGTGTTGCATTGAAAATCCCAACATATTTATTTCCTTTTAAGGTGCTATGATTTGCAAAGAGTTCCATTTTTCCCCAACTCTTTCAATCAGTGTTTGGCTTATAGAAGAAAAAGGTTTGCACATACTGTCAGCCACATAATGGAATAAATTTCCAGGCGGCTGGCATCAGTGTTGAAATGTCACAACCTGAATATTTGCAAGCAAAAGACAGAACTAAAAAGAATATCTAACAATCTTGAATTTAAATTAATCAAGGGGAGGCAGGATTTAGTTTTGGTCCTCTTTAACTCTGCAGCCAACTTTTTGAACTTGATATACGATATATGTGCAGAAACTGTTGGCTCCTTTAAATTACAACTGAAAATGTGACTGCAATCTGTCCAGAAAATATTTTTTGTCTCTGCTTTGTATCTCTGTACAAAATAAATCACAGAAAATGAGAGTTCAAACATATACGGTAGTAAAAGTTTATAGTGACTCAATTAAGTGGTTCAGACTCTCCACCTGTGGACAAAGAACAAGTTTCTTAGCATTTTGATTACCCCCAGAACTAGCCATAATAGAATCACTTTAACGGAAAACCCTCAAGGAAGATAAATGAAGTGGTTCAAGGTTGATTTGCTCAGTAAATGTTAGCTAATACACAAGAATAAACATGTACATGATGGATGACACAACAGTCAGGGTTTCAAGATAAATGACTGTGGGAATTTATAACATTCTAAATCATTTAACAGAAACAAGGTCAGGATACAGCAGAGCCACGTAAATCACCAGTTAGGCAATTCAACCAGAACTGAACCTTGTAGAAATCTCCTTCTTATTTGGTGAGCCAGTAATTAGCTGCCGTAATATAAAAATCATTCTTCAAACAAACTGGACTTAATTATATCTAACTTATATCTAACTTGCTTTTAAACAAATGGTTGTTTTTATTTAAACATTAGCATCATACATTTAAGAACTTTGAGTTTTATTCAGCCATGACCTAAACTTGGTAGCACATAGAGGGTTTTTACAGGATTTTGAAGAAAAAACCTGATAGCAATATTGAAAACTCTGAAGATACTACAGCCCATTTAGCCCCAAAATGTATTGAAGTCCTAATCAATTTAATTAATTTTGTTTGACATTTGGAATTCAATTCCTTATTAATGTAGCCGGGTGGTAAAGTTCGGTTGAATGAGTGTACCGTTTCAAAGTGTTGGTTTTCTTTTATATTACAGTAACAATGCTATTGAATTATTTTGGTTCAGTTATGTAATTTTATTTGTTCTTTATACACTGCTCAAAAAAATAAAGGGAACACTTAAACAGGTGTTTAACACTTAAAGTGTTCCCTTTATTTTTTTGAGCAGTATATCTAAATATGTGCAGTTGGTCTCGGGTGCTGCACATTTTGACCACCAGAGAGCAGTGTTTTTTGCTGTTGATTGCTGTTTCCCAAGACGGGACAGGAAATGCGTCTTGTTGTCTTGCTGTGTTGCTAGGCTACGACTTGGATGCTGAACTTGGATGTGAACTGTAAGTGTTTCATCTGCGGGAGACAGATTTGGCAGAAAATCGGTAAATATATACATCACTTGTTGAAATATGTCAGTACATTCTCATTTATGCGATAAGCAGTCAGTATTTTAAAGAGATGGTGTGTTTGTGAAACGGATGGTTCAGGGAACCTGTACGTGCAGGGCGGCCATTTCCTGCACGTCATGATAAGATGTCTGATCATCGATGCGCTCCAGTATTAAGAGTAAACTGAGACATTACTGTGTTAATAAAATAAGTCATATCACAATCACATGTGCTCTAAATCAGTGTGGTGTAATGCAGCTCTCTGTATTTTGTTTGTGCAGCTAGAGGCCACTGCCGTATTTCGTTTCTTGATTTTTTATACGTTGTATTTTCCTTTTTGTGCATTTACTCTATTTTCGAGATTGCCACATTCCAGCAGTAGCTACCTAATGTTTGGTACGCATATGTTCTGATTTCTGAACAAAAGTAAGGAAATAAGACAGCTTTGTTTAATCTGTCTCAACTAGAAATAAAATATACTGCACATTAAGGACCCCAGTTATTGTGTCCTATGAGGCTAAGTAATTCCCGGGCTACATTAACTTGATTCTTCTGTTGAGTAATGGGCATTGACTATTTGCAGCACAAGGTCTTATTGCACTTACAGTAATGACTGGGGTAGCAAAAAAAAAGAAGCTATTTTAAAGATGCCACTTGGGCTCAAGGTCTTGTTAATTTTTGTTAAGACCTTGAACAAAATGTCAGTTTTTTTTTTAATCATTCTTGTCCTGCATTCCAAGGAACAATTTGTACGATTAAAGCATTCTAACAACTCTGACGACAAAATATTTTTTATTTCAATCAACTAAACCCAATTATTTATACAACAGACCACCAATAAATAGGGACTTTAATACGAAGGAATATTTACACGTTTATGCAATCACTTATTTTATGTAAAATATTTTTATTCATTGTCACTATTATTGCCAAAATCAGTTTTCATTTGATGAAGAAGTTTGTTTTTCTTGGAAATTTCTTTGTAAAAAAAATAAAATGTTGATCATGATTGAATTGTAAAAGCAGTAAGGTTAAAACATCCATTCCCTAACTTAGAAATTTGGGTTATAGGGCATTTACACTGTCCCTATATAACTGTCACAGTTTCACATTTTCTTTTGAGCCCTCTTGTGTTACTACCCCTCTCATTTCCCTCAGGTCATGTAATCCAATGTTAGCACAGAGAGGGGCTCTGTCACAAACTTAGCTTGAGTTGCCAGAGACAATAATCAAATCACTGATACATCTTAACTATTCAGTTTCCCACTTACTAATATTTTTGTAAAAGAAAAACAAAAATGGTGTTTCTATTGTCATTTTTAGTCCCAAAATTACATGTCAGTTCGAACTGGGTGGTTTTTCTTTCTAACTGCATAAACATTGTTTTTCAATGTGACCCCACTTAGTTGATCAGTGAACATCTGCAGGTGAAAACAGAGAGACAGAATTAGACTGACCTATTCCCACTGCTTGGGGTGATAAGAACCACACTGATAAATTTATATTAAGGGCCAAACCTCAGTTCTTTTTATATAATTCAAGCACCATATTTTTAAAATTTGTGAGAAGTAATTTCTTATAACCATATTTATTTGTTCTGGTGTCAAGATTAATACATATCTTTCTTCCTTTTCTTTTCAGTGGCAGATTTATTTGTTTTGATGCTGTTTACAATTAGTTCTTATCCTTTTCTGTCTTGTCCTTATAATTCATAGCCAACAACAACAATAGAGTGTTGCTTTCTGTAGGTTTTGTGTTAGAGAACGTCTATGGAGGGACGTTTCTCCTCTCTGTGGCCTGCTTCTTTGCACAAGCCCCTGATAAATAATCAAACAAAACAATCTGAAACATTTTGGACAAGGAAAAATATGGTACTTGTGGAATGATGAAAGTGGAACTACATATCACAGACATTTTGGTCACAACTGAAAGAATTAAAGATGATTTCTCAACGAGGCAGCAAGAAACTTTATGGTTTACACATTTGCCTCACAGCAAGAAGGTTTTACCTTTAAATCACTTTGCAAATCAAAGTTTAAAGCTGGTTGTAGAGTCAAAGAAAGTGCAGCTTAGTGAGACAGTTATTATTTTTATGTTAATTTACATAGATAAAATATGATTATATTAATATTTTGAATGAAAACACAATTTCAGCTTGAATATAGTGATATAAGTTGATTATAAAGCAGCAAGCTGTAACACTTATACAGCACAACTTTATAAATACAAAAGAGAAAAAATAATAACCAAGCTTTAATGTTTATTTTGAGCTAATCTTTGCTTGCTACTTCAGAAACCTATCCAGATTAGAAGATCATCGGTTTCCATAGAAGAATAACATCAGACAGAGATATACACTATATTTAAACAGATAAAAAAGCACACAACAAAGCGAAAGATTTGGGGGTTTTCGTTGATAAGGACTAACAACGGGTTTCTTTTGTTTTCTTACTGTGTTTAACAAGACACATTTACAACTGACAAGCATGTTCCTTTTGATGCAAAAACACACAAATTACCACACATGACAGATGACAACAAAATTATAGAGGGAACATTTCTATCTCAGAAACCAGTTATTTCCATAGTGATTAAGCCCCTCTGAGAAGCTTTGGAAGGTTTTCTCCTCCCAATGCACTGGATTACACATTTTGAAGTTTTTGCTATAGTTTTGTTTGCATACATGAATCTATAAGCATTCATCACATGCAACCCATAAAGATGAAAACAACAAAGTGGATGGTTTCTACAATACATGCAGGTTTAAAATTAAAATATCAGCAAAGGGAGACTTAATCTCAGTCAGCAACATCCACAAAACGATTTTAACATAAAGGAATTACTGTAGATGCTTATTTTAAAAAAATTTGTTCATACAGTTGTAGTTGTGCCTTACCTTTTCAATTTTAAAATGACAGCCTGAACAGTGCTCCATCAGGGGTTCGAAACTTTGAACATTGTTTCAAAACTAAAGTTCGTAACTTTCTCCTTTACCTATCTGGTAATTTACACTTACAGTATGTCCTCTAAAATATGTTTCAGACTTCAACAGAACAACTCTAGCAGATTGGTTGCAATGATATCCTGTAATATTTTTTAAACTCTGGTTTCAGTTAAGCTTTTGGATAATAAGACAGGATAAGCTATGAAAACCCTTGTTCTGCAAATGCATTTTTAAAGAAAAACATTTCTCACATTTTCCGTCATAAGGGTAGTGCTTGTATGTAAGCAGAGTTTTCTTTTTTTTTTGTAAGTACTATGAGATGATCAGTTTACTTTAAACTAATTATTGGATGTCTTTTTTACCTAAGAGAGATGGGGAAAGATAAAACATGCGACAAGGCCTTCCATCAATCAGCTCAACTTACCCAGATTTGCATTGTGATTGGCTTTTTTTCTGCCTGTGATACCTCAGGGAAGGTCAATAAGGATGATTATCATGAGGCACCTAAGGCAAAGAACAAGCTTAACTTTGTGTGTGTTGCCATTTTCCCAACAAACACGACATTGTGAGGACCCACTGCTCGTTATGAAGCCCAAACCCCAGCCCCATCAGAAGAAGTGTTTTTGTTCAGACTGCATATGTAACATATGCTGCAACCCCTGCGTATGTCTATGTCTTGGAGGTTTAGGGTTACATGCCTTACTCTAAACATACCCTATGGGGTTAAGTTTAGGTTTAGGGTAGAGAAATTAATTTAAAAAATGAATGGAAGTCAATGCAAGGTCCTTGTGAAGACAGAAAGACACACTGACGTTTTTGCTAGTAAGATGGACAAATTACAATGCAGGGAGGTCCAATGTGCCTCCCGGGGGCTATTTACGGCCCCTGAACCAATTTTTTTTGTGTGTCCCCAATTGCATTTCAAGAATGTTACAAATTTGATGCAGATGAGAACATTTTGTGTAATTAGGGTAAAATTATTGCAGACTGATTAAAATCTTAATTGGTTTGATTAAAAAGAAAAATGATTTAACTGCAAAACAAAACATTAATTTTTTAGTAGCCATAATTTAGTAACTTTTTTTTTTTTTCAATTTTAGACAAAATAGTACTACATCATATCCAATGACATTTAATCAAAAGTAAAACTTTGGTCCATCCAAATTTGCTTTTAGTTACTATTAAATACAGTTCAATAAATAAAAATAAAATAAAAACTACAGTACAGCAATCATATTAAAAGAAAGCATGACGCAAAACCATTTGTAAATTGGATGCCTTTCAGTTGGCATCCCTTTTCTCCAAAAATCCGACTACTTTATTTGTTCAAATCAAATATTTCATTCTCAGTTAGGATTTTAAAAGTTATTTGATTTGGCCACAGGAGAAATTTTGACTGTCAATATTTTGGCCCAAATGATTGGTGAGTCATTTTCTTGGTCTTGGGAAACCTCACAATGACAATGTTTTTAAATGTGAAATTAAATCACAGTTTCATAATTACAACTATGCATGACAAATTATAGTTAAAGCCTGTTGGGCATCTGACCATGGAGGACATGGAGGCTATGTAAGAACCACTAATCCCATAACGTTCTGCAATAACTCATCTTAAGCTTCAACACAAAGAGGATGCATTTTAGGAAGGAAACTCTGGCGAGGGGAGCTTATATCAAAGGACTGAGACAAAACCTGTTCTCTTCCTCCCCAACCTCTTTCCGGCAGGCAGAGAGAAGAATCACTCCATGTCCCAGGAACTCTGGATCCAAATTATACAGATGACCTTATTGTATTTTAAGAATTCTGCTCAAGGAAACTTGAAACTACAGGTTAAATCTCATCTTACAACATTTTCCTAAAATTTCTTATAATATTTACTTAGTGTTTTTTTTTAGGATTGTTAGCTGTTATTGTCATACCCAGTTGTGAAAGATATTCTCAAATCCCATGTATTTAAATGACTGTGTCGTTTCCAACACACTTTCAAGCAGCTGGTGGAGGACTCATTTAAAAAAATATTCTCAGTTGCATCAACATTTGCAAATCCAAAACATTAATCATATTTTATTCATTTCTGTGATGGGGGCAGAGGCTAGCCTTCAAGTTATCACAAACAACAAGGTAAACAATATTTGTTATTGGCAAACTCAATAAAAAAATATGTAGTGATCTTTAAAGATCACTTCCAAAAAAAAAAAAAAAGACAGGAATTACATATACTTTGTAGAACAAAGATTATGTCAGTTTTTATTAATCTTGTACATAATGGAATCAATACTAGACAGTTCATAAATGTCATTATCAGCTCAGAAATATGTGTTTATTAATAATTAACAAAATTATATCCTTGGTGATCTACAGCAGGGGGTAATTTCAATATCCATGTGTTTCAATATAAAAAAGTACAAAGTGAAATTTCACCTTGTTCGTGTTTTTTTTTTTACACAGGCTGTAATTTTGAAGTAAAACTCAATGAAATATTAATTTCTTATGGCTTCAGTGTTTCACTCATGATAGTTCAATATGCCTTGATGTGAATTTGCTGAAACCATTAGGGATTTGTGCGTTTTATATCCATTCATGAATATTGCACTGTTATTATCTTATTCAATAGGTCATATGTCATGATTTAATTAAATTGGTAACATTTTCTGTGACTTAAGAGTAAAGTGAGAGGATTGTGCCAGCTGGCAATTGTGACACCTTGTGAATACCAAGAACCTTGTAGACTGCAGAGTATGTCCTTGATGTAGACATGCATCATCTGTGTGACACTTGACAAGTCAAAGCAATGTAAAATTGCTCCTCCTGACAACAGTATTTAATCTCTGTTCTTGTGTAAATCTGTCAGTCAAGTCATGTCAGCATTAAAAAAGAGGAAGTCTTGAAATCATTTCTGAATGCCTGAAAAATGCCCAGTAAAATAGACTATATCTAAAATGAGATTAAAGGAGATTTAATATTTTAAAAGAACAGGTGGACTTTTGATTAAAATGATTTGTGGTATTGCCTGCATAAAAGAAAGAGAAAAGAGGGGCAACCAGGAGGTCATATGTTTATCCCTTTTGAGTGAGAGCAAATAGAATTTATGAGGTACAAACAGAATTATAGAGCTTTTAAAAAGAATTGAGATTCATTCAAAAGTTTTGGAAGAATATGGTTATAAGGATCTAGTTTCCAGAGGCTGAGTGTGTCGAAGTGATCTTATTCAGATAAGGAGAAGGCTCCAAATCACAGCAAAAGAGAGTGAGTACAATATCCTCCCACGTTTGCTCCTGGGAAATTGTTCTATTTACGGTGCTGTCACTCCAACACTGATTTAAATCTCTCCGTGAGAAACTATTATTAAACTGCCTGTAGTTAAGATTTGGCCCCAGCAGTTACAGCACACTTAAAGCAAGTGCAGAAATTTTAAGTGTGCTGCTATTCTTCAACAAACATCAGAAGAATATAAAACCAACAGAGATTGCTCATTGATCATTATTAAGTAGCCATTGCAGCTTACAGTACATCAGTCATTTTACAACTTTGAAAGGCTTACTTTGTGATTGGCTGTATTGCCATATGACTCCTTGACATAGTGTGTTTTGTGGATTGAACCGATGCATTAGTTAGTTTTCAGAGTGTGAGATTAGGTAAAACTGTCAAGTGAGGAGAAAATGGGGGCTTAAAATAGAATGTATTCTAAAGATGGAAAAATGGGTGGAATGAGGACAGTTCCTAAAATCAATGGTTTAGCTGAAGAAGGTGACAAGTGGGACAAAGCTTTCTGGTGTCTGTCAGATATCACTTCTTATGTAAAAATGTGGGGAACAACAAATATACATCGAATGAGAACAAGTTGTTGTCCCCTATGTCAATCCCTTTGTGCTTTGTTGTCTTTGGATGCCTGAATAGCCCCAGGCCATGATTCTGTAAGTCTTCTCTCAAAACAATTGGTCTTTCAAAATCCCTCATGGCTGGATAGTAGAGCTGAGACAGAAGGCAACACCTGGTTCTCCATTAGCTCCCTTAGGACACAAATCCTCACACATTAATTCTCTGAAGTGAGAAGATCTGTCAGAAAATCAGACACATACTGATTCTTGAGGCATACATATGGGCTCTGCCTTGCAGCCACAGAAGTGCAAAGAAACAAGCTAAGCTGCGTCTGAAGGGACAACGATAGTCTTAGCAACAGAGTTGCATTAGTTTGTTCTCCCTTCATTTTTATATTTTGCTTTTAAGAACATGTGACTGCAAACTCCACAATATCAACTTTTGCAGTTTCTTATGCAAGGTGTATTTATATAAATGTTTGGAAAAAAGTTATATACTGTATATTCCATGTATTACAAATGTCTATATGTCCTTTAGCTTTTTAACATTTTACCACATCACAGCCAAGATCAACCTACCAAAAAAACATTGTAATTTTTGGGTGAATATTGGTGAATGGACTTCATGATAGGTCTTGTAACAACAACAAATTATGAGTTCAGATTTTAATCAGTGCACTAATGACAGAAAATAAATCCCATAGTTCAAATCATTTAGTTTCTCTAATCTATTAAGAAATAAGATTTTACTAAGCTAACAAGATTGAAGAATGATTGACAAACTCCCCCAGACCCCCAAAAAACTGTTCTTAAACAATCAGCTTAATGAACTCTCCTTCAGTAATTTCTTTGAGTGTGGCAGTTCACTGGTTCTTTTTTGTGAAGATGACAGAGACAGCATAAGAAATCCCAGTAAATTAGGTCTAAAGGGGTTTGATTCCAGCTGAGGCTAATATGTGTCTCCGTATAAGTCAGCGTTCAAAGTGTCCTCCTGCAAAATGTACTGTTCTCTCAGTAAAATGAATTGTCTAGAGATAGAGAACTGATACAATTTAAATCAAAAACTGTCAGAAAAAAATACCTGAACATTATAACCCAAGATATATTTTTCTTACAGATCATGGGTGTTCAACTCCAGTCCTCAATGGCTAGTGTCGTGCCAGTTGTAGATGAGTCTCTGCTCCAACACAGCTGATTCCGATGGTGCAACTATCTCCTCAGCATGTCAAAGTTCTGCAGAGGGCTGCTAATGAGACATCATTTGATTCAGGTGTGGTGAACCAGGGAGAGAACTACATCATGCAGGATACTGGCCCTAGAGAACTGACTTTTAACACCTCTCTTATAGATAATTGGGAAGGCTTACTGACTCTTTGTAATGAAATGTACAGTATACCAATCCTACAATGCTATAAAATGTAGAGTGCTGCATTTAAATGTCTGTTCCAGAGCTTGAAATTCAATAGAAAAATGATGATCAAAGAAGCAAAGAATTTCACTGATGCTCTTGTAATGATTTGGATGATTTATTTGCCCCTGTGGTCCTCCAGCCTGCAATGCTGGTTTGAGTGACTGCTGCTGCTACAGGTTCCCTGATATAAAAGGAGCTCCCACAAAAGATCAGTACATAAGCAGAAATTATAGAAACTGGAGAAACAAATTTGGTGTGGAATTCTGTTTTCTTCCAGTGCTCAACATGTCTGAAAATATGCAACAGCGGAAACAGAATAGCTGACAGTTTTAAAAAAGGAAATTAGAACACTATTAATAATAAAACAGCTATGAATTTTAAAATGATGATAAATATTACAGAATAACTCCCACTGTACAAGCTTGTGAGCTAGATTTATTGGTGATTTGAAGCCAGCCACTAACTCACACTGCCTTTTTTTTGCCTGTACAGTGTACTTCTGGATTTACTTGGGTTTGGTGGGCTTTAATGTGACAAATAGAAATCAGGCATGTATTTAAGTAAACTGAAATTTTTCTGAAGTTTTTCTGTTGTACCGTTATTGCCTTTCCTCTATATTTAACCTGAAACATATCCTGTTCAACATTTCACGCATAGGCAGTGTTGTGAATTAATCTGTTTAAGTAGCAGTCACTTTTTTAAGAACTTTGAACTGAATGGGGCTGATTTCTACATGAATAACTTCAAATGAGTGCTGCTCATCTTGAGGTCATTTCACAGCGATTTATTCAGGAGTGTATAGCGATAGCGTACACGGCCATTATGGAATCCACAATGGATGTGGATGAAAAACCACTCAGTCCCTTGAGTGGGTCTTTGAAGGGAACAAATGTGAAACTTCTGGCTCCCTTCAAAGAGCCTTCAAAACCAAATATACTTGTTCCTTAGACACTTGAATATGTAATGTGCGCCCAGTCTGTCTGCTACTTTTCTAGCCTCAAGCCTTTACTGCCAATGCTATGAGAGATAGAACTGAGATGAAAAATAAAAATCAACTTAATTAACTACCTCACTTTGATAAACTAGAAGATATAGACACATTACTATTACAGCATAAATGGAAAAAGTTGCAACTATAACCACATATGTTGTAAAAGTGATCTTGTATCTAACCAACATTGCCAACAAGTGAATTTGTTTAAGTATTGCTTGAGAATATTATGGTCCTTCAGTAAAGGAGCTCAGTTTACAGCAGATTTGACCGACAGTGGTGGGAGTAAAATCGTAATGAGTTCATACCATTGACCTTCAGTAGGTCTAAATTCTTCCATGATTACCTTTAAGAAAATCCTCTATTAGTCCCATAATTGGGAAATTTAAGTGGTTGCAATAAAATAAGAACAGCAGAGTGTAGAAAAAAACACAATACAAGCTAAATAAATATGCACTAATGCTTACCTATATATACTGTACATAAATACTTACACAGACACACATACATATATCATTTCACTCAGTAAAGCATTTCATATCAACAGAAAACTACTGTGTGTATTGCATTTGTTAGCCTGATTGTGAGTGGTCATTTGGAAGGACTTTGTTGGAGAGCCTGGCAGCAGTTGGACAGAAAGACCTTCTAAAGCTCTCATTACGGCATTGTGAAGCTGCATCCAACAACTGAAGGAGCTGCTCAGCACCTTCAGACTGCATGGCACGAATGAAGTGGGTCCAGTGACAAGCTCACCAAGAGGCAAATATTTGCTTTGGTCTGGAATGTTCTTATTAGAACCAGTCCTTTAATAGATATCACAGTATGATGCAAATTTTAGCTGAACTGGAGAGAGGACATAGAAATACAGTCACTTCTTTGGATATAATGTCCACCTAATTAATTGCAAGGATTTCTTTGGGAAGTAGTCATGCCTGATGGAAAAATCTGTGCTCCAATTATTATACTGGCTTTCTCTTTCATGGTGTTGGGCTCCTGAGGGGATCAGACTGCTACTCTTCTCTACATCAACTCTTCCTAAGGAGTGAGGGCAAACCCCACTCTGCTAAAATTGTTCTACCTAAGCTCTGATTACAAAGCCCTTCGGGCAGCCGCTAAAGCTATCTCTCCGAATGACATCGTTGCCTTTTTTTTTTTTTTTTGTCTGCATTGGATACAGCTGGGGGACCTCAACATACATCAAGCTTCAGACTGAAGCAAAATAGAGCTGAAAAGGGAGCTGACATGAAAAGAGAGTAACAACAACAGCAGCAAAAACAATCTGACTAGGCACAATTGAAAATTGTAGACAATAGAAGCTCTTGACATTGTTAATTAAATTTAACCCTTATTTTCAGTGCACCACAAAGCAATTTTTCCAGTGCATGGAGAATCAGTTATAGACTGTGGATGAATGCACAAAGCAGTGCTTTATTATTTTTTTCTATAGTCTGTCTTTGTAATTCCTACAAATGTATTCCAGTTCTTTCTAAATAATGTAAAAAATTATGCTCTCGTCAGCAAAGAAGGGATTAATAATTATTTACGTTTGATTGAAATAATGGGTATATAAAGTTTTATTACCATAAGTTTAATTTAATTCAGTTTACAAGAGAATAAATTAATTATTAGCCAAACTCAATGTTAAATTTCTAGTTTACAGCCTCTGAAGTAGTTTATAAGAAAATGCATATATAGAGAGTTAGTAAACAAAACCAAGAAGCAAGAAAATAGACACCCCAACATAATTTTTCATTTTGAATCTTTAATTTCTGATCGTAATAAGTTCTGTAGTGTTATTTCAGTTAGTCCGTGCAATTCTACACATGGCCGCTGGGGGCGCTGACGCGTTAGTGACCAAGGAAAGATTGAGCACACCAGAAGAATAAATCTTCTTCCTGTTGAAGGTAAAAGGAGCTCAACGTTTGTGTCTCGTCTTTTCTATATCGCAGGTCAGTAAAAATGTATGTTGATGCATAAATGTGGTGTCCAAGAATTAAGACGTTATAGACTCGAGAGTCAACTGGTGGGTCACTTTGTACAGCTTTGGATGGACATTGTGTAGAAAACGGGACGTATTTCTGGAGGCTAACTAATGCTAATGCGAGCGAACATTGTACATGTGTTGAGCTAGCTGAGAAACACAAGACACAATGTTGTCAGTCAAACTCAATGAGTATATGTTGTGCAGAATAAAAGTTGTAAAAGCTATTAAAATAGTTAAAAGCAAATCCATATATTTTTATTTTGACAGTTAAAAATACAAAAGGTCTGAGGAAAAGGGACAATATATTTGAGTTTGAGCTAATTGGTTTGGATAATTAAAAGCTATCTAAAGTATTTTGTTATTCAATAAAATTCATGATGGAGCATGTTAAAATAATTCTCGTTCGGTTTAAAGGGATATTGCAGTCATTTGTAATGTACTGAATCGAAGGGTTATTTGTGTAAGTTGTACAGTGATACCTGAAGTACTTGATATGATGTATTGTATATGGAGTATGGTCATCACCAGAAGAATAAATCTTCCTGTTGAAGTTAAAAAGAGCTCAACGTGTGTGTCTCGTCTTTTTCATATCGCAGCATCACACGTTGAGGGAAGATCACCTACTACATTACCCTCAGCCATCCGAGGTTGCAGGGTAACACATAAAGTGCCAGCTTTGAAAAAATATTTAAGAATTTCAACATCTGGCATTTTAATTGGTTGGAGTGCCGCAGGAGGGGCTTGTACAACTGCTTGCAACCTTACAAAATTAGACATATTGATTAATCACAGCTCCAGAGTGTGATTAAATTTTTAATTGCTTGACAGCACTATGTATTCAATCTCACTATGCTAGAGTTAGTAAAAGAGCAAAAGTATATCATGTGGGTCATATGTGATAAAAGCAGTTAAATTCAATCTAATTAAACAGCCAACATTTACTACATCCCACCTTACTTTTACGTAAGATTCTAGTATGTAAGAGCCCTGGGAAAATGAATGACCACTCAAGCTGTTGGAAGACACTTTAAAAAAAGCCCTTTCTTAATGGCACTATCTTGTCGTTCTAATGGTATGCACTCTGTTGCGCGTTAGGGTGTTAAGGTATGCCAAAACATTTCTTCAGGGTAAAGACTGTTCTTTTATTATTCATCATGCTTACGTTAATGTACTGCCAACTGGTAAAAACCTTGGGAACATTCTAGACAAAATGAGTATATGATTGGGTTTTTTTTGTTGTTTTTTTTCATACACACTGCTTTTATCTGAGGCCTGATTATGGTGACATTAAAAACAAGCAAAGAGGCAGCCAAATGTGATTCTTTCTTTTGTACTTTGCAGTAGTCTCTATGAAACATTTTCAAGTTGTGACATCAACAATCAGGCTGCCTCAGTATTGCTTCACTACCCTTATTATTCACCTAGAAAAAAAAGCATTAATTTGGAAAGAAGGAGAGCCTAAGCCAAAAATAAAAGAAGTAATTTTTAGCTGTGGCCCTGATAAATCACTGAAGTGGAGGTAAAGGTGGATTTGTTTGCGTCAGGACTGCGTAAACATCCTTTAGTGCAGGATGTGCTCAGTCAGGACATGTGTACTCTAAGACAATCTGCTTATTCTTCTCAAGGTCTGGAAGATGATAACTGTGCTGAGTGGACCATTTCAGCGGCTGCTATCTTTGATTTGTTAGCTAGAGCTGTTTATACAGCCTTGGCGCTGCTAATTCTAAAGAAAGTACAGTGTTTTAATGCTACACAGACAGGGGCTTTTTGAAGAACGCAGCAGAACCTGTAAAAGCTTTTGACATTGGGAAGACCTGCCAAAGCCTTCATGCTAAGACTGTGGCTCAGTGATGAGAGTAGTCATCTTGCAGTCAAAGTGTTGGACTAAGTTCCAGCAAACTCTTGTCAATATGACTCTGGACAAAGCATTTAACCCCAACTTGTGTGTATGTACTGTATATGTGTGTTTAGTGAGTTTGATTGAATGGATGTGTCTCCAGGGTAAAGAACTTTGAGTGGTCAGCATGACTTGAAAATAGCCATATAAATTCAGTTTAACATTTACTTGTTTCTTCATTGACCTGCTTTCAGTCTCCATGGCAATTTATATTGGGTGATGGGTAGTGTATTAATGTAGTAGTTTGTACTACTACATTAATACTTAGTGTTTAAACTTGGATATGCACTGCAGGTTCAGACTGGGAAGACTGGTGCACAGGAAAACATGTACAGCAGATCCATCATTTCTAGCAATGCAACGCAGAAGTCACAGGTTTGAGTCCCGACTCATTTAGTTTTGGCACACATATACAGTATATATATATATATATATAAACATATATACAGTACAGACCAAAAGTTTAACACACCTTTTAATTCAATGAGTTTCCTTTATTTTCATGACTATTGACATTGTACGTAGATTCACACTGAAGGCATCAAAACTATGAATAACACATGTGGAAATATGCACTAAACAAAAAAGTGTAAAACAACTGAAAATACCCCTTATATTCTAGTTTCTTCAAAGTAGCAACCTTTTGCTGTGATTACTGCTTTGCACACACTCTGCATTTTCTTGATGAGCTTCAAGAGGTAGTCACCTGAAATGGTTTTCACTTCATAGGTGTGCCCTGTCAGGTTAATAAGTGGGATTTCTTGCCTTATAAATAGTCATGAAAATAAAGAAAACCCATTTTAATTAGAAGGTGTGTCCAAACTTTTGGTCTGTAAAATATATATATATATATATATATATATATATATATATATATATATATATATATATATATATATAGTTTTTTTTTTAGGTGACATAATTGACATAATTACTATATAATAACTGACATAATTACAGTCAGGTGTATCGGCTGCATAGGATCCACCACTGCCACCAGCAGCGACCACTGTTCAGGGAAAAAGTCACACAAGTACAAAGCACAAGCACCTCCACATGACCCAGATTCTGACAGTAGTTTACTCCAGTGTTAGTAGCTTAATGAGATTGCTGATTATAGTACTTAACCTGTTTAATCCCAAATTTCTTCCTGCAAAATAGGTTCATGGATTTCAATCCTTGGACCTCCGTGACACATAATATTTATGAATTATTGCATTTTATGTTGGTTATGTTGGTGAAAATGTAGGTTTTATACTCGGCAACAATTGTTGCCAGTGGGAAATTGCATAGTCTAAATTACACAAATCTGGCCTATTTACACATACTGTATAAGAAAATAAGAAAAATCATGACATGCATAACTTATTATAACAAAGAATGGTTACTAGAGTGTTCAGAAATATTTTAGAAACAAGCCACATTCTGCAGATGTCATTGTCTCAATGTGCCAAGTGACCTTTGACCTAATTTGATTATTTCATCAATTAGGCAAAATCAGGTGAAAATGTTAGTATGAACAAATCTGCATCTGAGAGGAGATTGCCCCTGTTCCACCAGACCACGGACAAGACCTTTGCCTTGTCCTGAACTAGTTCAGGCGTGGCGTCATCTTGTAGTGGTCATTCAGTTCATAGGCCACACTTTGTGGAAAGGGTCAGCTTTTGGGGGATGGGGAATGGGGAGGGGTTCAACTGTGGGAATGACAGTTATGTAGGAGACATCATTTTGAGATTCCTTCAGGCCTACAAAATCTAAAACAACTTATAGTTTAAGCTGTATGGGAACAGCAAGACATATAGAATAAACAGCAAAGCTATGGACACATAGCCACATAGCATAGTGCTGTCTATGTATTATGCTAGCGGCAACAATTTTTGCCACACTTACATTCACTCTTCTTATGATCAAAATATGAATGAATGGATACAATTTTCTTTATATATCAGTAGAAGACACTTGAAAAAACATATGTACAAAATATTTTATTTATATATTTTTTATTAAAGTATTTTACTGACTTCCTCTTGTACATGTTTGTGACACACATTTACCTCCAGCATTACAGGCAGGAAGTAAAGAGGTCTGGTCATGTGACCATTCACACTAGACACATGAAATTGATATTGCTTAGAGTAGACACACTATTATTTGATTTTAAAACTTCAATTAGCTGCTAAAAGTCAAAACAATTCTTTTAGAGCTTCCAGAAGTTAGAAAAAATGTCTGGCAACAAATGTTGCTGGTGGGATTAAACGGGTTAATTGTAGTGCTACATATTTTTTGTTAAACTCTTGGGGAAGAAGGTGTTTATTCCATACATGTGTAGTATCTGTTTGAGAAACATCAATGCTGAACTTATCCCTTCACCTATTGTCATTTACCTAAGTCTTATCAGGCTTATCAATTTTCTTATCAGTCATAAACAATAAATGAGACTTAATTATCTATTTTTCTGACAATTAGATGGTGGTGCTCAAACTTAGTCATTTTGATCTAAATTACTAGTTTCATTAATAATTGCCCTAAGCAATTATGTATAGTGATTCATAGACAAACCAGACCCCATTGCTGTAGAACTCGGATATATGTTTCTTTATTAATTAGGTGACATCTAAAGGCAGTTTGTTGAACTGGATGTAGTGTTAGAGTAAACATGATCAAATACAAATGCACAACATAATTTTCAAATGTTTATTTGTAAAAAAATATATATATATTAAAAAAATCACAGAAAATTCTAAATAAAGTACCTTGAAGATTGTGTTTTTAATGTGACAAAATACAAAAAAAATCTTCTAACAACTTCAGAGCTTTCTTTCAATTCTTACAATAGATGTACAATTTTGTACTTTTTATTTTATTACTAAACTTTTCTGTTCTTTTATGTAAAATAATGTGTCTTGGAAATTGTATTCAGAGTTGATAATTACCATTGGCAGGGTGTCTTGCCATTGTGAAGCTGCACAAATGCATATTTCTCTCCTACAGTGCACGTCTCAGTCAATTTTCTTCCTTTTCTATATAATCTTTACTCAGTGTGTGCAGTGGGGAGCCACAAAAAGAGATAACAGATCAATTTTAATTACCCTGTAGTCTCTACAAGAGCGGAAGAGTAATGGGAATTTGAACTGCGATGCGAGCACACAACAACTACAGGGAACCCCCAGATGCTCAGATACAAAATATAGCACGACTCCCACGGTTGTGCCCAGGAGAACGGAGGGATTTTGAAAATCTGTGAGTTACATAACCATGGCATTGACACAAAATTTTTAAAACTACACATAGTGTGGAGTAACATCATGAAAAGGTGGTCAAATCGTCTCAAATGCTTGGGACAAGATGAGTTTGGCAAATCATTTCTACTGAGATGAAAGAGAAAAGACTGTATAACTTGGTTGGAGAGATAATTCCTTTGTCAAGCTTTTGACAAAAGCGGGTTTAACCTGCAGCTGTATGCGCGTGTGCGGGAGAGATAGGAGAAAGAAGGGAAAAAATGGTAGGGGGGGACAGAGAGGGACACAGATGGACTGGGGAAATGCTGCAAAAGAAGACGTCACTGCCAGATGGATGCTGGTTTAGAATTGCGGGCATGTTAGGTTTCACAGAGGACAGGGTGCTTGTTTGCTGTGTAGCTGCAGAAACCCACCCGTAACACATTCTTTGGTGCCTTGTCAAGTTTTAATGTGAACGGCACCATTTGTTGAATCTCAAGTAAACGTCATCCCTGTTGTTTATAATGAAGAAGCTTAAAAATATTTATTTTTCTTAAAAACATAAACACTGATACTGTGACACAGCAGCAGCAAACTAGTCTGCAGCAATGCAATCTTACCACTACCAAACATATGGAGATCAGTATATACAACGCTGAACCCCTCTGTCATATTAACAGCAAAATAAAACCAACTAACAATTAAACAGACAACTCATAAATAAATAGAAAAACCCAAATCTACTGTGTCTAAATCCTTCTGCGACTGAAGCCATACTGCGTTTTCCCTCAAGGAGGAATTTAATCAACCAGGGCAAGAAACATTACCTTCATTAGAACAAAATGTCTGTGCTGCCATGCGGCACCTTTGAGAAAGTGAATAAATCAGTATAAGTGAGGCAAAGCAGAATCCTTTAGTGCTTTTTCTGTCAGTATCCACACAACATGTTAGATGTTGTAAATGTCTGCGCCAATCAGTCCCCTTTCAAATGTCCTTTTATGGTGGGGAAATTAGCTTCAGAGCTATTTTTAAAGGCCTTAGTATTTTCTGTTTTCTGACCTGTCAGCCACAGATGTTCTGCAATGTTAGAGGTCTTATGTAAACTTGCGGACAAAAGAACAGTCCCTTCAGCACAAATAAACATTTATAAGCTGTCATTTCTGACATCATTAAAAGGTTGGTATTATGTAAAATTGACGTTTTTACAAATGTTATTCCTTCATCAAAAATATGCATAGAGTTTTGTTTGATTCCGTCATGCATATGTGAGGAATCCTTTAATTTCCCATGGCAGCCATTCAGGGGTATCTAAATCCTTGCTCCCACAAACCACTGCTTGTTTCCACAAAGATCGGCCAGAGCTGCAGTCTCCAGTTGAGCTTTCTCCTCACATATCACTCCCCAACCAGATAACGCCAGGATCAATTAGGAATCACCTGGTGGAACTGATGCTCAGCTCATCATATGAACTACTTCTCAGTCCAAAGCTCCTAAGAATTGTTGGAAATAGAATAATGAAAAGCATCATCCTACTGAAGGTGGGATCTCAAAAACTGTAGGAGCTTCTTAAAAATAGCAGAAGGCTTTAAATTAAACCATTATGCATGTTGATTTTGAAAAACATAATATTAGCATTTTTTCAAATCTTCATTCTGGTATGATCATGTAAGTTTTTCTTATATCAATGAAAACTCAACATTATGTATGGCTGGTTAGCTCAGCTGGTCAGAGTGTAGTGTTTATAACGCCAAGGTCATGGGTTCAATTCCCACACCGACCATTTGAAACAAAATGTCTTTCAGAAAATCAACATTTCAAAATAACAGGAGGCTTTAAATCAAACCATTATGCATATTGATTTTGAAAAACTTTAGAATTTCACTGCTTTTGTCAAGATCATGTAAGTTTTTCATTCATCGATGAAAACTCAACATTATGTATGGTTGGTTAGCTCAAATGGTCATAATGTGGTGCTTATAACGCCAAGGTCATGGGTTCAATCCCCATACGGCCAATTAAAATCTAAACTCTTCAGAAAATCAACACTTAAATAGACCAAGCATCAAATTACGAAGTCAAATATTTAATAAGTCATGTTTGATATATACAGCATTCCTATAACAGTTGAAGGTAACATAAATAAAATGACACAGAAAATACACAATACCGCCCCTTTAATTAGCCCTTTTAACTACTGGCTTCTATAAAACATAAGCTCATCACTTGCGTTGCAAACACTGCAAATATGTTATGTGCTTCATGTCACATGTCAATCATTTGCCACTTATATTTCTAAGTTTGTTCGATTGAAGTAACTGATAAAGCAATAATTTATTAAGTTGTTTTTCAAATATACAGAGAATCTTCATAATAAATTACACAAAATAATAAATTACACTAAAAACAAGGCTTTCCTGGGAGATAGATCTCATCATTGGTCATCTGCAATTGCGCTGCACAAGGTGGCAGCTTGTTGGAGCAGCTCTGTTATGTTCTGTATGATTTATTATTTACAAAACTCTTCTCCCTCCCTTTTTTGGTTGAAACAATAATTCTTTGAGGTTTCCTTCTTGTTTTGGATGTTGCATAGCAGGCAGGATTTTTGCTGTTGCTTTTTAAATTTCTGAGTGTTAGTTGTGATGTCTAACCATATCATAAATGATTAACATCTCAAAAGGACACAAACAGTCTCAAGGATGCAGTATCAGGTGTTTCACTAGCACGTAGCTGGAGAATTATTTTCTTGACTTAGTTTCTCTCTACCAGGCTTCCTATTCAAACCAAGAGGAATAGTGAAAACTAAGGACAGATGGTTTAATCTAGGAGATGATGCACTGAAACAACATTTCTACAACCCAGATGTTTAACAGTTAGCTTTAGCTTTTGGTCCATGTTATATACTGAGTTTAGTAGTGTAATCTCATCAACCGCATACATTTCACCATCAGCTGTGCCAACTCTGCATGCGACGCCATCAACTCAGTTGTTGCTAAGCTGCAGGCATAACATCATTTACGGCGATATGTAAAAGTTCTAACGATGCCTTGCTTTTTTACACTTCCAATATTTTAGTTTGTTAATTTCACTAAATTGGAAAAAAAAAGTCATATTTGTTTCATCCAAATGTCATAGATCCATACAGCTTGACTGCAAGACCTCCTCAGGTCAAATCAGATCATAATCATTTGTTTCTCTGCTCGGTGCATAAAGCCCCCTGTTGACAGGAAACCTATGATAAAAAGAACTGTCAGAAGATGGTCACAGCAAGAAAAAAAGCTCTGTGGGATTGTTTTGAAACTGTAGACTGGGATGCACTTTGCCAGCCCCATGTAGAAGACATTATTGCCATGACTATGTCTGACTGACTTTATAAAATTAAGTGTGGATAACACCATTCCCACCAGAACAGTAGCTTGCTTTCCCAATAAGAAGCTGTGGATTGTCAGTGAGCTGAAGGAAACTGCTCAACAAAAAATAGCCGTTAAGAAGGGAATTATTACTTGGAATTATTTAGAAATACACAAAAGCAACCAAAAATCAAGCTTAGAGGTACCAAGGAGGTGCACTGGAAAAACTGAAGAGCAAGCTTAAAAAAACAACATAACAAATGTGTGATCAGGAATAGAAATGATCACAGGCTTGAGCCAGGATGATCAGCTCAGTTTACCTCTGAACAATGCCAATGAATTGAACTGGTTTTAATAGATTCATCTGAGGAAAAGGCTCATCATCCCACTTCAGCAAACTCACTGTCATTTGCACAAACCAGGCAACATAAATATTATGTTGTTTTATTTCTCTGCTGCATTTAGGACAGCGCAGCCTCATTTACTATTTGTCTGGTGACTATCTGAAAAACAGGCCGCAGTTTGTGAAATTTAAAAATTAAGTGGCAGGTCAGCTGATCAACATTAGAGGAGCACCACAGAGGACTTTATTCATTTTTTAATTTTTTTTATTTGGAGCAAAAGATTAGTGAAAATAAAGACAGCAGGAAGAGATTGTTTCCGCCCGCAGTCTTTGCCATCTATAATGACTTGGATAGTTCTGGTTGCATCATTTAATTTTCCTTTAATAAAATAATGTTGAATTGAAATAGCTTCATCACAGATCAAGTGTTTCTTCAAACCATGAAACTGAGGTGGCAGAATAAAAACTTTCAGCAGTCCATTGTGCAAGACATGTATGGGAAACTACACCCAGAGGACTGATGCAGCCAGACTATTGAAATGCATTCAGCACTTTAAATATAAGCTAAGTTGTTTTGTACCATGTTCAGCATCATATTAGCCTCATCAAATTCTGTAGATCAATATCATTTTAAGATGAGACATATTCTAGAGTCTAGACAATGATATTTCGTCTGCTGCCATTGAAGTGTTTGCTTTGTTTCATAACACTCTGTCATGTTGTTTATAATTCCCCATTAATCTGTAAATTTCATAGTGGTTAAAAGTTTATATAAGTGCATCGCAAGTTTGTAATAAACATGTAGATCACGGAATGACACACTGGCATCTACAATGAACTTTTGAACTCCAGTTGTAAGAAGGAAGAAATGCCTAGAGAGGAACAATATCTAAATGCCACATAAAGGCTCCATTTGAAAATTCATACTCAGCATAAAATATATAAAAACTCTCCAGTTTGTATTTTCTTGTATGCATGTTGGGTTTCGTTCCTTTTGGCTTGCACAAACTAGTTCACAGAAATATAAGTGATCAAATGCAATGTTTATAGGAAATTAAAGCCATTAACAACCTATTGGCATGAGTATTACACTGGAGGATTTTTGGTCTCCAAAATAGGAAACCCATTTAAGAAGAACAAATATTGACCCATTAAGGAGACAACGCTTTGGGTTAAAAATCTGTAGCACTACCACAGAAAATTCAGAAACCACAACTGTGAAAAATATTAATGGAGGTCAGTGCGCACTTTCTCCACATTAAATATGGCTTTAAGATAGCAGATGAGGTGTAAAGGGAACGAAAAAAAGAAATCTAGAAGAATAATCCCATATATCCATGCTATGTCCAGACTGTTCACACAATGCTCTGTTATCTCCATACAAACAGAAACAGTCAAAGGCTTTCTGTATCCAAAAATGTGTCCTCTGTGACATTTCATTGGGATTGTCCTTGAGTAGAAGTGAACACTGCCAACATGCAGTCCCTCTTCAGTATACACAGGGAGAAGGAATGGATCTGGCCAGTAGACTCTGTAAACATGTCTGGAGACATTCAACAGCATCAAACACCATTAGGAAGAATTTATGAGATCAACAGGTCTTTGTGTTGGAAAGCAGAGCGAGAAAGCGGTGTTTTAACTGGGTGTTTGAAGTATGAGAACAAGCCAATAAGCAGTCCATCATATGTAACTTTACTCCAACTTGAATGTGTAAAGTAGTTTATTGATGAATAAATCAGTAGGAATGGAAGCTGACCCTGAAGAGTCTCCTCCTTATGACATGAGAGTGAATACAGCTGACATCCACTCTCATCCATAACACTTACTGTAACTGTGAGCAAGAAGCAAAGACATGGCCTGGATTTGTCTATTTTCTTTTTACAAAGAAAGAAAAAATGTAGTGAGACTCTAAAAAATACATTCAAGCACTCATGGTTTAAGGTAGATATTCTATTCTATTCTATTCTATTCTATTGTATTCTAAGGTATTCTAGTTTAAATATTTTCTAAATTCAAAAATGAAACTGATAGATTTATTACGCACAGTGTTAATTCTGCATATAATATCAGAAATATCTGAAAGCTGATGGAAAAACACAAAACTCCGTTTTGTTAAAAAAAAAATATTACATAAGAGAAATAAAAAAGAAAATTTTAATAAAGACATGTTCTTTTATGCCCTGAATAATAATCAGGAACACAACTTACTTGTAATTTTTCCAACCAACCATCTTTGACACCCTCCACTATACTTTTTACATTATAAAAGCTGCTAAAGAAGCCAACTCTTAAACTTTTTCCAGTCATATTACTGGAAAGTTGAGTTAGAGGAAAAAATGGTTGAAAAGTAGGGACAATGACACTCCTGAAAGGATAGGTAAGCATTGTGATTATGTACAGCACTTAGTACTTTAAGATTGACATGCCATTTTTAATAAAATGTTAATCAAAACATTGTTTAATGTTGATTTTTTTTATTTTCCCCTTCTATGCAATGCCAGTCTCTTGAATAATCATAATTTTATTTTAAAATCTGCCAGAAGAACAAACTATTTTGGGCCAGGGTAACTGGGTAACTGGTACTATTTTACTACTCTATTGTCTATATTTTTATTAGCTGTTTGTCATGTGTGTTTTTGTTGATCTTGTTTAATTTTCTGATAAACATAATTTTGGGTTTTCATGAAAATTAAAAGAATAAAGAGAGATAATTCTACATGACATCCGTTTATTTTTTAAATTGTATTACTGAAATAGATGTACTTTTTGAGTATAATCCAATTCATTGACATACATCTGTATAATTTCGTGCTTTCCAAATGTGAGCGAGCTACAGGTATACTTCCTGAACAATTTGTTTTGTTTAGTTTTGTCAGTAATCTATCCTGTCGTTTTCAAATAATTTCAAGCACGCAGCTGATTATAAAGCTTGAATTATATGTCAAATATCAGTGTATGCGAATAAAGGGCAGATCAGACTTTCTCCTTTGGGTGATTTTTTCTCTCCCTCTCTCTCTTGCAGTGCCACACTGTTCAATGCGTCTCCAAGTGTGCACGACCCGTCTGCAGCAGCGCTCGCTCTGCAGACCGCCTGCTAGGCATCTGGAAACTCTGCGTTCATTTCTGGAACCACCGCTTTCCACTCAGTCACCCCCCAACAGGTGGATTAAGTCGAATCGGACATGGACATTGGTGGAAATTAACCCCAGGGGGTAAAGTGGAGGTGTTGCAGAACTAGGTCTGTTCTACCCTGGAAATTCGTGAACTCGTGTTTTTTTTTTAATTCTTTCTTTCTTTTTCTTTCTTTTTCTCTTTATACCGGGATTTTTTTTCTTCTTGTTGTTTTGCGCGGTGAGATGATGCGGTGTTTTGACGCGCATTAAGACCGAATGGAAATGAAAACGCACGGAATCAGGATGTATTCAGAAGTGCGGCGAAGTGACAAAAAAACAACAGTGGAGGGTGCAGACTGAAGCAGATTAACAGAATAAAGACAAACTGGCTTCTGAGGGCACTAACATATCATCAAGGAGGCGCTTCTCATAAATCCGTCGCACATCTGCTCTGAATTTGAGAAGTTGAGATAGACATTTTTTTATGCTGCTCTCCAAAGGAAGCAACCTTGATCTTCGTGGACGATGTTCAACAGCCCAAAGGTTTGTTGTTCAGTTTGTAAATTCATAATAGCTAATGGCAGCTTTCAGCTTTCAATTGACCTGAACAGGACAGAAAAGCAACATCAACAACAAAAAATAAATAAACGTGGCATCCAGTTAAAAATAGATGCCACGTTAATATATATATATATATGTGTGTGTGTGCGTGTGTGTGCGTGTGTGTTGTGTGACTGGTGTGATTCTTGTCACACCAGTCACATACACACCTGTTGTTGGAAAATTACAATTTAATAATAGTTTTAATATCACTGCAAGTTTCAAAGTGGGCCATTTAATATATTGTAAATCCTCTCAGCTTTTGCTGCCTGAGTGCTGTAACTTTTACATCATGTTATAATGCCACTGAATACAGCCATACACTTACAACTGTAAGAGCTTGAGCGAGTATGTGTGTGAATTTTGCGATCTGCCAATGCATGGACAATCTGCATTTCAAACTGTAATAAATTGTCCATTATATGGTGTAAGGTTTAGAGGGCTGAGGAAACTAGCTAAAAAAAACAGTCTCAGTGTCGGTTTATTACATAATGTATATTAAGAAAAACCTATTTTTTAAAATTTTACTGAACTTCATAAACATGGAAACCAGCAGAACTTAAAAAACATTGTCCATAGATGTCTAGTGTTTCTATAGTTAAGTGTATTTTGTTATTTAAAGTGACTGTTTTTTGTGCTTATTTCTGTGAAACAAGTAGAGGAACTTTCAAGATAAGTTCAGTGAATGAAATAGATCAATCATCAGCTGATTATTTTTGCAACCTAAATCTCTAATTTTTAAGTAGACACCTTATGACTCATCTAAAACTTGTAGGACACCAGCCCTTGAGGACTTTAGCTGGACACCCATGACATAAACATAGTTATTTTTCATCCGTTTATGTTTCTTGATAATCAGAAATCGTCTCAAGCTCAAAAATGGAATTTAATAACATAAACTTGAGTTCGCTCGTGACATTGGTTGAGACACTAAACTTTTTTTCTTTTTACTATAATCCCTCTAAGCTGGGGGTGTAACCATCATCTCAGAACTGGTTGAATTGTCACAATTACCCTGAAACATCACAGGGTAAGTCAGTAGACCGCTAAGTGAGAAAGAGCAACACTGAACATAAAATGTTCAGTAAGACACCATAAGCAAATTACTACTTAGCACATGAATTGGAATGGAATTGACAATATGAAATATACCAAAGGGTATAATTTAATTAAATGGCTTGAACATGAATAATATAAATAGTCACAAATTACACTCTCCCTGTGCTATCTATAATACAGACACACACAATTTTGGAGTATGAATGGGAGTAATTCTGGAATTCTGTAAAGAAAAAAAAAAAGGTTTTCTGATGCCTGGTTTCTTCCTGGAACAGATCTAGTTTCTTAGGAACCTATAATCTCCCCTTAACCCTGCAACACTGTCCCTACTGAAGGCCTTTGATCTAATGTCTCCTTTCTCTCTCCTCTTTCTATTATGGCAGTAAAGATTTATTTTAAATATACCTAAAGCAATAGTGAATACGTCTGGAATAACAACAAGACAACAAAGTCGGCAAAAGGCAAAGCAAACTAAGCAGCTGTTTAAGGCCCAAGACCTTCAGTTCTCCCTCCCACCGGGGGAATCCCTGGTTGTCCCATGTAGCAGGCCGCCCCTGGACACAGATAAATTAATCTGCTCATCACTTCATCACTCCAATGTATACTATCTACATTTTTATTCCAAACTTCTATTCAGTTATTTATTTACAAAAATGCATTTCATGTGCATGTGTGTCAGCTTAGCTAGCCAACAAACAAATGCTAATTAGGTGACATCTTCTGTCAGCTGAGAATCTAGCTAGAGCCCTGCAGGGATCTTGTATTATCCTCACCTTTCTTTTGCCATGGATATCATTAAGTTTCAAGGTCAATACTTGTCACTGACAGTTTTCCCTTGTTTTTTTTAGAGAAAAGTCGTCCCAGCTTTAAAACTGAATTAATAAACCAAATGTTCACCTCATCAGTTTTAGTAAAATACCACTGTTAATTTTGTAAATATAATGAAATGTTTTCTTGCTGATGTTTAGCTCATAGGTAACTTGGTACATTTTGAGATTACGACTCAGAGCCTAGGAAAATAGACACTGAAAAAAAGCCCATGGGTATCTTTTTTTTTTTATCAAATTACTTTCTGCTAAAAACCCAATAATCACATATCAGGGATTCAACTGCTCCAGTTAAAGCACAATTCTTAGGACCTAAAGCTTTAGTCAAAATGTGCATATATTTACACATATGCTGTGCTAATTATAAGCTGTTATTCTTTCTCCTTTCATGGACTAATTTGCTGCTCATTAATGTATGATAATGAGTCGTCCTGAGACCATGAGGAAATAAGAAAGAGTGGCTTATTAGGCACTGGTGAACTTGTACTTATCTAAAAGTAGTATGAAACTAATACATCTTGACTAACATTCATCCTTTTTTAATTCTTTTTATACACCTTGTCTGACTCATGTTACTGTTTTTAAATGGGTTGCTTAGATACAGGACTTCAGAAAAAAGAAACAATTTTTTGAGTTGAGATTCTTAAATTGCCAGCGACACAACATAAATTAATTTACTTGTAATCCATTATGACCCACAATGCTTAAGATGATCTTGTGTTCAGTTTATGACAATTTTAGTTATTAATAGTGTGTTCTTGTGTTCTTTTAATTTGTTTTGAAACTGATGCTTACAAACTGGATTGGTATTTTAAACGTATTATAAAATTTCTAAGTATGGTTAAAAAAATCTAAATCATTCAATACAGAAATATGTTATGAGGAAATTCATTTTATCAGATATATTATTTTGTCCATATGATCCATTAATAGCATTACTTTTTAATGATCCGTTTGTAAATTCTGCTCCAGCTCAATCAATCAGCATAACCTTTGATGTATTCACCTTTTCTTCCTCCTTCTTTCCATACAAGTGAAAGTGAGCACTAACAGCTTCATTCTCTTCCTAACACTTTTTTCTCTGTTTCTTGCAGTGTGAAGTCCCTCAGCCTGGCAGCAGCTGTAGCAGTGTTAGTAGGGTGCCAGTAAGCTGAATCCTTGGGAGATGTCACAGCTGTATTACCGGAGGACTGACAGCTCTTCATACCGGGACCGCATCCCGTTACGAATTGTGCGGGCTGAGTCGGAGCTGTCGCCTTTAGAAAAAGCCTACCTCGGAGCTGTGGAGAAGGGAGACTACGCCAGTGTCAAACAAGCCCTGGAGGTTTGTAGAAGTGATTATTAGTACATTCACTTATAAGTGGGAAAAAAAGGATATCTACATGTAGTAGTTGTGAACAGTTGGAGCCTTAAAATTAAATGGATTTAATTTATTTAATAGCAATGTTTATTAATAGCAAATACATAAATGCAACCAGTAAAACAAAAATAAATATAAAATAAAAATGTTTAACTTATTTTGTCAAAGTTTTATTTATCTATTTATTTGAAGATTTATTTATTTGAGAAATTATTTATATACTTATTTATTTCATAATGGTGTTTTAGTTTATGACATTTTTGTAAAGTTGCTTTATGTATTTCAGGGACTTTTATTTCTCAAGTGTTTTCATTCCAGGCACTTTTTTATTTAGTGTTCATATATTCAAATGACAAAGTAAGTTTTCCGTTAAAAAAATATTTTTTATGCATATTTTTATTGGGGATACTTATTTATTTGATGGAGTATTTATTAATAACAGTATTTAGATATTTATTTATTTAATTTTGAATTAACAGTTCATCATAAATGTGAACAGACTGGCGACCTGTCCAGGTTGACCCCGCCTCTCGCCCGGAACGTTAGCTGGAGATAGGCACCAGCAGCCCTCCCGACCCCACTAGGGGACAAGGGTGTAAATGGTGTAAAGCAGGGGTGTCGAACTCCAGTCCTCAAGGGCCGGTGTCCTCCAACTTTTAGATGTGCCTCTGCTGCACCACACCTGAATAGAATAATTAGGTCATTAGCAAGGCTGGGAGAACTGATCTACACAAGGAGGAGGTAATTAAGCCATTTCATTCCAGTGTTTTGTACCTGTGGCACATCTAAAAGCTGTAGGACAGCGGCCCTCGAGGACTGGAGTTTGACACCTGTGGTGTAAAGGGTGAAAATGGGTTGATGGAGTTCACCATACAATGAGTTGTAATTGGAGTTATTTGTAAAACATTGAAATGGAATCATTTACCACCATCATAAAATCTGCTATTTTCCCATTTGGTTAACCACTTTAGCACCTTTTAGACCTGTTGCAGGAGAGAGACACTACATTTCTGTTTTCTTTCATATTTTGTATGATTTAATGTACTACAGTCTGTAGTAAACCTGATTATTAGTGATCCAAGTAACATTGTCTAGTGCAGGGGTGCCCAAGTCCAGTCCTCGATTGCTACCCTCCTCCAAGTTTTAGATAAATCCCTTCTCCAGCACACCTGGATCAAATTAACTTCTCGTTAGCATGTCTCTGCAGAGTTGAATGAATCCTGTTCAGGGAATTCAGCTGTCTGGTTTAAGTGTGTAGGACCAAAGATGCATCAAAAGGTGCAAAACTCAAAACTCTCAAGGACTGGACTTGAACTAGACGTTTAAAAAATGGACAAATTTAATCTTTAATAAATGTGCTCATAACTGCTGATTGCACTCTGTAGCAGACATTGACATTTTTACAGTTACACTGATTATCTCTACTTTTTAAGTGTCCCTTCTTCCTCTTTGAATAAGTGAACAAGACTTTTTCTTGTCCTATTGCCTACAAAAAAAGAAAAAAAAGATGATTCAATTTCCAGTTCTTTTCTGGTTAGTTCAAGGCAGTCTTTTTCCTTGAGTGGTAAAAAAGGGAAAAAAATCCAATGGTTGAGAGCAGCCCATTTAAAACTAACAAACTTTTCATCTCATGACTCCATATTTTTCTATTCAGGAGGCAGAGATCTACTTTAAGATCAACATCAACTGCATCGATCCCCTTGGCCGCACGGCTCTGCTCATTGCCATTGAAAATGAGAATTTGGAAATCATTGAGCTTTTGCTGAGCTTCAGTGTCTACGTTGGTGATGCCCTGCTTCACGCTATCCGCAAGGAAGTGGTGGGAGCCGTGGAGCTGCTGCTGAATCATAAGAAGTCAAGTGGAGGCATGCAGGTAAAGAGGAGAACAAGTGGAAAATGGGATAGTTTCCATCCTTTCCAAACCCCCCATAGCCTGAGTAGAGATTTTGCAGAAGACACTCAACACAATTGTCTGAATCAAAGGCTCTCTTTTAGCAGCACACAGTACATTTATTTCGATTCAACAAGCGGCAGAACTGATCAAAAACAAAAACACAGCCTTTTACTTATGGGTTTAGACTCTCCATTAGTGCTTGTAGCTTAAAATATTTGATAATTAGATGATAGACATTACTGGGAAAAGCCCCACCATATCTTTTTCAAGTAAACAACATTAATTGTGTTCTTGCTTGATCACCCGGCAGCCTCTTCAGCAGTTGCCATTACATTATTTCTGTCTGCTATCTTTCATATATCAAAGGTTATCCCAATTTCCATCAAAATTAGAAAAACATAACCCAGAATTACTTTTGGTTGGAAATATCAAATTAAAAGCTCTCCGAGCTTTGTTTAATAAGAAGTTCTACAATTATATTGTAATTTACACCATACATTTAAACATCTTAACTATAAAAAATTGTTAACAGACATTTCAAATGTAGATTTAGAAACTGATTTCCTATAATATTATAACCTCTTTCTGTTATTTTTTAAATTGATAAATCTAATAGGGTAAATACAATATTTAATGACATATGCCAAACTAATTTCAGAAACACAGTGAAAGGACAAATGGAGCAGACCTCTTTAGACAGGTTTTCAAAGGGGCAGTATTATTTAAAACTGACTTTTTTGGGTTTTACATTATGTTGTAATGTTATTCCCTCATCAAAAACATACCTGGAGGGTTGCTTGGATTCTTTCACACATGTTTGAGAAATCCTTTAGTCTC
The DNA here is from genome assembly GCF_002775205.1 of Xiphophorus maculatus. Taxonomy (NCBI): domain Eukaryota; kingdom Metazoa; phylum Chordata; class Actinopteri; order Cyprinodontiformes; family Poeciliidae; genus Xiphophorus; species Xiphophorus maculatus. Next base: position 29,677,591 of record NC_036453.1, read on the forward strand.
CCGTGGCAACCATTTAGCTGTGCAAAATGCTTAGGTAGACTTAGAACCATCTTTGAGACACTGCTGCGGTTTTTAAGCTTCTGAGCTTCCTCCTCATAGAGCACCCTTCCCTGCCACGGCCTCATGCAACTCCTTCAGACTAGCCATAAGGGAAACATCTGGTGGTACTGCGAGTCTCCTGAGGTCACACCAGCTACTTGTCATTGCGACACTGGTAAAGACGTTGTTATAAGGTTAGAAAGCATGACAAAAAGCTTGACAAAAAGGGCAAAAATCTACAAATAAGATTCAGTTATTCAGTTCACCCTTTTTTCCCCACCTTGAATATACTGAATATGTCAGCATAGTCAAGTTGTCTGAAATCGAAGGTCAATACTGTAAATTATTCTTAATAAAACCAATTTATTGTGGTACATTCTATTATGTTTTGCTTGTATACAATATACATAGATTATAATCAGATTTTATATTCCAAAATATGTAGCAAAATAAACTGCAGTTGTTATTTACATATTTCTGTTCCTGTAGTTGGTGGGTGCTCCGGAAAGAATTAGTAGCATTTTAATATATTTCACAGGGGAAAACTGATTTAACACACGAGTAATTTGAGTTATGAGCTCCGTCGTGGAGAGAATTAATTATATATATATATATATATATATATATATATATATATATATATATATATATATATATATATATATATATATATATATATATGTGTGTGTGTGTGTGTAAAAATAAAATACAACTCTAGATTGTGCTTCACAAAACCTTCCGAAAACTAAATGCTGTGTTTCTTCTGAGAAAGAATCCAACATGCTGAAATAAAGGAGTACTTTTTATGTTCAATTAAGGGAAAACTGCTTTGTCAGCCTTGAAATACTTCAGCTTTCTATGTCATTCAACATAACCGACCTCGGCAACAACTAAAGCTGACAAATCCATCTTCTTCATAAACTCTGTTTTGCAGTAGAAATAAGTGTTACACATTGAGATATGATGGTATTTCCTTGAAGAAAATATGATGTACAATTTGTGCAAATATGCTATTCTCCCTCTTTTATCAAGAACTTTTTGACAATACTGTCCTTCTAAAATGTAGTGCCGCTTGTTGTAAATTGGCGCTGGCAGACAGGAGCTTAATTCTTATCAGAAGAGTGCTATGAGTCCTTTGCTGTTACATTTACAAGCTTCATGTCCTGTTTGCTCTGCTTCTTACTATTGATGCACCACATCAGACAGGAGAAAACTTATTTCATCAGTCAGCTGCTGAGAGATTTCACTGCTGCTCTTGAGCTTTATGCAACAATCCACCTAATTCTTTTATAGAATAAAGGTGGACTTAAAATGAATAAAAAATTAATAGTTATAATATATTTGCAAAAAATAAAAACAGAAGCATGATTATTCATTCTCTTTACAGAAGCGGATGTGGAGAGTCTGAACCCCTCGCCATTAACATCAGTCAGCTCACACATTACCTCTATAACTTAATTCCTTTCTAAGATAGCGTTTCTTTGCGTCACATGAGTGAGCTGTGAAAATAGATCACTCTGGCACAACCAAATCCCCCCAAGAGAGGCCCATTGATTAGATTAAAAAGCTGTCTTGGAAAATGCATAGTGTTTGTTGCCAGGATTTTCTCTGAGACTTATTAATGGGAGTATTTGTTTTATGCTTCACTGAAGATGTGGATATTTATCTTTCAATTCTGTGGGATGTCTGGATGATTGGCTTTTAATCATCTCACAAATATTCCTGCTTTCATTTATATTCCATTGATGACTGTGAATTTCAAGAATTTTTATGGTGATTTTTCACTTTTCTACAACCTTTCCTCTTCAGTTTTTTTTTCTCACAGTTATAGCTCACAATAGTTAAATCAATTTCCATGACAAAAATTAAAAAATGGTGAAATCCATATATTTTATTCACTATCTAATTTATATGACAGCAAAGGTTTTTGTAATATACTGCTTTTAAAAATACTTCCATGCTTGTCAAACCAATGGGCAAACATATTTTGCCTTTTTTATTTTTTATGTTCTTAATATTTACTAATTTTATGGGTCTAAAATGTGCTAATATTCACCCTTTAAGGAGTTCCATAATTATCATGTGAGTAGAGATGAGCATCTGTTAGTGGCACACTTGAACTTATTGTTTCAGAATCACAAGGCACCTTGTGGTTGTTTTTCCCTTCTTTTTTACAGCTTTGTTTAATTTAAACACCATTACGTCAGGGAGGAGCAAAATGTAAAGTGAGCATAGTCATGCTTTCCTGATTTACAGCCTCCAGCTTTGTTTTCCACATTGCAATGCAAAACCTGAACTGCTCAGTGTCCCATTTTCTTTCAGCATTATCTAAATGTTTGTGATGTTGTGGGATGACATGTGAAAACCAGCAGGGAGGCTCGAAATAGAGCTCAGTGAAAACTAAAAGTGGCACAGATACTGAGCTCTTGCAGATGCTATTGTTGCATGTTTTATCAATTTGCTGATGGTGGCTGCTTCATTTTAATGAGACCAACAGATATGCATAACACAGAGGAGTGGGTTCTGGTTTCATCTGCTTTTTCCACAATTATCATAACTTCACATCTTTCAGTTTGCGCGCCTCCTGGTCCGTGCTTGGGCACATGCCAGGGCTGTTTGATGTTCATGATTTGAAGTCCGTCCTCCTCCCACGTGGAAAACAGAGTCTATGCTGTGGCTTATTAGATCATCCTCCTCTGCGAAATGCAAAGACTCTCAAAAATGGCCCTGTGCCACCTGACAAAGTGAAGACTATTGGGGTAAACCATACCAGTAATTAGTGTCTCCATGATAAAGTGACTTCTAAACATTTTATTTTTTATTTAAATGGTCTTAAATATTTTCTTTGGATGTTGCTCAGGTTCTGTGTTCCATGTCTTACCTTTTCACTTTACCTGTCTGGCTCTCAGTATAATCTCTGTATGAAGAAGATTTATTAGTCAGCCATTCAATACATTCTTCTTTGAGTTTATATCTATGTCACAAAAAATAAAGGAAGCAACCAACCTGTCCTGGAAAGAGGTGGCAAGCAAGAGAAGGATTCAGGAGTGATTTCATAGAGTTGTCTGGGTTGGCAATTATATCCTTGCAAAAAAGGTTTCTGCAGGTAAAAATTTGAGAAAGTATATTGCAGAATGAAATTTAACATAGTAAAAAGACAAATTATAGGAAAAGATTCAAGTAAAATCTGACCGTATAAGTCAGACTAATAAATGGCTAACTTTGCAGCATGGTTGATTTCTTTTTATTTCTAAATTGTATTTACAGCAGAACTAGAATTCAAGATATGCTACATTGAGAATGCTATATAGTTAAGTCAATAAATGAAAAAAATGGATACATGCAAAAAAACACTTAAAAGCTTACATTGGACATCAAGAGCAAAAGAATCAAGTACCCATTTTACTCCCCTTTCTCCCTCTCTGGCCATGTATGAGTTTTACTGAAGAACATAAAATACAAACTTCTATATTTTATTGTGACAGACAAATATATTTTATCTTTTATACATATGTAGCAGGGAGAGCTGAGTGAGTGGCAGCATCAATTTGGTCCTTCTTTAGACTCTTATGTGACAGTAAAGAGAGCTTTATTAAAACCATGACGGGAAAACACACTGTCATTCTGGGTGGATGTGCTTACTCATTACACCTCCTACTGAGGAGATGAGAGCAGAAATTTCATGTACAGAGTGGGTGGGGTCTTGGATGGTGTCTACCTTGTCCTTGTTTCTTCTGTTGTAAGCAAATTTTACCTCCTGCTGCAGTTCACGTTGCTGTAGCAGTGTTCAGCTATTACACCACACAGTGGTGCTAGAGGTCAGACGGCTTCCCACAACACACCTCCAGAAGGAGATGATTGTTCCTGTGACCACCAATTTCCCCTACAGGTTGCTCAGGAAACACAGCCACTAATGAGGCTTTTTGATGATGTGCTGTTACTTCACCAAAGGTTGTTGGTGAGGTGCTTCCATAGGTATTTGACACAGCTAAATCACCTGTGAAGTTTCAGGACGTTTCTCTTCCATGAGAAACTTTATTAAGCAGTGTGTCAATGCCTACATTAAAGTTGCTTTCCATGAACAAAATTCACAATTTTTAAATTAGGTAAAAAAATTTCAGAAGTATTAAGATGCTCACTCAGAAGTCAGTTTGCAAAAGTCTTCACAACAAAAACTCCAATGAGATTTTTCTCTTCAGAAGTTTTCTGAGTGAAAAAAATCCATCAGAGGCAGAAAAAACAGGAAATGAGCCCAAATGCTTCTTTAATTAGGTCTTTTGTCCGTAGAAACATTGGAGCACAGCTCTCCAACCTGCTGCTCCGTAGCCTTATGATGCACTGCAATGGCTCTCTGTGACTTGAAGAAATTAAATAGGAAGGTTAAATATATATTATTTCTCAATCAATGGATTATGTGCAGTTTTAGGGATTGTGTAAATTTTCAGCAAAGACAATAAAGCAAAACAGAAAAAAGTCTAAGCTTGACTGTTGTTGTGTTATGTATTTAACAGACCTAGTTCCATAGTTAACTAGAAAACCAACAATTAAAATGACTAAGTTTGATTAATCCTCATATTATTTATTCAATAAATATTAGTAAATATATTACAAAGATATCTTTATGTCTTACTAACTTTGTCTGGCAGAGGTACCTGGAGTGCAGCACATTAATGCAGGAAAAAACGGGATGAAATTTATTTGGTGTGCAATAAACTTTTTTATGGATGCTGCAACATTTATAGCATAAGCAAGAAAAATACTTTGTAGTTATCCGACAAATTAAATCTTGAAAAAGTTCAAAAGTCAGCACCCTTAACGAAATGTGGGCGCATTAGTGCACTTCATAGGGAATTTGTGCATCTGCAAAAATGCTATTAATGCTGAATAATATTCGCAGGTTAGAACCACTGAACAGTGACATTTACCACCATCCTGCATGATAACATCAGACTATTTTCTGCATATATTAAAGCAGCGGGTCTTTATAATAAAATAAACTGGTGCAGTCTGGATCAGTCAAAATCTGGTGCTTTGAAGTCCAAAAATACTTCAAGGGAGCCCCCAATCTGTTGAATAGCTGAAATCTTTTTACCAAACAAGAAGGGGTAAAACATTTCCCCATTTTATACTAGCACAGCTGGATTTCTAGTTATTGAACTCATGCAGAACAACAAAAGTTGTGAGGCACAATATTCACCTGCCACAACTTTATTTTTTAAGAAAATAAAGTTCTTAAATCTGGTTCTAAATCAAATTATGCTTCCTTGAAGCTGGAAAATGTCATTTTTACAGTTGTTGTCACACATCAACTCCATTTTTCTCAGTTTCCCTATAGCTTTTCGAAGCAGCAGAGAAAAACTGATATCTTCCAACCTATTTTAAAATTCATCTTGGTAATGTTTCCTCACTGGAACTCTGACCTCCTCTTTTCCATCTGTCATGAGTCTGCCTCAAGTTAAAATCCTTACCCATCTCACATTTCTCTGAATAACTTCCTTTTTTTCCATCAGTGAATCAAATAATAGACCTACAATTAAAAGTATCAAAAGGGGCCAACTCACTGTTACCCACTTGTTCCCCTGAATGACATGAACATAGCTAAAAGGGCTTAGCTGCAGTACGTGACAATAGGTATAGGTTGGAGGAGATTTTCTCTAAGCATATTTTCCTCTGAAATATGAAAGATACAGAAATTCCTACTTAATTGGAGACGGCACTCCAATTAAGTGTGCAGTCTCACACTTAATTCACCATTTTAATATAGAGGACATTTTTCTCATCTTGTTGACCAAAGACGCCCTGAGAAATTATTTTCTCCCATAAGAAGTTTTATTTTGGGTTTTGTGTTACATTGAAATTATTCAGAAAACCACACACAATTTATCTTCAAAGGCAGCCTAACTAAATGAAAATTGTCTTGTCAAATGATTATTCCATTGAGGAAAAAATGTCTTGTCAAATGGTGCTATGCTAAAAAGCATAGTACAAACATTTATTAAATGTTTAAACCTGTTGTTGAAAGAACTTGACAGACAAAAAGAAGTACCTAAAGGATTTCAAAATCCAAGGTAAAGAAATTCAACAAAATATAAAGTCATACACATCTGCCAGCCTAGAAAGAGTAACAAAGCCATTATCCACAAATGGAGGAAACATGGAAAAGTGGTGAACCTTCCTGCAAGTTGCCATCCCACTAAAAATACTCAAAGAGTGCACTGATGACCTATCCAGGAGGTAACAAAACAACTCAGATCAGATTAACTGGCTTCACAGTCGATGGCCTTGTGTGCTGCTTGAAAAGTTTCTGTTGACATGTGTGTGAGACTGAGGGATTTTTTTCCTCCTCTCTCCTGAAAGGTTCCCCCTATCTTATTGGACAAGCAGTTTTCTGACTTCACCCCTGACATCACTCCCATCATTCTTGCTGCACACACCAATAACTATGAAATTATCAAGCTTCTGGTGCAGAAAGGCGTGTCTATGCCACAGCCACATGAGGTAAGTGAAATATGTATCTTTGAATCATGTTGGAAACTGTATATTTTATCTTTAATACATACTAACTGTATTGTTAGGGTGGAATTTATTGCAAAATGTGCAGATGAATTAAAAGGCCAGGAGCACGCTGCAATGTCTAAATATTACAGACATTACAGTGCTTAGCAGATTTGATTAATTCAGTGCTTGCTTTGCTACATGGGAACATGATCCATGACTAAACACAGGGAAGCCTCATTAAAATGTGTCCACGATTTGTTTGATCTTGCAGGTGCGCTGCAACTGTGTGGAGTGTGTGTCTAGTTCAGACGTGGACAGCCTCCGGCACTCTCGGTCTCGTCTCAACATCTACAAAGCGCTTTCGAGTCCCTCTCTAATTGCCCTCTCCAGCGAAGATCCCTTTCTCACTGCATTCAGGCTCAGCTGGGAGCTGCAGGAGCTCAGCAAGGTGAGGAGAGGAGAGAGACAGCTGTTTGCTGAGCTGAGACACATGGTACTAAAATTAGACTTTAAAGACTTGATATATTGGCAGCATGCTCATTAATTAACCATGTGTCCTTTCCGAATCACATTATCTGAAAAAGAATTGCCTGTGAATTGTATTTTTGGAAGGCACTGGGAAAAATGTACTGTTACTGAAGTAAAAGTGTATGAAATGAAATGCATACCACACTTTTCAATTTTGGATTTCTTACCAAAAAAAAATTTTTAAAAGCCATACTGTGTTGGTTTATCACATGGGGTGATAAATAATGCTTATTTATTTATCTATCATAATACTTTGATGCTTTATATTGGGACTTGTGAAAATGTGAAAAAAGGATTCATCATCTTGATAGAGTTGACAGATTTAAGCAAATTATAATAATAAGAACAAGTCAAATGTTTTAAAGTGGTGAGGATAAGGTGTATTAGAAAGATTGCAGTGACAGAAGCAGGGTTAATTAATGCATTTAAAAATGTACATTTATTAACAAAAAATATGAAAAGATAATTTTCTGAAACAAAAGCTCATCTGTAATTTTAAAGAACTGACATTTTTAGTGCCTAAAGAAGAAATTTAAATCTAAAATATAACTGATAATATTGTGGTTAGAGGAAACCAATTTTCCATTCTGAATCACACAGCATTAAAGTTTAATTTGCAATCAGTCCTTTTGAGTTCACAAAATTCCTTTTTAATTTGTTTTTATATTAACTTATATTAGCTTTTATTTTGGGTCGTATTTGTATTTTGTATTTATTCTTTATCTGGCTTTTTTAGGTGGAGAATGAGTTCAAATCTGAGTATGAGGAGCTGTCTCAGCAGTGTAAACAGTTTGCTAAAGACCTTCTGGACCAAACAAGGAGCTCCAGAGAGCTGGAAATGATCCTGAACTATAGAGACGATGCCAACTTACTGGAAGAGGAAGGCAATAATGACCTTGCAAGACTCAAACTAGCAATCAAGTACCATCAAAAAGAGGTATGCTGACACATAAAACTGTCACTAAGAGACTTTTCTTTTTGGTTGACCTGAGTGATTTATTTTATAGTACTGATCAAAACAAGCTTCAGGGAACGGAGCGAAGAGACAACAGAAGTGATTGCTTGTTTAATACAGATGCTGATTTTGGCATCACTGTAATATGCACAATTTTTAGGAATAAATTAGGATATTCACACATTTAATTGCATTTAAAATGGCTAAAATTGCACATGGTCATAAAAAATCAGGTGGAACTTCTTTAATCATCATTTTGGAGTTTTTTTCCTCTTTTTAAATCTCACAGATTTAGCTTGGTGTGGTCCTGACAGTTGACCTAAGGTGCACACCATGATAATATCAAAGAGCTTTCTGGGACCTTCAACAAAATACACTGAAACACGAAGATTCATTTTAAGAACATAATTATTTAAAGAGCTGAAGAGTTGATGTACTTTTTTACCTGACTGTATGTCACACCACAACTGTCTTTCATGTTCAATTTGACAATAAGAAAAGACAAAAACTATATCAATTCTGAAAGTGTAAAAACATTTAAACTTATTGCACAGTAAATGATAGAGAGGTGCCTTAAAAACTGTGCTTAACAATCAAGTGAATTGCAAACATTGCTTATTCTCTAAATTTGTACTTTACATGTTCATTACATTGAAAGTGAAAGATTTTTTGCATGGTACCTTACTATTAATGCATGAGTTCTGATTGTTCACAGTATAAAGGAGGATGGATGTGGGAAGCAGAATTCTTGATGCACTTACAAAGTTAGGGGAAGGCTGAAGGCAATAAAATGTGCTAAATGGATATTCTAGTGCAGAAAAGTTCAGCTGACTATAAAGGTGAAGCAAAAATGATGAAGAAGCAAGAACATTACTCCCAGGGGCAATTTGAATTTCACTTTGCTTTTCTTTCCTGGGAGCTCTGTCTGGCTGACAGACCAGATGCATTTTTTGGAGGAGTCTTAATTTACGACTGCTTCTTCCACATTATATTGCATAATTAACATGTGCGCACACATTTACAGAAGCACACACACACTTGAAGATGAGTGCAGTTGCTGACAAAAAGAAATTAAGTGGCACATGTACAGGTGGTTGTGATGGAAGACAATGCCCTGTCATCCTAATGGATCTCTTGACAAATATCTCTGTTCAAGGCAATACAGCTCTTCTGCAAATTGCAAGGAGACTTTTTCCCTGTGACCAGGCACAAATGTGTCAGGTGGGTATTAATGACATTAAATATGTGCCAGTATGCTCTTCTATAGCATTAACTTCAAATGTGGTCAACTTTACTTACTCATAAAACACATTCTGGAACTCATAGTCTCACTTTCTGATTTTTGAAAGTGACATATATTTGATCCCAATAGGAGTTTTTAAATATGTTGATTTAAACCATGCTAACTTCAATAAGATCACATATATTGTTCTTGTTGACAGTGTGTACACTTAGAGCCTGTTGTGGAATTACTATTTTTGCACCAGGATTTTTTACTGTCTGTGTTGATGCAACTTACTTTTAGTTGAGCTTACAACATATTTCAGTACAGTTCCAGTTTGTGTGCAAACAAAAAGATTTTCTTCTGTTTCACATTTTAAAAAGCCTATTTCCTTTGTATTCTCCTTGCTGAAGAAGGCAGTTTGTGGAGCATGAAAGGTTTTGATCTCAGACATGCCTAGATTAGAAATACTGAATGAACTAAAAAATGGCCTAAAGGCAACATTTTGTGCAGCTGTTTCCTGAGAACAATATCATCTGTGTGCATAACCTCCTCTAACCCCCAACACTTTTTGACACACAATGAAGAAAGGTCCGCCTACAGATTTTTTTGTTCCTTCAATGCCCCATATACCCAGCAAATAGGGGGTTTGGCCCTCTGACACATCAAGGGCGGATCTTAGTCGAGCTTAAATTGACTCATTTATTCTTGAAAAGAGCCTTTTCCCTCCCTTTTTGATCTTTTGTCTTATCTTTCACCAATTTTCCAGACAAATATAGAAACACTCAGAATTGGCATGACACAGTCTGAATGTGAGATATTTATTTTATATTGCAGATGCTTTATAAGTGTGGCAGTGATCATGACTGGCAATTCTCAAAATGGACATCGGTGCCAATTAACCCTTGCTCTGTGTGCACTGAGGACACAGAATGGAGTTGTTTTGTATTTTTAGTCTGTATTATTGTTTTGTGGGGTTTTTTTTGTATTTTTAAACGAACAACATTTTTTTTGTTTATTTTACTGCTGGTTTGATCCTGGGGTTTAGAAAGGCATTTCATAATTATCTGAAGACAAATCTCCACAGGAGTAACTAAGCTCCCACAACACTCTGTGCTTCTTTCAGCGGGAGGTCAAATCAGATAAATATTATTGCATCCATTCCCCAACATGCTTAAGGGTTTTTCTGTGGACTGGTTATTGTTACACTAGCAAAGAAGGCTGGTGAGCATTCAAAAATCCAAGTAGGAATAAAATTAGTTTTCTATTTAATACCTAAAATAACCTGAGGCACTGAGAAGAATGCTATCAGTTTTATATGCTATAGTTTAATGTTGCCCTCTTGTGATTTTTTATAAAAACTGCAATTAAGTGTTTCAGCATTTTAAAAGCTTTAAACAACAATTATGGAGCCATTAAAGCTAGGTTAGTGTTAGGGTTTTGATGCAGAACATTTCCTCATAACAAATCAGTGATCCCAGTAAAGAGCTAAAATACAAGTGAAATTACATTTAGAACACATTTTTAAATTTCAATTATTTCATGATTAATATTGAGCTCATTAGTTCTGATAAATGCATTGGACTTTTTCAGCATCAGAATAATTTTTTGACCAAGATTGTGTGCACAAAGGGATTTCATTTTAAATTCAAAAGTGCATTTACAGTGAATGGACGTAAACTATAAATATTAAGCTTTATGGGGAAATAAAATAAGGATAAATGAACAATATGTATATGTTTGTACACTGACCATGTTTACTGAACGTATTACAGATCAAATACATTACATTATATACAAATGTACAATATACCTACTCATGATTATCCTTGAAAACATTTGAACACCCTCAGGCTAAGATTTTGTTTCAATAATGTGTGTAGATTTTCTGATCTTCAAAACGTTACAACAATAACATATTAGAAAATTGTAACATTTCAATCTACATTTTTAAGGTCATACTGTTTACCTTGTAAGACTGTGCAATCAAGACAGGCTGTGTCCAGAAGTTGGGGCTACTGAGAAATGTTCATGCAGGGTGAAGAAACACACATAATTTACTTATGAAAACACAGTTGCACACACATCACAATTTTCACTGAGTGTTGAAAACTCCTTATTATGAAATTAGACTGAACTAATAATCCCTTATGCCACAGAATGCGTGCTTAGTATTTAGACAATTTTATCTTAGAAATGCAAAAGTAATTTAGCTTGAAGAGTTTTACAAAACAAATCTTATTGAGTTTCAGTGAGCAAAAGCCTTGATGGAGAGAAAATGAGAAAGAAATGTTAAGATTCACATTAATTTCAGCTTGGAAGAGTGTGGACTCTGTGAGTCCCACCAATTAATTTTACTGAAGTGACTTTTTGGGTTTGAACTAGGAAATGTCCCTAAAAGGTAAATTCTAAAATGTTTCCAAATGCATGCATTTCAAGGACATTTTTTACTCATTTTCACATGACCAAAATATTCTTGATCTACTGTATTAAAGTAGCTTTATTATGTATGTTCCATGCATAGAGCCATGTCATACTCAAAATAGTTGAATTTACATAATACTCCACCTTAAAGAGGTGATATGCAACTCCAAAAAGCATGAAGAAACTGAAGCATGTACATTATGATTTTAACAAAAATATCTTTCATAATGATAACAACTTATTTATACCAAATTATGCCTGTTGGTTTCCAAAATGAATACACCTGGCTTTCATCTACATCTCTATGGTAGCGCTTTGGAAATAAAAAAATATTATTTTCACTGTTTGTCTTTAAAAGTGAAGTAAGAAGGTTTAGACAGACTATGTCTGGAGAGCTGCAGGTAAACTTGTCCTTACTAAGTTGAAAGCATCTGTACTTACACAGCAAAAGCAATTTTTTTGTGAGCACTTACAGACAGACAACAGTCGAGAGGTGCTTTGTGAAGAGGCGGTTTTTCAACTGGACTTGAGTTGTGCGAAACAGCCACCTCAGGCAAATATGGCACTTTACTGCAGCACACTTTTCTAAGTCACTGTCACAGGCAAAAGAAAGGTTGCTATCACATGGATGTTTGCCTTGTTTAGACTTTCTCTCACTGGGGACACAAGATTTTTAGAGCTGAAATGGAAAAGTAGTTCTCTCTCTATTCAAAATGTCCTCCCTTAATGGTATGATTACTGTTTACTGAATCATTTCTGATTGATATATTTGGATCAAATCACTGATTATATCAATCTACGTAAAATCTACCTTGGACACTTTTCTTCTCTATCTAGAATCTGAAACACACTTCTTAGAAAATGGCAAGAATTGATACACCTGAGTCAGAAATGCTAACTGTAGCCTGCAACTTACTCTCTAATTGCATTTAAGTCCAAGTTAATTCTGACGTCTACGTTTTCCTGACTAGAACTTGTTCTCTGAAGACTCTAGACTCAATTCAGACTTGAGCTCTAATAAACAGTCCGTCTTAAGTAAGTGGAGCTAAAAGTGAACAGGTAAGTGCAAATCTTTTGAGTAAATGGTTCTTGTCCACTCTAAATTGTTGAAGTGTATGCAAATAACTGATTGCTATGGTAATGTTATGTGGAGCATTTACGGCTGCTCATTAATATTTCATGACAATACCTGACGGTAAAAAGAGTTGATAGTTAATTCATACCTTCTCTTATTTTTTACTTTCACTGAGCAAGCATTTGCAGTAAAACGTAGACAGAATTGTAGAGATTTTTCTATTTAGGGTTGTATTACATTTATTAGCCAAACAGGGGTGATTTATGAAAACCATGTTCACACTGGCCACACATCAATTGTTAAACTGAGTTCTGTATTAAATTACTTCACTTTGTTTAAGAACAAAACACCTTATAGCAAACATCTTTTCCCTTTTGCAAGAAATCTAGAAATAAAGCACTTAAAACAGTGACAAATAGAAGTACTTATGTATATCTTCTATTTTTCCCTTAAACATAGTTTTCATATTACATTTTTAGTTTAAACAAATCACTGATCATTTATTTTTAAAAAGCAGTAAAAGGTTAATGATAGATGATTTTTATATACAAAGCATAGCTGTGCTGTGCAGTGCTGTAGGCAGAATACATGATTTGCATTCAGCGAGGGAATTTTCTGGTTATTAGAGACTTGAGACTTGACGTGGAATAATAACTTATGAAAATGTCTGACAGCATCTAAAAATCAACCATATTATTATGAATTCAGATTCCTTTTTGCCACAAACACTTACCCTCGTCTTTAATTCAGATGGAATACAGCTGTTTTTAAAGATACAGAACACAATTTTATTTAATAACTTTCTGACCTAATGGTCTCCATTACAAGAGTCAGCTGTCTCTTTCAGACATTGGGTGCAAGTTAATGAGGTTGTTTTGTGACTTGTGTAAAAGGAGATGGGTGATTAAAAGAAACCAGCTGGTCTTTCCTCTTTTCTTTTTTTTAACATTTCTTTTCATCTTAAAATTGGCCTTACTGTAGACTGCACATAGTCTCGTTTTTTCATAAAACTGGTGTATTCTCAAACACCATTTCTCCCTTTCCATGTCATGGTTTGCACCAGTATTGTTGCTGAAGCAGAGGAACATAAGCCCCATGCCCCAACACAGATAAAGGGGTCTGTGGTTCCCATGGAAACAAAGCTGCAGAATTAATGAATTGGAAACCACCAGGGTTTGTCAACACTTTGATATAAATACCCAGCATAATATTTTACAACATTGTATGCATTTATATAAATACTTGCATATAAGTATTTTAGCCCATGCAGGACACATGCAGTACCTTTAGAAATGACTGTCTACCTTTTGTTTCTGATTTATAATAAGATTTAAACCCATATCAAGAAGACATTTAATTTCAAATCTTTTACTTTGTAGTGTTGTATTTAAAGCACTGCTACAAAACAAGCAAGGGAACAAAAGAAAATGAGATATTTTTAGCCTTTGAAAAAATAAATAAATATTGTATGTTTCTGTGGATGAGTACATAGACTTCTGTGAGCAGAGATTATATTTACAGAAAGTGGAGATTACAGCTTCATTTATCTGAATAGTGCAACATTTTTAAATTTGAATGTGGATGACCAGCACTTCACTGTTTTCACTTCACTCACACTTCCCACTCCTTCATTTGTTGCTCAAGTTTGCTAGAGTTGCTAATTTTGGCACACGAATATTAGGTCATTATATTATGGGAAACCAGAAAAACAACCTACAAGAGAAAGCTTTCTCATTACAGGCTTACATGCTGCAGTCTTACGTTGGCATAATGTATGAAAAAAATCCTCTGAGACACCTTTCATGTCTGTAAATGAGAAAAAAATCTTACATTTAATACTTATAACCCTCCCCTTTTTTTCTCATTTTTGTTAGTTTGTGGCTCAGCCAAACTGTCAGCAGCTCCTGGCCTCAAGGTGGTACGATGAGTTTCCTGGGTGGAGGCGGCGCCACTGGGCAGGAAAATTCATCACCTGTGTCTTTATTGGCCTCCTCTATCCTGTTTTTGCCCTTTGTTACCTCATCGTACCCAAGAGTCGCTATGGCCTCTTCATCCGCAAGCCCTTCATCAAGTTTATCTGCCACACTGCATCGTACCTGACCTTTCTGTTCCTGCTGCTGCTTGCCTCCCAGCATATTGTCACCACAGAACAAGACAGGCAAGACCGACAGGGCCCTCCACCGACCACTGTAGAGTGGATGATACTACCATGGGTGCTGGGTGAGTATCGTATAGAATGATCACCTGGTGCAAAAGCACTGACACTGAAACATCCAGTGCCCTTTGAACTAATTTTTATGACTTCACAAAAACAAATTTCAGTGACTTTGATAATAGAAGCAGCTATCACTCTAATTATGCTTCCAAGTCTTCTGGATCCTTATTTTTGGCCTATTCTTCCTCACAACATAGCTCAGCAACTGACAGATTGTATGGAGATAATTTCTGACCCTCATGTTTCTGTTCTGGCCACAGATTCCCAATGCTGTTGTCAGGGTGAAAACACTACTGAGCGCCAGTTATCCCCCACAAAAAACATTTTACATATTTGCCATAAAGTTACATTTTAATCTTTGGACTTTGACATGTTGATGGAGATAGATGGCCCATTTGAATTGGGTGTGTTGGAGTAGAGATGTCTAAAACTGGCATGAAACCGACCTTCGAGGACTGGAGCTGGACACCCATGATTTAAAGAAATCGGAGTAAATGGGGTTGAATACAAATGGACATCATACTTTGCAAGTTCTTTTTTTTAAATAACTTTCTCTTTAACTAAATTCATATTGATTCAACACATAAAATTGCAATAAATTTTCTTCAAGTTTCAGATTATAATGTGGTAAGATGATAAAAACTAAAGGGATATGGATACTTTTGTGAAGCAAAGTATTTAATCAATAAATCTTCTACTTTCATTCCCTTACATATCTCAGTCTGTCAGTCAACTATTTTATCAATTTTATGTCTTTTCCTAGGATTTATTTGGGCAGAGATTAAACAAATGTGGGATGGTGGTTTCCAGGACTACGTCCATGACTGGTGGAACTTGATGGACTTTGTCATGAACTCTCTTTACCTGGCCACTATATCCCTCAAGATTGTAGCCTACACCAAGGTAATGATGGTCTATGAAGGGCAGTAAAACTGTCAGTGTGAGTTATCTTTTGTGCTTCATTTCATATTCCATCCTTTCTTCTTCCCTATTTAGTACAGTGGTACTAAACCCAGGAACCAGTGGGAAATGTGGCACCCCACTTTAGTAGCTGAGGCAGTGTTTGCCATTGCAAACATATTCAGTTCCCTGCGCCTCATCTCCCTCTTCACCGCTAATTCCCATCTGGGGCCTCTGCAGATCTCACTCGGCCGAATGCTACTGGATATTCTGAAGTTCCTTTTTATTTACTGTCTGGTAAACCCAACAAATGCTTCCAGATAAACCGGAGGTCTGCAGTAGATGTGCACAGTGGGACAGGACATTTGACATTTGCTCTTTCTTCAGGTTCTCCTGGCCTTCGCTAATGGACTTAACCAGCTGTACTTTTACTATGAGACAAAAGCTTCAGAAGAGAAAGGAAAATGCAAAGGGATCCGCTGTGTAGAGCAGAACAATGCTTTCTCCACGTGAGTTACTGCATGTGTGATGCTGTGAAAAACAGTGTTATAGAAAATGACTTTTTCTTGTGTAAACTGTTACTGAGATGAAAATATGTGAAAGGCTTTCTGTTGCTAAGAGAACAGCAACAGAAAGCTGGGTTGCAGTTGATTATGGCAGATGCAAAGGATGATTAAACTTGTTTGAACCCTGAGTCATGCTGCAAAGTTTCTGTGGTATGTTTAAGTTCTTAAATTATTATTTAAAATGACAATGCATTATGTACTACCTGTTACAGCATGTTACAGCCCCAAAGTTCAAAGTAGACATATACCAACAAAAAGTCATTTGACTGATGTTCATGTTAGTCATCAAAGTCCAGGCCTAAATCAATATGAAAAGCAGTGATGGTTCTTCAAAATTGATGATCAAAGATTCTTTCCATTTATTCTCCTTGAACGACAAGCTATTTTGCTAAGGAAATTGAGCATTTCCAAATCTCTTGCAGGTTGTTTGAGACCCTACAATCCCTTTTCTGGTCTATCTTTGGACTAATCAGCCTCTATGTAACCAATGTGGATCCAGACCACCAATTTACTGAATTTGTTGGTGCCACCATGTTTGGGACATACAACATAATTTCCCTGGTGGTGCTCCTCAACATGCTGATAGCCATGATGAATAACTCTTACCAGCACATTGCTGTGAGTACATGACATAATACATGTAGAAGAAAAACATCACAATACTCAGCCCAGTATATGTTTTTTAAATATACTTAAATCTGTTTGTAGGACCATGCAGACATTGAGTGGAAGTTCGCAAGAACAAAGTTGTGGATGAGTTACTTTGAGGAGGGTGCCACGGTTCCTGCCCCTTTCAACATTATTCCGAGCCCCAAAACATTCTGGTACCTCATGTGTTGGATCAAGAGACAAGTGTGTAAGAGGACTCGGTCCAAGAGAACCAAAAGCTTTGGAACTCTTGGAGTAAGTTGGTATGGCAGACATGATGGCATCCTTTCACTATCAAATAACCTACGCTTCTCAATACATATTTATGTAAAGATGATTGTTGTTAAAAATTCTTTGTGAAGAAAACACAGTTTAGGTCTTTGAATCAGGAGACATTACAGTACACTGGTTACCTCATATATGGAGGCTATTAGTCTTTTACATAGTAAACCAGGATTTGTCTACGCACCTTTGCTACATACCCAATCCCAACACCTCACCACCCCGTACTTCTTCTAGAAGACTAATGTGAACAACAAAGAACATTTACAAATCAACAATGAAAAAAAACAAACAAAAAAACAAGATGTTTAAGAGAAAGCAGTAAGATGCCTTTCACTTCATGCATTGCCTTTCCTCCTTTTCAGGTTAAATTAGGTTTAATGTTATAATATTTTGTTGCATCACCATTTTAAGGCAGTCACAGTGAGGCACCTTGTAGAGTAAAAGTACTAATTTAAAACTGTAATGTTATAAGGACTATCCAGATTAGATTTACGTTATTTTTCTTTACTTTTTCTTATTGAACATGAATGTTTCTGATGTCCATGTAGAGACGGGCTGCGGAAAACGTGAGGATAAACCATCAATATCAGGTAAAAACAATATCTCTTACATCAATCTGAATACCGTGACTTGCAGGGTTGTTTGTGTGCATTAAGGAAACTTGTTCTGCCCCTTGACGTCCTTTTTGCACATCTGATTTCAATCTGAGCACACACTGTCACGTTCAGCAGGACTGGCAATTACAGCCAGCAGGTTATTTATCATCATTCTCTGCCAAGGATTTCCTATTTGCCCACCTCCGCAGGGGGTCATGACAGCATCTGCATAGAAAATGTTGCTATGGATAGATTCTACTTTCTGTGTATAACTTTTTTTCTCTTGCATTTTGATGAAGCATTTTCCTCTTGTTTCAGGAGGTATTGAGGAACCTGGTAAAACGTTATGTGGCTGCAATGATCAGAGATGCTAAGACAGAAGAGGGCCTGACTGAAGACAACTTCAAGGTAAGATCAGGTCCCGCTCATTATAAATAACCATAAGCAGTTATTTTCAGTATTTCTATCTATAGCAGATCAAACATTTTCCATCCCTGGTAGAGTCAAATCTACTTAGATAAATTGCTTGTCAGACTGAGAGCGGTAATTTATGGCATATTTTGCAGACAATTGTTTACCTGACACACAGCAGTACTATTTTGGTTCTCTCTAACAAATCTAATGTTGCTCCGTCACATCATTTATTTTTGTTATGACCTAATTAGCAAGAAAGACATAGCAAGTAATCTCCTGGTCTATCTGCAAGAGATAGCCACATATGTACTAACATATATGCACAAATACTAACAGGAAGCACTAAGTGCTTAGACTGGACTGAGTTTGAACAAAATAAGCAATTTTTATGAAGGGCGGACAGATTTCTCAGAAATATATATTTTTTTATTTTTTAAAGCAATTTTTTGTAAAGTCATGATTGCCAATAGTGGCCTTACCTATTGTGGAAAGATATTGCTGTGAGATTGTTGGAGAAGTAAATACATCATTGGAGGAAAGGAAATTAACAAGCTAATGAGACATTCATAGTATTAATCTGCCTCATCAGCGATTGTAATAGGAGGATAATCATAAAAACAGTCACTGGTCCTGGTAAGCAGAGGAATATACCATCTTCAATACTGTCACACCACCAGTTATGTTTGTGTGCAAGAGGATGTTTGTTTTTAAGAAGAAGACCAACTAAAACAAATAAATATCTTCTATAGGTGGCATGTACAGTATGTAGGTGGTATGTTATATGATTAGTATTTTTTTTAATGTCTGGCTTTTTTTCTAAACAAAAAAAAGATCATTGGTATCTAGGTATCTAGATTATTGGTATCAAGGGCGATGTCAGGGGGTTCTTTGAAACTCTTTTTAAGTCTTTTTAAAATAATATTTCCCAAGATAGTTTTCTATAACCACTGTAACAAATAATTAAAGATAAGCATTAATTATTTCAGAGTGACTTTTTCTTTGCTCTCTCAGGAGTTGAAACAAGATATTTCCAGCTTCCGCTATGAGGTGATGGGCATGATGAAGACGGGGAAGCCTGCTCTACAGGGCGCGATAGCCAGTTCCAGTTCAGTGGAATCCAGTCTTGCTTATCCAAATTCCTCGCTCAAAATTTCCCCTGGCCTTCCAGCCAGCCAGGCAAAAAGCAAGCTCAACCGATTCAAGATCACTGCATCCATCCTCAAACAAACCAGCTCTCTTGCTTCACCCAGGCCTCCTGAAGCATCCAACGGTCTTCCTAATGGACTCTTGGCATCAGATGAGGGTTGCAGTGAACCATCAAGCCAGCGGAGAAACTGCTCCAAAGATATTAGTGACTTTAGTTTGTTTCAAAAACGCCACTGGAGTGGTAAAGAAGTCCCATCAGGGTCAGGCGAGGTTCTGAGAGAGATGTACTCTCTGTCAGAGGAGGCAGGAGAGTCAGGGGGTTCAGACACAGAAGAGGAGAGTAAGGAGGATACAGCTAAGGCTGAAGAAGAACTGCTGGTGAATAAATCGGATGAAGACTTTCCAGAGAATAAAAAAGAGCTAAACATTAACAGAAGCCTTGAATGTGAAGATAAACAACCTGAAGAAGAGAAAAAAAATCTAGCTCCACAAGAAAGGAACCATGATATATGAAGATGCATGAAGTGCCCTGCAAAAACATTCCTGTCCTATAGATTATTTCATGTTGCAGTCACAAACCAACACCCACCAATTGTGAAGTGATGAGCATTTGTATTTAGGTTCCTTTTTCTCTAATACCCCTAAAAAAAATTTAGTGGAAATAGCTGTCTTCAGACATCAGCATACTACAAAGTGTGGTGATATTCAGAGAACTAGCTGAGAGGAGCTGAAAAGATCCACAGACAAGGTGTGAGAATAATTTGATAGGATAGCTATTTGTCATGCACTTTACAAATCTGGCCTTTAAGGAAAAGCAACAGGAACAAAACCATTATTGAGAAAAAGTAATAAAAACTCCTATTTAAGGTTTTGTAACAAGTCATGCAGGGGACCCAGTAAACATGTATAAGTTTCTTTGGCCAAATTAAATCAAAACTGAACATGCATCAATGGTTTTATCATTGTTGTGGTATACCATATAAATGGTCAAAAAAGAAATAGATGTTTGTGGTTGCAACATAAAATGTAAATAAATATCAGGGAGCATGAATATTTTTGCAAGACACTTATAACTACAGGCCACACTGTTCTGAAGACAAAAGGACTGACAATCAGGACAGGATTTGGAACAGGAATGTTTGCCATGACTTTTACAGAGTACGTTCTCCAGCTGTTGTTAAACTAATGATTAGTTTGATTGTTGGGGATTTGGAACAGCTTTTAGATTAAGTGATTTAGATCAGCAGAGAAAATGCAGCAAAGGTGACCGAGGATTAACGAGCCCGATATGATCGTTTCATCTTATCTCTTCCTCAACGATGATCGAAAAATAATTATTCCCCAAAACACACTATTCCCTTTTAATCATCCTTTATTTTTCTTATTCTTATCAGAAATGTGTATTTTGTTCAAACTATCCTGTTAGCCCTGTCCTTAAACAATCTCTCTACCTCTTTTCCTTTTATCTCTACACTCCTTTACCTCCCTGCATCCTTATCTCACTAGAGCAATAGATGTGCTGTTTTCAACCTGACTTTCTGCCTTACACTGTCTGTTTCTGCACTTTACACAATTTAAAACGACATTCAGTCTTTCACAGATGTGTCAAGCTCTCATCATGCACAGATTCTGTCAGTGTTTTTCTATGCAAAAACCTTGGATTGTTATTCATGTCATTCTGACGGGGAATATTCTCTTATGTAGAACATAAAAAATGTGAACAGAGCCTATGAGCTATTTCAGACTACACACTTTCCATGTCTCATCTCTTTAACAGAGAAGTAACTTGTTGTTTTTGATAGGATATCTTTCTAAGATGTGCTGTTAGTTAAAATAAATGGAAACCATTTAAAAGAAATCAGAATAAATTCAAAATAAAAATGAACATATAAATATTCTGATTTTGTGACTTCTGTTGTTTTTTATGTATGTGTGCAGTTTTTCTCTTTGAGAAATCTAACTTTTGTTTTCCTTTAAATTATCTTTATTATCCAACTCCTGCTATTTAAATCATCTTACACTTTAAAACTGCATACATGTGGCTATGTTTTAATGGCAATTTGTGGCAATTTGGCATTTTAGCTTTAGGATCAACGAAGACAGAAATGACTTTGAGCAAAGTCTCTAAAATTGGATTTTAGCAAACTTCAAGTCATTGGCACAATTGTGTTGCTAATTTTTTTAGCGTGATGAAAAAGCCAGCAGAAATCCCAGGTTGCAGTCACTTTTAATGTAGACAATAAAATACTTCAAGTGTGTGGAATTCTGCAGATTTCTGCCATAAACTGTTTATGTGTTTTTTTCTGTTGCTTTCTGTAATAAATTGTTACTTTATTTACTTTACTGTAAACAAATGAATACACTTTATGGGGTATTTTAAAGATGATTAAACTGATGTATTACATTGATGCAAATGGTGAGCTTAGACACTGCCTGATTACCTGGGTTTTACTCACAGATGTAGAAATGCTTAAATGCAAAAGACCCAAAAATGAATAAATGCATATTTACAAACATTGCAAATTAACACCTTTTTCAGTTATATTACTTTTATTTTACTAATCACTAAGCTTAGAGCACTGATGCAATATTCTCTCAGACAGGATTAAACTCAGGTTTTGCTCTGAACCAAACTCTTATAATTTTAATTTAAAAGTGTGTTACCTACATTACAGCTATAGAATTGATCATTTCTAAATATAGTGAATATTGTTGATATTAAATAAGGCAATGAAAATTTGATATTTTATGAAAGACAAATGTTACTTTGCTATTTGAAAGAGTACAATGAGACCAAAAAGAGCCCTGTGCTTGAATCCTCCCAAACAATAGAATTTTAAGTTAACCTTGTCACATGTTAAGGTTTAGAAACAGAAAAACATAAACTTCCCTCACAGTGATAAAATTCAGGAATCAGAACAGCAAACTGATGTAAGTGGGAACACAAAGTAAATAACATACTGAACTGTTAAGAACAGTGAAGGTTATTAAGTGCAATACATTTAGCGTACTTGGTAATCTAGTATATGTGATGGATTGAGTTGAAAAATGGGAGTCAGCAAGTATAAAAAAATGGGGTAAAAAAAATTATATTTTCAAAAAAAAGATGTTGAGCTCATAAAAGTGGTCAAAGCAGTAAGACTGAACTCAGGAACAAATGTGAACAAACCAAACCAACTGCTACACAATCAAAATATAGCTGACCTAATAAAGAAGTGACACACCATGGAAAATATAATGGCAGATCAGACCAAAAAATATGGGTTGATAAAATAAGCATAAGATAAAATAAGTTTGTTGATAAAAAAGGTGATCAGAACTTTAAATACATATATTTACCTTAATACAAAAGCTGGTGTACCTAAAGAAATTACACATTCCCCCCTCTCCAGAAGGAACTGTTGGTTCAGTCCATTTATCCCCTTCATCTATTTAAGTGCTCCAAGCCCTATACTCCATTTTGGTTTTTGTCTTGCGACTTCTGGGGCTTATGGCAGGTAAGAAGCTGGTACAAGAAACTGTGCACTTACAAGTAGAACAAGTGTGTGTAAACCAATCAACAAGCATTTAATTGCAAGCAAAAGTGTATTTGTATGGATGAGTGGATAAATGAATGTGCATGAGAGAGTTATCAATGTTTTTAGAGGAGTTTGGCAATCACAGAATTCTACACTTATTAAAGATGATTATCTTTAATAATCATATGCAATCTGATAAAAATTCAGTTTTTGTACATGTATAGAAAAAAGAACAGGTAATCTTTACCAGTACAATATATTCCTATTTGCAACATAAAGTGTGTTTGTACTATTTTCAAAGGCACTTTTTAGTGTCTCAGAGGGGGCTGTATTGACAGATCTTGCCCACTAGGGGGAGATATATAATACAAGAAGTGCGGGTTGTCAGTTTCCCTTCATAGCCAAATAGAAGATTCACAACCAGCTGAATCAAACTGGAACTGAAGTTAAAAAATAAATAAATAAATGAATTATTAATTTATAAAAGGAAACAAAAACATCGAGTTCTCATGAGCAGACTGAACTTATTGATAATTGAAAGCATGAGGAGAAGTTAAATACATCTTTGTTGTAATTGAAGAAAATAAATTAGATGGTTAATTTGAACTTAATTTTAAAATTGTTTTAATTACTACTTGAATAACAATAAATTATAATTCCCTTCTATAACAACAATAATAATAATAATAATAAGGAATATGTAGAATGGGTTATTTAAAAAAGTAGTTTAACAAAAAATAAATAAATAAAATAGAATCTCAGCAAATGGAAGACTACATATTTTTTGACGTGAGTTTCAATGAAATTATCAGTAATATTTGTGCCTAAAGTTTCAACTAGTTAAACAGGAATTGGTTGGACTAACAGCGCTTGTGTTCTGGTCCAAGTCTACTCTGCATTCCCAAAGTCAGTCATGGAGATGCAACATTCAGTTTTTATGATCCAGTAACCAAAAACAAATACAAACACTGCAAAAAAGCTAGAAATAGTTCATTTAAATCACATTTAAAAACCCATTTGGTTAGAGTTGGATCCAAGTAATATAAACCAAAATATTAATTTTAGTCTGTATTCTAACTTTTCTTTATTTCATAATGCCAGTGCCATAATTTTTTGACTTTGAATTGCCTCATTACTGAAACATGCTTACAGATAAACTTGCCTTGCCTTAGAAAATTAGTGATATTATACACTTATGCTACAAGTAAGGTAACAATTAGTGACAATGTCACAGAACCTCACTCAACAAAAATCCAAACTAAACCACTTTATATCATGAGTCTGCCTACCTTGCATGGCAACAGAAGTTATTTAGGCTCCACCTACAAGAAACAGTATGCCAGAAGAGGAGTATTTGCCAAAACCTTATGGAAAACTTTCTTTTCCAGACACTATATTTGTCTGACATTTGAATGGCCTCTAAACAACAATAGCATGGCTTAGGTTCCCAGAAGCTCATCTGCTAAATGTAGTCAGGATTCAGATGTACAGGTACTAAAAATCAGAAGTCAAGACTGTACAGAATACTCTCCACAGAGGCTGATTCATGATGGATTTTTTTTTTCTTTTGAAAGTTGTATCCGATTTGGCTTCAACACAGGAGAGCAAGACAGCTGCACAAAAAAAAAACTGGAACTGTGTTTAAGAGTTGAGGTAATGAGCATGACAGCAAGAAGAAGGAAGGCAGAAGAGGTTTAGGAAAAATAAGGAGATTATGGGAGGAAAAGGTGGTTCAAATAATAAATTCACTTCAGAAAAGACAAAGGAAAACAAAATGGAAAAGCAGGATCAAAGTGAGCTATAAAATATGAATTAAAGAGGTTTTTAATGCAACATATCAACAAAAAACAGACTTCTGTGAGTCACCACAAATGGCTGATCAAAGTGATTTGAAAAGATGTCATAAGCCAGTTGGCTTGAGAACAGATATTAGGAGTACAAAATGAAATTCTGTGCATCTGTTTTGTTTAAGCTTTTATAAAAAAACAAAAAAAAAAAAAAATCAAACATATGTTGACCACTGAAATTCTTTAAACAAAGCTCCTAAATTGCATATTTCTTAAATTGCTGTTAATTTTAAACATTATTCACAGCATGCTTTTTTTTTTTATTCATTTGGTGTCCTTGGTGCTATGGGATGAGATGGTGGTTGAGCAAGTTCATATAAAATGTGTGAAACAGCATGAGGAAGGAGGAGACAATGAACTTGTGCTGAAGTCTGGGCTGGAGGAAGGGTTTGGACTGAGAGGAAGGATGTGTGTGTGGTTGAGAGAAGGACGTCATGGTATGGAAAAGACAGTAGCAGAGTAAATAGAGAGTGGGTGTGTTGGAGAGTCAGGGATGTTGGTATAAAAGCTTCCCCTCTCACTTATGTGGTCCCATATCTTGTGGGTGGGTTTTTTAGAAAGGGTTGCAAGAGTGTGTATTCAAAGGACAAAAAGGAGAGTGTTTTGGTGACCTTGAGGCGCAGAGGACTGATAACTCCTCGGGATGGATCAGCTACCAGTGGTGACCTTAGTGGTGGTGGCGCTCTTCTTTCTAGGAAGTGTGGATTCCTCAGCTTATGACAAAATAGTCACCCACAGTCGCATACGGGCGAGGAAAGAAGGGTAAGAAGAGAGGAAATAAATGGAAGGATAGATCAGGAAAATTATTTGTACATAGATAGTCTTTACTGCTAAACAGAATGATCAAACATTAGCTGTATCGGTGACAAATTAGTAAATATGTGTGTTTGTGAAAGGAAATGGCTTTCATAAACGGCTAAGAGTTATACTTAAGATAAGTTAATTTTGTGCTTAAGTTAGTGTTGTAGTTTCATTCAGCATTTCAGCACTCTGTTTAATTTAAATTTGAGAATGAATGTCCCATTATGTTCAAAAGTTGAACAAGTGGACATTTCCTTCACTAGCAGACACAAATGTGAACTTGCTAAAATATGTGTGATTAATATTTGCTGTCTTTTTTTGTTTTTTGATTGTCTTCCACAATTACACTGATTGATACAAAGTGACATTTATTGTCATTAAAATGAAACTAAGAATATTGGTATAGAAATCTTGTCCGTGATTTAAGTTTATTTTACTGCTAAGAACCTTAATATTTTTACCATGTTTTTTGAGCAAGAAAAAAATTCTTGCTCAGAAAATTACTGCGAAAAAGGTTATTTCTCTTAGAAGTAAAATAAACTTTTCACAGCTCATTGGCAATTCTTCTACCATTTTTGCTCATTTGTGTGTCTTGTGAAACTAATCTACCATGTTCCCACCTACATATGACACTATTACTCCTCCCCTTGATTTTCACTTTGGTTTCTTTGTTTTCTTACCCTTCCTCCCCATAAAATCCTTTCTTTGACAGGCCCAATGTGTGTGCACTGCAGCAAGTGGAGGGAACCAAGAAAAAGTACTTCAGCACGTGTAGAAACTGGTACAAAAAATCCATCTGTGGCAAGAAGGCGTAAGTCCTCCCTACATTGCTGATTTGTTCAAATATGCTTTGCGTCTTAGTATTGAACAGTCATCTAAAGTGCAAACTGTTCCCTGCTTTACCGAATCCACTGAATAGAGAAAACTGTCAGAACAGAATGAATATTAGCTGTGAATATTTCTTTGCATGAAAATAAATCATCCCCAGGACTTTCAAGTGAATGAGGTCAACTGAGTTTGAGTTCTCTAAATTTCTGCCTCTGTGGTCAACCAATCCAGCCACTTTTCTCCCTAGAAAAAGAGGCAGAATTTTACATACTGTAAAACAACTGCACTCTTTGTCCTCTTTCACACCCCTTCATCTCTAGTTTGGACTTGTAATGCGTTAATTTTCTATGTTGAACTTATCCAACATTACCCGGCTGTGGATAAAATTCTGGAGAATCAGAAAATCTGGTTTAATGAGATTTTAGTCTTTGTAAGCGTGTTGAGCTCTTTTGTGTGTTCATGGAAATGTTGTCTGTTCTTATTTTAACTAATTATGATTTAAGGAAGATATTTTCAAGCCAAAATCTGGAGGAATGTCATGATGAATTTACAGCAACAATATATTTTTCTTGGGAAACGCCTCACTGAATGAGTGTGATGTTAGGAAACATTCAATGGAGTGTAAGGCCCAGCTGGAGCTTCATACTTTGTCAAGCAAAGAGTGAGAAAATTGTAGTGCAGTCTTTAAGACTATCCTTAACATCCAATCAAACTCATTAATACAAAGAAAACAACATATTAGACACCTGAGGACATTGCAGAAATTAGAATAGAATATCCTTTCTTGTCTCTCTTCATGGAAATTTCTCTGTATCAGCACCTGAAATACAAGATATTCATATACCGTACATAAAAATAGCAATAATAATAAAAAAGAAAAAGAGACTGAAGAGTAAGGTCAAATGTGAAATATTAGAATAAAACCACACAGTCATAAAAAATAGCATCCTTAGCTTCTTAGAAATGTTTATCTCATTAATGTGAATGTACTAGCAGGGATTAGCAGGGGGCTGCACAGTGGCACAGTTGGTAGAGTTGTTGCCTTGCAGCAAGAAGGCCCGAGGTCTTTCTGTATGGAATTTGCATGTTCTCCCTTTGCATGCGTGGGTTTTCTCCGGCTTCCTCCCACAGTCCAAAAATATGACAGTGTGTGTGTGCATGGTTGTGTATTGTCTGTCTCTGTGTTGCCCTGCGACAGACTGGCGACCTGTCCAGGGTGTACCCTGCCTATCGCCCAGAACGTTAGCTGGAGTTAATCCCAGACACCCATTTCCATTCCTGGACATACAGGAAATGCACCTCACCCCTTCACCTTTACCCCCACCTTTGGGGTGGGGTAGTTTGGAGACAGCTGGGACTGTCTCTGCAGATGAGATAGGCACCAGCAGCCCTCCCAACCCCACCAGGGACAATGGTCTTAGAAAAAGGATGGATGGATTAGCAGGTTTACAGTTGCAACTTTTGACGTAATATACTTACACATTTCTCAAATATGTTATCAGAAAGCATTTCTACTCAATTTTCCAAGAATTATTAGTGTCTTGCAGTCATGGTTCAGCGAATTTACTGCAAGACAAATTTACTGCAATTTACTGCAAGACAAATTCCAACAAAGACATTTTGATAAGACACAGTGGAACTTACAGTTCTAGTGTCCTCAGACCTGGTTAATCGATCAGATCTATCAGATTTTTTTTTTTTAATCTGCAAATCAGTCATTTAGATTGAATGTATGCCATTCTGATGTTGTGATGAACTTTTCAACTAGAAGTGGTTTTTGATTTGGCCACGAGGTCCTTCTGCCCAGGACATCGACAGCTGGAGCAGAACATGGGGAAAAAAACAACCACTCCAAACATGTCATCTGTCATTGACTGAATATATACTTAAACATTTCTACTTTTAAATCTTAAATGCTTAAACTGATCAGACCTTAACTGAATTATTCTGCACACAAGTGAAGAGTGAAAAGAACAAAAAAGAGACTGGTGTGCTTTGGGAGTGTGTAGGATGACAGAAGGAAAGGCTCTGTCAGTCCAGACCTTGAGTGCCAGGGAATTAAATGGCTGAATTGCCTCTCAGTATGCAGTCAAGTTCTCCAGAGTTCTGCTAATGACTTGATTATTTGACTCAGCTGTTGAAGGAGAGACACATTTAAAAGTTGCAACAACCGGTCCTCGAGGCCTGGATTTGATGACTCCAGCTCTTTCTTACACAACAGGAACCCCGCTGCTTTTGAACTTTTACTCCCCAAAGGGACGTAGCATGTGTTCCTCTTGTCATTTGGCTTGCATATTTCATCTTGGATCTTGGTATAAAGTCACACCTGGCGTGAATGTGTTCCGGTTGCATGTCAGAAAATGAGGACTTTTCTGTTTGTTGTGATGGCAACTAGTGATAAAAGCCAGTAAGAGCATATTACTCCACATTTTATGCGTTCAGACACTAATGGAACTGGTTCATTAACAGACATGTTGCAGTCTGGTTTAAAAGGAATGTAATTGTTCAAACCTGTTAATAAATTGCTAATTTCTGCAACTTTTCTGGGTATCCATCATATTGGATTCTGAACTCGGGACTGCTCCACCACTCCTGGCTTTCTTAGTCAGAATTCCATATTTAGGGGTGATTCCTGTTGTATTTTCAACTGGAAACTTGTAAAGTCCAATGATTATGTAAAGAAATAACAACATAGGCCTGAACTTCAAGAAAAGGAGTTTAAATCACTTCTCTATGTATTTTAAGGTACAACCTAAATGTTGAAGAAGCACTGAATGAGGCCTTTTTGTAAGCTGTACGGATAGTAAACAGGTTGGAGATATAAGATATAAATGAGGATATAAGACAGATAGTTTGTCATGCATATGCTTGGTTGATTGCATAACAGAGAAGAACTGCAACAATTTTCATTAGATAAAATTATTTAGGTATGTATGCTCATCTGGAGGCCACATTGTTCTGATGATTGCTTTCAGCGAACTGCCTTGTTCTGTCTCTGGTCTTTACTGCACATATTATCCTGTCAGAGTAAAAGCCAAGAAGGAGTGACTTCATACCACCTCTGACTGCCAACAATTGCACAACCAGTATTTATGTATTCAAAATTCTAATATAAAATAATATGAACATTTTTGGCAATTTCCACAACAAAGGGCAGCAGATTAAAGGTGATTAAAGTTTGCCTGACTCAACCATTTGAAATTGTGAGACCAAAGATGTTTCTTACTAGCGTATGCTAAGGAATAAAGCATCACGAAGTGCAGTATTAGTCAGTTCTGTGTTAAAACAATATTTGGAATTAGCCCTCCATCTGTTAATATATCTGAGCACATTTTTTACCTAACCTATTTCAAGAATACTCCATCTGTGAATCAGTGTTGTAGATCAGCTTTCCCATTGCCTAACATTTTCTTTCTTTATTTGTGTCTCAGAGGAGATGTTGAAACTTGTCGACCCGAAATTCAATATTCAATAGTTTATCCAGCAGTCAGCACACCCATTTTTTTCCATCACTTCCCTGCAGTAATGTGCAACCTGAGTTCCCTAAAACTATTCCAGTCTTTGGGAAAAGCTCATGCATTTTCTCCCAGTTTCTTTTAGTTTCAAGTTGCTAAGGAAATCTTTACTTGTCTTAACTGGTCCATAACCAAGTGGACCAGTCACAACAGAAACTCTGAAATAAGAGCTTATCTTTCCTTCAATAGAGCGAAAAAACACGGAAAACCTTAAGAATGGGGATTGGAGAGGGTATTATGTAAAATAGACGTCTTTTTTGAGCTCTACATCATGCTATAATTTTTTATTAATTTTTTTTTTACGTTTAAGCATCAGTCAAACTCTGCATCTCGAGCCATAATATTTCTGTTACATTTCAGTGTCATTTCATGTTATTGAAGAGACATTTAAATACAAGATTCTACATAGTAAGCCTGTGTAATAGCTTGGGTTCTAGTGTTCTGGTTTTATTTCTGCCACTTTCAATTTAAATTTGATCATTTCTCTACCTCTGAACCTATAAACAGTTTGTTTGTACTGGGAGAACAGTACACTTTGAAGACTGACTACTGCAGAGACACATCAACCTCAGCAGGTATCAAAACCCTTTAGGCTTAACTTACTGAACTTTTTATGCTGTATCTTTTAAAAAAAATGAACCAGTGAACCACACTCTTGAATTATGTTAGAGTAAAATCTTATTTCTAAATAGACTAGAAAAATTAAAACTATGTGTTAATGGTGGAATTGTATCATGCCTGTGAACTTTTAGCAATATTTCATTTGTTGCAGCAATGCTGTTTACCTGTTTTTTTTCTTTTGCATCCAACAATGGCAGCAAAGACAGCAGTGGAGAAGCACCGTTATCCAGTGTGTGCATAGTTGGATATAGAGTTCCATCTATACACAATGTATTAAAAACATGTATCAGATTCCAGATCTTCCACAAATGTGTGAACATTCCATTGCATGTTGGGCCTAGCGAAAAAGAGAGAAAGTACCCATTTTTACAGATTTTATAAGTAGTCACGTATACATTTCTTAATGTATAAGAAATATAAAGTTCATGCGTACTTTATACATTTTCGTCCAGTTTACAGGAACCTCTCATCATTCCCACATCTAGCACAGTTGTGAAAAAATACATATCATTCAATCTGTTTGCACAAATTGCAAGCTAATCAAAAAGGAATGAAATTGTGTGCTATGAATTACAGCACACAGCGTGAATGCTCTCCGTAAAGACACTTAAATTTACAATGAATGATGAAAGCTAGGTAAGGAACTGTTGGCTGCAAACCTACATTTTGTTTTAGGTTGTAATTCCAGCATGCAGCCTGGAAATCCCAGGTTATGACTCGGATAACAATCCAAAAAGATTCCCGGTTGGCTTTGCACATTTGCAAGTTACATGATAATGTTACCCAAAAGATTTGAGACTTATTTTTGACTCCAAAAACAATGATTTGGTCCAATATCTTTTATCTATTAATGTGATGGGGCCAGACACTTCCCATTCTGATGATTTTATTCTCTCCCTGGTCCTGTTCCCATGTGTTCGACTTAAAAAAATACAATAAAAAGACAGATAGGAAATCCCAGGTTATGACTCAGATTACAATATTTTAAGAATATTACATGAATATTCTTACAAGAATTGTTTCCCAAGCAGTTGGAAGCAGGTTATGATAGGTTTTCGCTTACTCCTCATGATTTTCTATATTTTTTCTCCAACTGAACTGGGATGACCTGGTTCAGCTCAACCAGAATGGTTCCTTTTCTGCTACATCTATAAATCCATTCCAAAGTAATGAAAAGTGGCAAATACTTGAAGGTTTTGGGCCAGATCCAGAAACTAAACTAGTGGGTTTAGTAGGACCCACTAGTTCCACTAAATGCACCACTATCCTCAGCTTATCTTGTGAGCTGTGATTCCCTGTCAGCTGAGCTGAAAAATGTAAATCAGGAGATGTAGTTTGGATTAAGGCAGTGTAACAACTCCAAAGGTCTTCAATGGATACATTTTTCTTTCTCCTAACGTGTCCTCTCAAATTATCATGAGATATCACAACTCAAAATTTAGCTTACGTGAAACCCCAGAGAGAAATCCGAGATCTTAATTAAATTCTAACGTATGTAACTTTCATAAAATACAAATATATATATATATATATATATATATATATATATATATATATATATTACATATTTGTTGAAACTGTCACCATTTCAACAAATATGTTGAAATGGTAACAGTCATGTTTTTGGTTGGGGGTGTTAAATTTCTTCAAATGGTGAATGAAATTGATCTTTTCACACATTATCTGCTTCATAACATTTTGTCATGACATAGTGACAGTTTTAATAAATATGTGAGATATATGTTCTCATAAAAGTTACATACTGCAGCTTTAATTAAAAGATAATGTTCTGATTATACATTCAGAGATATAGCTGCATATTTTATTAGAACTGTGATTTGAAAGCTCCTTGGTAGGAAATCATTTTTAATCTTTCAGTACGTTTTAGACTGATCAATTGTTTGATGAGATTGCTAAAGTTTTGATTGATGTAGTCTAGTATAGTAAGTCATGAGAATGATTTTCACTTAAAATAAACCTGTCTGCTTCCCTTGTTAACATGATAAATGTTTGTCATGTAAGTCTTCTGTTTCCTGTGGCGTGGTAGAGCAAAACTATCAAGTCCCGTAAGGTTTCTCTGACTTTGATATTAACTCTTATAGACTTATTTTCTTCACCACATGGCAGCTGCAGAGTTTTTGTCTTTTTTTTTTTTTGCTCAGATTTTCATGTCTTTTGATCTGTACTGCCCTGTTGCGCTGACTTTCATTATGTTTGTTCATTTGTTTTATTGTATGACATTCACTGGATGTCATTAGCTGACTGCTGAGATAAATATTCATTAGGGTTTCCAAATGAGTTGTCCGTTACAAATTTTTCACACTTTGTTTTTTTTTTAAATATTTATTATGTTTATTGTGCTTTGCTTATGGTTTCTCCTTGCACTTATTTTTAAGATGTCCCCCATGTTCTCCTCATTGAAAAACATTAAACTTAGTGAAAGTGCTGCTTTGTGTAGCCTTGCTATGCAATTTCTTTTAGTTCACCAGTCGTGATCCAAACAGTTGTCATTGTCTCATGGCTCCAGATGTTGTTTTCTTTTTTCTTTCGCTCAGCTGCCAAATCTGCTCACTCGAGAGATTTTTTTTTTTTATTCTCTCAACTTGCATTACATCCATATTTGATCTCCCTCTGTTTTATTTATTTTCATTTCGCTGCCAAAAGATTTAAATAGTACTACCCACAGCAACTGCAAGTACTTGTGTAATAATGAGGGTTTTTTATTATTATTCTACATCTGCTTCTAGTTTAATGATTAACGGTGAACAGAAACTTTCATGTTTGTATTTCCTTTTCCCTTTTTCCAGGGAGATCTTATATGAGTGTTGCCCTGGGTACATGAAGCTGGATGGAATGAAAGGATGCCCTGCAGGTAGGATCCAGTGTTGTATAAACTTATTTCTCTCTGTGGTTTAGTCAAAAAATGCTAACTCTAATTTTTTCTATCCTACAGTGGCTCCAATTGACAATGTATATAATACTTTGGGGCTTGTAAAGGCTGCAACCACACAACAATACTCTGACATATCAAAGCTAAGACAGGAAATCGAAGGCACAGGCACCTTCACTGTGTTTGCACCCAGCAATGAGGCTTGGGACGAACTGAATCCTGTGAGTGATGTGGCGGTGTAAAATAGTCTTGTAACAAATATTCTAATTTCTTAAACTTTTCACACTTTCTCACATTTAAACCACAAACTTTTATATTCAATTTATTGAGATTTATATGATAGATCAAAATTGTTAAGTGGGTGGAAAATTAAATGTTTTTTGTAAAATTGTTGAAAAATTTAAATCTGAAAAGTGTGGCACAACTTGTTGTTCAGCTCACTTTAATCTGATATCACCAAAAGTAATATTCAGGGAAACCAGCTACATTTTGAAACCACAAAACTTGTAAATAAACAGTAAATACAACTGTTCTGTAAAGGCTTTAGAGATTTGTTAATGAACTTTAAGGAACAAAAAACATCATAAAGAACAAGCAACACTAGGTAGTTGAGGGATGAAACATTACTTGGTGAAAGCTATTTAAAAATATCATTTGCAGTTTGCCACAGGTAATGTGGGGAACAAACATGTGGAAGAAGGTGCTCTGGATACATTAGATCACAAGTATGCTTTTTAACCTTGGTGCACATCTTTACGTGTGGCAGAAAATGAACTTTTCAGAACATGCTGAATGCACCACATGCTTTGTGAAACCATGACGGCATCATTTTGTCATCACCAAAGAACCTGAACTGACAAGATCAGCTGGTCACCACCATTTTACACTTCTACACTATACTTTGTCTTGGTCTATTTCATAAAATCCCAATGAAATACAACATTGTTTTGTGTTTATGTGTAACAGTTTAGAGAGTATGAATTCTTTTTCAAATTACTGTACATATTTGCATTAACAAAGCCATTTACCGTACTGTCGTCATTATTGTGACTTCCATAGACTGCACGAGCTGCATTAGAGGACAATGTGAATATTGAGCTTTTCAACGCGCTTCACTATCACATGGTAAACCACCGCCTGATGACCAAAGACATGAAGAATGGAATGACTGTCACTTCAATGTACAATGACCAGGGGATCTTAATCAACCACTATCCTAATGGGGTCAGTCTATGAAACACTCACAGGTGCAGAGACATGTACTCGTAATGACTGGACTGAAAATTGTATCTCTCTCTTTAGGTTGTGACTGTGAACTGTGCCAGGATTATCCATGGTAACCAGATGGCAACTAATGGCGTGGTGCATGTCATAGATCGGGTGATCAGCTCTGTTACTGGTACAATCAAGGACTACCTGGAGAGTGAAGAGCAGCTCTCCTCTTTCAATGTAATCAAACTTGAATTGGCTTCAACAGTTGAATCAAGTCTTGCATTCTCTGGATTTACATTTAACACAATATTTCTTGTTTTGTTTTTTGTTTCCTAGAATGCAGTATTTATTGCTGGTATTATGGATAAGTTGGGCCAGCCTGGTCAGTTTACGTTGTTTGCTCCAACAAATGAGGCTTTCGATAAGCTGACGCCAGGATTCATGGAGAGTATCTTTGAAAACGAGCCAGTCATTAAAGGTACAAACATGATAAAATAAAAATCAAATTGCTTATTGTCTTATTATGATCTCAGCTGACTTTAAAATTTTGACTCTTTCAACGCTCCAGCTGCTTATGTAATTACCACTCTAAATGTGTTGCATGTACAGGCCCAAGACACTATTTTAATGTTTTTTAAAACAATTCATTCACCCCATTTAATATCCATCTTTTTTAACTTGATTAATATTTTTCAAAGGAGTTTGCCTTAAAACATCTCAAGAAAGTTTATAAATTCAATCATTTGCTTTGCTAAAGCACAAGATGCTTAGTCATATGCATTCATTTACTTACACTTCGTGACTCAAACCTGATGCTAAAGACAGAGTTTACTTCTATTATAATTATGAATACAAGAATTGGATATTTTAACACAAGTTTCTAAACATTTTGTTTAGGTAGATTTATGGAAAACATGTTTTAGGCATAACTGTTGGAAAAACAAAGAATCAAGCTACAAAAAATATTGCTCTTTGTGGTGATAAATTTAACCACTATAATCATAATACCATGGAGTATTAGGACATTCATCATCAAAATCACTGTGTGTATTTACAGCCACACGCTAGTGCTGGCAAGAAAATATGCAATACACGGTTAATCTTGCTGGCCAGATGACTCCCATCAAGTTCCACAGCTGGTCGTCCCATAAACTGAGCTTCTGTTCCATACCACAAGGCTTAGGTCATCGTCCACAACCCACTTGTACACACAAAGAAGTGCGTAATGTCAAACTGATACAGTGACTATTAGCTAATACTTTTGATTTGGGCTCAAAAGATAAGAGGGAGTGTGTACTAGCTGCCTTCAAACCTCAGTAATCAAGCCAAATATACAAAAGTTATTTTCTGCAAAATCATTAAGACATATTTCTGAGAAGAGCGCTCTTTTTTTTTTACTTGAATGAATTAACATCCGAGCATCGCAGATGTTACATTATCAACAGCTACACCTCATTATTTAGTTAAAATCAAGTTCTAGCACAATATCAGACAAAATACCACATGTATTATCTAACCACAATACACATTAGTAAGCATGAAGTTGTTTTATGAGCAGCATATTCAAGTGAGAAGATATTCGATTCCACATCCTGGTGGTGAAAGAATTACACCTGAGAGATGTCTGAAAGCACCAAAAACATTGAAGTGAAAATCAGAAGTAGCCTACGGAGAAATGTAAGAGTGGCCCTGCTTGTGATAAATCATGTTTTATTTTGTAGCATGTTAATGGTTGGTCGTGTGTGTGTGTATTCCACAGATAGGGAACACATGCTACTAGAGTAGAAGAACGCAATCCATCAGAGACAAAACACTAAAACACTGTTTTCTAGGCGGTGACTTCTGTTGGCAAAGTTGATGTGACCTGTCACAAAATGGTTCAGGATTGGATTGAGGAGCATAAAAACATGTTGATTTGACCTAATCATTACTCAACACAAAGGCAAAAGAAGCAACAGCCAAAATATCAAATGCACCACAGGCATATATATGATGTCCATCAGCCTTACTACCTTAAGGCTTACTCAATCTATTTTTCTACTTTTTTGCTGCCAAGCCAGCCTTGATCAGTGAAGGCATGGACTCTACTTGACCTCTGAGGGTGGGCTGTGGGTACAGCTCACAGATGTTTGATTGAATTGATATCTGGAGAATTTTGATCATAACTTTATTTAATTGTCCTAATATAACCTGATCAGCACCTTCTATATTTCAGCCCTGGTGACCTACCACATGCTGAACAGTGTCCAGTGTGCAGAAGCAATCATGGCAGGATCAGTGTATGAGACTGAAGAGGGCAGCACCATAGAGATTGGCTGTGATGGTGACAGTCTGACTGTAAACGGTATCAAAATGGTGCTGAAGAAGGATATCGTAGCCTCTAATGGAGTAATTCACCTCATAGACGAGGTGCTCATCCCTGATTCAGGTAAGTGACTTCTCCATAACTATCTGATGTCATTTAACAACACAAAAGTGACTTACAAAAAGAACCCTTGAATTTGTTGTTATTTTATCACGTTACAACCACAAGCTGGGATTTTATATGATACACTAACAAAAGGTAGTGCATAACTCTGAAGTACAAGGAAAATATTCTGAACCGGTGCATCATACATTTGACTGCAGGGTTGTCCCAACTGATTCTAACCTCCATTTTCTCTGTCCTTGCCAAAGAGAAGAATCTCAACATTATGTGGCAATCATCATAATGATGATTGCTACCATCATGGTCATAGTAATCACCATAATGATGATAATGATTGAACACTGAACAATGAACAGTGTATTCAAGGAGCTGTTATGTGTCCAGATTTAAAATAATTTTTAAAATTACGTAGTCATTTGACCAGAGCATCTTCCTCCATATGTTTTTTGTTTTGTTGTGAAGAGTACCACAACTGGCTTGTTGCAAACTTGGGAATTAAAAAAAAATGTCAACAGTGGATTTTTTCTTGTTTTTTATCCATTTAGGGAGTGAAATGTCAAATTAAAATAGTTTTGATGTAAAGAAAGTCAAGGGGTTTTAATACTTTTGCAAGTATGTGTTTGAGTTTTCCATGTTTGTATGCCCTTGATTAGCCAAGGAAGTGAGGAAACTGGTTGGAAAATCCCAGAGCATTTTCAGCGACTTGGTGTCTGAAATGGGTTTAACTTCTTCCCTGACTTCGGACACACAGTACACACTCCTCGCTCCCCTAAATGCCGTCTTCACAGGTCAGTTGAAATAGGTTATTTTGAAAAACATAGCCTATAAACAAGCTATTCTATGTAATAGATTTACATTTCATGTCATTAACATCTTATATACAGAAAAGAAAGTGGAAGCGATCTTCTGCAATATTTGCTTTGTCTAGCTTTATTTTAAAACTAACCTTAATGTGTGCTTTTCAGACGAAGTGATGGCAGATGATGAGTACCTGAAACTCATTCTGGAAAACCACATGTTGAAGTTAAAAATCTCACTGAGTACAATGTTCAATGGACAGCTGCTGGAAACACTTTCTGGCAAACTGCTCAGAGTCTTCATCTATCGCACTGTGAGAGCTATATCTGTGTCTGTTTGTGAGAACTGAGAATAAAGTGTCAAAATATAATTATAGATAAATACTCGTATATTTGTAGTGAAAGCCAATGGCAAACAGTAGCTTCCATCTTTGAAATCTGAAGTCAACGGATAAGCTGTTTGTCGATATTGTGGTTGTATATCGGCTGTAATCTAAAGCTGCTAGCTAGTTAAATACGTTTCTGTTTGCTCGCTTTGGAAACTACAATCATATGGGATTCATTTCTTCACAGAAACATTGTATTGTTTAGTTTGATTGATTGTGATCAAAGAGGATTGTGTGACAGAACTAACTCCCCTTTCAATAAATTGTTTCCAGATTCAAACAGTGAATGCTAGATGTGTGATTGAACTTTCTTTTCTCTTTTCAAAGGCTGTGTGCATAGAAAGTGCATGCATGGTGCGAGGTAGTAAAGAGGGAATGAATGGGGCCCTTCATGTGATGACGTCATTGATCAAACCAGCCGACAAAACGACCTTTGAACTCCTGGATGCTGATGGAAATTTTAAGTGAGAACATTTTTTTTCATATATTTATTTTACATTTAAAATGCACCATACCAAACCCATAAGAAAATGTTCCTACATTTTCTATTGTGTGTCAGATTAAAATATCCTTATATGGTGCTTCTACTTGCAGGCTCTTAGCAGCTAACATGTTCTTCATTTGCCTTGACTGATTGTATATTTTAAAATGGTAACATAATTTCTGTTGAATGTTCATGATCCTTAATTCCTGTGTTTTTTTTTTTTTGTTTTTAACATTTTTAAATGTTTTTTTGTTTCTTTCTTCTCTCTTACTGACAAATAATGGTATTGGCAGGATTTTCTTGTCACTAATGGAAACAGCTGGTCTGGGAGATTTGCTGAGGCAGAATGGCTCCTACACAGTCTTTGCTCCAGTTGACAAGGCATTTGAAGCCCTTGGTGCAGATGACTTAGATTTGCTTAAAAGTTAGTATCCATCAAAACCCCACCACAATTATAGTAGCTCAAGTATAAATTTGAGTAATCAAATCAAGATCGCCTGTGTTGTCATTGGCAGGTAATGTAAATGCTTTGAGAAACATTCTTCTCTACCACTTCAGTGAGGGCATCATCATCAATGGAGGACTTGAAGCTAAAGTGACTAATCTGCTGAAAAGTCTGCAAGGCAAACCCCTCCAACTTAAATCTGTAAGAGCTTTTCCATTTCTTCTACATCCTCAACACAAAAGCAGAAATTGACTGACTACATCCATCTGTCATCAATTAAGTGGTCATTTTGAAACCAAGATCATTCTGTTTGTTTTTGCTTTTTTGGAACATGCCCAAAAGTCTCCACAAGAAGGCATCCTAATTAGATGCCCAAATGACCAAAGTTGACTCCTTTCGAATAGCAGATGAAGCTCCTGACCAAACACAGCCACCTTATATAAAAAGCTAATTTCAGCTTCTTGTAGCAGGAATCTTGTTCTTTTATTCATGATCTATGGGTTATCTCGAGTGACTACAGGCAAGAGTCTGAACTGAGACAGATAAGTAAATTTACAGCTTGCTTTTTTGGGCTCAGTTTTTTTTTTCATCACAACAAACTGAAGCAGAAGGCACATTTCTCCAGATAACATCCTACTCAATCTACCATTCTCTGGTTCCACAGCAAGATGTTTCATCTCCTCCAATGGCATCAGAGACTGAGTTCTGATCTGGAGGGAAAAATCTTTTTTTTTTCCCTATTGAGCTGATTCTTAGCAGCCATTTTGTTTTCTATACTTGATCACATATTTTCAGAACTTAAAAACTGTATATGTAAGATCCTAAAACAAGTTCAAAATCTGCTTCCAAATGGATTTAGCGGCACATATACAATACAAACGTCACCAAAAAAAATCTAAACTTACTTCCAACTTCAGGTAAATTGCATGCAGAACGTCTGTTGAATGAAATATGTTGCAGGTGTTCAAGATAAAACAAAGGTTCACAAGAAGTTTGTTTTAAAGTTCTTTTTTAAACACGCAGCCTTTGTTTTACCTTTAACTACCTTTACGGTTTTGTCATAAACATGCTTTTATTATTGTGTAATAAAATTTTATGGCCACACATTCTGAGGATTTGAGTTTTGGACTTTTCCAACTTTCTCATTTTAAACTCACATCAGAGAAGCCTATATGAAAGTGCTTCAAGGCTAAACAATAAGCTGTGGAGAACAGCCAGGAGTAATAAAGCATGATATCTTATCTTAAACATCAATGCGAATTCTTTACCTTCACTCCTCATGTCTACCTCCCATGGAGCCTCTACCTGCTACAGCTTGTTTATTTTTGGAGTCAGCTACAATGAAGTGTTACAATAGTTTGTCTTTGGAATACATTTATCTTTCAAAATTATAAAAAAGAGACTTTTTCTCAAGGTTTGATTTTTATTTATTTTTTTCCTCTTTCCCCCAAAGGAAAATAATTCTATCCGTGTCAACTCAGTGGAGATTCCCAAGAGTGATCTGATGGCTACAAATGGGGTGGTCCATGTGGTGAAAAATGTTCTCTACCCAACAGGTATGAAACACCCCATCATGTGTGTTTGAGTGGCATAATATACATGTTGCATAATCAAGAAGATATGTTGCATGTCATGTATAGACCTTCCTGTGGGCCATCAGGACCTCCTGTTGGTGCTGCAAAAGCTGATTAAGTATATTGAAATAAAGGTATTGGAACCACAAAAAAAAGAAAAACAACAATCATGATTAAAAGAGAAAACTAGTCTGTTTAGTATATCATCTATCTGTTTGTGCTTTTTGTTCTTTAGTTTGTTTCTGGATTTACTTATGCTGAGATCCCACTCACCTTTATTAGTAGGTGTTCCTTCTTTTTTCTTTATTGCTGTAAGATGAATAAAAATCAAAGCCAAAACTGATTTTACTACTTTACAGAAAGGATCGTCACAACTACTCATTACATTGGAGGTAAGACTAACACCACTGTTAAAAGATATAGACCAGCTTTGTTGTGGAGTCCCTGACAGACTCTATTGGTATAAATGTTGTTTAATGAGCAATAACTACCTTAGAAATCCATTATGAAGCAAGATGAAGCTCGCCAGCACATTAGAACTATTGTCTGGTCCTTCTACTTTTTTTTCTCTCCACTCTGATTATCATTTAAGTCTACTTGGGTCTGTTAGTATTTCTAAGTAATTACATATAAGGTAGTAAGGGTTTAAAGTCAGAGACCATAATGGCCATGTGGAACTTGCTTTCTCATTTAAACTGAGCCAATACAAATTGCATAGAGCTTTAAAATCATTACGAGTCAGAAAAAAAAAATGTCATAAGTAATTGGGCTTTAATTCAAACTCAGATGTCTTAAACTCCAAAGGTTTGCATTTGAAGAATTTCACAGTTGATGATGCAGAGGAAAAAGAATGCAACTTTTTATAAGACCTTAACTCCTGCTCCCTACTGTATTCAGCTGAATTGCAATTCTTTTTGCCAACATACTTTATCATGCTAAAAAGTATTATGATTCTGTTTTTGACTAACTATTCCAGTGTTTATATTACAAACATCATCCTGTTAGACTGAATTAGATTTAATGTTTTCTACTTCTCAAAAAACTGATCAGACATAATTGAAGTCAAATAATTGCTAGGTTTGTTGAAATCCTTCAATAAATTCACAGTCACTCTACAAGTCAAAATTTATTTGAGTCTTACATTTCAGCAACAAGGTAGTTCAAAGCGTTACATCTGCCCCGACTAACCTTGAACTATTTTGGAAAAGCAATTGGGTAAAAAGTTCTGTCTTTCCTGGAAATGTTTTAGAGACATATCTTAAAAGCCGTGCAGCTGCTCTAGTATTGATTCAGCCAGGCTGCATATGTGCTTCCAAAACTTCTGCCATAATGTGAAGTGGTGATGATGGACCCAAATGCAGAAGAGAAGGCGAGTAGATTGAAGAATTTTAAGGGAGAAGTAATTAAATAAAAGTGACAAAAACTCAGTGAACAGCAAAAAAAATGGGAACTAAAGCAGGAACCGGGTAGCATGAAGACAAAAGGAGGATTCGGTGAAAAATGAATTAAGGGGAGCTGCTTAAATATGGGGCGTTTAAATGCTGGAGCAATGGTGCTACTTAGAAAACAAGGTGGTGAATTAAGTGAGAGTTGGAGAGACAGGGTAAGAGTATAGGGGAGCTATGAGGATTAAAACTAACAGGGGAGCAGGAAATAAAGCTAACCCTAGCCAAAAATAATTAAACATTAGTAAATATGTATAATCTAACTAAAATAACTTAAAACAAACAGATGTTAAGTAATACAGAAGAGGTCTGATCTAATCAAAACAAAGAATAACCAAGGAAAACACAGCGAAATGATCAAAACTATAAACACAAGGAAAAAAACGGCCCAAAATCCTGACAATTCTCCATTGTTCTATGTAAAATGTTTCATAAAAACATGCATCCTTTTCCTTTTACCTCAGAATTAGGCTCCACAATAACCAAGGTCTGGGGTTGTATCATAACAAAAAGTGAAAAAATATATATATATAGTTTTACCACCCATTTTAATACTTTGTTGCCAATATCACATAGAGTGTTGCAACAGTATTAAATGAACAAAAGGTAAACAGCCAAAGTTTGAAGAATAAATTACCTTCTCACTTTATGACCTAATTTCAAAGAGCAGATATTGCTCTGGCTTTGATTCTAAATGTGGGACATGTACCAAAAGGCCCCAGGCCACAGATTAGAAGGCAGTTGTAATTCCTTTTATGGCCCTTATAAATATTGTCACATAAAACATAATCATAGGTTTGAATTAGGTTTCTGGCAGATGTTCCTTTTTTTGTCATGTTATTTTCAAATCTTTGTAAAAAGAAAATTAAATGCATGCTTTTTGGAAAATACTGAAATGTGTGACGTGTTATAAAATTAATGCAAATGGGTTTCTAAAATTCAAGTAGCTGACTTTTAATATGTCTGTATGATTGGATCTGCAGTAGTGTAGTATGGGCTGAAGGGAGGCTTTCCAATTTTTGTATTGCCAAATCAGTCTTTGTCATCTTGGTCCCAGTGTAGATCCTGCCAGGCCAGCCCCTTTTTAGCCTTTAGGTGTAGTCTTGGACAGGAAGGTGTCTGACTGGGGAACATAGAGTTAAGGAGCTATAGACAGATTTGGGCCTCATTTGCATTAATGTGGGCATTGCTCTACTTTTGTGTTGATGAAAGAACTGGGCCAAAAAGTTAAGCTTTAAATTTACATAGTTCAACTCTCACCTGATTTCACCTCCAACTCACCAACTCTTACCTGTGGTCCCATGATTTGGATTATGACAGAAAGAACCAGATTACCAATATAGGCGGTTGGAATGAGTTTTCTTTTATGGTGGTTGTGTGGATCCACAATCTTTGGTCGTTGGTTAATTTAAAGCAATTATTGCTAACATTTTGTGAGACAGTTACCCAAGACTTTGCTAAAACTAGTCATAACCTGTAGAAAAATAGTAGCCATATTTC
Organism: Xiphophorus maculatus; assembly: GCF_002775205.1. Lineage (NCBI taxonomy): Eukaryota > Metazoa > Chordata > Actinopteri > Cyprinodontiformes > Poeciliidae > Xiphophorus > Xiphophorus maculatus. Next base: position 29,721,393 of record NC_036453.1, read on the forward strand.
TGACTCAAAATGCCTTTAAACAGGTACAACTTAATCCACTGCAAAAAGCAGAATAAAAAATATATAAACAGTTTTAAAGCTACATTTTATTGTTAGAAACTTTACTGAACATAACTTTTAACATGTTTCTTTTTAGTACCAGAAACAAAAACAGTGATCATCAAAGAAAAACAACCTTCAATTAGAACAGTTACCACAGTCACTGAAGGGAAGCCATCCATCAAACAGGTGACAAGAGTGATAAAACCATCTGGCTCAAAGGTGGAAGTGGATCACGCCACCAAAACAGTTACCAGGGTCATCGGCCGACAGCCCAACAAGGTCACAAGAGTTATTGGAGGTAAGTTAAGAAAAAATGTGCATTTGGAAAATGTATTCATTATTTGTTTTGTAAGTCCAAAACAACCAAGGAAGTATGAAAAGCAACAAAATCATCACATATGATCTGCTGTGTCTTAATGCAGGTGGAGAAGACAGAACTGGTAGGAGGAGGACAGAAACAAGTAGGTTGCTCTAAATGATGAATCCTTTCCAGAGAGCATTAAGGCTCGATCTAAGACTAAAGCTCTTTCAACAAAAACATTCTCTATCTTGTTAAACTTTGAAATGTTGTGGTGTGACCTTAGACAGGCTTTTCATTGTCTTTTAAGTGTGACTAAATTAAAATATTTCTGTAAAGAAGAGATGTGAAAGCATCATTGACAGTGACTGCCGTAGCTCAATGGAAGGTGTTGCCGCAAAGTTTAGAAAGACCAACTCTCAAACTTGGAGGCAATTTATTTTAATATGGAGACAAAAACTCCATACTAAAATGGAGATATGTATGGGGAGCTGTGTCTACTGCTTTACAACAGTAGACACATAGAGCTGTGTCTACTGTTTCATGGCACTGCATGTCTGACAATAATAAGAAGAAATGGCACCGTGCTTGGCAAAATGCAAAAAGCATATCAGCACAAACACATGGACCATCTGTTGAGCAAGATGATGAATGGTGATGGGGCCATGGCAGTGACGTGCGGTCAGGGGAGGCAAATGAGGCAGAGCCTCACCTGTCATAATGGAAAAATATAATAAAATTTATATTGATATTTTCACCCTTTGTTTTCTACTGTAAAGTATTTATGTTTTATTTAGCTTAACCAATTTTGATTATTTTTTCTTCAAAATCGCTGAATTTTCGCATTTTCTCATTCAAATGCTCGGAAGCGCAGCTGGTGAGGCAGCAGCAAGCTGAACCTCGCCTGAGATTGAAAATTAGATTAGAACTGCCATTCTATGAGAGCATGTCCTTCCTGTCTGTACGTCGCCAATAAAATGGGTAAAAAACATTATATGTATGAACTGATTTTCCATAATTTAGCTTATGTACATAATGTACAGTGTTTTTTTGTCACCAACTGTGTGTGTAACGTGTTTCGTGCGCTGAGGAGCGATCATAAACGGCAGAGAACAGATTTGAGGTGAGGCAGGCCATTTTCTTGCCTCATGGCAGGGGGCGCTCATGATCCCAGATATTGTGACTCCTCTGATACAGTAACAGCGAGCTAGAAATACAGTAAAGTGCAGTGATATATTTATAGTTTTCTCCTCTTACCACAGCAATCACGTATTAATAATCACAAAATAAACATTAGACCTAAAACCATACTACTGCAACAGACTGAATGTTCTGCTCTTTGTGTGGAAAATATTTCAGTGTTATTTTTAGGGGCGTTGTTGTCAGTCGCTATGGCAACGAGTCTGTGTGTAGCCTGGCCAATGCAGAGAACAAGAAAGATGTGGTTTTGAGTTGTACTTCAACAGGGTTTCCCTTTGCTGTGGAGCACAGCACGATATTTATAATATCTAAATTTCCAAGTTTCATTTAGTTAACGGAATTATTCTACTGCAGCAGCGCAGCTATGGATGGCATGTAAAAGAATAGTCTTTTTGCCCTCCGGCGTTGTCCGCATGCGCAAAATTTCCTCATGTAAACAATAACATGCAGGTGGTGGGTCTACATTTGTATATCTGATTATGAGTAATTCAGTGCCTCACCAGCATTGCACCTCACCGCACGTCACTGGGCCATGGCTATATTGCCATGGCTCCTAGACAACTAGCAGTCTCTACTTTACTCATGACTTTGTCTGTATGACAAAAAAATAAATATAAGATCATCTCTTTGAAAGCTGAAGCCTGACCTGAAATGGATTAATTATTAGTATTAGATTCCAAACTTAGCTGCATATCTAAAACAGAAAAAGTCTAAATTCAGTCCTCACTGAAATGCTAAAATGTAGTGAACAGATTTCAGCCTGAAAGAACTAAAGGAATAATAGGAAGCAAATTCAGTCAATAGAGATTCAAAACTGTTAAATGATACCCAACCTTCTTCTCCCATCCTCATCTTAAAGGTGAAACCATAATCACCACAGTGAACGAGCCTCGGATCATTGAGGGTAAGAAGTCTGCACTTTAATGCATAAAAATGGTTGAGTTTAAGAAGACTCGACAAAAATCAATATTAATGCATGTCCAGTGACCATCTTTAAAGAGGTTTGTTTGCACATTCAGTCCCAGATTTTTCTAAGATAACCAGCTTCGGTGATAATCCAGCTCTGCTGAAGGAAGAATCTGGGAAAATCACCAGAATCATTCAAGGTGAATTCCCTTACCTGCAAATCTGTAAAGATTTAGCAATGGATCAGCATGACTGAAAAAGTTGTTTTCTTTTACAGAGGGCGGAGGATTTTCTGCAGCCAGGAAGCCACCAAGTAAGAGCCTGGATAGAAATATAAAGCCTTAACCTGCAATTATTTTTGTTCTATAGCCTAATTTAACTGTTTCCCATTTATCCTCCATCACAAACTCGATATAATTAGGCCTGTTTTATCTTTCACAGCTGGAGTAAAAAGAAGAGCAAGACTGGTCAAACGTCATTACAAACCAAAGGAGTGATGTAAAACAGAACAAATGCATGATCAGTGCTCCTGGTTGAGTTCTGATGCAACTGTGGAGTAATTCAGATTAATCGAGTAAATCAAGCAATTTATTTGTCTTAACATCATCTAAGCCAATCTCTGTGTGGTAGAAATGATGTGTTTTAGTTTTGTAATGAAATTAAAATACTTTTCATGCAAATGTTACATCTTGAAGCCAAAATTTTATAGTGGAATAAATGGGGGGTGAAAGATAAGACATTTTACAAATGATCCTTTAAAGTTTTTATGTTGTGAAGACATTTCTTAGGAAGACTTTTGGGAGGTTTGTAATAAGTTTTTGTATAAAATTATGCTTCTAACATCATGACAAACAGTGTTCTAATATCACTATGCTGTTATTCAAGTGGTAGTGAAAAATAAATTGGATATTATTTTCTCAGTTTTCAAGAAACCTTTTGTTTTGGAAAACTAAACTTTCTCTTTGTCCAGAATATGAATTACTACCATGTTTGGATCTAACATTAACAATTTTGTTGGAAAAAAATACATTTGTAAATACATATGAAATAGACTTTGTTTCATTTGTTTTTCATATTGCTGAGATATTACCTGAAATATTTAGCAATAGAGCATATTGTCCCCTAATGAAAAGTTAGATGTCGCCAGCAAAAGTTATGTCATTTGCAAGAATGTTTCAGTTACCAGTGCTTAAAAAATACCAGTGGTTAGAGCATTTACTTTCTGTGGATTTATTTATTTAAATTTTTGGGTCAATGTTATAATTGCTGTTAAATGATGTCAATGTTGTTTTAAAAGTTATTTGTGAAATGGAATTAGTTTATAGAGCCGGTCATCTGGGAATATATTTGGAATTATTTGACATCTACAGTACAGACCAAAAGTTTGGACACACTTTCTCATTGAATTCAATGAGAAAGTGTGTCCAAACTTTTTGTCTGTACTGAATACAGACCAAAAGTTTGGACACAAAGTTGTGTCCAAACTTTTGGTCTGTACTGTATGTTTTAATGACTTGATCCTTCTGTAGTAAGTCCGATACGTAACCTAAACTGCTTTTTTTTTTTGTACCCCTCCAAGGGGGTCTTTTGTGGGTTCTAGTGTCCCTTATATTAAAGTAGGCTGACAGGAAAGGGGAAGGAGAGGGGGGAAGACATGCGACAGCCGCATGTCTTCCCCCCTCTCCAGTCGAACCCGCGACAGCCGCGTCGAGGACTCAAGGCCTCCAAATATGGGTTGCGCTATCCCCTATGCCACCACGGCATGCCCAGTAACCTAAGCTGCTTATATTAAACATGATTAACTTTTCAGAACTTGATAGCAAAACGCTTTATATCATCAACTTCTAGCTGATGCATAATTAAATGGGGTAGGCCACGGCCACTTCAGTCTGAACATTTCTCTATCATAATAAATGCTTCTTTGACTAAATTTATATTTCAAAATGGATTGTGTAGCTGATTTTGAAAACTTCATATTTTCATCACTGTGTCTATAAGTTAAGGGTGAAATGATAATGATTGCTAAAATGGGCATGATCACTGAAAAAAAGTATCAAATCTGATAACTAAATTTCAGGAAAAATACTAATAATGTTATTGGTTGAATTTTACATGACATCATTTGGTAACTTATAATTTATGGCTCGCCACGAAGTTTCTTGTACTTTGTAAACAGTACGTGCATAACTGAAGCTATGAGTATAATCAACATTTTACCTGTGTATTAAACATTTTATCAGATTAATCACACTTTAGTGCTGCAATTAATCACAATCACTATGCCTAATTTTGTGAACTTCAATTAGAAATGTGCATGCAGTTATGGTTATCGCAGGAATGGTGCCTTGGTCAAACCCCTCCTTCTGATGAACTCCAACCAATTAAAATACTAGCAGTTATTTGATTTCTATTTCTTGAGTGCTCTACACCTTGATCATGTAGCCCATGTCAAGTAATGCCACTATTTGCACATTTTTTAAAATTGTTTAAGAAAATGTTTTATTGTGTGGTGTCTGTCTCCAACCCAGACAACAATATGCCTGAAGAATTACAACATTAGCTTTATTGCGTAAAAGATTTATAATCACATAAATCCTGGAGCAAAATACATAACATACCTCCAGTTACACAGAATTGTCAAGACACGTTAGTTCCACAACTGTCTTTGCAACTATCCCAATCACACCATAAACATGTAACCATAATGAAGAAATGTCGCACATCCTAGCCAAAACAAACTTACGGCAAAATTAATCTCATGGGTTTCATCTAAAGGACGTATTTAAATTGTTCTGTAAGTGGAGAGAGGGGCCATTATGTCATTCTATTTTATAGGAACAGAGCAAAACTACCAAGTAAATCTGGAACCTGGAGGTCTGGCCATTATATGTTGTTTTTGCTCACCCTGTGTAACCCCATGTTTATCTTAAAAACCTCACCAGCAACCCAGTGCATTTTTATAAGAATTTCACTATTCACAGCAGTGACAAGTGCCATCTTAATGAGAGAGCATTATGACAGGTGTCTCGTCTCTGTAACAATATCATATATACTTCTAAATAAATAGCTACACATGTAATATACATGATACTTAGTGTACACATGTAATATACAGTACATGATGAACGTGAAGCGGTCATACTGAGTGCAATTTCCATTCGAAGAAATGTATTGGGTTTTTTTTTATTTTTTACTACCACATGGTACATGAGTGTGCAGTATGCATTGTGGCTCCCCAGTTCTCAGAGACATTGCAATCCGTCTCCCAGAATCTGATCCAAAGATTTCATACATTCTTTTTCTCCAAGTGCAATTCCAGACAACTATGCTGTTTGTTCTTCAACTCTAAATTAAAACCAGCCAACCATAGCGGCAAATCAAAAATTTATGGAGCTTGAGGGGAGTCTCTGATGAGACAAGAGCAAAGTCCCATCCAGATTTACTTTGTGATTGATGAACTGTGACTGAAAAGGATTTCCAAATGACCTCAAATGCACGACTTGTGTAAATCGAAGACAGGGGGATTAATTTAATGTGTTTGGTCAAAAGAGATCAAGAAACACACCCCATCATGCTTGATGCAAATAAACTAGATATATACATAAAAAGACCATAATGACAATTATTTATAATTCTGCTTAAATCCACTGATTAAAGATTTCTAATTACTTTTTAATTCCCTAATTACTTATGAATAACTAACGCATACGAGTCTTTGAAAATACTGTACTATTACTAGTAGTGTTAAAAACATGAAAAACAAAAAAATGTGTGCAATGTTATAAAAATCAGCAAAAGAAAAAAAATCATATTTTTCTTTTGCTATCTTTTTTTTTCCAAGATAACACAAAGTTTAATGGATTGAATTTCACTTAAGAAGATTGGCCAAAAGTTTATCAATATAGTCACCCCAAGAGAGAGCAGTTAAAGTTACAACATACAGTATGTAGAGTGGATCCCATCGTGTGTTTGAGAGCAAAATTTGTCTGGGAAAATGTTCCCATTACTCAACTATGTTGATGTTTTCCAACTCTGAGCAGACAGCAACATCTGCCTACACAAAATCTATAGAACAGTCTTTATTGTGCAGATGAGTGAAACCATTTGTGCCTCTGGCAAGTATTTGTTCATAGAGAAAAGGGAATGTGATCTATGTCTGTAGAGAGAATGATATCATGCCTTGGAGAAGCCCTTTGGGAACTTCAAGTCAGATGGTGTTTGTGTGAAGCTCCTCATCAACACATAATCTAAAAAAGATTCAGAATTTTATTTTCATTAGATAAAGTTGCTCATGTTTATATGGTAAGGTTAAAGAAAAGGGATGAGTCTTCATCAGAACATACACAGTAGAGGTGAAGTAATAAAGTTTGGCTTTGGTAATTAGTCATTAACAAAACGATAGGTTGAACAGAAGACTCAATGCATGTCAAAATAAACTGGGCATACCCTTCTGGACAGAGTAAAGCCCTCTAAAAGACTTCTAAAAACTTGCATTGACACAATTGGTCCAAGAAGGTGTTTTAGTTTCATAAGATGAGATTATCTGACAAAGGTATACTTTTAGTGCGTAGATAATAAATGCATGTTCAGCTATTAAATCTAATCTGAAATAGATCAAACCATACACTCTTGATTCCACTATTGCATGATTTATTGAAAAAAGATGAACTGCAAACTTAAAAAGTTTGACTAAATCCAAGTACATCCCATGATCCCTGTATACAGAACATGTAAACAATTCTCATTTAAAAGGAGTGAGCTTTATTTATTTATTTTGTTTCCATTATTGTAATATGAAGTTAGCATAAATATAGGTAAACTTAAAACACATGTTCAGGCTTTCTGAACCGAATAAAAATGTAAATATTCCACTTTAATTTTATTGTTTTATAATATTACAAAGTTAAAGCATTCTTAACTTTGTCATTGTTTTCTGATTACAGCCAGAAATTTAGAGATATTATTTGATGACTAAGCAAAAGGCAGTGGATTATTGTGAAAAACAGAGTTTTAAAGTAGTAAAGTACACCCAAGGTTATAGCTTTAATGTAATAGAATATGACAAAGTTAAACACGCATGAATACTATCAACAGGTTGTATATATGGTTTTTCCCCCATTTAACATAACATTTCTTGTTTGGTGATTATATCCCTTCAACATTCACAGTAGTAAGTGAGTGTAGTTTTTTTCATTCAGAGCTCTCAAGAGAAAAGCTTTCAACACAGAAACATGATCTCATTACACTACAATGACAGAAAATATGTTCCAAGTCAACTGGAACAAGGCAGAGACAGGAAAAGAGCCAGAGCTGAGAACAGGCTGAGTGAGGCAGATTAGGACGAACCAGATAAGGACTATATGCTTCCTTTTACACTTAGTCTGATTTGTTCTGTGTAAACTTAGGCTAATCCTGCTACAGATGTCAGTCTTTGGGTTATATGGAGAGCTTTTCTTCAAACTACAATATATAATGTTGTATTAGGAGAATGATATGTAAATTATTCACCAAAAGCAGAAGAGATGTTAACATTTTAAACTGACCTGCATCTAACATCAAAGTCACAATTAGAATCTGAAAAGTGTAGCTTGCAATACTATTTAGTCACCATTACTCCTATGCTCCTAATTGAAATCCAATGCAACCAACTGTTTTCAGAAATTACCTAAGTAAAAAGACAACTGAGTAAGTTATTTTCAGTAAACACACCAAGCTGTTAAATAAAGGCCTCAAAGATTTGCTAGAGAACAATAGTGAACAAACAGCACACACAAATCGTGTCACTTTAACACATTTCCTGATTTCAATCACAGAAATGTATACAAGTACTCTACTGTACAGCAAGTTGGAAAGGAAAAGTGGCCAAAATGATTATACATACCCTTTAAAGTAGACTATAATTTAGAACTTGTATTTTAGTTTTTTTTAAACCTAAAGAGATTGAGAGACAGCTTTTAGCCAAGAAATTCAAATCACTTTGTGTTAAAAGTATTGTTGACTAATTGAGAAACTGTCATAAATCTATGGATAGCAACATAGAATTTCATTCTCCTGAATTGTCTAGTGGCGTTTTCACATCAGTCGAATTTTCAAACAAATCTTAAAAGTACAACATGGCAAACCCACTTTAAATCATTTTTTACATGTGCAAAAATTAGGTCAAAATTAGGTTCTATCAGGTACTGTATGTACTCCAGACAACATCAGTAAAATAAGAACTCCCTGTCGGGTTTCCTGCCATCTGTGTATCATAGTTGGAGTCAAACATCCAACTTTTACAAGTAATGAGGATCAGTGACAAGCAGAACATTATCACTGGTTTATTCTTACTAAACCAGTGAGATCATAATTCCTTGATAGATGTTTAATTTAGAAAATGCTCTTTATGTTGGCACTGGGGGGCATTGTAAAAGAGATAATGCATTTGTCCAAATAAAGCAATTTTGGACAATTCATATATTTTCAAGCAAGGTTGACTCAAGTTAATTCTGTTTGGTTTTTGTTCTTTTCTTTGTACAGCAAAGAAATTTTGCAATGGCAAAAATAGAAAAGAGGGGCAAAGTTACTGTTGTCACCAAGAAAATTAGAACATCTAAACAATAGTATGAGTACCAAGGCATCCCATAAGCCTCTGTGCGCAAGTGAGGGGCTCCTTTGTGGCGCATCACATACTCTACCCAGAAAGTAGCCTGATCCATGGGTGGCATCTGCTGATCTCTGTGCAAGCTTGAAAGTCTTTGCATGTTTTCCCGGTAGCTGACTTTGTGGAGCAGTTCTTTAATAGTCTTCTCAAACGTGTGACCATTTACATCAGCTAGTTGAATAATCTTTGCTGCTCCTCTTTTCTGTAGACGTAGAAGGTTGTCATATTGGTCAAAGAACAAGGGTATGCCAAGCACAGGGACTCCAAAGTAAATGGCTTCCTGGACTCCATTTGTTCCTCCGTGAGCGACGAAGACTTTGATCTGCGGGTGGCCGAGGAGGTCCTTTTGTGGCATCCAGTCCACTATTAGAGTGTTGTTGCCCAGAGTAGAGGGATGCTCCCCTTTGTGCCTCCAAATCACCTGTTAATAAAAGGCACAAACAATGTAAATGTTCAGTGAAGGCCAAAATTTGCACAATACAAGTGTAGCATGGCTAATGTAATCTTCATGGCAATAATATAGAAATATAAAACCTATTAATATTGTTTGGATGAAACTTAAATTAAAATCAGCAAAGTAATTTCAAATATATTTTTTCTTTTTACAACACAACATAATCTGTAGCCATGTCTGGAATACCCAGGAAGGGAGCACTATGTGGATGATGGTACTTAATGTTTTCTGGGTTTGCAATGTCTAATTGTTGTACATATGACATTTCAGGATAACAAAGACTTTTTAAAAAATATATATATATAACAAATGCAAATGTGACTGTAGAAAAAGTAGGCAGGAGTTTCGCTATGAATATCTTCTATGCAGACAACAGTGGGGAGATCTCTGGGAATAAATATATAAGGAGGACAGACCAATGAGTTCACCACAGTTATTGTTTGGGAGCATGAAGTTGATCTTGTAAGACCAAGCTTTCTTTAAGAGTAGTTTTTACTGTAAGTATTTTCTGATAGGACAAAATGTCTACTGATAGCTATAGATCCTTTTCAATCCGTAACTGCTATTGGAACAAAATATTTTCTCTATGTCAGAGCCAAACAAATATGAGAGAAACTGTGGTCTTAGGATTTTAAATTTCTCCTTATCAAAGTATTTGTTGTAAGTGACATTTTATGGCTAAACTATACTGTATGTTGCAGACGGAAATCTACACGTAAATGGAGATATAGAGTCTAATACAAGTGTCCTCAGTAGAAAACTGAAGGAGCTGGCAGCTACATAACTGAAGGGTTAGATCTTCACAAGCACAACATAGATGGGAGTCTGGAAAATAGAGAGATGGCCACTGCATAATTTAAAAAAAAATGCAAGTTAGTTTTTAAACCAGTTTTGGTGACACAGTAGTTGGATAGGGCATGCTAACAATTGCCCTTGCAAAACAGTGCAGCAATTCTTATCAGAACTGGAGAAAAATTATGGAATATAGAATATAGAATTTGTATTTTTTGGCAAAATGGTCATTCATCATCGTACTGAATTACAACAAAAAGCTTTTAAATTATTGGGTAGGAGCTAGTTTGCCTGTGTTTGCTAGTGGCACAAAACAATGCTCTCATATTACATTTCTCCTGATTTCCTTCTCGTCACTGGTATAAATCTCTGTATGAAACTTCACACTCAATCTTGATCAGAAGAATTTATTATTAAGTATCTGGTGTCTGCTTTTATGGACATTTTCCATGATCTGGTCCTAAAACAACTCAAAACCTAAACCTAAATATGAAAAAGATTATTTTTTTACCTTTTGGGGCATTTTGGCAAAAACACTGGCAATTTCATCCGAAACCTCTTTGGGTAAAGCATTGACCAAAGTTCCCAGAGTCATGATGATGACTCCATGTTCTCCAGCACTTTGAACAAACTCCTCCAGGTCCGCTGGTAGAGGCTGTGCAGGTTTACACTGGAACCCTCCAATGTAGACAACATTTGGCATTGTTGGCCGAGGAAACTCAAACACAAAATCTGACCTAAACAACCAAACGTCAGCACCTTGAAGCAGTGAGACAATGTCACACCCACCTTCAATGTATTTATTGCACAAATTATCATAGATGGGGCCCACAAGAAACTTTTCCTGGAACTGTATTATACTATAGAAGAAAAAGTTTTTCACCCTCTGGATAAAATCCATTTTGTCAGTAAAGCCAGATCCAGGCACTGGGATGTAAGAGAGGGGTGATGGTGCCAAAATAAAGTGACCTTCTCCACTTGTAATCCAGCGAACATTAAGGACTAAAGGCAGTTTAAGATATTTAGCTAACACAGGACCTGGACCCATGGCTGGATCAGCAAGAACCAAATCATATTGGGAATCTTTTAGGTTTTTGACCAAAGTTGGATTCTGAAAAATCTGAATTGTAGCATCACACCACAGCAAATGGGCTTGAGTAATCATAGAAAGGAAATCCTTGGTGAGCTTCAAGAAAGTCAAAAGAGAAGCCCCTTCTCGCTGTGCCTAAAGAAAATTGTGAAACAGAAAAAAGTGGTTAAAAGCATGACTTCATGAAACACATTTAAGAACAAAAAGTCTAGATTTGCCAATTCAAATGCAAGGTTCATGTGAAATAAATATTGTGATGATAAAAATAAGGACCTAACCATTAAAACATTTCAACCATTAATGTGGCACATTATATCCTCTGCAATTTAAATGAAATACAAGCTAACCTAGAGTGAGAAATATAAAAAATGACTTGCAACAACTTGATAGCAAACATATCCAAACCCCCTGTGCTTTTAATGGGTTGTAACCATCGTTTAATTCAATTGGAGCATTCTGTCTATTTTTATACGTATCTGGCATTAATTATAGAAAATGTGAAAAAACTGTTATGTTTCTTTCAGATTGTCTGAATTGATACCTGAGTTGACAAATTCAGGTGTACAAGCAGGATTTTCTTGACACTTTTTTGTTTAAATTTCTTAACTGTTTCTTCATAAATTCTGTGTGCTGATTGATATGTATTACAGGGTTATTTTTGTATTTCAGTCGGTCATATTTGTACTTTTGCTTACATTTGTTCTTTGTTGGCTGCAAAACAAATTTTGCCTTGGAAAAAGTTCATCTTGCCCTTGATAATTAATTTTAAAAAACTAGATGGAAAGTTATCAGAAAGATTCAAAAACCTTATTGCAAGATTAGAATCAGCAGACGTGTCTGTTTAGTGTTGAAAGTTTAAACGTGACAACAGTCTCTAGTATTTTTAACATGTCTAAGCTAAGGAGTAAGATTAAAATAATATTTCTCTTTAAAAGAAAACATCTTGAGCTGGAAAAAACTCTCTTGGTCTTGTGAAATATTTTGTTATAGTCATATGAAACCTAACTTGGGTTTTCGGTCACAAATCCAAAAGAAAGATTACTGCAAACATACTGTGCATAATGAAAACAACATAAATCCACAGTGAAAAGATGGTGTCTACATCATGGTCTGTGGTCATATTTCTCTTCAGATGGCTCTAGATTTATCTGAAGGTGGATAAAATCATGAACAGTTCTTTCTTGGAATGATCTTCAAAGGATCCAGACCTTAACCTGATAGAAAATCTATCAAGGCTCACACAAAGGGCTGTGAACAGGGGATACCCTTGATAATCTGACAGATTTGGAGAACATTTGCAAATACTGGCAACTTGGCTTGGCAAATACTAAGAAGTCAAGACAGGAGATGCTGACAGATTTGCACCAGCATATCCTCAAACTGGACCAAAATGCAGTACAACATATCAGTAATTGTGGAATATTTGATTTTTCTCCTCCTTCAACATATGTTTGTTTTTCAGTTAAATTGCACAAGATGCATTTCCCGGTAAAACCAGAAAGCTCTGAAATGATTGATCAAGCTTTCATTTCTTTATGTCACAATACCTTAATTAATATTGTATTTCCCAACCCTGGTCCTCAAGGCACATTGCCCTGCATGTTTTAGATGTTTCCCCGATTTAAGACGCCTGATTCAGATGACTGCAGTTCAACAAAAGCTTGTTAATCAGCCATCAATTGAAATCATATGTGCTTGAAGCACATGAAGAACATCTAAATCATTTCAGGGCAGTGTGCCTTGAGGACCAGGGTTGGGAAACACTGCATGCAGTATATACATAAACACATACCCTCATATGCTCCTGTAGATATATGTCAAAAAAGTTCTCTAAAGCTTCATCCATTTCAATGGTGATGGATGTGTAGAGGGGGGATTTTTCTGGAATGTACCAGCTGGTAGAAGACCTAATCACACTGATGTTGTGTCCTCTGGAATGAAGTTCTTCCAGTAGTATTTTCATATTAATCCAGTGGCTGCCATCCACAGGAAACACCAATATGTTTCCCCCATCACAATGTGATGTCAGCAGGATTAGGTGTAAGGACAGTGTGATTATACCGGAGAAACAAGTCAGAGCCATGGATCCTACAATGTCACAAACAGAAATAAATGTATTTCATTAGTATAGATACAAATCAAGTCTGGACAAAAGACTACAGCTAAAATGTATTTAAAATGACTAGAACAGTATAAGTTATAATATACTTAGTTTCCAATTTCAGATGGTTTCTTAATTTACTTACCTAATGTTGGTAAAGACTACGACCGTCCGAAGTACCCACACTGACAGCTTGTTCAAGATAAACCAGTAGGTATTTGAGTTCAAACTCCAGATTCAGAGACGATCTGTTCTTTCGCTAGTAAATAAGGCACGTACAGTTCATGCATAAGTTAAGCAAGGACAGTGGTTTCATCATAGTGAAACAATGACCTCTTTCATAACTGTATTAGAGTGGGTTATGTAAGATTAGGCTTCAGAAGCAAAAGTGTAGAAGAAAGAAACAATCATTTCATAGTTGAACCAGGGAGTTATTTTAAACCAGACTTTAAATAGCGTGATTAATTATTGATTATATTGAATACACTGGAGATTTCATGCATGTTTGAGAAATCCTTGGTTCCCGGTGACTGCCATTTGGGGGTGCCAAACGTTTGCTCATACAAAGCGCTGTCTATTTACCCACATCTCCACTCTTGGTGCTGCAGTTTGCTATCGCGCTTTCTCTCCACATTGCGCACCTCCTCCGAACAGCTCCTCCAAACTAGGGGCAGCAACAGTTATCAAACACGTGGTGCAGCTATGCATCTGCTGAGATTATCATACAAACTACTCCTTAGTCCATCGCTCCTAAAATTGGCTGTAAACGGAGGAGCATTGTTTTGATGACGTTTTGAAGAAGGAGTGTTAGAAAGTGGAGCTTCTTAAAGACATGGAGGCCAATTTCAAGGTGTCATGTTGATATGCAGAGTCAAATTCATTTGAACTTACACTGTATATCTACATCATTTTTATATCAACTGAAGTTAACATAATTACTGGATTGTGCAGAAGATGGCAATATGTGATTTGAAATGTATAAAACATCCCCTAAGAGAAACATAATTTAAGGCTCCATTAATGCTGAGCTGGTTCTCAGTGGATTAGCACTTTTACACTTTGTGATGTTATTGTCAAGATTGGGGAAGGCGGAGATAGGGAAGAGCCAAAATGCAAACAGCAACATGGCATAGTGAAAATTTATTTAAACTTAAAAACTTGACATGGACATGAGTGTTTAATCAACTAACAGACATAAAAATGCACAAGAATCCTGCAAATCCTCCGAAGATAAGACTAAAACCTAAAAAACGTGAGACAGGTGAAGAGGATTACTGATCAGGTAACGGATTATGTAAATTAACAGGGAGAATGCTGAGCTGAGGAACTAAACAGGAGTAGCAAACTAGAGAGACTACAAAAATAAAAGCTGACAGGAAATAAAAACTGACATCTAAAGGATAACAAAACTTGCTCAGCTAGAACATAGCAAGACTGATGTTTAGGGAAAATGATGATCAAGGCTAGAACAGAAGACAAAGGAGAATAGAATAACAATGATTAAAGACAAGACCAGGCGTGAGAACAAGGTAAGAGAGTAATTGAATCAAAAATAATCTAATTTAAGTAAAAGATGACTATCTAAACACAAACGGAAAATAACCTAGAGAAACAAACATGACACAGGGACAACTGTGAACCCAAACCCACAGACAAATAAGATTAATGCAAATCAGCTTTGTTTATATTTTCTGTTCTTTCTGTTACAAAATAAAAATCTAAAAACAGCAAAAACAGAGAAGAACACCACAGCTACAGAAGTCATCAAAAGGAGTAGTACATCTAAGCAATGATATGAGTACCAAGGCATCCTGTAAGCCTTTGTGCGGAGGTGAGGAGCCCCTTTGTGGCGTATCACATACTCTATCCAGAAAGTGGCCTGATCCATGGGGGGCATCGGCTGATCTTGGTGTAAACGTGACAGTCTCTGAATATTTTCCTTGTAGCTGTCTTTATGGAGCACTTCCTTAACAGCTCTCTCAAAGCTGTGACCATTAACTTCATGGAGCTGAATAATCTTTGCTGCTCCTCTTTTCTGTAGACGTAGGAGGTTGTCGTACTGGTCAAAGAACAAGGGTATGCCAAGCACAGGGACTCCAAAGTAAATGGCTTCCTGGACTCCATTTGTTCCTCCATGAGCTATGAAGACTTTTATTTGTGGGTGGCCAAGTAGATCTTTCTGTGGCATCCAGTCCATCATTAGAGTGTTGTTGCCCAGAGTAGAGGGACGCTTTCCTCTGTGCTTCCAAATCACCTGATTCAAAATGGACAAATCAAAAACATATGTATATATTTACTATTTGTATTTTAACCTGAACAGCAGGTGTCTTCTAAAATAATCCCTTTTGTGGTTCCTTGTCTGTGCGAATTGGTTTCTTCTGTTAAAATAATAGTGTTGATTGTTGTCATCTTAATGCTATTTTTTCTAAGCCAAATTATTCCTTTCCTCAGTTTAATCAATAGTCCCTTTGAGATCATATTTTTATTTTTATTTTTTACCACAATCCTCCCTTTACAGAACAAATTATTTCACCACATTTTAATCCGGTAGGTTCATTGGACTGTAAATGTTTTTTTAAAGAATACCGTTTGGACTGTTGAAACAAATTTATATTCATATGCTACAAAATAATATCTATTTTCTAAACTTTGAGAAATATGCTAGTTTTCTTCAGTGTGATTATAAATTCAGCAGGAGGGGTTTCATGTCAGTGCATGTTCAGGAGCACATCGCAGATTCCTTGCTGGGCCTCCTGTTGTTTCAAAATCTGTCAGTTCAGAAAGATCTGAAAATTGGAGTATCCATGGCAACTCCCACAGGCCATTTTCAGTTACCAACTAGGAACTGAGCAGCCACGAAGGTAAATCATAGTCCTACCCATCTGGCTTAGCTTTGAATCATTACTAGGAAAGGGTTTTATCTACAATAGATGTTGATAAAACCCTGATCTATGTTGATCACCAACATAGATCAGCAACCAATCATCTATTGGTTATGGAGACTTTGTACCATCATAAATTAGCGCTACTCCATCTGAACTATGAAGTTGCTCTTCAAGGTTTTTGTTTAGAATCACTACATTGAAAATGGATCAAGAGGGAAAGACATTGGTTTGAATTGCTGTGGTTTTCATTGTGACATTTGGTCATCACGTATTCTGTAATAATAATTCAGTCCACTCCATTTATCTTTTAGATCACAACTGAGACAATTCTGTTTTGTTCTTTCAGCTCAGACCACTTTATGGCTCTTCGATTACCAAATAAGAAGCATCATATTTAGGACTAAGGATTCTGAGTGATACAGGAATATAAAGATGTGATAATTAGAAATGTTACATAGAGAAAGTGAATGTACCTTTTGGGGCATCTCAGCAAAGACACTGGCAATCTCATTCACAATGTCTTCTGGTAAAGTGTTAACCAAAGTTCCCAGAGTCATGATGATGACTCCATGCTCCCCAGCACTCTGAACAAACTCCTCCAGGTCCGCTGGTAGAGGCTGTGCAGGTTTACACTGGAACCCTCCAATGTAGACAACATTTGGCATTGTTGGCCTAGGAAAATCAAATACAAAATCTGACCTGAATAGCCAAATATCCGCATCTTGAAGCAGTGAGACAATGTCACATCCACCCTCAATGTATTTATCACACATGGCGTCATAAATAGGTCCCACCACAAATTTTTGCTGGAATAATATGATACTGTAGAAAAAAATGTTTTGGATTCTCTGGATGAAATCCATTTTGTCTGTTAGACCAGGTCCTGGGCTCACTGGGATATAAGAGAGTGGTGAGGGAGCCAGCACAAAATGACCTTCTCCACTAGTAATCCAACGAACGTTGAGGACTAATGGCAGTTTAAGATATTTAGCTAACACAACACCTGGTCCTATTCCTGGATCAGTAAGAACCAGATCATACTGTGATTCTATTAAGCTTTTTATCAACTTTGGATTTTCCATGATTCTTGATGCGGCATCACACCAAAGGGTATGGCCCACAGAAACAAAGGACATAAACTTCTTTGTGAGCTTGAAGAACGTTATCAGTGAGGACCCTTCTCGGTGCACCTGAAATAAAAATGAATAAAACTTTAATAACTTTCTGTACAGTTGTTACAAAACCGCACATTGGTTCCAACACATACGTTTATAATCATTTACCCGCAGTTGGTATTGTATAAAATCAGCAAAGAAGTCCTTCACATCTCTGTCCATTTCAACTGTGATGGATGTGTAGAGGGGGGATTTTTCTGGGATATACCAGCTGGTGGAAGCTCTAATCACACTGATGTTGTGACCCTTGGCATGAAGTTCTGCTAGAAGAATTTCCATATTGATCCAGTGGCTGCCATCCAGAGGATACACCAAAATATTCCCTGCATCGCAGTGTGATATGAAGAAAATCTGAAACAGGCTGAAGACTACTAAGAATCCACCCGCTCCTAAAATGCATAAGAAACATTCCTCAGTGATTTCTCAGGAAATGTATAACCAGAAACAAAGATATTGACCAATGTATAACAAATTTAATACAAATTGAATAAGCGTGGCAATAGGTTATATCACATCTTATTGAAAATGTATAATTTCACACCACAAACAGAAAG
The DNA here is from genome assembly GCF_002775205.1 of Xiphophorus maculatus. Classification (NCBI taxonomy): domain Eukaryota; kingdom Metazoa; phylum Chordata; class Actinopteri; order Cyprinodontiformes; family Poeciliidae; genus Xiphophorus; species Xiphophorus maculatus. Next base: position 29,739,533 of record NC_036453.1, read on the forward strand.
AGAGTAAAACCCCCAACACAAGACAATGATCATAGTGACATTTACTCACCCATATTGAAGTAAGTTAATATTAGCCCGACTTGCAAGCAGACTCACTGTCCATCTCCTGTAGGAGACCTTTGAGCACAAACACCAATAAAAGAGATAAAAACCGTCACAAGGTAAATGAGTTACAAGTACTGTACTACACATATTACAAGAAGCTGCTTTAAATTCTTCGAAATTAAATGAATATACCATACTACAGCCAATTTATTATTATTGGAAACCAAACCAAAATTTAGTTTTACAACATAATGTAGAAATTAATACTTACTTTACTATGTGTTTTTGCTTTCATAATTGGGAACAGTTAGGGATGAAACATTTTGGAAATTAACATTTATAGCTTACATTGTTGGATTTGTGTTTAAAATTAGTTTTATTTTTTATTCGTTTGCATTACAAACAGGCAGACCTTTCAATATTTGGCTTCTTGGTGGCCATTATAGGTAAAGGAAAAAAAAATTTCATAAATGTCTTTTAGATATCTAATTGTAGAATATTTTGGAAATTAAATTATAATAAAGAAATCTGTAACCAATAAATGACAGCACACCATATTAAAGACAGATTCTATAATGTTAAAACCATAATTACACTCTACACATGCAAATAATTCAATTTAATCAATAGTTTTAGTGTATTTTGTTTCAGTTTTTGATTCCGTCTTCTTCTGCGAACAGAAATCGAAAAGCAGCAAAAGAAGAGAAGAGGAAAACAGGTACACAAATCATCAAAAAGAGTAGTACATCTAAGCAATGATATGAGTACCACAGTATCCTATAAGCCTCTGTGCGGAGGTGAGGATCCCCTTTGTAGCGTATCACCTACTCTATCCAGAAAGAGGCCTGATCGGCTGATCTTGGTGTAAACGTGACAGTCTCTGAATATTTTCCTTGTAGCTGTCTTTATGGAGCACTTCCTTAAGAGCTCTCTCAAAGCTGACCATTAACTTCATGGAGCCGAATAATCTTTGCTGCTCCTCTTTTCTGTAGACGTAGGAGGTTGTCATACTGGTCAAAGAACAAGGGTATGCCAAGCACAGGGACTCCAAAGTAAATGGCTTCCTGGACTCCATTTGTTCCTCCATGAACTATGAAGACTTTTATTTGTGGGTGGCCAAGTAGATCTTTCTGTGGCATCCAGTCCATCATTAGAGTGTTGTTGCCGAGAGCAGAGGGGTGCTTTCCTCTGTGCTTCCAAATCACCTGATTCAAAATGACGAGCAAATGAATGTAAGATATTTGCATAATTTCAGAATCAGAAAGAATAGCAATGTCTTTGATCCATAATGAAGCAGGTGCTTCTCCAACGCGGTGCCCCATAGTTCACTGAGTTTGTTATAAATTGTTCAGAATTACTCCCTGTCCTCAGTTGTATCAGTGAATATTTGAACTAAGTGCTCAGATGGATTTCATTTTCATGAAATTTAAACCAGACATTGGTAGTAATCCAGCAGTTTTAAACTCACAAAGAAATCAAAACAATTCACCCCATAAATTTTGTGAAGTAATTTGGAAGAAGCACAGGGAATGCCAATTGCTTTTGCCCAATAGAATTATTTAATGCTTACCTAAAAAGGCTTTTATTTGTCATGACTGCTTCAAATTGTATCCTCTATGAAGACACAAATTACATGTATGGGAAAGGTGCGACTTACACCCAGTTTCTACATGCACTGCCTTCAAGTCTTATAACTTGTGGACACATTTTATATTGATTCTGAGCTTCGGTTCTTTTGGTATATTCAGTCAGCATGATTGACTAAGCTGTGGAAGCCTTTCAATTGCCATTATTTTGTTTTGGCTGCAGCTAGTCCAAAACACTGTTGCTCATCTTTTAACAGGTGCCAGAAGGTATGACCACCATCCCGGTTTTAGCAGATTTACTGTTATATTTTTATTGTGATATTCTGGGGGAAGGTTATTGGAAAAGTAAACTGTGCAAATAGCTCAAATTCTATACCTTATACGGTATAATTAGTTTTTTTCACAGTCTGAAACTTTGCAAAAAAGAATTAAAGAAAATATTTTACCTTTTTGGGGCATCTCAGCAAAGTCACTGGCAATATCTTTCACAACCTCTTCTGGAAAATTATTCACCAAAGTTCCCAGAGTCATGACGATGACTCCATGCTCCCCAACACTCTGACCAAACTCCTCCAGGTCTGCTGGTAGAGGCTGTGCAGATTTGCACTGGAACCCTCCAATGTAGACACCAGGAGGAAATTCAAATACAATATCTGACCTGAATAGCCAAATATCTGCATCTTGAAGCAGTGAGACAATGTTGCATCCACCCTCAATGTATTTATCACACATAGCACAGATGTCAAATTCCAGTCCTCAGGGGCCGCTGTCCTGCAGTTTTTAGATGTGCCACAGGTACAAAACACTGGAATGAAATGGCGTAATCACCTCCTCCTTGTGTAGATTAGTTCTCCAGAGCCTTGTTAATGACCTAATTATTCTATTCAGGTGTGGTGCAGCAGAGGCACATCTAAAAGTTGGACACTGGCCCTTGAACACTGGCGTTTGACACCCCTGACACATGGCATCATAAATTGCTCCCACCACAAATTTCTGCTGAAATAATATGATACTATAGAAAAAAATGTTTTGGATTCTCTGGATGAAATCCATTTTGTCTGTTAGACTGAGTCCTGGGATCACTGGCATATAAGAGAGTGGTGAGGGAGCCAGCACAAAATGACCTTCTCCATTAGTAATCCAGCGAACATTGAGGACTAATGGCAGTTTAAGATATTTAGCTAACACAACACCTGGTCCTATTCCTGGATCAGTAAGAACCAGATCATACTGTGATTCTATTAAGCTTTTTTTATCAACTTTGGATTTTCCATGATTCTTGATGCAGCATCACACCAAAGGGTATGGCCCACAGAAACAAAGGACATAAACTTCTTTGTGAGCTTGAAGAACGTTATCAGTGAGTACCCTTCTCGGTGCACCTGAAATAAAAATGAATAAAACTTTTATAGCGCAATACAGGGACCCACACTGGATCCAACACATACATTTATAATCACATACCCACACTTGGTCTTGTATGAGCTCATCAAAGAAGTCCTTCACATCTGTCCATTTCAACTGTGATGGATGTATAGAGAGGGGATTTTCCTGGGATATACCAGCTGGTGGAACCTCAGATGTTGTGACCCTTGACATGCAGTTCTTCTAACAGGATCTTCATATTGATCCAGTGGCTGCCATCTTGAGGATACACCAATATATTCCCCGTGTCACAGTGGGATGTGAAGAAAATCTGAAACAAGCTGAAGACTACTAAAATTCCACCCAAATGATACAAAGGCATGACTCCTAAAATGCATGAGAATCATTCCTCTGTGAAAGGTGTAACCAGGAACTGAGATATTTACCAACTTAAAACAAATTTATTACAAACTGAATAGGTATGGCAATGGGTTATATACTATCTTATTGAAAATGCATAATTTTACACAACTAAAATAAACACACAGTAATGATAGTGACATTTACTCACCCATAGTGAAGTAAGCTAATATTAGCCGAACTTGCATGCAGACTGACTGTCCATCTCCTGTAGGAGACCTTTGAGTGCAAGCACCAATAAAAAAGATAAAAACCGTCACAAGTAGTACACACACACACTACAACCTTTAAATTCTTTGAAATTAAATTAATATACTGTACTATAGCCAATTTATTAGTATTGGAATCCAAACCAAAATTTTGTTTTACACCCTAGAATTTAATACTTAAAACTTTACCATGTGTTTTTGCGTTCATAATTGGAAACAGTTAGGATTATAAGTGGGGAAACAGGGATGTTTGGATGGTAAACAATTTGAAAATGTAAACTTACAGCATACATTGTTGGATTTATGATTAAAATTGGTTTTATTATTATACATCGTGCATTACATTTTGCATTATAATTTTTATCAGACAAATAGATGTAAATAGATGCTGTAAAAGAGCACCTCTCATGTCTACACTTGCTAAAAAAAATAAAAAAATTCTCTCTGTGGTTACAGACTAAGTAACCTGTTGTGTGTATGTAGGCGTGTGCGTGCATGCTGGGGTGTGTGCGTGTGTGTGGGCGTGGGGGTGTGCTTGTGGGTGTGTGTGTGTGTGTGTGTGCATTAGGGACTGGAGGGGTGGGGGCACATATGTCATAGATGTGTTGACATTTCCCTGAAGGTGGAAATGATCATCTCAGCCTGTTACAGCAGGATCCTGCAGCTCACAGAGGATGTCCTACAGAATAAACACACATCTCAAAGTGAAAATGATGAAGCTTCCCTCTCCTGTGCCAACTTCTTTCAGTATGTGATAGCAAGTTTATTTAGGAAATGTCAAGTTCTTCATTCTTCACTTGCATTAGGATAAAGAATAACTGTGGTGCATACCTGCAAGCTTTATTGCATTTAATGTGAGAGGCAAGAACCCTCTATTGAAGCAGCAAGAGATCTCCAGCAGGAGGTAGACAAATTCATACTGAAGTAGAATATTTAATGAAAAACAGGGAGAATAAGCTTAACAAAAAACTAAAAGTTACACTGCAGAAAACACAGGAGACATGATGGCAATGGGGCAAACAAGAGTATAAATGTCAAGCAAGGCATTGTCAAGCATTCATTTGCTTTTGTGATCAAAAAAGTATTTCTGAATTTGAATTTGAATTTGTGGGAAAACTGACAGGTTAGTGTAATCAAGTGAATGTGAAACAGCTGTGGGGGAGTCTTAAATTTGAGCGAGAGCTAGAAAGCACAAAAATAACATCAATATTAGGTAAACAACCTCATTAACCTCATTAAGACTTAAAGGATAAGTCAAATGTCTTAAGACTTAAAATAAATATGTAAACATGCCAAAAGCTGCTACGAACTTACAAGAAGGGTTTGATTGCATCTTACTTCCCTGGTCAGTTTCTATTGTGAGGTTAAATATTTTTAGTTTAAGTAGCAGAACATTAATTGTTAGACAACAAAGAAATGAAGGATCATGTTCTATATTTGAATGTTGTTGACTATTATACTAGGTAGCATAATGAGACTAAAGCATTCTAGTTTGTTTCACAACCACAGTGACTTCCCATGGTCTTTATCTACTCAGTTCATGGTGTTTCTCCTTAGCAATGAGGGCCATTGACATTATAAACTGATCGTAGACCTTTAAAAATTCCAAGTCTCTCCTGGCAAGGTAAAGACACTGACCATATATCCTTTTGTTACCTCTCACTTCCTTAAGAGTTAAGGCTTTTTTCAAGACAACTTGAACACACTGATTAACTCAGGGTCACGTTGAACAAACAAAAAACCCATCTTTCAGCTTTAAATAATTAACTTTTCAAATAAACTGGTAAAAATTTGACTTCCATATATTTTTGTCTATGACGCTTTTCCCCATCTTTCCAGCCAGTTGAGATGGAAAAAAAACAATATTTTTATAGATCCTTAAGATTTCAGATGGACGACAACCCCAGCCAAGACTTATTCGTATCTTCTCTGGCAGTGAAGAAACAGGTTTTAATATGATGCAAACTACATTTTGCTTCAGAAAATGGTTTAAACCAAGTTGCTTTTATTGTTTCTTTGCAACAATTACGAGAAAAGGAACAGATCTGATTCATTGTAGGTTTTGGACCAAATATTGACATCATTTTTGGATCAGATATCAGGCTGAGGTCATGTACATAATTTCATGAATGACATACAAACAGATGTTTCATATATATCAATAGATGTATGTGACAGATAACCTAAAATGAAAAAATACATATGGAACTTGTTACAGCAACCCGCTTAGTTTACAGTCTGCCTAATATAGCATCGACACAGCCTTTTATTAAGATAATTTAGTGCTAATTGAAAGAAAATCCAAGTCATGATTGTTTTCTTTTTTGTTGTTGGTTCTGAAAAAATAACTTCATTAATCTTCCTCAGATTTTTACAAAAAAGCAAAAAGCAGCTTCAGCAGCAACAAGGAGACTAAAGGAATGACAGAAAGATGACTTGATTATTTCAAAGTTGCCAACCTTAAACTGTGGTAAACAATAAAAGAAGTATTGACCTTTTTGATGACTTTGACACCTTTAAGCAATATTTACAATACAGAAAACGACACAGAGAGATTACCTTAAAAATAGTTTTAAAAGATCACCATCATAATGTTGACCCCAACTTGGCAGATATAGATTACTAATAATTTGATGGAGTCAATGTAAAGATTAGACTTGCAGCTCATCAGCAAAATAATCAAAATACCAATGGAAACATGAGAAAGGTTAGAAACCTGCGAAGAATAACAGGAGAGTTGAGCTCACATATATCCATGACAATCTCAAAAAGTGATCCAGACAGGTTTATGGTTTACTTTATTAGATCCTCAAAAACAATTAACTCTAATCAATATTTACTGGCTAGCAATAAGCTAGGACAGGAAAAGGGAATCTTCCATTTAGTAAAAGGACTTGTTTACTTTGTCCCATTACATCCTTTATGTGAATATCGTCTAGTCTTTTACGCACCTGGTTTCTTAGTGAAATGATTGATTTTTTTTAAACACTACATTATTTTCTTTTTTGAAGAAAATACTGAATCCTGATGTTAAAGCCACCAAGGCACCCACCTGTCAAACCTAATCAAACTCTTTTTGCATTGTGTTTTGTTTTGTCTGTTTAAGTTGTGTTTTGTGTCTCTGCTCATGGTGGTGCATTCAGCAGTTCTTTTGTTTTGCTTAAAAAAGCTTGAAAAGATTCTTGAACTTCTCAAAAATGACAGTATTCTCTTGACAAACTTTGAAAGCAATGATTAAACTGCAGAGTTCAAATCACATCTGTGAGGGGTCATGCAACATTAATTCTTTGTTACATGACTGTTAGTAAGAAACTTTACTTTCAGATTTTTCTTTAAAGATATCATAATGCAGTTGTTCCATGAGCCATCATTAGAAAAAAATTATCTTTTCTATTTAAAAGTACTATGTAACTTAATTTCTTGTCTGATAAATTATCACAAAGGAAATGAAATCAAGTCATTTAAGTTATTGAACCCTAACTTACTTTGGATTTTAAGTCACATCATTGTTAAATGTGGCGTATGTGGTCAGCCACATTAGAAAAAAAAATTGTTTAGCTCCCTGTAATAATATTGGGGGATATATTTGCCTGTAGTGCTTTTTTGCTCCCTGGAGTTTTGTCTTTAATCTTGTGCTTTAATTAACTTTGAATTTATACATGTAAATGACTCCTGTATTCATTAAATTAATAAACTTTGTATCTTATGTGCATAGATGTAAAAGTAGGACACAAAGTTTTAAAAATCCTCAAATTGCACCCACTGAAGCAAAACCAAGTGATAAACAATATTACTGGTGTGTCTTCTATTTTAATGGTAAAATTTTAAGTCTTGTGGTAAAGTTTAGTAAACAACATAATACGTTATTATTCTTGAAAATGTGTGTGTTTGCCTGATTGCATCCACAGACTATCTTCAAATTCTGAAAAGTTAGATTGTTGAGTTCTTCAACAGAAGGTCTGACTGAGAAATTTAAACAGGACAGCGCCTCCTCTGCATGTCCTCACAGTGAAATCCTACTTACTATAAGCTGAAACTCCATCCCCAGGCCACAGAGAAACCGTTGTTACCCCACTCCCATTGCAGTCTGTACTTATCAGAGCCTGGTAACATGTCAAATCATTTTTACATTTTAGATGTGAATAACATTTAAACATTTGTTTTGCACTCAGATTGAATCTCACATTCCACCTCTGGATATAATAACACCAGTTTCTAATCAGACTCCATATGTTACACGTTACATGAGGGGCGGGGGGGGGTAATATATGTACAGTATGTGCTCTTTGTCAAACATTTTTCAGGCAGTAGCAAGAAGATCTTGCACAACTATGAAACTGACTATTCAATCCACATTGTGATTTTACCTTCCTTTTTACATTTACAATCTTTACAGAAAGTTACACAGCTCAACTTTAAACTTCTGATCATTCAGTGATGATCCCCTCCCTCTTCATTTGGAGAGGGATGAATCAGAGTTTTCCAAAGGAAATGACTCGCTTAAGGGCAGAGATTGACATATCTGACTCTTTTACAGACACAGAGCAGACTAAGGAGTGGCCCCAGTTATCTTGTCCAAGCTGAGATAAGCAACATTTACTTAAGCTGAACAAGAAAAATGCATTGCTAATACAGTAGATGGTTTCCTGCCGGCAAAGACAGCAAGCTGCAAGAAACAACAAAAAGAAGATATTCAGAAGCAATTGCATGTATTTACATTAAAGTGTGAAGTAAAGCTGCTATGACACTTTATTTCTAATAACGTCTTGTATGCTGGTGTATCCAAAGATCTGGTTTCCATGAGTCTTGATGTGGATAAAGAAGTGAAGTGTATTTAGTAGAACATCAGTTTTTGTTATGTTTAGTACATGTGTTGCTTTTGATGTGTCACATGTTTTCCACAGCCTGCATGTTGGGCTGACGAGTGTACATTTCATACTGTTCAAGAATGAAAGTTCAATCCTCTATCCGTACTGTACGAGTGTTGAAATTTTTCAACAAGCCCAAAAAATAGTGTGTATTGCAATGTGAAATGCACAGGAAGATGTTGCTGGAGCGATATTAACTTATAGCTTTATATCCGAAAAGCAAGGCAGAAACACAACAGCTTGTTAGGCATATAAGATTCAAGAAAACTATACTTCTAGCTTGACATACAACAGTGGTTAATATTAGAACCTCTGATGAGCAGTACATTGCACTTTTGAAAGAGGTCCAAACTACACAGACATTACACAGTCTTAACAGCTGATTGCTTAGGCAGTTTTACAACAAGCTGTCCATTATAATTTCAAACTTTAACTTTCATAGTCAACACTGTATTGGACACCAAGAGGGCCTTATAAAATCTCTACTTTTTATGTCCACTCACTTGTCCGAGCTATGCTCCACTTTTTTGTTGTTTATTTTGCTCATATATAACCACACTTACACATACGTTCAAAGGAATTTGTGTGTCAGAAGATGGATGTGTGTCTTAATGCCTTTTGTGGTGTTGATTTGTGCAAAACGAAAACTAAAAAAAAGGAGAAGATGCCCCAGAGGGAACTGGCTTTAAAATCCTCGAAGACCTGACTGTGTGCTCTTAGTCAGGCTGACTGGCGCTGCTCATTAGGACCTCCAAAGCAGTAGAAAAACAACAAGTATAAACTGGCTTTCACTAAAAGAGATGGTTACAGCATGAATGAATGCTATATTTTTAAAGAAATACAGCTTTTTTAAGTGAGGTGGCAATTTAGTAGTGAGAGCAAACTATTTTATTAAAGGTTTTGTGAGTTTTGTGAGTTTGCTGGTCAATCATATTCAATTATGTATTGTCAAGAAGGCAAGAAATCAGGTACATTCGTGACAGGTTGCCTGTCCATCCCAGAGCCTAACAATATTGAAAGATAAATCAATTGACAGATGTTTTGGAAATTGGGAGAAAGCTGTATCTACCTGCAGAAAATCCAGGCAAGAGTAGGAAGAACACACAAAGTCAGCAGAGAAAGGCCTCAGGTAAAACTTGAACCAGCCACCATCCAGCAGTCAGTCTGCATTGTTAACTGTCAAAGGCCCAGTGCATTTATGCAGGTTCCTGAACTACTTTCCACTGTGCAGATAAAATAATCAGACATCATCCCGCCAACCTTACATAAAGTAAGTCTATGCCTTCTCCGTTTCATTGTTTTTCCTGTCTCTTCCCCATGACAGTTTTCTTGAATGGGCTACATTTTAGAGACTTTAAATTAATCCACATCAGTGGTTTTGGCTTGCACTAATAGTGGATGACTGACAACCCTTGTGCATTCTGCCTGGGCTTGCAATGAAACAGCACAGGCTGAACATACAGTGCATTAGGCGCAAAATAAACTTACCCCAACATCAGCACCATCGCACCACTGCAGGTAAAACAACATGAACAGATGTTCCACTGTTGTTCTGCAGCCTTATATCATATAGTCTCATTTACAGGAAACTCATTTGAAAACATTTACAGACATTTCCTTTAAGAATAACATGCAGCCCTAGTGATGTCAGCAGTGCCACGTTTTCACTACCAGGTGTACTAAACAGCAAAGGAGTCATCCAAAATCACAGACTCCCTTGTCTTTTTGCTTTGTGTAGCAACATTACAAATGGACCCAGTTTGTCCCTTAACACAGTTTCCTCACCTGCTCCATTACTGCGCCTAGTAACTGTCAGTGCTGCAGTGAGCTGCCATCTGGCCACAGGCCAAAACAATGTATATTCTACCTCTGCAAGCGCTGTATAGTCATATAAGTGAAACTCTGACATAATGTCAATGTTTACTTTTCTTGGGTAGTTGGGTGTGGATGCCAACAAATCTTTTTTTTTTTTTTACTTAGATATTTTCACTGCTCCTGAAAGTGAAAAATGACTTGAGTCTTCATCTTTGCAATTTGTGTGATGTCTTGTATAAATATAGTCACATTCTTGAGTCTAACATTTCTTTCCCTTTTGCTATTGCAACTGTACAGCCTAATTGCAACAAATAGACTGTAAAATGTCCTCATTCATCTAAGACAGAGATTAGGTCAATAGAATGTAATAACAGTATCAGAATCAACAACGAGATCACTTGAATTAGAGAGCAAGGTCTTCTTGTGTTGATAGAGGTTATATGCCAAATAGATTTTGTAAAGTTAGCTCATAATTTGTTTTTATGGCTTTTTTAACATTTAGTAGAATATTTAAAATGTAAACGTGCAGGCTGCAGATTATAGACTTCCACCAAAAATGATAGAACTGGCTGCCCATTATCACCTTTTTCTGAGATATTGAAAAGAAGAAAATGCATAACAGATTTTTAGTTTTACATGCTATATCTCTTACATTTTTAAGTCTGTTTGAAAACACAAGTAATATCATTTGTCTTTAAAACAGTATGAGATGAGTTTGTTTTCATTTTAGTCATTACAGTCACCTGCCATTGTCATCTGGCATGAATTCATATTCAATAACTTACAATTTTACTTTAAAAATTATATATTTCACTAACTTAATTTACTAAACATGTCTTGATTGATTATTTTAAAAAAATTTCAAACAATTCTCTGTTAATTTGAATTTTCTGCTGACAGCTAATAAAATATAACATTTAGGATGGGAATCAGCTCAATAGAAAAAACATTTTGATGAAAAAATGTGTTCTTAATGAAAGTATGTTAAACACCTTCTTTAAGATAGTTATTAATCTGACAATCTTTAAGGTTCTATTAATCTGACATAATAGTCAGATTAATAGAACTGACTATTATTCTAACTTATTTAGTGTATTGAGTGAGAATATTTCTTTATGTAACTCTTGAGCAAAGCGTAACTGTATAAAAACAGTTTAGTGTCCATGTGTGACCATTGCCTCTGATTTTTTACATGTACAGTGGACATCAAGAACACTCACACTTTAGAGCCTTGTCATGAGTTAAATTTCTGGTGCCTTATCCAAATTATCTTTGCTTACTCAGATTACAAAACCGCCCATCTGCCAGGGGACATTCCTGACATTCAGTGACTTATCCTGCTGACCCAAAACATTAAAAAAAATCCATATTAAGATTAATTCTCAAAGTGAGATGTAAGGAGATAGCTAATACAACACTGCTATAATCAAACACATCAATCACAGTACAACAATTTCCTTGGGAAGGACATAAATGAAGAAACAACACAATCAAATCTCAAAATATGCGGTTTCTTCAGAATCCACTGGAGCAAACTGAAAAAATTCAAAAGTCGTATTTTAATATCCCAAATTCCCACCTTTCTTTTGTGGTCATTCAGAGGGCTCGGTTCTTTTGGATGAAATTATAATTTATTGCGGAAGGGAGACATGACCCTAAAGGCCTGTGCTAACTGGACCTGATCGGGCTTCATTTGTTTGGCTTCCTCATTGTACACACTCCCTCACTATGAGTGATGTTGCAGATGGAAGAACCACAAGTCAACATCTGCAGAAACCAATAGCAAGCCATATGGTTTGATTTGTTACACTCTCACTCTTGCAGATTTACTGACTTACTGGCTTTTTAGCAAACACCTCTTCCTCTGTTTTAGTTAAATCTGGCTCTCTGGGGAATATCTACTGTAACAATGACTTTTTAATGGCTCACAGCTTTCACCTTATAAAATTTAATTGATCTAATAATGTAAAATAGTATTTCCTCATGTAAACACTTTATTCCTTTTGTGGTACAATAGATTCACAAGCACTCACTCAAACTTTACTGTCCCAAACTGGATTTAAATTTATGATTTACAACTTTAAAGACCAGGAGTGCAAGGGGAAAGAACAAATAAGTCAGTGAGTACATTAAATCGTCTTTAATGGAGCAATTGCAGTTCACCACTCAGAATAGGATACAAAACTCACGTACCCTATGGCTGTTAGTGTTCAACTTGAAATTAATACTATTTCTTTAAATAAATCTTTTTTTGTTTAATACAAAAATCTAGACTGTCTCAATCCTCCAAAATATGGAATATTTAAAATAAACTTACCTTTAAACGAATAGTATTTTTTGAAGAATCCTGAGGTAAAATGCACAGAGCTTTACTTACTAGTGAATATTATTCTTCCCAGGACTTTGAAATTTTAATTAGATGGTAAAACTACTGAATATTTTAATTTAAATATATTTTCAGAATAAAATTATGCTTTTTCATAATTTTATCATGAAAAAGCATAATAACTGAACATATTTAAGAAGCAGTAAAGAAATTGCTGACATGTTTGGTAAAACTAAAATTCTTTTTTAGTTTTACCTGTTGACCCTAAGATGCCACTCTAAGCATGAGTAAATGCCTAGCCGTGTTTGTCATGGTAACAGTTGGTTTTAACATTTTAATCATTTAATGAAGTTGATCTAGTTCTATTGAATATTTAAAGAATGTCTTCATGCCTTATGTCACACTTTGATACAAAATATTTTTATTCCACCTGGTCTGCTGTAAACACTAAAATGTAACAAATACATCACTCTGCCACTGTAAGTTGTCTAATGAGTGAGTTTACTTCACCACTATAGTCTCAGCTGTTTTATGAAGACTTCAAATGTTTGTTGGAGAACATCACTTTAAATCCAGATTAGTTTATGGACATAAGGTGACAAAATGTCAGAAATTAACTTTTATTACTAATAATGTTGAATACTAGTTGTAGGAGCTATTTTATCTCTGTTTTTAGTGACATGTCGAGTAGATTATCTGACCTTTTTATGGGCGCATTGGAGAAGTCCAGACGCCCTTTTTGTTAGGTTAGGACAGTCTTTTTTTCCAAGGAATTTGGAAAAATTTGCTCTAGAAATTCTTGAAGCAATTTTTTCTACTTACACATAAAATCTCCTACATCTAGCTTGTAAAACAACTTATCAACTGTAGACCAAACCACACAGATAAAGTCACCTAAAATGTATGCCTTCTATAAAACTTTGAAACAAACCTGCACATGGCAGAAATCCTTTAACCCATGTGACAGAAGTACCACAACTGGTTGTGTGACAAAGTCACACCGTTTATGACCTACTAAGCTTTCTTACAGTAGAGGTACTGTAATGTTTATATGACAGAAAAGAGGTCTGTTTACAAAGCTAGCCAAGCTTATTACCACAGCATGTTTTACTGCTCAATGTCAGAGCACTGTGCCAAAAAAACACAAGAACAAATGTAAAACAGAGGTATACAGTAAAATTGTTGCTTTTTTGCTATTAAATGTATAACATGCTTTTTTACTTTTGTAGTCTGTATCCTTGAAAGTTTCATACAGCCATACAATGAGCTTGCTTGCTTTACCCTAAACACATACATCTGCAGGTTGAATTTCCAAGTCTGAGCCAGCTCCTACTCAAACAGAAACCTTGGAGGACTTTTCTGGCAACAAAAAGATGAAAGCTGGAATGCTAATCGAGTATCACTGAGTTCATATGACATATTGGAAGACGTGAAAGACACTGCTGGGAACGAGAACATTTCGCTGAGCATTGGAGTTTTACTGTTCCACATTTGTTACTGGGTGTGTTGAAATCTTTGTGAGAAAATGTGTTTTTCATTTCAGAGTTGTATTTTGTAACTTGACAAGCTCCATCAGCAGTGTCATAATCACCTGCATTAATTCATGCTTCCACTTCAGAAGGGTTATGTGGGGTATCCTGCTTATTAAATTTTACATTGAGCCAATTCTTAACTGCAAAATGTCACCACAGCAAAGAACAGAGGAGAAAAACATAGATGTTAAACTGGGAACATGCATAGTGTGATGATAAGTATGACCCTGAATCTGTATCAGTACTTTTAAAACAACAGAACTCTGAAGATAAAACTTGTATAAAAATGTTACTATTTTGTTGTATCATCAGTTTTGCTCCCACTTGAAACTCAAACTATGCTCCCAATTATTTTTACAGCAAATAATCATTGTGACCTTGTGAAACATTTCTTTTGACAGTCATTGTTGGAGCAACATCACAGTAATATCTAGCGAACAAAGAATGTCAACACTTACACCTACAGTATTTGTTCATGTGGAGTATCTCTTTTGTACTTCGTGCATCTTTTTTCATTTTTAAGAATAATGTGTTAAACTCTCTCTTCACATTTCTTAAAGGCAGATTTATAATGAACAAAAGCAAATAAATATTTCCTATCCTTAATAAAAGGTAAGGTATTGCACGTGCTTTTCAAGCTGAAACCAGATGTTCACATAGGCCTACATGTATTTTTAAATCTGACCAAACTTTTCTTGTTTTAGGTCAGTTGGGATTACCAAAAGTATTTTTGTTTGCTATATGCTAAAATGGTGGGCAAACTAATCTTTGTCAATATATTTTTATAAACTGTTATAGGCAGAATTTCTTCTGAACAGTTTGACTTGGGTCAAACTTCTTCTTGAGTGTCCTTCATAAACCTTTCACAATACTTTGCTGGAAACTTGGCCTATTCCTCCAGACAAAACTGTTGTAACTGAGATAGATTTTTAGGTCACCTTACTCGTACACACCTTCAGCTCTGACCAAACATTTTTCATGGGATACCAGGGTTTTGTGGTGGCCACTCAAACATGTTAACTTTATTGTCCTTAAGACCCTCTGCAACTAACTTGACTTGTTGCTTAGGGTCCTCTATTTTGGAATACCCACTTGTGATACCCAAGAAGCTTCAACTTCTTGGCTGTCTTGAGGTGTTGCTTCGATATTTCAACATGATGTTCTTTCAGTCAAGCATTTTTTGAAAACTGTTAGTTTATTAAATAAAAATTAATTAAGAACATCCCAACCCTTCAAAATCAAACTCTGTACGATCTTATTGAAGCTCATTTGTGTGTATTATGGATGATATCATTTTAGTCAGCTTTCTCAGTATCATTTTTCTTTCCCTATTAAATGTACTCTGCAACCATGTGTTTATAATATAGTCAAACCACTGCCTTAAGTTTACTCCTGCCTATGGCAAGGATACCCACTGGGGTTAACATCTGGACTGTGTTGTGGCCAGTACTTACGTGAAAACGATGTTTCATGGGTCCCTCAACAACTCTTTCTCGAGCTGATGCTGATGAATCCCAGCATAGTTATTTTGGAATATACTCACAGCATTGGAGAAGAAAGACATATTTTGCTGGAATGACCTGGTTATGGAGTCAATTCAAACAGAATGTTTATTTCATTGCTTTGGCACCAAACATTGTTGAACCTAAGACTGAACAACTAAAACCAAAAACTGTAGATTGTCTTTATCTCCCTCTCACTTCATTCCAATGTGACCATCATTCTGTAGCAGGGTAGACTAATTTGACTAATTTTACAGTTTTCTGGAATTCAGGTTTTAATTTTCTCATCAAATGAAGTGTTTCTTGAACTGGATGTCGTGACATGTATTTTATGGAATTGCACAACTGATTAGTCTTATTGTGTTGAGTTTTTTGTTCCATAAGCATGTGGAGATACTTAGTGTCTCCATTATTAAATGCCAAAATATTTTTTTGTCTTTCCTTATTAGATTTATATGAAAGTCAGCTGAATCAGAAGTACTAAATGTTTTTCTTCTCCTACAGCTACTCTTCCATTTTTTATATATTCTACACTCCATTACAAAATCTTATAGTTTCAACTATGTTCCTATGTTGCATTTTACCTTATATCTAATGAGACAAAATCTCAATAAGTCCCAATAAAACAGAGTATAAACATGCTATCATTAGATTAGTACTTCAGAAGAACTTCTCCATTTGCAAAATGTTGTCAGCATGAGCAAAACTTGAATTTGCTGACAATTGTAGTTGTATGTTTTGAGTCAGATGCATGCCTAAACATCAAACTCAATTCTGCAGAAACACTTGTTAGGACAAAAAAAAAGCTCCTGCATAAAAAAGCTGTAAGTAGAGAATTGGGGTAAAGTCTGTAAAAACTTGACCCCTCCACCAGTCCAAAAATGCTAATAACATAATTATATGCATTTATATACACAGTGAAAACTATCTTATGACTACCGCAGAAGCTAACACCTGCAGTCTTCCTTATCTTTCCTCCTGTGGGTACAGCCAGTCAGCCACAAGGAAAATAAATGGCACTTCTAGATTGGCTGCCTTGCAAATGCCAGCCTATAGCATGTGAAGTAGCATCATGGCAAGGTATTTCAGCTTCTCAAGATGCATTTTCTTTAAACTATTTCAGACTCGCTCTTCAAAATAATCTATGAATAAATACACTTTCTGCAAATAATTTGGAAAAACTTCATACAGAACAATTGACCAAAAGGTGAATCCACAAATACTGAAGTGCCCTCAATTGGGTCTTCTACTTTCCTTTAGTTGGCAAACTTTGAAAAGTGGGTTATTTATTAATACTTAGGAATTACTATGCTAAGGGTTTGAATAACTCCAATGTAAGTTCAGTTCATTCAACAGGCAACTTCTATTGTATATTACTGTGAAGCAATTCATTATCCTTATGTGCTTTTACTTCACCTTCTACCTTCAGAGAACTTACTAAGACCAAAATAATGGCTTACTGTTTCTTAAGTAAAGTGACTACAGTAATTGTCTTTTGATTACAATAAAGGTTAAAACTTTAACAAACATAGAAGCAGACGTACATTGACTTTTGAATTGTTCATCAGTATGCTGAGATGCATGTGTTTTCAGGGTGCAAGGAGTGAATACGCATGTTTGAACAGGTCACTGGGATGAACTCAAACAAGTACAAAGTCAATCACTCTAATACATTTCTCTTTGCCAGTAATTTTTGTGAGTGTAGGAACTTGAAAGTAACCTTAAAGTAGTGCTAAATCAAATTAAATCCAATACAGATGTTTGGCTGTGACAAGCATCACCCAGGGAGAAGAGGAGCACACCCAAAGCTGTTAGAGATTGTACTGCAAAGTTGTAGGTATGAATTTAGATATTTTACCAAGCTGTAAAGTAAATTTATTGTAGATATAAACATTTCTGGGTGAAATTCAGAAAAAGGGTGTTTTAAAGAGACAGTCAAAAGCATGTAACAGGAAAATATTTATAAAAACGTTTCCCTTATAGCCACAGCTTAGTTACATTTATTCAGCCTTAAGTGTTAGGAGCAGTTTTCTTTTGAACAAGCATGCGGTATTTTGTCTTCAGACAAAATTTGCATGAATTACCGAAACTGTAAATCAGTTCACAGTGCAATAAAACTCCTTTATATGCTTGATCTCTTAGCAGTTTCATAAATCATCACTTCAAGTAGAGCTGGGCGAGACATGAGAGGAGCAGATTTTGATGGAAGTGAGGTCAAAACAGTGATTTCACTGTGCAGACAGTTGCGAAGTTTGGATAAGGGAAAGGACTGCGTTTCCAGCTGCCTCTGGCAACAAAATAGGCTCTCGGTGAGATCTGACCCAGTTGTTAAACAGAGGATAGACATGCTCAAACCTAACTCTCCACTTGAAGTTCTCTCAAACAAGTGTTAAAAAGCTATTGCTTTGCCTTCTTTAATGCCAGTATTTTTAAGATATGAGCTTGTTTAAAGTAAGATTTCAGCCTATTTGAAATAGTCCCATATTTTCTGTGAATATTTCATAACATTCTGTGTTTTCTTGCCCGAAGTTGCAGCAGTGTAAGCAAACACACACAAACCTATTTACTTTTGTTTACCTTCTACAGACAGGTGTTTGCAAAAACTACACATCAGCTATTATACTGAATACTTTGCATAACTACTGCAGTAGTTAGAATGGACAGACCAAGGCAGAAGGATTAATAAATCAGTTAGTGAATTTATAGATTGAGGCATCTGAAATTACATGACTAACAGATTTTAGGCCATAAAACAACAAAACACAAAGCGAAGAAGAATTCAACAGACAAAATTACTTCTGCTACATGTGGTTTTTTTTTTTTTGTTCAACAATGATCATTTGCGAAGCGTACAATTTGCCCAGCAGCATTAAATGTTGAGGAAAAATAGCAGGTTTGATCATTTAACAAATGCAGTTAATTTATATCTTGCAATGGCCTGTCATACATGTAACACAGGAGTTTATAAATCTCACTGACACTATGAGATTGTTTTCTGTATGTAGCTTTGACATTTTTTTTGATATTGACAAAACTACGTTTTTCTCTATTAAACTCAAACTGAAATATAGTTATGGTTTCTCTTTGTGGGTTCAAGATTAGTAAAAAAAAAAACTACTAAACAAATACCAATGTTACTACTATTATTAGAACATGTATTAAAACTATCTTAAAATAGAATCAGTTTTCAAAAATACATTCATACACAGCAATGTTATGCTATGACAGGGAGGAATCATAAAGAGTGTGACTAATGTTGAAATAAAAGCAAAGGTGTGTGATGATATGCTTCTTTCTCATCTATGTAAATATCTAATTCCTAAAACCAGCTTTAGACATTAGCTCATAACCCATATAAATTGTTCTAACTCAAAGGAACTATTTAGTTTATGTTTTGGCTAGACTCATAACAACCTTCCTTGAATTGAAAAACTGTTTTCAGTAAAAACATAACAGTAACATGTTTCATAATATGCTTGGGCTTAAATAAAGGCCGGTGGTTCAGCGTCTGAGATCCTGCCATATAAGTTTTATGCTTTGTATCAAATATGTGTATTAAAACAAGACATGGGGGAAGTCTTCCAAAAGATCTGAACTATACTCCTTCTACCACAACTAAATATATACTTCTTTCTGGTTTTCAATACAAGATATTGGCAGGAACCAAGAGTGTAATGTTTAACACTATGCCTTACAAAAAGCATCCATATTCCTTTAGGAGTGTTCATATTTTGCCACATCACAGCTACAAAATTTCCTCTATTATACTTTGATTTGATGTGATAGAACACAAGACTGTACATATTTGTGAAGGATATTGGTACATTATTTTCAACGGTTTTACAAATAAGGATCTAAACAGTCTGCATTTTTCTTCAGTTCTGACTCTTACTCTAATAACACTAAATAAAGTCCTGCATGGAATTGATAGTTCATGGAGCCCTTTCTCAATCCATTTTCCAAAAATAGAACGAGTAAGGGGCAATTGGAAACCCATCAAGATTTGACTGTCAGTCTAAACTGTCTTACTGGACAACAATACTATCAACAACAGTCAGTAGGCACCAGGTAACTCTAGAGTCTAGACAAACTGAAGTCATCCATAGTTCACATGGGAGAATTTCTTGAAAAGATTACTACCCTTTGTAACCTCCAATTAATCTGGCTTTTACAAGAGAGTGATATTTTGTTCAAATTAAATGCCCCCAGAAAATTAGTTTCAATTTGTCACAAGTCTTACAGGGACGTATTGCAAATATGTGAGAGAATATGAGTCACATTGTACCAGAATTGAACCTTTTGGTCTAACTGCCAAACTGCACACTATCTCCATGGTGGAAAAATTTCTTCAGTAGGTACAAGAATCTGGCCAAAACTGTTGGTAAGATAAGTGAAGCTAAGGCATTTTGAAAAATAAATCTCCTTTCATATCCCAAATATGCAACACTTTGTGTTGAGCTATCTCATTCTTTCTCAGGCAAGTGCAACAAAGTGTGTGGTTTCAGTATGACAAAGTGTGCAACATTAAAATTGCATGAATAATTTTCTAAGGAATTGGAAGAGAGATAATTACAACAGTTTCCACTGATCAGTTTGAGGCAGTTTCTCAGGCATGCAGACCAGATTTCCAGCTCAAACAATTGTGGTGGAAAGTAAAAAGAGGAGTGAGGGAGAAAACTAGTCACAGCCTTGGAAAACAGAGGACATGTGTTCACTTACTGGCCTGCCATGTGTTTCCTTTGGCCAAGACCTCATGCTGTGTTGTCCCACATAGACACACACACCATTCCTGTCAGAAATGATTCCTGGAAATATTTGCATAGCTTCTTTAACTATTATCCTTTTGGTCAAATGGACCAGAGTCACTGTTAAACGTGTGGCTCTATTTCCAGCTTAATGCCCATGAAACACTGAAACACATCCAAAATTTGTCAGAAGAAAGATTTAATATAAGGCTGGAAAAATAAGACCCGTATCCAAAGCAGGTTAATATCAATTTATTTGGATCATTTTAAAGTGGTTCCCTGTAAAACCTCAAGATCTAATATTTCCAAACATCTCCAAAAATGTGCAGCCTGTAGTTCTGCTTAGTGAGATTTCATGATTTGTGTTTAAAACTCTGAAGACCTATTGACACCAGCTTTTAGGATGTGTAAGCTTAAAACAAAGTCTTGAAAACTGGGCAGATCCTAAGGTCAGCAACTGCAAACACAGTGGTGTGTGTACACAGTGGTGCACAAACGCCACTATGTATGTCCACAGTGGTGCACGTACACTGTGCACCACTGTATGAACAGTGGTAGCACTGTTGCCTTGGAGCAAAATGATCCTGAGTTTGAGTCCTGATCTGAATTGCCTTTTTACTATCCAGGAAATGGATAGTAAAAAGGATGAAATGGATCCAATGGAAATATACTGTCAACCACCGAGTGCTGGTCAACACCCTCTTTAAAATTTTATTTATTACAAATATTATAGAACACACATTTGCTTTGTGTTTTATTGGACTGCCTCTCAGTGATATACTTGTGTCAATGAAGAAGCCCAGCATTTCCCTTGGGAAATTTTTTTTATGTATTGTACAATTTGTTGTTTACATTTAATGTGTGGAAAGGTTTTATCAAATACATTTTTTTTTTCAAGGCTGCACATTTGGTAGCCTTGCAGCAAGAAGGTCCTTGGTTTGAATCTTGGCCCAGGGTCTTTCTGCATGGAGTTTGCATGTTCTCCCTGGGCATGAATGGGTTCTGTCCATATGCTCTGGCTTCTTCTGACAGTCCCAAAACATATTTGTCAGGCTGATTGGTCTCTCTAAATTCTCCATAGGTGTAACTGTGTGGTGTGTGTGTGTGTGTGTGTGTGTGTGTGTGTGTGTGTGTGTGTGTGTGTGTGTGTGTGTGTGTGTGTGTGTGTGTGTGTGTGTGTGTGTGTGTGTGTGTGTGTGTGTGTGTGTGTGTGTGTGTGTGTGTGTTGTGGAAAAAAACTTTTTCCACTACAGTGTGTATGATTGTTTGTCCTGTCTGTGTTACTCTGCAATGGACTGGCAACCTGTCCAGAGTGTACCTTGCCTCTCTCTTGTTGACCACTAGAGATAGGCACCAGCGCCCCTCGTGATCTCACTAGGGATAAGCATGTAAGATAACAGATGGATAGATGGAAATAGTTTTTAATCTCATTTAACAAAGGAATTGTGTAACACTGCTTGTTCCTTTTGTTTTCAATGACATTACTCACTTTCTTTTTCTTGCCAGCCTTTAGCTTCAGGCAGTAAATGACTCATCAACCTAAGGAGGAAACGTATTTCTTCCATTGAAGTGATTATAAGGGTGTTATGAAAATGCTGTAAACTGATGCTTATGATTAATTCTTATTTTTATTCATAGTGGTGTTTTTGTTATGCCTGTTTTTATGAGTTTCTTAAATTTTTCAATTATTTCCAAAATTCTAGAATGATTAAAAAGTATATAAATTATAAGGGAGTCTAAAATTTCTGCTGTTCCAACATATGGCAGTTTAGAGTCCTGCTTTATCATTTCTTCAGTTTTCTGCCGTGTGGTCTCGTAGTTGGAACCTTCACTAAAACATGATGCACTCCAAATGCCTTTGGACTGTTCCCGTACGACCAGATAAGGTGCTTTGCTAATCAGCTGGAGAGAAGTAATAGACCTTCAGCTGCAGGTTTGCATTGGCCTGCTGTACACTCCTAGTAATTCCAGAATTTGTTGGCGCCTGGATTAAGGTTGAAAATACATTTACCTATTGTTTATTTTAACAAAATGAAAAAATGCTGCTGCTATTAGTGAAGTAGTGTATTTATTTATTCATTTATTTATTTATTTATTTATTTTTCAGTAATATTTTCGGTAATATTGTATTTGTATATTAAGAGAGATATTAAGAGTACAGTACACATCATTAGTACATGATGTGTACTAAAAGGGCCATTCTAAAAGCACTGTTTAACCAGCTGGGACAACATGAGAATGTAGTTTGACCTTGTTTTGTTTTATATTGCAAGTTTTCACCCATTTGACCTTTATTTATAATCTTTCTAAAAAGCTCAGTCAGTATTGGGTTTCTCATTAGTCAAACTTCAAATGGCCCACAAGTCTTTTAAAACCATCTGGATGAAAAATGGGCATGGTATTGAGTATCAATTACAACTTTCTGAAAGTTTTGTTTTCAACTTTCAGAAGTTGAAAACAAACCTCTGAAGTTTGTTTGACTGCTTGATGAAAGTCTGTTCATAAAGCAGACTTTATTGAGTCTGCTTTATGAACAGACTCAATAAAGGAGTCTGTTCATAAAGCAGACTCCTTTATTGATTGAATGATTGATTGTGCAGCAAATCAATTAAACCTGCTTGTTTATTGTAGGTACATCCAAGTCTGTCAGCGCCCACTCATCCTAAGCCAGTTGATATAAAAGTTGTTAGGTTGGACATTCTCAGTCTCTAGTTTTGTTTCTTTTTTTTGGCTCCAGATCTTCATGTTTCCCCTTCGCACATACTCAACGATACTTTGAGACATTTTTGGGATGACTTCCAATACTAGTGTTCACTTTTGTTTATCTAGCAGCTCTTGTGTTTTGGTTCTCCAACAAGACAATGCAGAAGAAGTTTATTTTTTGAAGAATGATAATACACATGGCGATCTCAAAAACAGGATTCCTGACAGCACAGGACAACTCAAGGCTCAAGAAGGAAAGAGGTGAGCGAAAGGTAAAAATGAATGAAATCACTGATGACTATGAGACTGACTTTCATATTCATCATTAATAGTATATATATTATATATATGAAAGTACATACTATATGTACTATTAAAAAGTTAATTTATTTCAGAAGCTTTATCATTAAGTGAAACACATATACATTAACTACACACAAATGGATGTTTGAAAGCTTTTATTTCTGTTAATTATGATGCTTTTCCACTTACAGTTAATGAAAACACAGTATTTAAAATTGTAATACAGAAATATGGGCTTGATGAAAAGTATCTGTAATACCTATTTAAAATTTGTCAATTTCTAAATTATATTTTTAATTTCTCAAAAAAGTCTCATGAGAATACATATTGTAATTCATTGAATATGATGGTAATGTGTGTATTGTGTATGTTTTATGGATGGAAAATAGACAACATTCAATGTAGCTGCACAACAAATAAATGATTGAATTGCAGATAAAAGAAACCATAAATGATTTGATCCAGAATTTCTCAAAATTGACCTTTTTTTAGTGGTTGTTTTCTTCCTCAAGCATTTTAGGACGTGTTACTGGCACTGTGCTTGCAGAATGAATTTTGAGTTCAAATATTTTACTTGTTTTTAATTTTAATATTTTATTTGTGTTTATTTTCAAAGCATGTCTGGCAGCCTGTGCTCCAAAAGCCTCACAAAATGTCACAAGATGTCTAAGTTTAATTTGCAATGCAAAAAAGAATAACAACACATCTGGAGTAAAAACTTCTCCTGATCAAAGCTGATCAACATCCTTCAACAAATGCATAGGGTGTAACTCTGAAAATGTTCAGTAAGCAACTGAGGTTACTATCAGATAAGCAAAGACAAGATGTTGATATAAACCAAAGCATAAAGGTTTATGCTGAAAAGATTCAAACTGGGCTAATTTTCTGATTAGACAGAGAGAATAACTGGAGGTCTTTGAACCAAAGACCATTTGTTTATTTCAAAACAGTACTTTCAACTCTTCACTTTGTCAATTTTGTCTTAGTTGTCTGCATCTCAGTTTAAGTCTGCAGCCTAAAAGACATTCCTGCATAGAAATCAAATGTGAAATCAACATTGACTATGAATATAAACTCCATGCAGGCCGTTAAAGAGAGAGTCTTTTGTCTCCCCGTTGCTACCGGCCAGTTCACTGTGCTTTTCAGATATTTCCTCCACGGTGTAATCTTATAACAAGACCAAATAGCTCATTGTTTGGAACAAAAGCTGAATCATAAGATCAAGCTGCAGTGTCCAAAAAGAGAGCTACAATTCCCTGAACACAAAACAGAACCGCACACAATAGACTGCCAGGCATAAACACTGCAAACTTGGGGTTTCTGCAAATACATTTGTACTCCTGCTGAATGGTGGGAAAACAGCCTGAACAATTTATCATCCTCCTCTTAAAAGAGATAGAATTTTTTTAGAATCCATGTTTACTTGACCTTCCATGTTTGTTCATGTCTTTAACTGTGTTTCAGTGCTCAAGTCTTTGTGACTTTATTTGGTATCAATACTATAAAAATCTGAATTTTGTGGTGTATATGCTTTGAGCCCTGTTTACTCTGAAGGGTTAGGGCTTTTTGACAAAAATATGTTTTGCTGCATTAATTTTGCAACCCTACCAGGACTTGTTGCTGAGACGAATCATCACAGCATGATGCTGCCACCACTATCCTTCACAGTGGGTATGGTGTTTTTGTGGTAATCTGCAGTGTTGATGTTCACCAAAAGGCATCTTGTTTTATGGCCAAAAATCTCAATTTTGGTCTCATCTGACCAAACAACTTTCTACCACTTAATAATGGAGTTTTCTTCAACAGTGGTTTTCTAATTGCCATTCTCCGAAAAAGCTTTGCTGGATGAAGAACTTGGGCAACAGTTGTTATATGTAGAGTCTCTCCCTGATGTTCGTAGCTCCTTCAGTGTGGTCATAGATGTAATGTGGCCTCTCTCACTAGTCTCCTTCTTGCACGGTTACATAGTTTATGAGGACAGTCTGATATAGGCAGATTCACACAAGTGCCATATCGCTACCATTTCGTGATGATGGATTTAACTGAACTTCAGGGGATGCTCAGAGCCTCAGTGATTTTTTCCAATAGCTCTTTGTCTGAATTGCTTTTCTTCTTTTGTTTTCAGGCTGTAATGGTGAGAAATGTCGATTACTTCCTATGTAAATGTACAAAGCTAGTAAAAAAAAAAAATCCAACAGAACTGCAGATGGAACTGAAAAGTGGCATTGCAAAGAAAGTCTTGGAGCTCAAATGAGCAAAACAAAATCTCTTGGCATATATTGTTACAGATTATTATCCATAATATCTGGCATGGCTAATCTTAATATGTAAAATTAACAACTGTATCATTCATTCCAAGAATCTGAATTTAACAGTATCAGAATCTGAGAATCATGACATTCCTCTCTCCCCAAGTGTTAACTTGTAAACACTCTCACACAGCTGCAAAACTTGTCTCCCCATTTGAGAGGGGAAAAATGTTTTGGTTTTTGTTCTCCCAGAGTTTCACAAAGCCCACCTGTTGAGGTAAACAAGGCATGGGGGACCAAGACATTGAGGGAAAAAGAAGATCCAAGGCTCTTCCACTCCAACATATGTTTAACTGTTCCATACTGACTCAAAGTGTATTAGATTGTGTTGATCTAACTGCATGTTAGAAACTAAAGTATGTTTATTTATTCAGTGCTTTTTTTAGTAGAGTATGTTATATGATTTCATAAATGAACAGGGAGAAGTGCATCACAGTAAAACACAAAATGCACTAAAGAAAAGCTTTAATCTTCAGACTTAAAAATAAAAACAGAAGAAAAATAGAGATTATTTGATAAGGTTTAATCAACAGCTAGAGTAAACATCATTACTTTCTGTCCTGATATAAAGGAGCCAACAATTTCTGCACATCGGAGATTGTCACGTTAGACCATACTGTGAGAAGGCTTGTTGTGATGCTTGAGCCTTCATCCTTTCATCATCTTGAAAATCAAAAGCCCTCAAAATCTCAACAGCAAGAAACATTTGTTTAGCTTTTATCCTAAATTTCCTTTTCATTTCAGTGAAAAATTATTCATTCCCTGATCTTTCTTAATTCAACCTTTGGATGCAGGGAGGTGCCAGAGGAAAAATTACATTTTTGAGGAGTCCCAACCCAGTTTTAAACATCTGTAATACATAAGCAATGAGACAATCATTTTGAACGGTATCCTTTTAGGCTCTGGAAGCTTTATTTTCCCCATGCTAGTAGATATGAGTTCAACAATTAATACTTTTGACCACATCACCTATATCCCTCATCTAGTGCATTGGATTGGGATCAGTGGTCAAGCAGAAGAAAACATTGGTGTTAATATTGAAGATTTTCTATGTGAGCACACTTGGTTTTATTCTCAGGCCTCTTTTTCTCTATATCTGCTGTGGTGTGGTCTACTTGGAGTAAAAAGTGACATCTCCTTCTACTTCCACGTTGAAGACTGCCAAATTTACTTGGCTCTTGTATAAAATAATTACTGTTCAATCCAACTCCTATTCAAATGGACTGATGGCATTAAGGCGTAGAATTTTGCCTTGATGGTTCAGAGTTTTCTTCAATGAAAGTAAAACAGATGTTATTTAAGTCAGCCAAACAGTACCTCACATATCCCTCTTGCCAGCCTTGATTACCTGGAGCCGTACCATTGAGTTACCAACATAGGGGTAATTATGTATATTGATTTTAAATTTAGTAAACAAATATGCTCTGTTTTGCAGAAAGGCATTTTTCATTCAAGGCAAGCAGTAAACATTTAGCAAGTTCTGTAAAAGCAAGACCTAACGAGAATGAAAGATTCCTTTGTATCACAGGTCACCTTGACTACAGCCATGCACTTTGTACAGCAATAAGTGAGTGCCTTTTAATTGGTTTTGAAATCCTCATTTTGGCCTGTGAATGGAAAATTGGTCTTACTCCCCGTACCTTTCTGACTTGCTTCAGGCTTATATTTAGTCCCTTGGATTAGCTTAGCAGCTGTTTTTGATTGTGTCAAATGTAGACTGAAGCTCAAAGGAGATCAAACTTTCTTAGTAATAGTTCCCACATTTTGGAACAAGTTACCTTCCAAATGTAATTTTTATGGACATTTGACTTAAAAAGCCCTTTGCCAAGAGGGCCTTTGCAGTTCTTGATCTGCAAAGGGTTCCATATAAATAAATAGCTGTAGCCAACGGAGGCCAGTTTCCCTGTAGATCTGGTCCTGGCCCCTGTCATTGCTCTTGTACTGAAGAGATAATCATAAATGAATTTCTTATAATGATATTCACTGGTACAGAAACCTTAACTAACTGGTTCCTTGGAGCTAAATCATTTTCTGTCTTCACAGTTTTACTTCTGCAATGAATTCAAAATTAGGGTGCTGCACTGTCAGCTTCATCTATGAAATATTACCCTGCTTTTTTTGTTTGTTTATATGCTGGTTATTGTTTTGTTTTAGTTTCACTCTTTTTATTTGTAAAGTCAGGACAGAAAACAGATGAAAATGCGTTGCATCAGCCTGCTCAACAATTATCTGCCTGCCAAGCATTTCCCTTCACAGGAGAAAGAGATTTACACAGCCATGGAGTCAAAATTGTTGAAATCATCATCACTGTCAAAATGGACTCAATCCCACTTATATAACTGCACCACTGTGCCAGTAATAGCATGTTTAGCTTTGCTTGTGTGAAATATTATGTTCCAAATTTTTGAGGTAAGACTTTCTTAATGTCTGATCTCCTTATAGGATTGTTTACTTGCATTTTAATGCTTTTTGTGTACATTGACTTTATCAAATAGTTTCCAACGCTCCAGATGTTCAATATTATAAGATAATTTCTGCCAAACAAACAAACAAACAAATTATTGTCTCCACAGACGAGAACATGGAAAAAGAATTATTGTGAAAGAAGATGTCAGTTCAGCACGACACGACGGGTTCCCAGTGATGTTCTGGATGCAGAAAGTCGGAACCCAGAGAAATGGAGATGGCTTTTTCTTGCACGATACAGTCTATTTTTTATTTTTTATTTTATTTCACATGTAAATAAAGAGAACAATTTAACTTTACTTCTGTTCAGTAAGTTGTGTTGGTTTATTTTCTCATTTTTGGTCAGCAAGTCACTCTAACACAATAATTTTCTGCCACTGACTCAGCTAAGAAACTGGTTACCCACCCACAGCACGCAAAAGTGTTTAATATAAGCCAGATTCGTGTAAACTGAGAATTAAGCCTTTACTTAAAAAATGTCACATCTGACCTAAAGCCAGCCATGTTGTGTGTAAGGGATAAAGTAAATTTACAGGTCTGTGCGGTAGGGGAAGAGTGTTTATGCCTTAGGCATTCAACTTTGAAGTTCTGGAAGACACTTATAATGATGAGACTTTAAAAACATTGTACAAAAGTTTTGGTGAATTCTGAAGTTCACACTTCTGTCTGAGCCTGTTTTATACTTACATTTAAATACTTAAAGTCATTACATAAAATGCAGTAAGTAATACCTGTCTGTTACTCGTAAAAATTCTTCCCTCCTGATTCAGCTTAAAGAATCTGGTGTCCTGTTCTTCCCTCTACTGGTCAGTGAAGGAATTTCAACAGGCCTATATGGATTAGTCGTGAACTGGAAGTCTTAAAAGTTATGCTTAAGCAGATTTAATTAGTTGCATGAGATTTTGTCCTTCGGCAAATACTATATGCCACAGTAATAACGTCAATGTATTAATCTCTTTACCATTAGTCAGAGCGCAATAATTTTTTTTATCCATTGTGAACAAAAGAGTAATAAGAGGGATTGATTTTCAGCTGTTTACAAATTTGTCACAAATCCAAATCTAAAATTAAAACAGTAAAGGACTAATTTTCTTTGGTGCACCAAGCCTTATGAAATGCAGTGGTAGCTTTTGATTGACCTAATCATTTGTGATCAACTCCGCATTGCCAGAACATGCAAAATGAAAGGTATGGGATTTTTTTGACAAGTTTCTGTGATTTAGTTTCAGTAATTTATTTAGTCTTTGGATTATTATGATTTTTTTATACTCATCTGAAGCTCATTAATTAATCATCTTAGACTCTGGAGTACAACAAATTTTACAATGTGTCAGAGTAGAAATCCCACTCTTTATTCAGATTGAATAGAATTTTAGACCTACATTTAGAACTAAAGGCATGTCATGCAAGACCAAAAGAATTTGAATTTACAAGCAACAAAAGCAAAAAGAAATAAATATTCTTGACATAATGCAAAAAAGAGAATTCAGCATGGTTTTCAGTCAAACGTTTTATAAACATATTCCCTTGTGAATCTGTTAAGTATTCTGCATGTATCTGTAAACATTTAGTCTGGAGGACACTGGTTTTCAAAGGTTTTCATAACTCTTGAAATTTTTCAAATTGAGCACCTTTCAATTTATGCTATGAAAATTTAATGAGTATGGCACAACTATAAACCTACCAAATCATGGTCCATCTATCAGTAGAAACTCTTAGAAATGCCTAAGAGTTTCTACTTAGGAGACTCCTAATCATAAGAGTCTCATGATTAATTTGGTAAAGCTGCAGAGATTTAATCTGTTGACCAAACAGTCATTAGTTGTGCAGTCCACAGATCTAGGAAGAGTGGCAAAAACAAAACAAGTGCAAAAAGAAGACCATAACAAGTTCTATTTTCAATATGCCTTAATTTATGAACACGTGAAGGGAAGTGTTCTAGTGGGATGAGACTAAAATTTAACCATCAGGTCTACATGCAAAACATTGCATATGTGGAAAAACTGCATCATCCTGCAGGGATGTGTTTCTTCTTCAGGGACAGGAAAACTGATCAGAATTGTCAGAAAAAGAAACACGGTGAAATCCTGAAACTACAATAAACTTGAGACACTAATTGATGTTCCCCTACCAGCAAAGGAACCACCTTAAATATGCAAGAGCTATAGTGGAATGGTTTTGAACAAAGTATGATTATTCATATGTTACATGGAGACAGATGGTCTTCAGTGGTCTTATCTTCAATAAGAACTGAAGATGAGAACAGGGGCATAGTCAAAGACCAGACCCATAATGTATTGAGATTGGGGAAATGCATTATGGGAAATTCAAGTGGATAATAGTATTTAAGAAACTATGCTAAGGTTCCACTGTACTTCAATTGTGAGGGCGTAATTTATTGTTCATTACATTGAACAATGAGCAACTTCATGTGCCCATTTTGTATTATTTTGTTACTTTCATTCAATAGTATTATCAATTGGTTTGTCACCGACATGTTTCAAACGCATGTTGTAAACCTGGATGGACATGTAAAAAGAAAAACTGAATGAATTATTGATCAGGTATGGATCAGTTGTGAGGTATAGGTGCCGGCTGAGGCTCCTCCCACCGCTACTCAGACCGGAAGTTTAGCTGTTGTTGTCACACTGGAAGAAAATGGCTGCTGCTCCGACTTTTTTTCACTGAAGACACTGATATTTCCATTTCATTTTGTTTCATTGCACTGGGGGCTTTTCTCGACCGCTATGCAACCTCAAAGGCAAGTGCGTCCTGCTCACTGGCACCGACCTGTCTCGGCTTTGTTATGTCCCAGACTGTGTAGTGTAGCTTTTAACTTCAAGCTTGTGCTAGCGTTAGCCATACTAGCCTCAACGGTCAGGCATCACCGAGCTTGTTGCTGTTCAGGCACTCTCTCTGGACTCCATTCACTGTCACTGGAGTTTCATCTGACACATACATTTTATTCACTCCCGGCTACTTTCGGCGTGTATTTACTTTATTGTAGGATTTTAAGCAAAAAATAAAAGATGGAACAACTTAGATTACAGTTCGCTCGTCAGTAACCGTTGGTGTTTTAATATGTTGCAGCTAATTGATTGCCAGCAACACTGTTTTAGCATAAAGAATATGTGAACGACCCGATGGCCACTCTCAGTGCATAGATGTTTATCATCACTTTTCATGGGAGTTTGGTTTAACCGACTGCTTGCAATGTGTCTGCTGTTCTGCTCTGCAGGGTGTGAATGGTCACTCTAGGAAGGTGACAGTGTGGGGCAGAAAGGACAGCATCGGAAACTGTCACTCGCCTTGCAGCTGGCAGTGGACCACAATGGTAAATGCAATATATGAAGTTTCACTTCACCCACATATTTGCTTCATTTTTACTATAGCTGTTAATCAGATTGTAGCATTTCAGGGAGAAACCTCTCGTATGCTCTGATCTCAGGCTGTTTATACATCCAACTGATCTGTTTTTTTTAATTATCCACCTCAAAGCAACAAGTTCTGGAATATGCATTGGATCGAGCCGAGGTAAAATGTTATTTCAGCCATGCCTGTTTATATATTGGTGGAATAATGTATTTTTTTAAAAAGTTTTAGGTTAGCATCAATTCTGCAAAGCTTTCCTTATGCTTCGTAATTCAGTTTATTATTTGTGTGTTGTAGTACATTGTGGAAAGTGCTCGACAGCGACCAGCCAAAAGAAGAATCTCATCCAGCGGCAGGAAGAGTTTGTATCAGAAGCTCCATGAGCTCTATATTGAAGAATGTGAAAAAGAACCAGAGTTAAAGGTTTGTGTTTGGCTGCTTAACTCATAAATTAAATATTGAATAAATAAATAAGTTAGAATACCTATTAGAATTTATTTATTTTGGTAATTTAATTCAAAAAGTGAAACTTATATTACTTGATTGATTAGGCAAACTTGTATATCTCTTAATTTTGATGATTAAGGCTTACAGCTAATGAACTCTAGGATTAACAGTAGCTCAGAAATTTTTAATATTGAACACAATGATTTTTTTTTTAAATCATGAAGGAAATCTCAGCCTCATGATTGGCTGTTCTTGACAGTTTCAGTTTTCTCAATGCTGTGCCTGTTCCTGTTGCTTATGTACGTTTCCTTTCCACTTGGCTTTACATTAATATGCTTGGATTCAGCACTTTGTAAATGGTCAGCTAATAATAAGCACTAATGGTGTCTGAATTTTAAAATAATGTTTGTCATCATTGTAATATATAGCATAAAAATACATGAAATTATTCAGGAATTGTCCTATAGGATTGCAGTTTTCTAAAATAACTGCAGCCATGTAATCATTATTTACTTGTGCCAAGCTGAGTGTGTTGATGCTGTTTTTTTGTTCAGACTGATAGAATTCTTCCTTCACATTAAAATATGTCAGGCTATATACATTTTTGCACCTTTTTAAAATGCACATATTATGCCATTCCAAAAGACCCATTACACATATGCCACAAGTTTAGAGCTGCTTGAAAACATCCACCTAATTTTGTAAAATAAAGCAATATCTTGTCCTTTAGGTTGTACGGTATTCCAGAAAATAGTTCCAACATTCCCTGAGTAGGTCTTTTCCCGTCTCTTTTTGCAGAATCTGAGAAGAAATGTGAATCTACTAGAAAAGCTGGTGTCTCAGGAGTCTGTATCGTGTCTGGTGGTCAACCTGTACCCTGGGAATGAAGGCTATTCGCTAATGCTCAGGGGCAAAAATGGATCCGGTAAAACTAGTTATGTAGAGTTTTTTTTTTTTTTTTTTTACCTCTACATGTATGTAATATAGTGTTTCTAACCAGATCGTTTTGTTCTGCTGTCTAGACTCTGAAACCATCCGTCTCCCATATGAAGAAAGAGAGCTTCTGGAGTACCTGGATGCGGAGGAGTTGCCTCCCATTCTGGTGGATCTGTTGGAGAAATCACAGGTGTGTGAGCAGAGTGGATCCTGCAGTAACAGCTTCACATTGAAACCATATAAAGGAGGTGGAAAAAGCAGTGATGCACAGTATTTTCTAAATTTCTGACATAATTAGTTTAGGTATTCTCTTAAATACCTAACTGCTAGTTGCTGACTGCTGATTCGTGGGTTGTGTCTCAGGTGAACATCTTCCACTGTGGGTGTGTAATAGTCGAGGTGAGAGACTACAGGCAAGCTGGTAATACAAAGATCCCCACCTATCAGAGCAGGCACATTCTTCTGCGGCCAACCATGCAGGTAATTTACTGACTGACATAATATGATGTTAAGTTATTGCTGGAACATTTTCTGACTGTTATCCAGAAACTAAAACAACTCTGTTTGCCCTGCAGACTCTAATCTGTGACGTGCATGCCATGACCAGTGACCACCACAAGTGGACACAGGTAAATGACCATTCTAGGTGATAGAGGTGATGGGTGATAGTTGTGAATGTTGGTCTCCTGTTATCACTATCATGCATCTCAGTCTCTTGTATCCTCGGGTTAAAATGCAGCCTCACAGCTACATTCTTCGTTATATAGTCAGGCAGCAAAATCTGAAGTAGGATTTTGTTTTGTTAGTAAAATTCTGAATGTTTTTCTTAAAAACACATTTTTTTCAGTACCAGAAAACAGAGCCTATGTCACTGTTCTAGAATCTTTAATTGCATTACGATTACTGACATTAATATTGTCTGTTTGGTTTTTGTGTCCTTTGCTGTTTTATGCTTTTGCATAGATGTATTTTTAATTATTACTCCTTTTTCTTCAGTTTTTAAATAAATAATAATCTAAAAGCTGTTATGTTTGCCAAGATGGTAATGATTTTTTTTTTAAACTTTTTTACTCTGCATTGTCACCTGTATTTGGTAGACGTTAGCAAGATCACAAAGTTTGTATGTCTTGCTTTGATTTTATTGTAAATACAAATGCCTACCTTTTTTCTGAAAATAGTTGAAATTGCTTCAAGATTTCTCTTTCAAAGCGGAGGAACTTTCTAATCAATTCCCATTTGTTTCCACGTGCAAAAAACTCCCTTTTTTAAATTCTAATACTGATTAGAAAGCTTTCTGTTCTGCTATTTTTATTTGAATAAAGCACATGTACTATAGATGTATGTTGTCATTCTAACCACTTCTCATGTTTCTGGATTATTTTTGAAGCCGACTCAATTGTTGGCCTTTTCTCTCGTTTCTTCCCTGCTGTAGGATGATAAATTGCAGCTGGAGAGTCAGTTGATTTTGGCCACAGCTGAACCTCTGTGCCTGGATCCTTCCATTTCTGTTACTTGCACAGCCAACCGTCTGCTCTACAACAAACAGAAAATGAACACTCGCTCGATGAAACGGTACTGAGTACACTCGACGGAGTTGGCAGGAGCTAAGCTTGGTTTTAGTCATACAAGGGGAAATCTTAAACAATGGTTATTAAAAGTGAAGCCATGGGATTGTGAAAAGAAAACAGGAAAATAATGCAAACTTTTGTTTATCTGTTTTGTAGGTGTTTTAAGAGGCACTCCCGGGCTGCTTTGAACAGGCAGCAGGAACTATCTCATCTGCCCGTGCCACCACAGCTACGACTCTACGACTACCTTCAGAAGAGGAAGGAAAGGAAACCTGCTCCTGTCATAGACTTAAAAATCTCAAAGGTTGGAAATGTAAGTTGATGGTTATTCCCAATCAGTTTCTCCAAATACATCAGTTTTCTCCTGCAGCTTAAAAGCAGAGATGCTAAGAATTTGGAAATTATATTTATTGAGCACACATGATATGTATGTGTGGGTGCAGTTTCTGTAATACAGGCATTTACTGGCAAAATGATTAGGGTGATATTATGAATTCTTTAACATCATATGGGAAAAAATGCTATTTATTTTGTTGCATGTTTTTTTTTCTCTAAACACTTACTGTTACTATAAATAGCAGTTGTTCCTTACCTTAACTCTTACATTTCCAAAAGGCCATTAACATTTCCAATATGTTTCATGACAAATGGAGATGGAAAGGTTGAAAGGATAAAATGTAGCAAGTTAGCTGTACTAAAATTGGCCTTTCTGTTATCTGCTGAAACTCTTGCTCTCTCTTGTAGCCTGAATGAAGCACAAAACTGTCTCAAATAGGGTGCCCCCAATAAATTGACCCCGATTTCCTTAATTTTGAAAAATCTGTCATTAGTAATGGCTCTCTTATCCACTGATCTAATCTAGCTCTGCAAAGATATGAAAATCAGCCACTGCTCCCTTTTGTTCTGTCGTGAGGAAGGGCCAATTGAAAACATCCGTCCACCTGGTCACAGCCGCATGTGCTTGTTTAACAATAGTCACCCCACTGTTGCTATATAAATCAACTTTTCAGATTAAAATTTGGCCAAAAAGTGGCAGGTCAGGCTTTATAAAGATCAGTGATCGGCCAGAAAACTGCAGTCGGTACAGCCTTAGTCCCAACATGCAGCAGAAAATATACTTCTCTTTTAAATAGATTCTGTCATCTCTGTGGTTTAAGTATGGCTAACTTTGACATTTTTTACGGTACACATAGAGAGTAACTTGGTTTACACTTAAGGCAAAGACTGGATTTTTTAAATTTCGAGCCGCCGGTCCACTGATGGAACCAATCATGCAGAAAATCTGTTTACTAGCTAATTTCTCTGTGCAGCTCTTCTTCCAGCCTCCTTGTGACACTGTAATTGATTATGTGGGTATAAAAAAATTGTTAAATAAATGGATGATTTTTAGGTTTGAAGACCATGAAAAGGAATTCATACCTAACAGGCTAATCATGGTTGTTGATCTTCCAATATTTCTCACAGTTTTAAAATGTGTCTGGGTTCCTTATCCAGCTGCGTTATGAATCACCCTTCATAAACATTCAAACCAAAGAATGCATCTGAGAAATCAATTTGTTAGTCGCTTTAATGCTTGTTTCTCCCTGCATCTGTTGTTGGTGTGAGTTTAATGGTTCTCTGTGTTATTTGTTCCTTTGGGCATTTCCACACCTGTTTCTTGGAGATACTGCAGTGTACTAGTACTAAATTCAGAGATTGTTTAATTTATATTTTTACTCAAATCTGTGAGCCAAAATTAAAGCACCACTAAAAATATGTTATAGCCAACATTATTATGGTTGTAATGATTGGCATGTCATCTAGGCACAGCAGAACTAATTGCTGCTTTTCTGTTTTTAAATATAACATTAAATCTTGGAATACTTTAATATTAGATCATGCTATACATATCAAAGAATCTCATATCAAGCCAAGCCTAACCCAGAGTTAACATCTCTGTTTATTGTCATCTGTGCCTCTCAACATTCACAGTGTGTCGACATGTGGAAGCAGAACAACTGCCAGCTAACAGTACCGAAGGAGATTGATGTAAGTAACATGGGATCATTAAAACGCTACTGTAAAACTAAAGGATGATTTGTTCAAATGAGGGCCCAGCCATCTTGATCTTTTTTGTGGTTCTTCTGTAGGTGGAAAAGTATGCCGTGGTTGAGAAATCGTTGCAGTTGGGAGACGCTCAAACCACTGTGATCTGGCCTGCAGAAGTAAGTTTGGCTCTTGCATTTAACACTCCCTGAGGATGAAAAGCAATACTGCCTGTGTGCTGTCAGAAGAAAAAAGCTGCAAGAGCTTGTTAAAAATGTTTATGGCCCCATTAAAAACCAAGTTAATTATTTTTGACCGGCTATATTGTGCAACATGACCACACAGTATCTTTAGTGTGCATAAAGGAAATAATAAAAACAGGAACAGTTTGGAGCTGTTTTAAATTTCACTCCTGCTTCTACTAATCTCCTTAGAAAAGCCTGAGTGTTGTTTTCCATGGACTGCATTGTTTCTTCTTAGATATGAAGTTTCTACAAAGTCTGGAAAAGTATGGAATATTTTTCAAGTGTTTACTAGGTCTTCATGGATGCTGAAAAAGTATCTTCCATGCATTGTTCCAGCTAGACATCTGTCCATTTATTCCTGTATTCTTTAATTTTTTTTTATTTCCTTTTTTTATGTTGTTTTTTTTTTTCTTGCTTTTATTTTGTAATTTTGTATTTAGACATAGAAGAAAGAAAATCGAGGAATTTAGATATAAAAATGTTCTACTTCCTCATTTTGGAAGGTCACTGGAATAAAATTAGATATTTTTAAGAAATTGAGGCTAAAATATAGAGACCACCTAGTATGTTTTTTATAATCAGTCAAGAGTGCAAGACAATGAAATCATTAAACACATTTCCAGATCAGATAATGTGTAAATAATTAAAATGTGGCTTTGCAAAGACAAGTTATCAGATTCACATGGGACAGCATGTCAAAAAAGACAAAAGTCTGTACTTTTGTGGATGAAATGACATTGGGGGTCTGTCTAAACAGGAAGTTATAGATGACTACACATTTGAATGTGAAGTGGGCGGCCAAGCTCAGAGAACCAAGGTGTCCATCTTCCAGTCGATGGGGGACCCGCTGGTTTATGGGAAGATCTACTCTGCTAAAGAAACAAAAGCAGAGGAGGACAGCCCAGATTTAAAGCTTATACATCCAACGTAAGGATACAGCATTAAATAAATTTTTCCTGACATAATTGGATTGTAAGTAATTTATTTTCATTGTTGAATTTGCAGTTTCCTCATAGGGTCAAAGATCGATGCAGAAAGGTCAGTCTCATCTTTAGTGTGTCGATTGTTCCCTAATCCTGTCATACAGTTTTTTTAGTGCACTTTTAAATAATTCTGTACATTTTTTATCTGTTTCACAGGTTTCTTACCCAGTACAAAGGAGTCTATGAGAAAGATGTGAAGTGTGAGGTCAGGATGTCCCATAACTCAGGCAACGTGGGACAGGGGCCTCTGTCCCCCAGCAAAGATGAGGCAAGAACCTTCCTTCCTTTGAGAGTTTGTAGCTATTGCTTCATTAAGACCAACTGAATTGGTTTTAGATTATGTGATGTCTTGGTTAGACCTTTATGATTTACCATGATGTCATCTGCAGGGTGATGGTATTTCTCCTCTTGTACAGACGTCTGTGTTAGGAAAAGGGGTGAAGCATCGACCCCCTCCCATAAAACTGCCTTCAGGATCGGGCAGCAGCTCCTCAGGTACGTCCCACATGGTTCCTACCAACTCTGGAAAATTCTGGAAATTAATTTTACGTATTTTCAAGGTCTGGATTAAGTAAGCAGAAAATTGAGAAATTTGTATTTTGTGTTTTTCCCAGTCTCATATGCTAGATTTTTTTAGTCCATTCATCTATCTGCTTCTCCATCACCTATACATACATTATTCATCCATCTGTCCATCATTCTTCTGTTTATCCAGCCTTTCATTGACACATCTAATATACATTTGTTAGTAATCTAGTAACTTTTCCAACTATCTATTTCTCCACACATCTGTCATTATCCACCCTTTGTCTATATTTTTTGTTTCTTCCTTTCTATTTTTCTTTTCATCTTTCTTTCGCATTGCATGCTGGGGTTTGGTGGTTGGGCGTGTGGTGAGTGGAATAAGAGATACAAATGTTTTTCTTTCTGTTTGTTTTTATGTCTGGATTGGTATTTGTTTTTGCAGTTTGGTTTCAACAGTAGTGCTTTTTGGTTACTGGTTGTGTTTTTTCCTGCAGGGATGGTGTCCTTAAAGACACCGTCCCTATTATAGAGAGATAGAGTAAGAGTGGAACATGGAAATATTGCATATGCCTCTCTTATGACTAAAGGGGTTGTTGTTTTTGTCAAGCAGCCCAAGTTGGTTTCTCAACTTGCTGAAAGTGGAATTGCAGTAAATGATGAGTTTATTAAAAATTCCCTTTTAGCTGTTCCGTCCACCCGGATTACTCTGTCCAGAGTTCAACCCTTTGTAAAAACAAAGCACTAGTGCAGGAGCATATGTGATTCAGAAGAATAGTTTGGGCTAGAGGGATTCCAAACTTAAACATGTTCAATCTCTGCGTAGATAGGTGTTTATGTTCTTGGATTCACCAACCCAATCATTAGATTTTTCTTTCCATGGTAAACAGGAGGAAGGGATTTTATGTGGTTTAAGCAAGCGTGGGTGTTTTGAAGTATTTTGAGTGTGAAGATGTGGGACAACTAAATGTATTATTAATTTAGTATGCCACAGTAAGGGAAAATAAGGCAGAAAAACTGTTGAGGAACAATTCAAAACCACTTGTTTTCTTTTTCCCCACTCTCTGCGTCATGTACGCGACACACAGTCCCATTGCCATAGCAACTGACTGACAACAACGCCACTGATGTATCAGGATTCACACCAAAAAACACAAAAACATTTCCCACACAAAGAACAGAACATTCATCTTGTTGCAGTATTATGTTTTCATTTTTGATAACTATTTTATGATTGTTATATTAACAATCACTTATTAATATAAGTGATTGTCTAAACACAGCAGTGGTAGCTTAGTAGATTAGCTAATTTAAACTTCTTCTCTACTGATGATCTGTCAGTTCGTATGTGGGTCGTGTTTTCTTTTTTTTTCTTTAACTGAACCGAAACACGAGTTCCGCAGCACAATTTTGCGCGTTATGCTGATAACTTGATAGAAAAACCAATAATAGTCATCATTGGCAAGCAATTGTTTGCCTTCCACACAGAGCTGGAGGGCGGGATCTTCCACACGTGACGCCATGCTGTGTCTATGGATATTACATCTGAGACTGCTCTTTTCAGACTGCAAATTTCTCAAAAGCTGTTTGGTGGATGTGGATACTTTTGGTTGCCTTTGGCTCGGCTGCTTTTCCGGAAAGCTACACGTCTTGGACTGGACAAGCATCTTTTTATGTCAGAAACATCAGAGCTCGATCTGACCTTGTTAGCACATTTCTGTTGCTCAGTAATTGATGCTTAGAGAACCTTAAAAGTTTTCTGGGATTCTGATCCTAGACCTGACATGTGGATTTTGGAGGAACCATTGTTCTATAATGACTTTGTTACACAAGACTGATGTCGGCCTCCACAATAAGGACTAAATTTGTTCAAGCTGGGTTTGTGAAACTTGGTCACCTTTCAAGAATTTCAATGAAAAGGGTATGCAATACTTACATCAAATCTATCAGATTTCTGAAGAGGATTACGGAAGTAGTCTGGCAGTCCGCACCCGTGCCACTTAGAGTATTAGATGAAAACAGTGCTCTAGTTAACCAGTGGAACAATGAATATAAGTACATATTTCCAGTACTTTTAGTCACTCCAATCTTTGATTGTTTGTATAATGAGAGTAGATTGCTTCTTTCTCTGAAAATGCCTGTGTTGGGAGCTCTCAGTTCCTGTGGAAAGAAGCAGCTCTGTCAAAGCTGCGCTCTCTGGCTGGTGTCAGAGAGTTGAGGTGGACTCAGATTTTTGGATTGTATCTTACCCCTAAAAGATGAAAGATCCTGTATAAGCTACCTGCTGAAAAGCGGGTTGGTGACCTCCAGTGGAAGATTATATATGGTCAGTATCTATAAACCAATGCAGAGCTCACTTTGGCCCAATTGCTCGGGAGGAATGTTCTTTTTGCAGACATCAAGTGACACTGGAAGATTTGTTTTTGTCTTGTTGAATGTTAAAAAGCTGGTTTAGGATTTTTCAAGACTATTTGGAAGTTCCGAGTGAACAATTTTCTACAGCTGTTGTTGTTTGTGGTCTTTAATTCTCTACTAGTAAAAGTAAGATTCTTGTTTTACTTAATTTCCTTTTCAGAATGGTAAAGTTAGCAATTTGGAAAACAACAGTCCAATCCTGTTTGGACAAAATTGGACTGTTGTGATGAATAAATATGAGTTAAAGGTCTCTCTCTCTCGATTTCTCTCTCATTCTTTCTTTGTTTATTTCTCTCTGTCCTTCCTTCATTTGAATACATAATTAACAGGGTTAAATGCTTACTAACTTTAGTTATTTTACTATTGTTTTTCAAGTTACTCTTCATTTTAACAAGTACAAGTGTGTCACCAGTGGAAAAAGAGAGTTAATCCAGTCTTTGTCACAAAAACAATGAACAGCATATGATGTCTTAGTTTTCTCAGGTTCCAGTACACAAACATGTCAGTGGGAGTTTGCGCTACATTTGTAAGAAAGAGGTGAACCTTCCGAAATCACCAACTTAAAACTAAATGTTTACCAGATGTTTTCTACTCCTAAGGATCAAAGCACCATCTGGGATTGTTAGTACCTAACTTAGGCTTTATAAAGGGTTAAACAAAGCTTTCTGAGCACTTATATAAAGAGTGCTGATCTTCTTTCTAGGTAATCCGTATAGTTCGCAAACCACGAGTGGTTTACTAAAGTGTCCTACGCCGCCACCTCCAGCCAAAAGCCAGACTCTGAACAGGAAGCACTCCATGGAGCTGGGCCAGGTAGGCCTGCTGTCACCTGCCTCCCTCTCTCCGATGGGCTCCACGCAGAGTGAGTACTGCCAACTCTGACTAACTCTTGGGCTCAGCGTGAGCTGTGCTGGAGCGTGCTCCGCCAGCTTGTCTCCCAGCTTCCAAGTTTAACAGATGTGAATTTTTTATGACGAATTCTGATGGATTACCCCAGCAAGAGACCAAATCTCAAGAAATTTGGAAAAATATGGGAACAAGCTTGAGACCTTTGGGAAATGTTGGAATTTTTTAATACATATCATCTTGTCACTAAATAGTCATAAAAAGACTTCTTACTAAGCCTCATATTTTTTCTGGACATATTTTTTTCTCCTCTTCAGGATCGGGAACCCCTAAGCCTTCTACTCCCACACCCACCAA
Organism: Xiphophorus maculatus; assembly: GCF_002775205.1. NCBI lineage: Eukaryota > Metazoa > Chordata > Actinopteri > Cyprinodontiformes > Poeciliidae > Xiphophorus > Xiphophorus maculatus. The sequence goes on from NC_036453.1 coordinate 29,781,443, forward strand.
CACACCATGCTCAACCCCTCACCCTACCGATGCGCTCTCCACGCCCCTCTCAGTGACCCCTACCCCCTCGGATCCTGCCATGGTTCAGAGCCAGTCACAAGCTCCCCTGCTTACACCTTTCGCCCAGCAACAACTGGCTCTTAGCCAGCCTCTACCTGTCATGTCCATCCCTCTTCCCACCATGGGGACATCAATCACCACAGGATCCACCTCTTCACAAGTTATGGCAAACCCAGGGCTCAACTTCATAAACGTGGTCAGCTCTGTCTGGTAAGAAATAAGTAGCACTGGATGCCTTGTCATATGCTAGTCATTGTGTGTTCTAGTATTGATTTGGCATTGTCTCTGTAGCAGTCCCCAGACTTTAATGAGTGGCTCCAACCCAATGCTGGGTCCAGGTCTTAATTTGAGTGGAATCCTGCCACCTGCAGGGTTGATGTCCACCATGCAGTCCGGTGCCCAGACTGGTAAGCACTCACTGGCACAAGTGCTCTAACTTATTGTAGACACATATTAGGAGTGGTTCCTAATATTAAACATTCAAAAATCAGACAGGACTGGGTTTCAAATTTTTTTCTAAACTTAAAATTATTCTTTTTTAAAAAATATCTGCTTGACAAACTGCAATACCAATGTTTCACCAGTGGGTGTCATAGTACCTCATGTCACTAGTGAAGTCAGACTGAATAATTTGTTGCTTCAGCAGTTTCATGCCAGTAAACTGAACAACAGTTCAGGCACACAACCAAAGATTTTCCTACAACTCTTTAATGAAAAAAGAAATTGGCTAAAAAAATAGTTCCAAAATAATCGTAATTAGGAATGCATCGATATCAGCTGATGTGAGTCATTTGGTAATTTTTTTTTATATATATAGATGGAAGCTTGCAATGCTACAAAAATATTATTATTAATCAGTTACTGCATTAAACATTCTGATCCTTTCTGTCCAATCTTTTTTCTTTGCGTCCCAAAACGTAGCAACATAAAGCACTTACTGTAAATAAGAATTTTTTTACTGTCAATGTATACTCAAAATGAATAACATTGTAAAACAATCCTGCTTTATCCTATGTTTATATGTAATGTTACATATATGTAACAATCAATTTAAAGATGTCACAAGGATCTAATAATAACAGTCAACAGATAAGTTTGTGCTAAGAAAGTAAAAAGCATATTAGTTGTTTATGCTGTTGTGTGGTTCTGGTTTGTTACAGGGAGTCCTTTTGGTCTGAACAACAGTGCTGGACTGAGACCGCTAAACCTGTTACAGGTAGGCCTCTCTCAGTCATTATAAGGAGCATGTTGATGGATTTTTCCTCACCCTTACCTTTGTTGCCACGTGATGTGTGAACCAGTTGCACAGATTAAACTTTCTTTTATTCCCTTCCATCTCATTGCATATGCAAAGCAGAAAGTACCATGCTTTTTACTAAAGTAACATTTTATACTCAATTGGAAAATATTATTGCTATTGTCTGACTGGAAGTGCTTAGTCTTTTCAGGGGGAATAGCAGTAAACTAGAAGAATCCCTCTTTTGAATCCAGTTTAGTTCTGACTATTTCTTTGTAGGAACAGTCTAAGTTGGGCTCCTTTTTAACTCTCCCATCTCCTTCTTCCTCCCTTTTCCATCACATGTACACTATTTCCCTTCCTCCCGTTCTGTCCTCCCATCCTCCATTCGTCCTCAACTCCTTGTGTTTTACTCCCCTACTTTTTTGTGTGCGTGTCGGTATGTCCATGTTATTCATCTCCAGATCCCCCCTGGTCCTTACATCCTTAACTCTCTGCAGCAGCAGCAGCTGTCCCAGTTCTCCCCACAGCAGAGTCAGTCAGCTACGTCCAGTCCTCAACAGCAGGGGGAGATGGTGAGACACTGATATTTAAACACGCACTGCCAGCAGTAAAGACTACACAGTCAAAGATGTGCAAAATATGTTGGCTAGAACCTGTGACTTCTACTACAATAGCAACATTTGAAACCAATTTCCAAACCAATTTCATCATGGTGGTGGCATCATGATGATGTGGGGATGCTGTTGTTGATCTGGATTGACGGGAGATGGATGAAGCTGAATACATGGGAATACGGGACAGGAACTTTTTAGAAGCTGTTTTGCAAAAGAAACCAACCTAAACATGCAGTCAGAGCAACAATTAAATGTTTGCAGAAATTATATTTATGTGACAGAATGACCCAGTCAAAGAAATATAACCATGAATCTATTTCAAGTCTCCATCCATTCTGACTGAGCTCAGGCTACTTGTCAAAGAATAATGGGCAAGAATGGTTTTCTCTAGACTGTTTGCAACACACATTTCAGCAACAAGGCGCTTCAAAGTGCTTTACATGATAAAACTTAACATACGTAAAAATTGTAGCTGTAGTTGCAAGAAAAATTTCATCTATGAGATATTGTTGTGGGAGCCTGGAATACAAATACACACCACACTTTTCAGATTATTTTTTAAAAGAAGAAAAAACCATTCCCATTTTCTTTCCATTTCACAATCCTCTGCCAAAGCATGAACTTTAGTTACCTGTTCATGCTTAAGTAAGGCATGCCCCACAGCATGATGCTGCCACCACCATGTTTCAGATTTTCAGATTGGGGACGTTATATTGACATTTTTTAAGTCTCTTTCTTCAACTTCACAGTTAGGCCTTATATTATGTCAGTCAGATAAAATATCAGGGAATATGTTGAAGGGAAAAGTTTTGTAAATACTTTTGTGAGGCACTGTATTATTATTTCTACTTGCACATCTCCTCTACGTTTGCTCTCTTTTTGTAAAACACACATGTTTGTGATTGTACAGGTTTGTCTCTGTTGTCAGCTGCATGTAATTTTACCTGCTATCTGTCGTTTCAGAGCGACCAAGGATCCGATCAGAGTTTAGGAAACCAGCAGACGGCTGTCATCAATCTCGGGGTTGGAAGCTTCATGTCTCCACAGACAGCAGGTAGGAGCCACACCGACTCACCAACACAGCAGCACACACTTCTTCTACTCTCAATCACTATGTTAACCTGCTTCCACACAGATGACACCATCACACTCACCACTATGAATCAGACATGATGTGTTATTGTTTTTATGATTGTATTTACTGCTCATAATATGTAAATAACCATGATCATTTTGTTGAAGTTAGTTATTGTTCTTCTCTTAGAGGAACGTGTAAAACTGGCAGGAGAGACTCAACTTCCCCCTCTTCTCTGCTACATTCTCTCTTTTTTTTCATTCCTCCCTGTTATTTTATTTGATTTTTTTTGCCTCCACACTTTTCCCCCGTTCTGTATTGCCCTCCTTCCTCTCAAATCACTCTGTTCCTTTACGCCTTAACTCCCCACCCAATTCATGCTATTTGCCCATAATCCATGCACATGGTAATTTTTAATGTGCTACTGGATTCCCTCCAATGTTCCACCTTTTTGCCCTCTTGTTTCATCTGTCTGTGTGGTACTTTAACTGAAACTGCACTCTCTCCCCTCCTCATCCTCACCAATGTTTTCCTCTTTGTGCCTATTCTCTCCTCACACTTCACCCCCATGTCTCTTTCTGACCTCCTTCTCATCATCACCCATTTCCTACTTGGGGTTCCCCATTCTTCCCATTCCTCCTCCTCCCCCTCCCCTTAGTGCTGTCCCAGTTGGGCTGTGGGCTGGACGGGTCTGGGCCCCCGCTGCCTTCTCCAAGGCTTCAGCAGCAGCACCAGCCACAGATTCAAGTAATACAGCAACATTAACATTCATATACACTCAGAGAGGTTTGTAGGAAGCGAACACAGAGACAGGAGCAAGCAGCCAACTGTCTGTGGCTTTATTCACCAGGCAGCTGTTTGTTTTGCTGTTCTGTAAACTTTGAGGAAATAAGAGAACACATGATTTTTTTTAATGTTTCACATTCTAAAGCAGGCAATTTGTTTCTTTTTTTTTTCAATTGTTTTGCATAGAGTGCATTGAAAACGTATTCATACTCCTTAGAATTTCTTGACATTTTGTCACGTTAGAACCACAAAAGCCCAACACAAACTAGTGCATAATCACAAACAGATATATTGTTTTCGAATTTTGGCACAAATAAAAATCTGAAAAGTCTGGCATGCATTTATTTTCAGACTCCTTTCCTCTGACATCTCTTAATAAAATTCAGTTCAGCCTGTAGTTTGAGGAGTTACTTGTGTTGTAAATGGTCTACTGAAATCCAGCTGGTTTTTAAAGACCTTAAAAGTTGGAAAGCATTAGCAAACAAAAAGCCTTATGAAAACCAACAACTGTTCAATCCGTCATCTTGAAATAAAATGTGTATGAAACAACTACAACCCTACCAAGATGTGACGATCCACCTGACTGTCAGGCCAGGAAAGGACAGTGTTAAAACTACAAGCAGCCAACAGCACTGTTCTGATCTAGAGTTCACATGAGACAGTATGTTGACAGGACCCATCCACTCCACAAATCTGGTGTTTGGAAGAGCTGCAAGAAAAACATTGTTGAAAGAAGCCAAAAGAAGTCTGTTTAATGTTTGCCTCAAGCTATGTAGGGAATACAATTTGTATGTGAAAGAAGGTGTTCTGGCCAAATAAGACAAAAATTACAATGTCTTTCCTTTATTAAAGACAGAGTTGATTGGAAAATGATACTAAATGCAGGAAAATCTGTTTGAAAATGAAAAATGTTTGATACCTTGGCTTTACCGGATTGTACATTTATGTATGTAAATTGGTGGTAAAAAAATAACTAAGCTGAAATAACACAGTCGGAACAGAAAACTGCAGTGAAATAACAAAGTACAGAGCTTCATCAAACCGAGAATCTGTTGCCAGATTTAAAATTTGCTGTTTAAAAAATGCTTCCCTTATAATCTGACTGAGCTTTATCTGTTTTACATAACAGAGTGAGCAAAAAATAAATTTTTCTGAATGCGCAAAGCTGGCAGAAGCATACACATAAACCATGGGGCTGTAACTGCAACGAAAGGTGGTTTGACAAAGTGTTGAATCGACGGGAGCGTGTGCTTGCCAGACTTTTCAGATTTTTATTGGTGAAAAATGTTAAAAATCAAGAATCATTTTCCTTCCACTTTACATTTAATGCCTACGCCTGACGTGTCAAGCTCAATGCTTGTAATATGTGGCCCACAATACAATATAACATGGGGTGCAAGATGATATCATAAAATTATTATTTACAGCCTTCCTGTATTGTACTTAAACCAAATATACCACATGGTCCATAATTCACTACAACAGCTAGTTACTCGATGGGGTGCACATAAGTGCTGCTTGTTGGAACGCCAGAGGAAGAAAACAGTGATACTTCCCACTTTACCAAACAATGACTAAGTCAGCCCTACTCCGTCCTCAAGTGAGGAGCGAGTTCATACCTTCTTTGCTGATCTAAGCAAAGAAAAAAAAACCTGGAATCGTTTTACAATCCATGAAAAATGCATTTACAAACATCCAGATGGATTTTATAGAACTGCAGAGTGCCAGCACTATCAAAACCAAACAGGTAATAAAATTCTGCTGTAACTATCGTGTGCTTTACATCAAAGTTCGGTTGAAAAGAAAAATAGCAAAAGTTCACCTAAAACAGAATACCTTTTCAAAGCACTAAGTACATTTAGAATTTGATAACACCTAAATGTTAACAGAACAAGTTACATATCGCATTTTAGTCCAAAAGACGCACGAAACATTAAGCACTAGATTTTTTGGGGTGTGTTCTTTCCTGGTAATTTTCATCCAAACATTCTCAACTTAATATGTTTTAGATCTTTCTGCTGTGCTTTGTTTTGGGGTTTCTCCCAACAACCCACATATGTCAAAGCTTATGGCACTTCCAATGGCAGCAACTAACAGCGTGTCAGACCAGAAGGCAGGCATGGTCTAAAACAGCATTTAGCAGTGAGATGTTCAGTTCATCTGTGCTGGCGCAAAACTGTTGAAAGGTTCCTGTGATCATAGGCTGATAGGCTGCAGGCATGAATGGAAGGGTTTTCCTCTCTCTCGGTTGCTGGGCTGCATGTTTGTCTTCACTGAGATCACAGCCAATAATGTGCATCTCCAGACACAACTGGTGCTGCTTGACTGCATCCTGCCTCACTCCCAACACTTCCTCTCCCTCCCTTCTGAAAACCATTAACCTCTCTTCTGTATTTCTCCGCACACTCCTCTTGTATGTTGTGCAAACCGGCCTTTAAGTCAGCTTCACTAACCCTCGCTAACATGGCACAAAGCATATTAGAGACGATTCAGTTTCAAGTGAGGGAGGCTGCTTCGCGTCAGGGGCAGTTAAAGTGTTAACCAATGCCAGACATGTAGATTAAGAAGCTCTCACTTTTTGTGATTATTCAGCTTAAAAACAGTGAGACTTTTCTGATTTGTTTGTTTACTTTTTTATTGAACAGTTGCAATTCTTGCAGCACCAAATGCAGCAGCAGCAAATGGCTATGGGAGCAGCGGTTCCTCAGGTGGGAGCGCCACGGCAACATACCGGCAGTCAGCCAAGAAGTAAGAGGAAGAGGAGCACGCCACAGCCCCTCCCAAAGTCATAGCAGACAGAAGTCACACTAAACCCCCAGCCCTACACACACACACAAGGACATGAATGATCTATACTGTGCTGTTTGTCTGCCTCACTTTTAAGACAGCAGACAAAAGACTTGTTTATGCTTTTTCTATCTGATAAATTTGTATGTATTGGTTCTCAGAAGTTTTGGAAAGCCAAAACGTCCACTGTGGAGGATCAGGTTTTTACAACAGGGACTACTTTTCAAGTGAGATGGTCCAGAAGAAGGTGGGTCTGGTAAGCAACGGGCATCCGTGGTTACAATGTCCTGTTAGGAAGACATTTTTTTTTGTGAGGACTGAGAGGAGCCCGGATGCACATTCTCAGGAGGATTTTGCACGGGGCCGCCTGATCCTCCTGCCTCTGCTTTGTTGACCCTCCAATTCCCCTATCCCAAAATAAAAAACCCCAGTAGATACTGCCCTTTAAGCACAGATACAAGCTGAGCTTATATTGACACCAAATCCTCCATGTAACCATGACGACTTTGTGAGAATGCAAACCTGATCTTGGGAGTATTGCCTGGGGGCAGCTGTCTACCTCTCAGTCTGTTGGAAGTGTTTCTTCTGTTAGCGGTTCCAGCAAACAGGACTCAAGATCAACATGCAAGACAAGGTGTACTTTTTGTACAGCATATTTTGAAAAAGGTGTCACCTTTTAATAAGTCCAGGAGCCATGAGCATATTCTTTACATGACATCAGCTGAGCGTGCGCGAGGCATTTCTGGACACTGAGAAATAATTTTTTAAGCAGCCTTTGTCATCAGTTTTATTGTTATTAAAAAAAGAATATATATTGACAGTGGAAAATACAGCTTTTAGATATAAAACGTTGTCTTGACTGTTTTTATTTTGCTGTCTTCACACTGTCTAGAACCTTGTCGATGAGTTTGTGGATCTCTCTCTGCCGGGCTGTTGCTCGGGTGATGCAGTCCTGCAGCTTCTCTCTTGAAAGTGATGATCCACCTGAGCCACAAAAGGTGTTGATTAGCTTTTTTATATGTCCTTTCATCTTTATAAAACCTTGAGATGCATATTTTTTTATGTAAAAATTCTAGATTCGCTCACTATAAATTGATGATAAATATTTTTACATCAGGCAGGCTTTGAAACATGTTGTCTACAACAGGAAGTAGGAAACAAAAAAGCAAGAATAGGACAGAACAGAATGAATGATGAGAAAAGAAGGAAGCAATAGAGGAGAGCCAAAGGACACAAAATATGGAGAGAAGCAGAACAAGAGCAGAGGTAAAGAAAGAAGGTTGGATACAGTAAAAGTGAAAGGAACAAATAAGTAAATGAAGGACAGAAAAGAATAGAATAGAATAGAATTCAAGGGGAAGTAGGGGAAGTAAAGAAGTATTGGAGGACACCAAAATTAAGAGAATGCAATGGGGCTTAAAGTCTGAAAAAACAAATATTTTTCCAAGCTCAATTTTTTTATTCCATTCTCAACCAGACAAATATTGAGTTCAGATGTAAAATTTTAGGTGAACAACAATTATACTTCATTTTTGAAAAAAAAAACAGTCATAACATTCTTGAACTGAGCAGCATTTCTATTCCCAGTCCTGTATGTTGAAAGAGTCCCTGCAGGCTGCATCTCACCTGGTTTATGTACAGAACAGAGACGACCCTCCTCATCTGTGACCACAGTGAGGTGAGCGGTTGACAGACTCTCCTCCTCAGCTGTGGGGTCTACAATCAGGATAGAGCTGAGCAGAGGGAGCCAGGAGGTGCAAAATAGACATGGGATGTAACAGAATCAAAGATCACATATTTAAAAAGAAAAAAATTGAAATCACAAATTTTTAACTTAGCATTCCTGCAGTTCCAAATATTGTAAATAAGATATCAAAGAAAACTGGAGTGGCCAGTTTTTGTCCCATAAGGGTAAAGCTGTTTTAAAAGTGCTGTTAAGATAGAATGGAAACATATAGCACCACTAATTAGTAAGCTATGTATTAGCTGGGTATAGCAATGTTAGCTTGCCATGAAGTAACTCTTCATGAAGTAACATGTTACTCTTCATGTTACTTCATGAAGAGCAGAATGGGAAATGGTATATTTTTCTCAAGGACCTGTGAAGTACAACAACATTTTTATTTAAAGTGTCAAAATAGTTTTTCTATTATGCAAAACAAGATAACTATAGTATCTAACTATGTTAGAATAGAACCAGCAAAATATATTTCCTATTTTAATTAGTATCAATTTGATTATGTTATTAATGTTCTTATTTGTTTACATACATACCACCAAACTGGTGTTTTCTCTTTAGACCATCATGTGTATTGGTTATTCTTCTCATATGGGATTACAATTTATGTAAATTATGGACAAAAAAAAGTTTTTTACTAGACAAGCTTACTCATCAAAGACGCAAAAGGAAGCACTGGCGGGATGTTTGTGAATACGAAGCCTTTGTCGCTTTTCCAAATTCACCTCTGGTGAACATGTCTCTTTGTTCACGGTGACTTCTGGGAGCTGTGCTGTAACAAGAGCAGGAAAGGTTTAGTCAAAGGCTCAGACAATTCACTACATAAAATCATTTGAAAAAAAGCCAGCAGCACTGTATGACAGGCAGGTATAAAGTTAGTTTTATAGATGATGTGCCAGATAGATGAAATAAATTATTTTTTAAAGAGATGGATGAATTATGTTGTGCCTTGCTGATACTAAAGTTTTCTCTGATTGGTCAATTACGATTGGTTGATGTGTTTATGTACTAAAATAGAACGTTTTTAGTTTTGATCAATGGAAAATCAGCTGATTATGATCCCTGTCCAACTGATTGGTGCATCTCAAGCATTCTTTCTTTATTTTAGTTCCCTCCAGTGAAGTTGATGTAGAATCACATACTGTTCTTCAGGGCAGCCAGCAGGGCGATAATACAAGCGTCCAGAATGTTCCCGTCATAGTCGAGACACATAATGTCACAGTAGAGCACCCAACAAAGCTGCAACAACAACAAAAAAATCATTATTAATGATTTATCACATAAAACAATTAGCACAAGTGTGCTCATATTTCTCAAGCTACCTTTCCTCTGTCGACGCATAAGTCCTCTGCTTTGATCACCTCAGAGCTGCGGCGCACACACATCACAGATTAGTGAAAACACAGACAAGCGTTTAGGCAGTGAACACACACACACAGTTGTGACATGTTGGTCACACCTTTCAATAACGTCAGCAATAAACTGGCTGGCAGCCTGGGCCTGTTCTCCTGGTGGACCCGGCCGAAAGCGGGACGAACACAGAGGAGGCAAATCCACGTTGGGCACTGAACATAAACATGTAAGGTTCATTAAAAACCTTGTTAGTAGTATTACAAAGGGATTTTCTACATGAGAGTATGTGATACTTGCCAATGTAACCTTTACCAGGGGCATCTGCTGTGGGGTTAGCCAGCTCCTGCACAAAAACAAGTTGTGAGATCTTTTAATGAGAAACTAATGGAAAATTTAGAACCAAGATGGTCGGACTTGATTTTTAAACTTTATTTAAATTGTGGTCAATTTCTTCACCAAAAATGTACTGTATGGTAATAAAAACACAGCTGGATAGTGAAGAATGTATCTCCACTGCAGAGATTCTGAAAATACATTGTTAAAAGCACACTAAAGTAAAAACCTCATTCTTTGAATGTGTTTTAGTTGATGACAGCGGTGAAAAAAAAAGTAAAGCCTTTCAGCCGGCATTAGTAAACACTGTGGTGGATAAAAAATTTGACAGATCTTAATATAGATTCTGAAAGATTCAAGTTGCAAGTGTGTTCAACTGTAAGCATCTAATTCAGAGTTTGGCTCCAATGAGTGGTGAAAGAGACTGACATGGATAGCAATGCAAATGTTTATTTTTAGTATTTTAACTGACACATTGTTTTACTGTTTGAATTTTTCTATCCGACTTGTTTTTGTTCATACTACCAACTCATAAAACAAGTAAATTATTTGTTTTACTTGTATTAGATGGTCAAAGTCTGTTAATTAAGTGAATCAGTCTGACGTCAGAAATTGATTAAATGACAATTTTCAGGGTTTTTTTTATTTTTTTATTCTTATTGTCATTAAAAATAATTTTGAAGTCATAAGCTTAGCAGTAAACATAGGGGAGGAAAATGGTAGGGTTGGACTCGTTCTATGATAATAATTTTAGGCATAACCATGCCCTCACCGTCTTCACAACAAACGTCAAATGTTTTATTGTTGTCAATTTTTTCTGAAAGTCATGTTGTGTTCTCATTTTAGCTCAGACTTTTAGCTGAGCAAAAAAGAATAGCAGAAAACATAAATGCCTGTACTTAAAAGATCATTTGGCCCATGTCTGTTGTGATGTCACCAGACGCATGGTCATGTTGAAGCTCGGAAATATTTATTTTTATCATAGATCTACAAAATTTCCAAACAAATAAAAAAAGCTAACCATGAAGTCCTGTTCTGTTGTTGACAAACTTTCCCTAAGGTGAGCTGGACTGATGTTACAGATCAAGTCTAGATGCTACCATTAAAAATACTTTTTTTTTTAAAGAAAATAAATTGTAAAACTCGGAAGTGTTGTGTCTGTACCGCTTTGATTCCGCAGATAATCGTTGTGTTTCCTATCTTCACCAATGCCGAACCATCTGCTGTGGATATGGATCCTGAAATAAAAGCGAAATATAGAATGTGCTCCCAAAATATTCCCTTAGGCTTATATATTAGTAAAAGTGGGTCAAAACCAGCAGCTCGTCTTACCAATGTTCAGTGTTGTGGTTCTGAATTCAGACAGCTCCCGTCCATCAGGTCGACAGTTTTCTTTCTGGATCGGAAACAATTACAGATTGAGTTTTCACATGAAATTTGTTCATGTGAAAATTCAATTTATTGAATCAGAAGATCGGTGACAATCATGAACTGAACATGGAACATTTCACAAACCAAAAAGCTTCTGTGATACTCCAGAGGTTCCGCAATCCTATAGGTAAGATGGAAACAACATAACAAAAACATCACTACTCCGTACATGCATTAAACTATATCAATAAAATGAAGTGGAGAGGCAATGAAAAACTGACAGAAGCTCCTCGTGTTCTATATTTATCTAAGAATCAGACGACGAACACATTTAATTTGCCGCTGTTTTTAAATAATTTCATACGCAAAAAGAAGCTAGAATAAAAGAGTTGCATTTGTAAATAAAAATGAAATATTTGAACAATCTTACTTGAACCCAGTCGCCATGATGTTTTGGTTAACCACGTGGGTTTATACTACGGTGGCCGGTTGGAGGAAGAGCACTTAAAAAAAAAAAAAAGAAAGAAAGAAAGTGGGCTAATGGTGCAAGTGCTCTCCACTGAATGTATTTACAAACAAGAATTGGGTGCGCAAGTTTGGGTTACTTCTGACTATAACTGAATGGAGGGGAAGATTGAGCACGATTCTCTAACAAAATGTTTAATTAATCTCTTGCTAAAGGTGCACTCATTCTGAAAAAATAAATTGCATTGTAATGAGATAAATTAAACAAGAATTACACTCTCCAAGAATTGCGCTCAGCAGTAAAAGCTGTATTGCCTTAAAGCAATTACCGTATAAATAATTGCCGTCGTTTCCACCTTTTACCAGTAGGTGGTAGTGTTTCGTGACTGCTGCCTGTCTAGGAGCGACGCGGTTCCTTCTTGTCTCAAACTGATGATGTGTCGAGAAACAACAGCGACTTCCGTGTCGCCGCTGTGTTCAGTTGTGATTGGAAGCAGAGTTCATCTGTCCACAGAATATTGGACGTATGACGAGTTGTTCATCGTTTTCACTGTGAACGACTTATTGTAAGCTTGCGTTTTCATGTAGGTAGGTTGAAACTGGAGCACCGGCTGCAAGGTTTCAATTCAAATATCAAGGAAACAAGCTAGCCTTTCAGCTAGCCACCTGTCCAGGTGGCCTGTCAAAGGCTGCTTTAAGGAAAATGGATATCCTCTGTGATATAGTCCAAGTTCTTTTTGCTTTGGCAGCTCTCGGTTTGATTGTGGTGAGTAATATTTGACGTTGATGCGGTTGAACATGTCAAGAATTTATTGATTAAAATGTGATGCAAGAAGCTGGCTACAGTCTTACAGTCTTTGTACTTTTAATTGACAGTCTTGGGCAAAATGAAGACTGACTTAACCTTTTCAGTTTATAATGTACAATGAGTCCAGGTCATGAGGAGTGACTTGTAATGAAGCTGGTTAGAAATCAGTGTTTTAGCCCTGTAAGCATAATTACTGCAGCCTTACGGTTAGATCGAGTCAGCAAGTGTTAATATGGACAGAACACATGATGCCACTCCACCACTGTGATTGAATTGGAAGAGGATTATGACTGCTTTAAATTGTGTTTAGTTGAACATGTATTTTTCCTTTATCAACTATAGTTTTTGCCAAGATTGGATCAAGTTTAACTCTCAATTTGTTTTCTTTTTTACCCATTTTATATTGAGCACACACAACATACCATAAGGCATACTCATAAGCTGAGCTTAGCAGGGTTTGCTAAGTATTTAGTCAAATGTTATACAAAGCCTACCTAGAAGTCATAAATGTTTCAAACCAACAAATAAGATTAAAATAAACTTATAATGTATTGTTTAAAAAATGTCCAGTCTGTATAATGTAACAATATTGTTTGCCTTAATATGAAGAAAATCCTCAAACATTATATTGCTGTTCTCAGAACACATGGTAACTTCAAACGTATGTGTACAAAACATGTAATGGAAGGCATGTTGCTAACATAAGATGAGATTCATTACCATATTTATCCCAATTTAGTTGCTTGTAGTCGCACATCTGACTGCAGGGATGGTGAACCTGACTTGCCACGAGAATGAGAAATACTTCCTCACAGCCACAGGAGAGCGCAAACCCTTCCCGAGTCTGCATGATCCATTTTCCAGAGAGCTTTCTGTGGTGATACCTGCCTACAACGAGGAGCTCCGAAGTGAGTTATCCCTGCTTTTCTGTCAGGGACTGTTTCTGCAGTAGCAAAATAAATAAATTGAGGAAGTAGTCTTTAATGTGATTTATAATTTCAATGAAATCTAAATCATTAAACCGAATAGCTGGCCTTCACTAACAACTGGGAAACTCCCAATAATGCATCAGACTTCATCAGCTAGGTTTCATGTCATGGAAAACTGAAAGGTCTTGCATCTTTCTTTGATTTCAGTGCCTGTGATGCTTGATGAAGCAATGCAGTACTTGGAAAATAGACAAGTGAGTAAAAATATGAACATATGAAAAGTCTTGTTGTACTTACTAACATGTAATGTGCAAGTTTTATGGCAGCACCATTCTTTTATTCTGTGCTTAGTTTTTGATACACATTTTTTTTCATGCATCTTACATGGGTCAGTAGACCAATTTAATTGTTCTACTCAGCATTCTATGTTAGTACAATTTTTTTTCATTTCTCATAAGAAAACAGTTTATTTAAAAGATTCAGAGACTTTTTGTAGATTATAACTTACAAAGAGTTCTAAGAGTAGGAGAGCATCTTCTAAAAGCTCTCATTTCAGGATGTGGGCTTTATTTCCAACGGATACCCCTAGGTGGCAGCATTAGTCCGAATAAAAGCATCGTCGTGAAAATCCCTCTTATTATCTCACTGCAGAAACAAAACCCCTCTTTCACCTATGAGGTCATTGTGGTCGATGATGGCAGCAGAGACAAAACCACAGAGGTAATGGTTTGAATCATATTTTTTAATATGCTCCCATGAGTTCTGCTCTACTTTGCTCAGTGATGTCGTTTAAAGCGGGGAGGTTTTTGTGATGCTCTGCCAGGTTGCTTTGCGTTATACCAACAAATACAGTGCAGATAAAGTGAGGGTCCTGACACTGGTGAAGAACAGGGGGAAAGGAGGAGCTGTGAGAATGGTGAGACTGTGGGCTGCAGATTTGTTTTTATTTTTTATTTTTCTGAAGTAACTGACATGGTTTGATTTTGCGTTGCTATTACTAATGTTGGAGTCTCTCTGCTGCTCCTAAAGGGAACTCTGAGCTCCAGAGGGAAACTCATACTGATGGCAGATGCTGATGGAGCCACAAAGTTTTCTGATCTTGAGAAAGTGGAGGCTGGACTGAAAGACCTCAACACCGGACCAGTTGGGTTTTTATTTTACGTGTCCTATACAGTTTCTTATAAAATGTACAGTACTGTGTTTTTATCAGTTGTCCTCCAGACTTTTTAAAGTTACTCAATGTTTCTCTTTGAATTCTGGCTCTTTTCCATATATTATATAGCACATGCTTAAAAAGACATGGCAGTGGACAAGTAAAGTGTGAAATATGTTTTTCAACCATAAATTTTTATTTATTTTTTTTACATTTTTTTTTCTCCTTTATTTAACCAGGTAAACCCCGTTGAGATCTAGATCTCATTTTGAAGAGGGACCTGGGCAAAAAAATTTGCAATACATAGCAACTTGGTTACAAGATAAAAACTCATAATTTTTTCCATCAAATCAATACCATGTAAAAGTAATGTCCTCAGTTCAAAATAGGTAAAACATGAGAAGTACTATCATCTACTGCATGTCTCATTATCAGCCAACAAATAAGAATCACCTCATTGGTTCTAAAATTATTAATATGTTTCTGGGTATTTCTCCAGAAAGTGATTGGTAATGTAAATACAGAAATTTTCAGCTTAATCTAATCTGTAAACCTCTTTAGTGTGGATGTTACAGAATTAAGAAAACTGAATGTATTGTATTGTCCGTATCAGTGGGAGAAGTCTAAAGCAAAATCAAAGAGTAACATTAAGAACAACTGTTTATTATGACACATCTGTGGTTCAGAAAAACCAGCAGAAATTACCCTAATTGTTAATATAAGATGCTAAAAGCAGTTTGAAATGTGAACGCCGTAACCTTTGTTTAAAATCTTATTTTCAGATAGTGCTCCATTGCACACAATGTGATGTCACCTCTGCTCTTAACATAAATATATGACCTCTAATGGCAGGTAGACTGGAATAAATGTTTGAAATGCTGTTCTTCTATCACTGCATATTAAAGCTCTTCAGAAGCAACTAAAATCAGTGCTGGCGGGTCACGTTTTTACAAAAGCGGATATGAGAAAATGGCCACAGTGGTTATTCTGTGGCCGTTCCTTCAGTTCAGACTTGAATTGTTTCATAAACAAATAAAAGTAATACTCAGAAAATAGTCATGTACCACACCTAAAATGAGTGGAAAGAAAAAGTGAAACAAAGGTTTTAAGAAGACACTCGAAAAACACGGATTATTTACGCCGTTTCTTTCCTGCAGGAAAACCTGGCCATTTTGTGTGGCTCCAGAGCTCACCTAGAAAAAGACTCCGTAGCTCAGGTAAAATCTTTTGTCTTCTTAAAGAGGGAAAAACCCCCAACAAATTATGTCTATTTTGAGCAATGAATTGCCAGTTTTGTATTTCTTCAGCGATCCGTGTTTCGTACATTCCTAATGTATGGCTTCCACTTCCTGGTGTGGTTCTTCTGTGTGAGGGGAATCAAAGACACACAATGTGGCTTCAAGCTTTTCACGCGGGAAGCTGCTCTCAAGACCTTTTCCTCTCTCCATGTAGAGCGATGGTAAGAAACTGCCAATCCAATATATCACGTAGTGATCCAACTGTAGTGTGTCAGAATGGAAATCTGTACATGGTTAGGGTCATTAACTTTTATTTATAAATGCTCGGTAAGAAAGGAAAGGTTTTTGACAAGTTTTTCAAACTACTAATTAATTATAAAGGAATTATTTAAAGTGAGAAGTCGATATTCAGTGCAGTGTTGAAGTCCTTCAATCCCTGGAAGCATTTTCAAATTTTGTTATTGTATAATTACAAACTTAATTTGTAATTCAATGTGTGTTATAGTGATTTGATATAATTAGATCATTAAAATAAAATCTCAGTAGAATATATAAAACGGAGTCATCAATAGAACTGTTATTATTCTTCCTCTCTTTTAAAATTTTATTTAGCTGGTGTGAAACCTGGATTTATTGCTGAAGACCTGCTCTGTATCTGTCTTTGCTTTCTCAGGGCTTTTGACGTGGAGCTCCTGTACATTGCCCAGTGTTTTAAAATCCCCATAGCAGAAGTGGCGGTGAACTGGACAGAAATAGAAGGTTGGTTTTTTTATGAATATTTGATCTTCACCCTTTACCTCTTGTTTGTCCCCAAACTGAATTCCTTTGCAGTTTTTTTTTAATACAAGTTAGCTACTTTTTCTTTTGTCAGTCATTTTTAATTGCCTGCAAACCACCACAGTTTTACTGTTTGACTTTAAAGAACTTCTGTTGAAAGTGCAGACTTGATTTTTCCTCTTTAGGGTCCAAACTGGTCCCATTTTGGAGCTGGCTGCAGATGGGACGGGATCTGATTTTCATTCGCCTGCGCTACTTCACCGGAGCCTGGAAACTGCATTCGCCACATAAGACTGATTAGCCAAAAGGACAAGCCATTGTGTCACAGAGACGACCTGTTATAGGACCATGGAGCCTTACAGTGAACATGGGGGGGAGTACTGTGTCTGTGGTTCAACGTAATCATCAGAAAAAGCAAAGCTTAAATCAATTTTCCATCCGAACATTATTGGAAATGAAATAATGACACAGTTGTGGATTCTTGGTGGTTCTGCCTTTTTTTGTGGATGCTGGCTTTTTATTGGCCGCTGTTACACGCGTTTCTGTTGCCACAGTAAACAGGATGTCTGACTGATCCTGTACTGTTGTCTCCTGAGGTTTATATTATCCTCAGTCAGCTAAGAATGTAAGAGTTGCATGTAAAAAAATGTGCGAAGAACCTGATCATGTGGAGTGTCTGTCAAAAGAACAAATGTGGTTGATAGGCTGAATGACTTGAAACATAATTAAACAGAAAATAACAGAACAGAGATTGATTTTATTGTCAGTATTTTTTTTTCCGGCCCATTAGTGGCCAGCCTTAATAAATGTATCAATTTTTGTTTTTAATAATTTTCCAACAAAGATGGACTTCAGATTTAAATCTTAAAAATTTGTACATTCATTGCATTTGTCATTTAAGACAAAATAAAACACCACTTTGCGCCAAAAGATATTTTCTTTCTTCGGCCATTTCCACAGTCTGGGTTATATCAGTATATAACAATTCATTAACAGTAAACTGCAAAAATCCGTGTCAGACAATCCCTTTTAAAACTCTAAGACCACAAAGTTCTTATTAGAAAGAAAACAGAACCTAGAGTTACACATGTGTCCAGGACATGGACTACAGCTGTCGCCTGTCTTTGCAATAAGCCACACCTTTACCAGAGATGATGTCAAGAGTATATCCTTGGCTATGGAGAAAAAGAACTGGAGCCTCTTCTCATAGTCTGAAAGGAAGAGTTCATTGTGAAGCTTCTACAATCAGAAATAATCTGGAACGTCAAGTAATCTGCTGGTGTTTGGTCACCGATTACTGTGTTTTATGAAATCATGTCATCTTGACATAAAATCTGGATGACAAGGTTTCTTTTCTTTTTGCTTTTGAATTCTGACAAGTCAGAAATTCTTTGAAAAAGAAACTGCTCAACTCAATCACTTGGTCTGGTTGGCATTAAATTGGCCTCTGATAATACAGCAAAGAATCTCTGTTATCTCTGACCAGGACATGTCATTTAAATCCCCTATTAAACTGGTTTCTATGATTTTCTTCTTTCATCTCTAGGATATTGACAACATTATGATACTCTTAACCCTTTG
Organism: Xiphophorus maculatus; assembly: GCF_002775205.1. Taxonomy (NCBI): domain Eukaryota; kingdom Metazoa; phylum Chordata; class Actinopteri; order Cyprinodontiformes; family Poeciliidae; genus Xiphophorus; species Xiphophorus maculatus. The sequence goes on from NC_036453.1 coordinate 29,799,751, forward strand.
GTCCCAAGAGTCTCTTGAAACCAATGATTGCCCCTAAATTGGGGGGGGTTAGGAAAGATGATAATCAACCTTCATCATACAACAGAAATCTGATTATTCCAAATGTTCCCAATTCCCTGTCAGTCTACAGGTTTACTGCTTGTTCCTGGAATTTCTAAAAGTAGAAGGGGAGGCAGATATTTTGGTTATCAGGCTCCTCTTCTGTCGAACCAGCTCCCAGTTTTAATTGTGAGGGAGACACCCTTTCTTCCTTTATGATGAGGATCAAAATGTTCTGTTTTTGATAAAGCCTATAGTTCGAGCAGCTTAGGTAATCCTGACATTACGTTGCTATGGCTAAGGCTGCTGGAGGACATTATGACCCCTTCTCTTTGCTCTGATATGTTCTCATTCCACTTTTGCATTATATGCTGTTATTTCGACTTTTACCTCTATGTTCATTTTTACTCTTCAAAGAAGTTACCCCTGGTCTTTTGCTTTATTTAACTAAATTGAGATGTACTCTTTTGTTCAGAATGGCATGAACTGTGTACCTATAACCCCAGAGCAACATTTATCTAATCTGACTTATTCGCATTTTAATTTTACTAAATATCTAATTAGGTTCTATGTTTTATCTATGAGTGTCTAAGTATTTTTATTTATCTAATTAAAAACAAAAAGGAACCTTTGAATTCTAGATGACTATCCCTACTCCTATTTGTTGGTTTACATCATGCACAGGTTGACATTTTGTGGAAAATGTCCAGAGATGGTAGCTTCTTTTTTCTAAAATGAACCTTATTAGTGCTGTTTTCTTCCTGAACTCGAGTCCCGTTGATGCGCATGTCTCTGGGGCCTCACGGGGCCCCAGGGAGCGCATCCTGTTTGTGTCCTCCCTGTCTGCACTCTTACAGCCAGACAAGACACAGAGGCGGTGAATCATCATCATCTGCACAGCTCTTGCTTCCTGTCTCCGGAATCAGCTCTTTTGTGAAAGAAAAAAAAACAACACATTTTTTCCGTGGGACGCCTCTGCTTCCCTGTGTTGAGACTTTGGAAACACCGGCTTTTACTCAGGTCTCTGCGGTCCGCTGCTGATAGGGTTATTGGATGATTTACCTGACGGTTGGTGGAGGGGGGAATGAAGCTTTTTTTTTTTTTCTGAAAGGGTCTCCTGAGAGGTTTCACTTGGTGCTGGCAGTACCGTTACGTCCCGCAGCAGTTGCTGTAAACTGTGAAAATGTCAAACTTGTAGACTCACTGTCGCCAGCCGAGTCTGCGTCATTAACTGGACCGGTCACGGCACTCCCAATAAAAGAATCGTATCCATCCGCAATGAAAAAGACCTCTACGTGACTTCCAACGATGAGTGATCATGCAAACCTTGATTCAACAACGGAAAACTCAAATTTCACAGCGTGGAGGAATTTATGTAGCAGGAGGGCAGAAATGAGTCCCAGTTTTATCATTCCTTCACACCACAGGTGCAGTTTTTTGTCTGCATTATTATTATAAGTTAATGTTAAGCGAGAGCCTAATACGCAAATTGTCCCATGATGCTATAATTTCAGTTTTTTAGATAAAGAAATGAACATTTCAACTCATTTCTGTAGAAATAATCACAAATGTATTGTAGTTATAAGAGGTCCGATAACTAGAAGTACACTATAAATAGCTGATAAATAAGACAAACTATCGCTGGCTGTCCTGGGAAACTTGCTAAAATAGCCTGAAAGAGAACAGGTGTGATTCTAGTTCTCCATTAAGTATAATGTGATGAATGGGGAAACGTGCGCGCTGTGCGTGGCTCAGGTGGCACGGATGCACGGGCGCGCGCGGACAGGATCTGAAATCCCTGAAATCCTGGGAAAGTTCCAGGACGGTGGGGGGAGGCGGAGGGATCCAGCACACAGGCGCTGCGGTTCCAGCCAGGCTGACGCCGCCGAGGCTGTGTGGCGCTCGGCTGTGGCTGCTGGAGGAGCGGAGTCTCTGAGCTCCACGAAACCTGCGTCAAAACGAGATAACGTGGTCGCGTAGCACCGGAAGACACTGCCACCGGCATTTCATAATAAAATTACTGGACTGTGTTAGTCACCGTTTCAGCTGTGAGCATCGTTTAGTGAGCTGGAAACAAAAACAAACAAAAAAAAATATTCTGTGAATATGTATTCTCAATTTAAATATTGACTAGGGCTAATGTGTTCTTGTACATTTAAGTATTTCTCTTTGATAAACAATTCAAATGTATTTGTATAAAAAGAAAAAATACATAAAATTTACCCATGCGTATAGAACGAATTAATATTATATAATTAATTCATTCTATAAGCATTAGGTTATAAAACAAAAGTATGTTCATGAAGTCATCTAGAGCAGGATTGTCCAAAGTACAGCAGGTCCCTGACTGCAGTTTGAAAATGGTGCAAATTTGGCCCTCCATCTCATAGAGTGCAGATGGACACTTTTTGTAATTGTTTTAGGATAAGATTTCAATATCAAGTATATATCTTCTTAAACAAAAAATGCTAAGTACTCCACAAATGATTCTTCCTTTCCAGGCTACATCCACCAACCAGAGTTTCTCTCTGACACTTTTATTTTGAAACAGAACTAACTGGATGCACTTCTGTATTACTACTTTCTTTATTTTTCAACGTAAACACACGCTCCTAGACACAACCCACTCCGCACACACATGCACACACACTTGCAGACAGAAACACACCTTCACAACCTCAGCACACCGGCCTGACCCGCTGCAGACGCGGAAACCTCCACACACGCTTAACAGCCAGCGGTGCACTTGCTATGACATCACAGGTGAGAAATGAAATAACACACTATCTGAGAGGGTTATGAGTGTTTTTGTCATTTTACCGTTTGTTATGAATTTGCATCCGATGCAAAGCGCAAAGATTGTGATTGTCTTAGGAGTTGCGTAAGATGTTTACTCTGACAACTTTTATCCTGGTTGCTATTAAAATAACTTTCTCTTAACATACAACGTAATTAAAAATGTAAGATGTCAATTTTAGACTGTTTTGGATGAAAATGTTTTCATTTATTTCTAAAAGCGTTCCTGTGGTGACGACATGTTGTTAAGCATTATATATAAGACCTGAAGGAATGGCTACTTTATGTTTTCTTTTATGTTTTGTTTTTTTTATGTCACATTTTCCAGCGCAGAGTAAAGGTGTGTGTGCAGAAACCGGAATCTGCAGCGGCACAGAGACTGGATGCAGCGATAGTTAAAGGAAGCTGGCGTGTTTACTTTTTTGGGAAGGGGTGCACTGGTGATAAAGCATTAGGTAATTAGCCTATCTGAGGCTGCAGACTGAGTGACGCCAGGCTCCATAAAGCAGCGGCAGCAGCAGAGACGGACTGATGCAGCTTTGCTGTCATTGTAAGAAAGAAGAAAAAAATCCCTCCTCAGCTGTCTGCTTGTCTGCCATTCAGGGGCCACAGAACTGGTCACATTTCAACCAACAAGCACAAGTATGCAGATACGCAGATGTGCTGTCTTTTTGTTGAGATCTGCTCAAATGTGGATCTGTTCTTTAGTTTTTTTAAAAACACATTTTACCATAGTCACCTTTAAAATTAAGGTCCAAGTCATTCTAAGTCATCTTTTACATTTCCGTCTTTTTTTTTTTTTCTAAAGTTGCATCCAATGCACAAAAACCCCACAATATGCATAATGTGCAACAAAGCTGTAATCAGCATTGCAAGAATGAAGTGAAAATGCTGAGAGCCTGAACCACACAATGAGAAAAAAAAAACAAGCAGGCAAGTTATAATCTTCTCAGATAATTCCAGTGTAAATATTTTAGAGGCTGGACATCAAAGTGTCTCTCTTTGTACATCCGCACCTCGCTGTGGGCATTTGTGTAATACTCAGTGGCTATTTAGGCGGACAGAAAGATACAAACAGGGACTGTGTTTCTGTCTCCCTCCCTGTCTCGCTCTCCCCCTCCTGTTCTGTGATGTGTTCTGGCCAGACAGTAAGGCTCCTGGGCGTCAGTGGCATGATCATAGAAACAGAGGCCAGAAAGGACATTCCTCATTGTTGGTGGATCTAGAAATGAGCCTGGCCATCTTGGCTTTCTCTAACTGAGACAGTTTTGTTAAGCATTTAATGTTCCCCTTCTGAGAAAAATATGGTGTTGCATGTGGAAGACCACTGTGATACAGGCATGCTCTGTGTAGCCCTGCTGATTGAGCCTCCTTATTATGGAAATCCACCTACAATGCCCGTACAGACTGTTTTAACCTTTCCCATACTACTGAAGTGAAGGGAAAGTGATTTGTGATTTATTTTTCTCTTTTTACAATTAAGTAAAAGTCTGGAAAGTGTGACATCTATTAGCATCCAGTCCCTGCTACTCTGCTGCCTCAAAATAAATCTGTATCTAAATCTTTGATAATCTCAGAGAACTGTTCAATCCAACCTCAAAAGAGTGTTGCACAACTACAAAGTCTTAAAGACGTACTTATTCAGCTCAATTAAAAGGTCAGAAAAGGAGAGCATTGACCAGAGAAGCAGCCATGAGGCTTATGATAATTCTGGAAGAGCTGCAGAGATTCACAGCTCAGGTGGGAGAAACTGATGATAACTGTTAGCCATGCAAACCTGGTGTTTGCAGTGGAGTGTCAAGACAAAAGCCAGAGTTGAAAGACATAAGAAGGTAGGAGCAATCTTTAAAAGCAGACACAGCAAACATGTGGTAGAAGGTGCTCTGGTCAGAGAAACCAAAATGGAATTTTTTGACCTACATGCAAAACATAATGCTTGGGGAGGGAGGTTGAGAGGGAGTTATGGCCTTCTCCGCATCCAGGGATACGAGGTACTTGAACCATATTCATACTATTTTTGGCTCAGTTGATTTGCTCTCTTCATCTTGATAGGGCAGATGACTTACTAACTTGTACACTCCCTACTCAGATGTTGAAAATAATGAAATGGGGGGATTTCTCTCCAGGAAATCAAACTACTTTTGTTATTTTGTTCTTCCTAAAACATAAATTATTCAAATGAGAAAAACAACATCTTCTTTGTGCTTGGAGTTACAAAAGGTTTTGTTATTGTCACCGTTGATGCGTACAGTCTGTGCTGTCAAACAATCTGAGCTGCATGCAGACATCTGAGGAGAATCGTAGTGGAAAATAGCAGTCAGGTTCACATGACGAAATTTACACACAGACAGTAGAGCTGAGTCCGAGGTTTGAATTAGGTCCTGTTCACACCCCTCTCTATCAACAATGGCGGTGGCAGCATCATAAAGAACAGATGCTTTTCATCTGCATCCAGGAGAGCTAGTCGGAGTTGGATAAAGTCAGAAACTAGGTTTATTTATCAGAAGGGAAAAACTGCTCAACTTTACAAAAGTCAAGTCAAGTCAGAAGATTCACTTTACACTTGGGCAACAAATCTAAACTTGCAGCCAGAAATGACTTAGATTAAAGTTTATCCATGTGCTGCAAAGGTCAAGGTCAGTCAAAGACCAGACCTAAATCCAATTGAGAATTTGTGGCAAGACTTGGAATCAGATGTTTACATAACATTCTGTCAAATCCGACTGATCTAGAGATGTTTTTCAAAGAAGAATGAAAAATAAATTCTAGTCTCTAAATGAAGCATACCTAAAAATACCTGCAGCTGCAAGGCAGCGACAGGTGGTCCTACAGTGTCCACTCAGATGTGCTGAATATAAATGTGCGTCACATTTTTTCAAAGCATGAGTCACTTCTCTTCTACTTCACAAATACATCTCTTTGGCCTCACAATGTACAAACAGTGCTTCCAGTCACCTGAATTAGCAAAAATGTTCCTTAACTCAGTCTCTCCTCTCTCTTGCTAGATGATTGAAACCTGAGCTGGATGTCTGGCTGCGTGAGGAAAAGCTATCCCTGCAGGAGGTTTTGAATCCAAAGTTGCCGAATCCCATCTGTGCCAACACAGAGAAGGGATTTACGGTTTACACTGTGTTGGCTGAAGTCCAGCTCCTTCCCCCAGAGCTGCTTGGAAGTTACAGCAAAATACTAAAAGAAACATCTCTGTTTACTCATCACAATACCTCTTTCATCCTCTGTTTTTTTGCCTTGTGTCCTGGCTGCAAGTTATTTGTCTCTTCACTCCTTTGCCTCAAGGGAACGATTGCACTTCTAACTGGACCTAATCTCAGCCCATCCTACCAGCTATTTATCCATATCACAATGAACTCTTCTTCGTCGATTACATCCTTGTTCTCCTTCACCAGCCCTGCAGTTAAGCGTCTGCTCGGCTGGAAACAAGGAGATGAGGAGGAAAAGTGGGCAGAAAAGGCCGTGGATTCTCTGGTGAAGAAACTGAAGAAGAAAAAGGGAGCAATGGAGGAACTGGAGCGAGCCCTCAGCTGCCCTGGGCAGCCCAGTGAGTAGCACATTGACAAACACAGAAGAGCTTAGCCTATGGTGCTGCTTAAAGCAGCATTCATAGCTGATAAATGGAGTCACAAGACAATCCCGAGATGAGCTCAAGAAAATACGACCTTCATACTTTTATACTTGGTTTCATGATGCTTCTACCTGTAAAAACATAAAATCGAAAGAGATGTGCCCAAGTTTAGCTTGGAATATTTGCCAGAATAGTTTCATTTTATATTATTGTAATCCATTAACTCTTCTTGTATTAGTAAACCCACATGTTTGAAGTATATAATATTACAAACTTGACGTAATAATATGTAACACATAATGCACTGCCTACTGAGGCAGTTAAAATCCCAGTTCAGGACTTTTCTCTGTATTTCCTTAGCCTTTCTCTGTACATTACCTTCTGCAGAATAATATACATACAGAATTTTATCTCTTTTTTTTGTGAGAGCCTTGTGCCAGGTGGTTTTCTGAACCAGTGTTGCATCAGTTTGTATTAGTCTTTTGTTGGTTTGGTAGCAGCCAATGAGTGACAACCAGCCGCCAGGGGAGATGAACACTCCAGGTACAAGAAAGGGGTTGCCCAAAATTGCTGGTCAAACCCTGTCAGATAGTTCTCTTGGTATCATGTTATTTATAAAACAATTTATGATAGGAGAGCACATGTTTACATTTATTCACTTATATATAGTATTTCTTTATTTTTATGTCATTTTTTGTTTTCTTAATAGGGTGATACCAAGAAATTACTAGTTGTCCCAACCCTGCTAGAAATTTCAGAAATTTCTGAAGGTGCCTCTGTATAATCAGTTATAGGGAATTATGTTTAAAAATGTCCAACTCATTTCTAGTTCACAGTTTATATCATTAGGGCCAATAATTTGTCATGTTTCATAATAGACAACTGGATTAGAACCACAATCAATGGAAATTTAAAAGTAATACAAGGTGAACAACACATAATATGTAACTAATGATATATATATACTGTATATATATATATATATATATATATATATATATATATATATATATATATATATATATATATATATATATATATATATATATATATATACAATTTGAGCATTTTTATAAGTATGTAGCTAATTCATTTAAATACTTAATCACCAAGATAAATAGACTAATATTTATCGTGGTACATAGGAGGGTAATAATTTGTTTGTGGGTATGGAATGGATATAGGTTTTTATGAAGTAGGTATGAAATTGGGATATGAATATACAAGGCGGAACTAAAGCTGAGAAGTTAATACTATTGAAAACAATGGAAAAAACACAATGAAATAATGTGAATTTGACTTTTGTTTTCTAGTTTTTCCACCACTGAAAAACACATTAAAGAGTTTCTAAGAACTTTAGAAGTTAGAAGTTGTAATAATTTAGACTTTCTTACAAGGTATAACTTTTATAATTGACCAAACATCTCACCAAAAGTCACAACTCTGAAAATAAAAGTTCAAAATCCCAGCTGATTGATATATCAGTCTCTATAAAGCAGCTCCGCCTTTTCTAACTACAATAGTTACAATAATTCTTGATCGCTGAGCTCTAATGATTCAGTTTCAGTCTGCATTTAGCCAGATATTTACATGTATTTCCATTTTTATTCCAACCTTCAGGTAAGTGTGTGACAATTCCTCGGTCGCTGGATGGGAGACTGCAGGTGTCCCACCGGAAGGGTCTTCCGCATGTCATCTACTGCAGGGTGTGGCGCTGGCCTGACCTGCAGTCCCACCATGAGTTGAAACCCCTTGAATGCTGCGAGTTCCCCTTTGGCTCTAAACAGAAGGACATCTGTGTCAACCCTTACCACTACAGGCGTGTGGAGACTCCAGGTACAAGAAAGGATCTGCCAGAGTTTTTGGTGAAAGACAGGATTTATAAACTGATTGTGTTTATTGGTGGATTTTGAGTTTGTGTTGTCTTCTTTGGGTGTTTTATCAACTCTCTCTCTCTCTTGTGTCATCAGTGCTTCCACCAGTTCTGGTTCCACGCCACAGTGAGTTCAACCCTCAGCACAGTTTACTGGCCAAGTTCAGAAATGCCTCCCTGAACAACGAGCCACTGATGCCACAGAATGCCACCTACCCGGACTCCTTCCCGCCGCTTCCCGTCTCCTCCTTCTCCTCCTCTCCAACTTCCTCCCTCGCCCAGTCGCCCACCTCACAGAGTTACCCCAACTCCCCCACCAGCTCTGCAGAACCTGGCAGTCCGTATCACATCACAGGTAGGAACCAAAAATCCCAGCTGTTAAAGATTCTGACCTTGATCAATTTGCATTGATTATTTTTCTCCTTCTGATGTTTGTGTTAATCTAGCTGAGACTCCTCCCCCTCCATACAGTATGATGGAGACAAATGCTCAAGAAGATATGAAGCCAAGCAATTCCACAGAAACCCCAAAACTCACATTCTCTGCTCCACACAGAGGTAACTTATCATTTTCCTCCATTCTCAAATCTACACAATTATTTTTTTAAAAGTCTACCATCCCCCCTAAATTAACCCTGTCTTTAGATATGAGGCCTGTTTGTTACGAAGAGCCTGAGTACTGGTGCTCCATAGCTTACTACGAGCTCAACAACCGGGTGGGGGAGACGTTCCACGCCTCGTCCCGCAGCGTTTTGGTTGACGGCTTTACAGACCCGTCCAATAACAAGAACCGATTCTGTCTCGGTCTGCTTTCCAATGTCAACCGCAACTCCACCATCGAGCACACTCGCAGGCACATAGGCAAAGGTGAGTACCTCCAGCTGATTTGCAGCCATTGCAGCTACATTAAGCCCACAAACTTCAGTTAATTTTAATGGGATGTTATGTGACAGACCAACACAAAGCAGTGTAGTAGTATGGAAGGGAAATTATAAAGCAAATAATGCAGTAAATTGTATTCGTCCCTCTTTAGTCTGATAGCCCAAATATAGTCTTAAAAAAATCTAATTTTATTTGAGCATTTACAAGGTAATGCAAAAAGAAAAAAAGATAAGTAATGTGTAAAAATGAACACACACACAGTCAAATATTTTAAAGGGGTCTTTTCACAAATTTTGATTTTCAAACTGAGGTTGAACATAACCTGTTGGATGTTAACTTTATGATCAGAATTATATAGGCCACCTGGATTTAATTTAATATTGGAGATGTATATCTGTTAAACAAATATAGAGTGATGATGTGAAGGGATTTTGCTCCCTTTTTCTAAAATAATTACCACTTTAACAAATAACAAATACCTCACAACATTGGAACCTCAAAACACTGTCCTGAGCCGTATGCAACGAAATTTCGTTCTGTATACACCCTGTGCATGCAAAATGACAATAAAGTCAGTCTAAGTCTAAGTCTAAATAGTAATTATTCAGTGTTACTGTATTTTTGACTGGAAGGAACTCTGTGTTTTAGTATTTTTGCAGTTTTCTAGAAGTTCATTCCTGATTAGTGTTCAGGAAAAACCAAATCTTGATCTTATTTGTCCGAACACTGAAAAATCAGCTTTTTCAAAAAATGAAAATTCATTAGTATGAATAAATATTTGTCGCAATCCACTAAATTCATGCATGAAAATATGAATCTAAGACTAATTGGCCAAATTTATTGGAATAACCATTTCTCCTATTGCTGTTTCCTTGGTGATAATAATGTTTATGTCAGAATACATAAACATTATTAATCTTGTAGTTTTCTAGTGGTTTATTTATACTGGACGTTCTCGAGCTTGAATGTAACACCTCCTTCCTTCCCTTTTTCTCAGGTTTACATCTGTACTACGTGGGAGGGGAGGTTTATGCAGAGTGTCTGAGTGACAGCAGCATCTTCGTGCAGAGCCGTAACTGTAACTTCCAGCATGGCTTCCACACCACCACCGTGTGCAAGATCCCCAGCGGCTGCAGCCTCAAGATCTTCAACAACCAGCTGTTCGCTCAGCTTCTCGCCCAGTCTGTCAACCACGGCTTCGAGGTCGTCTACGAGCTCACCAAGATGTGCACCATCCGCATGAGCTTCGTCAAGGTACCAGAGTTCATTTTTCATTATACATCTGCAGGAACAGGCCCAGTAATTCTTCCTGAAAGCTGAATGAAAAGTTAGTGCTTGAACTGTATGTTGTTGGTTGTAATTTATTGAGCAGTGAAATGTTTAGACCTTATAGCCACTGCCAGACATGTCAGATCCTGCCACATACAAGGTGGGGTAACTCTCCCTCATGTTAGCACCCACACCACCATCCCACCAGCTGAGATTTATGGCCACTTCCATTCCTCAGGGTTGGGGTGCTGAATACCACCGTCAAGATGTGACCAGCACCCCCTGCTGGATAGAAGTGCACCTGCATGGACCCCTGCAGTGGCTGGACAAGGTGCTTACGCAGATGGGATCCCCGCACAACCCCATCTCTTCTGTATCATAACATAAACGCAAACACACACTTTTGAGTGTGTGGTCACTGTCTTCACACAGGTCGTCATATGTTCCGTCCGTGGGTTTATGTCATCAAATCTCATTATGGCTACTGTGGGAGTCTAAGGGTACACTCTAGAACTGTTTTTGCATTTAACATGACGTAAAGGCACAACATAATTTCAGCATAATGAAACATTTCTGGGTTCAGACACTTTAGCTGTACAAAAACTAAATGGGATCTATTTGGAGGTACTCTTATGTTATAGTGATTTGTGGTGCATTTTCATGTTTTGACCAATGTTTGACTGAATGTACTGGGTTTTTTTTTTTTACATCTCCAATTAAACGTTTTTCTTTATCATGTGTTTTTCCAACATTTGGATTTTTTGAAGCCTTAGCACCCTTATTAAGAATAAAGCTCAATCTGTACTGTAAATGCATTCTGTAGTCAGTATCTGAGTATTAATGTTTTTATTTTCATAGGCTCAGCAGACATAGACGTCATAATTTTCACATCACACATTTGGCTTGTGTTAACTTATTTAGATCTAGATAAAATTTAGCTTATGCTAAACTTTAAGATGAAAAGAACATACAAAATGTTATTTTAAAAATAAACCGTAACACTCTGTTGGGTGAAAATATGACCACTGATTGTCGCAAGGAAAAACAAACTGCATAAATGCAGCACTTCTTTTAAAGCAATGCTACAATTGTTTTTGAACATTTCAGGTGAATTACATCAGGTTGATGTTCACAATAATACAACACATAAATATCACAAAAACAGTAAGAAAGAACAAGAACACACAAGATAAATAAGCAATTAGAAGACACAATATAAATATAACGCAGGGATGCAATGTCTTAAAAACATTAGACAGTTACAATTAAATGTCCTGATTAAAACTGCAATACGAAGGACAGTAAAACCAAGTAATTTTAAACTAAAACATAAAGCAAATGGAGAAAACATTTTGCCTACACATTAAAAATGATTTTCTGTCCAGTTCAAAGTCCGATTTTGAGCAGCTTCATCTAATTATGGATAAATTACTTATTTATATATTTTTTCACAACCCTTGTGATGTATCATAAATACTATCAAATACACACTAGTCACTGTCAACAGCCCTGAAAGTGCTGCTGTGATTGGCTGCGGCTTTGTGCAGCCAGGAGCTGCTGCTGCTGCTGCAGGAACCGGATCACTTCTGGACTCCTGAGCAGAGACTGGAACACAGAGACATTCATGTTACACTGGTGATGCAAATATGGAAAAAAAAGAGGGAAAAAACTGTACATCAATACAGTAGATCAGGGGTCTGCCACATGTGGTCTACCATTCTGCATACTGGTGTATGAATGTGTGTGTCTGTGAATATTAATATGTGAATGTGGGTTAAGTGCTTTATTTATTCAATACAACTAGAAAAGTGTTACCAAGTTTCAGAAAAAAACTTATGAATGACAGTGAAGTCAACTTTTATTTAAAGCAAAATAACAAATGTTTCAGAAATGCAATCTCTATGTTGGAAGAAAGTAAAATCTTAAGTTCCAGAGAATTTACCTTACATTTCAGGAAAGCAACATCTAGATTTAAAGAAAGTAGCCTCAGACTTCCTGGAAATAACATTTAAGTCCCAAGATGCAATGTAACCTCAAAGTTTGAAAAATTTTAACTTCAAGTTCTGGGAAATAACCTCAAAGTTTTTTTTTTCTTGTGTCCGGTCTGGCAGTGTGGCAATTAGAAAGAACAGTTGTCTGGGGGCCAAGGAGAAGATTGGATTTACTTTCATAAGTGCGGCAATAAGGTTTTTGCTATAATGCGTGATTATATTTAGAAAAAAACCTTTATTAGAAATTTCTTTGAGTGCCTTTCAAATGTAATGGACACAAAGAGACAACAAGAAAGGGAGAAAGGTGGTGTAAAAAGTTAAAAACAGAGAAGATGAGAATAAAAGAAAAAGAGTGATAGCGACACTACAAGAAAACACTAATAGTGTGCTTCTATACCTGCAGAAAGAGAAAAAATTAAACAGAACTGAGAAACCACAGTGACAACATGTATGAGAATAACAATGTCACAGCAAAGCACACAGTAGTAATTAATAGCAGATGTTTTTAGTTTAAGTTCTTGAAAGAAACATCTACATTCTGGAAGGTAACCATTTAGGTAAAGGAACGTTCCAGGAAAGTTTCAGAAAAACAAATTAAAGAAGCCTGTAGCATTCAGAAAAGTAACCTTTAAATTCCTGAATGGTCACCTGAAAGTTCCAAAAGAAAAATAAAAAGACTCTTCTTTTATCTTTCAAATCCTGAGAAGCAATCTCTGGAATTTACTTTCTCAGAGTTTATGGCAAAATAAAGGTGAGCAAGCTTTTAGTAGGTATTCGTTCTGGAAGAGTAACCTGTACATTCCAGAAAGTATTCTGCAAGTTTAGAGAAAAATACAGTATGCTTCAGCACATGGGAGCAGAATCAGGTCAACGACTCACCAGTCTTTTCTGGTTGAGGACTTGCTCTATAAGGGAAGGTCTGGCTGGACGGTCCCCCATGGCTCCCAGGCGCTGTTTGTTCACAGACACTGGACGCTCCTCAGAGTTTTCCTGGTCATCCCCACAAACATGACGTAAGTTATGTTACATTGGAGTGCAGAAACCAGAGAAAAACTCCCGCAATACCTTAAATTATTAGCAATTTTTAAAACGACCCTGTTTCCCTTACATCAAGCTTCCCGCTGGACATAGCCTGGTCGCTCTTCTTCTTCTTATATTTATCCTTATACATCTTGTTGCGATGTTTTTTGCACATCCACGGCTTCCTCTGCTTGGCCACCTGTGTGGTGGTCTCCGTGCAGCCGTCGTAAGTGCACTGTTTGGGGGCGTTGTCGCCCTCCGAGGTCTCCTCTTCATTAAGCTCCTCCGGGCTGGCTGCGCCTTCTCTGGGATCAGACGCGTCCAGCACGTCGCTCTCTTCGTCCGGATCGTCCACGCTGAAAGAGGACACGTTGTTCTCCGATTCATGCGGCGTTGTCACGTTTCTGCTGTCCACAGCTCCGCTTTTACTAACGAAATACCGCTGGCCGTCTTTAGTGAGCAGAAGAGTGGAGTCCTTGTCTTTATTTGCAGCGGATGAAGAACTGTCCTTGTTGCTCATAGTTATGGCAGTGAACGCAATGCTAACCGCCGGTTCTCTACAACAACCTCACTTTGATACGTATTCACATACGAAACGCGCAGCTACAAGTTACTAGTACATATTTTTGTCATAGAACATGCATTATCTTCATAAAACAATTGTACATAATCGCCCTTAGGCGAAAGCTACACTTCCTTGATGATATTCTTCTTCTCTGGCATTGTGTTTGCGTCTGACAACAGCGACGCCTTTTGGCTCAAACGAGAGCTACATATAAGAATGTTTGCTATTTTAATTCTCTAAACGGTACGAAAAAACATTTCATACTTGTTCTACCTCTCTTTAATTTCCACTTTCCCCATATCTCCTCAAATTAATGTACTTCTTAGTCTTAGGAAAAATGCTTGGAAAACAAACTTGGAGAAATATTAAGGTGACTTACGTCATGTTCATGGAAAAGATTCAGTCAGAGCAAATCTGTGTGATGATAATTATTCAACTGAGCAACAGTAGCCCCTAATCCCCTCAAAAAAAAAAGAAATAAAACACAAACAATTTAGTTTTTAAAGGTGTTTTAATTATTACTTTTGATTAATGACAGACCATTGATGAAGAGAGGTACAGGTATTCAGGAAAGGCTGAATGCAGTAGAGCAGCAGTGAGAGCACTTTGGTTAACCGTGTACCGGAGAGTGTGGGTTTCATCACCACAACAAATTCACACTGTAGCACATTACTGTGTAAATGTCATGACAGGAAGAAATGAAGAAACAAAGACAAATGAAACAACAGCTTTAAAATCTCTAAAAAAAAACACAAAAAAAAAACAAGTGCAGCGATGTATTTATATGTATTTCTTCACATCAGTAACTGAAAATCAAAATTACTGTTGGATGTTGCACATAGAGTGGCATCTATGTTAGAACTGTCAATGAAGCAAAAATGATGGTTTCTATTTTCCCCCACAAATGTATATTTGACTGTGTGGATTTATCTAGGTGAAACAACATCAGGTAAAAATGATACTATTCATTTCAACTGTAGTTTTTTTTTCTCTCTCTCCATTTTAACCAGATGATTGAATTTATAATTCTTTTTTTTTTTTGCTTATTGACTGTCAGACATGATTCTTTTTGTTTCATTTTTTAGTTTCTTTTTTTTTTTTTTAGTTTTTTACAATTGTCATATATTTACTACTAGTAAAGAAATATACTGTATTGTGAACTATCAAAATAAATAAAACTGTTATTTACATAACATATAAACAATACTTCAACACTAAACATTTTTTATTATAAGAATAGGCTACTGTATGTCTGTCATGCTTTCATCTAAATAAATGAAGTCATGAATGAGGTTTACAGAGCTTAAACAAGTCCTCCTCCATCCTTTAACTGCTTTGCACGAGTGCTGCTGGTTTTCATCCATCCTGCCATTGTTTTTGTCATCTTTAACTGTATAAAGACTGTAAAACGTTTGTGTAAATAGGCACCCCTTTATATCCATGAGTACACATTTAAGAAGCATTTGGACCACAACAATCATACCGTTTTTAAATGTTGGCATAAAGGTGCATCTCAGTCAACCAGAATAAAAGTTCATTTATGTCATTAAATAAATTCAACAACTGAAAATATACTATAAACTGAGGAATATATTTAAATAGTTTGTTTCTGTTAATATTGATAATTGATTACACCTAATGAAAAACTCAAATCCTATTGCTTAGAAAACCAGATTATCACATAAGACAAATAAAAATATGTTAAAATGGAAATGTTATTTTACACAATTATGTGGAAGTACTGACTTGATAGTTGTCCAGCCGACCAACATCGACAAAAAAAGGTAATTGCAGAAGAAGCTGGCTTTCCACAAAGTGCTGTATACAAGAATACCGATGGAAAATTGAGTAGAAGAAAAAAGTGTATGGGGAATCTTAAGATGATTTTGAAACAAAGTCCATTCAAGAATTTTCCCTTCCCGCTGAAGATGCTGATGTCTGATGTAAGCAGGACCTGGTACTTATCCATGCTGCCTAGATTTTCAGTACCATGTTTACTGATCATGACAACACCAAACTTGGTCAGAAAACTTGCCTGACTTTAACGTGAAAGAGAATTGATGAGATATTATCAAAAGGCATTATTTCCAACAATGCAGGTGAGCTGAAGGCCACTATTACATCAACTTGTGTTTACTGAACATCTCAGCAGAGCCACAGGCTGACCTCCTCCATTACACGCTCCACTAATCTAGTAGTTCATGCAAAAGGAGCCTCTGACCAAGCACTGAATTAATACACTCTAAAATAGCTACATGGATATTCTCAGTAAGCTGTTAAAAAATTTTTATGGGTATCATGTAATATTAAAATACACATCTGAATTTTTAATTTGTGTTATAAATCTGGTGAATATGAGTTTCACAGTTTGAATCAAGTTGATGAAATAAATGAACTTTTCAATTATCTTCTAATTTGACGAGATGCAGCTTAATATTAATGGATTACAACGGTGGCGTTGGTTGAAAATAAAGATCAATGAAGTGTCAGTGCAACATGAGTGTGTTCAGAAAAAGTGGTTCAGATGTCTGCTACAAGCATTTGGATGCTGCTGTATCTTCTGGTTTAAGATGTTGTGACCATAGCAGGTATAAAGAAGAGAGAAGATGCACCATCTTTGTAACATGTAAACCCTGTGTTAGGCGAAGCTCGAAAGGAGCAGGGCTGTAGCACGAGTCTCTGAACATCTTCACAAATTTCTGCGTCTCGTAGCTTTGATTCCAGTGTTGACCAAGTCTACCCCCGCCTATGTTAACATGTCCCAGTTCTATTTCTACATATGTCTTCTTCATTTTTATTTCACTATGCTCTTTAGGACGACAACATTTTTTTTTTCCTCTATGAAAAAGACAAATGCGTATAAAAAAATTTAGTAAATAAATCATGATTAAATAAGGTTCAATAAAACATGAACATCGGTCAGTGTTCTCATATTGCCATATTGAGCCGTTCCAGAAGTGAGGAAGTTTCCATGTTTGGCCCGGATCATCACTGAAAGGCAAACAATTCTCGCCCTTTCTTGCTCCTTGAGCTCGACATGTGCTCAGATAAGAGAATGTTCAAAAGAAATAAAAGGAAGTCTATCTTTCTACTTCCACCCCTCCATCAATCTCTCCTCTTGAATTGGATAGATGGATTCAGGAGATTTTAAAAATTCTCTCTTAATAGTCTTTTCTCTACAGTTATCTGCGATGACCCCACAGTCAGGTGTGGGGGGGTCATCTCCTTTTCCTCCTCTTCCTTCTCCTCTGTACAGGAGGAGCTGGACGAGGATTTCTTCCTTACTTCTCCTCCTCCTCCCCCTCCGTCTAATCGCTAGAAGGGTGAGCTGGGGGAGCAGACGGTGCTGACAGAGCTGATGGAGACATCATCGGAGTCCGACAGGGGGCTTGGATCCGAGGAGGGGTCGGAGCAAGAGTCAGGGGTCGGACAGGGAGGGTCTGCGGGCAAGCCAGGGAGGCAACTGGGAGGCTCAGGCCGGAGTGCCCTCGCTGTCGTTTCTGCGTTCACAGTCTGGATCATCTGCAAAGGCGACGGCTTCACATTCGGGTGGCGTCCTCGTCTGAGAACCTGCCCCTCCTTATCAAGAGGGGTGGCCTGTCAGAGACAAACACAGTAGAACATCATGATCAGATCCATCATGTGTAATCCTGTAAGGGGGACAGACAAGTTTTGCACATGCTGGTCAGGAAATGATTTGTGGTTAGGTGGGCAGTGACAAGAGGAATTACCAAGTTAAATAGTCAACATAAGGTTTTTGATTTCTCCAAAGCTTTACCGGGGTTCTTACACAATTCTGTCATGATTCCATACATTTACAGGATCAAATTTTCTAAGTTCTCATTCATTTTATAAATAGTTAAAAAATGTAAATTCAGTAACTCACAATGATTGCTACAATTGTAAGGCTTTGCATATAACCAGAGAATGGAAGGAGGAGGCATGGAGAAAGGTATTGTTGGATAGACAGATAGATATTCCGATCTGGAAAACACTTTTCCAGATAGCATAAGAATCCTGCATCAGTCCTTTAATTTCCATAAAACTTGTTCATAAGATTCATCATTCTGAATTCAAATACAAATTCAAAGTAACTAGAAATCAAACACAATGGTTCATCAAACTGCTAATTTTGTTGTTAATTTATTCATGTGTGTCATCAATTCCTCTTGCCACTGGTGTCTCAAAAAGCTGTGACTCTCAAGGTCGTTCATAGGTCAGTGGTTGGGCCAGATAACAGAAGCCAGGGAAGTGAAGCTGAAGAGCAAGGCCAGTTCTTGAAAGAGTGAGCTGGGTTGGAAGCAACACACATAAAAAGTGATTAACATATTCATGCACACAAGAGTAAAACCACAGGAATTTAAAGACGCAAACAGAGAACAGCAGGATTTGTTTGAAAAGGCAGGATTCACAAAAACATTCTCTGAAGAAATCACTGTGACACTCATTTTTGACATTTTCCATCAAAGATGTAGCTTTGTTCCAGGCGACACAAATAAATGAACACAACACAGGACAGTGCAGGTTAAGCAGGTGTGAAATGTGTGTTCAGGCCAGGGGAGGATGAAAGGGAAGAAGCAGAAAGCTGAGTACAAACACCAAATCATGCTGAAATAGCAGCGAAGCAGCAGCCAAACAGCGGGGTAGCGCTCAGTGATGGATGGGACTGGGGCCATCAATTTCACAGACACTATTTTAGCTTGTTTTGAATTCTGACCACTTTGTGGCATTTTTCACATCTCCATGGAAACCTGGCGTACCTTATCCAGTACATAGCTGGGTGCTGGTAGAAATCCAACGACCCAGATCGCTGCATAGAAAAGCTGTCATCCAGCTGAACACAAAGAGAAACCAAACACCAGCACACGTGAGAAAACTTCAATCAGAAAGCTGGAACTGTCTAAAGTGTTGGAGCTATGTGAACAAAAGAAGAATAAAAACTCTTCTTTTGTGTAAAACATTTTAATTGTGTGCATTAGTTGTCAAAGCAGTGGAATAACGGGGTCTGCGGTTGATTACTTACAGAAATGACTGACACCCCAGCGTTGGTGTCGTTGACCTTGGGCCCAGTGTTGAAGTGCTTCTTTATCTTTCCCGCTACAGACAGCTGGTGTTCGTTTTCACACAGACCCTCATTCTACATTGATTAAAAGATTAGCAAGTCAGTGTTTCTGAAGGAAAGACAGCTTCACAACTCACAGATGCTATACTTACAGTAACCCAAGGATGCTCCAGCACCTGCAGGGCAGTGTATCTCTGGTCCACCTCCACCTCCAGCATGGACCGGATCAGATCCTGCAGAAACAAACAGCAGAGGGTGAGCTTGTTTCTGTGGTAGCACATCATCTTCTTCACATCGCGATGCAGTTAGGGGATTACTTACCTTTGCTGTCTCTGACACGTTGTCCCAGTACGGAAGAGGAAATTCAAGCTGCCCCATCAGTATCTGATCAAAAAGGGCTTCTTGATCCTCACTGCTCCTGCAAAAGTGTTCATAATAGAAATCAGATATGAATGAAATAGTTCTCTGATAGAGCATTTTCACAGCTACAGTAAGACTTCAGGTATAGCACAGAGACATCGAGTGGTGGAAATAAGTAATTGCAAAACAATAACCCTTGAAAAGAAACATTTAAAAGCTCATTTAAGGTTTTGTATAAAGACCCTGTTCAAAGAACAAAATATTCAAACAACTCCAATTAAACTTCAGTGCACAAGATTATTTCAAGTTTCTGTCAATCAAAGCTACATATTGGAACCCTGATGCAATAAAAAACGTCTGTTTGTAGATAACTATAAGCTTACCCTCGAAAAGGTGGGAAACCACACAATAGGATGTAGGTGATGACTCCAGCTGCCCAGATGTCCACCTTAAGGCCGTACCTATTCAAAGATAAAGAAATAATTAGAATGAGAAATACTGCAGATCTGCTGAGAAGATAGAATTTTATTTTGCCCTGCAGCCATCATCACATCTGATCTGAACTAGGTACTTCTCTTACCCTGTCTCTGCAATAATTTCAGGTGCTACATATGTTGGGGTCCCGCAGACCGTGTAGAGGGGTCCATCCACCACCGTCGCCAAACCAAAGTCTCCCAGTTTCAGACTTTTGCTGCCATCTGCGTGTTCATATACCTACAAATTTACATAAAGAACAATCGGTCTGACTAGAAGTTTGGTTTTAGACAGCTCCACCGAGTGTAACACAGTGCAGTAGGAAAAATGAAGTTCTATGAGCAATTAATATAGCTTATCTGCTGTAAATACTAAGATGTTGTCCTTAAAGGATTAAAGACCAAAGTAGAGTTCTATCACCTGAATACATCCAGTCTTAAAATGTAAAAGCTATATGAAAGCTATTTTAAGAAACTTTTGCCAAAATAATGACCTTGTATTAAGTATAGAACAGGCAGACCAACACTGGACAGAATGACTGACCAACATCAAAACAAAGGTTTGTACACATTGTTGTAGCAATTTAACTGGATTTTTCTAAGGTAGTATAAACTGCTGCTCCTTACTGGCAGCTCTAGCAGCTCATTGACCTATTTTAGCTCTATGGTGGGAGATATCAAAGTGGGAAGATAAAAGACTAGGATGAGTTATTTTAATTAAAGCTTTTAACACAAAAGATATAACATGAAATGTTTGGTGCTCATAAGTTTTATCAATTTAGGTTTATTTTTTTCTGTTGGCCATTAGCTATTGGTGCTACATTGTAAAGGTTGAAGCAAAATAGCTAATATAGTGCCAGTAGCAGTTTAGCTCTGTGCTAAGCACAAAAGTAATGAACGATACTAATAGTTTTATATATTGCAGTAGGATATTAACTGTTCAAAAGCTTTTAACAGAAGCTCAGTTGAAAACTCCCAAACTATCCTAATATCTGCCTGAAATTTGAATGTGACCCAGCATCATTTGGCACATTTTTGGGTGGAAGAACAACAGAATTTGGAGTAGGAAAATGACAAGAAGAATATGAACAGAATTGAGTGATGCTACATCCTTCAGGGACCAGGAAAAGATGCAGGACACCACAAATCACCAAGTTACTGAACATGTGTTAACTCACCAGCAGGTTTTCTGGTTTGATGTCTCTGTGCACGATGTTGAGGCTGTGGAGGTATTTGATGGCGTTGGCCAGATTGTAGAGCATCCCACTGGCATCCCTCTCCGTGTATCTGTTGGCAGAGGTGATGGCGTCGAACAGATCTCCCCCCTGCAGACAAGTCATGTGAGCTATTAGGACTGGAACCATACTGTTTTGGGGAAACTGTCTGGCATTTTCAGATTCAATCTTTTCAACCGAATCGCTTAGTCTTTTCTGCAGGAAATAGTTTTCTTTATTGAACAGTGGATGTTTTGTCTGATCAGCGGTTGAAAGGGGTGATGTATGACCCCATTTCTTAGCTTGTTTGAAACTTTTCATTCACGTCTGTAATTTGCATTTTCTACTAATTACTTCTGTTGATTCCCTTAACTGTTTCTCTCAGGTTTCAGATAGTCATATTATTCACCTTTCCAGATCTCAGCCTCTTCTCTACTCTCATGCTCTCTGAGACTGTCTCTCCAAGTGAGCTAAATGGAGCAGAGGACTAAAATAGGACTCCGGTTTTCTGTCATCTCGCACTTTCTCAGACTCTCTGAAGCTTTGGACAAAGTAGCACAAGAAAATGCCAAATACACTGTCCGGGTTTGAACTCCGGACTGACAATTGTTTAAATGAGAGCTGGAAATAACCCCTGCTCAATTACATTACCTCACAGACAAATAGGAAGTAGTGGATAGATGTGAAGTGGGAGAAAATGGATAATTGGTTTTAATTTAAAATTTTTTTCTTTTGACAAATAAAAAATCTGAAAAGTCTGGCATGCATTTCTATGTGCCTCTGCTTGTTTAGGGTGTTGTCCTGCTGGAAGGAGTACCTCCACTTCAGCGTCAAGTTTTTTGCAGCTTCCCAGGATTTTCTAGCATAATTTATTGCAAAGGATTCCCACAGGATGGTGCTGCCACCGCCATGTTTAACAATGGGTGTGGTGTTGAGAGTAATGTGCATTGTCACCTGTCCTCCATACATAGTTTTAGTGTGAATTTGTGCATTCTTTCACATGTTTACTGTATCCCTTATATATATGTGGACAATTCTAAACATAACTTCTGTTGACTTTCTTTCATTTTTAGTCAGTCTAAAAGGAACCCAGGGTCTAGACAATCTCCTGTCTTACACTGGCTGATGTTAATTTTCATTATCAAGAAAACTCTGACTGACAACAATACATTCATAGCATATTTTTTTCAATTAGATTCTTTTGCATCACTCCTCAGTCAAAATGACACCATGCTTTTACCAAAAAAGAATAAATTCTCCAGGGGTTTAATTTGGTTACACCCTTCCTGATACTGTCTCAAATTATTTTCTGACTGCTCCCTTAGTTCAAATTAAAGTAACAAACCCAAATCAGAAGCCAAAACAAGTACATGATTACTATCATCTTATTCTGCATTAGTTGTCTCTCTCGCTCTCTTGGTCCCTGGCCGTGACTATGTTCCACCTCATTCATCCCCAACCTCCTCTCCGTCCTCCTCCCTCTTTTGGACATGGTAACAAGTACGCACATTTCTCCCACAGACTGCCTCACGTCTGTGTCCTGTAGTACTCCATACAACAGAACGAACAGATGGATCGCATTCCTGGCTCCTGAATTATGCACAAACATTTCTCGACTCATAGAGCAGGAGAGAGAATGAAGAATGCAAGCACAAGAGCGCCTGGAGTGATCCTCTCCATCTCATGCTGCGTGACTTCGTCATTCGTTGCGCTGCTTGATTGCTACGCCTCTGTCTCTGTCGTCATCTCAGCTGCTCCACTCAAGATATGGATCAGCATTATGTGTAATAGAATATACACTGAAAACTCGGCTTGGTATCCCAAGCAGAGCAAATGGTCATGAATCTGTTGACAAGACAGCTGAACCTCAGGATTTGTTGAAAAGCGGTGGAAAGGAAGTAATTTTTGGAAAAGAAAAAGGCCAAAAGAGGTGCTGTTTACAGTTTGCCACAAGTTCTTTAAAGATTAAGTTAAATACAGGACAACCCTGGAAGAAAATGTTTTAAAGGCTGGAATATGGAGGTTCACCTTCAAGGAGGAAAACCTACATCCAAATCTAAATCTAACCTACAGTTAGAGATACAATGGAATGGTTTACAGCATGTTTCAGTACTCAAATGTCCCAGTCAAAGGCCAAACCAAAATAAAATTTAAGAGATGTGGCCAGGTGAGAAAATTACTAATGCTCATCATCCAGACAAACTGAGATTTGGCTATTTTGAAAAGATGAGTCAGAGAAGAAAACATTTTTAGATGTGCAGAGTTGGTAGAGATATACACAAAATGTATGCCACACTTTTCAGATTTTTAGTCGGTTAGTTAGGTAAACCATTTTTTCACAAGGCAAAATATTAAGGACGATTTATTTGCAACATTAGCCTGAAAGCACAAAACCAAAGGAGAGAGGTGGACAACTGCAGTTATAACTGCAAATAATAATTGGAAAAATAATGAAAACATGAATCCTCTCCTTTGCACTTCACAATTTTGCACTACTCTGTGCTGAGCTCTGTGTTGATATCCTAATTATTTCCACTTAGGTTTGGGGCTTATGTGTCAAAATATGAAAAAGTTTAAAGACACTCTATGCACATCAGTAAATACGAAATAAACATACCTTGACCAGTTCCATGACCAGGTAAAGCTCATTATAAGTGTCCACTTCCTCAATGAGTAAAACAATATTTGGGTGTTTGACCCTGCGGAGGATGGCCACCTCGTTCTGAATCATGTGTTCCTTAGAGCAAACAGAAGAACATTGAACAACTAAGTGAGATATTTGAATTAATAAAAGTAGATTTATTTAACCAAACAGGCTAAGCAAAAACATGTTTGAAGCTAAACAATATTAGCTTAAATTACAGTCCATGCATGATGCTCTTTATGAAAACCTCTTTTCAATTACAGACATTACAGTTTCTCTCCTTGACTGAACACAGTTTAAATTCAAAAGTTGCTTTCAGACATTTGTTTACCTTGCCTCTGCATTTGCCCTTGTTGATGATCTTCAGAGCGTACTCCCTTCCCGTAGAGAGCTCCACGCATTCGCGCACAACTGCAAAGTTCCCGTCGCCCAGCATCCGGCCCACCCTGTAGCGGTCCGATATGTAGGACGGCACAGCAGGAACTTCGTCCTGGAGAATCTCAGCTGCAGGCGTGGGACACAAAAGGTTCAAATCAGTTTACAGACTAAAAAATATGTACCACTTTATGAAAATGGTTTTCAGAGCTCTGAGTAAAAAAAAAAAAAATCAAATATTAAGATGTCATGTTAATTTAGAACATGTTCATCCTTTTCTCCAGATCAGTATTTTTTTTTCTCTATAGATATTGAAGCTTATAACTGACTAACCTTTTAACACAATATAAAAAGGCATCAATATTTTACAGTAAGGCACCAAAGGAGGGAAGAAGTGGTGAGAAACCATGTTGAGAACAGAATGTATAAATCAGAGAACCATAAAGAAGGTACAAAAAGAGGCATCAAAGGTCACAAAAACGGACTCATATAAGTTTGACATTTGAACGTGTCAAGCTTTTCCTTATTAAATAATAAATGAAACAATTTTGCAACATAAATGTTCCTGACCTTCAGGATTGACTTCATTGCTGTCATCCGCTGGGCTAGAAACCTGGGCGGAAGACAAAGAGGTGGAGGAACCCAGTGACCCCTGCAAAGAGGGAGAGAAATTCACTTTAAAATGATGTTATTCCATAAAACACACCACAATCTCTGCAGAAAATAGGGATTCTAATTTGCAATGGATACATTGTATTTTCCTTTGAATTGATGCATGATTGAAACTCCTTCAATACCTCTGTTCATCACTGCTGCTTGCTCACAGAAAACTAATAACAGCAGATTCCACAAGTTAGAAGGTCTAATATGAATAATCTGCCGTTCTCTAAAGATAAAAATGTCAGGATTTCCTCTAACATGTAATTTTCTTTTATGGAAGCAGCAGAACTGCAGAGAATACACTTCACAAAGGATTTCAAATGGTATGAGGTGAAAAACAAATTGGCTTCTAAATTTGTAAGAAAACATTATTTTAGAATAGTAAATGTTAGTGCCACATTACTTTGTATGTCCAGTGGGAAAAAAAGTGTTATCTTGGCATTTGTATTACCATTATATCATGTCAGAAACTATCGCTGTGGGTGTGTGCATGTGTGTTTCAGATACCCCTTTTTAGTTTTGAATGACTTATTTCTTATGACATTTTAAGTCTATAATAGACATGCCATCCATTTAAATAAACTGTGAAAACATCATTGGTATTTCTTTTATATATGTAAATACTGTATGTACCTTTATTTTTAAAATGAAGAGAAAAAAAGTCAGTTGCAGAAAAAATATTTTTGCTCAATATAAAAAAAATCTCCTAAAGGGCAATTGAATACGTTATGCTGCCGATTGAGCTGCCAAGGACCACAAACCCTTTTCTGTGTCAAAACTTTACAGATTTCCTCATGAGAAAAGATGACTGACACTTGCACATTGTGAGGATCTTCACCGTCGTTACAGAAATGGAAAAGGCTGTTTTACTGAACTTTTACGACTTTTGTTCAGAACCTATTTACAGATTCTGCCCTAATTCTTCGCCTGAGTTGCTGTCGGTGCATTTACTCATCTCTGTTGCTGTGACCTGCAAAACACCTATCTGAATGTAGCCATGAGTCAGACTAAAGTCAGATTTATATAATGTTTGTGTTTGGTCGGGCACTCGTTCCCAGAACAAGAAAACCCACTTAATGCCCGACGGCCCTGAGGTGCTTTTCATCTCCTCTTTCTGCTCTTGTATTTTTCCTCCTCCGTATGTCCATTTCTGTTGTTGTGCCCTAATCGTACATCTACGCTCGCCGTCTCATTTCAAACTCCTATCTCTACCCGTCTCTCTCTCTTGCTTCCTGCCACAGAGGGAAACAAAATACTGTTGCTATGGAGACTGCTCGCAGGGAGAGGAGAGCAGCAGCTTATGAAACTTCCAGTCAGGAGACAGAAAGCCTATATATGGCCATTTCCTGTCTGCAGACTGGGAGGTGAGCTCAACCTTCGATGTAACGCTGCCTGTCTTTCCTGTGAGGATGCCGGTGAGACAGATGGAGTGACAGAGTGAGAGAGAAAGGATGAGGAGTCTGTTCTGGGTGATGTTAATCATGATTATATCATAAAGCCCAGCATTCTCCCTGCTGGCTCATTTTGTTATTTCTGACTTCAGAGCTCGGCACTCTTGTTTGAACTGAGTCACTCTGCTAAAAAACACACTTGGCAAAACCTTTCACATAATTTTTTTGGACATACTTCTCTTCAAATCTGCAATGGGAGTTCTAGGCAGCTGAAAACTGGTCAGTGGATAAAAGAGAATTAGGGAGGCTGACTTTAAATGGGAAGCATAATCGCAGAAGCAGATGTGTTGAGGCAGAAATAATGATCTGTTCTGTGGTGGTAAAGAAAGGCTGCCAGCTGTAGAGCTGCAGATTAAAAATGCAGTGCACATTTACATAACCAACTTAGAGGTATTTCCAGCTTTGTCCTCTGTGCTGCTGTCTGAATCTGATTAGGAGACACATCCCGAAGCCTTCCTGCTCTCTGGTCTCAAATAATTGAGGCTCTTTTTTTCCCCCCTGCAGCCTCTCTTGTCACTTTCAGTGCCAGACAATATTAGACAAAGGACTTAACGCTGTTTGTTTTTGGTGGAAAAATGTAATATGATTTAATGGAAACTGAAAAGTTTGTTTTGTCCCTGCATGACTCTCTGGGTTTAAACAGCAAACAAGACAGATTAGATTACTGGACTTGTTGTCTAGACAGACAGACTGTCTTTTTTCTGCTCTGCCACTCAGACAAAGTGATGGGATCTTCTCGGGATTTTGAACTTCATTTTCAAAGAGTTAATTTAATAGACCAAAGACTTTTTTTTTTTTTTAAATCGCGAGAACTTCAGGTGCGCTTTCTAAAGTAGTAAAATTAAAATCAGCCCAGTTAACTGTAAGTAAGGCTTTTAAAATGACCAATTGTGCATTTCAGCACATTAGTCAAACTTCACGTTTTAATCAAAACAGGTTACATATTTTTACCAGTCATGTTACTAAATGGAGGAAGCTGTAATAATTGTATCTCTTTACATACCAAAAATGCATAGATGAAGAGAAAATTGTCCAAACAGAGTGGATAGCAGCTGCTCTGGGCTTCTAGTTATTAATGCAGAGCTATTCCGCTCAGTTGGGCAGCTTATGAAAAGTTAATTGCAATCATACATAAAAATAAGAAACATAAGGAGCACAAGAAGAAAGACCACAAAATGAAAATGAAACAAATTTAATGACTCAAACAAATGAAAATGAATACATTCAGAAAAAAAGGAAACACAAAACAGGAACAAATGAGCCAAGAAGAGCTGGCAGCCTCACATGACAGTTGTCATATAATGAATGTAATTTATCCCAGAAAAAGGTATGCATGAAAATGTTCTGCATCTCTTTGCAAAAGAGTTATCTTAAGGAGCATTGAATATTACACATTTTATAATCATTTAAATAATTTATTTTGTTAATAAAACTTTCAAAAAAAACCCCCAACAAATCTACAAGTTTAGAAACTAATGACATAGCCTCATGTGGTGCAGCCAGTCACATTAAGAAAAAACAGACTACTTAATGACAATAACACAAAAAGTAACAGGAAATACAGTGCAATACAAGAAAAACAAAACAAAACAAAAACAGTCCTATGGATGAATAAGACAAAGTTACAAGGTTTAATGGATAATTTCTTTTTCATCTCACGGTTTCTTTCTTTCTCACACAAACACACACAAAAAATTAATGATAAATCACCCAATACAAGAAATGAGTGATATGGATGAGGGACAGAGCATGCAACTCAATGGAAACTGGATATGATTGGCTAAAATACTCGCCTAATGAACACTTGAGGAAGACACCTAAGCAGATGCAGACAATGGATGGATGACTAAAGAGTGAAAAGATGGTATATGTGACATATCACCAGCTCATCCAAACAACCCGACTGTCACAAGTTCTGCAACGTGAACGTCTGTTTCTCTCACCTCCAAGTTGTCGCCGTCACATTTAATTTTTTCGCTTGATTTATGATTTATTTCTCCACTTTGTATTTTTCACAGAGCCGTGACCTCGCCGGCTGCTTTCATTCATCTACATCCGCCTCGGATAGCAAAGCCTGGTGCGGGAGCCTGTGTGGCTGAACGTGTCGGCACATTTAAAAGGAAAATATGAAAGAGAAGTAGACTGCTGTTTGAGAAGTGAGCGGCCTTGAAGGGACAATGAGAAGTTTGAACAGAAAGGAGGGAGCGAAGGGAGGAGGTGGGTGACTTTGTGGATGCAAACCACTTTTATAAGCTTTGGCTGCCAGTTTACAAAAATAGGTCACGTTGTGCACAGAATGTGTAAATCAGACAGCAAGTGCATCGTGCTCATCTGCCACCAAAGCACAAATGATGATTTTATGCATAAGTGTTTCTTCTGAAGCCTGCATGAATGTCTGCTCGGATTCCTGGAGGATTTATGCGTATCTTTGTAAATACAGTTTTGCATGCATGAAATTTAAAAGATAAAAGCTACTGTGTCAGTTTATTCTGCTTGAGGAAAACAGGTTGCACTGAACAGAGGAATGTAGGCAACCTAATTCTGAGAGCTGATTCCACCAAGGTGACATGTTAAAGTGAACTGGAGGACTGAAACAATACGGCTACATCTACAATTCTCTTTGGAAAGCTATTCAAAAACTGTTTCTTTGACATGGTAAGGCATGTTTTGAGGTTCAATGATTTTTTGGAGAGAACAAGATTTTCATCAGGTAACAGAAAGGCCAAAAGGACTACAGCAAAGTTGCTCCATTTTACCCTTAAGAGTTCTCAATCTCCATCTGTCATGCAACATACTGGATTAGCAGTGTTGTGGAAAGTTAAGTGATCTAACATTCTTCAGGAATACACATGGAAATTGCTGCACTGCTAGCTATGCTAACCATGGCGATAAATAATATAACTTTTGTTTCACAATATTGGTAAAATCTTGACTTTTTACTTCAGCAAAATATTGCCCTATATTACTACTCAAAAAAAATCAGAAGTCAGCTGAAGTGGGCATCTAGAGAACAGAGCTTTACAAAAATTGCAGATTAGAAATGACAGGTGTAAGGAGAGAGTACAGATGTACTTGATTTGTTGAACCTGGTGTCTGCTTCTATCATTTCTCCTGTGGAAGTAATCCACAGGAGAAAGAGGGGATACAATTTCACCCTTTCAAATGAATCCAGGCCTGGGACTAATTCTCACTCACTCACTGTGAGTGAGTGGGAATGGCTGCAGCTGAAACTGTCACAGGGGAGAGAAGGAATCTCTACCACGGAGCACAGGAAAGTAAGGCGCAGGGCGAGAATTATAACATAATATTGCTGAAGAGTGTGAAGCTGCAGAGTGGAGAGGGGAGATAATGGGCTGAAAGAGGCTTCCACTCCTCCTTCTAGTCAAGCTATTGCCGGCTCAGTGTAAAGTGTTAGAAATTGCAAAACTCAGAATAATCTCTCTTTATGAAATAGGCTCTCAGCTTGTGATGTTCAAAAGAATTTAACTGCTGTTTTCAGTGAACTGTGCAAAAAAGTGTGTTTTAGTTTCATTTTCTCATTATGAGTTCAGCCTATGATCACATCTCAGAATAAACTGTTTACCTGAGTAATAAGATGGTAATTCACATGTGTAGTCACTAGAAACACAAAATTAAAGCTGAATAACTGCCAATCTTTACCAATTTGAAATTTGACTCCAGTCTGAAGCAATTCAATTTAATTTTTACTTTGGTGTATGTGTTAAGAAAATATATTTTTCTCTATGAAATTTAAATTTTCAGTAGTCTAAATCATGACAGTTCTCCCTGTTTATTCTCTGAGTGTGTTTGGCAATGTGGGTTAATGTAATGTATGCACGTGCCAGCCTGTTTCTTTTATGTCGACCCAGTTCCGGGCAAATGCGTAAGTTCTGCTGTTTGGTTCTCAGTAGCTGCAACCCAAATCTGATCCGCTCCCACAACCCTGGCTAACAACTGTACCACTGATAGATTCTTCTTGTTTTATCAAATCGCTTCTCAAATGTTGCACAAAACAGAACCTATGAAGCTTCTAGGCCTTGTTTTCTCAAACACCTTCACAAGTAGTGTAGTGCTTATCTATGGGTATATAAATATTTTATGCTAATGGCATTCTATTTAAACAGTAAAGTGAAACTTTTCAAATAAGTCATATTAAATTCATATGCCCTTGTTCACTGTGAACATACAGTTAAATAAATATTATGTTTGGTCTTTTTTCTAATTAGCTGTGTTTGGGGAGTCAAGGTGATCCAATCCCGGTATGGCAGCCAGTGTCTATTGATTAAAAATTGTATTCAAAGCTTTGAGATGTGGAAAAATGCAAACAGCACATAAACTAGAGGATGCTCAACAATCGCTCTTAATATAGAAGGACTGTTTTGTAACATTAAATACTGTGGGCAAGCTACAAGCCACGCAGAAACCCCCATTCACTGGCCAGCTATATTGGCTTATTATGTTGCCAGTGTTTCTGAAAAAATGGCAGAACAGAAGAAGAAAAAAAGAGTAGCACTGTTGACTTGACGAAGTCTAAAACGTATTTCAATTTGCCTAACCAGAAGCCTTCATAAGAAAAGACAAGAAAAAACTAAAGCAAAGTTATCAGAGCAGGAGCAATATCGCAATGAGTTAATATATATTTAAAAAATCTCCTGAGCTTTGGTCAAGACAGAAACTAATCCAAAAACTTAATTCTTCTGGAAATTTTTGAATCACATTTAAAAAATGAAATTGAAGGACTTGCAGTAACCTTCAGCCACAAGGTTGGGGAAAAACTACATGAGCTTCATTTGTACTGCTGAAATCAGTAGCTCTGTTGAAGGAGAAAATAAAAGCTCACCATTATCACTGTTGTACCAAAACATTCATCTTGACACATTTAAGTTGAAATTTAAGCTCACAACAACTGGGCTATGAAATCAGAAGGAACAATTAGTCTTTGAATTAGACATTTTTCCATTGAGTTGCATGTCCTTTCTCTGCATTGTACCTTCAATTTGTGCGTCAATCCTATTACTATCCTATCTCATATTCTCTTGTGAATATAGTGTTTCCAATAAATGTTTTAATCAGTAAAATGAAACTTTACAAACGGTTGAATTGATAAACTCTTACTACTATAAAATGTTTTCTAAACCCTTTGCAGGGGCGTACACATACAAAATGACACAAGATCCGCCCTTGTCATTTTTAGATCAGATGCTGGACAAACTGCTGACTCATAAATCCAGAGATAACTAGAAGCGAGGGCTGGCGCTGTGCGATGCAGCGCCAACACTTGCAGATAGAATTCTCGGCGAGGAGCAAAGAGCAATGCGTCAGCATATGTGCAAATGCAATGGACGTGTTTTTCCGGCTAGTAACACGTGTCCAAACGTATATGCCTTCAGAGCTTCTCAGAGCAGTACTGGATGAGATCAAAGCTTCACTCCCCACCCTGATCTTAGATGCTAAAGGTGTTGGGATGTGCTGGTTTCTTCATGTTCAAGTGACTCTAAGATGTAGTTGGCCTATGCTCAGTCACAGCTTTGTCCTTTTCCTGAGAACATAAAAGGAGTGTGTTACAGACTTAAAAGTCTCTAAAATGTGTGGGCTGATTGTGGGTGGAAATCTTATGTGATTACGTGTATGTGTGTGTGTGTGTGTGTGTGTGTGTATCTGCTTGTGTAATCTAGTCCTACCTGGCGTCGGCTGAGGCTGCCTGGGCTGGTCGGGGAGGGGGTGGGAGATTTCCCCGAATGAGGAGTGGATTGCTGACTGGCCGGCGTCCCGTTCACTGGAGGGGGAGAAAAAAACGAGAGAAAGGTGGAACACGGAAGAGATGAGAGAGGGAAAGACTGGAAAAGAAAAACATTTAAAACTGGACTGGTGTTTTTCAGGACACTTATAGCAGCCCACTCTTCCGCCCTCAGCATATCCATGCACATGAATGAGACGGAGTAGGAGTGAGGAAGCAGAAAAAGGAAACACTAAAATCCATTTTACGCTTCTTTCACTTATGTTATGTTTTGGTATCTTTCTTTAGCCATGACTCAAATCCTTTCGCTCAAACTATTTACATTGTCGGCTGGAGGTAAGCAAAGGTTGTCCTCATTTTTGACTGCCAGTTCAGTGCACGTGTGACCTCAGTAGTCTCTTTCTCCAGCTGAAGCAGAGCACAAAAAATCCCCGCGGCAGGATCTCGCTAAACAAGAAAATTATATTAATCAACATTTCACCTGAGTCCTGCAGTCAGGCAAAATAAACTTGAGGGCATCATTAAGAATTTCACGTAGAGATGCATCATGTCAGTACAAATTAACAACATGTGCAATTTTGCAATCACAAAGCATTGCCTGAATTAAAAATTTGGTGGGCTACAACGCTTTTTGTGCTAGTATTCTTTAAACACACCTTGTGTGGATCTTACAGAGTGGGATCCTAAAGCATAGGAAAATTGCAACCGTGATAAAAAGGAGTAGTGAGAAAATGTGGGTTATTTGAAATCAATGTGATCAATGATCACATTGATTTTTTCCCATAAGTGCTTGTGCCACCCCTCGCAGAACGGCATTGTGGGCAGTGAGATAAGTTACCTGTACCAAACACTGCCACTGCCTGTAACTACAGTTTTTCTTTTCTTGTCTGTGAGAAATTTACGTGTCAAAAGCATTGAAAATCTCCCTTTTTTTTTGGTTTGCAGCAAAGTGAAGGTTTTACAAATCAAAGATATTAATCACAATCAGGCTAGAACAAACAAGAATGTTAGAGTTTGAAACTGATTATCAAATGAAGTCCAAATCAATAAACAAACTGTGAAATGGCTCCTTAGGTTAGCAATACCGTTAAATAAATTCAAAATAGACATCAATTTTAGTGTCAATCCTTACTGGCTACCATTAGCAACGGTAACAATAATATTGCAACGTAACAGTACAGACTGCATGTTGGACGGGACTAAGTCTACCAAAGCATCTAACACTACGCTACTTTTAACTAACTACTGCAACAGCAAATAAGAGGAATGAGAAGACTTGGCTGAGTTTTAAACTCTAAACTAATATTCCAACTAGCTAACCATTCGCTGCTAAAGTTGGCTCTTACAGACGCAAAAGTATGCATTTGCTTCAGGATTATTGACAGTATTACCACTTAACTGAGGGTCTGTCTCACAGCTGGTTTGAATGTCTGGACTCCATTTGATATTCACTAGTTCAAAAATTAAAATACTCAGGCTAGTCAACCAAAAACATAATTCTTCAAAGCAAAATTTGAGAAAACTTTATTCTATTGTAATGTGAAAAGCACTACATAGAGTGGCGGTCTTGATGTTGATAACACCAGCCTGATTCTGCCAGTTTGGGTTGTTTGACAGAAAATTCTAGAATTTGCATTTGCTACTATTGTGTATACTAATTTCATTCTATTTAAATGTTTGTTTTTATGGACCTTCGATTGCATTTAATCACTTTTAGTTCAGAATATAAAATGCTTCAAGCTAATTATTCTACAGGGAACACGGATTTATTATTGGCATTGTTAGAATTGCCATGAACTTCCAATTGGAATTTTAACTCATTCCAACTGGAATCTTTTCTTCTTTTACTGAAAGCACTGCAATAGGCTTCATGCTTGACCTTTCTCAATCACAAACACTGGGCACAGAAGAAGACAGAAAATTTGAGAAAATTATTCTTCACTGATTAGTTGTGGATTTGTCAACCTTTTTCTCTATTTGTGAAAACAAAAAAGGGGAGCTCATTATATCACATCTGGATCTGAATGTCACACCCCTAAATTTTATAAATTGAAGTAGACTGAGTTTTGAAGCAATTTTATACAAAAGCCGATTTATTGTGCAGTTTGAAGAGAAAAAAATAGGTCTGTTCCTGAAGAACTGGGCGTTATTCAGGAATTAAAGTAAAATAAATAAAAAAAATCCATTAAAAGGGATTTACGAATCTTTGTCGCTATCAAGCCCCCCTCTGCGTTTTACCTTTAACCACACTTCTGAACCTTATTTCCCCACTAATCTGAAGATTGCTAGATGTAGACAGCATAGATTTTCACAGTCAATCCCTTGATGCAGCAGACAAGCTTTTTTGTTAATGCTTTCTTTCACTTGATTCCCTGAGCCTCAGCATGAATTGAACAAGAAAAGCCTCTTCACGGATACATTTTTGTAGTCCAATTCATGCCTAAGAACTTTCTGAATTATTCCACAGTAAAAGGAAATGAACACAGCAATCGGTTGACGGCTTCCCCATTAAATTACTCAAACGTTCATATAATTAGTTTTTTTTTTTTTTTTTTTTTAAAAAACACGTGTGAGGATAAATTAAAACGACGAGTTGTCGGTGCCGTTCCTTCATTGATGAAATTCAGCATCAGCGTTAGACAGTGAAGCCCTCCTTTCAATTACAAAACGATATTAGCCTACAGCGTTAATGTCACCAATTTATTTTGTACCAAAAACAAACGAAATCGCTTTTAGAAAAGCTGTTCGTCAAGGTCAAATATCGGGGAATAGAACATCTATGATCATCCGGATTTTAACACATAAGTTTCGGGCTTGAAATGGCAACAAAAACGTCGGCCGAGTTTCCTACCTTCCACTTCCAGCATGGCGAAAAAAGCACAGTGTTAATCCAAAGTGGCGAAAGGAGAGGAGCAGCACCTTTTTTTTTTTAACGCGTTCCGCCCGAGTGTGTGTCTGGTAGTAAACTGGTGTGAATGGGAGACGGAGCTGCGCTATACTACACGGAGAGGCGGAGAGGCTGCTTGCGCAAACTCTGACGCGCACCGGGAGCGGAGGGAGAGATAGAGAGCTGGCAGGAGAGAAGGAAGGACGGGTAAAAAAAAAAAAAAAATCCTAAAATTGTCTTCTTTTAGTGCTGCTGGGTTATAGTTACCAATAAATTTACGCTTTTATTTAATCTGGAAGCAAAACCGAATGACGAGCAGGTGGATTGAGCTTAAAGCAAAGGACAGATACTGGAGTGATTCAGAACAGAGTGTTCTAAAAGCTCTGTTTCTTCATAAAGAAATGTTCTATTTATGACCAGAAAACCCTCCCAAAGCTTCAGCTGCTTACTCAACACCTCCATTTTCGCATTCCCGAAGAAACAAAACCAGTCCACACTATAAAAAGGGATTTCTAAAGGTAATGGATATTGGTCATAAAAAGATCAACATTGTAAATTCTAATATTAACTGTTTTTAACAACAAATCCTACAAAACGTTTTGTTATTTAACTAAAGACGTTGCTTCAGTTAGCTGCTATTCTCCTTCACTGTATGATGCTGAAGTAGACTACAGTAAAATTGATATATAGTATAATGTTAATTACAAGCATGCCTCAATAAATTATAGTTGGAAATGCAGTTTATTTTAGTGATTCAATTTAAAAATTAAACTCATATAACTCATGCAGATTTATTATAAGCAGAGTTACATATTTCATACTGTTATTCTTGTCAATTTTGATCATTATGGCTTAGAGTTAACAAAAACATAAAGTTTCCTGTATCAGAAAATAACATTGCTTAAGACAAATAAAATGAAAATTTATGTTACAGTTATATTATAGCTAGACAATCATGACTATTGACACATTACACGGTAAGGCTAATCCAGAACATGCCATCACCAAAGATGTTTCCACCCACAGAGTGCTGTATTCAAAAATATTGGAAAGCAAAATTTAGTGGAAAGAAAAAAGGTGCATGAGCATCAGGGATAATTGAAGCCTTGTGAGGATTTTGAAGCAAAGCCTTTTAGAGTTTGGTGAAGTTTCAAAATGTATGGACTGCAGCAGGAGTTCAGTGCTTCAAGAACCACCACTTGCAGACATATCCAGCATACAGCCTACAACTGTCACATTCCTTATGTTATGTCACTTCACCAGAAAGTTCAGGAGCGATTTATCTGGGCTGGAGAGAAAAATGACAAGAATATTACTCAGCACCCTAAAACTGGAATTTTCAATAAAAATAAATTTTTCGTTGCTCAAACATGTCAGGAGCTGAAAAGCATTTTCGGAAGTCAAAAACTACATATCTGGGTCCGATTTTGTACATCAGGTGGAAAAGTTATACTTATCTGTATGTGATACAGATTTTACCCTGCAGCTGCAGACTTCAGGTGTAAATATTTGCTGGTCTAAGCTGTCTGCTTGCAGGCTGCCTTAAACATTTTCATTAGATATTACAGATGCATCCTGATTTTACAACCTGAGCAGTTATTACAACAAACAAGACAGTAGCTTAGTCAACAATCCTTAACAGGTTATTCAAAAATAACAGGTTATGTGATCATTTTTCATGAGGTTGTACATAATATGCACTCAGACACATTTGAGAGCATTTGTGGGAACAGTTGTTACATAACACATTCTATTATTTAGTACATTAGTGAAAGGGAAGCTCTAACTGCACGACTGATTTTGATAAATACAGTAAATTAAGAGAAACATAGCTCATAAATCTCCTACGAAATATATGCCTGTTTCTTGTTTGTGGTGCAGACTCACCGGAGTAGTCTTAAAAGCCAAAGGCTAACTAAGGAGACTGAATTGTGCAGTAACAATTGCCACTTATGATACTCAAACCTTGGCTCCAGCTGTTCTTGAATATGGCACCTTTTATTAGTTTAATAATTCAGCGATATTTGCAGCTCATTACTGTTACTTTCAGTGCCAGTAAAAGCATAGTTTTGTAAAAGCATGGCATTAAAACTATGTTTAGAGTTAAGAAAAATATGTGATATATTTCTCAGAGATTGAAATGCAATTGATATAAATTCAGCGCAGAATTTATATGCCCATCCTATACTTTCCAAAGTACACATTCAATAGTAGGTTTACTATTGCATGTGCAAAATAAACATAATTTAAGGTGAGATGATGTGATGTGTGTTGATAATTGCGACACATTACATTGAAAATTTGAAAAAGCCTAAGATGGGTAAAAAAACAAGATGGCCTTCCAGTGACTGTGGAATACACATAAAAAATATGCAACTAAAATTGGGCTACTAGCAGCCTGAAGCGAGCTCTACTATTTTTAGTGTAATTAAGTTTTTAACGTGTAGTTGAAGTGACAATTATGAGTCAGCTGAAGGGTGTCTGATACCCAAGCAGGAATATGACTGTACATCCAACTGTTTAAGGCTATAAAAGATTAAAGTAAAGTTACAGTACCAATGTGGAAAATGAAGGCTCAGGCTGAAGGAAATGAACTTGTTGACCAGACGATGCTTTGGGAAATACTGAGTGTGTAACAAATAGCGAAGCACCAAGAGATTGGGATCACACAGTTATCGCTTGATGAAAAAAATAAAAATAAACAAACAATGGAGTAATTGTGTCAAGCTAAGAAGTCCCACCATTTGAGTGACATGCATTTGAACCACCTTTCATATCAATTACAACTGCAAGTCTCCATTACATGTGTACAACAGGAGAATGAAGTGTTTGCTCTTCCTGAGTTGCAAAATGGCTCAAGTTCAGTCAGACTGGATAAAGAGCATCTGTGAAAATCAATGCTCAAATCCCGCCAAATCCTGCTCATTCAAATTTAGGTCTAGACGTCCAACGCTTTCATCGAAACCATTCCACTATAGCGCCGACTGAATTCTTCCAGTCATTGTTCTGTTGGTCAACCTCTCCCCCAGTCTCAAGTCTTTAGCAGCTTCTAACTGGTTTTCTTGTAGCACTGCCCTGTATGATCCATCCAGCAATAGCATGACGCTTCCACCATGCTTCACAGTCAACATTATGTATTAATTATTTATGTCCAAAACGTTTCATTATGGTTTTATTTTATCAGACCACATCGTTTTACATGTTGTAGCTCTATATGACCATGTCTTGGTAGATTAGCTTTAAACCTTTCCATAACTTTATCCCATACCTGTACAACCTTCACAGGGAACTGCATTTATCCTGAGATTACGTTACAGACGTGGACTTTACCTGCTGTTAACTTGACTTCTGAAGATTGCATGAGATTTCATTTAGTTCTACCACAAATTTAAAACTTAGAGTGATTGCTATAACTTTGCCAAGAGTTTTGAAAACCATGTAAGATTTTCTTACAATATTTTGTGTAAATAGTAAGTAAAGTGTGTGATTTTTTAAGTAGTTATGATGAACCAAATGATCGCCCAGAACATTCTATTATGCAAGCCACATATTTTCATAAGAGATTAGCGCTGCGATGACATTTAATGCATCACATCAACTGCAACCAAAAATAACAGCTAAAATTACTGAGAACTTTAATGGCAAATAAATACAACCAGTAATTGTCATTATGCCACAGTTGAATTTTGAGAGAAATGTTTTCTATGTCTGAAATAAATTGGCACCACGACACATAGATTACTGACTTTTAGTGAATGACCTGTATTATTCATACACATTAATGCATTTACGTTTTCTGTGTATGTTCGCCTGCATAAACAGGTTTTATGGAGCACAAAAGTAACGGATGCTCCAAATATAGCACATTTACAGTTCATAAAGTTTCTCAGACAGGATTGGGTTCTCTGGAGACATACTGGATCTTATTTTTGGGTCACCCCACCCCAGAGGTTTCAACACAAAGAGCGAGATGATTTGCAGAGGTGTCGAAGCGATGCTTACTGATGACACCATCTGCACTTCTCTGTTGATTTTTAGCAGACGTGAGGCATCAACGGAGGCACAGATGGTGAGATGGGGAGAGGAACTATGTCTGAGTGCAAATTGTTTTCGCACATTATTTTGGGTCGGTGTGTTTATGCATTCTCAGCTGGGGTTGTGGCATCATCGCAGAGTGAATATCGAGCAATGACAGTGTTAAGCCTGCCCACTCTCAACCATTGGCAGATAAAGCACAACATGACAGGATATAGCAGACACTTTTCCATATTTATTTTCATGTAATTTTCATTTCTCTACCTTTTCCTTACATTAAGATCCGATTATATAATTTTGTAAGTATAAAACATGGGGTGGCTACTCAAAATTAAATACCCAACAAACAGACAACACATAAGGTTTCTTTATTTTGCTTCAGTAAGAACAAGGAAAGAGAATTAAATTCAAATGTGCTGTGAGCTGCATACTGAGAAGTTTTTTGATGCTGCTGGGAACTGATAAGGCATTCTGTCTCGTTTCTTGGAAGGCTTCTGTTGTTAAACCTAAGTAGAAAGGACAACGTGTTTTCCTAAACCTAGACAAAAGATAAAACATTCTGACTTGAAAGCTACATTATCTGACTGCTGTAGACTCCTATCCAGAAATGACTGTCTCATTTTAAACATAAAACTAGAGAAAAACGACAAGGACATCTAAAAAAGAAAATTGAACCAAATAAATGCTTTTTGAGTTTGTGGATTTCTTTGTTCTTTTCCCAACTATGCATAACTGCAGTCACACTGTGGTGCGTTTCTAATGTCTGTTCTTTGTTTTCTTTAATCATCAAATATAACTTTCAGAGTCATAGCATCATTCTAATTTTTAGCTCTCTTCACTGATTTCCTGGGAGATTCTTGTTTGTTATCTGGCGGATCACTGTCAATCTAAATCTGATTGGGGGATGAATATTTTTAATTTAATTTCTTGCAACTAAAATTAAAATATACTCAAAAGTAGGTTTAATGTTGGAACCAGTCACTGCTAGAATCAAGAAGTACCTGTTGTCACACAAATATATTAATCGTGACCAAATAAAGAAAGAAGAGTGAAACACAAATAAAACAAACCAAGCTTCATCCATTGGGTAGCTGGCTTCACTCTTGCACATAAGGTCCATCATCCAAAAGGACCTCAGAGTCGGGTCAGTAGGCTCGTTTACATGAATAAGTAATCTGAATAAAATGTGTCATATAAACGCTCCAATTGGAATACTTGTCTAGAACGGATTGAAATTGTTATCCAAATGAGAGGTGTGGTTCATGCGATTGAGAAAAAACAAACTTAGCTTATTTGCTCAAATCATAGTTAGGCTTCACACTCAGATGTTCATCTATACTATTAGAAATGTAAAATTTTGATGAGCGAAACTTCTTTTCAATACATCCATTGAACTTCTCTCCAACATAAAGAAAGGAAAATATATTCTTACGTTTTGCTGGACAGTACATTTATTTATGTTTTCCCAAGAATGGGAGCAATGCAAGAACTTAATATTTATTTAAGGGTTACAAACAGATTGTTGTACTGATGCAACTGGGTAATAGAAATAACTGTAAAATATTCACTACAAATAGTTTCATTTCATCCACAAAACAAACAGGTTTCCAGTAAAATTCTTCAGTTTAACACCTGATTGGATTTACGGAGCTAGTGTGAGTGTGTGAAAAACAGTGTTTGTGCACATGGCAACCCCAACCCCCTTACACACACACACACACACGCCTACACGCAACTCTAGTGTTCAGCAGTGTCCAGATTTTGGCTGCAAGCTCACACAGCCATGGGCAGTCAAACACTCAGAGGGACACCAGGTGGTGTTTGATGTTGTGCTAAATGCTCTCTGTGACAGATATAATTCACACTGATCAGCTTTTAATGCTTTTTACTCAGAATTGGTTTGGCAAAGGTTTTGGTTGATTTATTTTATGTCTTATTTGACCTGAAATGATTTAAGTTAGTATGCTATTTCAAGAGCACTCTGCCATAATTGTGACGGACGTGTACGTCCCACAATAATAGAAGAGAAATGATGGCACATAAAAACGTGTTCTTTTTTTTTTTTATGTAATTGTTATTAAACATTTATAGAAATTCTTAAGACTTCAAAACAAAATCTTAATTTTCTTTTAATCTGGTTATAGAACAAAGCAAACAGGGTAACACTGATGAAGGTTCAGCAACTGACTATTTTTTGTGTCGCTCATGTAAACATTCAATAGCCAAACACAGACTGGGCTTAATCCATAAAGGATTTTTGGCAAATTAATTCAGTTTAACTTCAAAATATTAAATTCTGTTTCAATTTAATGAGTCATTTCCAAACAGATAGATCATATTTCATATTACACTAATTCAGATTCCGTTTTTAAAACCATTTATTCAAATTCGGTGTCTGGTGTCACAAAGTTCTGCCCATATGAGTCTTTCTTGCGACCACATAACAGCAGCAGAAATGGCTGCACATGAACAGTGAAAAGCAGCAGATGATGTTGACTCACTTTCATTTGAGAACAAATTGTCCTGCAGAGAAGTGAGCATGGTGTATTTTTTTTTTTAAACAGGGGAGAGCGAGGGAGATTGGGGGGATAATGACAAACAAGAGAGGAGCGGAGAGGGTCAAACAACAGATCCATCAGTTGTTTTTCTGCTGTCACTCCTCTCTCCTGTTACAGTCAGGCAATGTTCTAGGAAATAAATACAACATAGTCAACAACAACACAACATCTGATCACAATAGCATAAGTGAAGCCACGAAGGTATGTGGGGTGTTTTTTTCTTTCTTTTTTACAAAAGCGACGAGACAGGATGGTCTGACTCACGATTCTAGACGGGAAGGGAATGCCAGTTAGCTCCGTCTGCACAGACGGCCATTTCATAGGAAGTCACTGCCTTATATGGGTGCCTATTGTGTCTCCAGCTACATGCTCTAAGTGTGCCACGTTTCCATAGCAACCAAGAGAAGTCTCCCCCCCCCTCCCAACATGACTTTTTGTTTTTTCATTTTTTCTCTCTCTTGCTCTTTTTCTCCCTCTCTCTCACACACACACACACACACACACACACACACATGCATGTACACCTTAGTTGCAGATGCAATGCTGCGAGCCAGATCAGAGACTGTATGACTCACCCTCATAACCTTTTCCCCAAAGTTCTCAGTCTGACAGCACTCAGAAGCTTCTCTTCACATAAAAACATCTTTCTCTCTACACCTTCTCACTTTGTTTTTCACATCTTCATTCTGCAATTATATTTGTAAGAAATAATAATAATAAAGTTTCTGTGCATATTTATGACTTCAAAAAGCAGGTGGAACAAATCATTTCTGTAGGATTTCTGGGGGTTGCATCAGCCTACTGAATCATACCCAAACCGGTGGGTCTCTGTACAGTCAATAACTTCATAATTACAGCCGAAATGAAAAAGTGTGCTGTTGCGTAACTAGGCAATACCGGTCAAAGCTCAAACTGTGCAATCAGGCAAAGAACGAAGTGGTATTTGGTAAAGCTGAAAACTAATCACAAACTCCTCACTGCTATTAAGACGAAATTAGTGGCACACAACAATGCTGGTGCATTAGTGAGAACTCTATTAATTTCCATGAATTAATATTCATTTACTGGGATGTTTGTGTAATCTAAAGGAGTTTTATGGATGTCTTATTAGGCACAAACTAAGCACAGTGTGTGTGCACACTCTTAATGTTTCATGACATTTCATTAGTATGTCAGGTGAGGAACAGTTTGTGTGGAGCTGCAGGATTGAGTCACTAGCCCTCTTATCTTCCCCCTCTCTCTCCATCTCATCTCTCTTTTGTTACCTCTCTCATCCCTGCTTGCATTTTCCTCCCCCCCTGGGTGAAATCAGCTGGATCTTGTCTCATTTCAATTTGCATTTTGCATGCACTGAGACACGGCTCGCATGTATGTGAACACTGCCAGACAGTCTGCATAGCGCTGATTTCATTACAGCATTTATTCACACTGTGCTGCGACATGGATGGAAGTAATGAGCTGGATAACATAAGAAAAATAAAGACGAGGGAGTATCGCGACACAAACACACCCCAATTATTTCCACTGGGTCTGTGCCACCATACACATTCCTCATGTGCAAACACAGACATGAAGGTTAGAAGAACTCAGTGAACTACAGTGCCTTGTATTTGTACCGCATGAACTTTTTCACATTGTTGCAATGAAAATCTTGTTTGCATAACATGTCGTAGACCAACACAAAGTAGCATATAATTAAAAAGTTTAAGAAAATTAATCGTTGTAATTCCAGCACAAGGACATGCTTTGATCTAAACCATTTCATTGCAATGCTGATTCAATGGTTTTGAACCACTTTATGGTTTTGTTTTGTATTTTTCTGCATTTATCCATTGACTATCCACTTTACAAGACTTTCCTATCCCTGCTAAAGAAAGGCATCTGCACAGCATGATGCTGCCACCACCATGAGTCACAGTGGGTCTTGTTGGTTCAAAGTGATGTGTAGTGTTTCTTTTCTTCACATGGGAGATTTTAGACATAAACTTTGTGCTTGGTATGTGGTAATCTGCAAACAGGGTTTATGTTGGCTGTCTGGACTCTATTAATTAGATTTCTGAAAGCAGTTAGCTCAGCTGGCTAAAAACAAACGCACACCACACTTT
Organism: Xiphophorus maculatus; assembly: GCF_002775205.1. Lineage (NCBI taxonomy): Eukaryota > Metazoa > Chordata > Actinopteri > Cyprinodontiformes > Poeciliidae > Xiphophorus > Xiphophorus maculatus. The sequence continues at coordinate 29,843,326 of NC_036453.1, forward strand.
TCAAGTCTTTTTTCATTAAAACACTGGAAAAAAATGCACCTTTTCCCTCCACATTGTGTTCGTCTAACATTAAAAATGCTACTAAAACTTGCTGGAGTTTTTGCTTGCAATGTGACAAATTGTGAAAAAGTTTAAGTTGTCTAAATGTTTTTGTATGGTAGATGACACTGAAGCAAAATTGCTTTAGCAAAAATGAAGCAGAAAAAGAGAGCCACTTTACCAGAAGCTGGGGACTTGCTGCGATGTGATTGGATGACAGTCCTGGGAGAGCATCGGTTGAGAGAGCCTGACATCTTGCCATAGGTCACTGACTTCATCATGCGGCACTCTGCAAGTGCAAACAGCATAACCATGCATTCAGAGGCAATTTGGTAGGCACAAACAAATATATCTGCTCAAATAGTGTCAAAATTCAGAAAAAAAAATAGTATTTAAAAATTTTCTAAAAGTCTGGAGGTCTGATGGCTAGATTTAAGCCTGCATTGTTAACAGAGAAATGATAACCTATGAATCCAGCTGTAATTGGGTTTAGCTTCGGATCCCCAGGAAAAATGAGTCCTGACCTTCTCCGGGCTCGCTTTCCAAACAGAATTATTGCGGCGTTTCAGGAGTGGCAGCTATGACTCATGGAGAACTAGTACTTTGCAGACACACAGTCCAAATAAATGAGCCGTGTGAACGCCAGCGCCCAACCTGCCTGCCTCCTCCTCCAAAACTTTTCTCGTCTCCTGCTCATTAACTGAGCCCCATTAAAGCTCATTAACATTTCAGACAAGTGGGAAAGGGAAGAATATGCAGCCTGCCAGGCGTGTCTGTCCTCATCCACCTCATCTGTGTGTGTCTGTGTGGCTGATTGTGTGACATTTTCTGTAACCCGGTGATTAATGTACAATACGGAGTGTTAACATGATGACTGTGTGCCAGAGTTGAGGCAGGGGCGATAATTATAGCGATGCTGAGAGGAGGCAGCGTCTTCTGCAGCTCCACTTCCAACTGCCTTACTGCTTAGTCTGTCACTCTGTATTCCTGTCTGTCTGTTCCTCCATATTACTCTCTGTCTGCCGGTGGATAAAGAGGTGTTAACTTACACTCCCCATCCCCTGGCACAGACAGGATCGATGTGTGTTGGGGGCAAAAAGAGAATCTTTCAGTTGTGTAGGATTATTAAAAAGTGGTTAGGAAGTCAACTTTTAGTTACTTTTTGAAGATGTAAAATAAACAGACATCTTGAGAAAATTTGGTTGTTTGTGTTTTTCACTTTATTATAAGCTTTTGTAACTTAAATTAGCCATAAAAATAATTGCATAACACAGAATAAAATGATACTGTGAAAAAAGGTTTGCTTTGGTAATTCCATAAAAAAACTCACATAATTCTAAGGTTTTGCAAGAAAGAGAAAAATGCAAAGTAAGGACATTTTTTTCTACCTTTGATTTAAATGATCTGTTACATGCCAAGTATGGTAAAAGACAGTGAAATTGAAACTTTTTAAATTTAATATCAGAATACTGCATTAACACTAAGGCATAATTGTTTTGTTTTGTTTTTTACAAACTTGAGAAGTTAGATCAGTTTGCCAGATCTGATGTTTTCTGTGTACATTTTCTGCAAAGATTTGTTTAGTTTCCTCCTCTTGCCTACAATATAGTCTGTTTCATTACTTGGTTTGTTAAGAACAACACCCGGTTCTGAATCCAAAATAAAGGGACTCTGGACATTCAAAAGCTAGTATCAGCAGATGCTGGTACTGCTTGCCTTCTCAGGCGTAAGTTTCAGACACCTTCTTTGGAGTTGCTATTTACTTTTCCCCCAGAGAGACTGAGGTGGCAGAACTACAAGTAGAGCAGAAAAACAAGTGCTTTCAAGAAAGTAAATAACCTCATCTGACCCACAGTAACCATTCTAGTTTCATGCTGGTGCTGGAAGACGATGGCTCATAAGGTGGTTCCGAAATCAAATTGCTTCTCCAAAAATAACCCCCTGAAATCAACATTACATCAGATTATTTTTCCCTGAGAAACCATTTTCTTCAAAGACCAGCAAATTAAATTAAAGTTAAACCTTTAATCAACTTAGATAATATTAAGAACATTTGATATCTGGTTGATAAAACTCTATGTCATAATGCAGTGTTTCAGCTCTGTTTCTGTATCTGTTTACATAATCAAATCATTAGGGAGGGGGTTAATAATAAAAATAATCCTTGATTACAATAATTATTGTCTGAGGTGGTTTTCATAATTATCCTTATCTGAAGTGTAATTGTTGTAATTATTTTTGATTGCTCATTAAAAAAAAGCTTAATTTGACTTGGGAGAGTTCCAAGACAAAAACCACAGCTGACAAAAGAAGAACACAAAAGTCCAATCTCACATTTACAAAAACATATCATCCTCAAGAAGTGGAAAAGATTAACCTTTTGGAAGGTATATATCATGTTACACCTGGCATAAAACTAACATAACATACGGTTAGGCTGCCAGACAATAATCCAAAGCACACCATGAAGTCCAACTCTGAATGGCTGAATAAACCTTCAAAATTAAGGTTTTGGAGCGGCTCATTTAAAGTCCAGACTTAAACGAGGAGCTGAGGCATAACATAGGCATTTCATGCTTCAAACCTTACAATGCCACCTGAATTTAAATAATTCTGCAAAGAAGAGGGGACCAAAATTCATCCAGGCAGAAAAGCATGATGGTGGTTTTTGCTGCCAAGAGTGACACAACTAGTTTTTAGGAGCGAGTTGCTTTGGATAGCTTTGTTAAACTAAGATTTAATCATAATTTGAAAACTGCATTTTGTGTTTAACCAGGTTGCCTTCTGATGATAAAAAGAGAAAGAAAATCGCAAAAGCTCATAAAGGAGCCCCAAAAAAATCCACATCATAATTAATTTTTTAAAAATTATAAAACATATTTTTGTTCATTCAGACAGATATTTTTGTTTCTTTAAGAATGTGTTATTATATCAAATCTGACTCCATCCAGTATGAAAAAAAGATTCATGCTCTTTATTAAACTTGAACATTAACAGCAGGGCAACAGTACACATGCGTGCTCTACCTATATGTTCCATCTTTACTACTGATGCCAACATTGAAAAAGAAAGAAAGTTTAATCAGAAAGATACAGTAAGAACTAGATTGACTGCTAAGATCCAAACTTCTGGAGATAATTATCAGTAATTCCAGATAATACAAATTCAAAACCATAGCCCCCCACCCCCTGCTGCATGTAGGTGGTTGTTTTGTGGGTTTTCTCAAGAGGGAAGAAGGTCACCGAAGGAAGACTGGCTAATGGATTAGGGTAAGTATTATGTTTTGGGAATGAAATGAGAAAAAATGGTGTGCAAAAAAACGAAAGAATAATGAGAAGGGGTGGATGCTGGAGACCCAGGCTGGATGGACTTCATTTGGTGAATAAAGGGCTACAAATCAGACAAATGTACAGAATACAATTTGAACAAAAGCCAGCACAAACTGATTCATGGGGGAGCAGAGGAGGGAAAGAATACAGATGAGCACTAAATGGCAACAGAAGGAGAAGCAGACAGCAAATCATAGGACAGAGTATCCTCAGTGGGCCGTGGCAATAAGATGGAAAGAAAGGGAGCAGGGTTGTAAGAGGTGAGACAAGAACGGGAGACAAGAGGGGGGGATAAAAAAAAGAAGGATCAACACACATCGCAGCATGGACTTAATTTCTTTTGTAACCTGAAGCAGAAAGATGGCAGTCCTTCAGGAAATGAAGCGATAGTCAAAGCAGATGGATTTTACATCAGGTTCATTAATCACAGAAGTCACATCCCATGGTAAATGTTTGTATTTAGGGAGGCTGTTTCCTGCCATTTGCTAGTGGCAATACATTTCCACAGAGAATGTTGTTGTGTTAGATTGTACTAATCAGTTTATGTTTCTCCGTAATTATAGCTTGTTCTTCATTTAATTAGATCAACAGACCCTGAAAGGATTCAGATAACTGCTTTTTATGTGAGTGAATGTTTGTTTCCCCTCTGGTTCCCATTGTGAATGAGTGATTCTAGAGCTGAAAAGAATGCATATAACATATGCAGGGAACTTTGTAGCACATCTCCTTCTGGTCTGGCTCTTAAAATGCAAAAGGGACAACTCAAGGAGATACAAACACATAAATAAAGAATAGATGTGTCAGTACATCCGTTCTGTTTGTACGCAGGGTCTGCAAACACACAGCTGTGGAGCTGAGCAATGTGAGCAGGGTTCTGAGAATCACACATCAATATCTCTTTTCTGGGATGGCCAAAGTGTCTGTTATTGCAAAAATGTATTGCTATCAACAAATATGTGCCTGTACTGTTGACCAAGTTGTATAATTCTGAGTTTGTAACTTCAGCAAGAAACAATGAAAGCTTTCGTAGAGCACCTTTTCCCTTACCACTCTCATCCAACATCAAGTCATCATGGTAGCGGAACTTCTCTGGTCCACAGGCCACAAAAATATCCTCCTCACCAAAGAAGTCCTGCAGACATGCAACCTAGAAGTAAAGACAGACATGTGAGTTGGTATTTTAGCAACACTGTTTAATCCAGAGTGCCAAGCAAAATACACAACAGCTGTTTTCTGCAATCAGAGCTGTTCCTGCAAAGAAAGATTTTCTACAAGGTCTGACAAATTTTTAAAGAATGGCTTTTTAGTGACACAGTCCAAATTCAATTTCTTCAAGCAAAAACTAGACTTCTTATGTTTTGGTGGAAACATCAAATTAACCAAGCTTCAGGAGACAGACAAAGATCACCCAGGGTGTCTGTTTGTGTTTGTTGTCGGCACCAACTGCAGTTCTTCACTGTTTATCAGCCTATTGGTAACTATAATTAGACCTTGCTAAGTTGCAATTTGCTGATGTGCAGCAGCATGTAAACCAGACACCCAGAGAAGCAAGTGGGAGGTTCTCTTCCCATAATTCTTGCTTCCTATAAACAGGAATAAATAAATCACATGAGAAAAAATGTATAATGCGAGTAAACATAATGGACTTCCAGGAGAGAGGATATTAAAATAACAAGATCACTGTCTAATAGGAACATAAGTGACTAAATCCACATCTGACTCAGTCTTAATGACTCACTGTCGCTCTTTGACAGACTCCATACTGTGCAGTTTATACCAGCTGACAGCAACCATTTAAACACAAACTTACAAATCACAGGAACTTACTCTGGAAATAAGGATTTAGTAATGCAGCATATGATTAATAAATATTATTATACACATTATTTACAAGTTGCTACAATAAACATACCCAGCTGATCATTACTAGATGGATTTTGTGGCTTTTTAATTTCCAAACTCATTCTTACATTGCGGTTTAAAAAGTTAGAATGAGAGAAATTAATCTGAAAAGGGCAGAGGGTGAAACTGAGCTAAACTCTGAATGATTTACTCAACTGAGTTAATTACACACTACAGGTCAACCATCACATTTGAGCCCCAAGGCACCAATATTCTAAATTATATCTCATGCATTGGCAACATTACAGTCAGAAACATTCTTTATGAGATGGCAACAGTTCATCTACCATGACAAATTTCTCACCACAAAACCTATTAAGAGCTATTACAGCTTAAGCTGCTCAGATGTGTATCACCGCCTGGAGAAAAAAACATAAACACAAAACAACTGTTATTGCATTTTCAGAGCAATTAATATCCAAGGATCTATTTAGATTCCCATCTGCCCGCAAACTAGAGCCCCCAAAAGAATGTCAAAGCTTATGTAATGGCATCACCAGCAAAGTACTGAAAAAACAGGAGAAAGGGGCTTGTTAAAAGAATGTTTGATGGTATGTGATGAGTATGGGAATATAGGGAGACTGTTTTATCCCTTAAACAAGGCATGAGTAAGACAAGGAAGGAGTTTTAAATGAAACACTCTGACACAAACTGTCTGCTGAGCATGCATTATTTTCCAATAACTTTTCAAATGTAGCACCATTTGTGTGTATTTCCAAGTGTGTTCATGCATTTGGCCTCAGACAGAATGAGGATGACGCTTCTGCACAAGTAAACATGAAAGGAAATTACACTCTTGCTTCATAACAGATTGCATATTGCTTTGTTCCCTGATGTCCCCTGACAGTGCTCTGATGATTTCAGGGCAGAGCATCTCCACTTCCCAAAAACATAACAATGATACAGACACTGACGCTGCTAATGTTTCCCAAAAGTGTCGCTACTGATGAAAAACTTTCAGACAGCTATGCTTCTTGAGTAATATGTTGTATTATTTCAGCGTTTTATTCATTTTCTATGAGCTATAGCATTTCTTGGACCTAGAGAACAGGGAATAAAGACCACAACGACTATCAGATTAATGTTGTTGTTCAAACAATTTAATTTCTTTACAGACTTCTGACTTTCTTAGATTTTTCTAAAGCATAGATGCTACCTCTATAAAGCTGTTATGTAACATGGTTGTAGGAGGCGAGAACATATTCTTCGTACCTATTTTATTATTATTATTATTATTATTGAATGGTTTAAAGTTATTTGTGCAAAGAAATGTCAGTAATTATCCTTCGAAATAAAACAGATAAAAATAGCTAAATGTTGCTCACACTATTTAAAAATGAACTCCAATTAATTTATTAGATCAGTGCATTATTGGAGTTCTAATTAAATTATTTACTCCTCAGGATAAATTTAATCAGCTCCTGGCAGCATTAAAAAAATTAGTGGTAGGATGGCATTATAAAGCAGAGTTCAGAAGAAGAAGAAAAAGCTATCTATGGTGACACCTTTATGCTGATGAGCAGGACAAAAATAATGTGGTTTCCATGGCAGTAATGTCCTTTGGCCATAGATGCATGCAGGCCATGTGTCACTTTATTGCACAATGTGCAGGCAGAGATAATAGAGTGCCATCATTCATATTTTAGCTACTCTGAGTATTTTACCCACCAAAACTATGCCATTCATAAAAATCCCCACATGAACGCATCCATGCTTTGCATGGCCTGGTTATGCTGAAACACTTATGCAATACCTCTTTTTTAAAACTGTTGTGTTCACAAGAAAGCACAACCAATGAAGGGGAGCAGAGGGAAACATATCAAATAAAAGTGGAGAGAGAAATCAAATATCCAAGTCCCCAGAGTTAAACCAAAAGCAAATACAGAGCAAGAAAAATGGAAGAAAAAAAAAACACAACAGGGGAGATCTGTTTCTGACTGCAGTTCTGAGCCCCTCATTGTGCTAGATGACAAAACAAGCAGCTTTGATGTATCTGGTTCTGTGTTTGTACAGAAAAGTAGTGGAGTTACACAACATGTGCCACTTTCAGAAACAAGGACAGGATGAAATAAACAGAACAAAAACAGGAGCAGAGTGATATGAAGAGGGGTAATTTCATAACCAGTCTCTTTCCCTGTGCTGTTCACTACACACATGACTGACTGCACAGTTTACACACTATACATAAATTTAAATGGCTACAATAAAAAAGGCATATAAATCCAGAACAAGACAGAACAAGCGAAGTCTGATATTTCAAAATTGTAGTCATGACTTTCTTCAAAAAAGCCCATTTGCAGAAATAATGAATGCTTTTCCATAGTCATTTTGATATTATCAGTGTGCCACCTAGTGTTCAAATCACAAAACTCCAATTCTGTTAGTTCTCTCTTCTTTTTCTGCTACTTGTTTTCGTCTACTAAACAAAAAAAAAAAAAATCACAAATAATTTATCTTTTAATAAATGCTAGTAACTAGTTATTTTGCTTGTTTAGCAACTCTAGTGCTTCAAAAAATATAATTTGCTGAACAATTACAGAAATCATTACCGGAGCTGGACAAACAAATAACACCACATGGTGGCACCGTTTAACTACAAGATATTGAAAGCAACAACAATTAACTAGAAGCAAAAGAGTCCACGGACTGAATTTCTGGTATTAGGTTACAATTTTTTTTTAAATCAGGTTATAAAAGATTTAAGATTGTCTTGAAACACAGAGCAGTGCTGATAAAAGGAAGTGGGAAGGAGGTATGTATTTTAAACAGATTCACTATGAATAACATGCAGATCCAGTGACTGAGCAAAAGCACATAAAAAACAAGATGCTTTAAACTGTATGTAACCTAAGTAACACCGCTATATCTCATCTTGTTCAAAGAAAATGTGAGGGGATAAAGTACAGCACCATGTAAAAATATCTACATCCTTTGATTTTATTCAACTGACCAATATAAACTTATGCATATTAGAGTGGTGGAAAGAAAATGATATATGATATTCAAACATTTCCACCTTCAAAATCTAAAACGTGTGGCATGCATTTTGAGTCCCTTTTATGCCGATACACTTAAACAAAATTCAGTGCAATCAATTGTAAGTAACCACCTACTGGATGAGTGGAGTCAACGTGTGTGTGTGTCACACTCACTTTATGAAAGAGTGGCAAGAAGGAGAAAAACATTTATAAACAAAGCTATAAGAAAAGACCCATTTTAACGTACAGCTTAGAAGATCTACAGAAAACTGTAACTGCAGTCACTCTGATAATGTCATCCCCAGTGTGAAACATGATGGTGGCAGCATCATGGTGTGGGAACTCAGGAGGCTTTTCTTTGGGAGGGACAGGACAGTGGGTCGTGTTTTGTTCGAAAATGGATGGAGCAAAATACAAGTCAATCCTGTGTTCTGGATGTAGAAGACATAGGACTGAGGCAGAGGTTTAGCTTTCAGCAGCCATAGTGGTTCGCTCAATTTGCTAGATATGGTTTTTATTTTAAACTTCTTTTGTTGAATTAAACATCACTGCAAAATTCACGCGCAGCTCATATCGGAGCCACTCTCTGAGACAAGCTGTCTTGCTCAATTGCAGTTCCAGCAAATCAGCAGCTAAGAAGAAATGATTAGTGACAGCATTTCATGTTCTGCACATTTACATCAGCTATTCTTGTCTTGCGTGTCATATGGCAGGTCTTACTGGAGAAGCCAAGAAGTCATATCTCAGCTCCTCAGGTTTTACGTTCGCACTTCTGACAGCCTCACAATAGCAAAACAATAGGAAACTAATTACTGATGCATCTTAAATCTGAAGACAACTAAACCAAACTCTGAAAAAAACACATAAAATAATCCAAAAATAATCTTATTGTGAAATTATGTTTTTTCAGACTAAGACTTACCAAACCTGTGACTGTATACTTGTTTTATAAAAGGTTTAATAGTGTCCTTGCAGCTTTTGTTTAATTTTGAGCTTTGGGGTCATCATGTCTCTTACATTATACTTAAATATGGAGTGCTGGCATCTCAAGAATTAGTTTTTTGATATGCTACTTGTTAGAGAAGTAATATAATAAAAAAAATTGACCATTTCAGCAGAATTCCTGCATGCTCTGTTTGAAGCAGAATCTAACAGGTTGCTGCAAAGCCAGAACTCAACCTCTAATGTTCTTCCACCACAATAGACTTGCAGTGTTTACACAGAGGACGCGGTGAGGGCAGCGTAATCCAGCCCACAGAAATACCACAGTTTGGAGGGATGAGCTGCTACTGCGTTCTGCCAAAGAAGCTTAGATCAGTGGAGCTCTCCATGGTCCTGGAATCACAGTCGCAAGCTAAAAGTGCTGCTCTGAAACAATAACCAATTCAATCAGATCAATTGTCTACCTGTGTATACATCAATCATTGTTTTTTCATAATTTCTCATGCTTATCAAAGAAAATTTATATATTTTAAAGTCTTTGCTTCACAAATTAAAGTTTCCCCTTTGTTCAGGCCATTAGTTCTATTTCAGTTTTTTCTCATTTTGATAATTTATTTTCAGAGTCTTTGTTCTCCCTTGTTTTATGTATAAAACAGGCAACAGGGAAAATTTGATTGACATTTTAGAGACAAGATCATCTGTCACCTGAAAAACTGAACATTGGCTAAAACTCAATTTCACAAAGGTAGGAGGCGAGAACAAAGCACATAAGAAGCCAAATTCACACATCACTGCTGTTCAATTAGCAGAGCCCAGACTGAATGGTCACGTTTCATCAGACACCTGCCACGAAATGAGAAGTGATTAATTTCGCGAAGCAGTAGAGGTCAGGAAGAGTGAGAAAGACAAACAGGAGCAGTGACATGAGGCCAGTTAACTGCGTTCACCTCAAACCAGCAGATGCCTGCCAGGCTGGCTGCTCTGTTGCATAACACCTTATGTAACCACCTCTGTTCACCACATGGTGGGAGGGAGAGGAAAAGTTTCTGATGAAGCTGTGAATTTTTTTCTTTATTAAATGTGACAGCATCTCCCCACCCTCCATGTGTTAAAACACATCTTTTGGCAGCTCTGATAAAAAGAAAAAAAAAGAAAACTAAAGTCCTACTGCTTTCTCAAGGGCACGCAGCTTGAATATGACTTCATCTTATGCTTCGAACAATTATCTTTGCTGCCTTCTATACATTTCTGCTGCATGTCCTGCCAGCCTATTACCAGTTTTCTACACCAATTATTTCACAGTACTTCCTTAAGCTCTATCTGCCTGCAACAAACCGACATATTCATCCCTTATATGAAAAAGAAGGTAGTGCCAGTAAAAGGTAAAAGGTAACGGTAATTTTATTTATACAGCACATTTTCAGCAACAAGGCAATGCAAATTGCTTACAAAAACCATCTACTAGTTTAAGAAAAGTGCAGTATTTGTCACTTTGGTGTTGCCTAGGGAAGCACAATGTATTGCAAATACAGTACAACATAATTACAACATCTGTAACGTAAATACCACAAAATATTTGTTGGATATTTTTTTCCAAATTTTTAAAAAGCAATGTGATAGAAATATTACAGTTACATATTGTGATGACTTTATCAGTAACAATAAAGCCACCGTTTCCCCATTTCTGTGTAACCTTCAGCATCTTAGGGGTCAGATGTGAGCATCAACTACAATGAAACTCAATTCAACAGGTTGAATATGTTACTGGCACGCAAAGTGAGAATTTCTGACACTTGGAGTCTAGTAACAAAGAAATATACATTACAAAAGTATTTTCCAATATCTATAATATAAGCAACTAATATTGCAGTGGATGACAGGACATCATACTTTGCATGCAAAACCTACAACACACTGGCAAAATATTAATTATTTGCCTGTCCACCTATACACAAACATGGTTTAATACAAAGATGGCCCAAACTGTGCTGTTATATCAGCTCCAGCTTTTATAGAATTGCCGTCTTGAAGGTTTAGGGATGAAGATATGGGATTTTGTTCAAAAATGTATTGTTGAGGTCAGACACTAATGTTGGACGAGAAGCCTTGAGTTTCGGCTTCTGCTGCAGTTTCAGTCTTGGAAACTGATTATTCTATGTCCAGAAATTATCTTAAATTGTGTCAGGGGTTTTTTTTTGTTCCATTAAGAGTGATGCTTTAATGTGGGGAAATTGTGATAAAAATATGATTATGATTTTACAATAAACAAAAAAAGACATATCATGATTCAATATTTATTGACTTAATAATCTAATTAATATATTGTTATCTATAACATTTATACATAATATTTTTTTTTATATACAGACCTAAAGAGAAATGGAATAAACAGAAAATTGTCTAGTAGCAGATTTGAAATGTTTGTTTTTTTTCTCACAGACTTAATTAATAATAATCAGTCAATCAATTTTTGTTGTTTTCTTCTTTATAGAATAAAACACGTCTGACGTTAACTGGTTAGCTAGGCTGTAGCCAACTGTGGTAACGCAATCTTTAATTTTCAGAGGGAGAGAGCATTATTCAGTTCAGTCTAACAGCTCAAAGATGTCTATATGTTCTTTATGCAACTAACAGCATAGAGCTGGAACACAGCTTTCTACCATACAAATACACTGAGACTGTGTGTGAGGGGTTGGGGGTGTGCGTGTGTGTGTGTGTGTGTCTGCATCTGAATTTGCGATGTGGCTGAGTTCTCCACAGTCTGTCGGTGCTACAAACGTCTGCCATCGATCCTAACTTGGCAACAGATCCTCTGACTGTACGACCAGAGCTCCAATCTGCTACAGTGACTCTTCACAGGCAGACAGAGACACACACAAAAAGCTCAGTCACCGAGTCAGAGAGAAAGGCAAACATGAAATCAACTTTGCTGAAAAAAAGATGCTTGAAATAACTTGTTTACTAACAAAAGCAGCAGTATTCTCCCAAGATTCTTCAAAAAAAAAAAAGAACTAACCATTTTTCAAACACTGTCAACTTGCACTTAGAGCAGTGCTGATACATTACATACCTACTCACAGAGAAATATCTACACACCCCCTCACACGCATGCACTACGATGAGTGGCTGTGATTCAGCAGATCTGAAAGAGCAGATGCATTTTTCCCACTCATGCAAAGCAGAACCGTGACACCATCAACAATCCTAAAAATCTGAGGATGAAAGCAGATAAATGCTTAGACATGAGGGTGAGAATTTTCACATAATTCTGATGTAATATGAAGCTTTTTTGGGTAACACTGTTGCAGCCCTTCTCTATAGTTCTACAGAGTTGGAAAAAAAATAACAGAAGATAAACTAAAATAAATTATGGAAGGAAGTTCACAAGACTTGATTTTACAAATCAATCCTCATTGCTATACAATAAATTATAGCAAAATAAGGAAAGTGACTGACTGAAGCAGTAATGTAATTTGTTTAGCAATTAAAGATGACACATGGACAGCAGATGGAGATGCCAAAATAAAATTCTTTCCATAGAGGAAAAATCTTAACATGAGATTAAAAACTGTCAGAATGCAAAGAAACCAGAGGAGGAAAATAAAAGCTGCATGGCCTTGCCAGCAAGGAGAGAATGGTGCCAGCAATGCAGTTTAAGATGTGAGAGCTGCACTGCAGATTGTGAACAAGTTGCTCTTCCTTATTTCTCTCCCACATAACACCTGCATTAAAACTGGGTCATTTAATGTGCAGGAAAATACACAGCAGAACTCTACCTTGGTAATAGGAGTGGACTGTTTAAATCATATAAAGAATGAACATGGTCAGCATAATCAGTGGATTAGTGTCAGCATTTAGCATTGACAATTAACACAAGATGCAAAAAATTGGTTATATTAAAATTACAGTGTGTATTTGAGGAATATTGAAGGAATTATCAAATCGATTCAAATTCTAAAAAGTTATTAAGGCTTATGTAGCAAGATGTTACCATTGAACAAGTTTGACAAACACAACTCAAATGCACTCAAAGTGAACTAAGTTGTGATTGGTCAACACTGCTAAAATATGAACCAATAGACTTTGTTCCAAGACATTTTGTTTCTCTACAATGTATTCTGCCTTTTTATGATCACATACATTTATCATAGAAAAAATCCAATAATTAATCCCTTAAACTATACAGAATATATAAAACTATTAAGGAACGCAGGCATATTTATTTGCATTTGTATGAATTTGCATTTGGATGTTTTCTTCTTTATTCGATAAGGAAGAAAACAGCATCTTAGCCAAGTGGGCTAAGATGTGCTATAGCCCAGTTGGCTAAGATGTGCTGGAGATAAAACTATGGCATCACTTCATGCTTTTTTTGGCAAAATCTAAATGAATGCAGTGAAAGGTGTGTGTTGCACATTGAATATGCATGAGGCACACAAATGCTTGAGGAGGCAGCAGGTGGGGTCTGCCATAGTGCCTGTGTGTGTAAGCAGAGATAAGAAGTATTAATACGCCGGCCACGTCCGTGTCCTAAGCCACTTACGGGTCGTCTATTGTCATGATCAGTCTGTGCAGACCACATCATGCCGGTGTACTACTGTGATAATTCAACAGCATGTAAACCAGTTCCTTAGCAACTAGATTAAATTTTCAGAAAAACTAGCAAAACAAAGCTCAAAATAGTTAGGTTGTGCTTACACAAAAAGTAGGGGAAGAATCTAAACTGGATGGATTTAGTATTGGAGGTGGAATCTGATCTAGGCTCCTGAAGCAAGATTCTCATATTACACATAGATATCCAAATGATCACAGAGGAGTAAGAGCTCACAGCAGAGAGGAGGTGGCACAGTGTTACACAGTGCTGAACAAAAGTATTCACACCCCTTGAACTTGTTCAGATGTTTTCAGGCTACAACTACAAACATTAATGTATTTTGTTGGGATTGCATGTTGTGAACCGACACAAAATATAACATATTCTGAAGCACAAAAGAAATAAGAATAACCTAAAAGCTGTGATGTGCCTTTGCATTCTGCCCTTGCCATGTCAATACTTTTTAGAACCACCTTTTAAAACAATAACAGCCATAAGTTTTTAGGGAATGTCTCCACTGGCTTCACACATGTAAAAACTGAAATCTTTGCCCATTCTTCTTTGCAAAATAGCTAAAATTCTGTCAGGTTGGACAGAAATAGTCCATTATAGCTCCAGCCGTATGGCATCGGTCATCATTTAAATCTACTTTATACTTCTCCACAACATTATCCCTGATCTCTCAGGGGTGTTCTAAGGTCTCCATATTTGCTCAATAATTGGTTCTATTCATTAATTTGGTGACATCTGAAAGTATTCAGTTGCAAATCCCAATTAAAGTCACTTTTGAGATTTTAATGTGAATAAAAGACACCTTTAAGTTTGTGGTTGTAACATGAAAATGTTAGAAATGGTTTAAGGGAGTTTGAATACTTGAAGCACCATATATCATATCTTGTCATCAAACAAAATGTAAAATAAATAAAGCAACAAGATCTTCCAACGTTACAGTAAATATAAAGGTTTTATTATTAGGAAACTGTGAATATGGTCATAGCTTCATGTCATAAAGCCATCTGGAGCCACTGTAAGTGATTTATTGCTTTGCCACTCTACAATCCTAACAACAAGGCTTAATAAATGGCACTGACATTATGAGTGCACATAAAATAATAATGAACATCAACTTTAAACAAATGCAAAAATATACCTGAAAATTGCACCACAACCAAAACACATCTAACAATCCTTGTATAACAGAGTGCATGCAAACCTGACGCCCTCTGTTTCTGGCCTCATTACAGGGTTAATGAAAGTAAGAGGCTCAAGCTTCTTTGCAGTTCTGTTGGGACTCGACGTTACTGGCAGACAGGCCCAGAAACCTACTTTTGTGCAAGCTCACTGACTGACGTGGTTCAGCTCATGAAAGAAGACCATACATAGAGAAACACATTCTCATAAATATGCTGGTGGTTGCACAAACCTAGACACATGTTTCATTTAGCTTTTAAAGCAAAGTCATTCTGATTCTTATATTTGACTAACATACATACAAGATTTTCATGAGTTTGCTCTATAGTAGTCAGGTCTTCTGCAAGATTTTCGTGTGTAGACTTGGAAATAAGTTCTGGAACAGTTCATTCATCAATTCAAATCCCGCGTTTAATTTTGTCTCCCACAGCCCAATTTCCAGTTTTCCAAACTGCGTCAAGCACCAACCAGAGACCAAACATAGAAGGAAAGATAAAAATGAGGAGCTGGATTTGCACTCAACCCAACCCTGCCAATTTAGCAGTGAGTGTGTTACCATGCCTACATGTTCAATCAATACCATGTCTAAAAATAGCACACCAAAACAGCCTCATTTCCAATCACAGAGGGATGAACAGAGCAACAGTAGTACTTATTGTGTAATCTCCAAGAAAACTGCTCGTTAGTGAGTATTATGCAAATGTGGTGAGTTTAATCCCCAGCAGAAGGTTTCTCTAGGAAAACCTGATCCTCAGATTTCATTGGCTGGTACTAGAATCTAATTGGAGTCAGGATCCTGCTGAGCTAACAGTGCATCATTAAACAGACAGAGATGAAATGACATGAAAATAAGAGCTTACTAAAAGAGTCACTGAGCATAAAAAGATCCTAGAGCAAAGAGCATTTCCATGAGCCTGATTCACTAATTGGTCAGTTACAACCCAATTCTTGCCATGCAACACAAAATGTCAAGGAGCCCAACACAATCTATTTCAAGAATAACACTGCTGACAAGATGACAGCAGCTCAGTGTCATTACATTCAGTAACTTGGAGCTGCAGCATCACCTAAACAGAGGCAGACAGAGAAATGGGGAGCAGACAAAAATACAGAGAAAAAATGGTGATGCATGAGACAGGTGGCATGAATCCAAACAGGAAAAAATATGAAAGAATAAAACGCCAGCATGCTGGGGGAGAAAACGTGTTCTTCCTTTGCTTATGAATACACACAAACATCAACATGTGCCTGAAATAAGGCGTGTTTGACATGATTCATCTGCAGTGAAGACCCAGTTCTCATTTTAGCAATGCAGTAAGGAAAATGTGCTTTGTTCTGAGAGTAGGAGCTGAATTGGTGGGTGGACTGTTTTTTCGACGCTGATTTATTTTTGTGTTTAGAGACAATGATCTGTACACATCACACATCGCTGAGCGTGGGAGCAACTCCATTCATGGATTTCTTTCAATATTACCTCCTCTTGACCTCTGCGTCACTCGTTCTGTTCACAGCTCTGACTGTAAATTTAGATGTGTCCATTAAATTGGAGGTGTGGAATGAAAAATGAAAGAGTACTCATTAAATATTTAGGCATTCTGAAGTCTTAATTCCGCTCTTCAAGCAGCAGCCAGTGGACTAACTCTTTCTGCAGATAAGAAATGCAATAACCTCCAAAACTCACCAACACAAGCTTTTCCCACAATTTCACTAGAACAGGACTTCATCCATTTACTCCGGTGAAGAATCAAACAGCAGTTTAAAACTTTGCTTTGTTTCAGTTTTCAGCTCCATTGTCTGTTCAAACAGCAAACCAATGATGCCTCCACAATTTAAAAGAACATAAAGGTGAATAATTCAAATAGACTTTCTCCTGAACACATCTTGTGGACTTCTGTCTTGCCTTTAACTCAACTCAGTAACAACTGGTATTCCAGAAGCTGTACCACCTTATCATCCCCACACATTTGATTAATCTTTTACACAATTTCCTAAGCAACAGACAGCAAGAAGTGTGGATGCGCTCGACCCTGTCCGCTGCCTTCACCATCAGCACCAGAGCACCACAGTGTCTGTGTTTAATCCATTCCTAAACACATTCTACAAAAACAACAGCATCAGCACACCACTCAGCAAACCTTTTCTAAAAATACTCACAATACAACACAGCCATCCTGTCCCTATTCAAGACAAGGCAAGTTTATTTAAAGATCACCATTCATACACAAGGCTTCAAAATACATCAAAAGAATGGCAGAAAGAATAACAAAGCAAAATAGCATAAAATGTTAAAATAGTCATTAAAGTCATAAAAAACTAATGCCATGAACTGTTTATCAAACACTTAGAGCTAATGCTGCTGCAAACAGAAAATGTTTTAAATTTATCAGAAAAGCCTGTACACAAATTACAATGGGCAGCTAGGGTACAGAGGAACTAACTATAAGAAGTACAAGTGGATTCAACCACATCTCCTGCTCTGACCATGAACATTGGAGCACCACAGGGCTGTGGGCCAAGCACACAGGGCTGTGTGCTTGGCCCATTGTAAAACACTTTCTACACACATGACATCATCAGCCCGACAACCAGCAAAAACTAACCAGCTGCTTTGTCAACAAGGTTTTTATTGTAAACTAGACAAAACTCACCAACACAAGCTGTTCACACAATTTCACTAGAACAGGACTTCACCCATTTACTCAAAGAACTTCTAGTTGTACTGCCTTCTCTGTTAAACACATGTAAAAAGGAATTCCTCCAAGGGACAATAAAGTAAAAGTTCAAAGTTCACTGTCATCTCTAGATGATATATCTCACTAAGTAATATGTATTGGCAGCATATGCTTAATGACAAATGTCTCTTGAGTGCAACACACAAGGAATATTAGGGCTAGTGTATTAATCTTTTAATACTGCAAACTCACCAGTTTGCCCTCCAACGTGTAGATTTTCTTCACCACCCCAGAGTCGAGCTTGATGGCATCAGTGATATCGGTCAGAACCTGCTCATAGGAGTGGGCTGTTTTCTTATTCAGCAGGATCCTCACGGCTTTGCGGGGCTTTACTCCACTTCGAACCACCGTTACTAGCTTTGGACGGATGAAGTCCTTGCCTTCGCGGCTGTCTGAGGCACAAGCTTTGGCACAGCTCAGGGACGGAGGCCCACGTGATGAAGAGGACGAGGCCTTGACATTCACTGACCAGTTGGGGTTTACGTTTTTTGTGTAATCCAGCTTTTTGTAGGCCTCAATGGAGCTGCAGACATAGCTCTCACCTGTTAAAGAGACAAACATTTGGAAAAAGATGAAACATGAAAAAGTGAGTTTAATTTTAACAACTTATAGCTCTTCTTATTTCAATTCTCCTGACATTTTAGCACTGACAGCCAGAAGAGATAAATTATCCTGAAATGATCCTGAGAGAATTAATCTGACTTGAAACAAAGGGTACATCTGTTTGGACATATGGGCATCAAATGCATGACATACTTTGGTTTTAACAGATTTTTTATGGAGCACAGCCCACAAAAAAAACCTAATTTACAACCTTTGGGTATATCCTAAGTTTTCAACAAAGAATGACCCAGTAGTATGCAGAATAGCAAAATCGTTTAATATTGCAATAAGCCAATAAATTTAGTCACTGTCAGTATTTTAGCCAATGCATCAAAAACAACAATAAATAGGCCAAATAACAAGACCTTCTTTATTTTATTTAATAGCCCCAATACTGTGAAACAGCTGCATTTTTACTCAGGTTTTTACACAGTGAAAATCCCATTGAATCCGTGTCTAATCCAAAGGTGGGACGTGTATGTAAATGTCCCCGTTAAGTTAGCCTCATCTAAAGTTTATCAGGAAAGGGAGCTGGGCAAGATCAGATGTCTTGGAGGCTCACCGGTCATGAAGAGTTTCCTCCTTAAGAAAGGATGAGAGATGTTTTAGATTACTTAGTGTAAAACTGACTCCCAAACAGATGCAGAGCCATCCTGAGGCATACACAAACTCAGCCACAATTTGAGGCCCTGGATAAATAGCTGTTGAATTCTCACATATTTATGAGCTCAGAAGTTTTTTGTGTTGTTGTTTTTGTAATTTGTATTCAAGTTTATGAAAAATTAGGCAACTTTAAGTTCTCTCTATTGTTTGTCACATAGCAAATTGACAGGAAGTTGACTTTTTTTAATGATTTTATATAAATTAAAATGACATTTTAGAAAATTCGTATTAAATTATTCATTTAAATAAATAAGTGAACTATATCTAACAATGTTTACGGTTTGGTACATGTAATTTAAGTCATTTTTAATGATAGCGATTAACAATTTATATGAATATTTTTAAGCTAGAATCAGATATAATGCATTATCTGCTATGAGTTTCATTAATTAACATAATATTTTCTGTAGAGAATGTAAGCACTAAATGGTCCCTCCTTGCCCCATTCAAATGAAATGAAATGCTGTCCACTGAAAATGGCAAGCAAAATCAGAAAAGAAACATCTCAGAAGCTGAACTTTGACATTCTAGAACACTTTATTCTAGAGTGCATGTTGATTGGACACTTTCCAAGCTCAAATAACTGAGATGACTGTTGTGTTTAGGGAGCCCTATTAAATCTTGTGCCGGCTCTGAAAGTGCAATAAAACATCATTACCTTCTACCAGCTGATCAATACTACCGATCTTCTTGCCATCCAGGGTGTAGATAGTCCGGACCCCCTGGGGCAAGTTGACGTTGTCAGATAAAGAGCGGGTCAGGTCGGCTAGCAGTGCGTCAAAGGTCCGGAACCTATCTGAGGAGATGGCGTACACGATCCCGTTGAAGTAGCGGTCCCCGTTGCGGTAGAAGCGAACTTTCTTGGCCCTCTTCTCGGCACTCAGGGTCTTCAGGGTCCTGGTCCGGTACAGGCTGCAGTGGGCGCTGTGCGTGGGGCTAGGCACCCCGTTCATCTTAGCGTTGGACCGGCCGTGCCTCTGACCTTTGTCCCGATCGTCGAAATGCTCCATCTCCATGTCGCTGCCTAAGCTGACGAGTACGGCTGTACTGTCTGGGGGGAACCAAAGAGGGGAGAGGGAGGAGGGCTGTGATGAAAACTTTTCACAGCAGAGGAGTTGGGGAAATAAAAACAAACAACAAAGGTTGCGAAATAAATCCAGAAGAGGCGAACTGAGCAGCCAGCCGGTGTCTGCCGCCGGTGCGCTGTCTCAAAATAAACCCCTAATGACGGATTAAGTGCTGTTAAGCAGAGAGTGGACAGGGTGCTTCATGACGTCCGTCCCCGTGGGTCTGAGGGTGCGTCTGAGTTGGATGAAGAGCGACAGTCACGAATCGATTTAACTTATTAATATTAATAAATACTCAGCAGCTGCGCACTCAGCAGGACAAACATCAGCCTCATCCACCTCCTAAATCACATTATCCACAACACCATGCACCGATTAAAACTAACAGCATGTTTACATCACGATTATACAACTTGGAGCAAAGTATGGAAAAGTTATTTAATTTAGAGAAATGACTACTCACTTTTGCGCACTGACAGACTTACCAACGCGAGCAATTAACGCTTCGGTCACTGTGACCTCCAGTCTGAACTGATGCACTACTTCCAGGCAGATACGAAAGAAAAGACTGGAGTTCAGTGGGCTTGTCGCAGTTAGGACGGTGGCAGTGCCCTTTGTTCGGTTGATGTGCTCCGCTGAAAACGTGTGTATAATCAAGAGGCAGTGACTGGTTTGAAAATTGACTGGGTAGCAGCTGCTTACCCTCCCATTCTCTCTTCCAGCCACCCCCTCTCTCTTTCTCTTTCTCTCCTCCCCACTCCCACATCTTCACGTCACTCAGTCGTGATTCCCATTCGGCGCCCGCGCCCCCTCATTTCCATGCGAACCCACACTTCACACTCGTGGAAGAGGACGCAGCTGATCGTGCCCCCCTGGCCAGCCAGCCCCGAGGACGTTGGTGGGGGGGGAGTCACATCACTTACTTTCACAGTCAAAAGCATACTCTGACAAAAACTGTGTTCAATTAAAGAAATAAATTGTTTTGTAATAAATTACAAAATACAGTTTTCAACCAAAGATTTCATTTATAAAGTGAAAATTGTTTTAAAATCCAACCTAATAATTTGTGGGGGGAAATAATTAAATAACTTGCGCCATCCTTGACAGCAACAACTGCCATCAAGAATTTGGCTTAACTGGCTATTTTTATTTATTTATTTACATTACTGGCCCACTCTTTCTGTAGAATTATTTTACTCAAATTCACTGAAAGATTTTTAATCAAAGATAAGTTTGAAGTCTTGGCACAGTAGCACTGAGATTTAATATGACGGACATGCCAAAACCTCAAGTTTTTAAGTGTACTTTGGTTTGAACAAGCACATTGTAGCTTGCCATCTTTTATTTTTTTAAAAAGCTTTCAATATAGCTGTTTAACCACAAGAATTATGAAAGTTTGATAGTAATTTATTTCACAAACACATCAGTCCTCTGATGGACTAGAAGAATAACAGTCAACTAAACCAACATCTTCAGTAAAATGCTGATCAAAATATTCAGTTAGGTTAGTAAAAAAGTTATTGTTGCTAGAATTTAGTCTGTTATTGAACAATACTTATATCCATTAAAAGTATTGTTTTTTTAACAATAGACACAAGATTGTTGTTAAATGCCCAATATTGTTCTATATTTTATGTATTTATTGTGTTCATGTGCAAATCCAGATGCTGTTGGTTATATGTGATTCATTTCCCATATAAGATGATTGGATGTGACAGCATGTTTCTGCTTTATCACTAAACATTTTGGAAAAAGCTCAGATCTGAGAGAAGTAGAGGACATATCTAATCTTTTCCTGACATAGCAGGGAAAGTCTCATTGAGTAGGAAAAGATAGAAGCAACTGACCTACATGAAAACCTCCAGAGACTAGCTCATTCACTGGATTCTGACGAACATCCTCATAAACCATGCTGTCACACCCCCATACTGTATGTGTGCTGCACTAGACTTGTGCCGCAAGGCTAAATGATGCAGCCAGTCTTACATTCAAAAGCTTCTTTAAACAATTGTTGACACCTGAAGTCAGATGTCCTCATTTGTAATTTTTCTTATGAATGTATTTGTTGGTGTGACCATTACAGACTGTGTATAGTTTTCTCTTTTTGGGGACAAACTCACGGGGACACAGTGTGCGTCAGAAACTGAGGCCCGACAAGGTGCTCCTGTCTAAATTAATCCTGAGGAAGCAGGGCGCACACAGCATGGGGCACACCGACTTAAAATGAAGGCCAGAGATGGAGGACAGTTAATGAAATGGTTCTGACATCACTTAGGGTTGCTTTTAACAAATGTACTGTGTTGAGTTCTTATTTAGGACTCACACACACAAAAAAATAAATCCCAAAAATGACAGCATGCCGGTTCCAATCCCAGTCTGTCCTTAGGTCAGACTCTTCACCCACCTTTACTGCTGGTGATGCCCCAGGGCAGCTGTGGCTACTATCTAGTAGCTTGCCATCATCAGTGTGTGAATGGATGAATGACTAAAATGTAGTGTGAAGTGCTGTGGGGTCTTCTGGATTTGGTAAAGCACTATACAAGTTTATCATTTCCACTCCTAAAATCATCATTGGTCTTGAATGGATGTCAAAACATAGCAAATGTAAAAATGATCTGTCATAACCCAATACTCAGATCCGACATCTCTGGCTAAAGATAAACATCAAAAAGTTTAATAAATAAATACATTTTTGAAGAACAAAATACAATAATTATGAGTTGATTTAGCCCTTTGCTGTATCACCTTTTTATTTCAATGTGAAAATTGAAATGATCCCTCAATTCTTCTCAAACACAAAGTTGTGAAAACGCATCTGGCAGTTTTACAGAACACTACTTCATCTCACAGGGATAGTTGTTTTTTGTCTTAACACCCACACATATAAAGATGGTCAGTGGGTAGGATGGGGGCGACTGCTTGCTCTGTGTTTCAACTACACAGAGTGATTGGTGGATACGGTTCTCCTTACGTAATGTGTCGTAGGTGGTGTTTAAAAAAAATATTGTAAAAGAAATGTCAAACTCAGCAGGCTCCTAACACATAGCAGCTCAATTCACCAGTTTCAAACCTTATACTTTCACATTTCACCCAGTTTTCTGTGTGAAAGAGAATCAAATTAGATCAGATTCAAAATTTATTTATGCATACAAATACTACAAAAATATTGCAACATTTTACTTTACGAGATACAAGTACATTTGATAATATTTATTATGTATCAGCACTTAATCAGTCTCATTTTTAATATATTTTTATTTTAACTGTCTCAAATATATTGACATCTTATGAAATACTTTAAAGAGGAATGAAATACATTTGTCTAAAATGTGTTTATTCTGAGAATTTGACTATTGACAATTCTATAAAAACTGAGTAGAATTGTCAGTTTCGAAACAATAATAAAAACAAAAGATGTAATTTGAAATAATATTAGAATATTTTTAATGAATTAAGTAAAAGCAACAAAAACATGGAACTACTTAAACATTTCAAAGGGACCTGAGAATGAAGGGTCAAAGTATTATTAGCTGAATAGAGACCTAACTGTATCAAAAGTCTATAAAATTCAAAAGCAGGGTTGCCAGATGTAATTTAGATTTATTTTGCCTCACTTAACTGAAGGAAAATGTTGAGAGAAAAAGAAAGGAAAATTAAAAGGAGAAATCTTTAATTCCATTAACTACCAGCACCAGAATCACCATAGATTAATCTAATAGGTAGAGCCTAACTTTACATCAGAAAAGGTTGTTTATTTTCTCTGAACAAACTTGTTTTTGTTCTGGTTGCATCAGCTCTTTAATTGTCTTGAATAGGAGATGGCTTTCACCGTAGTTTTTTCTATCCTGAAAGCTCACTACAAACATCCTGCTTTCTGGATTTAGAACCGAGCTGGTAACAGAACAAACACTAATCGTGTTTAGTGAACAGGGTTTCATCTATAACACAGGTGCACGAATTAGAAAAAAATGAAAGTAAAAGTTAAGTTTTGGATGCTTCATGACTCAGTGGCAGAGCAGGTGACCCAAAGTAGAGACGGTCGTAGTCTTTGACGTGAATGTCCCACGTTGCAAAACTCTGTCATTGAAGTTTTCAGGAACAGATGGTTCCAAAACACCAGCTAACTAGTCAAATGGCTGGAAGCAGTTTGTGCTCAAGATTACTGAGTTCTAAAGTAGCAGAATAAGCTTACTCTTAAGTCACGATGAAAGACTTTTGCAAATGTCTTGGTAAAAGAGTGAAATACCTGCCTGTGTGTGCAAGAAAAGTCTGATTTCTGATGGTTCATACCTCTATATAAGTACATTTGAATAAGTATTTAAATCAGACTTTGAGAAAATAAATAAAAGCCTAAACAAAACGCTGACAGAAATGTACAAGGATAATTACCCCCAATAAAAGAACCCTGCAAATATCCATGGGAACAGATTTTGGTTAAGGATTATGTTTTTCCCGATGCTTCAGGGTGGGTAACCTGCTTTCCCTTTGGGATTTCTTCTTCATTCCCCTCTCTGTTGTTGAATCACCACCTCCTCCGCCTTCATTCAGACGTTCTGTTAATCCCTCCTCCGTTCCTTTGTTAGAACCAGCTGGTGCTTTCCTACAGACATCTTTTCCTCTGTGTGTCCAAAACGAAAATAAAAAAGTAACGTCATGTGAATGAACACCTGTCGGGGTAAATTATCCCTAAAAAGCAAAATTGCAGGAAATAATAAAAAACAATTATGTTACTCTCTTTATTATTTATTCATCCAAAACGTGATCCCTACATATCGTCTCGGAAGTAAATTAAAACTAGAAAAAAATTTAAAGATTGACTGAAATCAGTTATCACTGAATTTAGAGAAGATACTGTTTTAATGTGTATTCATTTGTATTATAGGTGGTGGGTATTATGTAAAATAAACTTTTTTTTTTTTAGATTTATATGTTATAATCTTATTCCCTCATCAAAAACATACCTGGAAGGATGCTTTGATTATTTCACGCATGCTTTAGAAATCCTTCAATCTCCTACCTACAGGGTGCCCACTGATGGTAGAACTGATACAAACTTACTTGATTTTGTTATGAAATAGTACTAGATGTATGGAAAATACATAATATCTCCCCATTAAATAATCCACTGTCACAAAATTACCTGAATTTAAAACTGCCAACTAGTAAACATTAAAATTTTGTTGATCAGATGTGGGATGTTACAAACCTGATCTGTTTGCTCTCTGGTGCCCCCTGTCGCTGGTTGGCATACTGTCGTCTCTGCGGCTCACGGACTGAAGACAACTGCAGGCAGTAAATACATAAAACACGGTGACTGTATGCAAACTTCTGACCTTCCTTGCAGAAACAGCCGAGAAGGGAAATGTTATTTTTAAATGCTCACCATAGCTATTTCTGTAAGGTATGCCCGCCTTTCATCATTGGTTTTATGGAATGCCTGAGAAGTGAAAAAAATAGAAAACCATGCAGTCACTTCATGGGCACAACCCTTAATATGTGTCAGTGGTAAGGGGCAACAGATTAGGGATTACTGGTCACAAATGCTGAGTGCTAAGCCTGTATTTAACTGATACCTCCCTATTATTTTAGTAGAACAATAAACAAAGAACTAAATTTGTTACTAATTAGGATTTTTTGGATCTGAAATCACTACTTTGTGGGCAATAAAAACCTTAAAGCTTCTTTTCTAACACACAATGACAAAAGTAAACCAACAGACACTCTGATGCCTAGAAACCTTTTAAAATCCCTCCCACTGCTCGTTGTCTACAGGAACAATGGGATCCAGACCTTTCCCTCCTGTTCCATTTGAAGATGGCAATTCTTCAGCTGATTATGGAGGTCAGTTTTCTCCTCAGTCAGGACCGATAGGTGATGTTTAAGCATTTCCTATGGTGAAGAGTTGAAATTACTCTTATGTCATTCTGGTGACGACTAATTACCCGGTGGAACACAGGACGATCAAACAATGTGCAAATAGTTCATGTTGACAGCAATAGTACAAAAATGGATGAGACTCATAAATTATTCAGTCACAGTTTGTAATGATAATCCAAATTCATCTCAGTCGTTCAGTCTATACTAATGTCTACTGTTTGCAGTCACTTCTTGGACACACTAATGAGCATCTGTTAGTTGTGCCTTTAGGCTCACAGGCACCAGGGTGGTTAAGCTTTATTGTGCAACCTTTCAGTGTCACATGTATGTGTGTGTATGTGTGTGTGTTAAAGCATTGTAATTAGACTGCATTACTCTCCCATGGTTGTTAATCCCGTGATTACAGAGCTGTGATTAAACTCTGGTTTTTGCAGCCTGTATCAACTAGAGGAAGGAGAGCAGCTGACATCACAACACTTGCTGTTTTATATAAACTAATTTTCTGTCTCTAGCGCTCTCTGCTGGTATGTGTGGTTCTTTGCATACTCTCTGTGGACAGAACGACCATAGGTTTTAGAAAATAATAATAAAATCTATGCAAAAATTTAAGACCAATAGATTAAACAAAAGTCAACTCACAAGTCCCATGTCTTCATATAATCGGATAAAAGCCAATCGATCTGGGGAAAAAGGGCAAGTGTGAGTTTGTTGTTTTGATCACAATGTAAACTTGTAAGTGTAGGTGGGCAAATAATAGCAAAAATTAACTTTTTACACACGCATAGAGGGGTTTACTTGATGTATGCAGTTACAGCTCAATATTTTTGTCACTCATTTAAGAAAATGAACCCCTTATGTTATAAAGGCTTGACTAAAAAGAGGGTGGCCGATGGTCATTGCTAAAGAGGATGGTTGCATGTGTGTAACTGCATAATCCAGTTGAAAGATTTTACTTCTTGAGCCCAGTCTGTTCTAATCATTATTTCCCTTAAAAGTAATGCAACTAAGGTTTCTACTTTGTGAAGTAGTTTCAAAACAAGCAGTAAAATACCGGTAGTGTGGTAATATTAAAAGAAATTGAAGCCTCACCAACAGGGTTTCCTTTGATGCTCTCCAGCCTCTGTTGAATGTGTGAAATCTGTCTCTCCAACAGTCCATTTAGTTCTACTTGTGTTTCAAACCTCGTCTTCCATTCATTACCTGATAACCAACAAAAACAGACAAGTCACGAGAGAACGCTTACATTTCCACATAGTTGCATCTGAAAAAATTGGGATATTGGAAAAAAGTTCAATAGGTTTGTCCTCCTTTTAAAAAAGTAGATTCATTATGTAGAGAGAAATATTTCAAGCCTTCACGTGTTTTGATTATCAGTGCTTATAGATAATGAAAACTTACCATTGAGTCTGGGTTAATTAAAGAGGAAAAAATTAAACTGAAATGTCAAGTTTATGAATGTATGTTCATTTCTATGTTCTCAATAGTTGATATATTTCATCAATCCATAGTACCACAGAGGTGATCCGCCATTGGACCAACACAACTGATACCATGGAGCACCAAATCATCACCAACTATGGAAATTGTCTTTCCACTCGTCAACAAAACTCTGGGGCACCAATTTTCAAATGCAAACTTTACATTCATCTACAAAGAGGACTTTGAACCAGAAACGGGCGTAGTTTGACACAAGGATTTTGACATCAGGTGTAGATCTTCATTAACTCTTGCCTCAGTCCACTCTTTGTGAAGCTCCCCCAAATTGTTTAATGTATTTTGCTTAATAATCCTTTCAAGGCTGCTGTTATCTCTGTTACTGGGATAACACATTTTCCTTCTGTTCAACTTTCTATGAAAATGCTTGCATACTGCAATCTGTGAGTAACCAACTTTTTTAGAAATGATCTTTGGTGTCTTGTCCTCCTTGTAATGGATGCCAATGACGATCTGGTGTCCATGTCTGTGCAGCATACTGCTCAGGAAACCTTTGCAGGTGTTTTGAGTTAATTGTCTGATTAGGGTGCGACATGCATGAGTTTCAAATATTTTACTTTTCACAATATCATCAAAATTACAGGAAATAAATGCTTGAAATATTTTACTCAACGCGCAAGTAATTTACTGAGACAAAGTTTTTACCTTCCCCATCAACACTACGTAATCTTTCTTGCAGTTCTGCCACAGTACATCGCAGGTCGCACACAGATCCTATGAGCATCTCTCTGCAACCAAAGTTAGATTGAAGACTCAACCTTTTCCGTCTGAAAAGCTTTATTTTCTCAAGGAGAGGGACACTTACTTTAGCTCTCTTTCTGCTTCGATTTCTACTTGCAGCCGTGCCAAGTCATACTTACGGTAGTCGTTCCCTTTAGCCATTTTCCCGAAAATTTACTGCAGGCAAGTTTGTAGCTCATGGTATCCATGGAAACCGACATTTCCTGTTTTCTGCAAAATGCTGTTTCCTTGTGAGCATTTGTTCCCCGTGTGTAGGGAGCGCGTACTGCAGCCAGGGAGGCCGATGTTACACACATATCCGACCATTTTCACGGCGCTTCTGAACATTTGATCTTTATTTGCCAAAGTAATTGGGGGGAACCAACTATTTCAGCTGTGTGAAACAATTTGTCACCCCTTTGTAACATGGGAACTTGAAGTTAATCATTCAAAAACTCCTTCACTGTGTTTATTCCTCTCGTCATGAACGACAAATCCTGTGGATTCTGAAACATTTCCTCTTTATTTGTGAAAGTTAAAGGGGGGGGAGACCAAATATTTCAGCTGTTTGAAATAATCGGTTTCCCCTCTGTAACATGAAACTTTAGAAATAGCTTCTAAAGTGTTTTTGACTTAAAGAACTGATTTGATCTCAAACATTTAATTATGACAAAAACAGAATAAATCTGGCAAGTATGTTTAATAACAGCTCTGTAGATTAGAAATAAAAATTTAATGTACCACTGAATCAACCAAAGTAGATTAGAGAAAAAGTTTGCCTGACAAAACAGAAAATGGGCCAAATTTTGATAGAACTTTTAAAAAATCATAACCACTCAAAGCACTATAGATTCACAAACATTCATACACAAATACAAAGATTGGTAGGCAGCTTGAGGTGAAGTGCCTTACCTAGGGGTACATCGACATGTGACCGGAGGAAGCTGAAATCAAGCCCATGATAAACTCTACCAACTCAGCCAATCTCACCTTCTCATAAATATATAATCCAATTCAAACTACATTTAAAATTGAGTTTATTATAATTAATACTTTAATATATTAATTTAAATACACCATTGATTTATACTGCATGACAACAAAGCATTAGGTCTAGTAGAAATTTATTCTTTCTTCCTTCTCTCTTGTTCCTTATTCACATCCTTTTTCTTAACTGTTGCCTCCTCTTTCATCTCCACCTCCTTCTCAGCTTGTGTGAGATGTTCGTCTTTTTGCGTCTTATTCTCTTCGGTTTCCTTTACCTCATCGTCAGATTCTTTAACCACGACTTTGGCCGTCTTCTTGCCAGTAGTCTTCAGGAAGGCTTTGAGGCCCAGACTGTCAATATTATGTGCAGCCACGCCAATGTTGCCCACTGAGCGGAGAGCTGTATCTGTGGCTTGGCCCGCATCATTGCCGTACCTTCATCATAAATAATTTGGAGGTGTTAGAGAAGAAGAGTGTGGCAGAAGAAAATAAATGAGTTGCAAGAACATCAAAACATTGCTTTAAGGAAAAACACACCAACTCTAGCATATTTTTGTATGTTAAAAGTGTTATATGTAATGACATCACTTAATCTGGCATGTAGCTTACAGCAACACAGACGCACCAACAATCAGTCTAGAAGAGAGGTTTGGTTTATCTGTTCAAAGTATGCAGCTTCAAAAATCTTTATGTCCAGTTCATATATGCAATGTTTTAACAAGTTTAGATCCCTGTTTTTTAGGCATAATGATTATAATACATAAGAACTGTACCTATTCATAACTATTTGAGTTGAAGGATAAAAATAGACACATCAGCTTGCATCTATCAGCATACAGTGGACATAAAATGCAAGCCTAATGCAGAAAAGACCTCTGAAAAGCATACTTTAAGTGAACAAATTAGTTTGAAAAATACAAATTTAGTTTGTGCTACAATAGGTCGTGCAAGGTTATTTTCTAATCTAGGTTGGGTTAGTAGAAGCACAACAAGACTAGATCAGTTGTTAATTTGACCTTTACTTCCCAGTGAAGTCACATCTTCCCAGACATGTTTAAAAGATTCTCTAAACCTCTAAATCTGAAAAGAAACAACAGTGAAAAAGGGTCAGCCCACAAGAAAACCAAGAGAAAAAGGAGAATGGTAGAAAAGTAATGAAAAAACACAATATCTGACACGCTGTCAGCGCAGTGCCTGAAATGTGGCTGGTGAATGAGGTGGTAATGTTTTCTATACTTTAATGCTAGCTTTTATAAATGTACAAAGCATTGATTGTATGAAGAATCTGAGAATTGTGTTGTCAGTTTTCTATTCATTACACAGACAGATTATGTCAGACATAACAAACGTATCTTGACTAAGACATCCCCAGTTTAAATAAGCAATCAAATAGAAAAAAGGAAGATATAAAGACAATAACACTTTCAAGAGGTGTAAAGTCAAGGGTCAACTCACTTGTACTTTACTGTTGTGACAGTTTCAGTTGCAACACTTTTGCAGACGTGTTTTGCTCCAGTCTCTAGACTTTCCCAAACTGTGCTTAAACCTAATTTGAAAGGAAATTTTAAAAATGTACACCAGCCATATCAAACCATCCTAATGGGTCCAAATTTAGCACCCTCTGTACATTCATATTCATTAAATTAGAATATGCATTCAGATGAGGCCCATTTGTTGGATTAAATGTATCTTTTGAAAAATAACCACCTTTAATCAGGTATTATATAATCCTTTCATTAAGGCCCACAGTTCTGAATTAAATGTGCTTTTTAATGATATGATATAATGTTCCAATTTTAAATGGCATGTTTTCATTACCCACAAGTAGAAAATCATAATTTTCAGTCATTCAATTAACAGAAATAAATACTTTCAAACTTCCATTTGTGTGTAATTTATAATGTGTTTCAGTTAGTGATACATTTCCTGGAATATATGGGCTTTTCAGTGGTATTCTAATTTATTGAATGGGTTTGTGTATCCTTAAGCTCATCTTCTAAAACTTAGTAAATACCTCGTATGCTGCTGGTTGCTACAAACTTGGCTCCATCAAAGTTGGAAGCCTGGCCATCCTGACTTTTTTTCAGAGACTCTGGGACCAGCTTAGCACCGTGCTTCTTCACATGAGGTGCCACCTTTTCTGCCACATGTTCTGCAATTGTACTTATGCCATTCACTGTAAATGCACAAAGTTATACCAAAGAAATAGATTTAGGTACAAACATACTGTTACTCACAGATCAGGACAGAATAATAGATTTTACCTTATCAGTAACATCAATCTGGTTGCTCTTACCTAGGAATTTACTGACTCGAACAGCGCCCCCAGTGGCTTGTTTGGTAGCATTCAGACCTTTGGTGACCTGTGGACTGACCTCAGACGGGGTCTCCTCTGGTGTGATGCGGTCCCGGATCTTGGCTGCTCCTTTTTGAATGACATTCCCAGTGGCCTCTGCTCCTTTTGCAAATGACTGACTCAATTTCGTAGCTCCTATAAAGATAAAGACATCATTTTATGTATTGTAGTTTCAAAACATCAAGCAAACCATTTTGTTTTTCCAACACTAAGTACTGTTAAGTATAGACTAGTCTGATGTCATGGTAAACAGCACCCACAGGTGAAGGATTATGTGGTAATCCGCTGTGTAATCAACTGATGTGCAACTCTGTACTGATGTTCTTTGAGTTTTCATTCTGAGAGTCTTTTTGCAAAACCCACCAGACAAAATTCCTTGAGCCATCTTCTCACTCCATCCAGGAAGTAGAACTGTTATCTTTTCCCCCTCTGGTACCATTTGATCTGTTTGCTCATGCAGAGGATTCAAGGGAATTTTATCAGTCAAGTTTATGACCTCTCCTTCAGCTCCTTCTGTTCCCTGTTAGACAAGTCAAAGGTCCATTCTTAATGGTGAGCTTTAAGACAATATTGTTTCTTTAAGATACCTGTATGACCTAAAACATGTCACTGGCTTTATCAGGTTCTTTATATAAATATAAAAACAACTTTCTTCACCTCTAAAATGTCATAATTTTAGGAAGCTGAACTACTCAATCTGCAAAAAGAAGACTGAAAATACTTACAAAATATTTTAGTGATCCCAAAGAGAAATTAAATATTGTGGTAACCCATAATAATTCAAGGTTCTAATTTATTCAACATGAATTAGTTAGTACTTACCTGGATCCTGAGATCAGCAAGTTGTGTTAGAACATCCTGAAACATCTCACAGTCCGCTGCAGGCAGATCAGAGGACAGCACTAAACCCACATAGGAGCCGGGTAACTCTGCCAAGTAGTCGGGGAACATGTAGATGCCAGAGTTAGCCAGCAGCACAGGGGTGTCTGATG
Organism: Xiphophorus maculatus; assembly: GCF_002775205.1. NCBI lineage: Eukaryota > Metazoa > Chordata > Actinopteri > Cyprinodontiformes > Poeciliidae > Xiphophorus > Xiphophorus maculatus. The sequence continues at coordinate 29,875,792 of NC_036453.1, forward strand.
ACAGGGGATACAGACGGTCACATACCTGAAAACCACAAGGACAGAACAAAACAGGACAATCAAAGCTCTACACAGGGCATCTGAAGAGATTTTATTTTATTCTATTAAAATCAATTTAACTTAATCCTCTTTAAACCCACTTTTCACAAGTAGTTTATAAAACAATAATAACTCCTATTACGTGATTGTAGAGTTTATTCATATTATGATTTTTAGTTTAAAATACATTTTTATATCTTTATTAGGTTCATATATTTTGTTTTCAAACTGGACCTAAGTCTGTCAATCAAGTTTTGAAGTATCCGTTAATCTAAAGCAGGAAATGCAGGACTTCCGTTGAGATCTTTTTTATATTTTATTTCTCACATTTCGTCTACTTCTGCAAATCACTAATATTTAAAAATCAGTGATTTTTAAATATCATTGAGACAGTCCCAAAGTTAGGTAAATGCGTTGGGTTTTTTTTCAACACCCCCAAAATGTGTCATTTTCCATGAACAAACTGTCCAAACTTCTTGTTGTATACTGCCATTGGTGTGCAGATCTGTCAGAATGACCCCTGTGAGGACACAGGAGCCTGACCAACAACACAACAGAAGCGCAGAGTCATCTGTTAATGGGACCATTGTCTCACTGGGAGACAATGGTCCCGAGTCAGAATACAGGACCAGCCTGGTTTGGTGGGAAGCACAGTCATAGGTTACACTGAAATACAAAGCAAGACACAATACATGCTTTGTAGAGATGCCAGAACAGACATTTATTTTCTGTTGAAGGAAATTAGGGAAAGGGGGGTTTAAAAACATATGCCATTTAATGGAAATGGACATTATGGAAATTTGCAATGCAGAAGCTAACTGGTCTTAATTCTACTCCTAAACAATATTTGAACAATCTGACCAAAATTTGGTGTTCATAAAAAGAAAACAATGCAAACTTAAAATTGAAGAGATATAACACAGATGTTGGTCCTGTCAACACTTAAAATATTAATACATTATGGAGGGTTAAATTCAAATTAATCCAAAAATAAATCTTAAGCTGTTTTAAAACAGCCTCCCTGTCATCTGTGAGACAAACATTAATTTGTAGTTGGTTTTCCAGCAACGTAACATTATAATGACTCATGCTGGGAAAACTTCTAAAAATGAAGAAGTGGTTCTGCATGACGTCACACCCATTTACCTTGAAGACACACACACCCAAACCTTCTTATAAACAAAGCCAGGCTCTAATGAATGTCTCTTTTTACTTACATGTAAAAATCCAGAGGGTTTTCCAGCATTGCGATCACTTTGCTGATTATCCGTTGTGATGATACGGAGGTAGCCTGGAGAGGACAGAGAGCTGACCTGACCGTTTGGTTCGACAAAGAACAGTTGTACCCCAGAGGGGATGGAGAGCAGATCCTTCCCATCTGGTGGTTCCCTTGACCAGAGGCTGCCTCCAGCAGGATCGTAAACCAGGCTGCGGTGCCCATCCATTGGCTTTGGAGTGTATGCTGGAGGCAGGTCTGTTGAGCTATCCATGTCCACAGTTTCCAGATCAGCTGAAGGGAGTGTGTGTGTGTTTGGGACAGCAGGGAAAATAGGACTGATGAAGGCTGGTGATGTACTGTGGGTAGTATCTGGTATGGTGGGGTACAGATGGAGGACAGAACTATTGGTGAGTTGACCGTTAATTACCAAGTCTGGGTAAAGAGGAGTAGAAAAATTGGACAGTAAGCGTGTGTCCCCTGGTGTGGACTTTTCCAGATCAGAAAGGCGGATGTCAATAGTCCCCAACATTTCCTTCATCTTCTGCTGAAGCTGCCTAGCCTTGTCCCAGACCACTCCTTGATGCCTTTCCCCTCCAGTAGGAACCTCCAGTCCTTGACGAAGATGCAGACGACTCTTCTTGTAATACACCAGAGCTTCTGATTTGTTGTCAGCTTCCTGAGCCGCTGATCCATGGTTCATGGATTGTTGAGCCAGCTCATACTGATCCTTAATGACAAGCAGTTCAGCAGGCTCAGCCATACTGGAAGGCAGAGGGGAAACAGAAACTAAGACAATACGTAACCCTTAACAAAAAATACCTGCAATTTTAGGATACGATATAGTTGTATCACAGAACTTACAGACATATGAGGGTCTTAATATAATAGAATATCAAAAAGTAATAAGTTGATTTTGGGCTTTCATTATCTGTAAGTAATACTAATCTAAATTAAAATGAATGAACAGCTGTGCTATAGAATTGCCTAAATAAATTAACTTTGCAATGAGATTTATTCTAATTTGAAGTTATACACTGCAAAAACATAAAGTCTTAAGTATTTTTTTTGTTTTGTTCTAATGCAAATATCTTACATATCTTTCTGTACGAAAGAAGAGCTTGTTTTAGTAAATAATTCCTTAATATTGTTATTTCGCTAATAACATCAGAAAAATGTCATGCCATAAGATAAATAATCTGCCAGTGGAATCAATATTCAATCAATATAAAGAAATTACTGACTTAAAACAAGCTCCTATTTCTTTATGAAAAGAAATTGTATGTTAGTCTTATTTCAAATGTACTAAAATATGTGCACTGGAAACCAGACAAAAATATTTGGTAAGATTTTGTATTTTTGCATTGATTTATCGTTAAACTACAGCTTTCTTTGTCCTTAGTTTTACTGTAAAAATAAAAGCAGAGGAATTTAAGAATTACAGCTTACCTGTTGACACGACTATCCAAAAGCACGTAACTCCAGCTGTCTGACTGCAATATTACAGCAACAAAGGTGAGCAAAGCTAGTCAGGTATTTATTATTGACAGCTAAAAGGTTAGGTCTGAGCGCTGCCAAACACAGCAGGTTTTTCCAGAACGACAGCAATCACTGGAGCAGGTACGAGTCTACTGACAGATCTCCATGCCAACAGAAACCTACAGCAAAAGTTAAGTCAGCTCCGTACTTCAGTTTTTCAACATTTTTCGGTTCTCACACAGAATTAAAAAAATGTTGTCAATCCACCTGTGGACACCAGCTGCTGACAAACACCATCCACAGAGAGAAAATACTTTTCGTCAACTTACTTTCAAAAACATCTTACAAACGTACAGAGAAATCCGGGTGCACTCCTTAGCAGTCAGCCGTGGAATGAGCTGGACGGAAAGTGGCATCAAGCGGAATGGGAGGAGTTTAAACGGGCGGGGTGGGAAAAGTTCAGAAATAACCTGACAAACCGATTATGCAGTGTCACATTATGAACCACCCACATTATGAATATAAACCAACCATGCAACACGCATTTTTACTTGTCATTTCGTAGAAATTAATTTTCACTCTAACATAAAGGGATTTATGGTGATGATTTTTTTTGTAAAAACCTTAAAATATCTAAAGGTGGAGGGGATTAAGGGGGAGGGAAGAATGGAGGGTGAAATTACAGCAACTGTATTTACACACCAGGTGACAAATGGTACACACCCAATGTCTGAGCTGAGTAATAAATATTTATGAGAAACGTAATTGGGTTAACATAATTTTTATTGTACATTTTTATACACCATGTTTGCATAATCACATTTTGAAGTGCAAGTATTTTTGTTGGATATCAGTTGTTTTTACTAAAACAATACAAGTATTTGTGTGAAGAAACAGTGTTTTAATAAAGGATTATATGTTCCACTATGGGCTGAGAAAAAAAAAATCCCCATGTAATCAAAACATGGTGAAAAACAAACAAAAAAGTAAAATAGTCAGACTTTGACTTCTTATTTATAAAAACAATAATGTTCAAAGAAACTTTACAATATCTTGAAATACCATTCAGTTCTGTAAACAGCTCAACAGGAGTTGAAGAACATCAAGCAAGCTGGCAAAGTGTAATTCACAATGAAACCGCTTTACAACATATTTGACTATAAAACAATGACAAACAGAATTAGACAACATGACTACCTTTATTTAGATGTTTCCTGATGATGTTGCTGGTAATACATCAAACCAGTTCAGTAGGTTTTGAATGGCTACATATGAAACCTTTGACGTTATTGTGTGAAGAACTAAAACTTCTATTCATTCCCAAGATGATTGAATTACATGGTGTCAGAAACATGTCTTATTATAAGGATTAAAATCTCTGTGCTCACCTCATCATAATTTAGAATGTGATAGGTGTTGAAGCCTATAATGCCCTATCACACACTCTAAAATGTCTATAAGTGAAGTGAAAACAAAAGGAATCAAACTGTGAAATGCTTAGTTGTTTTAACTGCTGTAAAATGCATGACCTGATAGCTAGATTTTGAAAAGAGAAACAGTCATACATGCATTAGGCATAGCATATAACAGTTCAAATCAAAATAACTGGTAACACTTTATTTGATGGGTTGTGAATAAGACTGTCATGACACCGTCATAAACATGACATAACACCTGTCATGAACATGAGTAAGTCTTCATGAATATTTATGATTGTTGTTATAAAGTGTCATTCAGTAAATCATGACACTTTTAATACAAAGTTGACATTATTCAAAATGTCTTCATTATGACAACTTGACGTTAACCAAGAAATCATGATCTGACATAAATTTCTTATAAAAGTATTACTGATTACACTTTAAAAATCAGGTAGCTTTATGTTATTAAAGCTAAAGTTTAATCAGTAGCTAAAGTTTAATCAGTAATACTTTTATAACAAATTTATGTCAGATCATGATTTCTTGGTTAACGTCAAGTTGTCATAACAAACACATTTTGAATAATGTCAACTTTGTATTAAAAGCGTCAAGATTTACCAAATGACACTTTATGGCAACAGTCATAAATATTTATGAAGAATTACTCATGTTCATGACAGGTGTTATGTCATGTTTATGACGGTGTCATGACAGTCTTATTCACAACCCATCAAATAAAGTGTTACCAAATAATTTATATAACACTGAAAGTACATCCACCTATGCCCACAAGGAGTTTCAGACATTAACTGAACTCCTTTAATTGTGTATAAATAACTACATTGGATTAAGAAAAGTAAAGGAGTCCACATGTGTGTGGTGGAAATTAATGTGCTCTGCTTTGTTTTCAGTGAGCTGTAACTGCTCTGCTGGGAGGATCAGGAAGGTGAAGTAGTGAAGTCACGGGAGAGGCAAACATTGAGAGGCAGAGCAGTGGGGGGAGAGATCCCTGAAACACGACAATACCTATGAAGGAGACAAAGACGTAGAATATACATTTAAAATAATATGTTTTTAAAAATGTCCTTGATTCATGAAGAACTGAGATGGCAAATCTAGTTTCATAAATTCCAGTTGGGACTTTCTGCCTCTCCGTACTTTGATGTTTTGTATTTGTCTCTGACAGCTTGTTGTGGTCGAGTCTCTGCACTGATATACAGCTTGTGGAGAGAAGTCAGGCAGGGCATGATTTCCTCCATCGTGTACCCAGTAAAGGTAATTAAAGAGTCAGGCTATTAAAAAAAAGAAATATCGGTATCATTTTTACAAAAAAACTACCAGAACCAAGTAATTATTATGCAGAAAAACGTCATTATCTGGACCAACTCACCCAGTAAGATTTATGTATAGTGTAGGTAGCTAAGCAGTAGGTTCCAGCTGCCAGTATGGATGGGGTGTATTGAAGGAAGGGATCTGTTTCTAGTAAACTTAACTCTGCTATGTACTACAAGAAAAGGAGAAGATGAAAATAAATTACTTTTGTCTGACCTGAGCACCTTCTTTTACATGTTTGACATGTCCTCTAAATTAGTTGCAGCACTCTAAAAACTGGACTTCTAGTGGCTTTCTTTGAGCAGACACTTTCGTCTTTCTACTCTTTCATTAATACAAGATTAATGGAGTCCATAACTAACAGTTGTGGATCTCTTCAACTCCTACAGAATTATTTTTGGCCACTTGGTTGTTAATACTCTCTTTGCCTTGCCTATCCATTTAGGTGGACATCCATATGTTGGTAAATTTGCAAACGCTTCATATTTCTAGATGGATTTTAAAAGCATTGGTCCTTTTCCCTCTACTTCAAAGTGATGATGTACTTTGTGTTGATCTTTCACATAAAAGGAAATAATGAAAAGTAAAAAACATGAATACCTTTGCAAGACACTGTTTAACTTCACAACTGAGAATGTTTTAGATACAAGAACATTTAAGTGGGGGAATGACTGAGCTAGAGTCATGACAGATATCTAGTTTAACTTCTGTGGAAAGCCATTCTTGCCACATTTTTGCTACAAAAGGAGATGAGATTAACTGAACTCACCATGGCAAGGTTCTCTGTTGTTGAACAGACAGAGTGGATGAACATGAATAGGCGAAGGAACTGATTGGTGGTAGGTGCTGCCATCTTGAAGTCCAGCACCTTTAGCAGAACGCTCTCCATCCGCAGCAGCTGTTTCTTAGCGTAGGTGCAGTCTGTGATATACACAAACTCGTTCAGTTCGGGAGGAAAGATCTCTTCATATTTTCTACAAAACAAATGGCATCACAATTACAACCAACAACTGCCATGTGTGGAGTTACCGGAATAGGGAGGAATGGCTTTCTTACGCAGCAATCAGTAATGCAGCTGTTCCCACCAATTGCAGCTTGTTCCTCTTGATAAATGTTGTGTAGGACAGAAAACGGTCCAGGTAGTTTACAGCAAGGTGCAGAGTTTCAGAACCAAGCTTGTATTCCTGGACAACCTCCACCAGCCAATCCACCAGAATGACCCGCATACCATTGGTGATCTCTGGATGTCTCTCCAAGTAGCTTGGCTTTGGCCTGAACTGCTTCTGGAATTAGTAACCAACATGACTAAATAGCACAAAAATGATCACTAACAAGAAAGAAAAAATTTGTTTAAACAAAAAAGCTCACTTCACTCTCCCTTAAGTTCTTGTAAATATCTTCTGCATAATCAAAACAGAAAGTCTCTCCAGATATCAGGGATTCATCTGGTTCGGACAGCATGGAGGCATCCTGGCATGAATCTGGAGAAGAGTATTTATTGAAAAAAATAGAAGTACCATTTTAAGTACTTTATAAAATCATTGTAGTTTGGCATATTTTCTCATATTACAGTCAAAAACTGCAATGTATTTTGTTGGAAATTTTAAGTGACACAGTAGTGCATACTTATAATGTTGAGGGGAAAGGATATAATGAATAAAAATCTGAATTCTGTGCTGTTCATTTGTATTCATCCCATTTTAATCAAGACCTTGCAGCAAAGCATTTCATTGCAGTTACACCACAAAGTAGTCTTTAAGCTATTTCTCTTTCAGCTATGCACATCCACCCACTACATTTTTTAATATGAGCTTTCTAAAGATCAACCTTTGCAAAACACTCAAGATTTTATAAGTAAGGCTTAAATCAGCACAATACAACTTTTCTCACTGTTATTTATCAAAACAATATAACAATATAAACAATTAAATATGTTGCTATGTTTGGTTGTACCATGACAAAAATTGTGGAAAACGTTCAACAGGTGTCAAAAAACTTTCCAATGTATTGAAGAATTTTTATTTTTCCTGTGCGGCCAAACTTACTTGAACTAAACTCCATCAGGAGCCTGACATGTTCATTCTGCAGGGGATTGGCATCAACCTCAAGGTCATAACCATCTGAAATGACTTCCTGACCCGAAGCGGCGAGGACAACTTCACAAGCCTCCTCAACGTACACATCATAGCTGGAGCTGGATGGGCAGCCGAGAAAGTTGAGCTGCGAGCTGTCTGAAACAGAACTGTGCTTGGAAAACTGGCTTCCCTGTGGAGTAAATCAGTCGTCTGGAACATGGAAGTTCTCTAGATGCAAAGCGGAGAGATGCTACTCTTACCTACCTGGCTTAGGGATCGTCCACGCTGCTCATTTTCTGACAAGGATCCGAGCACTGTGCGCTGTGTGGTCCTCGGGTACTGAAAGGATTCTGCTTTGGTTGAAGATGGAATGTTTTCCTTGTGAGTGGGACTGCCACGATGGGGGTTTTTACTGAAATTCATCTTTGAAGCAGATTTAAAAAAAGTAAAAATAAAGTTTTTTACTTTTGGCAGAAAGGGGTAGAATATAAAAACGATTTCTTTACTGAAAATGCTATTTTTCTCTTACTAAATATAATGTTGTGAAATATGAAGAACATGTTTGTACATTTACAGAAAATGTATTTAATTACTCTGTTTGTCTTCTCTAATGCATTTTATAATTATTCATATTACTATTAGGCTGCTGATGGACCTATGCAGTGCCCATCCTTCTTAAAAGGATGGAGTCTTCCAGGCTGTGGCATCTTGACTTTCTATTTACAGCATGGAATCCATCGACCCAAAAAAAAGGTAAGTACGGTTCAATTTCTGGAGTGAACTGCCAAACTGTATTATACAAAAATGTCAAGAAATTATGATTTCATAAATGGAGAAAAGAGAACATTATTTTATTAAAGAATCAAAAATATGATGCAACCTGATAACATAAAATATTTTTGACATTAGCAGATAAACAGCGCACTAAGAAGTTATAATCAGCTATGCTACACAAGCAAGAAAAGCTCTGAAAGGCCATTGTCAGTGACTGCAATGTATACTGTACTCTTTACAGTTAATGTTAAAAGTTGTCCAGCTTCCTGCTTTATTTTGGTAGTGAGTTGCATTAGTTTAGCTTTACACATTACACACCATCAAAGCAGAAAACGTGATTCAGAGTGACCCTCATAGACTTTTTAAATGTGGTGCAATTTAGTGATAAGGTATTTTTAAAAACAATAAAGGGGTTCTTGTCTGGAGATACAAACATGTTAACAAACATGTTAAACACGGTTTGTCATTCTAAAATGATAGGGACAGATACACATTGCCATGGTTACAAGAATTTATCAAACATTAAATCAATCATAGATAAATTAGAACAAACAGACAGGAGTGCAGTAAAATGTGGAATGCAAAACTTCTTTGTGTGACAATAAAAATATATCAATATCGGTTGGTTTTCATTAACTAGTCAAGCCGAACTCACCATAACCAACATCGAGCAGATTCCCAGCGGACAGGAGAATGCACTCTTCTAAATAACAAACCGCGCCAAAGCAGTCTCAATCAACACTTTTTGGAAACAATTAAGACAAACAGCGACCTCTAGCCACGCCGCGACGAGTTGGAGCAGATCTTTTGCTGTGCAATATATCTCCGGTGGGCTATTATTCAGCAAGCAGATGTTTTTGTTTTTTGTGTGCGAGTTCTGTCCAATAAGGTGCCAGAGTTCAAGTACAGGCTGCTTACGTCACAGAGTCAGCGAATTCAGCTGTTTGCTGCAGAAACAAAAACAAATTTGTGTGATGCAGTTTTTTAAAGACATCAGTTCCATTAAAATAAAGAAGGTACATTTAGAACACATGGACATATAAACCCCAAACCATGGAGGATATAACTATGAACTAATTAGGAGTAGTATAAAAGTAGGTATAATCCATTCAAGTGGACCATTAGACTCTTAGTAACTTTAGAAGATTATTTAATAACTTGCTGAAATGCAACTCTGTTTACTATATTGGAAATCTAGAGCACCGTGATTGTGCTTCCCTGCTGCCATCTCTGGCAAATGAGTTGGTGCTGTTATCAGAGTACAGCTCAGTCATATTTATCAAAGAAAATTATAGATAGTTTCACATTGAACAATAAAGCATTTCATCATTAACTAGCTATCAATGTATCTGTTTCATATTCATAAATGCAGTGTCACGGGAAAACGAAATTTCCCCAGAAATATACAATAAAGAAAGACAAAAACTAAAATATCCGTTTAAAAGTATAACCGAGAAATGTCTGTGGAAATTGGTAGATTTTTGTGAGTGCCTGCAAGTTCCACACGTTCCACCGGATGGCAGTCTTTCTCTTTAAGAAGGATCAACCACAATTCTGCAAAACTTATAATGGATGTTGGCCAAAAATTTGAACCAACCACCTTATATATAATCCCCATTAAAAGTATTTCATCAAATTGGCCCTGAAACATTGGTCTCTATGGACTGGAAATGGCACAAAGCTGTGAAATATTTTCCCAATTTCAAACCTATGACTGAAACATGTTTTTTATATACATCTCTGGCTGAAAATAGATGTTTAATAGGGTTACATTAATTACAAAGTGTTACATGACAGGAACTACATGTATAAGAAGCCATATAAACTGTTCTCTCATGCTGCTGGTGCTGCTGAACAGCTCCAGTGGAGCAGCTGTGGATTAACGATTCCAATTTGCAATCTTTGGGTCAGAAAGCTGCTTCTTGAACTTTGAGCCAAACATCACTTCTAATACTTTCCTGATGGCTGTATTTGATGGGAAACTGTTTCACTTGTTTTTGCTCATCCTTGTTTACTACCAATCATAATGTGCTTAAATTCCAGATTTTTTTTTTTACATTTTGTTTGCTCTTTTTAATTAGTTTCCATATCCATCCTATGTTTATGTTTTGTATGACAATGTTCATTCAAGCTAATTTTAAGAATTGCAGGCTGTCTTGTTGACAAGGAAAGGTTGTAGGGTTAAAGAAGGCGTTATGCTGACATCAAGATTTGGATGTAAGACATTTTTATTATAAGGTATCCTGTATTATCTATTCTCTGCTTTAAATATGTGAAAATTTTCACTTGAACAGTGTTGTATAGTAACGAAGTAAAAATACTTCACTACTTTACTTAAGTATATTTTGGAGTACTTCATACTTTCCTCGAGTATGAAAATTTTTGATGACTTTCACTTTTACTTCACTATATTTCCGAACTTAATTGCGTACTTTTACTCCGATACATTTTCAATGTGTGGTTTAGTTACTCGTTACAAAAAAGCGAGAGAGAGAAACGAAGTGTTTTGATCCCACCTACTGATTAGCAAGCAGGCTACCGAACAAAGTCCGTAGCCTGCTTGCCTGGGCTTGTTCATCACCTCCAATAGGATACACCTGTTTCGCTTCTCCCATTAAACACAAAGCAAGTCTGGCAATCAGCAGCAGCCACATGGAGGAGGAGACGGAGACCACAACGACTGCAACTACGTCGGACACGGCTCCAGGGGAACCACCAGCTGGTGATAGGGTGACCAGACGTCCTCTTTTTCCCGGACATGTCCTACTTTTCAGACCTAAAAAGATGTCCGGGGGGAATTTAAAAATTGTCCGGGATTTTGGTCAACTGCCTCAAAACACATTACATAGTTTACAGTGCATTGTAGGGCACTGCGCACGGCGCTGCGTGTCACGTAATCCCTGAGCCGCGTCAGCGGGCAGCATCCCCCCTCCCCCCACTCCAAAGTTTTCTGGGTTTTTTTTTTCTTTAGCATAATGACCAGTTGCGTGCACCACCTATTGACTGATTCACTGATTTGTGAAGTAGAGTAATCGTAACAGCTCTTTTTCTTCATGTTGGCCGCATTTTCTGTACTATTTATTTTTCTCATTTTCAGCACTGACCTTACTTGAAGGGAAAACGTAAGGCTTACAAAAACGTTGTATTTTCTGTCCTGGAGGGTTTACTAAGAAGCTGGTTCAGTTGTAAAGCAGGTTAAGTTAACCTTGTGCTATAGGTAAAGCACATAATTTCCTTAACTAAATGATGCCTGCAGGTATATCTATTAGCAGGTTTAATTTTGCCTGCACTTGGCTGGGTACATTATTTTAAGTGTATTTGACAAGTTTACCAAAATATAAAAAATGTCATTCAAACTGCATTTGCTTTGTTTTACTTTTTACTTGTACTTTTCATTACATTACTTGAGTACATCCATTTTTACAGTACTTTCCATACTTAAGTACAAGAAGTTTCAGATACTTTAAGACTTTAACTCAAGTAACATTTCAGTCAGTGACTTTGACTTTTACCAAAGTCGTATTTTGGAGAGGTACTTGTACTTTTACTTGACTCTGAGATTTCAGTACTTTATACAACACTGCACTTGAATGCAAAGTACTGGCATGTGAAAAAATAGTAAATAATAAAGATTAGTCACTGAACAAAATACATTTTCTGTGTAATGTAATAAAAAAACTGCAGTTGCCAGTGAGGAATAACTGACAACTGGCTCATATTTATTCAGTCTGAAAAATGGCAAAGGTTTTAGCTGGCCATGATTAGAATATTGTTACTCAGCATTTTAAGGAAGTTTGCCCTGTTAAATATGTTAGAACATCTGACATTTATTATTAAGCGATGGTGGTGTAGTGGCAGGAGTTCGTCCTCTATGGTTGTTCTCTCTTGCTTGCTTAAATGCTCAGGTTCACTTCAAACTAAAACCACAAGATGTCAAAAGAAATGTCAAAAAACTAAAACTTGATGGGACAGCTGTCTGGTCTTGCTGCTGATGTGAAAGTGCCCGTACAATCAGAAAGAGGCAGTGAGTGTAACATGAAGAAGGAATAGACCTTTGCTCTCTGATAAAACAAAATAAATAAAAATAAACATGAAGGTCAGACTGAAGTTTGTCTGGGGAATGTGAACAAAACCAGTCTTTCTAAAAATAATTTTGTTTTAGATGTGTCTAAAAACAAATTACTTGAAATGTGAGGCATTGGATTAGCCTAGTATTCAACATTAACTCCAAAACACCGTTATGGAAATAAATAAATTTGACCTGAGTTGAAATACTGAATCAATCAAGAAAGAATCAAATTGCATTTTGATTATTATTTTATGAGGAAATTAAGAAAAGAAAATGATCAATGAAGCCCCTGGCTAGTCCAGGAAAAAGAAGAAAAGATGAAAGTACATTGTTTTTTATCATACATCTGTTATGTACAAACAGCACCTCTCACTCAGCTTTCTCCTCTTAGGGAGTTCTTCTCTCAGGCTTTTCAAAGAAAACTGATCTCTGGTTAATTTACTGTATAACCTTGAACAAAGCAAAAGTTCAGGAAGAGAAAAGCAGCCTCTCCGAATTACCCCTCCACCTCTGCTTCCTGCAAAAGGGTGCTCAATTGATCAATAAAATTGATTAATTGAAATAAAACAAAGTTTGTAACTACAACTACATCATGGTATGGGGATCTTTTATTTGACCACAACCTGAACTGTTTGCTTTTATTCTGCAACAAAACAAACCTGCAGATGTCTTGATGATTTCATTTATAAAATATGACAAGAGCAGTGAAAAGCAAAGCAAGTGAAGATTTTTTTTTTTATTGATGTTTCAAATATGAAATAAAACATTTCCAGATATCTCTTTAACCTAGATAATATGGTTATAAATTCTGTTTCTTAAATGTTGCTCCAAATCTCTTTCATATTTAAAGGGATTTCTTTGTTTATAAAAATGGTGAGAGTAATCCTCTTTCTGACAGGTAAGATACATTGGATCTTTGTTCTGAAAAAGATTGTATGAAATATCCTCACCTATCTGTTCCAGCTGAAATGAGGGATGCGCTGGCCTGTTGTGGCTATTTTCTCCCGTCAAAACAAAAATCAATATCTCTTCTCAGTTGAGATGAAACAAGGAAACGCAAAAATGACGCCTCCTCAGCAGACTCATATGTCTTCTTCTGTCTCTTTTATCTCAGTCTCACATTGCTCTTCAGTCCCTGAGAAGATGCAAATTGTTCCCGACCGACAGCATTGGACCATTTTATCAACATGATGTAATTTCAAATGTACAGAAGGTTGAAACTTCACATATAAAATACAGTGAGAACCAGGATAATTCTAACTAAAGAGACCTTGAAATCACCTTCATCCACCAATGGGTTTTAGTTGTGGTGAAAATATTTAACCTATTATTCAATCATCTATTATCCTTACAGGCTCACATGGTTGGTTTTGAGGATCACCTTTGATAGGTCACCTTTTATATTTTTATTTTTATTACCATACCACCGCATATAAAAACAACCATGCAATGCAGACACTTATACTCAAGGAGTTACCAATTTATCTCCTAACATGCACATCTTTGGACTGCGGTAGGAAGTCAAAGCACCTGGAGAGAATCCAGACATGTATGAGGGAGGACATAAAAATATCACGCAAAAAGATTCTTGCATCAAGACCTTTTTAATGCAAGTGCTAACAACGGCTCCTTATTCAATCATTTGCTTCAAATAGACTTCCAGGTTAATAACATTTAAAATTGCTTCAAATAGACTTCCAGGTTAATAACGAAAATTGCCATTAATACAAATTACATATTCTATTTACAGGTATTGGCACAATGATTAAATATTTATCTATTGAAACATTTTTTATGAGTATTGCATGCTTTTTAAATCCCTCAGTCTTTGCAGTGGTAGATTTTCGCTCTCTGAGGGTTTTCAATTAGATTGAAGCCACGACTCAGGGATGACCAGCTGAAGAAAGTTAATCTTCCCAAGAAACCTTTAAAGCTTTTGTGTTTTTCAGGTTGTTGTCCTGATGAAAAGCCCAAATCTTTCCCCTCAAAGTGAGTTTTTTGACACTAGGCAACCCTTTTTATATTTACAGACCTTCACATTTCTATTATATCTAACACCTTCAGTAAACTCTTTATTTGTGCTAAAATAGGGACCGGAAGAAATACAAACCCTTAGAAATGTGTTGTGGGTAATTGTGTATTTTTATTCCAGTGCATTACATTTTCTTACCTTCACTTCAGTTTTGGGCAGATCTGCTTTGTTTTCTTCTCCTTCTGAGTTTTTCTGCCATTCATTCACAACAATGTCAACCAGGACTTTTGTGCTTTTCCCATTTCAATGTATATGAACACAACTGTTTTTAATCTTCTGAAATATTTGCCATATGGCAATATTTCTAATATTTATAATAGAGAGTGACCATTATGTTCACGATCTTTGATGACACTGTCTGCCTTTGTTTTCTATCGTGGTGATATAGACCCAATCTATATTTTGGTGCCATCTTGACTAGATGCAGCAATGCATTTTTTTTCTGCACCAAATGTCACGATAGATTTCTACAAACATTTTGAAGATTGTATCTGTTTCAGCTTCCTGGGAATAAAAAGCTAATGTTGTGCTTTCCTCAACAGGTGGGCGGCGTTAGTGGCCCGATTTCAGCTGTGCAGTTACTCCCTGGTAATTAAGATTCCCTCCAATCACCACTATTTTGGGGTATATTGGGAAAAGATGTTGATCATCCCTTTTGTTTTTGAGGTGTATTTAAGGACCAGAATGTCGTCCCTACACCATGTATTTAGAGGCTCCGCTTTCAGCTCGAATGCATTTCCATCTTCAATAAAAATTAACACAAGGACTGTAATCTCATCGTCAAGCTTAGTTTTAAAGTTTGTGGAAAAAGTGTGTGTTCAGTTATAGGTAGAAGAGCATCTGGCTCCACAAACATCCCTGAGGCGTGCTTGTGTTTGAAATAAAGTTGAAGAGCTGTTCTTGCTGGCTCTGATGTGTGGTTCACCTTTCAGGAATCCATGCTTACAAAGAGGAATCATGACCCAGAGTGTTTAGCTTTAACCAGTTTGTGGTGGTTTATTGAGTAAATGCAGACCTAAAACCAGAACTATCCTCACATAACTGTTGGATTCCTTCCAGGTGCTGCTGTTGTACTTTTTCTCACACCTGTTCATATCTAGTAAAAAAAAGACCAGCAGGAACAATCTATAGCTTGCAGATTGTCATCAGTAATTTTTTATACCAGCAATACTCCAAACTGCTTATTCTCTCTTTCTCCATCTGGAATCACATTTCCCTTCCATCAGCTTCTCCTCAGCCCCAAAGCATCTTTATTTTCTACTCTTCTGCCATGCAATCTACCTACACCTTTTTCAACCCCACAAGATTCCATTAGTGAAGTAAAAATCAACTTTCCTCCCGAGGGTTATGATTTGGATTAATTAAAATAAAGTATGCTTTTTATTTTTGCCCCAGTCCAGTCCAGCAGCAGATGTTGCATTTAAACATACTGATATAAAAGCAGAGAGATTAAGTACTCATAATCATAAATACTAGTTATAAAAGTTTGAGCTCACAGCTTCACATAAAAAGTAACTGAAAGACAATTTCCTTGGTGACAAGCTTCAGCCAACTTTGTTCAATCGGTGTTCCGATGAGATTTTTGTGTACCGACTTCTCTGTTCTTTTAAATGAAGAGAAAATGCAAAGGGCCCTCAGCTGATGTTTGATTTTGTTATAATTGCAGCACTTTCTCCGAGATGAGTTATATTTGGTTGAGTTCCAGACATCTTCCCCTGCATTGGCCCAACAAGAGGGCTGGTAATCAGCGCTTTGATATCCATTTCTCAAAGAAATAAAAAGATCTCAAAGGAGGCCAACTTATCTGTGCCAAACCATTCAATAATGTGAAGGAATTAAAATTTTCAGAGAATGCCAACAACCAGTATGAAATTAGCATGACATTAAAAAATAATGGGCATTGAATCCATGTGGTTCTTTTTCTTTATTTAATAATCACATTTTCTGTATATTAATGTTCCATTTTGTAGATTGTTATGTGGATCAAAGGACTTTTACTGAAATGAAGAAATTTGCTGATAATTTCTTAGTGTAAGAGGGTAATTGCTGCATTGAGCCTTAAAGGAAACTGAGCTCCTCTCTCATTTTGTTTCTCATTTCCAAATTACTATATTCCTAAATATGAGCAGGCTTTGATGTACATCAACTTAAAATGTTTAGTCTGTAACTAGGGGGAGGGTCTCTGAAAAAAATTAATTAATCACAAGAACACCATAAACCTGTGAGAATTTTTTTTTTTAAATATTTGATCAAAACAAAATGATTAAATGAATGTCTCACCGTTTACTGGTGAAAGAGAAAAGGGGTTGGGTGAACAATTATGCTATAAATATCATCCAGGAAACATATACGAGCTCCATGGATTTAAATACAGTTCGAAAGGACAAATGTTTCCTCACTAACACATGTTTCTATTCAAAACACTTAATTCATCACGACTGTGACGGGCCCCTGTCACTTTTCGTGAATGAGTCCCTGTTTTATTGTTGTTTTCTCCTTGCAGTTGATTGGCCAATTGACCAATTGGTACCGGGCCGCGCAAGAAATAATTAAATATTTCCGTTTTATGTATTATTTGAGTCTGGATAATCTTTTATTTTGAAAATTCTTTAACCGGATTTTCTCGGTTAGTCTTGCGCGCCAACAATAGACCCTTTTCACAGTGACGTCAGACAATGGCCGCCATAACTCAAAACTGGGTATCTTTACTTCCGGTGTGATTTTGCCTTGGGAACCAAGCTGAAAACTTCCCGCATTCTCATAATCTTAAGGATATAATAAAAGGTAAGTTTAATAATAACAGCATTTAAGTGTTAGATAGCTGTTACTAATCATTGTAAATTCACCATTCTCTATCTGTGTATAAAATAAACAGCCTCCGATCGGAGAGTAAACCACCTAGCAGCAGCTTTAGCCACATTTAGGAAAAATATACTCTCTGTCAGCGCTGTAACGTTTAGAGGTTCACTTTCTGTGTTTTATAAAACGGTGTTTACGTGTTAGATAACCGTTATCAGTCATTGTCAATTTACCATTCTCCAACTGTATTCAAAGGAACCAGCTTCCGATCATGAGTAAACCAGCTAGCAGCAGCTTTAGCCACAGTTAGGAAACATATACACCGCCGCCTGTCAGTGATGTAACGTTTAGAGGTTCATTTTCTGTATTAATGGAAAATAAAAACAAGACAAAAGCCACAAATAACAGTTGGGCTTGACGATATTTCTGTTTTTCCAGCAACAAAATGCGCATCTCCATGCACTGTTCATGTTTCTGTCACTGCTAACTGTCACAGAGTCTCTCCCAAAGACGCAAAGAAGGAATAAAAATAAATACACAAGAAAATATTAATGTGCAATGATTTGGATAAATAACTTTAATCTGATTACTGGATTTGAAATACGAACTCGTTAGATTATTCGTTACCGAAAAAGTGGTCCGATTAAAGGCATTACAAAGCAGCGGCGGCACCGGACATCTCTGCTTATAACAAACAAATCCCTATTTTATGGGATGAGTGGCAACTCCAGTCTATAATTTAATAATCTGATCAAGATTAGAGCCTAAAACGTTATAGTTCAAAAACAGTAAAAAGTTCTGGTTAAGGAACAGTTATGTCACGTAGTTAGCTAGCTAACAAAATTCACTAATGCTAAGCTAACGGTTACGCAAAACAAAAATACCTACCTTCATAGTCAAACAGGTATTGTTCGGTGAAGAATTTGTAGCCTTTGTCTAATTTAGATTTTTTTGTCAGAGAGAACTGGTTTGCAAATCGTGATATATCTTCAAATCTTATTTTAGGCAAATGTTTTAGAGACTGTGTAAACTCCATGCTCCGGTGATCTGTCTGATCAACATATGCTGTCAGATTTATACATCTCTCTCTCTCTCTCTCTCTCTCTCTCTCTCTCTCTCTCTCTATATATATATATATATATATATATATATATATATATATATATATATATATATATATATATATATATGAAATAGACAACTTTATCATTACTTACTATGTACACCGGAACTAAGGATACACAGCTTCGAGCCAAAACGGAAGTTGTGTGACGTCATGTGAAAAGGGTCTATGAGCCCACAAGCAGCAAAATGAGTAAGAAACAGATCAGATGTCTTTGGAAAGTTTCTTTGCGAAGGGGAAAAGGCCCAGAGAAGAGACAGGAGAATGGATTTTATCCCGGTAGATGATTCCCACATTCCAAGCTCTGCATGATATGCAGCTCGTTAATGAGGGAACGAAGCTTCAAACTGCTTCGCCACTAGAGACCAACCACCCTGTGCATAAGCAACACTTCAGGTGTCATTGTCTCTCATCACTCCCAGATGGGTCCGTCTCGTTGCAGAGAAATAACCTCAGGGCTCCCATTAGTCGTTATCGTGAGTTAAATTTTTCACGAAAGTAAAATGTTCGTTTTTGTGGCGCATTTGTATCTTATTTTGAAGGGACATGTAAACGTTACCATAGCGACCAGAGTCAGAGGGCGTTAGCAGTGGTCGAGATGAGAGGAGTGGAGCTTGTGAGTCTTAAGTCTGGTTCACACGGCACGATTTAAGGATTGTCGGCCGATTTTCCAAACCTCAGTGACCACACACGTGGTGTACGAGAGGTTCGGTCGGTTCGTGTGTCCAGCCACGCGGCAGGAGCAACACACCACACACGAACCGATTCCAGTCACGAACATCCCGATTCCAGGAGAAAATCCCGTAAAACCCCCAACATACTGTTGTGATTTAAACTCCACGGACCCAAAACGTGTGAGTACACGAACAGGAAATCAGCCAACACAGAACAATCAGAGTTTACTTATTTTATTCTTTTTAGCGCTAAAAAGAAAGAGACGCTTACCCTTACAGGCTGTGACGGTGCGGTGAGAGGTTGGAGAAGGAGTTAGCAATGGTGGTTAGCCACTCTAACCCAGAACAGCAGGACGCACTGTTGAAGTTTTCCACACTGTCACTTTATTCTCACTTCGTCCATGTAAAGCCATGTCTCCACGGTACTAACATTACAGTCTCATACATGAGAAAAGAAATGATAATTCACCGCTCTGCACCTCATCATCACCGATGATCTCCTCTACACCACATGGAAGACGAGTTCTTACTCTGTACAATAGTACAACAAAAGAAAAAGGGAATAGGCGCCCCCTTGTGGTGATACCTACTCATGTCTAGGAACCAAGCAGTATAATGACTGTTACAAGGCTTATGTGGATGTCAAGTGTAAAGGCCCGAATCTATACAGCATCTGCTCAAACACGGAAGTAGTGATGTGTCGGTTGCTAACGATCGGCTCTAAGAGCCGGCTCTTTGAAGTGAACTATTGGAACCGGCTCCACAATGGGAGCCGTTTTAGGATCCTATTTGGGAGCCGGGTTTTTTTCTACAGTATATCGCTGTCTCTCCGCCTCCTTGTTGTTGTGCTTGTGCTCTGCAAGTGCCAGAGCCGATAGTTTTTCCCAACATCGTTTTTTTTTTGTCCTGCGGTGCCTCGCTGTCTCTCCCCACCTTCTCCCTCTCCTTGCGCGTTTTGCTCTTCTGCCAGTGCTAGAGCGGAGAGTTTTTCCCCTCGGTCGGTCCACTGCCCTCATGTCAAGCGTGTGCTCCACACATCTGACCAATCACACATAGTTTCAATTAATAATGTGGCGGGAAAACACTGAAAAAAAGTTTATCTCCACTTTTTTTGTGGAAACGGCAGGCAATTGGCCAAGCTGTATAGCGTTCGTCGGCAGGTGTTTATGTACAGACACTCACTCAGCAGTCAAGAAGCACAGAAAGAACGGGAGTCAGTGTGAGAACTGAATATGTGAAAATAAATGAGTGACAGAAAACGGAGCAAGATTTGGACTCATTTTAATGCTACATCAAGCTCCAGGGCAGAGTGCAGACTGTGCAAAGTCAGCATTTCCTATCGTGCAGGCTCGACAAACAACCTGCACAGGCACATGCGGACATCACACGCATCGGTATTGCTATAGCATTGTTATGCGGCATTTTTACTCATCATAAGTGCTTAACAATGTCAATAATGAAACAAAATATTATAAAATTAGGTTTAAGCTATTAATTAATTAATAATGTCAAAAATATATATGGGGAGCCGTTTGGAAAATGGACTGCTTGTGTGAGGGAGAGATCCCCGTTGTTCCTGCTGAAATTATTCTTCCCAGAAATGAAACCTGTTTTCGTGCAATCTGTAATTTGTTTTTACTGACCTTAAAACCTTTTTGATGGAGGTGAGCCAGAACCAGGGAGGTGGCTTTAACGCAAGGCTCCGCGGTTGGTGCGGCCAGCAAAAGGTCATCTACATACTGAATTAGGGTCGTGTCTCGCGGAAGGGGGCAATCCTGCAAAACATCTTTCAAAACCTGGTTAAACAGCCCTGGAGACAGGGCGAAACCTTGTGGCAGCCTGGTGTAACGCCACTGTTGTCCCCTGAAAGTGAATGAAAAGTAGTCCCTGCAGCTTTCAGCTAGTGGGACACAGAAAAATGCATTTGCCAAATCAATACAGCTATACCACTGCTGGCTAGGAGTCAAAGCAGCAATGGAGACATATGGATTAGGAACTGGCACAGTTTTTGTCTTGAGAACTGCATTTACTGCTCTGAGATCATGAGCCATTCTGTATTTGCCAGTACCTTTTTTCTCCACTGGTAAAATGGGTGTGTTCCAGTCAGGCTGTGAGGGTTCCAACACTCCAGCCTCAATTAACCCTGTTATTGTTTCAGCGATCCCTTGTTCAGCTGCGGATTTGTGAGGATACTGAGGAATCCAAATGGGTCTCTCAGAGTCCACCTGAAATGAAATCGGAGCACAGGAGACCAGCCCAACATCCGTAGGCGTTTCCGCCCAGAGAGATGCAGGCATAGATGTTATCATATGTTCTGCTGAAGGGTGGTCTGATTTTTCCCTACCGTGATGCCTGGACACAAGTTCATGATGAAGTTCTACTGTTTCAGAACCTGAAAAGCTGATCTTATATGTGTCAAGAGAAGGGGAGAAAAACAAACCTGGCACTGCTGTCGCGATCCAATCTGTGGCCGCCAGGGAGCGTTTCATCATTGGGCCCAATTCTTTTGCTTGGTGCTCAGGGTGCAAACAGAGAGAGATGTGAGGCACAGCTTCATCAGACATTTGATACCATTCTGACTGCGTTTCTGTGAAAGAAACAGAAGCAGCTACACCAACTGGAGCTACATAAATATCTGAGATTTTTACCTCCCAGGTTGTTTCCTCCAAAGTGGAAAGGAAAGGTTCCTGGTACCATTCAGAGACGTCTCTGTCGTAGAACAGGGTCACGTGGGGGGGATCCGGAGGAGAGACGTATGAGTGCAGACACAGGAGCCAAGGTTTCCAGTCCACAAACGTTGACATTAGACGGCTGGAGGGTAAGTTCGTTAAAAGGCCCCAATATATGTCTGCATACTCAGAAACAACTGGCTGCATGAGAAATTGTCCATCCGTGAAAAAGTTTGCACAAGGGAGGGACATGCCATCGGGAAAGGAAACAATTAATCCATTCACAGAGCACATAATTGTTGCTCCCAGTTTTATCAGTAAGTCTCTTCCTAGCAAATTGACGGGAGTTGTGGGAGAGCTGACAAAAGAATGTTGCAGGTGCTGATTGCCCAGTGTGAAGGTCAGAGGCTTAGTGAAAGGCAGACTTTGTTCTGTCCCCGAGAACCCAGTTAAAGATACAGTTTGTGACGTCAAACTGAGGGGAGAAACAAAGTTCAATGTGCTGTGTGTAGCACCTGTGTCCACCAGGAAGTGTGTTTCTCTCCCCTCCAGTGTTGCTGACAGCATGGGGTCTGCAGTTCCCATGCTGGGCTGTGGGTCTCCAGGGGCGTGTCAGTAGATGTTCTGAGTGGGCTCGTTATTCCCCTGAAAATACTGTCCAGGTATCGCATTGGGATTGTGGGGGATCATACCTGGTTCGCCGTATTGGACACTGGGCCAATGTTTGGCCCAGTGTCCAATACGTCGACACCTTTAACATATGTCCTCCTGCTGTGGTCCCCTGGTCCACGCCCCAAGACCCCTCCACGGAGCACCGCCCACGTTTCTACAGAAAGTGTCCGTATGAAACAAAAGGCTTTTGTGCAGAATCTTTGTGTCCATTGTTGAGTGTGCGTGCATGTATGGTGCGTGTCTGGAGTAAACGTCTCAACAATACCAAACGTGAATTTAGAATAATCAAACACGGATGACGATGTAGAAGCAGTAGTGATAGTTTGTGGTCTCATTTTAAGAGATTAAAAACGTAACAAAAAGAAAAGGCGTTTGATAAAAGACGGCGGGGGCAGCCGCTCTATTTCCTGCACTATGATTTGGAGGTGAGTTATGTTTTTTCATAGTTAACATTTTTAACTGAATAAACATAACCACATATAGTAAACATATATAAAAATGACCTTTACATATAGTAATAAACATTTCCACATATCACCTCCGATGTCCACCGGACTCTCAGTTGCGCCATGTCAGCTGTTTGGGATTCCCCTCCGGTAGCCAATCCGCGCTTTCTGATTGGCTACGTGTCACATTCAACAGGCTGCGTTCTCGCTCCCAGTCAGGGAAAACCCCATAGGACGCGATAATCTGGCCAAGACAATGTTGAATATGCCCGATTTTATATCGGGCATAATCAACACACCACCAAGTAACACACCACACACTGCAGGACGTTGTAAGATTATAGTAAAGGGAAAATCGGGGCAAAAAAAAAAAAGGCTTTAACGTCAACACCAACATACAGAAGCATTATATTACGGTTGTTGACAGAGCTGTTACAAACAAGACTGTCACATGCCACTTCACTTCAGAAAAATAATGCTAGTTAGAACTGGAGTAAGGCAAAATCTAACCTGAATCAAACCACAATTTTAAAAAAGTCAAATGAAGTTTTTGTTTCAAGCAGTCATTCAACTCTCTGTTGAATTACAGACAGACTGGGCTCACCACAGAACGCTAATAAATCTGAGAAGGGTGCCAGTTTGTCAGGACTTCCTCTCAGTGAGCATCCCTCCTGTCTTCATGCTTATCAGTGGATAAATCATAAAAATTTTACAGTATGAGCTCAGACTTGAACTAGGTTGATCTTTCAGATATCATATCATGAATCATTTGCAATATTCAGCTCTTGTTTTTGCATTACTTGCTTTTTTCAGAGTTTTCTTTAAATATGAAAACATTTTAGATGACTTTTATTAACGACATAATATTTGTGTTGTGTGCTAAAATACTAAACATCACTGGATAAAAGCGGTATAAATGAAGGTACAGGGTCTTAAAGCTTGACTTGTCAGATGTCCAATGAGAGATAAACATAGTGAGACAGAACAATTAGATATTTACAAACTAGCAAAAAATGACAAAATCACTGTAATTTTCCAGAAGGACAAGAGGCTTTGTTTTGTACTCTGAACATCAGCATGGTGTAAGTTGTGCATAAAATATCTCCCAGTTTGAAACGGATGAATAATGAATCTCTGTTTTTTTGTGATTTAAGGGCCGCAAATCTTTCAGTGCTCTAAATTATTCATGTATTCAACTGAATTTGACTTTGAGGACATTTTTCCTTTCTTCTCCTGTTTCATGAATTTAGAGTGTCCCCTTCAGAGCAATTGCACCAAACTGCCAAGGCCATCACAGGTAACAGAACGGTGTTTTCAAAAGGTTTCAGCCATCTGTTGGATGTCTCACACTAAAAGACCTCTTTGTTTTTGTCTTTTTCTTCATTCCTCGATGTTTATTTGAGATGGTGCCAATACCACAATGCTGTGTCTCATTGTTATTCTGGAGAGGTGCGTTCTTACCAGGCGGCTGTCCTGTATGTGTGTGGGAGGATAGGGTTGGGGGGTGTCACGGTAACGCCTCAGTATGCTTGCTCCACTCCATGCCCTCCACTCTGTGGAAATCGCTCTGATTGGCATGCCACCGCTGTGAGACGAAACGCAGTGGTGTGATACAAATTTATTGGGCCATGTTTCATCCTCTGAATCCTTTTGAAAGCAAAATTGGAATTCGCAAATAGTTCTCCAAATCTTGGAGACAAACACAATACATATTTTACCTGCTTCGACATGAGTGGTGCAAACTTTCAGTTTCATTTTTCCACTGCAGACTTGTCTCATGTTGGAGTCTTGACAAATTGGCTGCTAGGAAATATGGATCATGTCTGCTGGAGTTAAAACTCACACAGTTCTGAGCACAGTGCTCAATTACTTGGCAGAAATAGTATGATAATTATTTCTACGCCAATTTTCCAACTTCAACATACAGGATGTCTTGGTGTGACATAAAGCTATTACCTTGGCCAGTTTTCATCTCAAGTATGATGAACCAACTCAAAAACTGAATAAAATATTGTCCACATAAGCAATAAATAAATTTAAAAATCATCTATTGATTACCTTTGAAATTAAAGTTGCACAAGGTTCCAGTTAGCTAGATTTAGGGACAGTTGCTGGCTCAATCTCTGAACTTCTTAAGAAGTTAATAAGTGAGAGGAAAGAGTATCAATAAATCATAAGCTACAACTGTTTTGTGAAAATCTTAGCCCATCCTTCAAATATCACCACCAGCCGCCACTGGTCATGGTCTTGTGTTGCTGGTAGATGTTACCACAAAAAGAGGCAGCAAATTTCACTGGTTTTCAGACTTGTCACTGTGTGATCTCTTTGTACTTGTTGGACAAATTCTGATGGTTTTTGCAATGAGGACGCTGGCGATTCTTAGTGTGATGTAATTTGCAGATCCAAACTCCAACATCTAAGACAAATCAAACTCTCCTCGAGAACTCACTCAATTTGAGTGTGATGTAATTTTAACTTCCTGTAGGGAAATCAAACACAGGAAAAGTGTACAAAGCTGAAAAAAAATGTGTTTTTTTAAGCACAATCTCTCATTTGCCTCATTCCTCATCCCTCTCAGCTTACATTGAAAGTATGATGGGAACAGAAATAGTTGAATGCAGGAAATATGCAGGAATACTAATATAAAAAAATAGCTCCATTGTCACTGTGGTTTCTTCCACAGACAGCATTAGTGGACAAGTATAAAATGGACCTCTACATTAACATAATTTCTTATTATCGTCGCATACACCACGAAAATGCAAACTATCTCCTGCAAAAAAAAGGAAAAGTGAAATCGGTCTCCTCATCAACTTCTTCAGATTTTCTTTTTCAGCTTTTTCTCCTAGTTCTTCTTAAATTGACCAGGACTGCTGAGAGATATGAAATACATCTGGTGATGCAGCAAAAACTTAAAACTCTGAGTTCTCAATTACTTGGTAGGTTTGCTGAGACAATCAGATTCTTTAACTGATTAAAGAAACTTTAAGGTTTTCAGCTTTTAAAGTGACCTTGAGTTTTGGTTGGTTTTAATCATTATAGCCAATCAAGTTTAAGATATTGCTACATTAAAAAAATCCTCAATTTAAAATTGTGTGACTAAAAAAGAGAAAAATTGATCAGGGATAAGGAAAGGAGTTGGCTGAAAAGATGCAAGGATGGCAGCACTTCCTTCCATTTTTAAATATAGATGAAATGATCGCCAAATTATAACTTTGATCTCAAGAATCTGTGATCAGTATGAAGTAATTAGGTCCACATTTATATATTTTACCATGCTTGTCTTAATATGTGGTGGTCCTGTTTTCACAAACAGAATAAATACTTCATTAATCTCAAACTGTGTTTTTGTTCTACCATGCTAAGCATTTAATATTTTAGGATGTACTGAAGTCAAGATTCCTTTTCAGAATGGCCTTAAATTGAGCACTGAGAGGAGTCTATGAATTAAGCTAGGGTTATATTTGATGCAGTGAACTGGAAGTGGCGATATGCTTGTCAATCACGTCTCTGCCCTGGTGCACTGGCCTTGCTCAATGTTGCAGTGTCTGGTTGTTCTTGGATTGTGCGCATCGTTTTTCACTCAAACAGGACAATTTCGAAAGTGTTCTTGCAGAGCAGGTTTGGCTGTATTGGAAATTTATCTGATCCCTCTATCAGTATTTCTGAGAATACTGCAGTGCAATGGCCGATCAAGTACAAATGCCACACCTCTTGCTCGGCTCAGACGCGCCCACTGCGAATCTCTAAAAGTGCAATCATAACTGAGATACCTTCAGGTTCTATTTTCAGTGTCATTAACCTCCTGCAGCGACAAACATTTTTCTTACTTTGCTTACAATGTAACAGTCTGAGGGCTCCCACCTCTTATTGACCTCTTGTTTTTATTTCTAACTCAGCCTCAGATAGTACAGTGAGTTTTATGTAATAAATGTATAACAATGCAGTGTTTAAGATGTTGTTACTTGAATTACAAACTGCATGTGAATAACAGCATATTGCATATTAATAAGAAAACTGCTATGGCCACAAAATTACAGAACAGTTATTCTTGATATGTTCAATTTCTGCAAATAATCTCAAATACAACAACTCAAACTGTCCCTTTGTCCTATTTGTTAAGCACAAAACTTTTTCCTTTTCCAGACAACAAAACCCCATATTTGTGCAAGAATGGAATTAGCAATCTGCATAATAATTGTGCATGTGCTGCATTTGCAGGCTTTATTGTGACATTTCCTTGTCTTTTTATTTCAAAGTTTAAACTTGTGTTCACATGGGCTTAGCAGAATGTCAAATCAATCCCCCTTCCCTCCTCTGGAGCGTGTCTCATTAGCATGCAGTGCAGAAACCAGTGTCCTCACAAGGGCAGAGCCGGAATGGCGTGGAAGCAGAGCCGGCTTGGATATTGGTGAATGACATGGAACCGGCGGCCACTTCGGCACCCTCCGGGATTAGTGACAAGAGCAAACTGAGGCCAGAACTGTTATCTTCATCCTTCAGTCCTCTTTCGTGTTCACACAAACACAAGCAACACGAGATCTTTAAAGCTTGTGCAGACATGACGATGAATTTGTACTGGCTTAATTAGCTTTGGCGAGTATTTTTAGCATGTATGTGAGTGTGTGAATAACACTTGCCCGTCATGGGTTTGGAAGTAGGTGTAGGCTCCTAAGCAGAGTGGAAATGAGGTAAAACATTTTTTTAATTAAATAAGTTGCTCCCTTTCCTCTGTGCTTGATTCCTCCCAAAGCACATAACCATTAATACTGCCTGTAGCATCTTACTGAAATATTCATCATTTTCCTTTCCTCTTGATGAGCTACGATTAGGAAAACATTCCCACACAAACATGTGCTAAATTCAAGAACCCCTCCAATATGGGTGATTTTGTACATAAGGTTGCCAAATGTGAAGCAAGCGAATGGCTAGAGAAGAAGTAATCAACCGATCACTCCCTTCTGGTGTTCATGTCAGCAGGCAGATGGCAGAGAAGCCGGGCTTCTGTGGGAGGGGAGGTGCCTTTTCCCCTCCACAGCTTCACAGAGCAGGGCCAGGTGTCATCTGCCACAAAGTTAGCACTCTCATGAATCCCATTAATGTGCTAACAAGCTCACATGAGACTCAGAGCCATGCGTGATATTTATTTTAAAGTAGTTCACCCTGACTCTATTTGTCGATAATGGCTCAAAATGAAGCTCAAAAATTGAACATTTGAAAAACACAATTAAGTATTGAAAAGTGGATAGGATGTTATAATTTATCTTTTAGAATGAGTAAATACTTTAAGTTTTCTATTGTCAGATAACATTTGTATCACTTTTCTAATGAGGCACTCTACATGAGTTGAAACAGGAGCCAAAAATTCACATTTCACATCTTTATTGTTGCATAATTGATTGGGTTTTTTTGCCTCCATGTTGTTATAACCTTGTGAACCAAAGGTTTATCTATAATAAAATATAATTGTTTATTGCTTATCTTAAACTGGGTGTTTTGGAAATTTCCCCAGAGTAATTGCAGTTGAACTCAAACAATAACCACTTTTTTTTTAACCTAGATTGGCAATTTAAAATTTTCATAAGCATAATTTGCACAATTCAGCAGTGTGATTCATTGAATATTTAATGTAGCCTCGAAGTGACAATGACAATAGCCTCTTCCACAAATAAATTCTGTCATAAAGCCTCCTCTGAGCCTCTTCTCTATTTAAATAAAGACGATGGTGCCTGCAGTGTGGGGCAACAGAAGGTGTGGTGCCACATTGACGTCAGTGCTACACAGAAAATCTGCATAAGTCTCCCTTCATTCTTTTCTAAATGATAGTGGTGGTCAAACTTAGTGTAGCAATCCTGTTTTTAGCTGAGCAAATGTTGCAAATGAAATCATTTTCACCTTAAGTCTTTTCGTCAGACTCATTTCTGAGTCACAATTTTAAATTCTGAACTTGGCTAGTTGCACAAATCATTGTGTCATTTCTACTTTGACCAATGAAACCTGTTTTCTCTTTTTTCTAATTCTGCTTAAGTGGAACTATGACTTTCCATAGTCAAGGAAGTAATACAGGTGGGTTGACTTCTGTACAGATCGCAGCACAAAGCACCCTAATTCTGCCTTCAAGTGTGATAGGGACTTGTGTTACTTTTATTAGTCTATTCTACGTTGGCATAAGCCTTTTCTTTTCTTCCTTGCAGATTTTATTGTTTCTATACTGAAAGTATGAACCACGATACCAAATACCGAAGTCCAAATACTGACTTCCAAGCCCAATTGTTTTAATGAACACAACATTATCTGTTTGAATAATGCTGAATTGTTTTCAAGTATTTAAAGAAAACAATTTCACACTTTTACAGCAGAAAAAAAAATTACTAGCAAAGAAAAAAACATGGTCTGTTTTTAATACATCTCAAAGTTAGGAGCTCTGATCTGGGAATACTTTCAGAGCTAGCTGCTAACTGCTATTAGCAATACAAGGCAATAGCAATGAAGAACAAATTAACCATGCATGCACAAAATGACACTGAAGGGCAAATTATTGGGGTCAATTAACCTGGCATGTATGATTTTGAAAAGTGGGAGGAAGTACCCAAAAAGAATATATGCACCATAAGAAATTGTAATCTGCTTTCAGAAAGACATCAGCTGGCAAACACACCCAGGACCTTCTGAAAACTGTTCCATCATGCTGGCCTATAGTTTTCTTAATGATGCAAAGGGAGTCATTTTTTCCCCTGCTTGCTCAGTGTGGGGTGTTGCTGAAAAGCCAATGACTCAATACAATTGCCTGGGCTTCCTTATATATACACAGTATAATTTTGGACCTACTGGCACTATAAACAAAATGAGAGTGTTATGCATTAAACTTAAGATCTTCCGGTGTGTCACGATGATTGGGTTATACTTGTATAAATTAGATTTATTGTGTATATATGAATAATTGGAAATGATCTGGACCAAGTTTCCATGTGAGGCGCCTTGAGATGACATTTGTTGTGAATTGGAATGATATAAATAAGCTGAACTGACTAAGTGGTGGTTTGTGGCCTATTTTAAAGACTATAATGTTAATTTTTTGCTTCAGACTATTTATAGCTCTTTTACACTAATGTGACCCCCTAGAATGGCTCCTAGAGTATATTTTAAAGAGTACATGTTGTGTCACACATCAACATAGCCATAGAGAACAAACATGGTTAGATGCTGACACTGACCATCAACACAATGTACCCCAGTGGTCAAACAAAGAGTCAAAACACTGCATGTCAGCACTGACCCACTGGGTTTAGGATAGCAATACAGACACTGCTTGATTGGCAGCAGTAGTGCCAGGATTTTGAGAAATGTAAACACACAGACATGTGACAACTACAGGAAGTGAACAAGTAGAAGCCTGGACACAGCTCCAAAACAACACTGTCAAAGATGGACGAATCGCTGAACGGGTAAAGCAATGCCAGAAGGAAAATTGAAACAAGGCTCCCAATAGATGTAATCAAGTGACAATGAATCACAGGGCCATCAATCAGGTCTGTGGAGTATCATACAGGTGCAGCTGTCCAGGTTGGGGAAAGATGAGAACTGGCTTCTGGGAAGCAGCACATAGAGACTGTAGCAGTCACCAGACTTGCTTGAATACTATCTGTCAAACCGCAGATGTACTTTTCAAAACTTGTCCCGATAAATCTGAACACCTTGACAGTGTTTTCTGCCCACAAAGTGACATGGTTAATAATAGAATGATCTTTGTTTGGACAGCTGTGGAAAAGGCAGCAGCAAAAGGTGTCAAAAATTCAGGTGAAATATCTTGCAGAGTTTTCACTGTTAGCTCACACAAAGAGATCTTTTTAAAGAATTCATGTTGTGAACTGACAGAGTGTTGGATATGATCGAAAAGACATAAAAATACCAGAACTTCAAGATGTGAGACGAGAAGAAAACTGAAACTGAGACTTGTTGGATGCGGTTTCTTCTTCTTGAGACCCCTGCTCATTCGGGGTTTCATTTGAGGAGCTTTGTCTGCAGCTGAGTATTACTCACCATTTGGTCCTGTTTATGGATGCAGTTTATGGATGCAGTTTTCTGACAGCTTCACACAAGCATTTCATGTTTGTGTGAAGGCCCAAAGCTCAGATGGGATAATCCTTTTCAGGACTGCTATTAGTTTTGCAAACCATAAATCTGATCTCTGTAGCAGAGTGGGGGAAAGAACACTATCACCAAAAGAAAGCCACAAGGTATACTTTCAACAGTTTGCTCTAAATCGTGAGGGGGCAGTGAATGAAAGAAGGTGATCTGGTCAGACGAGACTAAAATGTAGCACTTCAGATGACCTTGAACATAGCATTCTTACTGTGAAACAAAGTGTTTTTACAAAACAACAGAGAAGCTGTTCAGAGTTTGTGGGTAGATGAATGGAGTTAAATACAGGTCAAACCTGGATGAAGACCTACTAAAGGCTTCAGAAGACTTAAGACTATGACCCACAATATACATACAAATCTTTGATGACTTTGTTTCAATCAATGTAT
The DNA here is from genome assembly GCF_002775205.1 of Xiphophorus maculatus. Classification (NCBI taxonomy): domain Eukaryota; kingdom Metazoa; phylum Chordata; class Actinopteri; order Cyprinodontiformes; family Poeciliidae; genus Xiphophorus; species Xiphophorus maculatus. Next base: position 29,907,143 of record NC_036453.1, read on the forward strand.
ATTCATGAGTTAGAATGGTTCACCAAGAGCCCAGATCTAAATTCTACTGAAAATCTGTGGCAAATTTTGAAAATGGATGTTCACAAAAGCTCTGCATTCTATCAGACTAAGCTTTAACTATTTTGCAAAGATAAATGGGGAAAAAACTACAGTTTACAGATGTGTAAATCTGGTACAGACATACACCAAAATACTTGCAACTGTGAAAACAGAGAGATGACTCATGGTCTAAATGCGTGATACACGTCTCTGATTTTTTTGGTCAAAAATGTAAAAAATTCTGTGTCACTTTCCTTCTGCTTAACGCTCATACAGTATTTTGGATAGTAAGTAGTCCATCTTAGCCGCAGAACTTGACGAAGTGTATAGAAGTTTGTAGCTGTCACATCAACAAATAGGTTAAAGGTCAAGGGGAGTGAACACTTCTGCAAGGTGCCATCTCTGCTTTGGGAAAACGGGCACAAACACAACACAGAGGAACATTTCACTGTTGGTGCGATCGTTATTGAAGGTGATGAGCAAGCAGAGAGGAGAGCGGGGAGGGTGGAGACAAGAGAGTCACAGGGAGAGGGGATGGGAGTAGAATGAGCACTAAACCGCCTCTTCTTCTCTCTCCAGCACTTCTCCAGGAGAAAATCAGCTTCACTACAGCCCCTGTTAGACAGGGCCATTTGTTTGTGTGTGTCCATTCATAGAGACGACCCACATTCGTCAGTGTCCACTCCAGCTGTAGAGCCTGTCTGCACTGAATGACAGAGAAGGAGACGGGAAGAAACAGGGGAAATCTGTGGGGAGGCAGATCTAGTTTACTCTGCTGCAAGCCTGAAGACAGGATGGATTTCTGCACTAAGTGAGCAAAGAGAAGATAAACTGCACATATTAAGGTCTGTAACTTTTCCTTTTTCTTGTCATGTGTTTTGAAATAATCCAGGTATTAAATGTGAAGTTTACAAATTGTTTAGTGAGAGGAAATATGAGCAAAGAAAGAGGCTAATTTATTATGCAAAAGGGGTTCGCTGGGGTTTCCAAACAAGAGTAGCAGTAGTGTGGTGTTGGATGAGATCAGGGAGAAAATCAGGGAAAATGAACACTAATGGTTCCCCGAGTTGCTGGATCTAGTAAACAAGGTTAATGTAAGTGAGGGGGAAAATATTCATATATGCATCTTTCCACCAACTTGGGGAAAAGAAGACACTTTTAATGGGGCAGTGGAAGAGAGAAAAAAGTGGTGATGATTGGGGCAATTGCATCCCTAGAGGGAGAGGAAGAAATGGAAGTGTCCTTTTAGAGTAACAAGAACAAAACAAGGTTTTGTTTGTGTTTAAAATGTTGCATGACTGTGGACTATAATAAACAGAAAATAAATGGGCTCCTCAAAGACACCGTGGTGGTATCAAACTTAAAGTTGCAGTTACACTCCAAAGCGTAAGGGGTAATTATCAGATATGAGAAGAATGTGTAAAAGTATGTTTTAACAGGAGGATGATACAAAACGCACACGCACATCAAAGCAATACAGCTCATTACCAACACTGGCCACTGACCCAAAAAAAAAAGAAAAGAAAAACGTCCAACGCTTGCTATTCAGACAGATCACAGTACCTAACAGTCTGCGTGGGTCTCGGCTCATTTTACCTTGCTGCCGATTATCATAAGCATATAGCAGCTCTTTTCGTCCCAATTTGCGCCTTTTGAAATCTACGTACTTTAATGCCCTGAATATCTGAGAGAATCAGATAACAGCCCCGCTTACAGAGGTGCTCGACCCCTGCTGCGGCTCTGAGTGCATTCAGGTGTGCTACCAGGAGATTGTGTCATTCATATGTTAAAAAAGGGGTAAAAAAGCAATGAATAAACTGCTAAGACTATTGTCTGTAGATCCCATTGAAAATCATCTGTTCTTCTAAACCAGGAGCCCTGTTGGTTCTTTATTGTCAATCCAAATTGGAGAGAAAACCATTGTTATTTAACAAAAGAAAATGCATTAAGGCGTGTGATGCTGACTGAAGCATCACTTTTCTTTATACTTTGATCATCCCTGCATATCTCCGACCCCTGCGAGGGTTATCTGTGGTATTTGGGGCTGCAGGAGTCGTTTGGAATTCATGAGGTTGAGCCTGAAGTCTGTTTTCAGTTGATCTGGCTCAGAAGATGGGATGCTTAACATGGTTGGAATTCAGTCGACTTTTATCTCCTGCTTTTTAAGATGAATCTGCTATTTGAGTTGAAGCTGCAAATCTGCAAGGGAGGGAAAGTTTTTACATTTATTATAGGTGTGTGAACATATGCACTGATTAGGAACCTTCCCAGTATCTCTGCCTTAGGCTTGGTTTTTGTATTTTTTATTTTTCAGCCATGCAGTGGAAATACAGCATGAGAAAGTATGAACACACTCGATGCACTCAGAGGAAATGGCCCAAATGCCGTGACATTTGGCCACATCTAGATCTCGTAAATTATTCATGAATGAAAGATCTAACACCAGGCCTGATCAGACACTGAGAATGGGCACCTCTGGGATGTTTGCAATTCAATAAATATTGGTCAACCCTACAAGCATGGATTGTTACAATTAGAGTAATCTCAAGAGCTACTTTGTGTAGAAGATATGCAAAGGTTTAATTAGAAACATCAGGGAGTCCCAGACAGACCATTTGCCTCTGATATAACTGTGAGAAATACTACTACTACTACTACTACTAATAATAATAATAATAATGATAATAATAATAATAATAATAATAATAATAATAATAATAATAATAAAGTATTAAATGACAAATTAAAAACAGAAATAAGGAGAAATGTCAATAAAAGTGCAAATGTTTGCATTCATTGTGAAACCAATATCAAAAACATCCAAAAGTTTGCACATAGTTTTCTTTAAAGAGAAATTTGATTAAACAAGCTCTGCTTAAAATCATTTAAGCCATAGCAAAACATTGAATCATATTAAAAACCATGGAAATGAAAGGCCGAAATGGATTAGTGTGATGGAGGTATAACGTGGAGATAAATTAAGTTTCTTAGCCTGTTTATGTTGAATTTTTTTTACTAATTCTTTGGTCAAGGTGTGGCTAGTGCTAGCCTTTACAAGCTACTTATGCTGTCATCTTAAATGATCACACTCATGTAAAATCAAAACACAACCTGCTGAAATTAAAATTATTGGACAGTGTAACTCACCAGCATTTCTTATTTTATCTTGTGGAAGAGGTTCAGGAAGGTCTGTAAAAAAGAATGATTCTCCTTTTCTTTTTTAAGGATATTCCTGCAGGAAGAATATTGGAACGTTAACTTAAGCTGAATATGTATAAAGCAGTGACATTGAAGAAGATTACACAGAGATGGAGGGAAGAAATGAGAAGTGTACAGAAGACAGATTGAGAAAGTGGAGCGGAGGAAGCTATGCGGCATGAAGTCTCAAGAGGAGTTTTGGCTGAATGTACTTCACTAGAGGATGGGGCTGTTTGAGGAGCCTGAGCAGATGAAAAAGAAGTTTGAGCATTAAGCGTCAGAGCTCACTGTACATACAGGCATACGGGAGACCAAACATGCCAAAGTTTAAATCTACATAACTCCTGGAAGAGATTTTTCAGAGGTAGCCAAGCAAGTTTCATGGACTTGACAGCAGTAAAATAGCTGACAAAAGAAGGCCTTTCTATGAATGAAAAGCAGGAGTACTTCATCGGAGCCCCTTATGGGCTCCAGGCTGGGATATTTAATGCAACAAGAAAAAAATGGAAATCAGAAAGCTGACAACCCGAACTGACTAAAAATATGAGGCGAAAAAAGCTTAACTTTTCTAGTGAAGCGAATAGATTTTCCTTTATGACTTGATTAAGAAGGATTGGAATTCAGGTCACAGAATGTGAAGCCCAGGGATGTTTAATCTAAGGGAATGGTGCTCAATCAACTTATTTATTTCAATAGAGCAGTAGCAGCTTCAGAAGCTTCTGCTCCTGTAGGCAGGCCTTCACAAACTGAAGACACGCTGGTTTTCAAGACGCTGAAAGAGAAGTGCAAGAGCAGCAGAGATCAGAGTCAAAATATATTTTCCTTGTTAGACGTCCTTTCATCTGTTTGAGAGTCAACATTTACCTTCAGCACTGGGTGAAGAAGGACCCGGAAGATGGCTTTGCAAATTTAACTGAAAAAAGATTTAACAAAGGTTAACAGACTCTTCAATATGAGGAATGGTTTTTATATTTTCAAGTTGCTCTTTTAGAGAAGATTCTCAGGCTTTGAAAATATTATCAAACCTAAAATTAGTTCTGTGAACAAATAGTTGCCGCATAGCAAAAAGGGATCAAGGTAATTTTGAAAAGAACTAAAAACTGTAATTCTGCTTACACGCTCTAGATCACGGGTCCAGTCTTTTATAAATAAATAAAAAAACGGCTCATTACCAGGCATCTACAGAATCTGGTGACACTCTGAGGAGGTAATTCAGACACTGTTACCACTATCATATCTAGTGCAACATGTGTATGGGATCAAAGCTACTCCCCGTTTGCATACTTAACCTTCAGGATGACCCACAGTCTGGAGCAGTGAAAGTTGAATTCCTTTCCAAGTAAACACAGAGAAACATTTGAATACACTGTAAGATTTGCTTTCAGTTTTTTTTATCTTTGAGTGTCAAGCTGAAAATTTGCTAACTTGAGTCACCAGTTTCTCAGTTCATCAAGCGCAAACAGATGGATCCTCTTCTTTCTAATTTTACATCCCTGTGTTCAAATAACCCTATTACAACATGCCAAAGTAGTCTATTTGGGTTTTAAAAGGCATTTATGTCTATATTTGGAGAGCAAAGGGAGCGTTGCCGAAGGAAAACACACTGGTTGTTAGTCGTCTGTCCAAGTTAGTTCTTTTTTTTTTGCATTTGATTTTTTCTTGAACTTTCTTTATGGCTTCCTTTCCTGTTTGTTTATGTTCAGAAACCTCAACCACATTCTAAAATGAAACAAAAACTCTGACAACCTCCAATACAAACTGGAGATGGATTATTCATTTTGACTTATTTTTCTTTCTGTTTTGGCTCATAAAAGACTGATATTTTGCAAGAATAAAAGAAGCCTCCCACTCAAATGGCTTGCTTTGAAAATGGTGCTCAGGGTCACTCAAAATTATGTTCATCAAATATAATTAACAGGCTTTTTATCATTGTCATCCCATGAGACCCGATTGAAAGACCATATTTCAGCTACTTACAAAATCTGCTGCTGGAGAAATATTTCATCTGGTGTAAAGTATGAAATACGGTATCTACTCATGCATATTTGAACAAATTATTTAAAATCATATACAAGTTTGTGAAACATACATACACACACTGTAAAACAGGCTGGTAATTCAAATTGGCAAATTTTCACTCAAATCTCAAAAGACTAAAGACAGTTAATTAATTTGCAGTCAGTGGCTACACAAAAGTAAATATTGCAGTGTATTTAAATGCTTCTCTGTGTTTATTTGGAAAAGACTTAAACTTTCACTGCTTCAGACTGTGGGTCATTTTGAAGGTTAAGTATGAAAACAGGGAGTAGTTCTGATCCCTTTCACAGCTTACGCTACATGTGATAGCAGTACTAGCTTAAGAGCTGCAAATTAATCACAAATATTTCCTTCTTTAAGAGTCAGGGCCATGTAGGTACAGTATGACAAGCCTCTCTGGTTTGACTAAAAATAGAGATATTTGAAGAGGCAGAGATGCTGTATGCAGTGTTTTCATTAGTTTACAGTGATGATGCCCTGAGAAACCAGCTTGTGATGATAATTGTCTGATTTTCATTTTGATATCCCCTCATCATTGATCGGCCGCTGGGGATTCTTTTTCCAATAAATGAACCAGGTCTCTCTGACAAGAGTCGTTTTAAAAATATTTTGAAAAATATTTTCAAACACTACTGCTTTAAAACAGCAGTCGAGCGCTTGTGGTGAAGGTTAATTCCGGCCATTTTTTTTTCTTTTTTTTTAAGAGACTCAACATCAATCTTGAGAACGGCATCATAAATGACTATAGCATGCCGAACTCCGATCACATGAGATGAGTGAACACTTGAAGCACAGCTGGGGCAATCTACAGGAAACTGCTTTGAGCACCGACTTTTATTGTATATATATATATATATATATATATATATATATATATATATATATATATATATATATATATATACAGTACAGACCAAACGTTTGGACACACCTTCTAATTCAATGGGTTTTCTTTATTTTCATGACTATTTATAAGGCAAGAAATCCCACTTATTAACCTGACAGGGCACACCTATGAAGTGAAAACCATTTCAGGTGACTACCTCTTGAAGCTCATCAAGAAAATGCAGAGTGTGTGCAAAGCAGTGATCACAGCAAAAGGTTGCTACTTTGAAGAAACTAGAATATAAGGGGTATTTTCAGTTGTTTTACACTTTTTTGTTTAGTGCATATTTCCACATGTGTTATGGTCTGTACTTTATATATATATATATATATATATATATATATATATATATATATATATATATATATATATATATATATATATATATTTTTATATATATATATATAAAAAAATTATAGTTTGGACACACAACTGTGTGTCCAAACTTTTGGTCTGTATTGTATATATATATATATAGTATATATAATTTTTTTATATATATAAAAAAATTATATATATTTTTTTATATATATAGAAAATATATAAGTAATCTTTGTGTGTGGCACAAAGACTACTTAAAATGTATTTAGGGGTACTTGTTGAAAAACATTTAAGGTTATATATAAGTAATGCTATCTGGGACAATTGTGCCAGCTGCTAATATTAAATGCCAATGGCAGCTTACAATGCAAATTCAAAATCAAACTGAATAAAATCCTGATTACAGGAACAGGTCTCACAGAAAGAGTGTCATTGCTTTTGCAACTTATGTAAAACAATTAAGGATCCCTCATTGCAGCAGTTTGGCTAAAAACATATTAAATGCTGTAAATTCCAACTCTTAAAGCTTTTTGTGAGAAGATCAAAATGTTCCTAAATTGCAGATATTAGAATTTTGTCTCTAATCTCATTGGTGCATTTCTACTTGGGAAACAATATTGTTTAGTGTTAGAGATTTTTTGGTATTATCATTTTATTCTTACTTTAGTTCACATTCAGCCTATAGATCATTGTGATTTTCTGTTTAAAGTGTTCTCTTCCTTACGTGTGTATGGAGGTCACTACTGTCGGTTCAACTTTACGCACCTCCTAATTTAGTTAAACTACCTGTGAACAGTCGTATTTTGTTTTATTGACAGTACTGACCGAGATTTGAACCGGGCTCAGACCTTTGATCAGATATCACACCTGGAACTGGGTTGTTAGATGTTTGGGTTAGAAGCTTTACGACCTCTGTTGTTTTCCTGACTGCCCCCTTGCCTGTTCTTCTTTGACAATAAAAACAGGAGCTCATGTGAGAGCCGATCAGAATGCTCTGTGGATTGTTCGGAGGAAGAATGGACAGAGTGTTCTCCTTTTGCAAAAGCTCTACATAAAATTCATATACGTTGTCTGTGGTTCTTTCTTTTATTTAGGTTCGAAAGGAAAATACCTATCATTTAGTTTCTTTTATTGTAGCTGAAACAGAAGAGAGACAAATGACAGCCAGATCGCTCTCTGAGGGTCATACACCTTTAAGAAAAAGAAGACAGAATAACAACTGGGTCTTGCAGACTGCAGCGAAACACTGATCTTCTGTCTGATGCAAGGTTGCTCTTCAAGGAGCAATTTAACTCCCATCTTCACTGAAGCGCTCACTCCTTCCTTGAAATTCGGGGATAGAGAGCAGGTTATGTCACAGATTTGATTTATACATTTGAAGGCGATACACAGTAGAGAAGAAAAAAATCTAAAAATGATTAAGCTTTTTCCTCTGTGTCCTCATGTACCCTACCTTACAGTTCCTGCTTTTCCTTGGGAAATTAAAACCAGCGGTATTTACGGTGCGTAGGCAGGCGTGTGAATGCACGTCTAACCTCTTCAGCCTCTCTGGGACTGTACGGCTTGCCCTCTTAAAGTAGATTAGCTTGAAAAAGAACCGTGCGTACGTCGTTGCCTGGATACAAAAAGCATCATTAGGCACAATTATCAGCCACTTCAGTGCACAATAAACAAGCTTCATCACTGATTTGACAACAACGCATCATGTAGGACCTCAGTGTATACAGAGCAGCAAAGAGGGGTGTGGAAAGAAGGTGAGGGCAAAGGTTGAGACCTTGGAAAGGTATCAAAGGAGACCCTTTGATAAAGAAATTATAGGATATATTTCAAAAGTAGATGGATAAATCTTTTTATGAACAAAATGTCACATTCTGTTTGTGAGGTTTCTGTAAATTATGAGAAACAAACTATGCAAACAAATGATTGGCCCAGTTTGATTATGAGGAGCATTTGATAAAGAAAACAAGAGTATGGACAAAGGAGCACCCAGTCGAAAAAAGAAACAAGGCAACCCAACTCATCCATCCTCATTATGCTGTGTGCCTGCCTGAAGCTACTTTGGGCTTCAAATTAAAGAGAGTAGAGTTCTTGTCAAATACACGACCCAGAGAGAAATAGATGAAAGGAACTGAAAAAAGTCTAAAATAAAACAGTTTTGGGACAGGGAGGATCACTTAAGCTTTCTGCAAGTTTTCTTCCACATGAAGCTGGTGATGCTCACAGAAAAGTTCCATAATCTCCTATAAGTGTATTCAAAAGACTTCATAATCCATTTGATGAAATTGTCAAACTCGGGGGAGCGACAATAATAGATGATATGACTCTGTGGAAAATTTAGCTTAAAAGGACCAATAATAATATAACGTAGCTGGTAGTTGGGTATTTTTTATGGATTCGCTCTTGCACATCTTTTCACCTTCTGTCTAAAGCACAGGGTTTTAACTACTGTCTCGTTTGGTTGGAAACAGTAGGTTGTATCACAGTTACTCAGCTTATTGTTTCAGGTGGATCCACTCATCACAAAACATACAAATGTGTAAACATGGTGTTTTGTTTTCAATGAGAAATACATTTCTATATTAAATCAAGGTTTACTTCTTTGTAATCTTGCTTAAAATAAATGTTAATTTCACTGTAGTCACATAATGCCCTACAGCATAATTTAGAAAAGCAAATGTGTAAATAATTTGGGAACATTTATTCACATTTAAAAAGCACTTTTACACAGTGGTACTTCACTTAATAACAATTCCAGTAAAATAGATTTAACTGAGTCCCATTAAAGTAATATTTTATATTTTTAATGTTAATGAAAATGTTTAAAATGTAAGACCTGCTTTGAGGCGGAGCTTTGGGTAAACAGGCAGTGCTTTGTGAGAGCAAATATTCAGTGACTCTGTAAACTGTGAGCTCCTACGTTTATCTGGGTATTTCGTTGACAACTCTGCTATGAAATTATCTCTTGCCTTCTGATTGTATCCTGCTTCTCTCACTCAAACTTCCTCTGCATGTTGGTTTTATTTGTAAGGTAGGGTTTGTCTTCTCTACTTTCTGATTATTTTACTTTTTGACTAACTAAAGGTGCCAGTCCCTTGGTAACAATTCCAACGAATAGAAGGATTTTGTGAGACTCGGGTGAATTTGTTTTAGTTACAAAGTTCCCTCCAAGTTACCTACTTAAGCTAATTCAACAATGACAACTGCTGACACTTACGCATTTGAACATGACCTTTACATGTAGTATTGTACTGCAGTATAACAATATTGACTTAACCTAATATTCCATTGTGCTAATAGTGGAAGTCATAGTTACATTGTCGTCTATCTCATTGCTTAAATTCCTCAGGACTGTTGGCACTTTACCATTTTCGTAGAAATCCTTTTTTCTCATAGAGAACATTAGAGAATTTTATAAAATACAGGTATCACAATGTATCATGTGTTATTAATGTATTTTAGAAAAGAAAATGTTACAGTTAAACCTAATCAATGGGTATTTGGACTCCAGATTGACTAAACAGCTCATTTCAACAGACCAGTTGGGAACCCTATGTATGTCGTAAATGGAAATGTGTCTGAGAAATTCAGGAATTATTTGTGCAGAGTCTTATATAAACATTCATTAACATAACATGTTCCAAAAATAACCTTTTGAAAGGTTATAAAGTCTTATATTATGCGTGTTGAGAAGTTCAAGCTCACACCAACTCCTATGACCAATGTACTGAAAGTTACTTTGCAATACTAATGTAATCAACATGATTTGAATATATATTCCTCAAAGTAAATAGAGAGCGAGTAACGTGTCGATGCGTGTAATTATCACCCACCTGCAATTAATGATGCTGATTGCTAATGCTTCTAGTAAATAACCAGATTTGTATCTTGCATGTTAGTCCAGAACTTAATCTAGTTTCTGATTTAAACACAAATTTAAAAGTCTGATTATGAATTTTCCAGTGTCATTCTCCCAACTCAGAGCATCGATATTTATAAAAACAATTGGTAACAACTCTAGCCATCAGAAATTGGAAACCTTTCTAAAATGCATTTAGTGTTTGATAGTGTTTTTTTTCTATTTGCTACCTTTCCCTTCTGCACATAAATATTGAAAATGCTCTGTTAATGGGGGCCCACACATGCAGTTAATGTAGTTCAAACGGCTTGTGGAGAGCGAAAATATATTTCACCACTCTCCGCTGAATATCATGCAAGTGGCCAGGAATGGAGGCTATATGGGCCATGCTGAAAATGAATAATGAAATGGAGAGAGAGAGGAAAATAAAGGGGGGGGGGACTTAGCTGACAGATAAGAGCAAAGTGGACGCACACACCAGTGCGAGATGAAAAGTGTGTGCTGACCTTTTGCTTTCATTCTTGTCATGGTCATTTATTCCTCCCTTTGAAGTGTCTCTCTCCTCCCTGTCATAGATCAAGTCAAGACACAAGAACGCCGTGAACCAAATACAAATCAGCCTCTCTCTCCTCTAACAGACGTCTCCTTGGTCCTCGCACTCGGTTCTGAGCAGTGATTTGTGATGGAACATTACGAGCAGTATTAATACACAGAGGAGGAAGGCTGCCGCTCGGATGTCATTGTGAAAGCTGATTATGAGGGTTTAATTTCATCAGATAATGCCTTCATTTATGAGGAGACACTGCTGGAGGCAAGAGGTCTGACAGGCTTTCAATGTTACAAGCACTCCCCCTGCTGTTCATTAAAATAGTGGTGGAAGAATGGTTCTTAACTAAAGTAGGTGTCATTTACTTATATGGTTGAAAGAAGTTATTCATTTTAGTTTGTACTGTATGTTGACAAGTATTATGTCATTTTGATCTTTAACCATGTTCTTTTTAAAATACAGTTTTATACTAAGCATAGACGTTCACATTTTTTTTCACATGAAATAAAAATGCAGAAATTGTATTAATTTGAATAATTTTCTGTGTGAAATGTGTTTTTTCATCAGCAATAATTTAATATGATACCTTGCATAACTTTTTCACACTTCAATTTAGGACAATTACAAATTTTTATGAATATTAATTAGATTTTAAGTGATTAAACAATCCATAGATCTGGCTAATTTCTAATTAGATGGCAAAGGATATACAACATCCTAAAGGTTTTGCAAATAATCTGAACAGTTTACATCTTTGCACATCAAGAAACTAAAACGTTCTCTTTTTTTTAATTTCAAGATAGCTCAAGCTGTGTTAAACTGAGTGGAGTGTCTGTGACCCAAATTTTCAGCTGGGTTTAGGTTGTTGTTCTGCCAGGTGAATCTCTGATAGTGTCAAGTCTTTCACAGTACATTCATATTATATCTCACCAGCTTTCATATACCTGCTTATGAAAAGCATCCTCAACTCATGATGTTACCACAGTTCTTCATAGTGGGCTGTGGATTGTCAGATGTTTTGCATCCATCCACTAATTTTCTATGCCTACTTATTTTTGCACAGCTAATAGTTGTTTTGTCAACAAATACTCAGTTTCATCAGTTTTCCTGAATTTCATCTCATGTTACCTCAGGCTTGAAGGAAAATATTAAAAAAAAAAAAATTTGTGTGTATTGTAAATTCTGATGTGAAGGAGAAATCTGGGTATGCCTTTCATATAAGTAAAGGCTAATTGGAAGTTAGACAAGAATATTAGTGAAAACTCTTTTGTCAGTAATATCAGACATTGTGAAAAAGAAAGCCTCAAGGTCATTTAAGTAATTAATGCTGGACTCAAAAGAGTCCAGCATTAATTATGCTTGGCAATAAAAATCATCTTTCTTTCTTTTCCTCCATGTCATAATGTCAGCCAGAATGTCGGGAATGGACGTCCTGCTGGTGGACAACAACAAGACCGGAGTCACCCCGATAGACAATGGGACTTTTCTCCGTTTCTCCCCGACGTCCGCCTCCACGTCGGCGGCTGCATCGTCCCCAGGAGGTCGCCAGGGCAACGTCTATGTCTACGTGTGGCTCTTCCTCGGGCTGCTGGTGTTCCTGCTGACGCTGCTCATCATCTCCCTCCACAGGCTGAAGAACATCATCTCATCATCTTCCTCGGTCCCCGACTGCAGCAGCGAGGGAGGGAGCTCCTTCACCAACATGGAGATCTGCAGCATCTCCTCTCAGAGGTCCACCATCTCTGTGCTCTCCACCTGAGCAAGCTTGCAGCGTGCAGACTCATGTATAAATGCACCGTTTTCTCTTTACAGGCTGAGGATGCATGCAAACCAAACAAATAAACCAACAAGAAAAACTCCACAAGACCAGCTGATGGAATAAGAATATCCTCCCATGCATGAATATTTTAATCCTGGCGGTTCAGTGACACTGATGTCTATATGCAATCTGCATAGCTACCACAGAGGTTACAAGGGTTAAAAGTCAACATATCCTGCTCAACCTGACTTGAACAACAAAAAAATGAACCTGGTGAATACTTTCCCATTGCAGGGAAAACACAAAGTGAAAGACAATTATCCTTTTGTGTTGACTTTTTCTGTCTTTAGAAGCTTTGTAAATCATATCCTGACATCTGTAGATTACGCTGCAAAACCCAGCATCCTGGAATATTAAATATCTGAACTTTGTAAACATGAGTATGCATCTGTGGCAAATACTTTGAATTCACACTAAGGCAACATATCACCCAGTAGCCAGTAGTGTGAAGACAGGAGGCTACACAGAGGAGAACATTTACAGAACAGAACAAGTCAAAAGTAGCAAAAACTACAGGATGAATTTCTGGCCTTGATAGGCAGATCTGCCTGCGATACCTCCTGCCTCCTGTCAGCTCCCGTAGAACCTGACGTCAGCCTGCAACGAACCTGAAGCACAAGGTTTCTCTCCAGCTGTCAACTCTTATCCATACTGCAGGATGACAACCTGGCAAAGGTTGTTTCCCCTGTTCAGCAAGTCAAAGTACTGTTTGGCTAGTTTGGCACAGTTGAAAAGAAAAAGGAGAGACATGGTGGAAATATAAAGCATTTGAGAACTAGAGTTGAAGTGGATAGGTGGGACCTGGATAACCAGATAAACATGGCTTATCTTAAGCCTGGTTTTGAAAGAAAAAAACAACATGAAAATCACAGCAGCACTCAGGTAAATGTGTAGAAATCTTTACAAGATATTTCAAACTTTTGAGCTAAAACACCACAGCTCTTCAACTGTACTTTACGCTGCGCATGAAGTAGGCACATATTTAATCTTTTTGCCAATCCCACCTGTAATGTTTGTTTAAAAGAATCTTTTGTCGTGCAATTTTCCCACCAATTTGTTTTTCTGTTTTTATTTTAGGTTGTAACTGAATTTATATAGGAAAAAAACAGACTAAAATAAGAAATAGTGATAGAAACACAAGATAAACTTTTCGTTTTTCACTGTTCTAGTTGTTTTAAGTTTATCAATTAATGCTTGAAATGTCATCATGAACAAGTGAGTAGTTGTTTTTCAGTACCCATTGCTTGAATAGTAAATATCAACCCAGATTCTCTTGTGTTTCTTATTTTGAGTTATATTTAAACCTCAATGAAGCAGGAAGTCAAGGAGTACCACATTTAAATCAATTAGTGCCTGCAATACTAATTAGAAGCTTTGTAAATCATATCCTGATTAATTTACAAATCAGAATATGATTTGTCCTGATCAAATCATATCCAAAAATTGTTTAATTGAAATTTTTAAATTTTTAAAAAATAAATAAAATATTGTTGGTCACCTCCACACCCACAAACTTAACTTGGATTTTTCAATTTTATAATAATTGTGCTACTGCAATAAAACACTTCTTTTAGGATTTTTACACAACGACATGGAATCCAATAATCAGCAACTGTTCTGTATCTTGAAGGTACAACACAGTATTTTCATACAACTGGAACTCATTTCTCCTTTCAAGGAAATTAGAAGACGTACAGACAGACAATATGCTAGATTAAAAGTCCAGACCTCAAATTCTTTGCATATTTTATTTTTCTTATGATTTTTTTCCCAACTCACACATGTCATATTTTACATCTTTGCAATAAAACATGAATACAATAGTTTTTTTTACGGTTTCATAGATCCAAAAATATTTAAGCTTTTTTTTTTTTTGGATACGTAAGTTTGAACCTGTCAATAGGAGTATGTGCATGTGCGCGTTTGATCATGATGGCTTCACACATACAGTATGTGTCACACGCCGTCCTCTCTCCTCCCCCCGCCCGCCGTCTTCTCTATCAGCTACAGAATCATGATATTGCTTACAACTGTGAGGTTGTAAAACTGAAGAATCACTCATGAGCTCAACGGTTTTTAAATACAAACATCAATGCACAAATAATCCCCGAAGGAAGAAAAATTAAATAAAAAGTGGAGCCAAAGGCAGCCGACCAGAAAGAACCAAGCTAATAAATAATGATATGTGATTGGTGCAAAGTGCAGATACAAAACAAACTAGTTGATTCTCTTTTTCTTCCTTTTTTTTCTTAAAATAATCAACAAATGTGGGTATGTGAAGGTTTCCTTTGCACTTTCGGTCCCATTCAGCCCAGTAAGTCTCCTGCCAAGCTTGAATCAAGACTGTATGTACATATTTGACAAAACAATCACCAAATATACAAAGGAAATCATGTCGGTCTCATATTTGTCATCTTCAGTGGCACGGAAAAAGAGCTCTTTGTCATAACTGTCTCCAGCAAAAATGAACAAAAAGGGAAAAATAAATCACCATCCTTGATACCACCATTTTTACCATCAGTCTTGTCGACATTATAATAATTATTACACAGTATTTTACATACAGCCAGTCATTAATAAATTAAAGGTGAGAAGCGCAGTTTGTGTAGTGAAAGAACAAGTGCAACTCTGAAGGAAGAAGAGCCTTATTTACATAAAATCTGATTTGGGGTTTAAAAAAAACTTAGGCAATTAAAATTAAACGAGATAAAAACTAAATCAACACTGTGTAATTTTTCAGCGGAAAATTTAATATCAAGCCAATTTCACCGGCTTCTGGACAACAGGTACAGGCTGGTGCGTTAGTTTAGAGACAAGAAAATAATTTGAATTTATAGTTCACCCAAATAATAAACAAATACAACTCAGAGACGTCAGAAATCAAACAAGAAAAAAAAAAACAAAAGGAAAAAAAGACTTGAGTATGTGTGACGGTTTAAACGTACCAGGAACAGTGAAATCGATCTGTCCCGTGAGGATCGACATCTGCTTCACTGGCTCTCTGCTCCTATGTTGCAGTCACGGTGTTGTATTATTGAAGCAGATTTCAGTGCGTATCTTCTTATTATGCGTCTGTGGTTACACACGTGTGCACATAGGAGACCATTCCCACTAGCGCAGTCGCATCCTCAATACAAGGGAATAGAGCCTATAGGTCTGAAACTAAATTTTCCTTTGTCTCGGTACCTGTGGTTTCCCCCCTTCGTGTTGCTGAGGCACGGCAGCGATGCAGAACTCCTTCCCTCGTCCAACTCAAGCCGTCCACCTCAGTACCTGTTCTGGTGTTCGTAGTGCCAGCGGTTGAAGTCGATGTTGAACGCCACGATGCTCCCAGAGGCCATGCCGGTGATTAAAGTCCTGTGGGGCAGAAAACATGGGAGAAAGACGTCTGCAACATCAACGGGACTCATTTTCACAGGAAATAGGAGGCATTTGTGTATTACACAATAAATAATTAGAGTTGTGAAAAAGTATTTTCCATTCTTACAGTTAATGTCTGTTCTCACTTTTATGTCACATTTAACTTTACTACCTTAAAGTTAAATTTTTCACTTTTTAAATAATTTTACTTTATCAAGGACAAAATTATTATCCAAACTAACCTGGTCCCTTGTGGGAAGATTAACACACTTTGTTTATCACAAAAGTCAAGTTCAATCTTAATAGCCACACCAAGTACAGATTACTACCAGACCTTCAGAATCAAAAAATCACTTATGCAAGTTAAAAACATTCAAAACAAATTAACTGATAGCTATTAGTTTGAAAATACTAATAGCAATTGTAATACTTTGTTTTTACAAAAGTGAGAGTTAGTGGAGAAAATATGGAAGTGACTGGCTTCTACAAGTTAACAGTGATTTGCTGTAATCTTTCCATTCTGCTCTTCACCAGAAAACTCTGATGGCCAAAGTCCAGATCTTAAGCTCATCTGCCCTTGGGTTACATAGCAGGGTAACAAACTGAAGCAAACTGAGAAATCCACCTATGAATGATCGAGGTAAACAACAGCCATGAATTCGAGCAATTTTCTAAGTAAAACTCCACAGCGATGTTAAAAGACTCATCACGGCAGTTGTTGCCAAGGGTGAAATAACCGGCTAAAAGTTTTAAGGCAGTGTGTTTCTCTCTGTATGGAATGGGATGATCTTTATGAGAATCATTTGTATCTCAAGCTCAGCTGGTCAGACTTCACGGCTCCGTTTGAACTAAGCCTGCTTTTTCCTGCGTTTCTGTGTACCTCTGGTCATGCGAGAGGTCCATGGCCCGGATGCCGGCGTCACAGCCTGGATAGATGTAAAGCTGTTTGAAGTCACAGGCCTGCCACACCTCCACCACTCCGTTGTCCCCTCCAGTCACCAGGTTCTGCCCGTCACTGCTCAACAAAATGGCCTGAGGAGAGGTGCGAGAGGTTAAACAAGGTTCGATGTGTGGATGAACAACTACGTCCCGTTTACGTCAATGGCAGCCTTACTCGAGAGGAATCGTTGACTTCCATTTGCGCCAGCAGTTTGCCATTTATGCTGAAGTTGCAGAAACGACCTCTCTCGTAATAAATGATGCAGTGTCCCTCGCTGGACACGGAGATGAGGCGAGGCCGCATGCAAAGCTCCGGACCCTCCAGGGCCCTCAACAGGTCGCCTGTGATGGTGTGGACCAGGCATGGGCCCTCTGGGGAGTGCCAAAAAAAGTAACTTAGTAATGTCAAATTATTTAGAGATAACCATATGGGCCGCATTAAGATCATAAATGTTCTGGAGGGCCAGTTGAGCCAGAATGTATTGCTGAAACCCATTAGCAGACTGCTCAAACAATAATAAATAGCAGTCCGTGCATTCAATAAGTCCCTATTAAAATTAAATATTTAAAAAAAATAAATTTTGATCAGTCCCTCCTTGCTTTTGTGATTTTTTTTTGTAATCAAAATCATAGATTTTGTGGTGCTAATTTAGATAAATTTGCAA